>NC_064620.1:11255000-12505000 GCF_023898315.1 Schistocerca nitens
GACAGTCCCTGCTCCTATGATGTTTTCTTGAGCAGCAACTGTCAGGAGCAAACGGCATGAATAGATTGCACACTGGCACACTTACATTGATTTCTATCAACATATAAAATCTCTAGGACGTTTTTTGCGTCACAAGAACCAGACGCAACCCTTAAAACTGACACTAAGTCGAAACAAGCTTGCAGTCTAAACAACTGTCACAAGCTAAATAAAAATTGTAGCAGCTAAACTGAACTACAAATATTACTGAATAATGTCATACTTAGACATGTTACAAGCTTTGGGGTGATTGGAGAAAAAAACCTATTATTAAGATAATAATTGGCAGTTGAAGAGGTTCAACTAAGAAACCTTTATCACAGTATTAATTAATGAAGAATTCTAAAATTCTGAGTAATTGTCGAGGAAACTTTCACTATGGACCATTAATTTCTTAAAAAATGTTCCTACATCTTAAGATTGTAACTGCTTCAACACAAAAAAGAAGACATCAATATTAAGTACCAAAAATAGAAAAGGTGGGTAAAAAGTGAAATGAAAACAAAAGTTACTTTTTATTTCTCAAGCAGACAATAAAAATTTCCCCATTAACAACAGTTTCATCTCATTCACTACCGATAGTAGCAATTTCACAAGGAACACCTGCCATATGTTTTGGAAACACACCCCTGTTTAGCCTATGCCCAGTTTGGTTCATAAAATCCTCTTCGAATAAAAGATCTTTACGAACAAAATGAGAAGCAGAGTTCATATCAGGTGACAGCTGACAAACGCATTTCCACTTCAGAAGAAATTTTGGACGTTGTCTTGGAAACGTGTAGAAATGCTTGTTGCTAACTTCCTCAGTCGAACCCACATAATATCCAGATGAACAGCCAGGGAATTTACAGCAGTATTTCAATGTCAATTTTTTGTGCAGAATATTCTGAAAAACATAAAATTCCTCATTAAATAAAACTACTACTGACATATCAAAGTTATTTAAATAAACAAATGGAAACCACACAGCTTAATTCGCGATAGCAGAGAATAAATTTATTTATAGGCTACGAGATTATTTACTGAAAATGAAATGTCTTACCTTACGATTAGGCTGCGGACATTTTTTCAGCAGGAAATCTCTTCAATTACACAGTGAACTTCATGAAATTTAAAGCAAAAAAAAAAATGTTTATAACGAAGGTCAATAGTACGTAAATACGAAACAAATAAAAGACGGCTCTAACCGTAGACTTCAGTACAGAGCAAGACGGTATAATATCGACAATCGCCACCGGACAGCTCTCACTGGTCAATTCCAGCTTCGTTTGGCCCTAGCGCCTCTAGTGGTGTGGAAGGAACTAGGTGGCTTGCTGCCTCTTCTCCCATACAGCTTTCACCCCGGTGTATGACAGCGGAAGAGGAGACAGCCAGGGCTGACAATGCCGTTTTGTTGTGTGATTTAGGACTACTACTTTATGAATCAGGGTGTTGTGGACGCTATCAATGCTGCCTGCGAAAGCCAGACAGCATCTCGCGCGCGGCGTGGCCTGTGATTGTTGCCCGGCAGGGGCGTTTCTCCCTCGTTAGGCGGCGAGCAGGGTTCGGCGCGGTGCGGTCATCTCGCGCCCCGGCGCCCAATTAGACGCCGCGGGTCGCGTCGCGCCGGCCATTCAGGAAGCGGGCGCGGGACACAAGGCAGGGGACAGCGCCGCCTTTGTCCGCCTCGGCTGGCCGGCCGCCAGGACGCGGCACGGCCGCACCTCGTCCCCCTCTGCCAGCCCAGGGAAGTGAGTCACAGGCGTGCCTCTGTAAGCCTCATTATTTGGCTTTGAAGCTCCGACAGTAGCCGCGTTTGCAGATTAAATTACGGGGCTTCAGATCCGCCTATTATGCGAACATCTATTACTCGTGAATATACAGGGTGGTCTAAAATTCCCCTTACAAACTTGCAGGACTTACTTAGGAGACTGAGTGACCAATATTTTGAATTGGAACCCGTGTCCGGAAACGTAGCGTTTCCGCGTTGCAGCCGTTTGAAAACAGGTTCGCTACGTAGGTGGGCTGCTTACGTCGGATCGGCTGATGTCATGTGACGTCTATGCTATCTCTCTGACTTGGTTAGATAGAGCCTTACTCTCGTGTCTACGAGTGTTATAGTCTGTCGGTAAACTGAAGAGCGAGCGAGCGAGTCCCTACTCTACCATTCCAGTTAAGTCACAAGGCGCTTCTACAGGCTGTTTCCCTGCCGCGGCGCGCGCTTTAAATCTGTGGCGACTCCGTGTACAGATACGTCGCGGCTGCGTTTATTTTTAGACAAATGCATTAAGACCATAAGGAATACAAAAAACGATAGCTTCTTTAGAAACTCAACATTATAGAGTAAATAATATTAACATAAGAACGGAAATCAGGATTATATCACAAACATAGGACCGAATGGCTGTTCATGTGAATGTATGTCCCTCTATTACTATTCGTAAAACGAACCCCATATAATGCAGTCAATATGTACAATTTAAGGCTTGTTCGTACTTTGTGTTCCTACTAAAAGGTAGAAGTTTTCTTTCAAGGACTGCATGCACGCGCTAGCACGGTGCACTCCCATTCGGGAGGACGACGGTTCAATCCCGCGTCCGGCCATCCTGATCTAGATTTTCCGTGATTTCCCTAAATCGCTCCAGGAAAATGCCGGGATGGTTCCTGTGAAAAGGCACGGCCGACTTCCTTCCCCGTCCTTCCCTAATCCGACGAGACCGATGACCTCGCTGTCTGGTTTCCTCCCCCCAAACAACCTAACCCCAACCCAACTGCATTGAAACTTAACAATTCTTGCAACACGAAGAGTGTTTAAAAAGTAAGCAGAAATTTATAAATTTGTGTTGTATTAGTCCGATTTGCACTACCTTTTTATCACTGTCTTCGTAAACATGTCACAAAAGTGTGTGTACAATGTTATGCGTATTGGGTATTTACTCTGTTGTCAGCTGTCAAAAAGCTTACATGTGTTGTGGTAGCATCAAGGAATATTTGTTTTGTATAAAAATAGATTAGAGAACCTGCATTAAATTTGGTTATAAGAATGGAATAAAGTGTGTGAAATTTTTAGAAATGTTAAATATTGCTTTTGGTGAAGCTGTTATGAGTAAATCAAGGGCATACACGTGGTACAAAGATTTCAAAGCAGTCCTTAAAGGACAGCGGTTTACAAGCATGGATGAGGTTAAAAATGCACAGTTAAGAGACCTATAAACTATCCCGAAGAAACAGTTCGTGAAGTGTTTCCGGAATTGGAAAAAGCACTGGCATAAGTGTACAGTATGTAATGAGGAATATTTTGAAGAGGATAACATTGCTGTATATTAACAAATAAAGTTATTACCAAAAAAATAAAAATTAAGTGAACGCACCTAGTAGGTGAAGCTTTTTGCTTAGAAGTCCAGAATCGCTGTACATGTTTCGAAGAAAATTTCAGCAGTGTTCGGAATAGCTGTTGGGGACATGTTTTAAGCAATTTGTCTTAGAATCAGGTGAATAGTGACCGAGATAGAGATTTAGTGTTCCATAAGCTTCAAAGGTCTTACATGATTTTGAAACTGTCTATAACGATGGGTTTTCTCCCAAAATTATTAGCTTTCCGTCGTGGCGATTCCAGTAAACCATGCGGCTTATTTTCACGTTCCTTCCTTACGCGTCCTATTGCGCGAGGCTGACGTTAGCATAAATTGCCGCCCTTTGATTGGGACTTGTAATATTATGATAGTTATAGTTCTTTTTGTGTCGCCTCTTTAATACACGCCGTAATAACATTAGAGACGATTGAACGCTTGTTACTCCGCGAATAGCTCCTCTTCTTCGTATTCTACACATTTTCTTGCAATGCTAGACGATTATCCATCACCCCCGGATATCGAGGATATCAGTAAGTATACAAACTTAACTGGCTGACACTGGCAACTAAGATCCCACGAACAGAAACGACGTATACCGCCGCACGCCGATCTTCACTGCTAGACAGGTAACGGGCAACAGATTTTGGGTGCCCCTGTACGCCGGTGGCAGTGTTCTTCCGGGAAAGGCCACTTACCCCACCAAAAGCGTTGCTCGCTCTTCGGTTTACAGACAGACTATAGAGCAACGAGTTGAGTACACGTTTACAGAATACGCGGCCATAATCCTTCCGTAACACGGGAATGGAAGAGCCGGTCGTCACCCTTATCAAGATCCTTCTTTGCAACGTCTGACTATCGCATACGCTTTCCGCCACAATTACGTAACGGCTTCAAGAAAGGGTTACCTCAAGTCAGCGGGCGTGACTGTGGTGCTCCAAGACGACGCCGCACACCCAAATTGGAAGAGGCCGTATGGCATCACGTTGAACAGAACCCGTCAACATGTACACGACCAATCGCGCGTACAGTGGATGTTGCTCCCAGACCCGTGTATGCCCTGGATGATCAACAACTACATCCGTATCACCTCCTAAGGACGCAGTCACTAATGCCAGCCGATTTTTCAACACGCGTTTCTGCGCCCCTGCGTCATTGAACCCCTAGCATTTCCGCGGCGCATTCTTTTCACAGATGGCACCGAGAGAGGTGGCGCAGTACTTACCACACTGGACTCGCATTCCGGAGGACGACCGTTCAATCCCGCGCCCGGCCATCCTGATTTAGGTTTTCCGTGATTTCCCTAAATCGGGTCAGGCGAATGCCGGGATGATTCATTTGAAAGGGCACGGCCGACTACCTTCCCCATCCTTCTCTAATCACAAGAGACCGATGACTTCGCAGTTCGGTCTCCTCCCCCAAATCAACCCAACCCTTCTCACAGATGAACGTTAATTTATTAGGGCTTGTGTTCACAATCCCCGAAATATCCATTTCTAGGCAGACACTGCGCGGGGTAGCTGCGTGGTTCGCGCGCCCCGTCACGGTTCGCGCGGCTTCCCCGTCGGAGGTTCGAAAATGGTTCAAATGGCTCTGAGCACTATGGGACTTAACATCTGAGGTCATCAGTCCCCTAGAACTTACAACTACTTAAACCTTCGAACCTGCGACCGTAGCAGCAGCGTGCTTCCGACTGAAGCGCCTAGAATCGCTAGTCCACATCGGCCGGCAAATGTTATTTGTTTCAGCCGTCTCCGCCTACATTCTGGAAGTACCTTTATTCTATTTTATTGATTTACGTTTTGTGTTTTCTCTCTTCCTTCAGTTAACTCAATGTGGTTTGCCAGATATATGTGAGGACACGTGCCCTGGAATGTAGCGGTCACTCTGGAAGTCCATCCACCTGCGCTGTCAGGCGCCCAATAAACCAACCAGCTGAATTGTATCCTGTGTTCGGTCCGCCTTGTTGATCCCAGAATTCCTTGCCAATTTCGGCACGTTAGTTTTCATGCTAGTTTATTCTTGCAACTGTAGAGTGAAATACAGAAATTGATGTACGTAAAAATTTAAACAGTTCTACTGAAACAGTGGTTCCCATCGTTTCTCAGACTATTACCCGCCAGTGCAATCAAATATTGGCTAGTACCTACGTCCCACCAACAACATTAGCGCCTAACTAAAACTTCCGAATGAAAAAGAAATTTCTTGGGACGTTTTTATTTTTTAAATGATGGAAGATAAATGATATTTAGTTTTCGTAGGTGTATTAAACCCAGAGACAATGAGTCAGTGAGACAATTGATACTGCTTAGTTCTACAACTCCTCCAAAGAAAATATTGATGACAATAATAACGACGGTCTTTTGATAATAGTTCAGTTTCGACACCCAAACACTACTGACCCCTCTTTGCTTTACCCCAGAGAAAATTTCATTTTAGCCGTCAGGGATAATTCCCCCATGTTGGATACAACCCCTCTTGCGCCTGCCAAACACCGTGGGGAAAAGCAAGTTGGAGCCGCAGCTGGTTGCGTGCACGCACGACCTCCAGTGCGACGCACAAGTTACCAGCAGGCGGTTGCGCTGTGCTGTGCGTGCGTCTGCAACGGGGATCGGCTCCTTCCGCTCTGCCTGGACAGGAGGCGTCGCATATCACCGATACAGCCCTTCGGCGCTTTGTGGCTGCAGCACATTCACTCACACGCTCGCGGCGCTCTGTCAGATGTTGCCAACTTTCCGCTCGCTCCCTGTTAACGCTCAAAGCTTTTCGCCAATTCAGCACGCGTTAGACGGCAGTCTACAGCTGAGATGTCCGTGCAAGTTGCTAATTGCGCTCATCTGGTAGACTGCACATTCTCGTGTCGCTACGTCACTGACACCTGCCGGGGCCACAACACCTTGTTTTCGTGGTGTCGGTTGCTATCTGCTTCAGTTCACAAATCTAGCGATAAATGAACGACATGGTTGGTACTTTCACGCCAAAAAGGTTTCATACGAGGTAATATAGATAAAGTATACTTAATGGCTACCCTCATTTCACTCTTCTTCTTTCACTTGTGCCTTTATCCCGCGGTTTCGCAGTCTCGGCACGGTTGGGAACGGATTTGGCAAGGTGAATGTTAAGGGGTGGCCCTTCCTGCCGCCACTCCGTAACACCCCCCCCCCCCCCCCCCCCGGGGACGGAATTAGTGTACTGCAGCTGTCTCTGTCTAGTGTAATCCATGGAAGAGTGTGAAAGTGTTCAGATGACTGCGAGTCGTGTAACTGAGGCGGAACGTGGGGACCAGCCCGGTACTCACCTAGTGGGATGTGGAAAACCGCCTAAAAAGCACATCCAGGTTGGCCGGCGCCCCTACCCGAGTCGAGGAAGCAGCGCGTTAGCACTCTCGGCTAACCTGGCTCGCCTGTTACCCTCATTTCAATGGTGTCAGTTCATTTATTTAGTGAAATACAAGAAAGTTATCAGTTCGACAAGATATCACACACACACACACACACACACACACACACACACACACACACACACACACACACACACGCGAGATCCCCAAGATCACAGATCTGTGGAATCCCAATGAAAATACGCTCACCAGCAACTAACCAATCCGCCCACCTTGCAGCCAACTGTGTCACTGCTGTCGAGAATGACGTACGGAGATTTTCCTCTTTCTATTCTTTATCGTCACTTCACTCCCTTCGCTCCGTATTGGCGCGCTATTGGCTGTCAGCAGTACGAATTTTTTTAAATATATAAAGACGAAAAAAATATGCTTTAAACGTCAAAAGTTTACAGTTTTTCTTAAAATCTGCATCTGATTGTCCTTATCTACATGGGTCCTCAATCATCTCATCAAATTTCCACCCTTCCTCGCCCACACCGAACTTCTCTGTATATCCTACACTATCCGCAAACTAGATTCGTATAACTCCAGTGTTTCCCCTCTGATCAGCAGACGAGGTATGCTTCCGCGCTTTCACCCTCACGCTTCACCATCTCTAAACATACTCTCTCTCTCTCCTTAGCCCACCCCAATGCAACTTCTACAGAATTCTCTCCTAGACAATTAAATGCGCTCCGATATCCACCCTACCATCTAACTGCTCGCCGTCTATCCCACTGCACATCAGCACTCACTTCTTTCTCTTCCCTCTCCAGCTCTCCCCATCCTTTCCTCTCTTAATAAAGGATGAATTTTGCTGCACTGCTAAAATGGGTTTATAGAGGGGAAAATAAGCTGTAGAGGGCTGATGACCTTAGATAAAAAATATAGTGGTCCATTGGTTAGTAAGTGTGGAGATAAATGTAGGTATGGGGGTAGTTAGTGGTAAGACAGAGTGAGGAGTCTAGTCGGGAGAGGGAGGCAGGTCCGTGGTATTAGTAGGGGAAGGGATGGGGAGGGGTAGAGAGGGGAGAGAAAGAGGCGAGCGCTGATGTGGAGTGCGATAGGTGGCGAGAGGCTACAGTTGGTAGGGTTGATAAATATCGGGGCAGATTTGAATGTCTAGCAGAGAATTCTGTTGAAGTTGCGTTGGGATGGGATAAGGAGATGGTGTATGTGTGGGGATGGTGGGATGTGCAGGTAACAGCGTGGCTGCGTGCCAGGTTTGGTGATGAGGGGGTAAACACTGAGGTCATTAGAATCTAGTTGGCAGATAGTGTAGCATATACAGAGTTGTTGAGTGTGGGTGAGGAGGAGTGGATGAGATGATCCAAGATGCATGTAGCGGAAGATAATCAGATGCAGAAACCATGGCGGTGTTCATGATCCGTTCTAGGACTTGGAGGCACTGATAGAACTTGAGTGAACAGGATATCCACGTAACTTTAATATAGAGGAGGACTGGGTTTGGGACAGATAGTTTTGTAGGTGTGGTGAATGGTTTGGGGTAGGGGGATTATAGTCCTTGAGTTGGGCCAGTTAGTTGTTAATCTGTTGTTCAATGGATGATAGGTGGGTGAGATTTCCATGTTAGCTGCTGATCGAGGGTTAGCCAGAGACACTCCAATGTATTAGTTAACTGGATAGGATAATTGTAGAGTGTCAGGTAGAAGTCGTGGAGATAGTAGCTGTTGGTGGTTCGTGCTGTGTTATTAAATGGGTTTTGGGGGGGGGGGGGGTAGATCTTGAGGAGACATCGGTTGCACCAGGAGATAAACAGATGGATTTGGAGGAATTCTTGGAATTTCTGGAGTGTAGGATAGGGAGCTAGAAAAGCGATGTCATCAGCATACTGAAGGAGGTGTACTGATTGGACATAGTTTGGGCATATGGGTAATGCAATGGTGATAAGGAGAGGATAGAGAAGGGAGCCTTGGGAGCAGGTCAGCAGTGGGATGGAAGGTATGGGAGTTAGTATTATTAATACTGACAAAGGATGGACGATCAGATAGAAGGGATACAATAAGGGCGACATAATTAACTGGAAGTGCGTAACTCTTGAGACTGGGTACGAAAATCGAGCAGTTTTAGTTGTTGAGCTGGTCAGACCTGAGTGAGGTGCAGGAGTAGGTCATCAGAGGATAAATGGGGATGAAAGCCACAACGGTTATCAGGGAAGTGGTGGCGTTGGTCGTTTGATGGATGGGTAGGAAGAAGATTGATTCAAACACCACGCTAAATGCTGAGGTGATGGTGGGGTGGTAAGAGGAAGCATGGCTAGGGGTGTTGTGTGAATGTATGGAGAGATACCTACCGGGTTTTCATTGCACCCGTAGCCATTTGCAAGCGTTATTGAAATTTGGGGAACTTTCGGGTAACACTTCTTATTTAAGTCATCTGTCTGTCCTGTAGCTATCTTCAATGACGGTATTACAGATATTTCCTCACTAGAAGAGTTCTCTTCGTATACTGAAGCGGCATAGAAACTGATACAGGCTTTCATGTTCAAATACAGAGATACGTAAACAGGCAGGGTACGTCGCTGCGGTGGGCAACGCCCAATAAGAACAACAATCGTCAGGCGCAGTTGTCTGATGCGCTACCGCTGCTACAATGGGAGGTTATAAAGATATGAGTGAGTTTGAACGTGGTCCAATAGTCGGCGCATGAGCGATGGTACGCAGCATCCCCGAGGTAGCGATGAATGGGGGGATTTTCCGTGGCGACCATTTCACGAGTGTACGATGAATATCAGGAATCCGGTAAAACATTAAATATCCGACATCGCTACGGACGAGGCAGACGACTGAAGATAATCGTTTAAAGTGACAGAACTGCAACACGTCTGCAGATTGCTGCAGATTCAAGTGCTGGGCCAGCATCAACAGGCAGCGTGCGAACCATTCAACGAAACAACATCGATATGGGCTTTCGGAGCCGAGGGCCGACTCGTGTACCCTCGATGACTGCTCGACAGTAAGCTTCACGCTTCGCCTGGGCCAGTCAACACCGACGTTGGACTGTTATAGACTGGAAACATGTTGCTTTGTCGGACTAGTTTCAAATTTCATCGAACGGATGGAAGTGTACGGGTGTGGAGACATCATCATAAATGCATAGACCCTGCATGTCAATAGGGGACTGTTAATGCCGGTGGAGGCGGTGTAACGGTGTGGACTGCGTGCAGTTTGAGTGGTATGGGACTCCTGATACGTCTAGATACGACTCTTGACAGGTGATATCAACGGAAGCATCCTGTCCGATCACCAGCATCCCTTCGTGTCCATTGTGCATTCCGACGGACTTGGACAGTTCCAGCAGAACAATGCGACACCCCACACGTCCAGAATTGCTAGAGAGTGGCTCCCTTAACACTCCTCTGAGTGTTAACACTTCGGCTAGCCACCAAACTCCCCAGACATGAACATTTTTGAGCACATCTGGGATGCCTTGCAACGTGCTGTTCAGAATAGATCTTCACCCGCTCGTACTCTTACGGATATCCCTGCAGGATTCATTGTGTCAGTTCGCTGCTGCATTACTTCAGACATTAGTCGAGTTCATGTCACGTCGTGTTGAGGCACTTCGTTCTCGCGGGGGCCCTACACGATATTAGGACAGATGTACCAGTTTCTTTGGCTCTTCAGTGTATATTCAGGTGTATTGCTGATCGTCTTGGCCTTCTCGGTGTTTCCCCGCCTTTGTTTCGCTGCCCACCCGTAACTGAGGGTCGTCGCCCCCGCCCCCGCCCCCGGCAACTGTTGCGCACGTGCTCGCCCGCCTGTTGCTGGGGTCCTGCCCGTGGGCCGCCGACAGCCAGCAGCCAGTACCGCCCCGTGTCAGCGGCGCGACTCTCTCAGCGGGCCGCTCGCCGCCGCTTCCGTCAGAGTAAACACCTGCACGTGCCGATCTGCTCGCGGACTCGAGCTGTACACACGAAAGTTTTTGTCCATTCTGGGGAACGCTTCAGCACCTGCACTAGTCGTGGGCTTTATTTCTCACTGCGGCTGCTCGTACACTGATGGCTGACCACGTGGAAATAACACGAGAGTACATATACACTACTGGCCATTAAAATTGGTACACCAAGAAAAAATGCAGATGACAAACGGGTATTCATTGGACAAATATATTAAACTAGAACTCACATGTGACTACATTTTCACGCAATTTGGGTGCACAGATCCTGACAAATCAGTACCCAAACAACCACCTCTGGCCGTAATAACTGCCTTGATACGCCTGGGCATTGAGTAAAACACAGCTTGGGTGCCGTGTACAGGTACAGCTGCCCATGCAGCTTCAACACGATACCACAGTTCGTCAAGAGTAGTGACTGGCGTATTGTGACGAGCCAGTTGCACGGCCGCCATTGACCAGACGTTTTCAATTCGTGAGAGATCTGGAGAATGTGCTGGCCAGGGCAGCAGTCGAACATTTTCTGTATCTAGAAAGGTCCGTACAGGACCTGCAACATGCGGTCGTGCATTATCCTGCTGAATTGTAGGGTTTCGCAGGGATCGAATGAAGGGTAGAGCCACGGGTCGTAACACATCTGAAATGTAACGTCCACTGTTCGAAGTGCCATCAATGCTAACAACAGGTGACCGAGACGTGTAACCAATGGCAACCCATACCATCACGCCGGGTGATACGCCAGTATGGCGATGACGAATACACGCTTCCAATGTGCGTTCACCGCGATGACGCCAAACACGGATGCGACCATCATGATGCTGTAAACAGAACCTGGATTCATGCGAAGAAATGACGTTTTGCCATTCGTGCACCCAGGTTCGTCGTCGAGTACACCATCGCAGGCGCTCCTGTCTGTGATGCAGCGTCAAGGGTAACCGCATCCACGGTCTCCGAGCTGATACTCCATGCTGCTGCAAACGTCGTCGAACTGTTTGTGCAGATGGTTGTTGTCTTGCAACCGTCCCCATCTGTTGACTCCGGGATCGAGACGTGGTTACACGATCCGTTACAGCCATGCGGATAAGATGCCTGTCATCTCGACTGGTAGTCATACGAGGCCGTTGGGATCCGGCACAGCGTTCCGTATTACCCTCCTGAACCCACCGAGTCCATATTCTGCTAACAGTCATTGGATCTCGACCGACGCGAGCAGCAATGTTGCGATACGATAAACCGCAATCTCGACAGGCTACAATCCGACCTTTATCAAAGTCGGAAACATGATGGTACGGATTTCCTTACACGAGGCATCACAACAACGTTTGACCAGGCAACGCCGGTCAACTGTTGTTTGTGTATGAGAAATCGGTTGGAAACTTTCCTCATGTCAGCACGTTGTAGGTGTCGCCACCGGCGCCGACCTTGTGTGAATGCTCTGAAAAGCTAATCATTTGCATATCACAGCATCTTCTTCCTGTCGGTTAAATTTCGCGTCTGTAGCATGTCACCTTCGTGGTGTAGCAATTTTAATGGCCAGTAGTGTACATGGTGTTTAATCAGGAACGTGCAATATTAAAGGCTATGTAAGGAATGATCATTAGGACCAAAAACGTCTAGTAAACGTGGGACCCCCGCGCATGGTAGCTGCGCGGTCTAGGGGGGCCTTGTCACGGTCCGCGCGTCTCCTCCTCTGTGTGTGTGTGTGTGTGTGTGTGTGTGTGTGTGTGTGTGTGTGTGTGTGTGTGTGTGTGTGTGTGTGTGTTTTGTCCATAGGGTAAGTTAGTTTAAGTTAGATTAAGTAGTGTGTATGCCTAGGGACCGATGACCTCAGCAGTTTGGTTCCATAAGATCTTATCGCAAATTTAAAAAACAAAAAAAGTGGACTCTAACATGTACGCCTTAAGAACTATGAGCAGTCAATCTTCTCTGCTGTGAAACTATCGCTTCTACTGTAAGCTCTTTGCTTTCTATATTATGTAAAGATGTAGTAGCGACCGAAAGAAGAAAAAGTTTCCTAGTAAGCCTCCGTTCTAATATACATACTTTAGGATCTACACTTCGCAGAAGAAACTTTCACGTTTTCGAAACTCTGTAATTCTCAGCAATTCTGTTTCGGATCACGTTCACTTTGGTGGAAAGGGTTTGAATGGTCTCTAGTGGTTCCACCCAACATACCAGAGCAAAAACTGCGTTCGCTCTCAACTCCGAAGTTGAGCTAACTTCGATCACATTCAGTGGAGTTACACCCCCGTGGTGTCCTTGGAGTACCGTTCAATCGTTCGAAGATGCGACCAGTGTCCAGCGTTGTGAGCAACGCCTGTCGTTTTGTAGCGCGAAATGTGAGGGAACCGGCGCCCCAGTGGGATGGGTGGTTCCATTGACGCCCCTTGTGCCACCACCTGAGGGCTTTTCGTGTCCATTCTGAGCGACGGTGTGTCCGTGTCCTCCGTCAGCCATAAGAAAACAGCACGATTACAAAGATAGGCGTCGCGTTTCTGACCTCCGTCGCAGAGGTGTCAAGAGAAGGGGTATATGGGAGTGAGCGTTTGGCTGGGAGGCCCCTTACAGGGCAGGTCCGGTCCCCTTGGTGCAGGTCTTACTGCATTCGACGCCACATCAGGCGACCTGCGCGCCGGATGGGGATGAAAGGGGTGAGATGTGTGTAAGAGGGGATATGTCGACCTTCTCATCACGTGACGCGTGACGGTTGGGCAGAATTGTGTCGACATTTGGTGCCAATGTGACAGCATTACCCCACATTACACCTGACACGAG
This sequence comes from Schistocerca nitens, assembly GCF_023898315.1. Taxonomy (NCBI): domain Eukaryota; kingdom Metazoa; phylum Arthropoda; class Insecta; order Orthoptera; family Acrididae; genus Schistocerca; species Schistocerca nitens. Next base: position 11,268,441 of record NC_064620.1, read on the forward strand.
CTTTCGAGCTGTGGCCTGTTTTCGTGTGCATCGACACCTTCCTGTGCGAAGCATCGCCGAGCCCCAGGGTGAAGTCGCAGAGCGCCACAAAGGAAGGTTGATGGCAAATTTTGAAGCTTAGGCGTCGCAGCTGGGGACAGTTAGTGGGCTTAGAAAACGGGACACCTCTTTCTTCCGTATAAGCAATTCTTCAGTAGAAGAGATGCGTAAAACAGCAGCCAAGGTGAAGAGTGTTGGCAGCTCTTAAGATCCGCAGTTTGGACTCGATGTTTACTAGACTTCCTTGCTTCCTATGATCGCTTTTATCATATCCCTGTATACTGACCCTATACACAGATTCGCATGTTAATCACTTCCGCTTAAAAGTGTTTGTGGCACCTCTCAGTTTCACGCCTCTTGTTCTCTGTTGCCCTGCTGATCTCCGCGAAATATTTCGAAAATTATCCTTCATGTATAATCGGCTAGCCACTGTACAGTACATAATCCTTTTGTACATGCGGATTCCATTAGATGCCTGAAAATAGTTGCAGGGTACGTGTTCAGGTTGTCATATTTAAATAACTTCCTTACGCTGGTACTAATATTTTTATCCGTTAATTTAGATAAAATGCGTTGCTTACGTTTTCTGTGTCGGCCTTATTTCAGCCAAGATATCGCCCTCTTTGATGTAAAACTACGCCGTTATGTAGTGACACCCCTTGACTTGGCTTCATGAAGCTCTATTGGGGATACTTTGACTTGCCTGCTGCAAGCCCATCCCGTTCTGGTCTGTCCACCGCAATGGCGACAGCCGGCTGTTTCTTCGGCCGTCGGCTTTTCGCACTATGATAGTTCCTTCCGTTGCCTCTTGCCTTGTAACAATGTCACCAAAATATTTGACGAGAGTCGACAGTCTTGTTTCGATGCCCAGCTGCCTCAGGATCGATTCATGAGTTCGATGTACTGTGCGTTGCACTCTTTAAGTGCACCACTTTTCGACAGCGTCAATCCTGCAAATATCGGCTGTCTTCATCGTCCAGGTTTCTGCTGTATAGTACGCAATAGGGAGCATGACGCTCTTGTCATTCCTGAAAGTCTGTATCATCACGGAATCACCTTGTATAGTTTTGAATTCAACAAACCAAGAAAGCGCAGTGTCCCACGGTTATCTTATGTGTAAGTTACAATTCTAATCAGCCAAAAAATACAAATGCCTGAGTGTAACAATTTGTAGGGGTATAAAATGGAATTATCATAACGGCTGTGTCGTAGGTAGTGTGTGTGTGGCACACTTAGATTCATTTGTAAGGGACTGGGAATATGCAGTCAGTTTACGTCGGACATCGCTTGTGTAACACCCCTGCGACACGACTAAAACCGGATGTTGGAGTTAAACAGAGAAAGGTACCACGAATGGTCAGACTTTCGTTTGACCCACGGGGGAGACAGAGAGAGAGAGAGAGAGAGAGAGAGAGAGAGAGAGAGAGAGAGAAGCCAAACGTGTAAAGATCGGCACCAGTTATCCCGTGAAAGCGTGAAAGCCTACTTCAGAAATTTCTTGAAATAGTATTAAATCATGAATCTAGGAATAGGCTTCAGCATCTTTAAGTATTGCTCCCGTACGGACCTTGAATTAGCATCTGCCACACACTTGAGTAGTTTGCATAATAGAGATCTCTTCTTAAGTTGCCAATCCTAAGATTGATTTGCAGCAGCTCTCCATTCAGTGCGATTGTCGGCCAGCCTCTTCAATTCCGTGAAACTTCCGCATCCTAGGTCCTGCATTATCTGGCTTATGTACTTTCTTCTAGGTCTGCCTTTTGCCCTCCACAAGGCCTTCCATTATAGTGTGGAGAAGACTTTCATGTCTCAGAATGTGTCCCATCCATATATCTCTCCTCTTCTTGACCGTCTTCCAAAGAACTGGAACTTCCTCCGCTCTCTGCAGGACTTCTTCATTTGTCATCCTGGCCGTCCATGGAATTTTTAACATCCTTCGCAGACACCACATTTCGAATCCTTCAATCCTTCTTCTTTCGTCCTCTCCAAGTGTCCAGGTTTCGCTGCCGTAGAGAAGCACACTCCCAACAAAGGTCTTTATTAACCGCTTCCTTAACGCCAGACTTATCATATTTGATGTGAGGAGTCCTTTCCTTTTATAGAATGCAGTCTTTGCCTGATTTATTCTACTTATTACATCTTTCCTACTACGACCATCTGATGTTACTCTGCTTCCCAAGTAGAAAAAGTCTTGTATTTCTTTCAGCTTCTCTCCATTCAGCCTTATATTCGTAATTGCTTGATTATTTTGTTTGCTTGCAACTAAGATTTTTGTTTTTGACTTATTAATTTTCATGTTGTACCGTGTAGCAAGAGTGTTTTCCATTTCCTCCAACACTACTTGTAATTCTTCCTCATTTTCCGCTAGGACAGCAATGTCATCCGCAAAACGCAGCATATCAACTATTTTTCCCTGGATCCTGATTCCATTAGCTTGTCCTAACTTTTCTCTGACCTCGTCCATTGCTTTCTGTATGTACATATTAAAGAGGACAGGGGAGAGTGCACATCCCTGTCTGACACCCTGTTTAATTTTTGCTTGTTGTTGATGTTCCCCACATCTCACTATTGCCACCTCTTCTTTGTATAAGTTCCATATCGTTCTCCTGTCCTTGTACTTAGCTCCAGTTTCCCTCAATATCTGGAATAGTTTTTTCCATTCAACCTTATCAAAGGCCTTTTCGAGGTCAACAAATGCTATGTAGGTGTCCTTTCCTTTTTCCATTCTTTTTTCTATTATGAGCCTTAGGGCCATAATGGCTTCTCGCGTACCTCTCCCTCTTCTAAAGCCAAACTGGTCTTCTGTGAGCATGCATTCCACATTCCCTTCAATTCTTCTGAGGAGGATGGTCGTCAAAATTTTTGATGCATGTGATGTTAGGCTGAGGGTTCTGTATTGTGCACACGATTTTGCTGGCATTTTCTTTGGTAATGGAACAATAATACACTTTTTGAAGTCCTCAGGCAGCTCTCCAGTATCATATATTTGGCAGATTAATTTATACAATTTATCTTTTATTTCTGTTCCAGCTGCTTTGATGATTTCTGCAGGCAATGAGTCAATTCCTGGTGCTTTTCCGTGCTTAAGTGCCTGTATTGCCTGATCAAATTCAGACCTTAGTATGCTGTCTCCTAGTTCATCTTTATCTACTTCGTCCTCACTTTCAATCATGTCATCTTGTACGTTGCCTCCATATAATTTCTCTAGGTATTCCTTCCACGTAAGTGCTATATCTTCATGATTATACACCATCTTATTATCCTCTCTTATTAGGGCATTACATCTAATCCTTTGTCCTCCTGAGAAGAAGCGTTTCACTGTTTTGTATGCTAATTCAAGGTTCCCTTTCTTCAGAAGGTCTTCAACTTCTTTGCATCTGTCTTCAAGGAATCTTTCTTTTACTTGCTTCAACTTCCTGTTGATTTTGTTCCTAAGCACTCGGTATGCCGTTTTCCCTTCTTCCGTTTCATTATTTTTGAGCTTCCTTCTTTCCTCAAACATAAGTATTATTTCATCAGTTATCCACTCCTTCCTCTTTTCAGGTTTTTGTTTTCCAATTATCTCTTCAGCTGCTTTTATTAGGCCATCTCTCATATTTTCCCAATGTTGTTCTACATTCTCTATAGGATGCTGTTGAATTAGATCCTTAGCCCTTTCTTGGAACTCCTTCTGCGTCTCACGGTTTCCAAGCTTCCCTATATCCAGTTTTCCATTTCCTATTTTCTTCCTTATGCATTTGAACTTGAGTCGGCATTCCGCAACAACCATGTTGTGATCACTCACAATATCTGGGCTTGCGTATGCTCTAGAGTCTTTTAGTTGATTTCTAAATCTATTTTGGACTAGAATGTAATCAATTTGGTATCGTTCTCTATCCCCTGGTGACTTCCAGGTGTATCTTCTACGGGGGTGATGTTGAAACCACGTGTTCGATATTATCAGTTGATTCCTGTTACAAAATTCTATAAGTCGGTCTCCTCTATCATTCCTCTTACCAAGGCCGTAGCGTCCAACAGCTGGCTGTACCTCTTTAGAGATACGGTTGTAGAAATCACTCAGTGTCAACATCTCATTTCCTATACGACACACCTTGTATCCTGTAGTTCACTTCGATCCGAATGGCCAAATGTCTCATAAAATCTGATGACCATTATTTAAGCCAAATGTTTCATGACTTCGAAAAGCCAACAGTGGAAAACGCCGTTTCGGAAAGTCAGTCTCTCTCTCTCTCTCTCTCTCTCTCTCTCTCTCTCCTCCTCGTTTGTGTGTGTGTGTGTGTGTGTTTTGTTTTATTGCTGGGGATAGAGTGGGCTGAAAACTGCAAAAGTTGCTTGTGTAAAACTATTGGCTGGAAATATGTGATCTCCTACACAAGGCGTAGATTGTACGTGCAGTATTTTACCCGTGTGCTTGAGGCGTGGTTACGCGGTGAGAGTCGCGGAAGCTGCCATGTGGCGAAGCTCGGGCCACGTGAAACGGCTATCGGACGCACGTGCGACCTCGTGGGGATACGGCACGCACAGTGCTGTATTCCGTGCCCACCCTTTAAGGTCGCATTTCCTCGGACTGTGCGTCAGCGCCGCCCGTTCTAGTTCAAAGTGCATCCTGCCATCACCCACTTGCTGCAAAGTATTACTCGTAGCCTCGGGGTGTCATTCGATCTGCGGAGACGTATGTCTGGACGTCAAGGCCTACATTCCGAGTCTTGTTAGCTTTCGAACTCCTACTGTGGCAGTGTCAGGAAAGAGTTACGACATTATTGTAACGCTAAGAGACTCCGCTTCTGAAATGAAGGCATTGTTTTATGGAATTTGCAAATGTCGATCACAATCTGGTGGTGTCTTGTAAGTAAAAGCCGTTGGTTGACAGCGAGGGTATGAGTAACAAACAGTGACGTCAATTTATGTCCGGTAGATAAAGATAACTAGCGACGCTGACGAATTCGAAGGCTATTAATCTGTTAGTAATAATTTCTTTCCTTGTGAACTCTGTATTAAGAAACCAACGGCGACGAGAAATCTGTTGCATTATCACCCAATATCGTGAGCGTTTCATGTTACTCTCAGTTCACTAAAATTGTCCATTCCCTTTTTACTTTGTTGGCAAGTGTTCAGAAAATCGCTGTACTGTGTGGGTGTTTCGGTGGAGAGCTCTTACGCCACTTGGTCTGTGATTTCATTGCCCCAAGGTTGGAAGAAGGTAAGAGATGCTACCTCCAGCAGGACCATGTCTAGAACAGCACTGCTGTGTTCAAACCATCCTTCTGCTACCTTCACTGTCATGAATGCCTAGGTCGCGGCTGCATTTCGTCGTACTGAGTACAGTCGGTGATGTTGCATTCAGTGGGGTAACTGAGCTGTACCAGTCGAGGTACATCTTTGTGTCAGCGAGGGAACTGAGGAACGGCAAAGGAATGGGCGAAGAAAAGACATAGGAACGGGGCTGAGATGAACGAACGAAATCATAACCGCTGTCATAGTAGACTCGAACGAGAACAACGTTCCATACTCTTCAACGACTTAAACAACACTACCACCGTTGTCATACGTACTTAATAGAGAAACTTGTGATATATTGCATTGAACATAGCCCTCCACATGTAGCTTTGGCTCTCTACAGTCACAGCAGTTGTCTAGGAGTGTATTTGAAACAACTAAGTTATGTATGTAGTCCCACGCATAGCGCATTGCGCAACAAGCGTGACACATTGTCAGAAGTGAATACGTGTTTTGGTTTCCGTGCAGACAGTTCTGCTGCGGTAACAAGTGACACAAAGAGCGGACGCGAGACGCCGCCGCAGCTGTATACGTACTCCGAAGTGGAAGTACGTTGGGGGCTACCATTCCTCTGGACAAAAGTCTAAACTGCACAGAGATTCACCGTGGAATTCTGACGGTATGTCCACCAAATGGATTGTCGCATCAAGCCGTTGTGAAACGGTGCCAACACTTTGTCGTAGGCCGCAGAGACGTCGATGATGCTGACAGGGAAGGAAAGCCATCGACCACGGAACCACGGAGAACAATTTAAAGACAATTGCGGAGGAAGAACCAGGGAGGAGGGGGGGGGGGGGCGTGGCGTGAGGAGAGAGGAAGAGTTTTCAACGATGAGGACGTTCACAAACGGTTCTCGCAAGGCGCGTGACGAAGGAATGTATTTCCATAGTCGTGGAACTGAACGATTGGTGGAGCATTCCGACAGTTGGTTACAGAGACTTGGTGACTCGAAAAATATTGTCAGGTATCGGTGTCACCTTGAAGTGTAGTGCAGTGTTCAAGAAAATATACTTGGTCTACCGTAATAATGTGTAACTTAATTTCTGAAGCCCCCTCTTACTTTCATGGCTGATGTACCCTGCGTGGATGCATCCAAACAGTGTAACAATGTAAAATTACGAGGTTATGTGTAAGCATTTCAGTACAGTAGGGAACATCGCCTAACTCAGCTGATCGTATGAAATAACTGACTGTGATCTTAATAGAGCCAAGGTGCAAAATAGAATTGTCTTGCGACATATTTGTGGGTGTTGCACCGACTTTAAAAATTTACGGATTTAAGTGTGCCGAGTAACACTTAACGTAAGAGCTACCGCTGTCCGGAACATACAGGTTCCATGTTTCGGCGGCGCCTTGCCACGGTTCGCGTCCAGATTACATTACATCGACGCATAAATCCAGCGGAAAAGTCATTCTGACAGACTACGCCAGTTTGTGCCGTCGTCGTCGTCGTAATGTGGAAACGGAGAGATTTATCTAGCGTCGAAATGTGCAGTGTGTCACTAATACTTCCATACACTTCCAGTGTGCTACTATGAAGCTGTTTTTATTTATGGGAGTTTAATTATTTGAGGAATTGCTGGTGGGTATCACTGATAAAACGGCATGCTTGATGCTGAGTTTCTACTAATGAACAGTGAAAGTGTTGTAAACAATAAACCTTTTTTCTTAGTTTCATTGTTTCGTGGAGGTGTGAGAAAAAGTTTCGAACGGGTTGGAAACGATGTATAAAGTTTGTTGGCACTCACTAAGTGCTTTCATCCTCAAATATTGGATGAAAATAGTCTGGGTAATTTGCGCGCAGAGATGCCATTGCCTCGAGACACATACGTACACCTTTTCCACCTTTGATACTTGAGTCGTGTTAAACTTTTAAGATAAGATAGTATCTGTTAATGAGCGGAATATGACAGCTTTTTAAATTCAGTCAGTAGTCACATGAAAAACTAGAAATCAAATTTTTGTTGACCCTGGCAGCCTTCAGACACGCACGCACACACAATGGATACAACGTGCATTTCACTGAATCATCATTATTTGGAAAGTGAATAATAATTGTAATAATATCGCTCTGGATCTTCGTCTGTAAGTGACTGAGAACACTAATACCATTTTAACATGGACGATTTATTACGAACTCCTCGTTTCAACGCTACTGATATGTGACTTCACTTCCAAATAAATTATAAATTCTCTATGTATGAAAGGAAATGGACTGATTCACTCGTCATCGCGCAGTCCAAGCCGCTAAGAACAGAAACTCGAAATTTGGGGATAGTTTACCTTATTTACCGCAGGCATCGTTTAGGAAGGGATTGTTCAAAATTCCTCCCCTAAAAGGGGTGAAGTACAGGATGAAAGGTTTTTTTGACCTTACGTCGCTAATAAGGCAATTTTGAAGCAGCTTCTTCTTCTCTTTTTTTTTAGCGGTCACAGGCCCTGCAGACCACGCACTACATCGACGATCTGATCCCATCTTAGCCTACCTCTCGCTGTCTGTCTCCACCCTACCGGGATTCCTAATGCAGCGACGTCCTTTTCTGTGTCCTCTTTCCACCATGTGCGAGGTCGGCCCAGTGGTCTCGTTGCTTGGAGAAGGCGCTCAGATGCTTTCTTAGGAATTATGTTGGTTTCCATTCCAGCCACACGCCCAGCCCGTTGCATTCTGCTACATTTTAATTTTTGGACGATTGTGGGTTGCTTCATTAACTGATAAATTTCAGTGTTCTTTCGAACTCCCCATATGTCATTCTCCAACACAGGTCCCCAGATTTTTGTCATCACTTTTCCTTCCAAAACATTCAGTTCTCCTCTTTATTTCTTGGTAAGCGTCCAGCTTTCCGAACAATACAGCACTTCTGGGCAGATGACGGTGTTGTACATCCTCATCTTAGTGGTGATTGACAAAGCTTCACTTTCGCGAGAGCTGCTTAGAGAGCACAGACACCTTGGTCCTGATGCTGTTCTGTCATCTATATCCAGCTATAATTACCAAAGTTGCTATAGGGTATTTTAGTTAGAAATAAAAATACGTGCTTCAGCTTTTTCGGAAATTCAACAACTAAGGGAGTAAATCAGTGGGCGAAATTTTCTTGAAAACAAATCAGTATTAAAGCAGTACTAAATCGTTTGTGAAGCTGCATCCGCGTAAAATTCGTGTATGAATTCTCGATTGGGGTTTAAAAATACGTGATTCTTTTAAAATTTAATCCATAACGTGGTAAAATATGCGATGGAATTTATTAAAATATTTCTTTACATTAAAACATGTGTGAAACTAAATCTCTGAATACTGGTATGTGACATACATAGATATGGGGTGAAAGTTTCTGTGCAAATATTACCATATGAACTGAAAAGGCAGGATCAACGAAAACCACCTCCTCCAGGTACCAAAATTCTTTTTTGGAAATAAGTGCATTCGCAAAAGACCATGGTTCTATGGCCTTAATTAATGAGAAAAGTTTAAAAGATGTTGCAGTTTGTGAACCATAAAAATACATGAAAAAAAATTTGCAAACCATATATTTACGCGATCGAATTGGCGAGCGCTAAAATTGGCTCTCGATCTTAGTGTTATAACATAATCAACATTTTCGGAGTAAAATCACCGACATACTGTTCTTTTCAAAACCAGCTTCCAACCAACTGGATGCTGTCAAAATGCGAATAACAACTCTGAAGAGTTCACAAGTGGTAAAAACGAATATCCTCGACGTTTTTGACAGCCTCGATGCAACTGTGATTTCATGTAATAGTTAAGTACAATCGTATTTTTACTTTATACATCATCATTTTTATCGAAATTGATGGTCATATATACTAGGACGATTACGTTTCTCTAGTCAACCTATTTTTTGTGTAAATCGTACTAAAATGTTTCTATAATTTATAGAACGGGCACTGAAATGGGAAACATGGACGAAAGTAATGGAAAAACCGAGTTACTGGGTACAAATTGAAGATCACGAGAATTCGACCAAAAGTGGTATCATCTAGTAAGAATCCGGTGTCGACGATTTAATTTCTAAGAATGAGTCAACCTTGTGTTGTCGCAAAAGGCAGCCTGCAACTGGGATAGGACGGTGTTTTAGCAGTCTATTAATATAGATTGTAAAGCCATTAATTCCATTAAACGAATAAACACGCTAGGCAGCGATCAGAATTAAGAAACATTAGTCATGTCGGCAGGTGGGGAGGACGCCTCGCAAAGTGTGTGAGTTAGGGCGCTTTTACTGGTAGTCTGGTGGGACGCGTTAACAGGCAGAAGCGTATGTGGCGTGAGCTGCGTGCGCGAAGCGTTCCCCGCCAGCGAGTGGGTGGAGGAACGCCGGCCGGTACGCGGGATCCGGCCGGCCGGGGTCGGCGGCGCCCCAGCCTCCCCGGAACGGATGCGGATGGCGTGCGGCTCGCCTCGCCTCTCCAGAGCAGAGCCGGAGCGGCTGCAGGCGGCCGAACAAACAGATTGTGGAAGGGTTATATATAGCGGCACATGTGGCCAGCCTGCGAGCGCCGCGGCTATTTCCAACCGCTGCCGCCGCCGCTGGAACCCCCTCTTATGGTGTCTGCTTGCCTGCCTGCTCTCCAGCGTCCCACTGCAGCCAACCTCATTCGCCAAGACTTGTGTACAGCTGACAGGATGCCGTGACAGTACCGCGTCTCTCAACAAAAACCACACTCTAAAGCTCCCTCTCCAAGAGACTGCAGTGTAGAAGGTTGCCAGGCGAAAAAAATTATATTTAATTACTGTTTGGTCACGGTAACTTGACGACTGCGCTAGTGCTGCCAGAAGCGGAGAAAATCGGCACCAGTTGAAAGATATTCATTTGCCTCCGAGCGGTGCCAACGTCGTGCTCCCCCCTAGACGCGAAGTATTAAGAAAGGCTTTTGTTTACAAGCAAGTAACTTCCATAAACGCTTGCTCAGATGTTTACTTTAGAACAAAATGTTACTCAAGTTTACCTGTTAAAGTCACTAGAGCAAATGTATTCAGGGAACTTTCTGCAAGCACTTGATGCAGAAGTGCGCTTAGTCTTAAAAAAAAAGCAGTCTTCAGTCCTGTTGTATTATTATTAATGAATAAAAATCATGACGAAACATAAAAAATAGAAAAAAATGTTAGAGGAGTATACACTGATATTACCAACAAACATTTTATCTAAAATCAGAGCATTTCACTCATATTAAAGCTTTGAGGATGTCGTGTACAAATTTCGAACAGCTGTTGTCTTGTATTACCAAGTATTCGGTAACAGGAAACAAAAATGCGGCGCGGTGTGTCTCCAAGAGACTGTGTAACGTGTAGTTATTTTATGTAAAGTGCTGGTGGGTAAAGCTATTCTGTAATCGTGTGCAAGTGGATAATGTATCTTCACGTCTTGCTGCTTGGGATTGGCAGAGCGGTCTGAGGCGCTGCAGTCAGACTGTGCGGCTTGTCCCGGCGGAGGTTCGAGTCCTCTCTCGGGCGTGGGTGTGTGTGTTTGTCCTTAGGATAATTTAGGTTAAGTAGTATGTAAGCTTAGGGACTGAAAACCTTAGCAGTTAAGTCCCATAACATTCCACACACATTTGAACACTTCTTTCTTGACGTCTTCTCAAGCTCAGGATGGTAAACAGACATTTTACATACCCATCTATTTTGCCCTGTAATACCGTTAATGTTATGTGCGGATCTTCTCAAATTAATTACATATTCTGCTGTAACATAACAAAATGCACAAACTGATATAAATGAAAGTTCGGGATTTTTTTCTAAAATGACAACACAACCTCTTCCTTTTCCTTTCTACATTTATCACTGCTTTCAGGGTTCAGACGATATATGACAAGCAACTAAATAGCAAAACAAGTAAATCTTAATCATTGAAATTTACGTCTATGTTGTCGTAGCTGTTCAATGGACTAAATTAGTGGACAATGAAATTTTATCCTTTAAACTAATCAAATTCTCATGTACTCAATCGACGGTATGTTAGTATTCAACTCTTGAAATTCTATATTTAAATGTGTGTGAAATCTTATGGGACTTAACTGCTAAGGTCATGAGTCCCTAAGCTTACACACTACTTAACCCAAATTATCCTAAGGACAAACACACACATCCATGCCCGAGGGAGGATTCGAACCTTCGCCGGGACCAGCCGCACAGTCCATGACTGCAGCTCCTTAGAACGCTCGAAATTCTATAGTCAAAGCATACGCAGGTTGGAGTGAGCAAATTCTCGACTCAACATTTAATGTCGCCTAATGCACGTTGGTACATTACCAATCGGGAACTGCGGCGCCATTGACTCCGTGCTGGATCTGAAACGCTAACTCCCTACTCTGGCCTTGACTGAATCACTCAGTCTCAACTTTCAGGCATTCCGTAGAACGTTAAATGTTCCCTAGTCGAAATAACGCCTATTGCACACTCGCCAAGGGATGGAGCGACGTGCACAATATTCTGCCCGCAAAAATTCCTGCCGGAATATGAACTACCGCTTTACATCTGTCGCCACGATGCGTGAAGCACACCGCCCACACTTCGCAGACGAAAAGGTCTGAACGTCTTCGCTGTTTTTCCACACATAGGTGTGGCCCGCTGCAACACGGGAGAGCTCTGTTAATTTAGTTATCAAAAATGCTTTTATATGACGCGACTCTCCCCACCGTGTCTCTTCTACGTCACACAGTATGACTTCAGCCAAACGCTTCCTCATTATAGGCGAATTTTTATTTTTCTTGCCGGGTCGCCGCTAGCCTTGTTAATGCTGTCTAGCCACTTACCCACGGTCTCGGCTGTGTTTATTTAAAAGGTATTATATTGTTCTCACCTTATTTCTTTCTCCGCTGCAGCTGGGCCTTCTCTTGCTAATGTTAATTGGGGCAACTCTCATTTAAATACTCCCAGATTTTTGCAAGCAGTGTTTACTACTATAATCATAAATGCAAAGTATTTATGTTTACGGTAACATTAAAAAAATTAATATTTAAAGACGTGTATACTGCCCTTCTCCAGCCTCTTCTGGTGAAACAAATTGATTGGTAAACTCATTTCGCACTTCCTTGACCGTTGGTGCCAATTATATGTTTAAGGGTTCCAGTGGTACATTTGTTTAGGCCCATCTGTCTTTGTGCCATTCTCATTTTCGACACTGACATTTTCGAATGGGTACTGAACACACACGACTTCTGTAGGTTCGAGGAAAAACTTCCAAAAAATGCTTCAAAAACGGCTCTGAGCACCATGGGACTTAACATCTATGGTCATCAGTCCCCTAGAACTTAGAACTACTTAAACCTAACTAACCTAAGGACATCACACACATCCATGCCCGAGGCAGGATTCGAACCTGCGACCGTAGAAGTCGCGCGGCTCCGGACTGAGCGCCTAGAACCGCTACACCACCGCGGCCGGTGAAAAACTTCCACAAATTGGCAAATTTGGCAAGTATTTGCAGCAAGATGAAAGAAACTAGAACGAATTTTCACGCTACAGCTGATGCGCGCCGATTTGAAGCTTCCTGTTAAATTAAAACTGTGTGCCAGACCATTCGCGAATGGTATAGGAAACAAAACCAGTAATTTTGGTGCGCTGTCACGTCCGCCATGCACTCGACAGTGGCTTGCAGATTATAACCACTTCGGTCGAAAGCCCAAATAACCACGTATTGCGGCGTGGGTTTCTGCGAGACTTGGGGGAAGGGTCATTGAGGTTGTGGGAGGTACCCAGAGGGATGTGGAGCCAATGCAGACTCCAGTGCCGTAGAGAGCTGCAGTAGGTTTCTCGATGGAGGATTCACGGCACGAACACGCCGATCCAGGTGGTCCCACCGATTCTCGATTGGGTTTAAATCCGACGAGTTTAATATTCAGGGGAGAATGCTGCTCTTCGAACCACATTCGTGCACTGCGAGCTGTGTGACACGTTGCGTTGTCCTGCTGGTAGATGCCTTCGTGCCGAGGAAAAACAAACAGCCTGTAGGGGTGGACTTGGTCTCCAAGGATACTTACATACTTGCGTAGATCACCCAGGGAACGCCACGAAAACATTCCCAAGGTCGTAACTCTGCCTGTTCGTTGCAGGGTGTTTCCTTTCAGACGTTTCTGACCGTCACGTCAACGGCCATGTATCGGGTGGAGCTTCAAACGTGATTCACCTGTAAAGGCCTCCTTTCGCCACTCATGAGAAGTTATGAGACCAGATGGTTCCGAGAAGCATTCAAACTGTTGTAGGATAACGATGCAGCCTCTTCATCCGAAGAACTGTCGTCCCAGTGTTACACCATTCTGTCCTCCTCCATTAAGGTTTTATGGGTCCAACCGAGCCACGATCACTTTTCTTTGAAATGAGCCCCTACGTAGATGATTGTTAAAGCCTTTGAAACGAGGTTGTGCCACGCAGTATGTCGTATAATGGCGACGCATACGCATTGAACTAGGTAAACTCGATTTAAGAGGCTGTGCACATACTTACGGAAGGAAGCCGGCCCAATCGTGTATGGAGTGTGATTCTATCTTGCGTCTGCGTTTGCAACCGTCCACCATGCAACAACATAGGCTGAACGAGCTGTATTTTGCACAAAGTGCACCACCATTGGTGAGCGTCCCGCTGTAGGTGCGTCGAGTATTTCTGAGACGAACTGGACTTTATTTTGCGGAGACAAAGGAAATGTTCGTGTGCCCCAGTGCGTGAGTTAGAACTTAGAAGTCATACGTTTAACAGAATTTGTGATGTATCTCTTAAGATTAGTAAAAGCTATGGATCTTGCTCTGAAGTAGGTGAAATGCATTGAAACAAACTGGCAATGATGAATGAAGCGTGAAATTCGCACCGTTCGTATGTGGGCATTACTTTGTTCAAGATCCAGGATTTTAAGCCGTGTTTTGGTGTAAACGTTTCTTCCTTTTTTTTGTGTTTGCCACCGCATGTTCAGAGTTTCTAAAGACATTAACTTCTCAGTCACAACCTCGTTTGGCACTGCCACTAAAGTTTTCGACCATTTCAGTCATCAGATTTCCTTTTCCCTGTCTTATTTGTCGTACGATTACTCCAAAGACGTCGCCCCACACATGAAACAAAAAGAAGCCAAACAGTTGCGAATCGTGACCAGTATCTATTCATTCAGTATACGTGGTATATGGACGCGGACTCATACTACGTAACTGTATTCGTTGCAATGATTTAACATTCCACAGCAAAATATTGCCATGGCCGTCACAAATACCTTATTGACGCATACGTAAACTAGTACAAAGCTTAACCGCAGCACTGCTCATCCTGCTTGGCCATACTGTTAGTTCGTGTAAAACTTGCCTGGGCTCACTTTCTGCCTAACTCGTCAGTATAGAACTGTGTGACTGGCGATTTTATTTTGGCGCTGATTAACATCCTAACATCTTCACTGTCAGTATGAGGTAACAGATATAACGTTACGGAAAGATATAACCGCCATTTGACTGCATGATATGCTTTTTTTACACCACCTAGATTTCAGCGTTAGCTCGTTTCCAAGTGTTACAACTGGAATAAATGAATACAAGTAGCAGTAAAGTAGGGCAAAAATGTAATTGATATGATGGTTCTCCACGCACATACAATGTAAACACTGACATCTTGTATCTATTGTAAAGATAATGCCAGCAACTTGCTAAGTAAAAAGTTGCACTATCTAGTTCAGTGACATACCAAAGATTATATAGTGCAGACTGTGATGTTTCTGCGACTCTCTTTGACGACCCTTTTACTTAAGTTTGTGTTGGCTGCTGCTTAAACACAGCAAAACGAAGTGTAAACTTGTGATCTGGCCATCCGTTTTGTTTCACCGCCCTATCCTGTTCATAAGTCATGCAACTCGGCAGTCAGTTAACATATTACAAAAGTGTTCCGACTTTTACTTACGAAACATCAGGTTTATATAACCGAAGATACATATTTTAAAGATTACTTGTATTGCACGCAACTTACGTAATCTTTGTCATGTAAGAAAGAGATCATGTAATCTATTCATTAATTTATTGCTATTTGTACGTTTATTGTGTGTTTTTATTGTATATTCATTTATGTCAGTTATAACACTTGAACATGGAATAAGGTTCAAATATAGTTCGTATAAAGAAGCATATCATATAGTCAAATGGCGGTTTTATCTTTACGTAAACTTTATGACTTTGCGTCCACACGAAAGAAAAATAATAAGAAATAACGTTGTTGGCTACAATGACGTTTGCATGAGTGGTGTGGCACAGCGTCAAGGTACACAGCTGGAAATACTGTTCTTAACTCTCCTTCCAGTGTAGAACCTCTCTTGAATCTGTCAGTGTAACCTAGTCACGCTCTTACACTGTCTTTCGGTTTTATCGAATGTAACGACTTCACATCGAAATGGCGCGTGCTCCTGAAATCTATCCGGGAAGAATGCTGTTATTCTAGTGTTTGCCTTTGTATCAAATAAGTTTCACCGCTGGCCTTCCTCGGATAGACCCACGCATTCTTTTTTTCATCTTGCAAGTACAGAGGTACGCTAAACGCAAAGCAAACTGAGAAATCGCCTAAGAGCTGTTCGTCTGGCGAACTGGAAACGCGAAGCACCACCATAATAACTGTTCGCTGACGTCCGGTTGGCCAAGAACAGAGCTGCGGGTCTGCGGGTGTTACGCGTTGATGAAAGACAATCGCTGCCGTAAGAGTAAGACGAGACTCCTACAGACTAATCGCTACCTCAGCGCCGTTACGTAACCTGCTAATGTCTAGAATTTTCCACGCTTTAAAGTGCCGGGACCTTCCTTCGTTCTGTCGTTACAACTATTGGGATTTATGGTTTCCTCTTACTGTGGCTTAAGATTAACGTGGCTCTCTAGAAGAAAGGTTCTTTGCAGCCTCACTCGCGTCTGGAAAATAGCATTTCCGTAGAGAAAGTGACACTATGTATTGACATCCTTTCCATTCTATTTTTTTCACCCCGTACTGCCATTGCACTCGCGATATTTCCACTGTGAAAATATGCCAATGCTAACTATAAACAGTAGAAAAATTACATATAAATTATAACACTGAACATGCCATGTTTCGTCTTTTATTTCACGTATTTCGTCACTTTGGCTCTATATTTCTTCAAGGTGTGGTGCTTTCTGAAGCAGAAGAAGAAGAAGAAGAGAAGTCTGTATGTCTCTTCAGGCACCCTAGTATCTCTCCTCCTCCTCCTCCTCCTCCTCCACCTCCTCAGAACTCCTGTGCAAGATACACAACGGTGGCAGCGGAATTTTCGTACAAGCTTCCTCAAATACCAGTTCTGTGAATTTCGCCGAAAGCATCTCGTGCGAACGAAGTCTACTTTCTTCGGCAGATTCTGTATTACGTTACCTGCGCGTCACTTGCACAGTTTTCTCCTGTGCTATAATTATGCTGACATACCCCGGCACGGGTGGTGCATCTGAATTCCTTCTGTTTCTGCTGTAGTGCATATTTGATGGGTTTTCTTTTAGGGAAGTGAGAAGTCTACTAGAAACACGTACCACCAAGGCAACCGCTAAATATAATATTGTATTTTGAGGAGACAAATGTCGTGGGATACCCCCTAATACTGTGTCGGATCTCCGCTGTCCTGTGTAGTACAAGGACTTCCGCAGAAACACTACGGGCGTGCTGCCTCTATGGGAGTCTTCTGTCTCGAACAGCTGTGGCCCGATGACAGGGCGCATTGACCATCCGTAAAAATTCCATCGTTGTTTAGCAACATGGAAGTCCAAGAATGGCTGCCAATGGTCTCAAAAAGTAGTCAAATATAATCATTTGCAGTCAATGATCGGTTTAGTTGGCCCAGAGGACATCGATTCCATGTAAACACAGCCCACACAATTACGCAGACACCAGCTTGTCGCACAGTGGCTCGTTGGCAGCCAGGGTCTATGGCTTCGTGGGTTCTGTGCGACACTCGAACTCAGCCGTCACCTCTTACCAACTGAGATCGGGACTCAGATGACCAGAGCGCGGTTTTCCAGTCACCGAAGGTCGAATCGATGTGGTCACGAGCCGAAGCGAGGACCTGCAGGCGATGTCTTCGTCTTAGCAAAGGCACTCGCTTCGGTCGTCTCCCGCCTTCTGCTGTTGCCCATTAACGTCAGATTTCGCCACACTGCCCTAATGGATAAGTTCGTCGTACGACCCACATTACTCTCTACGATAATTCACGCAGTGTTGCTTGTCTGTTAGCACTGACAAGTACGCAAACGCCGCTGCTCTCGGTCGTTGCCGTGGTTAGGGGTAATGCCTGAGATTCGAAGTTATCGGCACCCTCTTGAGACTGTGGGTCTCGGAATTCTGAATTCCCTAACGATTTCCGAAATGGAATGGCCTATGCGTCAAGCTCCAACTAGCAGGTCGCAAACCTTTTCACGTGGATCAGTTGAGTACAAAAGACAGTCCGCCAATACAATGCACCTTCATCGTATATTGTGTGCGCGATATTACCGTCACGTGTATAACTGCGTATCTCTGTCCCATTACTTTTGTCACATCAGTGTGTTATGAACCATACGCTCTGCAGTGTGTCGTCGCTGCATAGGCAAAGAATTGTTGACTACATCAGCGTTGAATCACACGTGGCTGCAATTACTGCGAAAAGCTTTTAAAAGTGGCCCAGCTCGCTCCTACCACGCTTGATACGACCTTGCTTCGGACGTCTTCTGCAACAATGTGGTCTGCCCTTCAAGAAAAGATATGCAGCTGTCATAAGCTGACAGTCTGTGAGAAAAACTCTTGTTCACTGGAAGGAAATTAGATGTGATAATCAGCGTGAACTAGTTTACGTTCTGTGCGTTGCTAACATCTTTCGTCCCACAAAAGTTGTACATTTACACACAGGGTGGGAATTATTGAACTATATGAAATAAAATCGTCTGAACGGTTTACGTTAGGATGTTAAACTGCACTCTTGGCCGTGGGGCATGATGGGAATTAGTATGGTTTGGTTTAGCGATGAAGCCCACTTTTATTTGGATGGGTCCGTCAGTAACAAAAATTGGCGCATTTGAGGGATTGAGAATCTCACGCTCAACAGGTGACTCTGTGGTGTGCAGTGTCCAGTGACGGAATAATCGGTGCGATATTTCTTGAAGACACGGTGACTGCCGAACGGTACGTGAAGGTTTACGAAGATGATTTCATCCCAGTTATCCAAAGTGACCCTGATTTTCGACACGATGTGGTTCGTGCAGGACGGAGCTCGACCACATGGAAGCAGCAGAGTGTTTCATGTCCTGGACGAGCACTTTGGGGACCGCATTCTAGCTCTGTGGTACCCAGAGGCCACTGGCATGGGCCTTGACTGGCTGCCGTATTGTCAGGATCCGAACACATGCGACTCCTTTTTGTGGGGCTGTGTTACAGTAAAAACCATTGCTGAGCTGAAAACAGCCATTCAGAAGGTCGTCGAAAACATCGATGTTCCCACACTTCAGCGAGTCATGCAGAATTTCGCTATTCGTCTGCGCCACATCATCGCAAATGATGGCAGGCATATTGAACATGTCATAACCTAAATCCGAATATCTGTAGTGACGTTTACATGTTCAATAAAGTTTGTGCACGCCGTAGTTTGTAACTAATTTACATTTCTTTCATATAGTTCATTAATTGTCACCCTGTATATGCTTCACAAGTCACAGTGAGTGGCGGAGGGAACTTGGCACCAATATTAGCACCGCGGTGACACGTGTGAGGAACCGAATATCGATACAACTGCAATGTATCGAATCTTAACCTCTCCTATCTCTGGTGGAGACCAGAGATGAGAGGTGACAAGTGGATGTCCCGTCAGCTAGGAAGTGAGGCGAATGTTTGGCGCCTGCAGGAAAGGCGCCGTGGCATTTAGTCTGCGAGATCGGCTCACGGAGTTACGTAGTAAGAGTAGGGGCGCGCTCCCGTTGGCACGAGTAACCCCGCCAAGTACTTGTTTTACGATCGGTACTGTAAAACGCGGAACGGCATATTTTTCTTTACGGCGACCCAACGGAATAAAAGGAATAAAAGAGGCGTGTTGTGCTTCAACTATTCGTGGTTTCTCGACAGTCGTTAAAAGATGTAATAACATAGGTCGTGTTTAGTGTGTAATTCGCTACACGCCAAAAGTATACAAAGTATCGTCCATCCGCAGTGATGCGATGTAAGACAAGATGCCGAGCCTATGAAATACCGGGTGATCAGAAAGTCAGTATAAATTTGAAAACTTAATAAACCACGGAATAATGTAGATAGAGGTAAAAATTGACACACATACTTGGAATGACATGGGGTTTTATTAGAACCAAAAGAAGTTCACAAAATGTCAGACAGATGGCGCTGGACAGCAAAACGTCAGTGACTGCGCATGACAATTGTGTATAAAAGGAGCTGTAATGAGACAGAGAATAAGATGCGCTAGCAGTTGCAGCATGTTGACGTTACCTGAAAAGGTGCTTTTAGTGAAGCTGTGTTATCAGAATGGGGAATGTGCTAGTTCAGCATTACGATCCTATCGCCATAGGAAGGGGATTCGAACGGGTAAAGGCCCGTTGACAAAAGCTGCTGTGGCGAGAATGATTTCGAAGTTCGAAGCCACGGGTTGTTTAGACGATAGACCCCGTAGTGGCCGACCGAACACAAGGTGTAATGCTGCTGAGACAGTCAAGGAAGAAATGGAGACTGTAGTGGGTTCGTCTATGCACGGGGAAGTCAGCGCTCGTGCATTCGCACGTCGCACCGGCATACCATACATTACTCTTTGGTTGGCAGTTAGGCGTACCGTCCGAAGCTATCCGTACAAAATCGATCGGCATCATGAAGTGTTACCTGGCGATTTAGTGAAGCGGAGGGCATTTGCGGTGTGGGCGTTTCAAAAGATGTCGGAAGATGACGATTGGTTGAGTAACGTGTTGTGGACCGACGAAGCTCATTTCACGCTCCGAGGGTCTGTCAACGCCCACAACTGTAGAATTTGGGCTACCGAAAATCCTATAACTGTCGTGGAAACACCATTGCACGACGAGAAAGTGACGGTATGGGTTGGATTTACCACATCTACCGTTACCGGGCCTTTTTTCTTCGAGGAAATGCGTGATTCTGGTTTTGTAACTGCTACCGTGACGGGTGAGAGGTACGCCGATATGTTAAAGAATCGCATCATCCCCAGCCTGGCTGATGAACACCTGCTGGAACGTACGATGTTTATGCAGGATGGCTTTCCACCCCATATTGCTAGACGCGTGAAAGATCTCTTGCGCGCGTCGTTTGGTGGTGATCGTGTGCTCAGCCGCCACTTTCGTCATGCTTGGCCTCCCAGGTCCCCAGACGATTATTGGCTTTGGGGCTACCTGAAGTCGCAAGTGTATCGTGATCGACCGACATCTCTAGGGATGGTGAAAGACAACATGCCTCACCATAGCTTCGGACATGCTTTACAGTGCTGTTCACAACATCATTCCTCGACTACAGCTATTGTTGAGGAATAATGGTGGACATACTGAACATTTCCTGTAAAGAACATCATCTTTGCTTTGTCTTACTTTGTTATGCTAATTATTGCTATTCTGATCAGATGAAGCGCCATCTGTAGGACATTTTTTGAACTTTTGTATTTTTTTAGTTCTAATAAAACGCCATGTCATTCCAAGCATGTGTGTCAATTTGTACCTCTCTATCTACATTATTCCGTGATCTATTCAGTTTTCAAATTTATACTGACTTTTTGATCACCCGGTATTTTTATAGGGAAGGAACTGAACTAGTGCGGACACTCGGCACTTGGTGACTACCGTCGGAGTTAACTTTAGTTCTTATTTCTGTTGTTGACTTATACTGCCATACTAGAGTTTAAATAACGGAGTCTCTCTGGAGCAAGTAGTCAACAAATTTCTTCCCGGTTCATGTTTTTCGTTTTTTGTGTTTGCAAAACTGTGTACTGCTCGCTGAACTGCAGAGAGAGATGTGTCGGTTTGCAGTTTTCAAAACAGCTCTGCCGCGAGAGAACCCGCATTAAATACGAGGCGCGATCATTAAAGTAGAGTGTGGAGTGTAGCGGTCGTGTCACAACAAGCTTGCACGTTATATGTCGCGACTCGAGACGCGCGCGACAGGAGACAGACTGAGGAAGCGTACGAGGCGGATACACACACAGGGGGAGAGGGAGGGAGGGAGGCTGCAAGACGTCGGTGTGTTGGCAGCGGGCACTGGCGCCGGCTGTTATCTGAGGCACGCCAGAACGGCAACTGCGGGGCTGTGCTGCGCGAATGACTGACGGCTACCGAAATAGACGGCACGGCGCGCGCGTCTAACCGCGGGCCCCAGCCCGCACCATTAGCCCGGCAACCCGGGCACGTACCACCACTGTTGTAGCGCTGTCGGTTCCTTTCACAGACATGCCAACTCTCCTGATTTAAGCAGGACACTCCCGATTTTTCCTCCTTCCTCCCGATCTCCCGACCGTGAAGACCGATCTTCCGATTTTCACAGCAATTTCAATACTGCCCTTTCGATATATTGGTGGATGACAAGGTATGGCTGCTACTTGTCTATGTTAACTAGGAAGATTCGTGCGGTGGCTGACGGGAGCAGCAAGGAAGGAACTGCTCGTTGGCAGCGTTCGGAGGCAAACGAATATCTTTCAATCAGAGCCAATTTCCTCCACTTCTGGTAGCACCTGCGCAATCTTAAAGTTATCGTGGACAAGGAGTAGTCGATAGTTGTTCCAAGCGAAGTGATTAGCATTATTGACTAAAAGTCAGTGTTGCCAAGGCAGGGGATTTCCCCCTAAATTTTAGGGGAATTAAGCTGCCTAGGAGAAGTTGGAGAGTTAAATGTTTCAGGGGGAAAAATATTTAGGGTTACTACCCTCCCTCCCCCCTCCGCTCGACAATTTCATTCTTGACTTCCATTTACCGCCCCACTACCCCGCTTGCTTACCCGACGGTGTGATAAATTATTTAGGGGAATTTGAAGTGCGATATAGGGGGAAACGGTGCGCAAGTGTTGGCATCTCTGCTACAAGACCATTGTCTAGAACAGGGTTCTCCAAACTTTTTAGTCCGCGGGCGACATTGACTCCTCTACGAAGTCATAAGGGCCAAGATCTACCTAGTGGGGTTAAAGCACCCAAGTACTCCTTGGTCACCGTAATGTAAAGCTAAAGGAAAGATGAAATCGCAAAAATCTATGGTTGTGGGAATAGCTAGCACTGAAACGAACTACGATTTTTATTTAATTACATAATTTTTATTAGTGGATGTACCTGACCGAAATTCTGGCATATTTTATTCTGGCGAATTTCACCGACAAAAAAGTGTGTCACTGCACATTCTGTATGTATTTTACAACGTAATCAAAAGAAAGTTAAACCTCGCTTAAGAAGCATCTTCCATAATGATTGATTACTAAGGCCAGTCGCCGAAGTGGCGCCCATTTGAAAGACTTGCACCAGACTCGTGAGTAGAATAAAATGCAAAGAATTTCTTAACTTAAAATGTTCTCGCCAAACTAGTCTGTTAACCGTTCTTTTTTTCACTATCGCACGGAGAATGATCTGTCTGTTTATTGTGGATAGCCACAAGTTTAAACATGACCTTGCGCTTTGTAAAGATAGGGCTCCGACAATGTCGCGGTGTATTGGTCGCGATAGGCCTGGAAACCCAATTGTTGGCAGTATAGGTACCACCTCAAATATCTGGCGGGCCGATACCGGGGATTTCCGGCCAGCTAACGAGGGCCCGTTTGCCGGCTCTCGCGGGCCGGTTTTGGCCCGCGGGCCGTAGTTTGGAGACCCCTGTTCTAGAGGACTGATGACCTCAGATGTTAAGTCCCATAGTGCTCAGAGCCCTTTTATTGTGTTCAGAACTGCAGAATATGGCGATGAGTCGAGGTCCACGCCAGTGGCCTCTGAGTACCCCAAAGCCAGAATGCGGTCCCCAAAGCGCTCCTCCAGGTCATCAAACCCTGTAATACTTTGATGTGGCCTTGTTCCGTCAGGTTCACTTTGGATAATGGGGATGAAATCATCTTCCAAAACCTTCACGTACCGTTCGGTAGTCATCGTGCCTTTAAGGAATATCGCACAGATTATTCCGGGACTGGACATTGCACTCGACACAGTTACCGGTTGAGGGTGAAGACACTTCTCGATCGCGAAACGCGCATTCGCAGTCCCCCACAAATGGCCAATTTTGCTTACTGACGACCCCATCCAAATGAAAGTGGGCTTCATCGCTGAACCAAACCAACATGTGCGTACTAATTCCCGTCATGACCCGCCGCCAACCGTCCAGTTTGAATGTCCTAACGCAAACCACTCAGAAGTTACGAAGGTCGATAACTGTCACCCCGTATATTCCTTTGCAACTGCTTACTCTTACACAGGGTGAGCGCAAAGTCTTTCCGTGATTCCAATAATTTGTTTCCAAGGAACTACGGTAGCAGCAGCCACGCGGTTTCCTGCAAATGGTAGCTTAACTCATGTATTTCTGCATTTACTTCCTCAACATGTGCCTTAGTCGCTGCACGTGAAACGTCTAGCCAGTACTCAGTTTATCTGCATCCATGTCTCTGCTAACATTTCTCTAGTCACCGCCTCAACAGCACCTCGCATTCGTGGCGTTTGCCCGTCAGGAACTGGAGAACTGAACTTTTCACCCTTAACGTAACACCACAAAAAAAAGTCAAGAGCGTTACGTCTGGTGAACGCAGTAGCCGTTACCGTATCTGCCGATCCATCTGCCTAGAAATGTTTCGCAATCATTTGCAACAAACCGCATATCTGCGTCTACCATCTCGGAAGCAGATTTGTGTCATGAGGGAAAGACTCACCTAGATGGACGACAGAGCGATGTGGGACAGCGGTAGGACACGATCGTTTTCCTTCTCCCTTCCCCTCCGCCCCCCTCCCATCACCAATCCGAGCTTCCTCACCGTCGCTAATGACGTCGACGTCAACATGACGTTAAAGCCAAATCTTCCTCCTTTTTTCGCTACGTCTACATACACGCGCCGTAATCCACTGTGCAATGCGAGATACGGTAACTTTATTAAGTGATTTTGAGTGCAATTGCATTCACGTATTCAGCGAGGGAGAAATGTCTATACGCTTCCACACGACCCCTAATCTCTCTTAGCGTATTATTTCGATTTCTACGCGAAATGGGTGATTCTGGTAACAGAATTGTCGCACAGTCCTAAAAGAGTGCTGGTTCTGTAAATTTACCGAGTTGGGGGTATCGTGAGCTCATCTCCGCATTTCTTCCAAACGTTCCTATTGTAAATTTCCACAGTTCCGCTTGCAGACTAAATCCAAATATCGGGCAGTACCGCGCCTCCTTGAAAAGACATCCAAACCCTGGGAATGTAATCAAAAATCGGTTGCACTAGAGCCTTGCACTTTCCCAGAATTGTTTCGAAAATTTTATCCTTCCATTCACCTCAGCCACCACTGATCATGCGGGTTTGTACCGTTTCATATCGCTTCTTAGCATTAGGCCTAATTCTTAGGCCATGTTACGAGATGTTCTCCGCTAATCTTGTAATCAGATGATCTGGTTGTTTCTCATTCTTATAGCCATTACCTTACATTTGGAAACATTTGATGAGAGCTGTCACTCATTCAACCAAGAGCAAATCTAGTGCAGACCACTCTTCAGTTCCTTAGGACTTCACCGGCCGCAGTGGCCGAGCGCTTCTAGGCGCTACAGTCTGGAACCGCGCTGCTGCTACGGTCGCAGGTTCGAATCCTGCCTCGAGCAGATTAATTAGGTTTAAGTAGTTCTAAGTTCTAGGGGACTGATGACGTCAGATCTTAAGTCCCATAGTGCTCAGAGCCATTTGAACCATTTCCTTATGACTTTCTGTAGAAAAGAGCAACAACAGACAATCTGATAGTGCAACGATCGTATCGGTTAAGTCCTTCATGTATGTTGAGGACTATAGCGCAACTGCTACGCATCCTTAGGTCATATGCGGCCCTAGTCTCGTTTCTGTTCTAGACTTACAACCCCCCCCCCCACCACCTACCTTCTGATTGTTTAAGGAATTGAACGGCCCTGTCGTTTCTCCTGAGCTGTGTGTCATACAATGACATAATTGTGCACATGCGTAGAGTGGCACATCTGTATACCATCTGCACAATGTGTTGCAAATATACACTCCTGGAAATGGAAAAAAGAACACATTGACACCGGTGTGTCAGACCCACCATACTTGCTCCGGACACTGCGAGAGGGCTGTACAAGCAATGATCACACGCACGGCACAGCGGACACACCAGGAACCGCGGTGTTGGCCGTCGAATGGCGCTAGCTGCGCAGCATTTGTGCACCGCCGCCGTCAGTGTCAGCCAGTTTGCCGTGGCATACGGAGCTCCATCGCAGTCTTTAACACTGGTAGCATGCCGCGACAGCGTGGACGTGAACCGTATGTGCAGTTGACGGACTTTGAGCGAGGGCGTATAGTGGGCATGCGGGAGGCCGGGTGGACGTACCGCCGAATTGCTCAACACGTGGGGCGTGAGGTCTCCACAGTACATCGATGTTGTCGCCAGTGGTCGGCGGAAGGTGCACGTGCCCGTCGACCTGGGACCGGACCGCAGCGACGCACGGATGCACGCCAAGACCGTAGGATCCTACGCAGTGCCGTAGGGGACCGCACCGCCACTTCCCAGCAAATTAGGGACACTGTTGCTCCTGGGGTATCGGCGAGGACCATTCGCAACCGTCTCCATGAAGCTGGGCTACGGTCCCGCACACCGTTAGGCCGTCTTCCGCTCACGCCCCAACATCGTGCAGCCCGCCTCCAGTGGTGTCGCGACAGGCGTGAATGGAGGGACGAATGGAGACGTGTCGTCTTCAGCGATGAGAGTCGCTTCTGCCTTGGTGCCAATGATGGTCGTATGCGTGTTTGGCGCCGTGCAGGTGAGCGCCACAATCAGGACTGCATACGACCGAGGCACACAGGGCCAACACCCGGCATCATGGTGTGGGGAGCGATCTCCTACACTGGCCGTACACCACTGGTGATCGTCGAGGGGACACTGAATAGTGCACGGTACATCCAAACTGTCATCGAACCCATCGTTCTACCATTCCTAGACCGGCAAGGGAACTTGCTGTTCCAACAGGAAAATGCACGTCCGCATGTATCCCGTGCCACCCAACGTGCTCTAGAAGGTGTAAGTCAACTACCCTGGCCAACAAGATCTCCGGATCTGTCCCCCATTGAGCATGTTTGGGACTGGATGAAGCGTCGTCTCACGCGGTCTGCACGTCCAGCACGAACGCTGGTCCAACTGAGGCGCCAGGTGGAAATGGCATGGCAAGCCGTTCCACAGGACTACATCCAGCATCTCTACGATCGTCTCCATGGGAGAATAGCAGCCTGCATTGCTGCGAAAGGTGGATATACACTGTACTAGTGCCGACATTGTGCATGCTCTGTTGCCTGTGTCTATGTGCCTGTGGTTCCGTCAGTGTGATCATGTGATGTATCTGACCCCAGGAATGTGTCAATAAAGTTTCCCCTTCCTGGGACAATGAATTCACGGTGTTCTTATTTCAATTTCTAGGAGTGTAGATCATAGTAAAGAAGTTACAAATTAAAATGACGTGGCAGATGCTGCAGTTCTACTGCACGGACAGCAAGAACGTAGCAAGCGATATAAAAATTTTCCTGTCATCATTCCGTAGAGACTGTCAACGAGAAAATGTTTCGTAAATGTTTGAAATTATTTGTAAAGTTTGTAAAATGTAGTTGAGTGCGCTCATTGTCAAATACTGCGTGAATAAAGTGTGGATGAATATAGTCGTCATTTACGTACGGGTACACAGTTTCTAACAGTTGTAGTTGTCTTACTGTGTTAAGCCTTTAACACGAGATGACAGCTCTTAATGAGCAGATTGCGTCAGCATTTTTAATATTGGATTCTGTCTGGGACATGTTTTATTAAATTCACAAGATCAATAACAACAAAATAAATGGAAATCGTGCTTTAATTTGACCTCTTACAGTTTTGCGATGGCTTCATATTAGCGAAATTGCTAAATTTCAGGCAAAATCTTTTATTAGACGTAACTCTGTAACTAAACATTTGCGGACATACGTTTATATGAACTTTTTTCTTCAGTTTTACTTGCACGAGTAGAATAACATATTAAAATATTTGCGTATCTTCGTGAACCACCCTGTATAAGGACGTTGTCTGCTTTTTTATGAAACATTTTCGAAATTAAGCGTAAAGAGGACGAGTGGTTACATCCCGCAAAAGAAATATCGACTTGAACCACTGAGGCATCTTAAGTTGAGGATCAAGCTCTCGAAACACGAGAGAGGAAGTGAAAGCGACCGAGACAAATACGTGTCTTGCCTTTCACATCATAAACAGTGTCGTTTCCTGATCGCCGTCCAGCCTGGACTGGCTAGTTACCCTTCAGTCGCATACACGAGAGCAGCAGTCCGTTCAGTGACGACCGACGCTCAGCGTCCAGCGCACATACAGGAGGACCGCAGAACTGGTCCGGTAGTCGCGACTGGGGCGCCTGATTCGAGATTCCTCCCGCCCGCGAACCGCGCGTTCGCTCCACCTCTCTATGAGCTCTATTTACTCAGCTCCGGCTAACAGCCCGGTGCATGACTAATGTATTAGCGCAGGCACGCGTCCAATTAGCGGCGGCTTTGACGGCACAGCACGGCACGCCGAAGCCCGCGCCTCGGAATCTCTCCTGGCGGCGGCGCTCTCCGCCGTTGTTAAGTGAGACGCGGTATTCCGTGACGCCGCGCCGGCAGCTGACATTTACGATATAGGCGCTGGGCTGGCGGTCTGTCCCACTGTTTGTCTAGGCGGTGCCGCCGCTCTCTCAGCGGTTCGTTTGGGACTCGAGCGCAGCGTCCGTTCCAGCCTTCTTTGCAGTTTCCCATTCCACTCCACTACGCGATCGGCATTGTTACTTCGGTTTTGGCAGTGTTTCCGGCAGTTGACGGGATGTCCTTCGCGACGGCAGCGCCCTTCCCCCCTACTCACGGGGAACGGAATTTGTGCAGCCAATTGTGTCTGCGCTTAGTTGAGATCTCATGTTAAAGTGCGGTAACGTTTGCAAGTGTTCGCGTAAACTCTTGAGGCGAAAAGTGGATACCAGCCCGGCATTTACCTAGTTTGATGAGGAAAACCGCCTAAAAACCCGTCCAGGTTCGCCGCCTCACCGTCGCTCGCCGTTAATCCGCTGGATTCGTAATTTCCCACCAGAAAGGTCAGTTCGTTTAATTCGCGGAAAATGATAGAGTAATTCGTCACATAATTTGTTTCTACACTACTGGCCATTAAAATTGCTACACCAAGAAGAAATGCAGATGATAAACGGGTATTCATTGGACAAACATATTATACTAGAACTGACGTGTGATTACATTTCCACGCAATTTGGGTGCATAGATCCTGAGAAATTGGTACCCAGAACAACCACCTCTGGCCGTAATAACGGCCTTGATACGCCTGGGCATTGAGTCAAACACAGCTTGGATGGCGTGTACAGGTACAGCTGCCCATGCAGTTTCAACACGATACCACAGTTCGTCAAGAGTAGTGACTGGTGTATTGTGACGAGCCAGTTGCTCGACCACCATTGACCAGACGTTTTCAATTGGTGAGAGATCTGGAGAATGTGCTGGCCAGGCCAGGAGTCGAACATTTTCTGTATCCAGAAAGGCCCGTACAGGACCTACAACATGCGGTCGTGCATTATCCTGCTGAATTGCAGGGTTTCGCAGGGATCGAGTGAAGGGTAGAGCCACGGGTCGAAACACATCTGAAATGTAACGTCCACTGTTCAAACTGCCGTCAATGCGGACAAGAGGTGACCGAGACGGGTAACCAATGGCAACCCATACCATCACGCCGGGTGGTACGCCAGTATGGCGATGACGAATACACGCTTCCAATGTGTGTTCACCGCGATGTCGCCAAACACGGATGCTATCATCATGATGCTGTAAACGGAACCTGGATTCATCCGAAAAAATGACGTTTTTCCATTCGTGCATCCAGGTTCGTCGTCGAGTACACCATCGCAGGCGCTCCTGTCTGTGATGCAGCGTCAAGGGTAACCGCATCCACGGTCTCCGAGCTGATAGTCCGTGCTGCTGCAAACGTCGTCGAACTGTTCGTGCAGATGGTTGTTGTCTTGCAAACGTCCCCATCTGTTGACTCAGTGATCGAGACATGGCTACACGATCCGTTACAGCCATGAGCATAAGATGCCTGTCGTCTCGACTGCTAGTGATACGAGGCCGTTGGGATCCAGCACGGCGTTCCGTATTACCCTTCTGAAGCCACCGATTCCATATTCTACTAACAGTTAGTGGATTTCGTCCAACGCGAGCAGCAATGTCGCGATACGATAAATCGCAATCGCGATAGGCTACAATCTGACCTTTATCAAAGTCGGAAACGTGATGGTACGCATTTCTCCTCCTTAGACGAGGCATCGCAACAACATTTCACCAGGCAACGCCGGTCAACTGCTGTTTGTGTATGAGAAATAGGTTGGAAACTTTCCTCATGTCAGCACGTTGTAGGTGTCGCCAACGGCGCCAACCTTGTCTGAAAGATTTGAAAAGCTAATCATTTGCATATCACATCATCTTCTTCCTGTCGGTTAAATCTCGCGTCTGTAGCACGTCATCTTCGTGGTGTTGCAGTTTTAATGGCCAGTAGTGTATATGTAATTCAGCCCAACTTTCCCTCCCACTTTATAAATTCTCCGTATTACCAAAAGCTATGTACTCGCAAACTTGTCCAGCTTAGCTCTCGTATGCTACCCTTTGACTAAACAGAACCTAAAATGAGGTTTTCACTCTGCAGCGGAGTGTGCGCTGATATGAAACTTCCTGGCAGATTAAAACTGTGTGCCGGACCGAGACTCGAACTCGGGAAGTTTGCCTTTCGGGGCAAGTGCTCGCAGGAGAGCTTCTGTAAAGTTTGGAAGGGGGGAGACGAGGTACTGGCAGAAGTAAAGCTGTGAAGACGCGGCGTGAGTCGTGCTGGGGTAGCTAAGATGGTAGAGCACATGCCCGCGAAAGGCAAAGTTCCTGAGTTCGAGTCTCGGTCCGGCACACAATTTTAATCTGCCAGGAAGTTTTATAAACAGAACCTACTTTGAACTGAACGTAACCGATCTGTTTGCATCTTGCTTTTGTATTAAATGCGTAACGTAAGTAACACAGTTAAAAAAATGTTCAAATGTGTGTGAAATCTTATGGGACTTAACTGCTAAGGTCATCAGTCTCTAAGCTTACACACTACTTAACCTAAATTATCCTAAGGACAAACACACACACCCATGCCCGAGGGAGGACTCCAGCCTCCGCCGGGACCAGCCGCAGTAAAACTGTTATCTGGCGGTAATCATAATTTCCACTTGCCTTGCGGTTTGACAACATTGTTGGAGAGTCCTCGAAACTACAACAGCAAGCAGGCAGCGGTAAGCTAGATTTCTGTTTCTAAATACTTATTCAAACTGTTGCGTGCGGTAGTGCAAAATGATAAACAGTGGAGTGGGGAGAGCAACTATTCCTATGAAATGATATTCCATGACAACGACTTTAGAATGAAGTATGTGTTCAAAAAGACAGAGAGAAAACTTCGAGTAAAGTTCACATATAACTTCGGTCTGAACAATGCCATCCTCAAGGAAGTGAACGGTGATTAAACAAGGGTACAAAGTTAAAAGAGAATTTCTGTGAAAATTAAATAGATTAATCAATTAATATGTTAATCCATGATTCAGGGAACCGGGGATTGTCTTTCTCTCAGCTCTGAGCAAGTTAACTAGCCGACAAATTAGGTGCGCAGCGCCGCGTCCACACAGCATTACTGAAAACGTCGATTGCCTACCGTACCTTAACTAAGAACGTACCAGACTACGCAGAGCCAAAGACTGTCCCACGACAAGACCAGAGATTGTTTAACTGTAACGTAACTTGCTCTGTGTCTGACGTGCACATCGATCACATACAAAAACCGAAATGACATGACCACCTTACAACATATGGCGTTACCCAAGCAGGTGTTACAGACCATCTGTTGTTCCTAAGCTACATAAATGACAGGAGACAATCTGAGGAGCGCTCGTAGATTATTTGCAGATAATCCTGTGATTTTTCATCTAGTAAAGTCGTTAGATGATCAAAACCGATTGCAAAATTATTTAAAAAAGTCATCTGTACGACGCGAAAAGTAATAATTGAACGTAAGTAACAAGTGTGAGGTCATCGATACGAGTACTAACAGGAACCCGTTAAATTTTTGTTACATCATACATCGCATAAATCTAAAGGCTGCCAATTCAACTAAATACCAACGGATTAGAGATAAGGTTAGAGGTAAGGCGAACCGAAGACTGCGATTTGTTAGCAGAACACTTAGAAGATTTAACAAATCTACTAGAGAGACCGCCTAGATGGAGCTTGTCGGACCTCTTCTAGAGTATTGCTGTGTGGTGTGGAATCCGCAACAAACAGGTTTGACGGAGGATATCGGAAAAGTTCAAAGAAGGGTAGCACTTTTTGTATTGTCGCGAAATAGGAAAGTGTCTCACGGATGTGACTAAAACAAAGGAGCTTTTCGTTGTGGCGAGATCTTTCCACGAAATTTCAATCTGCAACTTGGTCCTCCGAGCTAAGAAAAACTGTATTGACACCCACCTACGTAGGGAGAAACGATGATCGCAATAAAGTAAGAGAAATCAGAGCTCTTACGCAGAGATTGTAGTGCTCGTTTTTCACGTGCGGTGTTCGACAGTGGAACGGTACAGTAGTGTAAAGTGGTTAGATGAAGTTACTGCCATGCAGTTAAGTGTGAATTGCACAGTAGCCCGTGTAGACTTAACAACATATTCTGTCTCGGGCTGCCTCGTCTCCCCATGTGCCGGTAGCGGCGCGTTAGACCGCTCGGCTGTCAGCGTTGGTTTTCCGATTCGTTCCAGCGAATCCAGTTTTGTTGTCGATTTGATGTGACTCCAGAGTTGTACATTTGTTCATTTATTTCTGTGGCGTACTGCATAGCAATTTACGTAATACCATTTATACTGCATGTAAGATATGAAGAATAATTGAAAGTTAGGAAAGTCTAAAAGGAACTAATCTTCCGCAGTATCCGGCGATGGGGAACCTAGCTACGCTATCGATTAGTGTCTGTAGCGGTATCCCTTCTAAATTTGTCAAAAATAAAGAGTTCCTCCCGTGAGGCATCACTGCGTCGGACGTGGCAACCGCACAAGCTCTACAAGGGACAGTGAAATGAAAACGAGACGGAAGGAAAATCGTTTCAGTGAACTATTTACTATTTCAAAAAAAATCGCCATAACTTTTAAGGGGGGTAGGACGTCAAACGGGCCGACTTGGAGCGGGAGAGGCACCACAGGACATTTTAATTTCCACTGTCTATACTTTTACAAATAAACTCATAAAATTTTGTTAGCATGACCAGGAAGGATAAAAGATTCACACTGATAGCAGTGGAAGTTCGAAAACATAACAATTTTTTACGTGTGAAATTTCATAGGTTCTTCACTTGCTAGCATTTGTTGCTGTAGGTACACTTTTCTTCATAAGTAAGAGAGATTGTTCGATGAATTTTGCACAGCTTACAAACCATAGTTACAGGTTTATTAAACTCTAGAGTTTAATTTACTAAAAAGTGATTGAGCTGTTACATTCTAAACTTCATATTTAGAAAAAATTCAAATTAGATAGTTAATCATCTCAGTTTTTACCACAGTTTTTACTAGACATAGAAAATTCTAGAGTTTCATATACCTGTAAGTATGGTTTGTATGCTGTACAAAATTCATCGAAGACTCTGTCTTACTTATGAAGAAAAGTGTACCTATAGCAACAAATGCACCCAATTCTTTCTTCCTTTCTTTCCTTTACTGGTGTCATGTCCCGCGCTGCCGCAGGGTCGGCATTGTTAGGAACGCATTTGACAAGGTTAGTGGAAAGGGGTGGCCGGATGCCCTTCCTGCCGCCACCCCGTACCCCCCCCCCCCCCTCCCCCGGGCCGGAATTACTGTACTCCTACTGTCTGCGTCGAGTGTAATTAAGGGAATAGTGAGAGTGTGTTCAGATGTCTGTGAGTCGTGGAGGCGGGACGTTCGGATCAGTCCGGTATTCACCTAATTGGACGTGGAAAACCGCCTAAAAATCACATCCAGGCTGGCTGGCACACCGGCCCTCGTCGTTAATCCGGCGGGCGGATTCGATCCGGGGCCAGGTAGCAGCGCGTTAGCGCCCTCGGCTAGCCTGGAGGGTCAACAAATGTACCCAATAGCAAGTGAAAAAACGATGAAATTTCACACGTAAAAAAATTATTTTGTTATCTTGTTGAAGTTCCTCTGCTATGAGTGTGAATCCTGAATCCTTCCTGGTCATGCTGACCGAGTTTTATGAATTTATTTGTAAAAGTATAGACAGCGGAAATTAAAATGTCCCGTTGCGCCTCTCCTGCTCAAAGTTTGCCGTACAACCCCCCCCCCTCCCCTCCCAGTACCTAATCCAGAAGGAACGTGCCCTCTGTATCGTTCTGTTACCTCCACCTTTCGGCTGGATGACTGCGTATCCGGGCACGACCACCGCCTTGGCGAAACAGAGAACGTGATTCATCCGAATAGGCGAAATGTATCTACTGGTAATGGCCCAATCTTGATCATCCCGTGCCCACTACGACCCTGACGATGTCGCTGTGTGAGCACAGGAGCGTGTAATGGCTGTCTGCTGCGTAGCCCCGCGTTCAACAGCGTGCGGTGACCGGGGCGCTCTGAGACACTTGTTACCTCGTCGACACTGCAGCCCGCTGTCAGATGTGCCACAGATCGCCCCCTGCCCTGCTTCGTAGATCGGGCAACGCTTCGACCTTCACGTTGTGTGTTGAGTCATGTTACCTACTGATCGAATCACTGTCTTTTAACCACTCTCCACAAAAGGCCACGAGAGTAGAAAACGAAAAGCTGACCAGCTTCACGAGGGCGTAACAATCCGCACTTTGTAAAATCGGCTTATGTCAGTGTATTCCTGGATTTTCGACTTCTATCGTCACTAGAATGATTCCCTATTCGTCTCTGGTCCCTTTATACAGACTGAACCCATGATTGTGTTATAAACTTTCAGGGATGATAGGGAATACATAAAGTATGGTTCAGATGGCTCTGAGCACTATGGGACTTAACATCTATGGTCATCAGTCCCCTAGAACTTAGAACTACTGAAACCTAACTAACCTAAGGACATCACACACATCCATGCCCGAGGCAGGATTCGAACCTGTGAGCGTAGCAGTCTCGCGCTTTCGGACTGAAGCGCCTAGAAGCGCTCGGCCACCGCGGCAATACATCAATTTAAACTAATGGATCTAGGTCTGGAAACGACCTAGTCCAAAAGGTATTAACGAAACTCTACTCTTGTTTCGCCTTAACCTCGCACAGCGCTCAAACTAAGGGCGCCAACTTCCGAAACCTTGTCATAATGTGGATACTCTCAGATAATTTCCCTTGTTAACGGGCTAGTAACGGCTTATGTAACGATGTCTGCGAGACAGAAAATCCCAAGTCTACAGTACAGTAGTAACGAATTCCATTTACATTTCGAAAACTACCGCAGTCACTAAAAATGGCGCTCCTCCAGTCAGTGCAGACAAGACATCGTCGTACAGAGATCTGTCGTACCTGTTCTAATATCCCCAGTGTGGTTCGAACAGTGTCCAGGCAGCGAGAACTTACCAGGAGATCCTCTTCAGTCTCGACAGGTGTCCCGTACACAAGACTGTTCACATCGCCACGCAAGAAGAAATAAACTGGGGTGGGGTGAGGTCAGGTTAACGTGGTGGCCACGAAACACGACCACCTCAGCCTATACACTTCCAGGGAATGTGTGATCCGGGTATTCACGATCACTCAGTCCAAAGTGAGGTGAGGCTCCATCTTGTTGAGGAATAATAAATGAGGTATGTTCGAGCAACCTAGGTCGTAGGTACCTTGTAAACACTATACGCTGGTGCGTTTGAGAGGGGAAGAAGAAGAAACGGACCAAGTACGTAATCACTGACTGTGACTGACTGCCTGCCCACAAGTTGACTGAAAGTCTGTGTTGATGGCTCTTCACAACTGTAGCGTGGGGATTATTATCGACCGAAACACGATTATTGCAACTGTGTAGCATTCCGGTGAAATGGTGTCAGAGATACAACGATTTTCGCTCGTAACTTTCGACTCAGTCGTTTCCAGACCAGGGTCCTTCGCCTCAAACTGATAAATTTGCCCTGCTCCATCATCCCTGAAAGCTTGCAACATAATTACGAAATCACCCTATATGCTTTCCTTACTGCGTCTCGTCCCTTCAACCCTGGAAGACCTCTCGCGATGAAGAGTGTCCATACTGTTTCGGCTTTTCAGTGTACGAGGGCTGTCCACGAAGTACATTATGTTTTGGAATTAAAAATAAATAAAGTATTGGAATTTTTTTTTAATTATATACAGATGAAAGCCACACTTAAATACTACTTTTCTATATCGTTGCCATTTAAATGAAGGCACTTATCGTAGCGAAGGACGAGCTTGGAAATTCATTCGTCTTAAAATTCGGCCGCCTGCGCCTTCAACCACGTAGAAATACAATTTTTGTGCATTTCCTGGAAAGAGCCGTGCGTCGTCATCAAAACGCTGCATAGCCCACCACTTCTTCATTGCTGGGAATAAGTGGAAGGCGCTCGGTGCCAGGTCGGGACTGTACGGCGGATGAGGAAACAACTCCCACTTAAAAGATTCGAGAACTTTACGAGTGGCATTTGCCGTGTGGGCCCGGGCGTTGTCGTGAATCGGCAAGATCTTTGAGCCCAACTTACCCCTGCGCTTGTTTTGTATTGCTCTTCTGAGGTTGTGCAGAGTTTGGCAATACCTTTGAGAGTTTATTGCAGTGCCTCTTTCCAGGAAATCCACAAAAATCACACCTTTTCTGTCCCAAAAGACAGTCGCCATCACCTTCCTTGCCGACATTGTCTGCATGCATTTCTTGGGTTTTTGGGGGGAATTTGTGTGCCCCCACTGCATTGACTGCAATTTTGTCTCGCAGTTCTACATCTACATCCATACTCCGCAAGCCGCCTGACGGTGTGTGGCGGAGGGTACCCTGAGTACCTCTATCGGTTCTCCCTTCTATTCCAGTCTCGTATTATTCGTGGAAAGGAGGATTGTCTGTATGCTTCTGTGTGGGCTCTAATCTCTCTGATTTTATCCTCATGGCCTCTTCGCGAGATATACGTAAGAGGGAGCAATATACTGCTGGACTCTTCGCTGAAGGTATGTTCTCGAAACTTCAACAAAAGCCCGTACCGAGCTACTGAGCGTCTCTCCTGCAGTCTTCCACTGGAGTTCATCTATAATCTCGCGATTACTAAATGATCCTGTAACGAAGCGCGCTGCTCTCCGTTGGATCTTCTCTATCTCTTCTATCAACCCTATCCTACATGCTTAAGCCATGTTTCGTCACCAGTAACGATGCGATCAAGCAATGAGTCGCAATCTTTCTCGTAAGCGTCCAAAAACGTTAACGCTGCAGCCATTCGCTGATTTTTGTGAATCTCTGTCAAGATTTTTGATATCCATCTTGCACAAAACTTCTGGTAACCAAGATTTTCGGTAATGATTTCGTGCAACAAACTTCGTGAAATTTGTGGAAAACTCATAGTGTGTTACGTTATTGTGAAATTACGGTTTTCACGGACCGCGGCATCGATTTTTTGGACAAGTTCGGCAGTCACTATGCTGGGTCTTCCACTTCGCTCTTCGTCGTGAACGTTATTTCGGCCATTTTAAAATTTTATGACCCATTGACGCACTCCACCTTCAGTGATTATGTTGTCCCCATACACTTCACAAAGCTGCCGATAGATTCCTATCGGTGTACAGTTTTTTGCAGTCAGAAACCGTATTACAGCACGCACTTCACACTTCGCGGCATTTTCAATTAACGCTGACATTTCAAACTGTCACAGTAACTCAACGGAGTACAGCACGAACCTGTCACTAGCACGGCAGGCAGGATGGCGACTGAGCGGCAGAATGCCGTGACACCAAGATGGCCGCGCTGGCCCCGCCCCTAACGAAAACGTAATGTACTTTGTGGATAGCCCTCGTATATATTAACGCCTTGCCTTCGTGTCACGTAGCGTGTTCAGGGCGAGAAGGCCCAGACAGCCGGGCGCGCCTCGGCCGCTACTCCCGAGTCCCCGCAAACGCACAGCACGTGGTGTCCCTCAGCACAGGAGCGCAGACGGCGTCGTGTCGCCGCTGACCCAGTTGCCCCGTATTTTAATTTCTAATGCAGCGACGCGCACAACAACGGCCCCTCGGCCGGTCCCTTCTGCTAGCCTTGACGGACCCGGAAGTTCGGGTCGCTCGAAGGAGAAGGAGAAACGTCCACCCAACACGCATTCCACTCCTCTGGTTGACACGACGTCGTCCGGATGAAACACGGTTTCCTGTAGTAGCGACGAGTGGCAAAAATATAATTTTCAGTCTAAACTGGTGATGGAATTTGACATTCTGCTGTTGATCGTACTTTTTAAAATTTGAGAGCAGGGTGTCTCTGCACTTTTCTGCCAGACAAGCTTCGTTCTCCAGATCTGCTTCGACTAGCCGAGCAGGAAGATAAAATAAGCTGCTGTTCATTAAAATTGCAGTATCAGGAAAGATAGCTATTGACAAAATTTTACTTGTGCATATATAGCACTTTCTTTCACTAACTTCCCTCTTTTTACAATCGTATTGACCAACTAGAATCACGTTAACAACTTCAGTTCCTCTTCTTCCTTTGTTGTTGTTTCCTACTTTTCCAGTATTCCCTCATTTTCTCCCCATGAACTCTCTTCCTTTCTTCTGTCCATGTTGTTCCCGATTTTTTTATTTCTTCTGCTTTGAAAGCCTTCCAAATGTAGTATTTTGTTTTTAAAACGGTTTCTTTCTGCTATTTCTGATTCTTTGATGTTGTTTCTTTCAAGATATTTTCTTACTTCTGTAATCCATGCTATTGTCGATTTCTTCTTCCAGAAATATAGGCGTATTTGTTTTGTTAGTCTGTTTCCATCCATTCGGTAGAGATGTCCAAAAAAGGTTAATCTTCGTTTCGCCATTACTTCAGATATTTTCTCTATATTTTTGTAGATCTCCTCATTACTTCTTATTTTCCAACCATCTGCAGTTTTCATTGCACCCATTATTTTTCTAATAATCCTTCTTTCCAGTACCTCTAGTTTGTCCATCTTATAGTTCATCGTTAGGCATTCAGATCCATATAAACATTCTGGTCGTACCACTGTGGTGTAGTGTTTTAGTTTTGTTTTTCTAGATATACATTTCTTGTTGTAAATATTTTTGGTCAAACCGTATGCTCTTTTTGTATAGTTTCTCCAGGATATTTAAATTTATTTACTCGCTCTGTTTTACCTATTTGTTTTTCTATGTATTTTGGTGCATTTTTTATATTTGTCATGAATTTCGTTTTTTCAGCTGAAATTTTGAGACCAGTTCTGTTTGCTAATTTTTCCAGAATGTTTAACTGCTTCTGTCAGGTTTTCTGAAAGTATTGCGAAATCATCCGCAAACACCTTAATTCCATTTGTTTTCCTTCGCACAGTTATTGGTTCAGTTTTGTGATTTTTTTAGCTCCGAATTCCAGATCCTTAAAATTTTTTCGAGAACACAGTTAAACAGTAAAACTTTCTTTATTATTTGTTTATTATTATTTATATTTTCCAATCCCTGTATTTTATTTTATAACCTGTTTTTTTATCAACAAAGAAATAAAAAATTCTAATTGTTACAGCAGTAATTGTATTTGTACAGTTGTGTTAGTAATAATACTGCCCACAAACTGTTGTATTTGTAGTGGGCTAATAGTAGTAAATGAATGAATAAGTACAGCATGATGAGGTGTCATGGATGAGGCTTAGTAAGCAGCTCCCGTCTGCTCTCTGAGATACAGACCGACCCGAGCCACATATAAATTATTTCACAGCACTGGCATCATTTAATTACTCTCAGTGCCTCGCTTTTGTAACTCTTATTTACATGCATAAGATCGACTTTCTGGCTGACGTCATTGATTCAACATGAACGCTTTGTAACGGGGGGCTGATGACCTCTGTGTTTAGTCACTTAGACGCCTCAGCCAACCAGCAGTCCACGTTTATAGGTGCTTTGAGGTTACACAGAGCTGCCATTTCTGGCAGCAACAGCGGCTGTAACTCGTCTGGCGATTGAATTCGACTGAGTTTGGATTACAGGCACGGGTAGGTCATTTCATGCTGCTTCGCCTCTTTATCATCAGTCGTAATGGCTGGCAAGTGATACCGTCTCAGTTAGCCGCCAATCCATGAACAGATGTTCCCAGCGATGAGAGATGTTGAGAGCGTGCTGGACAGGGCAACAGTTGAACATCAGTCGTGTCGAGGTAGTTCAAGGCAAGACGGCGAAGGCACCTTGCATCTCGCCGGCCTGTGTGGCCGAGCGGTTCTAGGCGCTTCACTCTGGAACCGCGCAACCGCAACGGTCGCAGGTTCGAATCTTGCCTCGGGCATAGATGTGTGTGATATCCTTAGGTTAGTTAGGTTTAAGTAGTTCTAAGTTCTAGGGAACTGATGACCTCAGATGTTAAGTCCCGTAGTGCTCAGAGCCATTTGAACCTTGCATCTCGTTAGAAAACAATGTTACGGAGATCTCGAAGACAGAGTACAACGGAGTTAAGACGTTAGGAACCGGGGCGACAGTTCCCCAAATTATCACCTGTGCGAAGCAACGGTGGGTATGTTGTATGTTCAGCGGCACACCACACCATACCATCACCGCAGTTGTTGGGCCCGTATGAGGATGACGAATGCAGTCTGGCAATGTTCGTAGCTCTCGGAGCCTCGAAAGAATTAATAAAATAAGTTTGTAAAATAAGTGACAAAACAGCATCAGAACACCTGCGGAAAAGGGATCCGCCTTGCACCAGCCCTCATGATAAGAAAGAAAAAGAAGACTGACATTTTTCACTGTGTTCGCGAGAGGAATGGTTCAGCAGTACATTGTTCACTAGCTGATGTAGTGGAAAATTTGTACACACTGTGATTGAACCAATAAGCGATGTTTCTTGTCCCTCAATTCATCATCCTACTGACCACACGCATTTCTGAAAAATATTCGACCAAGTTTCTCAGTAGGATATTTTTCTTCTTTTTCGTCGTCTACTTGTTTCCCCTTGTCTTCACTTTGCTTGTATTTTCGTACTGTTCATAGTTATAAATTATACCGCACTTCTTTACGTTTGTCATTACTCATTTATTTATTTGGTGGCATCGTTCAGCGCTCACGTGCTTTGTGTGTGTGTGTGTGTGTGTGTGTGTGTGTGTGTGTGTGTGTGTGTGTGTGTGTGTGTTGGGGGGGGGGGGGAGGAGAGAGAGAGAGAGAGAGAGAGAGAGAGAGAGAGAGAGAGAGCGAGCGAGCGAGAGCGCACCCTCTCTGATACTGATGCTGATACATTCAAATGGTAGTCTACCGCATTTAATGAAAGCTGCCAGCAATGCCGCCTCGACAGTCCCATTTGAAATTCCGATAAATTTTTCATCGGCGTGGCTTCCGTCACTGTGCATTATTTCGCGCCCGTGTTTCCTCCGAATCGTCACACAGCGGTGGAGTTGCGTGCTGACGCATCACGGATATTCCGGGAGACGCTCACTGCGAGAAACGTCGTGGGATACGAATCGCCTCGCGTCGTAACAGCGTTGGATTTTGACCGCCAACTTCCTGCTTGTGCCTAACTAACATAGCAGTGATTCACATCCGATGGTGTGTGTGTGAAGGCCGCGAAGAGAAGGGGATTGTTTGGGGGGTGAGGCGGGGGGAGGGAGAAACGTGGATGAGGTGGCGAGGAGGAGAAATACATTCACGTTTGCAGACCGTCGCCTCCGAACACCGTGCGTTGTTCAGTAAGCTCTTGCAGTTCGTGTTTTCCGTAAGGAAATCCCGCGTTTGCCTGCACACACATTAACGGATAGCAGGATGGATAAAAACAGTAAGTCTCCTATACATCAGATTCTCATTTCTTCTGTAGCAACAATTCGTGAGTTCAGCATTGATTTTTCAGTAAAGCTGTACCTTCATTTTTTTCTTTCCCTTTAGTTTTATTTACCGGTCTTACGGCGTTTTACCCGTTGCTGTTAAGGCATTGCCTTTTCGTATATTTTCAGAATAGTGGTCTGTCTAGTATTCCGTACCTCACTTGGTAGAAACGGAACCCTTACACGATCACTTTTTCTGAAGAGGGTGTGGTGATCTCAAGCTGAAATTTATGTCAAATGCTAAACAGTGCGGCCCTTTGGCGGTGTAAATAAGTTTCAAAGTTAATGCAGTCATAACATAGGGTCAGTTGTCACTTATTTCGATACACGCAAACCCATCAAAACATGTAGATCAACTAATTATATATATATATATATATATCTCGGGTCTTACAGTCTATGGTAAGGCGCGTGCCGGGAAGCCCAGAATTCGAGAGATAAATCTCGGCCTCGCCGTGATTTTGGATAAAAGGGGTAGATTCAAAAACGGCTCTGAGCACTATGGGACTTAACATCTGTGGTCATCAGTCCCCTACAACTTAGAACTACTTAAACCTAACCAACCTAAGGACATCACACACATCCACGCCCGAGGCAGGATTCGAACCTGCGACCGTAGCAGTCGCGCGGTTCCGGACTGAGCGCCTGAACCGCTAGACCACCGCGGCCGGCTAAAAGGGGTAGGTTAGGGAAATTACCGAAATGACGTCCAGTACAGAGAGTTACACTCATCATAATCTGTATACGTAATTAAGTTCGAAAGGAACCCTCGGACACTGTGTCCTACTCGCAGACCGTTTACTAAAAACCAACACAATATGTGATAACTGATCAGCTGATTCCGGGCTCACCTTGTGCGTCATCAACCAGCATAACCCGAAAAATATGTTACATACTTTCATTTACCAGCATGGTCATATGGCATTGTGGAGTTTTTCAACACGTGGTAACGTTTCACATCCCCGTAGAACGGCGTAATATCGAATATTCACAACGAACAGCTTAATACACAACATCGAGAACGAAAAACTGCTATCCGTGCTGTAGAGGGGAATTTCCACATTGTAGCTCACTTGAATGTCTCATTTACCAGCTCTGACAGAAAAAAAATATTAATGGTTGCTAAGAACAAAAGAACAGCAGCAAATTTTAAACGACAGGACCTGGCAGAAGTCTGTGCAAATTGCTTTTTTTTATGAACTACAAACGTACAACGGACGGCAGAACTTCGAAGAATTCATCGTACTGCAGAAGAGGTTACAGTCAGTAAATGAAATTGTTTGTACATAAAGCGATACTTTCGTTTGTCTTTTACCTTCTCCACATATATCCCAACAACGCAGCATTTCTTCTCTCTGCCACATGCAGACAGCGTATGACTGTTCTACATACACTGAATACAAAGATGACGGTATTAACGTGACATAACACGGAATTGTGCATTGCCCTTTCTGTTGCCTCAAAAAGTCATTTTGTGTTATACATTGCAGGAAAAAAATCACAGTAATTCTTATTACTAGCCACGTTTAGGCTCTACTGGGCCACGCGAAACACAGCAAGGGACATCTCCAGAGTGTTGTTTCAGTTTTTCTTTGTGCCCACATTCCTCCAACTATGGCAGAGTGAAATCTTTTTCCGTTCGTCAGACGAAGCAGTTCGGTATTCTTGGGTTTTTCTGCCTAAAATTTGTCTGTTTCATCAAGCATTGTTACTCCTGGTTTATCGAGGTCTTCTTTTGCTTCACCGAGCTATTTTATTACTTTAAACTTCATAGTTACCGCGGGTTTGATAGAATTCCACATCATTGGTTAAATGTGCTTGTAAAATTTTAGTTTTTACTAATCCGAATAAATCTTGTTACACTTCCAAAATTTGCGTTTTTTTTACTCATTTTGTTCCTTCTTCAGTATAATTTTGTCCTTATTTTCATGAATTTCTTCTGTGTCCGTCCAGCTTGAAGTAAGTTCCTTTCTGTTTAAAATGAATGTTTCCGCCGAATAAAGAGACTGTGGTTTCATCACTGTTGTTGTGTGTCAGTGTCTA
This sequence comes from Schistocerca nitens, assembly GCF_023898315.1. NCBI lineage: Eukaryota > Metazoa > Arthropoda > Insecta > Orthoptera > Acrididae > Schistocerca > Schistocerca nitens. Next base: position 11,311,928 of record NC_064620.1, read on the forward strand.
TTTTAAGATGTATTTTTAGTTTGAAATGTTTTGTAAGCATAAAAAATTCTGTAACATTGATGCTACTTACCGCTCAACTCGGTTGCGGTTACTGAATAATTTGTACACTGGAAAAAAATATTTATGAACAGGTAACTTGAATTCCTATTTATTGATAGAACATCTTTAGTTAACTGAAACGGGCAGGCCAACCCATTCGTGAAATGTTCTGTCGCTCCAAGAGATTCTCAACGTGTGCTGTTAGATGTGGTCGCGCATTGTCATTTATAAAAGTGAATTCAGGACAGAATGCGCCGCCTGAAAACACTTACAAGGGGGAAAGATTACAGTGCCACATTAAGATTGACAGCTGAGTGTTCCGCGTTCAAAGATTTGGCAGTCAGAACGCCCATGCGCAACATTACGCCTCCCCACACCTGTTGCCACCTCCCACCGTATGAGGGTTGTCCGTCCCCTTAGCTGAATGGTCAGCGTGTCTGGATGCCATGCAGCAGACCGGGTCGCAGATTTTCTCTTCTCGGGGACTGGGTGGTGTTATGTGTTGCCATCATCATTTCATCGTCGGCACGCAAGTCGCCCAACGTGGCGCCAACCGAAACGACTTGCGACTCGGCGGCCGAACTTCTCCGGGAGTTGGAGTCCTGACCACCATCATTTCATTCCAGCATCTGAGGGTATGTCCAGCACTGTCGAGCAAGGCCGTTTCGGTAGTCCAGGTGTTCGGCAGTAGTAGATTGAACTTACTCGGGCAAGAGGTAGTGATGAAGTGAGGATTTTCCCGTACGACCATTTCACGAGTGTACCTTGAATATCAGGAATCTGGTAAAACATCAAATCTCCGCCATCGCAGCGGCCGGAAAAAGATCCTGCAAGAACAGGGCCAACGACGACTGAAGAGAAACGTTTAACGTGACAGAAGTGCAACCCTCCCGCATATTGCTGCAGATCTCAATACAGGCCATCAACAGGTGTCAACTTGTGAACCACTCAACGAAACATAATCAATACGGGCTTTCGGAGCCGAAGGTCCACTCGTGTACCCTTGATGCCTGCACGACACAAGGCTTTGCGCCTCACCTAGGCCCGTCAACACCGAGATTGGACTGCTGATGACTGGAAAAATGTTGCCTGGTCGTATGAGTCTCGTTTCAAATTGTATCGCGCGGATGGACGTGTACAGGTATGGAGACCTCATGAATCCATGGACCCTGCATTTCAGCAGGGGACTGCTCAAACTGGTGGAGGCTCTGTAATGGTGTGGGGGGGAGAGTGCAGTCGGAGTAATATGGGAACCCTGATACGCCTACATACGACTCTGACACGTGACACGAACGTAAACATACTGTGATCACATGCATCCTTTCATGTCTATTGTGCATTCCGATGGACTTGGGCAATTCCAGCATGACAATCCGGCACTCGACAATTGCTACAGAGTGGCTCCAGGGACACTCTTGTGAGTTTAAACACTTCCGCTGGTCACCAAACTCCCCAGACACGAATGTTCTTGAGCATATCTGGGATGCCTTGCAACATGCTGTTTAGAAGAGATCTCCACGCCCTCGTGCTCTTACGGATTTATTGACAGCCCTCCAGGATTCTTGGTGTCAGTTCGCTCCAGCACTACTTCATACACGTCGTGTTGTGTCACTTTTGCGCGCTCGCGGGGGCCCTACGCGTTATTAGGCAGGTGTACTAGTTTCTGTGGCTCTTCAGTGTAGACTCGGGCTGAACTATGACAGACGAAGTTCATATGTAAAATGGGAAAAGGTAAATTTTATGCCGGTTCTGTCGCTGTGCCAGCATGCTGAGCACTTCAGCAGTTCCGTTTAAGTATTTCAGTGAGTTATGCAAGCTGGCACAGTTGGAAAGCCCGTAACAGGGTTGCATTTTTTTCCGTTTTACATGCACGTTGTAGCACTGGAAAATGATTCTGCCTCCGAAGTATTACCGCAGTGGTTAACGAAACTGCACTCACTTTTGGGAGGACGACGTTTCACATCCGTGTCCGGACATCCGAATCACGGCTTCCCATGATTTACAGCAAGTGCGAGGATGGTACCTGGGACGGCCGATTTCCTCCATCCTTCCCAATTCCGAGCTCGTGTTCCGTCTCTTGACCTCGTTGTCGTTTAGTTTTCCATCCCTCTCCTTACCTTTCCTTCCGAAATGAGGTTTGCAAGGTTGAGCAGTAGGTTGGAAGACGATTTGCCGATACTGCGCATTTCTCGGATTACTCATCACCCTCAATGTGGGTGAGAAGCCTCAGAGAGACATCCACCCATATCAAATCTGTCCAAACGGTGACTGGAATGTTTCGCTGGTGCAGCGCTGGAATTGCTTGCCTCAGACGTACACTGGAACCTCTCCGTGTCTACACTGTTCTACGTCGGGCAAATCCTCCATTCGTCGGTAAGGGGAACTGGACGGCACTATTACGGATCCCTTGCCAAGTCCTCCCTTGCCCATTTCCTTTGTGCATCACTTTGATGCGGGAGTGACAAAGTTGGTATTGCTGATAGTGCGGGGTTCTCTTGACAAAGGTTTGAGATCAAATATACGTTAACTATGGAAATCATGAATGCGTTGCGAAACGATCAGTTTACATTCCTAAGTGCAGCGTTATCGTGATTTCAGCTTCTTACGAAGCGCTTTTCATTACTAAACTGAAGTGATCATAACTCCCATCTCAAATCAACGCTTAATAACGTTGTAACATATGTGAAAGTTCCGAGTTTTATCTCTAAATGATATGCTGCTTCCCCAGACATTCGAGCGCAGTTATCTGTCCTTGCTCACGTACACACATTGTTCATATACTCCTTTCCCTACACTGAACAGAAAGTTACCACCACACAAAAGCAAAGGTTTTTTTTGGTTCCATGTAAGATTGCAGCCCTCCCTACACTGCTGGGGAAAACTTCAGGACAGAAGTAACTTTAGCATGAGGTTTCACTGCCAACGTATCTCGATGAAACTTTTATCTGCCACATTACAATGAAGAGCCAAAGAAACTAGTACACCTGCCTAATAACGCGTAGGGCCCCCGCGAGCGCGCAAAAGTGCCACAACACGACGTGGCATGGACTCTACTGATGTCTGAAGTAGTGCTGGAGGGAATTGACACAATGAATCCTGAAGGGCTGTCCATAATTCCGCGAGAGTGGGAGGGGGTGGAGATCTGTTCTGAACAGCACGTTACAAGGCATCCCAGATATGCTCAAGAATATTCGTGTCTGGGGAGTTTGGTGGCCAGCGGAAGTGTTTAAACTCACAAGAGTGTCCCTGGAGCCACTCTGTAGCAATTGTCGAGTGCCGAATTGTCATGCTGGAATTGCCCAAGTCCATCGGAATGCACAACAGACATGAAAGGATGCAGTTGATCACAGTATGTTGACGTACGTGTCACCTGTCAGAGTCGTATGTAGGCGTATCATGGGTCCCATATCACTGCAGCTGTACTCGCCCCACACCATTACAGAGCCTCCACCAGCTTGGACAGTCTACTGCTGACATGCAGGGTCCATGGATTCATGAGGTTGTCCCCATACCCGTACATGTTCATCCACTCCATACAATTTGTCACCAGACTCGCCTGACCGGGCAACGTGGTTCCAGTCGTCAACAGTCCAATGTCGATGTAGACGGGCTCAGGCGCGGCACAAAGCCTTGTGTCGTGCACTCATAAACGGTAGACGAGTGGGCCTTGGGCTCCAAATGTCCATATCGATGATGTTTCGTTGAATGGTTTGCAGGCTGACTTTCGTTGATGCCCCAGTATTCTCTTCAGTCGTCGTTTGTCCAGTCCTTGCAGGATCTTTTTCTGGCCGCAGCAATGTCGGAGATATGATGTTTTACCGGATTCGTGATATTCACGGCACACTCGTGAAATGGTCGTACGGGAAAATCCTCACTTCATCGCTACCTCGCAGATGGTGTGTCCCACCGCTCTTGTCCGAGTGAAACACCAAGTCCAATCTCACTCAGACCTTGATAATCTGCCATTATAGCAGCAGTAACGTAACAACTGCGTCACACTTATTGTCTTATATAGGCGTTGCCGACCGCAGCGCCGTATTCTGCGTTTTCACGTATCTCTGTATTTGGATGCACATGCATGTACCAGTTTCTTTGGCGCTTCTGTGTACCATGGCTGTGCGAAATTCTTTGTTAGGAACGCCATCAGATATTGCTTTTTCCTCACTCTGATGATTGTCATACAACGCGCTGCAAGCATAACCATTTTTATTGCGATGTAACTTGATAATTGTCGAGACTGTGGAATTAGCTAATTGTTAAATGATGAAATAGTGTCCACTTTAAAATGAAAACAAACAGTAAAAACAAAGTAAAACACGACAGCTGCGATTAGGACTCGCTCTCAGGGCATTCCGTAAAAACTTAATAACGTGTACAGATAGATCATGTGTTCAAACAGTTTGGGATAGAAACTTTAATTGTTTACACCGCCACGGGCCGTAGACCTTAGTATTTGAAGTAAATTTCGACTTGGTAGCGTTGTCCGTTCCTGAGGAAAACGGGTGTTGACAGTCGGACGGACTGACAGATAGGCAGACACACAACAAGGTGATATTACAAGGGTTCCATTTTTACCGACTGTTCTACGTAACCTTGAAAACGGGGGGAAAGAGACTCCACAATCGGATCAGAAGATGAGCTGTAGCCGCACAGGAAAGAGAAGTAAAAACGTGTCTGTTGCTCTTCATTCAGAATACGGGTCAGAGGTCTACCAAACCCAACAAACGTAGTAAACCTCTGATATGTATTAAAATTTGATTTCACGAGAACCAGTAAAGTGTTTAAATACGATGTTATTGGCCTAAGAAAATTGGAAAAAGTTAAAATTCCAAAATTTATTTTGTCATAAACGAAAACGCGTTGTAAGGCAGTCACACTTCTTGTCACTTACTGTTGCATTTGTCTCGTTGTCTCTTATGATCAACAAGGAAGTCCTCACGTTTGTAAGAAAGAAAATTTCACTAATAGTCTGTCGGTCGTAGATCTTATCCACTCTGATATTTGCGTATACCGAAGTGCTGTGAGCGTACACGTAGTTTTTTTCCCTTAAATTCTTTCTAATCCAGAGTTCAGTTGGCGAGGGGGGGGGGGGGGCAGAGAGAGAGAGAGAGGGGGGGGGGGAAGTAGACTAGGAAAGCAGAGCAGCATGTGAGCCTGACAGTGTAAAGCATTAGGGAAATATTCTCCGCCATGCCGAGCAGGTTGCACACCAGACTGCCGTGCGGCGGTCGATGTTTACGCTGCGCCACTTACTGCGAGCCCGCTCCGCTGATAAGGAGCGCTATCTTCCGCGATAACGAGGTTTAGTGGCGGTTCTGGCGCACGGCTGTAAAACGCAAGTATTCCGGCCCACTGCGGTCGGCGGCTCGTTTTGCGTCCTCAACGCATCGCCACGGGACATCACAAACAGAGAATGAATATAACTCCGTAACTCATAATCGCTGCCAGGGTACGTAGGGAAGAGGCAAAGTTCTCAAGTGAAAAATGATCGAAAAGTTGATCTTAGGTGTGAATTTTGTGACACCTTGTAGATGCGTTTCCATTGTTCTGGTATTCAGTCTGAAGACTGGTTTGATGTGACTCTCCACGCTAGTCTACGGATTCACCTCCCCTTCTCCGTCTACTTCTTCCATTACCGGCTAACTGTTCCTTGATGCATCAAGATATAAAAAGTTCCAGGTAATGCCACGAAGCTCTTTCCTCCTCGAAGTCACCCGATGTGTTCGTCCATTCTCGATAAGCATCCCGAAGACACGGTCGGATGTCAATGTAACTGGCTACAAGTGCGCACCATCACAGGTCTGTGTGACAGGTAGAACGCCCACCAGAGTGCACTAGTATTTAATATTTAACCGGGCGTGGTTGAGTAGTCGCAGATGGCGAGAGACAACTGTGAGGGGCATCGAGATGCCGCATACTCGTGTGAGGCACCGTTAACAGTGCATGACACAGTTCGGATAGGTCCTCATTGTGGGCCTCCATTCGGCCAGCTGGTCGAATCGTGCAGTGCGGAGACTTTGGGGCGTTCGGACGAGACGGTGGCCCGATGTTGGGCTGCATTGCGACGTGAGGGCAGCCATACTCATCATAGTTTCGGTCTACGGCGTCTGAACACCACAGGGCAGGATAGCCACATTCTGTGCACCGTACACATCTTAACCTCTTCACATTTGCGCCTGCCATCTTAGAAGAAGAGACGGACTCGTACCAACAGACTGTGTCTGCCCGCAACGTTGGTAGCCTTTGTATTTCAAGGCTTAGAGGGAATGTATATCAGTCTGAACATCAACAAAAGCAAAACGAGGATAATGTAAAGTAGTTGAATTAAGTCGGGTGATGCTGAGGGAATTAGATTAGGAAATGAGACACTTTAAGTAGTAAACGACTTTTGCTATTTGGGGAGGAAAATAACTGATGATGGTCGAAGTAGAGAGGATATAAAATGTAGACTGGCAATGGCAAGGAAAGCGTTTCTGAAGCAGAGAAATTTGTTAACATCGAGTATTGATTTAAGTGTGAGGAAGTAGTTTCTGAAAGTATTTGTATGGAGTGCAGCCATGTATGGAAGTGAAACATGGACGATAACTAGTTTAGACAAGAAGAGAATAGAAGCTTTCGAAATGTGGTGCTACAGAAGAATGCTGAAGATAACGTGGGTAGATCACGTAACTAATGAGGAGGTACTGAATATGATAGGGGAGAAGAGAAGTTTGTGGCACAACTTGACTAGAAGAAGGGATCGGTTGGTAGGACATGTTCTGAGGCATCAAGGGATCACAAATTTAGTATTGGAGGGCATCGTGGAGGGTAAAAATCGTAGAGGGATACCAAGAGATGAATACACTAAGCAGATTCAGAAGGATGTAGGTTGCAGTAGGCACTGGGAGATTAAGAAGCTTGCACAGGATAGAGTAGCATGGAGAGCAGCATCAAACCAGTCTCAGGACTGAAGACAACAACAACAACAACAACATATCAGTCTGAGGCTTTAGACTTAAGAGGAACGCCTTAAACGGACAGATTCGATTTTCAGTAGCTTAATCTCGAGCATCTTTCCGTAAGTGCCATGTAAAAATACGTTCTCAGCCACCTGTTTTCTCTCCGGTAAATTTGTGCTGTAGTATCAGTATTTCCCATAACGTCATAGATAAGCTTTCTAGGTCCTACCAGTTTGTTTTCATGATTTTACTTTGAAGTGACCAAGTTGAAATCTCATGCTCAAGTACGCCAGCAGTTACTCTACGTAACGTTGGTTTCGTACGTTGTATCGGTCTGCTGAAGCCCTAACAGAGATTTTTTTGCGCTGAAACACCGCGAATGCATAATTTCATGCGCTCTTCAGGTCACTCACCATTGCATGCACATCGGCGGCCAATCAGTTTAGTTCTTATTCAAGACTTCTTTGTGGTTACACAGGTTTCTCTAATAAACGCTTTGTTTTTAATATATGAAAAAGAGGCTAGTTGCACTGTGATCAAAGAGATTTCTTGTAATATGTTTTCCTTTTCATCTGTGCGGCCTAATTTTTAATCGCAGTTTCATAATGTTCACGTCAGCACTCCATGTTGGGGCCCTTAATGTAAAGATGTTTATTTGTAAGGAAATATGTAGAAGGGAATTTGATTAAATAAAAACATGTTGAAAATAGCACATAATATCTATACATATCACTACACTGAAGTTGCCCAACGCGTCTGCATATGACAGCTTATCTCAGGAACCGCTGTAGCTGTTTTCAAAGGTTTCCACTGATACGAGGAGCCACGAGGAATACTTGCGTATATGCTTAGTTACCGCTACGCCAGTCCAGTCGTCCGGCCATCGACACTTAGCTCGATAGCACTCAGTGGAGTGCGCCTGTTATTTGCCACGAATGCCACGTGATGATGACTTCATTAGTCTGCACTTACGAGTGGTACATTGAATTCTTCACTTGCGCAGTTACGAAATGAGATTGAGTACAAAATTTGACAATGTTTTCGGTATGAATTTGTTGATAGTTAACTTCTGATAATTTTGATGAAGAGTGATTTGTGTATTTCAGAAAGTGTAAACAGTTGGTGAGGATAATTGAAATATTATGTAGATAGTTACTTCAGTATATAAGATATTACATGATCTAAATTATATTCCAGTAACGGAAACTCACTTTAAATTTCAGTTCCAGGGTATTTTGCCGATACTAGTGCCGTGTGTGTGTGTGTGTGTGTGTGTGTGTGTGTGTGTGTGTGTGTGTGTGTGTGTGTGTGTGTGTATCGTTCAAGAGATGTAGGAAAGCTGCATTTGAATAAATTGCGTTTGAAATTGCGCATAAAAGACTTCCATCAAACCCGTCTTAAAATACAAGCAGCCCCGTTGCTCACCAATAAGCAATTTCGGTTAGATTCATACTGAGGCTGTTAGTAACTGCCCAATAGACTGACGAAAGACTTTGTTCCAGTAGCTGGGAAAAAAAAGGAAGCCAGTGAAAAAGAAAGGAAAGAGAAAACGGAGTTCTGTAAACGTGATTTTGCTTCCAATGTAGGTGAGCACCTGTTAGCCACGGCCCGGTCTACGGTATTGTTCGCGTTGGGTTATCAGTCTGATAAGCCGGCTGAGCATATTTGAACAGCTCGCGCCAGTGCTCCGCGCCTCACGGAACAGTATGAGCTAAGCTTACACTCTGTGTTATAATACACTGCTGGGTGAAGTCACATTGCTCGAACGCAGCACTGAAGCCGGTGGACACACCCACAGCGCTTTCCACCATCTTTTGCGTCATACTTCATAAAATGCAGTACGCAGTATGTGTGCAAACGATGCACAGCACTGGTGTACTTGATAAAAGACTGACCCATCCTTAATTCGTTATCATTTTCTGCAAACATAGGAACTAAGCTCAAAATTTCAGTACGCTACGTTCTCCTACTAAAACACAACGGAAGCCCCAAACGTGAGCCGGCCGATGTGGCCGAGCGGTTCTAGGTGCTTCAGTCTGCAACCGCGCGAACGGGATTGATGACCTCAGCAGTTAAGTCCCATAGTGCTCAGAGCCATTTGAACACTCAGTCGTGCGCAGAATCCCAAAAGGTCTGGCGATGCACATTCTTGAAGATTCGAAATATGTTTACACGCGAGAAAATATCCACAAAAAATAATAAAGTACACGTAATTTAGATACAAATACTGCCTCTAATACTAGCTTGAACATTTAGAACGGGAAAAAGGATAAGTCGGAAATAATATGCGCAACAACCAGACACAATCGTGACAAAATTTACTTAATGAAATAATATCGCTGTTCGTCTGTATAATCTTTGTAAACATATGACATCGTGAGAGTAGATCTGTGATACGACTTTCAAACGTATTATTTTCAATCTATTTACGACATTTATCATCTAATAAAAACATTGACAGTTATAAGAGTTCAATAACGACATAATATGGACGTCATACTCTAGACGTGTGTTTTGATATAAATTATATTCACATTTATGCACGATCTCACCAAAATTAAATTCGCATGTACTTGATAATGGCGATAAATGCCGAAACAGTATGTTGTTAATAAAGATTTATTACTATAAGCAGCTATTCTGGAGCATCTTTCTAATAATAATATTTTTTCGTTCAAGAGGCCTGGCTACAAAAGTCTCCTCCGCAGATCGATAGAAACATGATGGTTTGCAGTTGCGCATATATAATGAAAACAGCTCGGCTGAACACCATTAATCAGGCGAGCTGAAAGAACCTCAGATTCACATCTTTTAAAATGATAACAAATATTTAATCTAGCAAGGAAAACAAAAAGTTCCTCCTCACAACGTTAAAAATTGTTCATTTTTATTCATTTTTTTCCGGACCATGCATGCATTACTTCCAAAATTTGTTACATTCCCAGAAATGATACTGATGGCATCAAATTGGTGTAATAGAACAAAAGAATGTTCAGTCCATGCACGTTTAGTTTTGAGAGCTCTGTTCTAATTTGCTTACTTTACACAATCTTCCCGCGTGTAATTCTGGAGTAGTTCGTACTTTTCTTTTCCAGAAGACTGTAATGTGGTATGCACCGTTCAGTTGCACTTAATTATGTTTATGAGAAACTTGAATTAGGAGGTACAATTTTTGAGACTACGGCTTGGTTCTGGGCACCGCACCCTCTCCAGTTGTGGAGTAGGAAAATTAAGGAACTGAAAGTGTAATTTAGTTTGAACATTCTAGTAGAAGTTGTTTGGTCCTCTCACCGCCAACAAATTTCAATCAACCCATCAACCAAAAGTCACCAAAGCTAATGTTAAAGACAGTCAGAAAGCACGGTTTCGCGTAGGCCTTGAAATGCAGACTGTTTCTCCGCGGCGTCGCCAAAGTTACTGCGTTGATCAGTGAAGTTCGTTTGATAAGAGTGATACAAAAAATATAGAGAGATAGCTCACGTAACGGAAGAACAGCAAATAAATATTTCGGAATCGGTGCGCTAACTTTTAACAATAGGAACGTTTGCGGGAAGACTGCGTGCAGTTGCTTTTTGCACATAGACATCGAGAGGCAGCGGCGGCAGTTTCAAGGCGAAGAGAGCGCACCAACCCACTGGGGTTAAAGCACTGCCGACTGTGCGGTGCATCTGGTGGCTGGAGGTGCTCTTTTTTTCGTTTCCTCAGCATGCTGTTACTGGAACTGCTCGGCGCATCCAGCGTTTATTTTCGAGAGGCGTGCCCAGCAGCTACAGAAGCTTCCTGGTTAGTGCTGGCTGCAGGAACGACTATCTAGAGGAATAGGTGACGTCATATACAAAAACACTGGATGGGTAGTAGTTTGCAATAGAGGGCGGTGCGTTTTCGCTTTATGAACCTAATAAGCTTGTACTCGCTACCTAGTAACAACTACAGTCAAAGCTGACTTACTTCGGTTTTTTATTTCATACAAAAAAGGAGCACTTTCCTTTTCAAAGGAGCAAACACTGTCCGACCAGAAGTATCGGGACATCTAATAGCGGACATTAATATGGGATATGTTTTATGACCGCTTGAACTCTTCTGGGTACACTTTCAGTGAGTTCTGTGAATGTCTGCGGATGAATGGCAGAATATTCTTCAAGAGTTGAAGAGCAGTTACGGTAGTGACGTTGGACGCTGGAGTCTTGACGCTCTAACTCATCCCAGAGGAGTTTCATTGCGTGTAGGCAGGGAGTCTGGGCAGGCCAGTCCATTTCAGGAATTTCACTGTCCACAAACTGTTTCCTCACATATTCTGCTCTGTGAGAGGGTGCACCAACATGTTAATAAATCGAGAGTCTCCAGTGTTGCTGTGCTGTATGCAGTAAAGAATGCTGTTAAGTATGTCCCTGTCCTTCTGCATTTAGCATCTTATTAAGTACAATAAGGTGACCAGGCCCTAACTACGGAAAACATCTCCAGCCGTATCACCATCGCTTCTGTAGTTGACTGTTGGCACTACACATGGCAGACAACGGTCTCCAGGCATTCGCCAAACCCAACCTTTACATCGGATTATCTCAGCTTGGTTCATCATTCTGTACCATCAGCTTCCAGTCATCCACTCTACACAGCTTCATGTGCCACTTATTATTGAGTGCAGAAATGTGTAGCTTACGCGGAGCGGCTCGACCATTATACTCCTTTCCTTTCAACTCCTGACGCGCACTCATCGTACTAGCTGGACTGTTTGCACTTTGGAAATCAGAAGCGATTACTTCCGCTGATTCCGTGCGACTGTTATAACAAGCACATTCCCCAATGCTCGTCGGCTTCTGTTTATCAGTACGTAAGGTAATTCCTGGTCTTAATTTAGCTATGGTTGTTGCTTCATGTCTGCACTTAATAATCACGCCACCAATAGCCAACTTGGGCATCCCTACAAGAGTTCAAAACGCCCTGATGGATTTGTTACACAGGTGACTTACAGTGACTCGCCGACGTTCGAAGTCCTCCCTAACGACCCATTCTGCCGTTACTGGTGGTCTGCTGCCCACACAATGCTACCAGCCTGTTTTTGTACTGTCGGGTTCCGCCCCTGGTGACGTTAAGTGGTCGGTACCGCATTACGCAGAGGTGTCCACATGATTTTGATTAGATAGTTTGTACAAGCGCAGATTCCTTAACTACACTGACGTGAAAAAATCGCAGCACCAAGAAGTTGTGCAACATACACGAACGCTGATTAGCTATATGAGAAAGATGTGTTTTCAGATTTCGCTCTGGTCGCATAAGAGTTGAGCTGGTAGCGCCACTATGAATATGCGAATCAGGTATGCTTTAAATACACACTGTAATGCTCGTTTAGTTGATGAAGGTCAAGAACGCCTATAACGCGAAAAAGACGCCAATATCAACACATCAGTGAGTCTGAACGAGGTCGTCTAATAGGTCTACGAGAAGCGGGATGTTTCTTCTGCGATACTGCAGAAAGACTTGCCAGAAATGTAGCCGCGGTACACGATCGCAAACATTGGTGGTTACCGGAATACAGGGTCGCAACAAGTGGGCACTGCCTAGAGGGAACGCCGTCGTTTCCGGCGTACGTCTCTGGCGCATCGCACTGCACCTGCAGCAGCAATTTGAGCAGCAGCTGGCACCATAGTGGCAGAACGAACTGTTACAAATCGGCTACTTGGAGGACAGCTGCGAGCCAGACGCCTTATTTGCGACGTGAGTGGTGTCAAGCGAGAGAACATACTGGGTGTTACAAAAAGGTACGGCCAAATTTCCAGGAAACATTCCTCACACACAAACAAAGAAAATATGTTATGTGGACATGTGTCCGGAAACGCCTACTTTCCATGTTAGAGCTCATTTTATTGCTTCTCTTCAAATCACATTAATCATGGAATGGAAGCGCACACCAACAGAACGTACCAGCTTGACGTCAAACACTTTGTTACAGGAAATGTTCAAAATGTCCTCCGTTAGCAAGGATACATGCATCCACCCTCCGTCGCCTGGAATCCCTGATGCGCTGATGCAGCCCTGGAGAACGGCGTATTGTATCACAGCCGTCCACAATACGACTACGAAGAGTCTCTACATTTGGTTGGTACCGGGGTTGCGTAGACAACAGTTCTCAAATACCCTCATAAATGAAAGTCAAGCGGGTTGAGGTCAGGAGAGCGTGGAGGCCGTGGAATTGGTCCGCCTCTACCAATCCATCGGTCACAGAATCTGTTGTTGAGAAGCGTACCAACACTTCGACTGAAATGTGCAGGAGCTCCATTGTGCATGAACCACATGTTGTGTCGTACTTGTAAAGGCACATGTTCTAGCAGCACAGGTTGAGTACCCCGTACGAAATAAAGATAACGTGCGCCATTGAGCGTAGGTGGAGGAACATACTGACGAAGCTAAAATGAGCTCTAACATGGAAATTAAGCGTTTCCGGACACATGTCCACATAACATCTTTTCTTTATTTGTGTGTGCGGAATGTTTCCTGAAAGTTTGGCCGTACCTTTTTGTAACACCCTGCATAAGGTGAGGGTGCAAGTCTGTCGTATTTCCTGATGAGAGCTCGTTCTGGTTCGGTGCCAGCGATGGCCGTGTGTTGTTTAGGAGGCCAACTGAGGGCCAGCAACCAACCCGTTTCGTGCTGGACACTCTGGACCCACACCTCGAGTTACGGCCTGAAATGCGACCTCGTACGACAGCAGGAGCAATGTTGTGGTTACTCCACGCACCCTGACTGGAAATTAGCATGTCGGTCTGGGGATTGGACGTGTTGCTCTGCCATTCATGGACAGCGTTCCACGGGATGTTTTCCAACAGGATAACGCTCACCCACATAGCACTGTTGTAACCAAACATGCTCTACAGAGTGTCGACATGTTGCCTTCGCCTGCTCTATCACCAGATCATTTTTATTCTAGCACAAATGGGGCATCGTCGGACAACTCCAGCGTCATCCACAAACAGCATTAATCGTCACTCTACTGACCGACCAAGTGCAACGGACATGGAACTCCACCTCACAAACTAGCATCCGCTACCTGTACAATACAACGCAAACACGTCTGCATGCGTGCATTCAGCATTCTGGTGGTTACAGTAGTCACTAATGTACAAGCATTTCACATTTGCAAATGGCTTACTTGATCTTGCAATGTCGATCTCTTAAATACGTATAGCCGGCCGAAGTGGCCGTGCGGTTAAAGGCGCTGCAGTCTAGAACCGCAAGACCGCTACGGTCGCAGGTTCGAATCCTGCCTCGGGCATGGATGTTTGTGATGTCCTTAGGTTAGTTAGGTTTAACTAGTTCTAAGTTCTAGGGGACTAATGACCTCAGCAGTTGAGTCCCATAGTGCTCAGAGCCATTTGAACCATCTTAAATACGTATGTTAGACAAATGTATTCGTGAAATTTCATTACTCTACGTTAACTATTTCTTGGTTTTGCTATTCTTTTCCATCAGTGTAGTTGCGCAGAGTAGCTTCTTTTTAAGTCAGAGTAAGAACGTAGTGTTGAACTCTACCTGCAAAGAAAGTCCTGGTCAGATACGTGCTAAAGTCGTTCAGTTCAGTGATCAACAGTGCGGAATCGTCTTGAAAGCTTTTTTTGTCTCATAAGGAATAAGAGACTTCCGCGAAGCTCCGTGAGGCGGATAGGGGAGAGTAGGCAGTGAGTCGGAAGTGGGTGCGCCGTGAGGGCAGAGCGAGGCCGTCGTGGCCGGAGCGACCCAGAGGGGCGTGGCCCGGCCCGGCGTGCGTCACGCGTGCCTGCGTGTTTGCTTGTCCGCTCGCGCCCGAGGCTTCTGCGCTCCCAAAACATCCGCCGCGGTTATTTGCGCGAGGTAAATGCGCCGCCTTCCTCTGCGCTACACGCCGAGAGGATCTCGCAATAAAGGCTGAAATCTGAACACACACACACACACACACACACACACACACACACACACACACACATGTCTGTGCAGGTAAAACAATAGCCACCTCTCCGCCTCCCCCCCCCCCCCCTACCCTTCGAAGAACCGAAGTCACATGTGTAAAACAACTTCAGACGTCTCAATACTTTACAAACGAGGTAATGTGTTAAATATTTGACGTTGAGCATGTAAAACTTGATGAGAGCAGATTACGACAGCATTTTAAGTTTATAAAATAGAGTAAGCAGAGCAAATCTCGGCGCTCCCATCGGGATCGACCGACTGCCGTGTCATCCTCTGCTAGTGGCGTCATCGGACGCGGCAAGGAGTGTAAGAGGTAAGATCGGAAAGTAACGCACAGTAATTTTACTACCGAAAAGTTTAACAGGTAAGAAACAAAAAAAAAAAGAAACACACAAATGAATCTAATTGTTGTAACTACTATTCTACGTAGTCAACGTTCGCAACACGTTTCACCCATTCCGGTACCAGTTCCGGTATGCCGTGTTCGTAGAAGTCCGTTTGCTTGGACTGTAGCCATCGGCCGACTGCCGATTTCACTTCCGCATCCGTCGCCAA
This sequence comes from Schistocerca nitens, assembly GCF_023898315.1. NCBI lineage: Eukaryota > Metazoa > Arthropoda > Insecta > Orthoptera > Acrididae > Schistocerca > Schistocerca nitens. The sequence goes on from NC_064620.1 coordinate 11,327,398, forward strand.
GCTTTGGCCGGCCAGGAATTTCTTCGTGGCACCGAGCAGACGGAATTCCGGCGGAACATGGTTCGGGTAGTGTGGTGGATGCTGGAATACCTCTCGCCGAAATTTGGCGATTTTCTCGCGGACAGGAGCAGCAGCGTGGGGGGCAAGCATTGTCATGAAGAATTTTTACACCGTCAGCAGTAATGTTATGGTGTTTGTCACGAAGACTTGACGCAACTTAACCGAGGTTTTAATGTAGTCTGCAGCATTCTCAGTGGTTCAGTGCACATCCGAAAACAGTGTCACAAGTACTTTGCCAGCAGTTAGGTCACTTTGACTTCTTATACTGGGGAATGTGCCGCCACCTACTGCTCCCTACTGGCACTTTCAACATCAGAGAGATACGTGAAAGCGAGGCGACAGAACACTATCTGTTATTGCAGTCAATACTTGTTGATCAGTAAGTTTAGATTCAAATTGCTACCATCGGCTAGCGGCGTTGTTCGGCCGTTGCCGCCAAAGATGCTCGTTAACAGTTACTAGGCGGCCGATTCGCGATTCAAAATGAATTTATATCTTCGATTCGCGTTGCACATGTACATCGAATTGATTCATTCGAAAGTCAAAGGGTTCATTCAACACAGCACGTTGCTTTGTCCGTTGAAAAAATTATTCCCTTTAATATTAATATCGTTATTCAGAGATAATCCAGTATACGGTTCACTTCTCGTGATACTCTGTCAGAAATCGCAAGTCACGACAGTTTTTCCTTAACTCGGTTTTTATTGACACAGTTTCTTTGAGATGATTGACTGCTATGAATGGTCACGCTTAAGCCCGATAATAAATGTCCAAACAGGGTCTATAATCGAAAGTAAAGTTGCGACGCGATGTTTGAATAGTAACTTCAGTTGTTGCCGAAGTCCTGAAATTGGAATTAATGACTTCAGCCTTTTTATCGATTGAGTTGTTCGATTAAGGTTAGCGTTATCTCATTTCTGTCAGTTTTCGTATTTTTGACAATAAATTAAACGATCCGAAATTTTACTTTTAGCCCGGCTGCCAGTGAAATTAACTATTTCGCGCAGTGGCGTAAAAGACTCTCACTACAAGCTGGGACACTAAACTCTCGGAACATACAGACTCCTAGATGACAGAAAATACCAAACGCTAAACTCCCAGACGCCAAAGACGTTAAAATACGTGCGTTGGGTTTATATAGTAGTAGTGAAACAAAAGGGACGTTCGTCAGAAAATCTTTCAATAAAGCTCCTTGCTACTTCGCGTTAATACTATATTCCATTGGCTCGTAATTTTTTAAAAAATTTCTCTACTTTAAAACGGGAATTCGTGATTATATATGAAATATGGGAATTCTTCCCAGAACGAGATTTTCACTCTGCAGCGGAGTGTGCGCTGATACGAAACTTGCTGGCAGATTAAAACTGTGTGTCGGACCGGACTCGAGTTCGACTCTCGGCCCGGCACACAGTTTTAATCTGCCAGCACGTTTCATGGGAATTGTTCGTGGGCAGTTCGAATAAATTTTAGTTTCAAAACAGACGAGATATGTAACGAGCGGATACAGGAACCAGCATGTTTCCACTCCTTAAGAGGGCTGCTTGCTTTTGGGCGAGTATTGCAACCCCCCACGACTCATCACCAGCGACGACCCCTTTTGGCTCACAAATGTCGAACCACACCTCGCTGTTGTACACAAGCTGACGACAGTTACATGCGCGCCATATTTGTCTCGTATTGAAAGTTTCCCTCACTACAGCTACACATGAAAACAATATACTCCCTGTACTGCAGACTTAAATCGTTGTGAAACTTAAATATTCCAGCTGCAATACCAGGACAGAAAAAAATTATTGTGCGTTACTTTCCGATCCTGCCTCCTACTTCTTTGGTATATCCGTATCACGCAAACCGACTTTCGATGTATGATGGAGAATACATAGTGTACCAAGCTCATAGTGCCCTATCCGCAAATTCCATTCGTGGTTGTTGCGCCGAAGAAAAGAACGGCAATCTATATATTTACTCAGATTTATATTAACAGTGTCACCCTCGTTATTAGCGGCTACAGATCGTGAAATAACGTGTTTCTTCACACGAATTATTACGTGGCTCTCAGAATTCGGAGAGCAAAGTTTTGTGCGATGCACATCGTTTGCTTACAGCATTTCCCATCGGAGTTTGTCTCAACATTTTTGTCACTCTGTGGCGCTGACTAAACAAACCAGTGCCAACGCATATTGCACTTTCTGATGATCGGTGTAATTTTCGCTGTAACACCTTAATCTTCCTTCACCACTATTTGTGTACCCTGTGCTATGTTTCACTGCAGTTACAGGCCGGCTAGTGACCACACAGGAAGGGGAAAAACTATTTAGATCTGCTACCAGTTAGTAGCACAAAGCTGTACAGTGGTCCTTCTCCACTCTGATACGTGTTCCACGCATTGTGGCTTGCTTCCTGTAGCCGCACGTAGACGAGGAGCAGAAACGCAGTCATTGGGCGAAACATACTGATGGAGAAAGCGGCCTCCTGTTGTGGTCCCACATCCGTTACGCCAAATACCGTTGCCATAGCACGCTGCGACAATGAACTACCTGTCGGCTAGTGGAACCGAACGAGTGTTTTACGGTCAAGGTTTGTGCTTGGGCAGCAAGAACAGTTCTGGTGCATGCGGCTGGTTTTCTAGAAGCGTTTCTAGTTCGTCGTGTCAGTTCAGTGCCTCAGATAATGTAAATCTACGTAGATATTTGCAGTATGGTTGATTGGAGCGTAGTCATTTACGCTTTCAGAAGTGAGGGGAGGTCAGGGTCGAAATAACAGTTCATTCCCTTCTCACTCAGACACTTTCCCTGCTTGTATTGGTAACTTAGTTTCAGAAACAGAAAAGCAACAGCAATATACGATTTCCGCTTTGTATTAGTATTGCATGTAACTTGATCACTAGGAAAGGAAAGCCCAACGATATTTGATGGAATGGGAAGGGAATGAAGAGATTGAGTCTGTTAGTACGACATACTTAGTATCTCGTTCCGTGCACGTCAGAATGTTTACTGATGGTATGCGCGATAACAGCATATTACTTTATATTGTTGACCCTAAGAGTGTTCGTTTTTCCAGTGGCCGTCCAGTCTCTACTGAACGATGTTGCACAGGCTGTACTAGTGTTAGGAAACCGAAGAGCTCTAGGTTTTATTTCTGCTGCTCACTACCAACTTAACAGCAAATGACAGGTACTGTCCCGCGCCCGGGTTCGATTCCCGGCGGGGTCAGGGATTTTCTCTGCCTCATGATGACTGGGTGTTGTGTGATGTCCTTAGGTTAGTTAGGTTTAAGTAGTTCTAAGTTCTAGGGGACAGATGGCCATAGACGTCAAGTCCCATAGTGCTCAGAGCCATTTGACAGGTATTGAGTCTGCCAATGGCGTCGGGTTAGTGTTAGAAACGTTTTCCAATTTTTTTTTTTTTTTTTATTTATTTATTTTTTTTTTTTTTTTTTTGTCTTTCCCATTGAGCCGGTGTGAAGCAGAAAATGGAATGTTATTCATTTGGGACCTTGCTGTAGGATTGCAGTCGTATGTCTGGATGACTCCCAGATAAAGCCCCCTGACCCTTGCAAAACTGAGATATTCGATCAGCGCAGATGGGATTTGTCGGTAGATACAAAATCGTCCCGTTCTCTTCTTGCCACACCCCCAAAAAAGTGAAATTTGCCCTGCGTGTCAAGAGCCTCATTCTAGAGGTGGAAGTGTTTTCTAACAACATTAATCAGTGTATTCGTGCTGGATGTAGAAACGAAATCTTGGATGGGTGTACGGTGTCAGGACACAACCCTCACTGGTGTTACAATTGTCTGTTCCCTCACTTTCTGTTTGCGTTTCTGTACCTCTACCCTGGTCTCTTTTATCCAGTTTTCGCCATTTATGTTCCACTCGTTCCTTCCTTTCCATTACTGCCCTTCCGAAAGACCATTAAGAACTGGGCGTCTTCTCAGTCACTGCTACATGTCGCCAATAAAATTCGAGTTAGGTTCACGCTTTAGTTGCGCCGATAAGATCGAACAACACATTTCTGTTCGTTACCCTCGCACTTTGTCAAAAATTTTGAAGCACTGCTGCGATTGCCTTAGCCCGTGTCAACACGTTCTTGACGGATCTGCAGAAAACTGGCTTCCGTCGAACGAATAGGCCTGACAGCACGACGTATGTGCGGTCGCGGATGCTTAACGTGTTGTTGTTACGAGGCGCGAAAATAATAAGCGACGGCAGCCGAGCTGTGTTGAGTGCATTCCGCCAGGTCGTCCGTCAGTAGCACCCGTACTGGTGCTGGGGAGCCATGCGTCACCCCCTAGTCCAGCTGGTGAGTCACAGCCGCGGGTAACTGGCTGTGTGGCCCGCCGTCGCACGCACTTTCGTTTCTCGCATTCAGCCATTTCTTCCCCTGCGCCAGCTTCTTATTTGGCACTCGATTTTCTGCGATGGCGTCCTGGGAGTGGGAGAATACTGATCAGATTCTCCTGATAACTTGCCTTCTCAGCGGTCAACGCTGAGCTGAACGTAATGTACGAAGGGACGGCGAATTCCTTGCACTCTGACGAGCAAGCCGCGTTACACTACTATACAGGACAGACCGAAAGTTTCTCGGTCAGTGTTTTAGAATATTTTTACTACACACAAGTTTTTTGCAAAAATACATACTTACATTCGACTGAATGATTCGGACAGTCTACTGTGCACTTTCTCGGTATTTAGTATGGCGTCCCGGATCGTGAAGATATTATTACTCAACTCGTCTGCCAAAACTTTCAGCTAAACCTGATGTTTCCTCAGGGGTACTGAGTTCTGTTCCTCCTGAACACGTGAAACAAGTTGGTCTCTGATGCATGGACGAGGTTCTTGGAAGGCTGCGTACTGGAGTCTGGCCCACAGATGCTGCATACGCTTTTGTTGGTCTGGAGTGTTTCCAGGCCAGTCAACCCAAACAGGGAATGTTCTCTTCACATGTGCCGTTGTTCGTTTGGCTCTGTAAGCTGTTGTGTTCCCTGTCGCAGAACAACAGCATTGTCTGGATTTCGGAAAAAAAAGGAAAAAAAACGGTGCTGCTTGAGCGTAGATAGAAACAATTCTTTCCCGATAATAATCGCCAATGACTGTCCTTTCTGGTTCAGCCACATGCAGTTTAGCTTTTCCATACCCACAGATACCGCCAGCGACCATTATTTAATCGTTGCTTTTGTCTGTGCATAGGAGAAAGTGTCTGCGATTCATTTGCATGAATTGCGGCATTTTGTTTGTCAGGCTTTGGATTAAGATCGTCAGGCTCCTCTGCAAATATGTGCATCTTCTCCATCTTTCCTTGAGGGCAGAAGCCACCCGACAGCTTTCTTTCACAAAATGGTAACGATCAGCAATATTTTATTTCTGATAGCACGGTTTTTTGCTTGGTGTAAGACTGTCTACGAATAAGGTCTCTCTTCAGTTGCCCTACATGTTCTTCTGTTTTTGCTGATAGTCATCTGAGAAATTCAGACGTTTGGCAAGTGCCCTTGTACAGGCGCCAGTTATATACTTTTTTCATGTGTCAGATTTTGTTTTTAATGTTTGGTGTGAGTTATGTCGGTTGTTCAACTGTGTTCGCTAACACGAAGTCTTAACGGTTTTTGGGTCAACACCAAATGTTTGCGCAATTTTGCTGTTAGGCATTCCACTGACATCTAGGCCTTGAATCTGAGAGCGAACATGTTCACGTTTAAGTCCAATGTTTCAATGACACCCTTAAAAAAAAAAGAAAAAAGACGAAAAACGTAAGGAACCACAGAACAGTGTATAGACGGAGTTATAAATTAATTTAATCAAGAGGGTTGGAACTTTAATAGTGGCAACTATTTATTTACAGGTCGTACAAAATAGATACGTGTTTTAAAGTTTTACTGACCTTCAAAGTAGTCACCAGCATTGTGTATAACCCGTTGCCAGCGACGCGGAAATCGTAGGATACTGTTAGCAGTGCCAGTTGTGTTGACAGTTCGAGGGGCGCGGTCTATTGGCAGACGAATTTGTAGCAGTTCTGAAGCGAATGCCGTGAAGTGTTTCCTTCAGTTTAGGAATCGAGTCGAACTCACGATGGCTTAAGTCAGGAGAGTGCGTTAGGTGGTATAGCCCTTAGCAGCCCCATCAGTCAAACAAATCAATAACAGCTTGCACTGTACGTGCTTGAGCATTGTCCTGCAAAATGATGGTCAGGTCCTACAGAAAGTGTCATCACTTCTGTCTCTAAGATGGTCGTAGGTTGTGTTCCAAAAATGAACAGCAAATCGCGCAGCTACACCACTCAAACTTTCGCTCAGTATTTTGTTCAGTCGTTCGGAGATAGTCGTGGAGGAAGAACGAAGATGTGGCGACGGCTGCGCTATGTGCTCTCAAAGTGAAGAAGAAAACGAAGCCTACACGTCGTTCACGATGGTACGGCGATTGTTTATTGAAGAGAGGGACATTCTCGCATGTGAATTTTCTCCAAGTACTACGGCACTAACGAGAAGATTGGCGCAATTATTTACGTATGGGCACAGAAACGTACTGTAAACTGTTAACGTTTGCAAACCCCAAAAATTGAAAAAGAAGTGTCATAGGGCGGCAGTCAATCTCCACGACAGACTCACCGCAGCGTTAAGACTTCTAGCGACTGGCAGGAGTTACATGGACCGTGAATTGTATAATTTTGTATGAGGGACGCAATAAATAATGGTTAGTGACCACGAAAATTTAAAGCAATTAATGTAACTTAACTCCATTTCTGATTCGTCTGTCTGACCGTGATCTTTGACATTCAAGAATCTAGACCACAAAGATGTTTTATAAATTCTTCCGTTCTAGCTTCAGATCTCATGGACGCTTTTATTTTCGCACGCTCTTTGATACAAAATGTTCGAAATGAGTCGTCCGTTTTGGTGACCAATTCTTTTGTTGCTTCCTGATCCACGTGATTGTACTCATTAACCAAAGTGGTGTATGCGTAGTTTTCCTAGTCTCGGTTTTAGAGCGTACTTGCCAGGGGCACGAAAAGTTCGAGTGCAGCTCTGTTAACCCTGCGAAAAATTTCGTGAGTCCAGCGTAGGAAGTGTAGCATTTTCTTTCGCCACTGAACACACTCGGATGACAGTTGGAGCCTCCAGCTTCACAGAGAGTAGTTTGGCAGCAGAGCCAGTTCGAGCGGTAAGACTGGCGAGTGTCTAACATGCACAGACTTGCCGGCAGTTTTGCATGTAAACAAAGCTCCAGCCCGTCAAACTTCATTCAGTTCATGCAAGACTGACAAACGTCTGTCAACAAGTAACGATTTATTTGGCAAATCTGACACGATCGTGCAAGACTGGCGAGAAAACGTTACGTGTAGACCAGGCGTAAGAATATCGTCTTAGTACACGTACCTCATCTAAGATCTCTGAAATGAGATTTACGAAACAGTTCCGTTTATGCCGGCGTGTGAGAGGCGTCGTTTAAAGAGCAGCCGAGTTGCAACCGCCGTCTGAAAGCTGCGGTGCCCCTGAAAGCTCATCTGCGGGCTGCCGTTTCTGCAGAGGCCGACGACAAAAGCGGAGTGCGCGGACTGTCGCCCCCGACCGCCGGCTCTTCTCTTCCCTTCCCTTCACATCACGTCACGTCCTCTTCCTGGAACGCACTGCAAGCTGCCAGCTGCGTGTGCAGCTTTTGACGTGCCGCTCTCTTAGTGCCCCCCTACACCACGGTACGGTTTGTTTCGCCTGGGCTCTGGTAGGAGCTGCAGTGGAACGTTGACGCCAAGCCAGATGCACACTAGGCCACAGACCTGGGCTGTACTAGAAATATTTTAGATTTCATTCGTTTACTCATCGTGTAGATTCTTCAGGGATAATAACATTCCTTACATTCAAATATAAATCACTTGCCTACTAAGAATAATGCAGCATCGTAAAAAAGGGACATCTATTATAAACAAATTACAAAGATAGTGCGTCCAGAATGAGATTTTCACTCTGCAGCGGAGTGTGCGCTGATATGAAACTTCCTGGCTGCAGAGTGAAAATCTCATTCTGAAAACATCCCCCAGGCTGTGGCTAAGCCATGTCTCCGCAGTATCCTTTCTTTCAGGAGTGCTAGTTCTGCAAGGTTCGCAGGAGAGCTTCTGTAAAGTTTGGAAGGTAGGAGACGAGATACTGGCAGAAGTAAAGCTGTGAGGACCGGGCGTGAGTCGTGCTTCGGTAGCTCAGATGGTGGAGCACTTGCCCGCGAAAGGCAAAGGTCCCGAGTTCGAGTCTCGGTCGGGCACACAGTTTTAATCTGCCAGGAAGTTTCAAAGATAGTGCGTGTTTGATGGTGGTGACGGTATACAAACTTTAGTTAACAGCTAGTTTTTATACAGCCCTTCATTTTTAGGGTTGTGTACCTCAGTCAATAAAGACAGAACCCTCTCAGGATCACTATGTTGCTCGTCTGTGAGGACACTTTTTTCTCAGGGTTGGGTAAAGGTTTAAGTTCAAATCTGTCAAAAACCAGGTGCTTATAAGTAAACAGATGGTGTTTGAATTATTGCTGTGTGGGTTGTATACATCGCAGGACGCTGAAACATCGCAGGTATATTCATTAATCGATATGTTCGCGGAATATACTGGAAAAAGAAATGATAGTTCCACTTTTGCCACCAGGTGAAAATAAGGCGCTGTAACAAGTCAGGATGTGAAATGTTTACTTTTCTGGCATCAGTATGCTGTTTGTCGCTCGACAGCGCGTATTGATTTCTTTTGTGAAGCGACTGTCGGTGTAAAGAGGTAAAAAGGTTGAGTTCTCCATACGAAACGCAATGCCTATTCGGAAGAAAAGCCGTGCATTGCAGGTAAAATTGTTCTATCAGAACGGCAGCAATAGAAGCGCTGCATTGCGGGATTACCGCCGACAGAAACAGCCGCGAAGAAGTCCCATGTCAACAAATGGGCTATCGAATATGCTCAAGAAATCTGAAGAAAAGCTGTATTAGGTGGTGCAGCATGGAGAAGGAGGCGGCCCATTCCCACGGCAGTTGTTGATGAAGTTGGTGTAGCTATAGCCGACCTTGCATCACATACCACAAATATTGGAGCAATTGATGATGGACCTGTGACCCTGGAATTGCCTTTGCTCTGGTCAACAATTAAAAACATTTTACAAGATTGAGACAGCGCCAAATGAAGCACCAAAATAGGCAACACCGCCGTGGCTTCGCCCTTCGTTTTTTCGGTACGCGTGGCAGTGGAATGTTCTTTGAACGGACGAAGCAAATTTTACTCAGCACAGTGCCCTGAATGCACAGCAGTGTCGCATATGGGGTGGGTTTCCGCTACGTATTACACCTCAAAATCAACTACGCTCAGCTCGTGTGTGTGTGTGTGTGTGTGTGTGTGTGTGATGGGGTTTCACGACCTCCTCCATTCTCGTTTCGTTTTTCTTCGATGAGATAACACCTCGCGGTGGTGTTCGGCGTTCAGTGACACCTGCACCTTACAAGGACTTCGTTGTGCAACATGAGATTCCAGCTTTGCAAAACCACAAAAACACAACTGTGGCCACACCTCTATTTTCATGCAAGATGGAGCGACACCAAATGTCGCTTTCCAGGTGAAAGATTTGCTTAGAGAAACCTTCGCTAACGGTCACATCATCTCTAGCCCATTTTAAGATGTGTGACTTTCCAGATTACCGGACTTAAATCCATATGCCTTCTGGCTGTGGGGTTACCTGAAACATCGTGCCTTTCAGGGATGTATCCGGACTCACCCTGATCTGAAATATAGCATACCACGTCATGTTGCTCAGATAAAACCGGATATGTTGCGAGCAAATGTGGACTATAGCAGTGCACCATGTTGCCGAGTTCGGGGGGATCATATTGAACACATGTTGTTAGTGCTGACCATATCCCAAGAAAAGTGGCAGAACCACCGTTATCATATGTCTGATCGTTTCTCGCCTACTCCTGCACCCACACCACATTCTGACTGCTTACAACACCATATTTTCACCTGGTCGCAGAAAGTGGAACTACACTCACGCTCATAAATTAAGCATAATTGTACAATGTCGTGCCACACAACGTGGCACTACACAAAACTGGCGCTAATAGCATAGGCACATAGGGAACACACACGACACACATCTGTAAGTCCACGGTATTGGTGATAAGTTGAGAAAACGGTCGCGAAACACATGTGCTACAAAACGCCACTGTGTCCTGTGGATGTACCCCGACATCAATATGGGGTATGATCACCACGGACACGTACACAGACCACACAACGGGTTGGCATACTCTGGATCAGGTGGTCGAGCAGCTGCTGGGGTATAGCCTCCCTTTCAGTGGCTGTCGGAGCTCCTGAAGTGTCGTAGGGGTTTGAAGACGTGCAGCGATACGTCAACCGAGAGCATCCCCGACGTGCTCGATGGTGTTTAGGTCTGGAGAACAGGCAGGCCACTCCATTCACCTCATATCTTGTGTTTCAAGGTACTCCTACACGATGGCAGCTCGGTGAGGCCGTGCGTTATCATCCATCAGGAGGAAGGTGGGACCCACTGCACCCCTGAAAAGGCGAACATACTGGTGCAAAATGACGTCCCGATACACCTGACCTCCTACAGTTTCTCTGTCAAAGACATTGAGGGGTGTACGTACACCAATCATAATCCCACCCCACCCCATCAAATCACGTCCTTCATACAGGTCCGTTTGAAGGACATTAAGCGGTTGGTATCTGGTTCCTGGTTCACGCCAGAATCACTGTTCAGACTATACCTTGACTCGTCCGTGAACATAACCCTGGGACCACTGTTCCAATGACCATGTAATGTGTTCTTGACACTAGGCTTTACGGGCTCTCCTGTGACCAGAGGTGAGTGGAATGAACCTTGCAGGTCTCCGGCCGAATAAACCATGCTTATTCAGTCGTCTTTAGACTGTGTGTCTGGAGACAACTGTTCCAGTAGCTGCGGTAAGGTCCCGAGCGAGGCTACCTGCAGTACTCCGTGGCCGTCTGCGGGCACTGATGGTGAGATATCGGTCTTCTTGTGGTGTTGTACACTGTGGACGTCCCGTACTGTGGCGCCTGGACACGTTTCCTGTCCGCTGGAATCTTTGCCATAAACTTGAGATCACACTTTGTGGCACACGGAGGGCCCATGCTACGACCTGCTATGTTTGACCAGCCTCCAGTCGCCCTAGTATTCTACCCCTCATAACGTCATCAATATGTGTTCTTTGAGCCATTGTCAACACAGAGTCACCATTAGCACGTCTGAAAACGTCTGCCCACTTACTCGCTGCACCGTACTCTGACATGTACCAACACACCTCTGCATATATGGATTGCTGCCAGCGCCTCCATGCGACGACCGCAGGTCAAATGCACCGCATTGTCATACCCCGAGGTGATTTAAACCCGCAAACCGCCCACCAGAGCGTTGTTTCATCGTGTATCGTGGTTATCCTTAATTTATGAGCATGAGTGAATATTTTTTCAGGATAATACGCGAGTGCACCAGTTACTGAACGTACCCCTACGATGTTACAGCGTCCTACTTTGTGTACAGCCCGCACTGCAGCGATCGGAACACAGACAGTTTAATCATGTATCTCAAACCTTTTGGGTCAAATTTAAATAGGTGACAGTGGCTCCGCAACATAATATATTGAGTTAGGGAACGAATGATCGGAAATGCGTATTCATTCTGTTACCGACACACACACAGTATACATCACTTAACAACGACGTAGTAAATGTTAAAAGCGACGACCGCCAGTCTCAGTGCATATATTGCAATCGCACATGCAGTTCCATAGCACTGTCGCGAAGATCCCGAATATCCGTTGTACACTGGAACAGGAAGCGGTTGATTAACAGCGTGCACCCCTGACATCCATACAGACGTATTGTACATAACTTCTCTCGTAGCCTATGTGTCATGTGACGACAGCAAGCGTGACACCGGCGCATTAACCTGTGCCGCACGCACCATTCTACCGCTGGTGACAGTTCCCTATTGCGTCAGACGACTTATGATGTGTCCACGGTGAAGAGAGTTACTGTGTATGACGTGTACGTTACTCATGACGAGAGCCGGCAGACGAGCATTTAATGTACGGTGTGGCAGGATGCAGTGCCCGTAAAGCAGCACGAATGCGCAGAGAACGCTTTCCCAACAGGCGTCGTTCCTAATGAGTAGTAGTTGATCTCCGTGGATACCAGCTTACGAGAGACGGGGGTCTTGCACACCACAAACAGCCGGCCGAGGTTCCCGCGAAAGACACGTCCGAACACCAAAGTTCGAGGAGATGGTGTTCGACCGTGTGGCCACCTACCCAGAAGTAAGCACCCGTCAACTCTCATTGAGACGCACACTTCGGAGGATATAGTATGGAGAGTACTGGTGGAGCAACTGTTACACCCATATCACAAAAAAAAAAAAAAAAAACACGCGTGCAAGCACTGGGACCAATGTATATTGAGACCCACGTTCACTGCCGTCTGTGGATTATCCACCTCAGTGCAGGAGTGCCGAACTTCGTACAGTTTGTATGGTTCACTGATGAGGCCTGATTCACCCGTGATGGTGTTTCCAACAGCCGCAACAGCCATTCCTGTGAAAGGGACAATACCAGCACCATCCGCATCGGTGGGCACCAGCAACGCTTCTCTATCAACGTATGGGCGGGCATTGTCCAGGATCACCTAATAGTACCTTATTTGCTGCCTCCCGATTTCACTGGTCCATGTTACCTGGTTATTCGTGCGAAATGCCCTATCACAATTCTTGGAGATTGTACCCCTTGTTGTGCACGAAAAGATGTGGTTTCAACACGACGGTGTGCCATCCCACTTCCACGTTAATGTCTGTGAGCAGCTTGTAACGGAACATATTAAAGCCTTTTACTTTACCGAAGTATGTGATACCCTCCAAATTCAACCAGTTTAACGAGTATTTATGATTATAGAAAAGTTATTGTGTATGTTAACAATGATTGCATAACATGTCTCCATAAGCAGTCAACCCATTAAATTATACTGAATAACTGACCCACACAAAAGTTTATATCACTTGATCACTGATACAGCAAATGTCATCATGTAAAAACGCTAAGTTCATCTTAAATAATTAATATGAAGTACGAAAAATAGTGGCCAACTTAGGTATTTTGGATCTCCTTAAATAAAAATCACCCAGTGAAATCTATTTGTTCACTAGGAGCGTTTTCACTCAGTATTCACGTAATCAATCCTATTTTAGACGAAAACCAATGTAATTCTTAATAATTCATGTTACTTACTTATTTATGCAAATTAGAGAAGTCAATTGACAAACTTCTAAAAAACGGCCTTTTTGTAACAAAGAATTATTCTGTCAAGTCAACAAATCTGTCTGTCATTTTAATAACATGTTAAATTATGTCACTCGATGCAAATTAATAACTTTTCTGCACAAATTATGATAACAGATGTACATGTGACTTATAAACTATATCTCTTTTTAGTAGTTCTTTGACAATGTTATAAATACAAGCAGCGAGAAGGGTCGAGAGGCAGTCGGAGGCAGTCGGAATGTCACTTTGGTGAAGTGTGTTTCTGTGTTATTGTTTGGGATGGAAAAACAATGCAAAGAACATGTAAAGGAAGTACTACTTTGTGTTGTGTTATGGTCTTTGGTGGACAGTGGAATTAAGATGGCCACCAAAGTAATAAATATTTGATGTTTACATATGTGTTGGTTTCGCTCGTTCTTTATCATCAAAAGCACATGAAAAACACGGGACCTCATGTTTTTAACCCTAGACAACCCGATTTAGAGCCAGCATCAGCATCGAGACACAGCAGCGATCCAGCAAGCAGCAGCGATTACTACAATACAATACATTGTAATGGCGCCAACCTAACATCAAGTGCTAACAAGCTCCGTAAATGGGAGTGAAATAGTGCGATTACAGCAATTAGCGATATCAACGACTTAGGCGGACCATTACAAGCTAAATGGGTCAAATGGCTCTGAGCACTATGGGACTTAACTTCTGAGGTCATCAGTCCCCTAGACTAGACCCCACTTAAACCTAACTAACCTAAGGACCCAGACTGTAGCGCCTAGAACCGTTCGGCCACCCCGGCCGGCTGTGAGCAGCTAAACGACACTTGCAGTTACCATTGTCGTTGTATTGGAAAGGGTGGGAGGGTGTCCTGTCCCATGGCTAAGGCGATCGCAGGATCTTCCACATCTGCAATTTGCTAAGAGTCCAAGATGCCTGTCTCCTGGTACAACAGCCATTTTTGAGAGAGCGCGGCAGAATTTCATGCGCTGTTGCCATGCATGCATTCAGACTGGCATACGTCACATTGAACAATTGCAGTGAACTTCGTTGTTGGTAGTCGGTGTACGCTGTGTACGTCCATAACACAAATGTGCATTTCCAATCATTGATTCCCTATGTCAGTGTGACAGGCTGTGGATCCACTATCACCTAATATGTTTGAGACAGCTTCTAAGTAAATTTTGCTTGATTCATACATTCATTTCTTCACCTTACATTTGCCTCGAAACCATGTTTGTTTACAGTTGCAACTAGCGACCTGCCCCGGTTAGCACTAAGTATCTACGTGTGGTCGATTTGCCTCGCGTAGCACAAAAACCTTCTTCGCGAACCAGTCTGTCAGTGAAAATCCTATGAAAATCTCTGCAGTAGCACGTGAGATTAGCGTTCACGTTCATACGGAAAACCGCAGTAGTACGTGAGATTAGCTTTCACGTTCATACGGAAAACCGCAGCGGGTGGACTTTAAATCAGTAATACATACAGATATGTTGTATTAAAATTGAAGTACTCATTTTTGCAAGGATATGAATCTAAGCTGTTTCTTTCTTTTTCCATTTTAAAAAGAAGATATTGTTCTTCATAGCGATGTTAATAAATCTTGCTAAATATCTTAATGACTTAAATTTTTCTCATTGTTTAATCTCATTATTTCATTACACGATAAATTGTGTAGTACAATTAAGCATTAAACCTTAAATGATGCATTATAGACTTTTAATTCAGTAATCGCTCTATAGCACACTGCAATTGGTGTAGTCGCTAAACAATGTAAATGCTCGTCGATTGAAACGAACATTAAAGTGACAAGTAATTAGTCCACGGATGCTCTCAGCCAATTACAACCAAATATGAGCAAAGTATACAACATGCGATATCTGGTAAAGACTTATTTTAATGTCCCGATGTTGCGGAAATGTTCTAGAGAAAAAATAACAGAACCAGCTTCAGTAAAAGCGACAGGAAACTGTAAGTTACGGAACATATCAAGGATACGGGAGGCTAAGGTTCTTAAAATGTCCTCGTGATCAGGCCCCAATTCTTAGTCAATGGAATATCAATCAAGCAAACGAAAATAAATTATTTTCCGTAGCCTCGTGCCGTGTTTCGTTTTAGTTTTCGTCTTTGGGCTTTCTGTATCAAGTACCCTATCAATGAGGAGGTTAAAGGAGGTTAAAGTGGCAAAAACGTCGCAGGAGCACCATTTCCCTGCTTGGGATTCATCAAGGTTTGGACGCTAGTGATGTTCAAAGACTGTCATCAAACTGCCGTGTGTTGAACATTGTTTTAGAGATATTGCTGAAAATGCCATCTGTTTACATTACTAGAAAACTGGCTGCATGCTCATGATAATGAAACACGCTCAAAATAGCGAGATGTTTCACTAATAATGGCTGCAGCTACGGCCGAAATGTTAACCAGCTCTTCTGGAGCACCATCCGGTGTCTCGTACATAAAATGCTTCATTTCCCAATACGTAAAAAATCCATAAATGGCCAGTGACGTCTCAGAAACAATATTCGTCAGACGGCAATTTAAGCACCGTTTCTGAACATTACAACGTCAAAACCTTCACGGACCGCTACCAGGGAAATGAACGCGTAACATTTTGTTCCATAAGTAATTTTTTGTATCTCCTCTCAACACCAAACGTGTTCAGACAGCTCTTGCTTTATTTAGCGTGTGTCGATATTTGAATGTATATTTATGACTGCATCCCAGTAACTACTTTCCAAAGCTTTCGGTGAGATGCGTGCTCTACATACAAGAATAGAAGACTGAGACGGAGTTCCGAAGAGCCGACGGTGGACCTACTGGACGGGAATGCGCAGTGGTAAGAAAGAGTCAGGAGTAAAATTCGGAAGGACTCTGGTTCAGTCTCCCATTCAGGCGTTAAATTTAGGTTTTCCGTGCTGCCCTGAATCGAATAAGCAAATGACGGGATAGGGTCATTTTTTAGCCTCCCCCCTTCTCCCGATCTGACCTCTTCTCCTGTCGTAAAAGGGGAAGAAGATCAGCGTTTGACGTTCCGTCGTGAGTGCGGTTGTTAAAGCCGGAGAAACTGCTCCGATTACGAAAGTATGGGGAAGGAAATCGGCCGTGCGCTTTTCGAAGGAACCATCCCAGCATTTGCCTGAAGCTATTATGGAGACACGGAAAACCTAAATCCGGATCGCAGGATAGGGATTTGAACCATCGCCCTGCCGAATGAGAGTGACCTTGTCAGAGAGACTTTAAATATTACTCGTCTTTCATCTCCCTCGCTATACATACTGGATGTAACGTAATAAATAACTAAAATTTGACACAGGTGAAAGTAGACAATACTAGAAGCAATAAAGTTCTAGTAAATAAGTCACCCAGGCTGGGCAAACAACCAGGGTCTGTACCTTAACTTTAAAGACAGCCTGACCTCGGTGTTGCCAATTTCTCTTTCTTTCACAAAAAGTGAGGAGTAGAGCTCTCCGGTTGATAAGGGCGAATAACGAATAATTGTAGCAGCGAATTCGACAGTCTCGTCAAGATTTGCGGGGGGGGGGGGGGGGGGGGGTTAGATAGAAGTCGTAGCCTACTCTAATGGGATATTACAACCAAACGGAACGACATTCGTAATGCCTCTCTCTTGACAGATACTAGTGTACACTAAACTGTAACTTACTGAAGTAGTGTTGTATTGCTATGTAGGCCATGTGTGAAATTTGTGTTCTATTATATGAGGACTTACTCGAAAAGTTTACTTACATGTGTGGTTGGACAAGTTAGTTGCAGCCACCTCACAGTTATCTCCCAAACAATTCGTATGTGGTCTCACGTTTACTGGGACACTTTTGTTTCTGTTACTGCATACTTTCATCCGTGTCAGTTTTCGCTATTAATTATAGCACGACATTTATACGAGGGACATCCAATAATTAAAGAGAAAATTGTTGTAGATGTGCAACAGTTTATAGTAGTAGTTCTGTACTTTAATGACTTCAGGTTGGCATCATTGGGATGAGCTGAGAACAACTGACGGACAAAAAATTAAATCTCAGTATTGCATTTAACGATGGCGTGTCCTCTTGAAGTTTCAGCATTATAGTGATACATTCTTTTGCTTTCTGAAGGTGAAAAACTGGCTAAAGTCTTTCTCGAATGGTTTTACAGCTTGGTGAAAGCCGTAGGAAGTTTTTATAAGTGCGTAGAAAAGTTAAAAAACCTCTAACATCAGTGAGTGACGTCTTTTGGAATGTCCAAGGTGTCGTCTTTTATGATTATTTGGAAGATCAGTCTAAACAGCACATACGACTCAGACTTGTTAAGGGGCAAGTAAAGCTAGCAGTGAACCAAAAAACGTTGCGGATCTCAAGGAAAGGCATGGTACTGCTAAAAGACTGCTCGCCCTCACACCGCCCGAGTCACCCGAGAAACCATTCAGAAAATCGGCTGAGAGATACAGTCTCATCCTCCTAACAGTCCAGATTTGGCTCCCTTGGATTTTCAGTTGTATGGTCCACTCAAGGAGGCATTACGTGGAATTGCTGTTCAGCAGCGACAACGATGTGGTCACAAAATTTGTAGGGAAAGACGAAGGCTTCTTCGCATCAGGTATAAAAAAAGTTTATCGTTGGGAAAAGTGCACTGATATTTTGGTGGGTGGGGGCGGACAGGGGAATTATGATGAGGAGAAGTAAAAGTCTCATTTTCTATAAATACAGTTTATTTTCTACATCCATTTGTCTAATTCTTGAACGGCCCGCTTGTATGGAAATATAATGTCCGAGCAAAGTATTTAATCGTATTCTAGTAGCCCTGAGTGTGATCGTTGTGAATAAATAGTTTTCATCTGACATGTGAAGAATGAGGACGAAAAAGAAGACTAAATTATGCTGACAGCACCGCTGATGAAGCGGGCGAGACAGCGGTAGGCTTCCTGTAAAATAACTGCGTTTCACATGATTTGCAGTTCGTCTTAGTTATCCCTCCTCATAAGGACCTGATCGCAAAATTAACCTGTAAACACTTGAGAACAATAGCAGTCAGAAGTACACACAAGAAGTGTCAAACGAAATTTCTTTCTCTGTTTTCTGTTCGTTATACCTTTTGTTGAGTGTTCTCCGCTGGGCAGAGCAAACCGTAGGAAAATGGCGTTCAACGAAGCTATAAATTTCATCCCGCCACGGTTGCGACATGACGACGACGACGCAAATGCACTGTAGACCGTCTGTCTGAACTTAAGAACCTCGGCAGAATGCCACAGCCACATAGCTGACTGTCGGCTGTCGGACTGATACTATAAATGTTGCACTTGCGCAGAATATTAAGTAGCGTTAAATGTAGCGAAACAGCGCTTGCCTATAAAAGTGGTAACAATGTTACACGTTGACAAATTACATGACATTGTAGTCGTTGTCGGCGAATGTAACAAGCCTTTCTTGCCAGTTGTCACAGGACAGTTTGCCTGTAGCAAGTATTTATGTAGCGATAAGGAAAGTAAAGCGAAATGTTAGGCTAAAAGAACTTTTCTGCGCAAGTTAATTGTGTAGATCAATTTGCGCAATGTTGTTTATAAATCTCTGCCGAATGAACAAATAAGTGAGGAAAGTGATTTTTTTACAGATGCTTTATTTTTCTTATATGGTGATGCAGGATTGATAAACTTCCTGAAAAATAATATTCTAAAACTTACACGAAACCCTCCATTAAGCTCAGTTTGTTTGATCCAATGGTAATTGCAATGTACTGTATATGTAGCAGACGCATTACCACACATCACGCATTTCTTACGGATGGCAACGTACTTCGTGTAAGCTGAATTGGTAATCCATTCATTTATTACATTGTTACAGAGACAGCTGGGAAGACAGATCTACTGTAAATGATACTCTCTCCTGCTAAAAGCTACAATACGTTTGTCGTTTGCTGGGTATGGTACCGCGTCATAACGTAAAAAAAAATCATCATCATTTAAGACTGATTATGCCTTTCAGCGTTCAGTCTGGAGCATAGCCCCCTTATAAGATTCCTCCATGATCCCCTATTCAGTGCTAACATTGGTGCCTCTTCTGACGTTAAACCTATTACTTCAAAATCATTCTTAACCGAATCCAGGTACCTTCTCCTTGGTCTGCCCCGACTCCTCCTACCCTCTACTGCTGAACCCATGAGTCTCTTGGGTAACCTTGCTTCTCCCATGCGTGTAACATGACCCCACCATCTAAGCCTGTTCGCCCTGACTGCTACATCTATAGAGTTCACTCCCAGTTTTTCTTTGATTTCCTCATTGTGGACACCCTCCTGCCATTGTTCCCATCTACTAGTACCTAGCTACTTTCATATCCGTAACCTCAACCTTGTTGGTAAGGTAACCTGAACCCACCCAGCTTTCGCTCCCATTCAACAAAGTTGGTCGAAAGATTGAACGGTGCACAGATAGCTTAGTCTTGGTACTGACTTCCTTCTTGCAGAAGAGAGTAGATCGTAGCTGAGCGCTCACTGCATTAGCTTTGCTACACCTCGCTTCCAGTTCTTTCACTATGTTGCCATCCTGTGAAAATATGCATCCTAAGTACTTGAAACCGTCCACCTGTTCTAACTTTGTTCCTCCTATTTGGCACTCATCCGTTTATATTTCTTTCCCACTGACATTACTTTCGTTTTGGAGACGCTAATCTTCATACCATAGTCCTTACATTTCTGATCTAGCTCTGAAATATTACTTTGCAAACTTTCAATCGAATCTGCCATCACAACTAAGTCATCCGCATATGCAAGACTGCTTATTTTGTGTTCACATATCTTAATCTCACCCAGCCAGTCTATTGTTTTCAACATATGATCCATAAATAATATGAACAACAGTGGAGACAGGTTGCAGCCTTGTCTTACCCCTGAAACTACTCTGAACCATGAACTCAATTTACCGTCAACTCTAACTGCTGCCTGACTATCCATGTAAAGACCTTTAATTGCTTGCAAAAGTTTGCCTCCTATTCCATAATCTCGTAGAACAGACAATAACTTCCTCCTAGGAACCCGGTCATATGCCTTTTCTAGATCTATAAAGCATAGATACAATTCCCTGTTCCACTCATAACACTTCATTATTTACCGTAAGCTAAAGATCTGGTCCTGACAACCTCTAAGAGGCCTAAACCCACACTGATTTTCATCCAATTGGTCCTCAACTAATACTCGCACTTTCCTTTCAACAATACCTGAGAAGATTTTACCCACAACGCTGATTAAAGAGATACCTCTGTAGCTGTTACAATATTTTCTGTTTTCATGTTTAAAGATTGGTGTGATTACTGCTTTTGTCCAGTCTGATGGAACCTGTTCAGACTCCCAGGCCATTTCAATTATCCTGTGTAGCCATTTAAGACCTGACATTCCACTGTATTTGATGAGTTCCGACTTAATTTCATCCACCCCAGCTGCTTTATTGCACTGCAATCTATTGACCATTTTCTCCACTTCCTCAAATGTGATCCTATTTCCATCATCATTCCTATCCTATTCTACCTCGAAATCTGAAACATTACTGATCGCATTTTCACCTACATTGAGCAACACTTCAAAATATTCCCTCCATCTGTCCAAGGAATCCACAGGGTTCACCAGCAGTTTTCCTGACCTGTCCAAAATACTTGTCATTTCCTTCTTACCTCCCTTCCGAAGACTACTAATTACACTCCAGAATGGTTTTCCAGCAGCTTGACCCATAGTCTCCAACCTGTTTCCAAAGTCTTCCCAAGATTTCTTCTTGGATGCTGCAATTATCTGTTTGGCGTTGTTTCTTTCTTCAACATAACTTTCTCTGTCTACCTGAGTTCTAGTATGTAGCCATTTTTGATATGCCTTCTTTTTCCTTTTACAGGCTGCCTTGACTGGGTCATTCCACCAAGCTGTTTGCTTCATCCTACTTTTACACACTACTGTTCCAAGACATTCTTTAGCCACTTCTAGTACTGTGTCCCTGTACCTTGTCCATTGCTTTTCCAATGACTGTAATTGACTACATTTAACTAACTGGTACCTTTCTGAGATCGCTGTTATGTACTTGTGCCTGATTTCCTTATCCTGAAGGTTCTCCACTCTTATCCTCCTACATATGGGCCTGACCTCCTGCACTTTCGGCCTCACAATCCCAATTTCACTGCAGATTAAATAATGATCAGTGTCATCAAAGAATCCCCTGAATACACGTGTGTCCCTCACAGCCTTCCTGAATTCCTGATCTGTTATTATATAGTCAATGACAGATTTGGTTCCCCTGCCTTCCCAAGTATACTGGTGAATGTTCTTATGTTTAAAAAAGGAGTTTATGATTACTAAGCCCATACTGGCACAGAAATCCAAGAGTTGTTTCCCGTTCCTGTTGGCCTCCATATCCTCTCCAAATTTACACATAACCTTTTCATACCCTTCTGTTCGATTTCCAATCCTGGCGTTAAAATCGCCCATGAGCAGAACACTGTCCTTGTCCTTTACTCTAACAACTACATCACTGAGTGCCTCATAGAAACTATCCATCTTACCTTGACCTGTCCCTTCACAATGCGAATATACTGACACAATCCTAATTTTCTTGCTAGACACTGTCAAATCTATCCACATCAGTCGTTCGTTTACATACCTCATTGCAACTACGCTGGGTTCCATTTCTTTCCTGATGTAAAGCCCTACACCCCATTGTGCTATTCCTGCTTTGACTCCTGACAGGTAGACCTTGTATTCTCCCACTTCCTCTTCTTTCTCACCCCTTACCCGAATGTCACTAACAGCTAAAACGTCCAGCCCCATCTTACTTGCAGCCTCTGCCAGCTCTACCTTCTTCCCAGAGTAGCCCCCATTGATATTAATAGCTCCCCATCTCATTACCATTTGTTTGCCAAGTCGTATCTTAGGAGTCCCTGGTTTGTCAGTTAGAGGTGGGACTCTGTCACCTCCAAAGGTCCGAGGCATTTTGCTCTGATTGTTGCCAGCATCATATTTAAAGTACCAGGGAAGCAGGTTGCTAGCCTTACTTGCCCCGAGTCCCATTGGGTTTTACCCCTAACGGCTGAGGGACTAACCGGTGGATTTGGTAGTCTTTGCCGTATGATCACAAAGGTGACCACGACTCAGAATATGTCCGAGATGCCCAGCCTTATTCCAAAGTAACTGGTATCCCGACTGTCGGGACCACTTACTTGGCCACTCATACGTTGCCCTTGGTTCATGAACTAGGACATGACTACAGGAACCCACACCATGAACCAGCCACATATAAATAAAAGTAAAAACAAAACCATACTACTACTGTTGCTGGAGAAAAAAACCAACCTTGGTTTTTTTCTGCAGCAGCAGTAGTTTTTATTTTTTATATTTTTACATTATGACGCGGTACCATACCCAGAAAATATTTACCGACTGACTCTGGCCGCGGAAGCCTACGCAATTATATTACAATACGTTTGTTACGTACGCTTGACATGTTATTAAGACTAACTTTGTTCAGTTGATACGCTGTTATTGGAATAAAGCTTGTGTGGTCTATTTTTCCATGTATCATTTGCACATTTATCAAACGTTTTGAAATCCGTAGGCGAAGCAGTGGCATCACAGAACGACTAAATTTCCTCCACTGTGTGTTCTGTTTGACCACCGAGTTTTGACCTCTTTTAAACTAACCTGGCGTCGAGATGACCGTACGATTGCTGGATATTCTGCGTAATTTGCATCCGATTTTGAATCTGTCCCTGCCACGATTTGAAGTAAAGTAGCCTGCATAGGTTCTCTCTTAAGAGATCATTATCACATCCTATGAGAAAGCGACTTACGATAATGTGCATAAGATGAGAAATATTATACGAAAACTTCAGGGATTAATTATAGGTGAACGTCACGGAGAAGAGAAGGCTTTTCTATAAATGTATAGCGAGAATCTGTACACCAGTGTCAGAATGGTTTCGTAGTAGTCATTATGCTGGATTCTATGAATTGTCTCATTGTTTGCGGACACAGCAAACTTGAAAATAGTAAGCAGCAGACATTAAATTGCATCTGCTTCCAGTGGTCCAGCGCCATCCCATTTTTAATTCTCTGTTTACTTTCTCACTGGCCATCCCTGCTGTCTTGGTGGCGTAAGACTATGACTACGCACTTCGGACCCTATTGGTACTTTCGATTTATTTAGTCTCCTGTTTTTATTTTTTAATCTCGGAGCCATCGTCAATTACAAGTTCTGTCTCCTAGGTCAAGATCCAATTTTACGATTAGCAATATTTTAAAATAGAGAAACTTTCCCACACTTTGTATGCTTCCATGTATAGACAAGGACATCTAAGACTCCCATTAACAAAGAATTTGGTTGGTTGTAGATGTCTCCCGGCCAAGAACGTACGTTCTCACTTACGCACATACCACTACACAGTCCATTGAAACCTGAACCATGAGCACGTTTAACAACTGTTGGGTTCTTCTATAAAACTGTATTCCACGAACGGACGCTTAGGAATTACATTCGTCCGGGGTTTCGTAGACACTTGCATCATTGAAAAATCATACGATTAGCTTAAAAAGCTTAAAATCTTCCTCTGTTAATAAAGCTACATGACCTACACCTAAACATTACACTAAACTGTATGTCTTCGTTTCCTTCAGCAGGCTCCAAAAAATAAATTATTAATGCCCTTTGCGTCTCTCTACCAAAATTTTTTAAACTATTTTCGAAACAGCTGTGTTGAAACTTCAGCCGAATACTTCTTGCATACAGTCTTGACTAAGCTGGTTGGAACTACAGCCTCGATTAATTTAACGAACGTTGTCGTCGTTTCCGACCATCATCATCATCATTATCATCATCATCATCAAGACTGATTATGCCTTTCAGCGTTCAGTCTGGAGCATAGCCCCCCTTATAAAATTCCTCCATTATCCCCTATTCAGCGCTAACATTGGTGACTCTTCCGATGTTAAACCTATTACTTCAAAATCATTCTTAACCGAAACCAGGTACCTTCTCCTTGGTCTGCCCCGACTCCTCCTACCCTCTACTGCTGAACCCACGAGTCTCTTGGGTAACCTTGCTTCTCCCATGCGTGTAACATGACCCCACCATCTAAGCCTGTTCGCCCTGACTGCTACATCTATAGAGTTCATTCCCAGTTTTTCTTTGATTTCCTCATTGTGGACACCCTCCTGCCATTGTTCCCATCTACTAGTACCTAGCTACTTTCATATCCGTAACCTCAACCTTGTTGGTAAGGTAACCTGAACCCACCCAGCTTTCGCTCCCATACAACAAAGTTGGTCGAAAGATTGAACGGTGCACAGACAGCTTAGTCTTGGTACTGACTTCCTTCTTGCAGAAGAGAGTAGATCGTAGCTGAGCGCTCACTGCATTAGCTTTGCTACACCTCGCTTCCAGTTCTTTCACTATGTCGCCATCCTGTGAGAATATGCATCCTAAGTACTTGAAACCGACCACCTGTTCTAACTTTGTTCCTCCTATTTGGCACTCATCCGTTTATATTTCTTTCCCACTGACACTACTTTCGTTTTGGAGACGCTAATCTTCATACCATAGTCCTTACATATCTGATCTAGCTCTGAAATATTACTCTGCAAACTTTCAATCGAATCTGCCATCACAACTAAGTCATCCGCATATGCAAGACTGCTTATTTTGTGTTCACATATCTTAATCTCACCCAGCCAGTCTATTGTTTTCAACATATGATCCATAATAATATGAACAACAGTGGAGACAGGTTGCAGCCTTGTCTTACCCCTGAAACTACTCTGAACCATGAACTCAATTTACCGTCAACTCTAACTGCTGCCTGACTATCCATGTAAAGACCTTTAATTGCTTGCAAAAGGTTCCGTTTCCGACCGACTGCTGTTTTTTAAATTAAGTACTACTAGCAGTCTCAAGTGAATAACAAATATGAATAATCCATCTCGTAACTTCTGTTAAACATGGCACACGGTTTTCATTGCAAACGTCTTCAGAGTATGATGAATCCGCATACGTTACGCACCTGAGAATAAGTAAAGCTCGAAACTGCGCAGTATTGCTTAATAAAGTAGAACTTTAAAGAAACAGCTCGATGGAAAAAGATGTCCTTTCTTAAAAGCACATAATCCTGTTAAAACGACCACTTATTGAGCTGGTGTTCCATACGCACTTCAGGAGGTGCTTATGTATGTCTACAGAAAGAGACATTTTCCACTCCCCTTTCCGTTGTTCTCTGTCGTCTTCCGAACGCTGCGATTAGGCCCGAACTGGGGATCCTTAGAAGCGTCCTTGGCGACTCATTATTGTATTTACCATTTAAACTTTGCCCGACAGTTCGTCGACGAATAAGCCACAGGCTTGCTTACCCACACATTCGTAATTGTTTTGCGCTTGTTTCGTAACTATTCGATGCTACTGATGGCTGTTGTGGAGACCGCTAAAGAAGAGAGGTAAAATGTAGGGAAAACAAACCCCTTTAAATATTTTGTAAGTATTGTATGATCAATACCAGGACTGATATTAGATTAGAATGTTTCCATTGTAGATGTTCTTGGGTGGGTGTGTGTGTGGGGGGGGGGGGGGGAGAAAGGTCTTGAATGTAATTACTTTCACACAGAGTAATTTCTTACCAGGCCTCAGCCATTAAAGCACTTAGAAAAAATTGTAATCTATTGTGTACACAATCAATTAAAAGCCCACGATTGTCTGCTGGAATTTAGATATGGATGGACCTTCAGCTATGTGAGAAATTTGTCTGTTAAATAATCTTAGTTGCCTTTGTGCGGTGAGTACAGGACAGTTCAGGTGCAGAAAATCTTTTTTATATTTAATTATGTAATAGCGTGTCAGATATTACCGGTAACTGTCGTTAATAGTTCTGGTGGGCGCATTTCCGCCTGGAGATCAGGAAATAGGGAAGAAATGAATTTTCCTCCTCGCGACACAAACGAGCTTACTTGAGGACCCTTGGCGTGGCGACTCATTTGCGTAGATAATGGTAAGAGCCATTTTCAGTTTCAACTAGAGTGTTAATCGCCTGTGCAGACTGTACCGGCACAAGTCACTTCGACCGAGCGAAATAGCGCAGTGGTTAGCACACTGACCTTGCATTCGGGAGGACGACGGTTCAAACCCGCGTCCGCCCATCCTGATTTAGGTTTTCCGTGAGTTCCCTAAATTCAGGCAAATTCCAGGATGATTCCTTCGAAAAGGAACGACCGTCTTCCTTCCCTAGTCCGATTGGACCGATGATGTGGCAGTTGGGTTCCTCCCCCCAAATCAATCAACAACCAACCAACCACGCATAACCCACTTTTGTAATCTGTGAATCTGAATTACAACATTGCTTATTAATAAAACGTCTGGTGTCACAGGTTGTCGTGGCAGTATAGCGATGCTAGTTGGTCTCCATTGTGAGAACATTCGGGAGATAAGACGTGATAAGTAGACAAGTTGTTAGAGAAAAGCGCTGCAGACAGTCGCATGCCATGAAAAGTATCGGTTTAACTTCCGCCGGTGTAGCGTTCACGCTCGGACGAAAATAAGAATTTAGACGCAAACACTTCATGAAAATTCACGGGGGGGGGGGGGGGGGGTATTCTTGATCCGTCGTTGCACCTACAAAAATGCGTAATTTTTTTTTTTAACCAGACGCGTTTCGCTTTATTGAGGTAAAGTATGGTAAGGTAAGTTTAAACTTAATTACAGGCCACTGATGATGCTTTACCTCAATAAAGTGAAACGCGTCTGGTGAAAAAAATCACGCACTTTTATAGTTCCAACGACGGATCAAAAATACCCTCATGAATTACAAAGCAACTACGGACAAATGGTTCAAATGGCTCTGAGCACTATGGGACTCAACTGCTGAGGTCATAAGTCCCCTAGAACTTAGAACTACTTCAACCTAACTAACCTAAGGACATCACAAACATCCATGCCCGAGGCAGGATTCGAACCTGCGACCGTAGTGGTCGCGCCAACTACGGACACTATGGCCATACAAATGAAGAACTTCATGAAAAGTTACTCTATAGTCTGTAAATTTACTTCACGAAAAGTTTCTCTATATTCTGTAAATTTGAAAATCCAAGTTTTAGCCCATATAGCAAGAGAGTTCAATAGCCATTTTCCTTGTAGTTGTCTGCCATTGTAAAACCAACCGCATTTAACACTACACGTTGCTTATTGATTGGAGGGATAAAACTCACTAGATGCACGGTTAATTATCCGGAATTCCAATGATTTTGAAATAATTACTTCAAAAGTATAGCGTGAAACACGAACTTGCAGTAACACATTGCAGTATCGTTACCCGCACCTTTCGGTGCTTACCCGTACCTTTCGGTGCCTAATGAGAGCAACTACTGTATGCTTCATCATTTAGCGCCCTCACGCAGTGTCTTACCTAATGCGTTTCGTTTTCTGTGTGTCTTTGGTGGCGGACGGTTTGCCCAGCGCGAGGAAGGATAAAAGGCAGATAAATGTTTAGCGCTGTAGAGTACATCGTGACTGATTGGAAATGTTGGAAGCGGAAACTTCAACGAGTTGCGAAGATCATCGATTTTTCCAGTCCTTCTGCGTTTAGTATCTAGTTATTTGAGTTACATACTACTCCGATTTTATACATTCGTCTCAGTCGTGAGGTCAGTGCAATACTTGTTAAGCTGAAAATATGGCGAGACATCAAAACTGAGGTGACTCGTAATATACGAGGTGTGGCTAGAAAAAAACCGGACTAGTACTGGTGAAACAATAACACGAATGCAATAAGGCTGAAAGTCGCGTGGCCTGTCACGTGACTCTCGCTCCGCCTACTGCTCGAGTTTCATCTGCCTCCTGCACTCAGTCTGCCCGTGGCGTCTGTTTTAAGTAGTTGACGTTTTGTCTGTGCGTCGGAAAATGTTGAGTGTACAGAAAGAACAGCGTGTTAACATCAAATTTTGTTTCAAACTAGGAAAATCAGCAAGTGAAACGTTTGTAATGTTACAAGTGTACGGCGATGATTGTTTATCGCGAACACAGGTATTTGAGTGGTTTAAACGATTTAAAGATGGCCGCGAAGACACCAGTGATGACACTCGCACTGGCAGACCATTGTCAGCAAAAACTGATGCAAACATTGAAAAAATCGGTAAACTTGTTCGACAAGATCGCCGTTTAACAATCAGAGCAGTGTCTGAGTTAACAGGAGTTGACAAGGAACGCGTTAGGCAGATTCTTCATGAAGTTTCAACATGAACAAAGTGTGTTCAATTATGAGACACTTTGGAACCATTTTTGAACAGAAGGAACGCCGAAGAATGATTTGTTCTGACATCCTGGAAAACATTGAAAGTGATCCCACCTTCTTACAAAATGTTATTACTTGCGATGAATCGTGGTTTTTTACTTACGATCCCGAAACTAAACGCCAATCGATGCATTGGAAAACTCCTGGTTCTCCACGACAAAAAAAGCACGAATGTCAAAATCGAAATTCAAGGCAATGATGATTGTTTTTTTTTTTTTTTTGACATCAAAGGGATTGTGCACATTGATTGGGTACCAGAGGGACAAACAGTGAATCAGCATTACTACATTAGCGTCCTGGCTACCCTACGTGAGCGAGTACGGAGAAAACGGAACGATTTGTGGAGAAAAAAGTCATGGATCCTTCACCAAGACAATGCCCCAGCTCACAGTGCGTTGTCAGTGAAGACGTTTTTGGCAAAACACAACATTCCCATCTTAGATCATCCACCCTACTCACCTGATTTGGCCCCCTGTGATTTTTTTCTTTTCCCTAAAGTCAAGTCAGCTTCGAAAGGAACTAGATTTGAGACTGTTGAAGCAGTAAAAGAAAAAGCGACGGAAGTAATGTATGGACTTACCGAAAATGATCTGCAGCATTGCTATGAACAGTGGAAAATTCGTATGGAGCGGTGTAGAGACCGAGGAGGAGAGTACATTGAAGGAGATAACATGAAATTGTAAATAAATGTTTATTTCCAGCATCAGTCCGGTTTTTTCTAGCCGCACCTCGTAAGGTAGGCGATCTGCCCCTAAATTTCCATTATTCCCCGCCACTGTTCTCCTGATAGTTTACTTGGGTGTCGTGTCGTCGTCGTCGTCGTCGTCGTATCCAGCATTCTGTCCTCCTTTCAGTCTCCGGTTCGATGCGGTCCGCCATGAAGTCCTCTCCTGTGGCGATCTACGCCCTCAATTATTTGCTGGATGTATTCCAATCTCTGTCTCCCCCTACAGGTTTTTTACCCTCTGCGGCTCCCTCTAGTACCGTGGAAGTTTCTCCCCGATGTCTTAACATATGTCCTATCTTACTGGCCCTTCTTCTTGTCAGTGTTTTTAATATATTCATTTCCTCGCTGGTTCTGCGGAGAGACTCCTCATTCCTTATCTTACCAATCGAACTAATTTCCAACTTGTTCTGTACCAGCACACCTCAAATTCTCGATTCTGTATTGTCCCGGTTTTCCCACAGTCCGTCTCTCACTACCATGCAATGCAATGCTGTGCTCCATACAAAGATTCTTAGAAAGTTTTTCCTGAAATTTTGATACTGGTTGACTTCTAGGCCAGGAATGCTATCTTTGCTAGTGCTAGTCTGCTTGTCTGCTTTGAATGTCCTCCTTGCTCCGTCCGTCATTGCTGCCTAGGTAGCAGAATTCCTTAGCCACCTTGTTACTTTGTGACTACCAGTTCTGATGTTAAGTTTCTCACTATTCTCATGTCTGATACTTGGCATTAAATTAGCCTTTCCTCGGTTTACTCTCAATCCATATTCTGTTCTCATTAGACTAAATTTAATTTGACCCGCCACGTTAGCCGAGGGCGCTACCGCGCTGCTTCCTGGGCTCGGGTAGGGGGAGGGGGTCGGCCCCGGATCAGATCTGCCCGGCGGACTAACGACGAGGGCCAGTGTGCCGGCCAGCTTGGATGTGGTTCTGAGGTGGTTTTCCACATCCCACTAGGTGAATACTGGGCTAGTCCCCACATCACGCCTTGACAATAGATGCAGACCGCTGGGGTACACTAATTCAGTCTCAGGGGGAGGGGGGGGGGGTGGCGACAGGAAGGGCATCCGGGGCCAGCCTCTGACACTATTGCCAAATCCATTGTAACTAGGCCGTCTACGTGTTGAAGTGGGACAAAGACCCAAAGAAAACGATGATGATTAGTCTAAATTCCATTCAACACATTCTGTAGGTCTTTCCTTTCACTGAGGTAGCAGTGTTACTAGCTACTGTTATTATTGGTATCGTTTCACCTTCAATTTTAATCCTGCGCCTTTACCTTTCTGTTATTTCTGTCTTTTCTTTCAATGTGTAGATTGAGCAGTAGGCATGTATGACGACATCCTTGTCTACCATATTCTTAATCCGACCACTTCGTTACTAGTCTTCCAGTCTTACTGTTCTCCTTTGGTTCTTACACACACGAGGTGTGACCAAAAAGTAACGGGAATTTTTTTCTTAAGAAATCTTTATTTATCACCAACTTTGTCCACTTCAACGTAATCCCCCTCAGATATAATACATTTGTGCCGTCGCTTTTTCCAGTCTTGGAAGCACTTCTGGAACTCATTTTTCGTTATGGTGTTCAGCTTCCTCAACGATTCCGTTTTTACCCCATCAGTTGTGGAAAAACGACGTTCTTTCATGGTTCTTTTCAGCCTCTGGAACACAAAGAAGTCGCAGGGGCCGTGTCCGGCGAATACGGTGGCTCAGGGAACATAACCGTTTTGTTTTTTGAAAAAAAAAAAAAAAGCATTGCGATGTGAGCAGGAATCGAAGAAAAGATCGAGAAGAACTTTCATATGTGATCGAACTTGTCGAATTTTTTTTCAGTCTTGGCTCTTCAGGCAGTTTCCGTTGGGACGATTGTCCATTGGTTTCGACGTCATACCTGTATACCCATGTTTCGTCACCTATAACCTTCTTTAATAGTTCCGGATCGTTGTCGACTTCATTTGGCAATGCCTGAGCGATGTCTACGCGACGTCATGTTTGGTCGAAATTCAAAAATTTTGTAACAAACTTTGCAGCTACACGTTTCATGACTACAACAGCCGAAGAAATGGCTAGGCACGAGCCAAAGCGTATTACATCATCCGCATCCCCTCTGATAGCGATTCGGCGACTTTCCAGCACTGTCGTCCTTGCGTGACCACACTGTGGTCAGTAACTGATCCGCTAGACTGCTAGAGCGTCCTGCGCCATCGCCGTGTTAAACGCTTCCTCGACCCACTTTGAAACGTTCTGCCACTCGTAAAGTCGTGTCTTACTCATAGTAATTCGTCAAAAGCCTCAGTCAGTATTTAGAACGCGGTCCTGCACTTCATTCCATTCTTCAAGAAAAATTTAATGCAAATTCTTTGATCAGTCTTTTTTCGAAAGTAAAACAATTCGCCGACAATCGTAAACACGGATAATCTTTCCGACTGTCAACAACAAACTAAACATTCAAAACAGCTGAAAATGCAAACATTCATCAGGAACATCTGTACCAACAAGATTTTAAAATAATTTGAAAATGGATTATAAAGCCCGCGAAGTTACCGTTATTTTTGATCACACCTCGTATTGTATATTACCCGTTCCCGATAGCGTTATCCTAGTTTTCTCAGAATATCAAACATCTGGCACCATTTTACATTATGGAACTCTCTTTGCAAATCAATGGGCCCTGTGAACGTGTCTCGATTTTTCTTCAGTCTTGGTTCCACTAACAGCTACGTCGGAACTACCTCTCTTGTGCATTTACCTTCCTAAAGCCAAACTACCACATCCTCGATTTTCCTTTCCATTCTGCTATGTATTATTCTTATCAGCAATTTGGTTGCATGAGCGATTGAGCTGATTGTGCTATAAATTCTCGCACTTGTCAGCTCTTGCTACACCTAGAATGCTTTTTCTCTCCTAAAGTCGGATGGTGCATCGCCAGTCTCATACGTGCTACACACCGGCATGAATAGTCGTTTTGTTGCCACTTTCCGCAATGAGTTTAGAAATTCTGATGGGCTGTTACGTGTCCCTCCTGCCTTATTTCAACCTCATCCAAAGCTCTCTTAATTTCTAGTACTGAATCCTGTATCTCACCCCCCCCCCCCCCCCCCCCCCCCCCCCCCCCGCCGCCCTCTGTCGACACCTGTCTCTCCTTCTGTCTCGCCATCGAAGTCTTCTCCCTCACAGAGGCCTTCAGTATACTGGTCCCACCTACTCGCTCTCTCCTCTTCATTTAACAGTGCAATTCCCATTGGTATCTTAATGTTACCTCCCACACTTATAATTTAGGAGCCTTTGTAAATCTGTTAACGAAGATTGCCAAGTATATACACTCCTGGAAATGGAAAAAAGAACACATTGACACCGGTGTGTCAGACCCACCATACTTGCTCCGGACACTGCGAGAGGGCTGTACAAGCAATGATCACACGCACGGCACAGCGGACACACCAGGAACCGCGGTGTTGGCCGTCGAATGGCGCTAGCTGCGCAGCATTTGTGCACCGCCGCCGTCAGTGTCAGCCAGTTTGCCGTGGCATACGGAGCTCCATCGCAGTCTTTAACACTGGTAGCATGCCGCGACAGCGTGGACGTGAACCGTATGTGCAGTTGACGGACTTTGAGCGAGGGCGTATAGTGGGCATGCGGGAGGCCGGGTGGACGTACCGCCGAATTGCTCAACACGTGGGGCGTGAGGTCTCCACAGTACATCGATGTTGTCGCCAGTGGTCGGCGGAAGGTGCACGTGCCCGTCGACCTGGGACCGGACCGCAGCGACCGCACGGATGCACGCCAAGACCGTAGGATCCTACGCAGTGCCGTAGGGGACCGCACCGCCACTTCCCAGCAAATTAGGGACACTGTTGCTCCTGGGGTATCGGCGAGGACCATTCGCAACCGTCTCCATGAAGCTGGGCTACGGTCCCGCACTCCGTTAGGCCGTCTTCCGCTCACGCCCCAACATCGTGCAGCCCGCCTCCAGTGGTGTCGCGACAGGCGTGAATGGAGGGACGAATGGAGACGTGTCGTCTTCAGCGATGAGAGTCGCTTCTGCCTTGGTGCCAATGATGGTCGTATGCGTGTTTGGCGCCGTGCAGGTGAGCGCCACAATCGGGACTGCATACGACCGAGGCACACAGGGCCAACACCCGGCATCATGGTGTGGGGAGCGATCTCCTACACTGGCCGTACACCACTGGTGATCGTCGAGGGGACACTGAATAGTTGCACGGTACATCCAAACCGTCATCGAACCCATCGTTCTACCATTCCTAGACCGGCAAGGGAACTTGCTGTTCCAACAGGACAATGCACGTCCGCATGTATCCCGTGCCACCCAACGTGCTCTAGAAGGTGTAAGTCAACTACCCTGGCCAGCAAGATCTCCGGATCTGTCCCCCATTGAGCATGTTTGGGACTGGATGAAGCGTCGTCTCACGCGGTCTGCACGTCCAGCACGAACGCTGGTCCAACTGAGGCGCCAGGTGGAAATGGCATGGCAAGCCGTTCCACACGACTACATCCAGCATCTCTACGATCGTCTCCATGGGAGAATAGCATCCTGCATTGCTGCGAAAGGTGGATATACACTGTACTAGTGCCGACATTGTGCATGCTCTGTTGCCTGTGTCTATGTGCCTGTGGTTCTGTCAGTGTGATCATGTGATGTATCTGACCCCAGGAATGTGTCAATAAAGTTTCCCCTTCCTGGGACAATAAATTCACGGTGTTCTTATTTCAATTTCCAGGAGTGTATATAGAGTATATATGTATATATACTGTTAATATCGAATTTCGATAGCGTACAACTCTCCTGAAAAAATATTGGTACAAATATCAATATTTTTTATGTGACTTACTTTCTCTCTCTCTCTCTCTCTCTCTCTCTCTCTCTCTCTCTCTCTCTCTGAGAGCAAAGCTTCTTAGCATTTCACCCTACGCATAAACACCTCTCATGCAGTTAGCAACACGAACTGTCTATATCAGAAGTGCGAGGATCTCTCACGGTTTATCCGTATTCATTCGCTGGGTGAAATGCGTTTCTACATTAGGGAGTGTGTGTGTAGTGCGATCGTGCAGTTTCCGACGTCTTACTTTAGTATCTTAATTGTGTTCATCCTCTTTGCCGATATAACATTTAGTCGGAAACCTAAGAGATCTTTAAGATACTAAAATAAGACGTCGGAAACTGCAACACATTCACTTCCTAATGTAGAAACGCATTTTAGCCAGCGAATGAATACGGATAAACCATGAGAGATCCTCGGACTTCTTATATAGACAATTCGTGTTGCTAACAGCGTGAGAGGTGTTTATGCGTAGGGTGAAAGGCTAAGCAGCTTTGCCATTGAATGCGCGCGTGGACACCCCTGCGGGTGGGCCTTGTGCCGAGGCGACATTTCTCATTGTTGCGTAAGCCGGTGGGAACTCCTCGCGGTCGTAAAGCGTACGCGGCGCGGGCAGGACTTTGAGGAGCCCGCGGACGGAATATAAAGGCGGCGGTGCGCTGCGCTTCGTTTCGCGCGTCACCGTTAAAAGGAGGCGGCCGGGTTCGTTACCGGTGGACGGCGGCGTGGGCGGCGGTTGTGTGGTCTATCTCTGGAACACCGCCGGACACAACTGTTTGGCCGACGCCACTCACTGAAAGGTTTCAGCGCGCTTACGTGTTGCTGTCGTGGCGTAGACTAGCGCAGGCTGTGAGGACTGAGTCGGAGAGAACTAACTTGCCATTTTCCTTTTCTGCTGACGAAGACATTGTTGAGATGAATCGACGCAAGAGAGGATTGCAAACATTCCTTTCTACCCAGTTCGAATTACATATTTACTTACAGGCCCAGTACCCCAGTGCAGTCCACCTCACAAAAAATTCACCACTACCGTTACCACCAAAGTCTTCTCATCCTCATTATATATTTCAAAACCAACCAAATATTTCTTCTGTTTCTTTTTGACTGCCTATTCGCTGCCTTACAATGCTGTACACCCCCGTAAAACATTTGGTGGAACTTTTTCTTTCTTAATTCTGTTGTAATTTCTTTCTGCTGTTAACAAACTTTTCACCTTTTGAAAAGGTCTTTTTTCTTTGGTTACTTCCTATTTGATCCGTACAGATTCTATTTTGTGTCAACAAACATATGAAATACCTAGGCTGATTTACTTGTTCCAACATATTTCCTCCCAGTAATATCTTGACTGAACCTTTACGTTCGCTGATTCTCGCAGCTATAGCCCATCCTTCATCCATCCCTATTCCGTTGCCCGTTTCCCACTTCTACGATTCTCTCCATCATCAATTGTAGTTCTTCCTCTGATTAAGTCAACAGTGCTTTATCGTACACCTACTAAATTATGGTTGTCCTCTCTCTCTCTCTCTCTCTCTCTCTCTCTCTCTCTCTCTCTCTCTCTCTCTCTCTAGAAAAGAGGAAAACCCTCTAAGATTGAGGACTGTGTGATGAGGTTCTAGGCATAGTGTCTTTGGATGATCTCCAATTTCCATTTCGCATCGTCCACTATCATCCATTTGGCAACCAATGCTGGATAAGTTCATTTCTGCTCCTACTCGCCATGCATAATGATCTTCAGCTATACCCATTTTGCTCCTGTATGTCTTCGAATGCTGTGTACCCGCCACATATTAAAATAAATAAAAAATTAAAATGCTGATACACACGAGTCCGCTGCCGATCGAACTACTTTAGAGGGGGAATGTTGTTGTTTGAAGAAAAAAAAATTAAAATTTCTGTATATCAAAAACAAGCCTCAATACTTCCTTCGCCCACGTCATATTACTGTTCTCTTATATGCCGCTTTAACCTTTTTGAAAGGTAAAAGTTTCAGCTTTTCATAACGCCAAGTTTGTCTCAGTACATCTCCAGACAACCTTATGTTAACATGCCGCATGTCATCTACAGTATTTCTACATTTTAAGTTCTTACGAAGTTTTGGGGCTTATTGTAGCACTTCAGGGATGTGTTGTGACGTGTAGCATCCTGCCAAACCGAAAAACAATCTTGGCAGATGTCGATCCACTGTTCACCTCTGACGCGCAACCAGACGGAGAAGTTGTACTCCGCTCAGACAATCCACGACACAGTTCTGTTGGTAACCAGTCATAGAACTATCCTATACACGCACAACACATTACCATCAAATAAATGACGACATTATGGTTTGTGACTGCAGCACTATTTACACCACCTTGATTTAAACTTTAATCTAGATGTGCCCACAACGATTGGCGCAACGTAATCCGTGCTCAGTACTACGCATATAATAAAAAATAGACGTTACGTGTACTTTTGCTGATTGATGTAGTGCAGGCAATTGCTGCAAGCGTTGCCCCAGTAGTTTTGCTCTTGGCCACGATTGAGCTGGTCTTTCCATCATGACTCGTTCTGAACACAAGAAGGGAAGTAGAGGTATAACCTGCCCAAATGCCGTTTACAGAACACATGCTGGGACAGTAATGAGCAATGACGAGTAAGGCTGAATAATACGAACACATCGTACACCACGAACAAATCCATCTGCACTGCATACTCATTGCTATCACAAGATGTAATACCGTATCAGTTTTCTTCTTCTTCTTCAGAAATGAATGTATGGTGTGTGTGTGTGTGTGTGTGTGTGTGTGTGTGTGTGTGTGTGTGAACGAAATAGTATTGTTTCAGTAAAATGCATACCGGTATGTGCCAAACTCTAAAATAAAAATATTCCTGCCCAGTTCTTTTCCCGTAACTTGAAAGGAGAAAAAGTGACATTACTTTTCATTACAAATGTATAGCTGTAAAAGAAAATAATCACAGAAATAGAAAAATCTATGGTTTAAGGTATCAAGGTTTGTGGGACCTACAGGGACGGCGAGCAACCGGATACATTCAAAATGATGAGCTCGTGAAAAGTTTGCGCCTAGCATAGACAGAACTTGAGCGGTAAAAGTTACAAGTAACACTTTGCTCTCCAGAAGAATGAAATGCATCGTTGACAGCAAGAAAAATCGTTCATTAAAAGTTGTTGAAAGATTGACGTTAACTTCTCATTTTTCCGTTGTCTTCCCTTCTCTTCCGTAGTGGAACTGAAAAAACACACGATGAATGTTGAAAGAGGTGTGAGTCAAGACTATTGTTTGTCACAAATGCTTTTCAGTATTTGATTAACAGATAAATCTTCATAACAAAAAAAAAAAAAAACAAGAGGTATAATATTAGGACGAGAGAGTTAAGTAAGCGGATGATCAAGCAGTATTGAGTATTGGCTGAATCAGAGTAAGAACTACAGTTTACAATACTGACAATTGTAAATGAGGGAAAACAATTATGGAATGTTGATGGACGTAGGAAAGACCATATGGTAAGAATCAGCAAAAATGAAAGTTTTGTCAAGATAGCATTGAGAGAAAATCCATTGGAATAAGTAAAATCTTTTAGAAACACAGGAAGTTTGGTAGCATAATACGGAAACTGTAGAGGAAGTGAAAGGTATAACATATGGGTGAAAAAAAGCTTTCGAAAAAGTGAAAGCCTTGTTGGCAGCAAAAAGAACTCCACTAAATTTATGACATTCGCCAAGTGTTTCATCTGAGAAACAGTATTATAAGGCAGCGAATCATGGGCGACAGTCAAAAAGGAAAAGAAAGATACCTGGGCCGGCCGCGGTGGTCTCGCGGTTCTAGGCGCACAGTCAGGAACCGTGCGACTGCTACGGTCGCAGGTTCGAATCCTGCCTCGAGCATGGATGTGTGTGATGTCCTTAGTTTAGTTAGGTTTAAGTAGTTCTAAGTTCTACGGGACTGATGACCACAGCAGTTGAGTCCCATAGTGCTCAGAGACATTTGAACCAAAGATACCTGTTTTTAAAAAGGTTTTTGCTGAGGAAAATGCTGAACGTGAAATTGACTGACAGGACGACGACCGAAAAAGTACTCCTAAGAATAGCGGAGGGAAGAAAACTAGCGAAAATATTACGAAATAGAAAAAGAGCTCTGGAAGTTTGAAAATTCAAAGAAGGCAGTATTACGTTCAGTGATCTATAAAAGGCCTAAGCTAGTTATTTCAGTGCCCTCTTAATGTTTTAATAAAAAAAATTGAAACTTGTGTAACTCATTTCACATAAAAAAGTTATGAATGAAATGCGTTAGCGCCTCTCTGGACCTTATTACACTGCTGGCCACCGTAAATGCAACACCAAGAAAGACAAGAGGTAGCACAACGAAATTTATTTTGTAGATAACATGTTGACCAAGTATCAAATGATTACGTTTACAGACGTCTGTGACATGTGGTTCCTGCCAGAATCGGTAGCCAGAGTAGCCGCCATTGTTGGAGATCACCGCTGCCACACGTCTCGGCATTGAGTCAAAGAGACGTTGGATGTGTTCCTGGGATACAGCAGCCCAAGCAGCTTCAACACGTTGCCAAAGATCATCTGGTGTGGCAGCTGGGGATGTAATCTGGGTCACTCGTTGAGCAATCATGGACCACATGTTTTCTAGCGGCGAAAGATCCGGAGAGCGAGCCGGCCAGGGAAGCAATTCAATCTGGTTATTGACGAAGAACCTTTGGACAATGCGTGCCACGTGTGGTCGCGCATTATCCTTTTGAAATATGGCTGTGGCCGAGCCCTGAAGGTAAGGAAGGACAACTGGCTCCAGCACCTCGGATATGTAGCACCGGCTATTTAAAGTACTGGCAATGCGTACTAGAGGCATGCGAGAGTAATATCCAATACCGCCCCATACCATAATACCCGGTGCAAGACCAGTGTGGCGGTGTATAATGCAGCTGTCCAGCATCCTCTCTCCACGGTGTCTCCACACTCGAATCCGACCATCGTGGTGCTGCAGACAGAAGCGTCCTCGTCAGTAAAGACAACGTCATTCCATTCTGCCGTCCACATCCGTCTGTCATCACACCATTGGCGACGGAGACGTCTGTGGTTCTGCGTCAATGGTAGACGAAGCAATGGACGTCTTGCGGACAGACCACTCTGCTGTAAACGGCGTCGAATGGTACGCGCAGACACTGGATGATGCATTACAGACGCAATGTGCTGTGCTATGGTTCGGTATGTCACTGAGCGATCCGTCACTGCCATGCGCACAATTTGCCTATCAGCACGTGCAGTGGTGCACCGAGGTGAATGCGATCGACCACGTCGGTCCGTCGTACCCTCCTGCATCCAACGGTCACATATCCGCATTACAGTTGTTTGGTTTCGTCCAACACGACTAGCGATTTCTCTGTATGATAATCCACAATCTCGGTAAGCCACTATCCTTCCTCTGTCGAACTCGGATACTTGATCAAAAGATGTTCGCTGTTGTCTACGAGGCATAACTGATCGTCTTGTGAAACAGCCACAAGGTAAACACACGTGCCGAACGTACACTCGTCGAAATCGCCAAGCCTTAAATGGCGCTATGAGGTGGCGCCAAAGGCGCGCGTGATGTGCGTCTGCGCTGAAATTCTAATCAGTTGCATATCTCATCGCTTCAATCTCATGGTGTAAATTTCACTCGATTCGGATGCTTCCTTCAGGGTGTTGCATTTACGGTGGCCAGCAGTGTAGATTAAGCCGAATAGGCTTATCCCTTACCAACAAAAACGCCGTAGTACAATACGCGCACCGAAAGTCGCAGCAACGTGGAGAGCGGTCAGCTACCGCTGACACTATAGCCTGAGCTGGCAACATTGGCCCAGTTACCACACTGTGGAACAGATAATGGCGCTGTGACACTGTTCTAAGACACGCGGTACATATCCCAATATCCCTCACTGCCGGCTAATATCACCAGAGACTAGTTCTCGAAATGAACTTTTTGTATAATTTGACAATTTGTGTACATGAAAGAAAGATTACGGGTCAGTGTACCTCTGTAACCTTTCGCAGCCGTTGTCATTGAAGGTAAAACTTAGTCGACAGGTTGCGTCATGTTTTTCCTCAAATTTCTGCTTCACAGTTGGCATTTCGGCCCCTATGTACTACCTGTCCAATGACGATCGGCCACCAACAGTAGTTGGAAGTTTTACCCAATAATTTCACTTCTTCAGAACAACTTGTACTACAAATGAGCGCGACATAGGTCTTAGTGTTCAGCTAACAGAGGACAACAGAAGGTCCCAGTAGAGAAGTCGAAACGTCGATTATCAAGTGTTAGTTTGAAGAGGAACATAACGCGGCGGGTGTTAACTTTGGAATATATTACCTTTGTTTACTTTCTCAGCAAGTGGGAGGGTTAAGGTACTCCGGGTACGAGCAACGTGTGGTACTTCAGGAGAGTGAAAGTAAATACAGTGCTAAATTTTTAACAACGTCAGGTCTTCTCGAATGGCACACTGTGATACGTTTTTGAACAGTTCTTGTGAGAGGAAGTATACAAACGCGATTCACGAATTAGGTCGTTAGTCTATGATCGTGGGACGTGTGATCAGCACGAGGCCTATTTCTCCAGCCGTTATTGCCTGCCGATGAATCTTGATCGTGCTGTTGCTGCTTTATTTAAGCAGCTCCTCATTTAGCCTCACAAGGGCTGAGAGGACCACGTATCAGACATCCCAGAGAAGTTACTGGGAATCGAACCCGGGTCATCTGCATCAAAGACAGCGGCGCTAACCATTTTTCCTTTTTTTCTTTTGTAATTTGTAATTTGTTATCGTTATTGACAATTCGCATAAATTTCTTCTCATTATTCCTTTCCAGCCTAGTGGTTCCGTTTGGACCCATTACAGGTTTCCACATGGCACCATTGCGTTCTAGTGTGTAAACTAGGTTACTAGATGGCAGCGCCAATAGGGTAATGAGTATTCGGTCCTTAGGTGTCCAGTAGGAAAAAATATTGCACGAATTCAAAAAATATTTGAAAGCACGTTTAATATGTTGCTAGAAGAATTTAAAAGCCAAAACGAATATTTTATTTTTTTTCTAATAGAACATAAAATTTGGGCAGGAATGGGTTATAACGAAATGAAAGAAAAAATAAACGATACACTCCTTTTCTTCTTGCCTCGGAAGTCTCCGTTTGTAAGTAAACCTCTAATGCCTTCTAAAATTAAGGCTGTTCGTTTTGCATACTATATAACAAATCAAGACTTCGTCTTTACGTCAACATACAGTATTAAATAAAACAAAAACACATGAAGGGAAAAAAGTGAGGACAATGCTTTTTCGCTGAATAAGTGAGAACAAACTTCTTTGTATGAAGTGTGAAAAAATAAAGGAATATTTGTCTTTATATAGGAAGTTTGTCCTCCATGTTGAAGTCTAAGTTAAAGCCTACACGTATCGAGCAGTGATGTTTCCATTAAACACACAAACCGTAAAACTCGTGTCTCTCAACAATGCTGTGTGGACCTGACATGTTCCATTACAAAGCCTTTCGAAATATCAGCATGACAAGAATTACATTTTTAGAAATTTCAACATTTAGGAACAACTATTTGTTAATGCTGAACTGTTACACAGACTCACTCGGTAGCACTGTAGTAATTAACAACAATGATGATGCAATTATTTTAATTCCATTTGTGACAGAAAAGTGCATAATGGGAGCAGTAAGTGCTGACTCACGTCTACTGTACCACATTGCGTTTATGTTTTATAAACAAATTTCAGTTACGGAGATTAAAAGACAGGGTTTCCCTCCTCAGGTTTTCAACTTCACCAAAACGTTTATAAGAAGAGTGGTACAAGTCTTGATTTATATCAATTTACCTTTCGCTATGAGTAAATTTCCGAGAGGAAAAGTTCTACTCCAAATTTAAGGGACGATACAAAGGAATTTAAGGTACAAATAAAGAAAATGTTTCTAGTAAGCATAATAATATTTTATTTGTACATTTCATCAAATGAATCACGAATTATTGTAAAGCATGAATTTGCACCAAACGAAACGGCAAAACCTGTAATTTCTCGGAAGGGGGAGAAATTGAATGATACCACTTTGGCTCTCAGCAGCTCATTTAAGTTTTAGATAGTAGAGTGAGTTTGGTTGCAGTGTACACCCAGAAATCCTCTTTAGTCTTTGCTCCATCTGGCCTGCTGCTGCTCATATCTTCGTAACGAACGAAGATAAGCCCCTGATAGCTAAACACTATTTCCTTGATAGCATTTTGCTCAGAGGGGAAATAATAAGTGTATTAAGGGTGGTAAGGATAAATGGGACTAGCTGACTGAAAGTGGATCATTATTGGAAATGAGTCTCGGCATAAATTAAGTTAAATAACAATGGTTGCCTGTCATTTTAATTCAAATCACTGCCCGGGGAACACAATAATCTTCTATGAGCGTTCGCAGAACTTAATCCTAAATTAGGTGGAAAGGGTGGCGGTAAGATTCCAAGATGGCCATTTAGTACAGCAGTTTCTAAGATAAAAGTACAGGGAGTACATAAAGTCCGGGACCACTTTCAATTATTTATTGCACGGGAACCAAACATTGTACATATATATATATATATATATATATATATATATATATATATATATATATATATATATATATGTCATTTTGAAGAGAAACCCTGACTTTTTTTTTTTTTCAATTATACCACCACAGCGTAGTTTGGTAATTTGCCGACAGTCAGCGTTAGCCGCAAACATGGCGAGTTCAGGTACAGAGCGAGCTTCGTGTGTTGGGAATTCATGAAGTGGCCTCTCCGATCACCAGATGTCACTCCGTGCGACTTTTTTCTGTGGGGGCACAATAAAGATCTGGTGTATGCACACTGCCTGTACCACGTGATGTAGCAGAGTTCCGGGAGAGAATATGGGAAGCGACTGCCATGCTGGAACGGGTATGGCAAGAATTCTATTGACGTCTGTCGGGTCACTCATGATTCGCATATCTAATGTTTGTATATAAAAAACGACCTTTCAAAGTTTCTCTTCTAACTGTAAAGTGTATGACATCTTCTGACGTCTGTACAATGTTTACTTCTTGTGCAATAAATAATTGAAAGTGTTGCCGGACTTAATGTGCACCCTGTATTGTCTCGCTGCGATAAGCCATGTAACACTGCTTTAGCGGAATCACGGGAAATCGCTTTTCGAAGGGTGTGAGAATTCTGCTACGAAACGGTGTACTTCAGATTCCAGGAGAAGGGCCAGGGGCATGTGTCCCCCTCTTGCTGCCGCCCCCGCCCCCCCTCCCACTGTGCCGTCATGAATAAATTAATTGTATTTTTATGTACATACAATATTTCCAGTGATAGGCCGATAAGTTGTCACACCTGTTGTCGCGCGAAAAAAAAAAAAAAAGTGGCATACACTTGTTCCTGTTGCTGAGGGCGGATAATGAACGGTGAAGAGGTAGTGCAGGGCTCCTCTGGTTGGAAAGCTGGCCAGGTATGGGAACAGCGTCGTGAGTGTAGCGACTGCACTCCCCGGTCGCCGGCTGTGTGCACTGTGTATGTGTAGGTCGGTAAACGCAGCGGATAGGGCGGGCCGCTGGCAGCAGTTTCGTGGCGAGTGTGCTCCCTTTCCTTTATTTACGCTTCCCAGAATAATCAACAAGGACGCTGCCTCGCGGAGGATTCGCGAAATAAGCAGGAAGCTCGCTGTCAGTCGTTGTTGACTCCCGAAACACCCCCCCCCCCCCTCTCTCTCTCTCTCTCTCTCTCTCTCTCTCTCTCTCTCTCTCTCGTCTTCGCGTTTCGCCACAGTCCAGCTTGGCGTATTGCAGCCACAACGTGTCGGAAGCCCACTGACGTCATAGCACCCAGTGCGAGCGGCCTCCATCTATTTCGTCCACTTCCCAGCATCAGGTTTTACGATATTTTGTTTCCAAGAAGGCAAGTAATTTGTTACGGTTAGTACTTGCAATCACAGTCCGATGTGTCAAGTCCGAGGTCGGAAATACGAGCGACGTTGGCGCAGTGCTCACCGGACTCTGATAGCAGAGT
Source organism: Schistocerca nitens (assembly GCF_023898315.1). NCBI lineage: Eukaryota > Metazoa > Arthropoda > Insecta > Orthoptera > Acrididae > Schistocerca > Schistocerca nitens. The sequence goes on from NC_064620.1 coordinate 11,371,639, forward strand.
AGTAACAATCAAATCCTTGTCATGGTGTCCGAAGTTACGTTTACAGTGCTTCTCCTAAATCACTTTAAGGGGGTAGCCCTCTTCGAACGGATGAAGTAGCTGATTCTCACGACTTTTTTCTCAGGTAAAATAAAAAGTAATGCTATTTCTCTGGTGATACAATTTCATTCCTCACACTTTCGTCTTCAATAAATCAATGTCGGGCGCTCCTTGTACCCGCCGCACCAACTGCAAGAATCTCTTGCAGGTGGAACATAGGTCATTGCGGGAATTACCGAAGCTCTCCTATTGCACCTGTGACAGCATAATTGTGTGTTAGTTTCAATGCGTCTTCTATTAGTGTACGTAGGATACATGAAAAATATTATATTCTAACAAAATGATGACGTTCTGCAACAAATGTTTTCTTCGCACTCAAAATCGCGACGAAAGAGTGCACCGAAAATAGATTTTTTTTTTAAGATACGGCAAAACGGCTGCGAACGCTGATAGAGAATTGAAGACATGCTGGGAAAAACGGACTAACCCTCACACGTAAAACGTTAGAGATAAGTGTTGCCATCTGTTACTGGGTAGGGGAACTATCAAAATTGGCATTGGTCTCACTCCTGGATATCATTTACGGGCGTACCCAGCAACAGGTGGCAACACTTACCTCCAAGCTTTTGCATTTGTCGGTTGGTCCGTTTCTCCACGCATGTCTACAATTCAGTTGGGTTGCCGGCGTCAAATTCCAATTAAAATCGTATGAACCGTTCTCAGTTTGTTTCCCACCGATTTGAACAATACCGCATCGAGAAAAACATGTTTCCAGTTTTGGATTGCATTTTACTTTTTCTAGTGAAGTTAAAAATACGTCTAGTCAGCGATCCCTGCACCATACAGCAATCGTTCCAGATCAAAGAGGAGGTCCCATGGATCTATTTGGCGGCTTACATCATCCGCTGCTCTGGTCTGCTAGCTCGGTTACGCTTTTCGCCCGCTTTTGCGCGGAAGTTCTGACAGGCTGGTCCGTTCTCCAGTTACAGCACGTCCATAATGACTGTTAGGCCGTCGTTGAAATTACGTGTCGACTACTGTATCGTTTTCGGAGACACTATTTCGCAGATCGCCATGTAAGTCGATAAGTGTCCCTGATGGACTTGCCATGAATAGTACAATAAAATAGACATTGCGGAGAACGTTTTAAGCAAAAAAGTCTATTTTTTAACATTTCAGTAAAGGGTTGCCCCCCCCCCCCCCCCTTAAGATAATGGTGGAGATCATTACCTTCAAAAGGACGCTGCAAATTTCCTTCCACAGTCCGAGATTGTGCTCAGTCTCCCACACTGACAGGACGCTGAACCCATTACGTTCAGGAACAAAACTTTGTATGGAAGAGAGAGTGCGCTGTTTTGAAACTTCCTAGAAGTTTAAACTGTTTGCCTAACCAGGACGCGAACAGTGACCTCCGGTTTCGATCAGTGCTCGTACCGATTGAGCTGTCCTAGTGTTCCTACCTTCTTCAAGAAAGCGAGGCTCTCTTTTAGACGTACTTCTATATTTGCCGTGTGACTCGGAGGGAACTGCTAGCACCGCCGAGTCTCTGGGCTGTTTGGTATTGATGCTTGCGAACACGATTGTCGGTAGCCCTCCGTATGATTTTTCTCGTTGTGGTCATTCCGCGAGACGTTTGTGGGAGTGAGTAATATCTTGCCTGACTCTTCTTGGAACGTACGCCCTCAGATTGTCAGTAGTAAACCTCTGCGTGATACAGAACGCTTGTTTTACAGCATCTGCCACTGGAGTTCGCTCAGCATCTCCGTAATGCCCTCGCAATTACTTAAACAACCCTGAGACGAAATGCGCCGCTCTTCGTTGCATCTCCTACATTTCCTCTGTTACTTCAACCCAGTAAACGTCATAAGCCGGCGGGTAGTACTGCAGAACAGGCTGGTGTTTTGTACGTTTACTTTCCTCATACGGGTGAGTTCTTTGCAGATCTACTTCTGTTCTTCATGTTCTCAACGATACTCGTACATCTACTGAGGCTGTTCTGTGACGTACACACACGGTCTCCGGCCAGCTATACAGCCTTTTGTTACAAATTTCATATGAGTAACTTTCCTGTGTCCTTGAACAATGAAGAAATTAAAAATACACTAGAACACAAATGCACTCGATCTCTTGGCTCTTGAGTGTTGCCGCCATCTCTTGTACTTCTTCCGCCATGTCCGATCGTACAGTGGAGTTTCGCCTCCACTGCTCTTGTGAGCGTATCTTACTCCGGTTCTATTATTAACTCCGAAGAGAAATAACACCCCCCCCTCCCCGCCCCCATCCTCCCCAGCGTACTGTAGCTTGCCGAAGACTACGTTTACACATCTTGAACAGTTTCTGAAGTAATGACGATGTTAGTGTAACGAAATAGGTTCCAACTTCAGCAAAATCTATATGGTGCGCTAAATGTTTCTTATCGGTTTCCCTTATTTCAACTGCTCCATCCACAGTCCCACTCTTATCGCAATTAAAAGCCCTCTGGGAAAAGTAGGGAACCTTGTTTCAAAGCAGCTTGCTTTCTGTTCCAATTTTTATTACATAAGATAGGGCAACATAGCTGCAGAGCAATATCTCACAATTCTTTCAGTAAAGCGTAGGAAGTTGGGTATTCCTCTTCCTAGCTGCCGAATTTAAGTGTTTGTCCACTGGCAATCGCTAAACCAGAAACATTCTAAGTTTTTGTCGTGCATTTCGCTGCAATTTTTCTGCTAAGGTACTGCTTTGCACAGCACAATCGACTCGGAGAGCACTGCATAATTTGTTTTGTGCATTTCCGTTTCGCCTGTGCTCTGCGTGCAGGTTGCTAGGGTAGTTCAGACGAAACTCGCTTGCGCGTTTACATTAAGTCTTGTGAGAAACTGAAAACGTACCTTCGAATTTTTTGCGAGGACTAATCTCTGCGTTAACACCTACTTCCAGAGAAAACAAACTTTCAGATTAACTTACTTAACGTAACTAGAACAATTTAAAACTACTATTCACACATTCTAGAAGGTTGCCCTTGTGGGTGTTGAAAAACCTATATTGACACCATATCGAAAATTCCGGTTCACCTCATTCCAACTGTCAACCGCGTCGAATATTGCTGTATCCGCATCCAAGTTCGTAATAAACATCTACTATTACCACTGATGTTAGTGGCTGCTACGTTACAAATACGTCTGATAGTGCCAATAAAACAAGGTAGTTGTTAAAGCAATGCCCCCCCCTCCCGCCCCCCCCCCCCCCCCCCGGTCGGAGGTTTGAGTCCTCCCTCGGGCACGAGTGCATGAGTTGCCCTCAGCGTTAGTTAGGTTAAGTTACATTAATTAGTGAGTAAGCCTAGGGACCGATGACCTCATCAGTTTGGTCCCATAGTCCTTACCACAAATTTGTAAAAGCAATATTAAATTGTCATCTGCAAAACTGATCATAAAACCAGGTTGATGATGAATGGTACCAACCAATAGAACATTTACAAATTAGCGATGAAAATGGTTTCCATTTGAAGAGGTAGAATTCAGTATGCTGCCAAGACCAGCGTACAGTTACTGGAACGCTCCTAACCTGCGTGTATGTTTCCAAATCGAATGTAGATTGAATACAACTCTCTTGTCAGCTAATCAATAGTCTCACATTATTGTCACGTGATAGCCATTTAAGGCAGTTCATTTATAATCGTGCCAAAAACAGACAAGAATACAGAGAGAAAATTTTGTTTTGTTGTAAAGCACGCACCGTGTAAAGAGGGACAAATAGCAGTTAAACATTTTAAATTTATTACGCATAGCCTCAGATTATTATAATGCAATAAAAGCATTTCCAGACGTCTCGGGAAACACATTGGTCCTTTCGCTTAACGTACACGAAAGCTTGGAAGATTTTCCGCAACGCATTCTTAGTGACTTGATATGAAAGATACCGCCTCTACAATTTGAAAGGAGGAGAAATACCACTTCTTCGAGTTGTGGCTTCGAGTATGGGACAGCAGGAATCGTATATACGTCGCCTAACTGTGAGCGTCTACAGAATCAGCCTGCTAAATTACATCGGCATGTAGCCAGTAAAAACCGATTTACTGAAAACCGTCATCCATATCTTTTTTACTGTTTGAAAGTTACGAGGTTCTTCGTTTCTGCCGTATTATCGCCTTGAAGACCACGACCTTGGAGGATATTAATGCTTCTCACATCAGCACTTGTTGCCTGCAGCCTTCCAGTCTTTCCTCGTAAGCTGTAGATAGTGTGAGGCAGTACGATACAAAGAAGGAAATGTCACGGATTTGTCAGCTGCTGTATCGTTAATTCGAGCGCTCACAATTAGAAACGCAAGTTAGAGATGGTGACAATGTTAGAAGAATGCAGGCCTCGAAATCGTCGTGTGACACACACACACACACACACACACACACACACACACACACACACACACACACACACACACACGTTTGAGAAATATTCTTACAAACGTTGGGGACAAGTTCCACAAACCAGAAAAAGGAAAAAAGTTGATTACACATACGTCCGAAAATCCATCATTTTCGAGTTACTAATGAAAGTTAACGTTCAACGGCTTTCCAGGTAAACCCCAGCTACTTAATTTGACAATTCACCTGTTTGACTCATTGTACTCTAGATGGATTTTTGTTGCCAGGGTAACTTGTTTACATTCGTCAGTCCTATGTCTTCAACGTGTACATGTACTACAGGCAGTGGGTCTGAAAGTACTCTGTTCAAACATGGCGGGGTATTCATTTAATGACCAGGCAGATGATTTTGTGCGCCCGAGTGGATGGTAATGGACACGAGGCTACACGGCTATATCATACGGCGTTACCGGACCAGAGACAGCCGAGTCATCCAACCTTCGGTGCTGTGTGTGCCGAGACAGGATCCCAAGCACCACAGACCATGGATTGAGGAAGATCCCACGTTGTTCGTACGTCTCACCAGGAAGAGCGCATTGTAAGGGCTGGCGAAGAACAGTCGGGTATCAGCGCAAATCGAGCGGCTCTGGCATGTGGTACATCTCAAAGATCAGCGTGGAGGACTCTTCACGAGCAGTTCATGTGTCCGTATCATCTTCAACGTTTGCAGGCCCTTACGCCTGCCGATTATCCACCTTGGGAGAACGTCAGCGGATGCTTCGTTGCACGAACTGGCAATACGTTGTTTGTCTCTGCAGTTTTGTTTACGGACGAGGCAACAGGCAGAGATTGAATAAGAAATTTCCAAAAACCGCGTGTATGGGCCAATGGCAATCATCAGGCTGCAGTGCAGATTAGACACCAACACCAGTTCAGTATTAATGTGATTCAGAATAACCTCAGACACCTACTGGAAGATGTGCACCTGCAAGTGGGAAACTTGTGGTTTAGGCATGATGGAGCCCCAGCACATTTCAGTCTCACTGTCAGAGATGCACTCGCTCGCATTTACCACGACAGTTCGATGGGTAGAGGAGAATGGCCTACACGTTCCCCCGACATCAATCCGTTGGATTATCATCTCTCGGGACACCATAAGTGTCTATTCATCAGACCACACGGGTGCAGAGACTCTTCGTCGACGTCTCATGGAGGCCTGAGAAACCGTTGGGGAGTATTTGAAGGGGTGCGACAATCCATGTTTCGATCCGTGCATGCGTGTTCAGAAGGAAGGCGAGGACATTTCGAGCATTTGAGTTCTTGTATTGATGACCTCCAATCAGCTAAGTTGCAAAGTTACATTGTTGTTGTTGTGGTCTTCAGTCCTGAGACTGGTTTGATGCAGCTCTCCATGCTACTCTATCCTGTGCAAGCTTCTTCATCTCCCAGTACCTACTGCAACCAACATCCTTCTGAATCTGCTTAGTGTATTCATCTCTTGGTCTCCCTCTACGATTTTTACCCTCCACGCTGCCCTCCAATGCTAAATTTGTGATCCCTTGATGCCTCAAAACATGTCCTACCAACCGATCCCTTCTTCTAGTCAAGTTGTGCCACAAACGTCTCTTCTCCCCAATCCTATTCAATACCGCCTCATTAGTTACGTGATCTACCCATCTTATCTTCAGCATTCTTCTGTAGCACCACATTTCGAAAGCTTCTATTCTCTTCTTGTCCAAACTAGTTATCGTCCATGTTTCACTTCCATACATGGCTACACTCCATACAAATACTTTCAGAAAAGACTTCCTGACACTTAAATCTATACTTGATGTTAACAAATTTCTCTTCTTGAGAAACGCTTTCCTTGCCATTGCCAGTCTACATTTTATATCCTCTCTACTTCGACCATCATCAGTTATTTTACTCCCTAAATAGCAAAACTCCTTTACTACTTTAAGTGTCTCATTTCCTAGTTTAATCCCCTCAGCATCACCCGATTTAATTTGACTACTTTCCATTATCCTCGTTTTGCTTTTGTTGATGTTCATCTTATATCCTCCTTTCAAGACACTGTCCATTCCGTTCAACTGCTCTTCCAAGTCCTTTGGTGTCTCTGACAGAATTACAATGTCATCGGCGAACCTCAAAGTTTTTACATCTTCTCCATGAATTTTAATACCTACTCCGAATTTTTCTTTTGTTTCCTTTACTGCTTGCTCAATATACAGATTGAATAACATCGGGGAGAGGCTACAACCTTGCCTTACTCCCTTCCCAACCGCTGCTTCCCTTTCATGTCCCTCGACTCTTATAACTGCCATTTGGTTTCTGTACAAATTGTAAATAGCCTTTCGCTCCCTGTATTTTACCCCTGCCACCTTCAGAATTTGAAAGAGAGTATTCCAGTTAACATTGTCAAAAGCTTTCTCTAAGTCTACAAACGCTAGAAACGTAGGTTTGCCTTTTCTTAATCTTTCTTCTAAGATAAGTCGTAAGGTTAGTATTGCCTCACGTGTTCCAACATTTCTACGGAATCCAAACTGATCTTCCCCGAGGTCCGCTTCTACCAGTTTTTCCATTCGTCTGTAAAGAATTCGCGTTAGTATTTTGCAGCTGTGACTTATTAAACTGATAGTTCGGTAATTTTCACATCTGTCAACACCTGCTTTCTTTGGTATTGGAATTATTATATTCTTCTTCAAGTCTGTGGGTATTTCGCCTGTCTCATACATCTTGCTCACCAGATGGTAGAGTTTTGTCATGACTGGCTCTCCCAAGGCCATCAGTAGTTCTAATGGAATGTTGTCTACTCCCGGGGCCTTGTTTCGACTCAGGTCTTTCAGTGCTCTGTCAAACTCTTCACGCAGTATCATATCTCCCATTTCATCTACATCCTCTTCCATTTCCATAATATTGTCCTCAAGTACATCGCCCTTGTATAAACCCTCTATATACTCCTTCCACCTTTCTGCCTTCCCTTCTTTGCTTAGAACTGGGTTGCCATCTGCGCTCTTGATATTCATACAAGTGGTTCTCTTCTCTCCAAAGGTCTCTTTAATTTTCCTGTAGGCAGTATCTATCTTACCCCTAGTGAGACAAGCCTCTACATCCTTACATTTGTCGTCTAGCCATCCCTGCTTAGCCATTTTGCACTTTCTGTCGATCTCATTTTTGAGACGTTTGTATTCCTTTTTGCCTGCTTCATTTACTGCATTTTTATATTTTCTCCTTTCATCAATTAAATTCAACATTTCTTCTGTTACCCAAGGATTTCTATTAGCCCTCGTCTTTTTACCTACTTGATCCTCTGCTGCCTTCACTACTTCATCCCTCAGAGCTACCCATTCTTCTTCTACTGTATTTCTTTCCCCCATTCCTGTCAGTTGTTCCCTTATGCTCTCCCTGAAACTCTCTACAACCTCTGGTTCTTTCAGTTTATCCAGGTCCCATCTCCTTAAATTCCCACCTTTTTGCAGTTTCTTCAGTTTCAATCTGCAGTTCATAACCAATAGATTGTGGTCAGAATCCACATCTGCCCCTGGAAATGTCTTACAATTTAAAACCTGGTTCCTAAATCTCTGTCTTACCATTATATAATCTATGTGATACCTATTAGTATCTCCAGGATTCTTCCAGGTATACAACCTTCTTTTACGATTCTCGAACCAAGTGTTAGCTATGATTAAGTTGTGCTCTGTGCAAAATTCTACTAGGCGGCTTCCTCTTTCATTTCTTCCCCCCAATCCATATTCACCTACTATGTTTCCTTCTCTCCCTTTTCCTACTGACGAATTCCAGTCACCCATCACTATTAAATTTTCGTCTCCCCTCACTACCTGAATAATTTCTTTTATCTCGTCATACATTTCATCAATTTCTTCATCATCTGCAGAGCTAGTTGGCATATAAACTTGTACTACTGTAGTAGGCATGGGCTTTGTGTCTATCTTGGCCACAATAATGCGTTCACTATGCTGTTTGTAGTAGCTAACCCGCACTCCTATTTTTTTATTCATTATTAAACCTACTCCTGCATTACCCCTATTTGATTTTGTATTTATAACCCTGTAATCACCTGACCAAAAGTCTTGTTCCTCCTGCCACCGAACTTCACTAATTCCCACTACATCTAACTTTAACCTATCCATTTCCCTTTTTAAATTTTCTAACCTTCCTGCCCGATTAAGGGATCTGACATTCCACGCTCCGATCCGTAGAATGCCAGTTTTCTTTCTCCTGATAACGACGTCCTCTTGAGTAGTCCCCGCCCGGAGATCCGAATGGGGGACTATTTTACCTCCGGAATATTTTACCCAAGAGGACGCCATCATCATTTAATCATACAGTAAAGCTGCATGTCCTCGGGAAAAATTACGGCTGTAGTTTCCCCTTGCTTTCAGCCGTTCGCAGTACCAGCACAGCAAGGCCGTTTTGGTTAATGTTACAAGGCCAGATCAGTCAATCATCCAGACTGTTGCCCCTGCAACTACTGAAAAGGCTGCTGCCCCTTTTCAGGAACCACATGTTTGTCTGGCCTCTCAACAGATACCCCTCCGTTGTGGTTGCACCTACGGTACGGCCATCTGTATCGCTGAGGCACGCAAGCCTCCCCACCAACGGCAAGGTCCATGGTTCATGGGGGAAGAAAGTTACATTAATAACCTGAAAACGAAAGATTTTCAAAGACATGTTCTTTCGAATTTTTCACTTGTTTTGGTGTAAGGAACCTCAAAAAAATGTTCAAATGTGTGTGAAATCTTATGGGAGTTAAGTGCTAAGGTCATCAGTCCCTAAGCTTACACACTACTTAACCTAAATTATGCTAAGGACAAACACACACACCTATGCCCGAGGGAAGACTCGAACCTCCGCCGAGACCAGCCGCACAGTCCAGGACTGGAGCGTCCTAGACCGCTCGGCTAATCCCGCGCGGCCAAGGAACCTCACATCTTCCAAATATTTCGTTCGTTGAAATTAATGATGCTGAAGGAACACTGACAATTGCTGACATAGTTCGTTTACAGCCTGTCGTTAAGATTATATTATTTTTAAAAACAGTCTATGAGCTCAGATGAGGGTATACATTTACGCAATGGTAGACTTATTAATATATAGAAGTTCTGCTCTCTGATTAAGGATTAAGATTCCTCACATAGAACTTAGAAGAAAAGATCATACAAGGGTAGATGTCCAAACTTCTAGTTTCCAAGCTACAACACAATTACGGGTACTGGAAAATTTGCGTAGTTCGTGGACGATTATAACCGCAACGTAAAGGATGTTGGGGAAGTTACGGCAGACAGTTTGATGTACGACAGTCGCAGTGCACCAAGCCTCAAAACAAACCGAAATTTGCCTGAAAAAAAGCCGTATAAGCTTCGGGGCATGCGGTGCTCGTAAAATACTCAGTAACTTGTCGCTGCCTTACGCTACCAGCTTAGTAGGGAATTAAGCTAACATTGTTAATTTAAATTTCCTTGAGAGGGTAATGAAACCAAAGATTCTTTTGCAAACGTTACGCAGAAAGCATGAGATCTGTCGAAACTAAACGCATACCAGCACTTTTAGTTTTGTAGTAGGAAGCGTAGACAGACAAAACGATTTGATTGTTCATTTTATGCTGTGATATTTTATAATATCTTGAGGCAAAATTTAGTGAAACGTCAGTTTTTTTTGTAAGTGGACGGACAAGGTGTTTTGGTATTAAAGAACGAGTTTAGGGAGAAAGAGAAATGAATTGTCGCAGCGGGCGTGTGCTGTAGTAGTCCACGTGGCTTCTATTGGCCAATTTGAGGCCGTTTCCAACTTTGATGGACGGCAGGCTTCCTATATCACTTCATTCGTCTCCGCCGGTGTGGTATGTAGTAAACCGTTGCCGTTCCAACCCTGTGTGTTCAGCGTGCCAGTGATGAGTAGGTAATTCTTAGCGCGGACGATAAGGAAGAGGAAGTGATGCGGAGACGCGCACCCAGTTGTTTCCCCGGCGACCGCGTGGCTAGTGCCTGCCGCGGCCGTGCGGCGGCGCTCGCGTCGCCGCCACGGAGTCCGGAGCGGCGGCTCTGTTGCGCCGCTTACCAGTGGCTCTCGCGAAGCGAACGGGTCGTGTGGACGCGGGCCGTGCCGTGTCGTCGTGCGCTCCTGCGGGACCGGTCGTGTGTGCGCTCTCGCGTGCGTAGCGCTGTGGTGCGTGGCACGCGTTGCGCTGACAGTGCGTGTGGGGAGCGGTCGTCGCGTCGCGCGCCCTCGGGGGCCATGGTGGTGGCTGCCGGACCCGCGTTATGAAGTCGTCCAGCCGGCGCCTGCACCACGTGTATTCGCCGTACGAGTACCCCGCAGCGGTGACCGCCTACTACCAGCGACCCGCCGTCTACTACATGCAGCCGTCCTACTACCTGCCCACCGCGCCCTCGGCGCAGACGCCCTACATGGTTCCAGGTACTTGCTCTCTCTCTCTCTCTGCGGCTCTCAACCCGTCCCCACCTATTGTTGTTTTGCACTACCGTTAGACGTCGAGTAAACAAACCGGGGGATGTGGCAAGATGCGTCGGGTCTTCCTGGGCTGTAGTGTCCCACTACTCTTCTTAGAACAGATGATCGGCAAAGGATAAAGTCTTTGGAATCTCTCTTCTTAAACAGGAGGTTCGTGAACAGTCTTAACAGATAGCAAGTAGCACAGATCGGAAGCTGCCTGCGGAGCTTCCAGTGTGATTGTTGGGGAAACTGCTTCGCTTTCAGCGTTTCTGCCACTAATAATTAAATAAAAATTACGTAGTGTGCTCCCAGTTCCCACCGTATTTTTTGTAATTTATATACGATGTATGCGTATTATAGTCACTAAAATACTCTTATGAGGTCGTTGCCGTTGCCGGTACTGGTACCGAAAGATAAGTTGACACACACACACACACACACACACACAGCCCGCGCGTGATCTTGTGTATTTGGGGGGCGGGGGGATGGCGACCTGTATGCACTTGGGCGTAAATGTAGGCTTCTATTCGGAAGATAAACGTTTAAATTCCCGGTTGGCCTACTGATTCCTCGTTTCCCGTGCCTTAGCCGAAACGCATCAGCCGAATGGCGGGATTGCCCGTCAAGCAGACCAGCAAAGCTCCCATTCCACTCTCTTCAAATTAAAAATTCATTACTTTGCTAGTGTGTTGTTTGTGTTCCGACAAAATACATTGGCCGTGTTTACCGTGTGGTCACTGCCAGAATGTGGACCGACTGACCGAATTTACCGAGTGGTTCAAATGGCTCTGAGCACTATGGGACTTAACTTGTGATGTCATCAGTCCCCTAGAGCTTAAAACTACTTAAACCTAACCAACCTAAGGACATCACACACATCCATGGCCGAGGCAGGATACGAACCTGCGACCGTAGCGGTCGCGCGGTTCCAGACCGTAGCGCCTAGAACCGCTCGGCCACCGCGGCCGGCTTTACCAAGTGGTTAACGTGTAACTCGTGCTCGCAGCGAGGTTTACGTTGTAGCAAAATTTTTATCACATTTTTCGTAAATTACTTACGGCTGATTGGGTTCCTCACCGTAAATTTCCGGCTTTTCCTCTTTCCTGTTCGTGTCGAACTGGCCTAATTCTCAGCGAGACAAAAGTTTGTGTGTTTTGGTCGACGCGAAAGTGTTACGTGGTCGTAAAAAAATTGTGCTTCCGCGAGAGGGTATGGCAAGTGTGCTGCTAATTGGGCTAGGGGATCTTCAAAATGTTTCTTTGGTAACTTTCTTCGGTGCTAAGAGTCGCGGCGACAGAGGTGCTTGGCGGAATTGTAGAAGCCAGCTTCGCGTGGAGCGCTTCCTCGTGCCGCGTCGGTTTCTGGAAGCGCGGTGTTCGGGGAACGCCTCCGAGGTTGCCGCGCGCTGGGGAAGCGGAGGTAGGCCGCCAGCCGCCGAGTGCTGCGCCAGCGGTAAAATGCGGGGACTTTCACCAAATATTCGTAGTGTCGCAAGGACGGCAGCGGCGGCGGCGGCCGCGTCGGAAGAGAGCAGAGGGGTATTGCGCAACTGGCGGAGCACCTTGCACAGCTCGAGCGCCTCCGTAAAGGCGGCCGGGAAAGTACGCACGGGAGGCCGGACTGCTTTTTCTGCGCGCTCAGCGCCAGTGCTCGCACAGAAATGCGATCCGCTGACCGAGTGACGGCGCGGCGCGCTGGACGCATCGGCCGTGACGCAACGAGGTGACGCCGAGTGGCCAGCGAGCGAACTGGCCGGAGGGCGCGGACCTCGCGGCTGTGGCGCGAATCCAGAGCGCCGCCGTCCGGCCCGGGTGTTCGCCAACGGCCGCAGGGAAACGCTCACGGGACAGTGTGTGTGTGGCCCGTCGGTTGGCTGTGACACGCCACGAATCTGAGAGTATTGAAGAATACGATACTAAGAGTCAGTTTCGAGCCGTGAACCGGTCAAGACAACTATTCCTCAGCTCTACTGTAACTGCCGGCCCGTGTGGCCGAGCGGTTCTAGGCGCTGCAGTCTGGAACCAAGCGACCGCTACGGTCGCAGGTTCGAATCCTGCCTCGGCCATGGATGTGTGTGATGTCCTTAGGTTAGTTAGGTTTAAGTAGTTCTAAGTTCTAGGCTACTGATGATCTCAGAAGTTAAGTCGGATAGTGCTCAGAGCGATTTGAACCATTTTTCTACTTTAATTCTCTACTTACGAGGTCGTATAATCACACGTATTTTATCAAGTACCGATACTTACCCCTGAGTTCCTTTTACTATGGTGTTAGCTTTCTTATTATCGTCAAACACAGCACTTGAAAAGTATCAGATCAGAGTGGCGAAGACACCTGCTTTCAGCATGAACTGTACAGTGCAAATAAATAAGATTTTCATAACATGTTCGTGTCTGCCCATGCGTCACCAACTGAAAACGTCACTTTCCGTCCTAAACGAGACCTCTGGCTGCGCTACAATTCGATCTGTCACCACGCCCTTCATTCCAGTCCAGAAAATTCTACCGACCGGCTGTCAACGGCCGGAGAACGACGGCAGTCTCGGGAATTTTAATTGTTACCGGAATTTCTTAGGTCGAGATAGATTCGGAGATTCGCATTCTGCGACTATGCATTGACGTCAGCTCTTTGCTACAAGGAAAATTTGTGCCAGACCGGGACTCGAACAGGGGTCTCCGCGTATCGCGAGCGGTCGCCTTAATCAGTTTGGTTATCCGACCAAGTCTACAGGACCGATCCAGATTTGCACGTGTCACGTAGTTGGGTCGGATGCTAGGCGACTCTTTTAATACCTCTTACTGCTTGGTCGTTAATTCTCGTGCGTTGACAGGCAATTAACACTTTAGGCCAGACTAAGGCGTTATTTTCCACTCTTACAGTGCATTTTCGCCTTTATAAAATACTTGTATAGTATATTGAGAATAATTCTTGAAGCAGAATCGGCTTGAGAAGCTTCCTACTAAATATCTTCATGTGCTCTGGACGAGACCGAAATGTGTACTTAAGACATTGTCATGCTTGTCCACGACTTTACGCTTGTTATTACCAGTGTGGTGCAAGAGCTTATCTTCCGCATTTGAGACGCTGAATGCTGCGACTGTCGCCACAGTTGAGAATAAGCATGGAGAAAAGACCAGTATCTCCAGTTTATTTTCAATTTGCCTATTTCAAGTTTTCAACAAGTACGTCGGACCCAAACAAGCGCGGTGGATGGTGATGTAAAGAGCGCGCACGTTACCGCCTACGAAGTACTGCATGCAGTAACAGACACTTTGCTGTAGTTTTTTTTTTTTCTCCGTGCTCCCTTCAGTAGCTGATTCTAACAGTGCCTGTTTCCAACACTGAAAATGCAACGGCCCGTACGTTTTTCACTAAATAATTTGCTGTAAATGCCACAGTTCACGAGCCTGCAGAGGCTTTTGATTGTTGGCTAATGGTAGGAATTGCATTGGATCCTGTTTGTTTGTATCCGCGTTTGTTCTCATTTCACACTGCTGTTGTAGCACCCGACGTAAGTGCAAAGGATGAACTCTCGTATCGTATTTGTAGAAGTATCAGAACCATAAATTATTAGTGAGAACTGTTGGATTCGCCGGGGAACACGTGTCTCTCTAAGTTTCTATGGAAGGCTCAAAGTTTGTTTGTAGCATGCGTACCACAACTTGTGGGAGTGTTGGTTGTGCTTTAACCGTTCGTCGTATATCTCTAGTGAATGAGACCCCCATCACAAGCAATGTCGTTCGTAACATTTACCGTGAGCGACGACTGCCTCGATTCAAAGACCGGAAGGAGCGTTTGACCGTGGAATCTTCGTATTGTTCTGTGTAACCTTTCTTCAGCCTCGGCTGGCCTTTCAGCCGTAATGGTACTTTCGACGTATCCAGTAAAAGTTTTTTCTTGTCCCTTTTTTTCGTAGTTCGGTTCTCCGTTTCTGTGTGAACTAGATCTTGAACAAAAATATTGAAAGTTCAAGATAAATGATTACCTGCAGGCTTTCGTCTTGCGATCCTCGGTTGGCTTGTAACTACCTTTTCTGACGTTTCACGTGCACGATTTGTTGGCATTGTTGAAATTGATCCTCCATTGTTGGTGGCGGGGACGAAAACCTCAACAATTTTGTGCAGTAGGGCTGGTCAGTTACGGAAGTCGTAAGATGATAAAAAGTTTACTTTTTTGTTAAAGGGACTATACTTCCAAAAAAAAAAAAAAAAAGACACTCGTAATAGGTTAATGCTTATGTTTGTAAATATTCAAGGTATGGCTGATGTATACTAGATCACATTTCAGTCATTTGTTAAAATTATGTCTTAAGTCGTGTGTAGTACGCTGTGATAGTCGTATTTGCACTGCAGACGCTCTCGTGGAGGGCCGCAGTTCGTCTGACCTCTGAACTACGCCTTTAACCCTAGAGTACTAAACCTTGAGAGAGTTAAGATTGCAGTTAGTAGCAATTCGCGGTTCCCACCCATCTTGTATTGTCAATATAGGGTGTAAAGCAGAATTTTGTACTCTACTTTGTATGTGAGATAACATTGGAGACATAATTTGTAGTTTAAGCACTAATTAATTATGTCTTCCTCTGAATAACATATGGAGTTACAAAATTTACGGTGGTTTTGCAACAATGCAACATACCGCCCACTTCAGTGATGTGTGGATAACAGTGCACAGATTTATTTACGTGTAACTGACAACCCCTACGAATTTCACTGTATTCGAGTAAGTTATTTCAGAAAGATTCTTTCCGTCGTGTTCGTGGTGATGGACGTTGTAGCGTCATGCATCTTCGCGATTCTCAGTATTTGGAAATTAACTTCAGTCACTGCTGCTGTTACGAGAGGGGTTGAGGGGAGGGAAATATTGCGCCCGTATGACCACGAACGCACCTGTAGTTCAGGAAAAGAAGCGGCCGAAGGTTGGCGCATGCGCGATGTTATTGCATACGTCACCCTGCGCGCAGCAGTGCCGGTCTTCCACGCGAGACTGCTAGAACGGGCCGCTCACCTGACCGCTAGGAACTTTCTTTCCGCGCGGTTGGCAGCGCGGCACGTCCTTGGCGGGCTCGCTAGGCGGAATTGTTTACCGTGAGCGTGTGTCGTAAGAGAGTTAGATAAACAGTACGGGCAGCGCGCGGTGTGTCGTCACGGGCCCTAGAAGAGCGGCAGGCGGGCAGGTTGTGCGATGGGACCACTGCATAGTACCTAACGTGCCGGAGGACTGTGCGACAAGGTTGCAGCTGTTTGGTCGTCGTGGCGGGCGACTCCGGTGGGCGTAACCCTTTGCCTGGAAGAATTTCGTCTTCTGAGTTGAGCTTCATGGCAGCTATTTTTTCTGTAACATCGTTTTTGTTAATGTAACTTCTGTCCAAACTGAGTTACTTCTTTTCGACGTTTTACAGTAGCAGACGCCCTCTGCCTACAAATGTTGCCAGTCTAGCTGCGTACGTGAAACTGTGTGACAGTACTCTGAGCGGACGGCCGCGTATGACAACCGTCGAGGCTCGTCGAAATCGGGTTGATGAAATCATCGTCGGATAATACAGACACAGCTCCCCCAGGTATGTAAGTGTGGGGGTGTGAGGAGAGCGTGTACAGGCCACCATTGGAGAACCGCGGAACAGAAAACTGTGAAGTGTGGATGCCTCGATCTAGTCTGATAAGTTCGTCAGTCCGATTCCGGTGAGTCTCGTCGGTTGGTCTCCACGGTCTGCGTCACACTCCTTCAGGTTAGCAGCACCACTTCCTTCATCACGAGCACGAACAACACGACGTCGTGTGTATGTAATCACCACAGCACACAGCATTCATTCATTCATTCTATAGGTTTAAATTGGAGGCACGTTTTCTGCTGTTTACCTTCACGCACAGACGTAGTTAAGTTACACATCGCCATGTTACACGCTACAATTAGGAAGGAGCCCTCCAACTTGAGTTAGCGCAGGCGAGGCGTCGACAGAGTAATGCACGAGAGACGTCATACCTCAGCCGATACTGAGAACATAATTAAAAAGAAAATCGGAGGCATTACTATTCAGCATGACCTCGTGTGTTATTAGACAGGGCGGCCGGCAGAGATTTGTAAAGCTCTGAATTAGACATGAATCTCTCTTAAGTATATTCGTACTGGTGGTTGGTTGGTGCTTAATGAGTGAAAGACAACTAGCGCCGTTTTTCTCCTTGTATGAGAGTAAATCAGCCGACCGCGGCCGCTAGGCAGGTTTCGATAGACCCCCTAAAAACTGTAAAGGGTATTACATCATCAGCACGGGTACGTAACCGTTAAGACGTCATCAGCGATGTTTCAAATCCCCTCTCGTCATGCTAGTCCCCGTTAGTCCTAAACTGTTGAGCCTCAAACGAAACGTTACGTTTAAACAGCATTGTTTCTACCGTATGTTGCGGGAGTGGGCTGTATTCCCGATTGCTGTAATACGCTGGCGAAACTAGCTATTGGAGACCCAACGTTTCATTTGAGGCGATTTGATCTAAGACGGTAGACTTGTATTTAGATCGAGGCTTTTAGATTTACTGAATAAAGGACTGCACTTTATTGTTTACGACTCGTGTCGCAGATGATGGTTGAGGTATAGCTACAGCTAGCAGAAACCTACTAATATCACTATTGCTGGCCCACGTTCTGACCAGAATCTAGGTGGAATCTTCCTACACGTCGGTCAGGGGCCGGAAGATGGCGTAGTAAAACGCTGAAACTGTTAGCCAAATGAAGTAAGTTTGGAAACTAGACGGCTGAAAGGTCTTAGACATCCTATATCGAAGAACCGAGTCTGCCACCTCTGAAAATATGGACATACAGAGATTTTTAAGATGCCTTGCATCTAGCACGCCATCTATTGATCTTAGAATTCGTAAATTTGCCTCTGTTACTGGAACAACAGACCCGTTACTAAGAGGTGATCGCCTATGCGTGAAACATTTAAGTAACAAACATCACGAACGACGCATTGAATGCGACGGAGACACTTGACTTATAAGTGAGATCTTACATATGGCTAGAGCATGCGGCAGAGATATATGAACGGGCAAACATCCTTGGCGGAAATTACTTGATGGTTGAAGGCAGGGCATTGGAACACAATAGGTACTTGCAGTCTGTACGAAACGTGACTCTGTAACTTACAAAGGGGACAAATCAGTGAGGCAAGTACACTAAGATAATAGTACTATCAGGCAATCTTAAGGAATGGTAATACTGAAAATAAAAGGCTAAGGTTAGAAGCTGGGATAATTGAGGAGGCAGCAAAAAAAAGCGAGAACCAAGCTTAATTGTGCTTGAGTTGTGATTACCGCACGTAAAATAATAAACGCAATAAAACTTGTATTTAATGAGAGCACTGTACTACGTGAACGTAGTACATCGAAATGTATCTTTTCTTGTTTGACATACCTCACCCGACCAACGCGAGCATCTTACGAAATTTAGAAATAAAACACTATACAGTGAAATAAATTCAGATTCAACTTATAACGTGAACTGTATAGTCAGGTGCGTTCTAAAATTGTTGAGGGAGTCGAAGCCCTAGCGGTGTGCGCTTTGGTTGAAATTATCCCATGAAGATGGTGTAATACAAAAAAAGATCACTAAACTACGGAAAATATACACCCCTTTTTGGGGCGTTCACAGATACGGGTCTAGAAATCATACCTCCTTACTAAAATAATTTTGAATACACATACAGAAATTATAACTGGCGCTTTTACTTGCGTTAATACAGATATGCCGTGCACAAAACAGATTAGCCCATCAATGCCATTAAAATTAATCTATATTAGCGTAGATAAAACATAGTGCAGTATATGGAGAGGAAGGCATTCGCAACATACACATTTGCAACACACGTATTAGCTACATACACGTATTTGAGCATGCTCATGAACGTAACAAATTTAAAATTGCATGGATCCTCCGTACTTACACAAGACGATAATTCGGAAGACCATTAATGGCGTCATGAACGTCGTAGGTTCGCCGCTCTTGCTGCCATGAACACGTATCTAAGGTTCACAGTTGGTTATAACTACGTTTCAAAATAACATAAAGAAATTACAAAGCTGTTTTTCAGTCGCTTTTCGCGTATATCGTACTTTTGAAAGCTCATTAAAATTATTAGGAACTGCCTATATTGCAACTAATTATAAGTAATTTGGCCTTGCCGTCATAACAAACAACTGATAGGCTGTGTCGTACCCGAAAGGGAACACAGGCTTGCCTTTCGCGGGCAGAGCGCTACCAGTGATACGTCACATACTACGCCCCACGTGCTTATTCGGCTCCAATCTACCACTAACACGCTAAAAGCCTCTCCTTCTCCCATGTACCTTCAATTTCAATATCTATCTCTCTCTCGCACGCAATTTTGCTAACACCCTTGGAAGCTCGACTGAAGTGCAGCGTCAGCAACGTTACTATTAAGACATAGTTTTGCTATTCAGCACCGTGTATACCCAAGCAGTGACAATTTGAGACAAGCTACCTCCAGTTGAGTGGAACACTCCCCGCTACCTCGCAGAGGCGTCGGTTCAACAGCTTCGCCAGCGTGTCTGCTTGTAGAGGAGCTGGCGCTAGTCGGAACCTTTAAACTGAACTGTCGTTGGTGCAATGTTGTGAATGTCTCCTGTGAAAGGTATACGTCGAAGCAGGAGTCTTTGGCATGCACTTCTATCGCGATACAGAGGATAAGTACCACCGGAGTAACTCACATGTTCAGTATAACCGGCGAGCGTAAATACGTGAATGTGTCATTGAAATTGGTGACAGGACATTTATCTAAACCATCCGCTCCCGGGAAATTTCTAACACACTTGTCCTCTAGTCCAGTTAGTCGATGGTGAGTATTATGAATCCAAACTTAGAGACGCTGTATCAGCTGATGCATGCCATTTTTCTGCATGACTTGTAGCTTGCCTCCAATCTCCCTCTGAAACCCTGGAGGTACTGTATAATATAAGTAAATAGGAATGTACAGCAATAACAGAAGCGTCAGGAAATACACTAAGGTGGGCGGTGTTATAAAATTACCTAGTCCAGAAATACGGCAGTATCTGACCGAATTCTTACCCATATTGAGTGTACTGCATTGAGTGTTTCAGAATGAATATCGTTGTTTTAAGATGATGTAGCGTCGGTTACATTAAACTTACAATTATAAATTATACATCAGATGAAAGAGGTACCCACAGTTTTGTTAGTATAGCTGCGCACTGGTACTGTTACCTGTGCGTTCCCGTTAGAAACCGCTGTTAGCAGAGGTGAAGAACAGTGAACAGAAACCAATTGTGTTCTACAGTTTACAAGGACTGCACGTTTTCTACATTGCAACGTCCATTCCATTGTAATCATCCCATTGAATGTAATATCCGTAGGTGGTATCATCGGTTTCAAGACGCCGGCTGCCTTTGCAAAGGGAAGAGCGCGGCACGACTAAGAGACACTGGATAACGTGTCGGACGTGTGACAGTCTTTCACGCGTAACCGCGACGAATAAGCTCGGGAGGCTAGTCGTGAAGTAGGAGTCCCCATAACGGCTGTGTGGAAACTCCAAAGGAGCGACGGGTACGTCCTAAAGTTTGCAGTTGTTAAAAGCTCTGAAGCCTACAGACTGCGGCTTACATGCCAACTTTCCAAACGAAATGTTGCTGCATGGTAAGATTTTCTGTGTCGTGTCGTCTTCAGCGATGAATCTATATTTCACGTGAGCGGAAATGTGGACACACAACGTGCGCACCTGAGACTCGCACAAACTGAATGTTTATTTTTGCATTTTCCTCGGTAAGTTAGTGCCTTTGTTTTCGGTGAAGCATCTGTAACAGGTGTGTGTGTGTCCCAAAACGCTACAACAATGGCTCTTTCATCGATTGCAAGAAGTTGAAGCGCGGAACTCCATTTGTCAGCAAGATGGTTCGCCCCCTCACTAACTTAGTACACGACTCTCTGTATGTCCATCTTCTCAGACATGGTAGCGGGTCTCGGCTGTTCAGTACAGAACGTCAAATCGAACACCTTTGAGCCGTCTAATTTCCAAACTGTTACTTTATTGGGCTACCAGTTACTGCGATATATTACGCCATCTTCAGGCCCACTGACCGATGTGTAGGTAGATTCCAACTTCGGTTCCTGTCAAAATAGGGCCCAGCATTCAGTGACAGTAGTGGCCCCTATTTTGACAGGAACCGAAGTTGGAATCTACCTACAGCGTCGGTCATGGCGCCTGAAGATGGCGTAATACAGGGTGTCCCAGCTATCTTGTCCACCCAAAATATCTCTGGAACAATAACAGCTATTGGAAAACGACATTCACCGGTATCAATGTAGGGCTGGGGCCCATGAATGTACATATTTGGAAACATTCTAAAACGAAAGCATATGTGTTTTTTAACACAAACTTATGTTTTTTTAGATGGATCTCTTGTATTTTTTCTTCAGCAATCCATAGCATGAGAAAGCACTTACACAATGGCGTTGCTTGCATCGCAAGTTTCCCATTACATCCCGAGATATTGAGACGGGAAGTTGACGCTTGAAACACCCGACATGCGCTGCTAGCGCACGTCCTGAGGCTCAGGCGTGAACCCCATGCTGCCCGTAATCGCGATGTGATTGACATGCGTAATCACACTTCCATACTTATCAAGAGGTCCGAAACGAATAATACGGTCTGCTGCCATCCTGCATTACCGTCGTTCATTCCAGCAGGTATTTATCCCATAGGCTATGGGTGATGCGGTTCTGTAACATATCTGTGTACCGCAACGTTAGTCACAAAGTTAACTTCGCTTATCGTTAATCCGTTACTAAAAAGGTAATGCCGTTCAACGTTAAAACTTTACTTTACTGTAGATCTAGCGCAAGTGACAGTTAATCATTCACTCGTAATAGTAAAATTCATGTTGATGGTTTTAGTGAAACTAGCAAGTGGACTAAAAGTTTTACCGTTGTTTAGGTAAAAATGTTTTGATTTGGGAAGTTCATGTAGGACATAGAAGATGAATGTAAACATGTTTAACCAATTAGTTTTATTATCACATAATTATCAATGTTATGTTTATCTAATGCGTTAAATGACAGATTGTTGCAAACAAATGTTTCTTAACATCACTGGTTGAAATGGCCCTTTGTAGAAACTTCCACTGTGATACCAGCACTACATACTAAACATAGCGTTCACATCTCATGCTCAAAGTGATGCCCATTGGTTTGCATACATAGGGTCACTCTGCGGATGAAGGATGCCCTACTTCGTGCTACTGTTTCCTCTTTGATGGCTGTACAAGCATCAATAATGCGTTGCTTCATGTCCTCTGGTGTTGTTGGTTCATGTTGGTAAACAGCATCCTTCACTGCTCCCCAAAGAAAATAATCCAGCGGTGTAAGGTCCGGAGATCGGGCAGGCCACCTAACTGGGCCACCTCGTCCAATCCACCTACCAGGGAACTTGCGGTTCAGAAGTCGTCATATTGACAATTCCTTTGTTGGAGAATGCCTCGTCGGTAAAGAGAACATCTGCAAAAAAAATTTGGATTAGTCAGAAGTTTTTGCTGAGCCCACCGACAAAATGTTACCCTATTGCGGGAGTCATTTCCATGAAGATCCTGGTGTAAATGAACATGGTAAGGATGACATTTATGACGTTTAAGAATACGCTGTGCACTTGATTTCGACACACCAACTTCACGTTCAATTTGATGTGTGCTGATTTGAGGATTCACAGCTATGGTAGCGAGCACAGCAACTTCAGCACGTTCATCTGTGCGTGTTCTAGGACGATGTCGAGGTCTTTGATTTAAGCTTCCCGTTTCACGTAGACGAGATGTGAGACGACCAAACATCCGGCGCGAAGGCGATGGTTTGTCAGGGAATCGTCTTCTGTACAATCGTTCTGCCTGAACAGCATTTCGTCCACCTACAACAGGGTACAGTACAGGTATGTAGAGTAGGGTAGAAAAAAGACATATTAACTTAATAATCATAATGTTCGCTAACAGTACTATCAACAAACAAGCAATCTCATAACGTATTTCCCGTCAACGTACATTCTCCATAGATCAGCATTTCTACCATATCTTCATGTGTGTACATTATACTGTACAGTATAAGTTTCACAACACAACGTTTATTCACAATGTATACTACCTCCGTGCCGTCACTAGACTACTCTGATGCACGACTACACTGGCAAGCGGTGTACTGCACGCCAAAGCAACAACAAATGGGATGCTCGGAGGGTGGTGGAGTACAGGAGTTTGCATGGGTCGCAAATCATAAACGAGGCGAAGTGGTAACTGTGGCAGTAGTGGGAACTACGTTGGACACTTGACTAGGTAGAGCCAGGCCCTGCGCGACACGCACAATGGGTCATATAACGCATTAGATAAACCTTACTTTGGGTGTGCAGGATAAATAAGACAACCTGACGGGTGTACACCGATCGGCACTGGTTCATTTGTGTACGTAGATACGTAAAACGTGCAAGAGGGAAACCATTATGTGCTTGTGAGAGTTGATGGCGGCAGACCGTATTATTCGTTTCGGACCTCTTGATAAGTATGGAGGTGTGATTACACATGTCAATCACCTCGCGATTACGGGCAGCATGGGGTTCACGCCTGAGTCTCAGGACGTGCGCTAGCAGCGCATGTCGGGTGTTCCAAGCGTCAACTTCGCGTCTCAATATCTCGGGATGTAATGGGAATATTGCGATGCAAGCAACGCCATTGTGTAAGTGCTTTCTCATGCTATGGATTGCTGAAGAAAAAATACAGGAGATCCATTTAAAAAAACATAAGTTTGTGTTAAAGAACACATATGCTTTCGTTTTAGAATGTTTCCAAATATGTACATTCATGGGCCCCAGCCCTACATTGATACCGGTGAATGTCGTTTTCCAATAGCTGTTATTGTTCCAGAGATATTTTGGGTGGACAAGATAACTGGGACACCCTGTATATCGCAGAAAGGTGTAATATATAGCAGAAACAAGTAGCACAATAAAGTAACAGTTTAGAAATTAGACGGCTGAAACGTGCTTAATTTGACATTCAGTAAGCGATTGGTTAAAACGTGTTGTACCCGACCGCTGGATTGGACGCAAGGAACCAGAGGACGGAGCTTGTTTCGCATGGCCTCCAGGCACCAGATTTGACGCCATACGATTCTTATACTCCAGACACACTGGTTAAAGTTTGCGAAGAACTCGCTGTGTGCTTTGTGTCGAATGATGCTCAGAGTGGCCGCTTCTAACAAAAGCTTTTAGAATTGTTATTCCATTTGATGTAATATTCATCATTGTAAGTTAAATGTAATAAATTCTAAAAAACCTTACAACCCTGATATTAATTTTCACTACGTGTGCCTTTTAGCCACAAAATAATCAGTCGGAGTTCATGTGAATGATTGTTTTCTGGGTGATAAACCATTATAAAATTGACAGGTTACCCCCTCTTCCCCCATCCTCCAACCCCTCTCCTTTTCAGACAACCGTCTCTTCCTTAAAATATATATTGGTGTACCAGGACTCAGGCGTATTCGGAAATAAAACCGGTTTGTTGTTACGAACCTCGGTGCATAGGCAAATAAAATCATTTGCTAGTAGTACAGTTCAAGATCCAAATCGGTTGTATATCCCCATGAATCACGAAGAGAATTTACAATTGTGTCGCTTGAAGGAAACGTAGATTTAAATCCTGCACTCATCAGGCGATCTCACACAAGTATTTGAAGAGCGTCGGCATTTTAATTAAGACGGTCATGTAAACGTGTGAAGTATAGTGTTTGATCTGCTAGTAGTATAGACTTACTAGTCCATGGGTAACACGTAACAAGTACGTTTTTCAGACGTTCACTTCATAAAATAAATCAACGAACAAATCATTTCGAAAAATAGGCGGGGGCCGCCGCCACCACCATATTGCTGGACCATACTGGTTGCATTTATGTTCGGTTATTGTCAGAGCTAGCAAATTGACGCAAACTGAGTACACAGTATCTCTCCAAACGTAAGAAGGAGGAAACCATATTATCAGCACGGTAACATGGCAGGAAAAGAAAGAAGTACGAAAACAGTTGCGTGGAGTGTATGTTACAGTAAGAGATTAGCAGAAGCTGAAGCACAGGAATGAAACCTTCACTCCCCGAACAGCTGAAATTCCAGTCAACTGATTACATTAAAATGCGGGCTGATCGTCTTCGCAATAAATCTGCATGATGTCGCCGTACATTGCGCTGCCACGAGCAATACTTAACGCCATGGCTCGCGCGGTTTCGAGAAATTTATCGACATCCCGAGGAGTATTGAATCTAACTCCTGCGACTTGGCATATGGCGCAAGTCCAAATCATCTTACAAAAAGTCGCGCCCGTTCTGAAAGTAACGCCCAGGACGAAGTCGTCGTGGGTTTCCCGGAAAAGCCCGTCACTTTCCTTCAAACCTCGGGTGTCTCCGCTCGGCGCACTTCATTCAGCCAGTCACCGAAGAGTTCTAACGGTCCCTCCAATGAGGGGAGTGGAACAGACCCCGCTGTCCTCCCGACAATTTAGACGCCAGAACGCCAGTAAGAAACGCGCTTTCGTGCCAGGGAATGGCCCGAAACACGTTCGCACGGCAAGGTTTGTATTCTGTGGTACCTCGTGAATGTAGGTATTTTTTCGGTTGTCCTTCCCACAGAAAACTAAGGTGGAAATTTTGTCAGGCGTAGCTGTGTCAGTGTATTAGTACTAGGTTAGCAGCCGCTGCATCGCTCACGTAGACTGTATGGTCTGCAAGTTTGATTTTTTTTTCCTGTAATCAAATTTGTATGTTCACAAATCGCAACACTTGCTAAATGTATCACGCTAATTGTGGCCATAGAAACATGGTCTTTCCCGAATGTAATTCTGACCAAGAAGGGATTTTAGTAGCTGGAGTCAAAGGTTTCTCTTACTCATGCCATTTTGCATTCTTGTGGTGGTATTTCCATAGAAACTTCCATTCCCTAACACGAATCCCCTTATACAGAGGGGTCCAAAAAAATGTATCATCCACTGTTTAAAAGTGCATAACTGGCAACCTAACTGACGGAGTTCTGTCATCTTTGGTGGTGTAATACTTTGTAGTTCCGGCAATCGCCACACAAGCGTTGTATTGCGTTGTTTTGTTGTCAGATGACAGTCGCCAGATAGTCAGTGTTTTGTTCTTAGTTGCACAGTTACCGGTGAGGTGTACCTTCAGAAGCTTCACAGATCCATTTCACCTGCCATCCGAGACTTGTATGGAGACGGGAGAGTTTACTTTTCAGAAGATGGTGCCACAGCGCACTACCAAAATCGTGTTAGGGCGTATCTCGACGAAAATCTACCAGCACGATGGATAGGCCATAGAGGTGCTGTGGAGTATCCACCACGTTCCTCAGTCCTAACTCCTCTGGACTTTTACCTAAAGGACGTCGTTTATCGACAAAAGCCACGCACATTGGATTAACCTCGAGACTCCATCGTACATTCATGTGCAAATGTCCAACTGAACACGTTGCAGTCAGTAGTTCGTGCTGCAGTTCGGCGGCATCGTTTGTGTGTGGATGTTAATGGTGACCATTTCGCACACCTACAGTGATACCTTTAAGTTGGACTTTAAGCTACACTTTCACCAAAAATGAGACAACTCCGTCAATTAGTTTGCAAGTTATGGACTTTTAAACAGTGGATACAATTTTTTTGGGACCCCTCTGTATATAATTGAGGAGCGACGTACGAAGTTTCCTAGATACAGCTTCAAAAATGTATGGTGTAACGAAAATTTTCTTACAAAATTCCATCCTCTATTTCACCCCGATAGGGGCTGAATTTCCAAAAACAGGGAAATACGAATTTATGAATTTCGAACCGAAAAGTCAATTCCAAATTTTCAGGGGTTTCGTATTAAAAAAGGCTTTCAGAAAAATTATTTTGAGTCATTTCACCATCTATTTCAGCCCTTTAGCGGTTTAATTTCAAAAAAACACTGAAACATGTTTTTTTATATGTAGCCGAGAAATTAAATACCAATTTACGTAGATGCAGCTTTAAAAATTCTTTAGTAGTTCTTTAGTAGTTCTTTAGTAGTTATTTGATAATTTATTTTTGAAAATGCTGAAACATTTATTTCTGAGTAAGGAAGCAAATACTAGTTTTCGCGGGGATAGCTTGAAAAGTGCCTTAATAACATCTCTTCAGGAGACGTTTCGTCCGCTAATTCAGCCCCCTGTTGGTGGAATTTCGAAAAACCCCTCCTTAACCGACGCTTACAGTACAGTAGCAACACCCTCTCCAAATTTCAAATTTTTGTCCTTAGCGGTTTGGGCTGGACGATGAGCCAGTCACTCCGGCCATCAGGACGTTGCACATACGTGGAGTGCTGTCCAACAACAGGATGAAACGGCAGCTCCGGCGAGTGGTGGCTCAGACCCCTGTGGGGCAGGTGAGGAACTCCGAGACACACTTCTGCCCGAGCCCCGGATCGGGCTGTTACGGCCGACCCGTGTTTACTCGTGCCGGTGCTGTGGAATCCGTTTCTGAGTTGCCGTTAGCGTGCCTGGACCGTGGGAAAGGCCGATTCTTACTCGAAGTTGCTAGGTTCCCATGAGCCGAAATAAAAAAAGATGCAGAAGATCTTGTAAACACGAAATAGTGACAGGTTTCCCCAAAACGAGAACTGAGGCCAAATGAAATGCATTGCTGCCCCTGACCACTCAGGTAGTTACGTAGAAAACAGTTCGATCAAGAAAAGGAAATACCTGTGGATAGAGAGAGAGAGAGAGAGAGAGAGAGAGAGAGAGAGAGAGACAGGGTGATAGGCGAGACGTGTGCAAATCATTGTGTAAATAGGAATAAAAGCGTGAGAGGACAACCGGGCACATGCTGACGTCTGTCAGGTGACCCTTGAAGCATAGAACCGAACTGGCAGTGGACTCGCATTCGGAGGAAGCAGGTTTCAGATCTCCATGCGGCCGTCCATATTTACGTTTTTCGTTCTTCAGCCAATTGATGAATTTGTTAACATCGACTGTAGACTTAAGCGTTAGGAAGTCTTCTCTGAAGGTATTTGTATTTGTGTGGAGTGTAGCCATGTATGTAGGTGAAACCTAGTTGATAAACAGTTCAAATAAGAGTGTAGCAGTTTTTGAAATCTGGGGCTACAGAAGAATGGCCGCGCGGGATTAGCCGAGCGGTCTCAGGCGCTGCAGTCATGGACTGTACGGCTGGTTCCGGCGGAGGTTAGAGTCCTCCCTCGGGCGTGTGCTTGTGGGCGTGTGCTTGTGGGCGTGTGCTTCTGTGTGTGTGTGTGTGTGTGTGTGTGTGTGTGTGTGTGTGTGTGTGTGTGTGTAAGCTTACGGACTGATGACCTTAGCAGTTAAGTCCCATAAGGTTTCACACACATTAACATTACAAAAGACTGCTGAAGATCAAATGCTATATCATGTAGCTAACGAGGAAGTACTGAACAGGTTTGGGGAGAAAAGAAATTGGTGCCACAAACTGACTAGAAGAAGGGATCGGTTGATACGTTACACTTTGATATGTCGAAGGATTGCCAGTTCGGTAGTGGAGGGAAGTGAGGGGTATAAAAATTGGAGGGAGACAGAGTTGAAAACAATAAGCAGATTCAGAAAGATATAAGTTAAAGTTATTGGGAGATGAAGAGATTTGCACAGGAGAGAGCATGGAGGCCTGCATCAACCCAGTCTTCGGCCTGAAAACAACAAAAAAAATGTTAAAATGAGGTGGCAACGGTAGATCGGCAGTCCTTGTTCAAGGTTTCCCTGAGTGTGAAGAGTTCGGCGCCACCGGGGCGCTAAACCCATCTTCACCTACAGTTTTTCGTGTCCCAAAGACTTTGGTCCTTTTCTGTGAGAGTAGAACAACTGGGTAGGTTCTCACCGGCGGCGCCTTTGTCACCGTGCTGACACGGCCGCTGTGGCCTACCGGCGCGGTGACCTGATGGGCCAGTTAGCTCGTCCGCTTCCGTCCGTCTATCGACATCGGCGATAAATGATTCAGGCCCGCGCGGCGCCACGCTGGCGACGCCTTTGTGGACGCCGGCTTCTGGACGTTCCCAGAAGCGCCGCCGATGTCGCCAGGGCGCGCTCGATAGGCGGCGGGCCCCGGACGTCACGGAGAGTCACGTAACGCGGACTGCGAGGGCGCGCCCGGGGGCTGACGAGTGGCTGCAGCATTCATGTCGGCACTGCCCAGGCCGCCCTGGCTATATCTGTACACACCCCCCACTACCTCTGCGCGCTCCCTCTCTTCGACCACCCAGAGGTTGTCGTCAACAGTCGAGTTGGTTTAGTCGTTCCGACATACACTGTCGGAAGAGTGTTATTACACCCTTGTAGTGGTTTTCGATCACTCAAGATTTATCGCTGCAACGGTGCATATAGAGTACATGAAATAATTACATTTACAGTTCCGTAGCACAAGCGGTTCTGAAGTACCAGGTGTCGACGCAGACCGAACCACCCTTAAAAGTGCGTGGTGTAGTATCCACGGGCGACAGTACAGGCGCTGACTTCGGCATCTAGTCGATCCTACAGGTTGTGAATACTGCCTTGGGATACGTTGAGCCACGCCTGCTCCACCTGTTCACGTAGTGCCGTGCGAGTTGTTGGTTGACGAGATGCACGAGTCACTTCCCGTTCCAGCATATCCCCCACGTGCTCGACTGGAGACGATTCCAGAGATAATGCTAGCCAGGGAAGTTGTCGCACGTCTTGCAAAGCACCTCGAGTTCCAGAAGCAGTTCGTGGGCAAGCATTATCCTGTTGGGACAATACACAACCTTCCTGTTCCAAGAATGGAAAAAGAACACTTCTAACAACATTTTGCATGTACCGAACGTTGTTTAGTGTGCCTGATGGTGAGCGAGAGTTGCAGCTTATTACAGCCCAGAGCATAAGGCTTCAGCTGGGGCCAGCGTGTTCCGGACGAAAACACTCTTGAGACAGAGCTCGCCAGGTCTAAGTCGTACAGGCAGACGATCATCGCGTGTTTCCTAGCAGAATCTTTCATCGCTGAAGAGCACGGCCCGCTACTCCATCTTCCATGTAATCCTCCGACGGCACCGGTCGATTAGTGCACATCGATGTCGTGGCATGAGTGGAAGACGGGCTAGAGGTGTGTGCGCTCAGTCCAACTGCTAACAACCAGCTCGGAACAGTCTTTGCAGACACGCATGGGCTCTCAAACCCTTTTCTCTGTGACGTGGTAACTGTACGATTAGCCACTGCTCCTCTTTCATTACGGCGATCCTAGTGGGTGTCTGTGCAGCGTGGACGTCCGGAACCCCGTCTACGGGTGAGAGAATGTTCACGTCACCACTCACACCAGCACCGTTGCTCAACTGACGCGGCGTGGCAATTCTGTGAAAGAACTATTACGGTACTCGGAAGGCCACAATTTGACGCGTTTCAAAACTTGCTCAGTTGGCTGTAAGGAGCACACGTGTGCGTCTCCCTAGAATGGTTGCCTGCTCCATTCTGCAGCACACTGAGCCTAGCGGCTGTAAGCATTTCCTATTAAAGGATGGACAGGGAAGGCTTTGTGGTGCTACTCTCCCGTAGGGGATATATGCCCTCATGTTTCCGGGTGTACTATGTCTCTGCGTCACTTTATTACCCTTCAGTACGACACATTTATCCCATCGGTGGATGAATGTTTTTGGCTGTAAATCAGACGTTGCACTCCCAAACTCAGCTCATCGTCCTTCTGGAAATAGGCCTGCCACACAGTAGTTTCTTCATCCTAGGACAGAGAAAAATGTCACTTAGTGCCCTATACAGGGGAGGAGGAGGGGTGGGGGGACGATGTGTAACATCCCAAAGAAGCAGCATGTTAGACTGTATCCTGCCCTGCCCTGTCCTGTCCAGGACGAGGTACAGCGTTGTCGCCGACCAAAAACATTCGCTCGAACAATTTTGCGTGACGCTTCCTCCTGACGACGACAACCTTATGTAACTTCGTCCAGGAGATTTCAGTAGTTAACTCCCACCACGCCGTGGCAATACATCCTCCCCCCACCTGAAAAGTCTGCATCTACCCTAACAACGGGTCATATGGTGGTATATTGTTGCAATACGCTTTCACCAACTCGGCATGGATTCTTGCAGCGTTGCTCTACTTCGGATGCAAGAAACTACACTGCCTGCCAGAAAAACTGAAGCACCCAGAACGGGAGGAGGGACCGAAGGGAAACTTCTCGGTTTCAGGAATTCACGTCATGATCACAAAATCGCGACAAATTTACAAAGAACTTGTCAGTTTGGGGCCACTCGTCAGTATGACATTGCACTGCTTCGGTTGGGAATGGCGTCGTGAAGCCGTCGTATCCGCTCTTCAGGCAAGCTGGCCCACTGCTGGGGATCGAGCTGGCCGTGCGAGTAGCTCAGCATCGCGCGGACAGTCCGTACACACACACACACACACACACACACACACACACACACACACACACACACACACACACACACACTGGAACTTAAATGCGATGACTCCCCACACCGTGACGCTAAGAGTAACACTCCTGTGCGTCTGCCAAATGGAAAAATGAGACCTCTCCCCACGTCCCCGCCATACTCGCCGACAATGGTCATATGAGATAGTACAGAACCTCGATTCATGGCTGAGCGCAGTGGGACGCCCTTCATCAGCAGTCCATGCTTTACGGTCAAGGCACCACTCCAAACGCAGTCGTTGGTGATGTGTTAACTGCTGCCTCTACATGCGACGAAAATTTCCTAGTCCGGCTGCTGCTTACGTCTGACCCTTGGTGCAGAATGATACCTAACACTGCGGTAGCACCTGTTCTACTTGGTTGGTTGGTTGGTTGGTTGGTTGCCAAACACGAGGTCATCGGTCCCATCGGATAAGAGAGTGATTGGGAAGGAAGTCGGCCGTGCCCTTCCGGAGGAACCATCTTGGCATTTCTCTGAAACGATTTAGCGAAATTGGGGAAAACCTGAATCACGATGGCGGGACGGAATGCCAGTCCAGTGTGCTAACCACGGCGCCACCTCGCCCGGACCTCTACTTCTTGTTAGATGGCAGGCGCAGATACGGAAGGGTCGCCATGTTCCTGGTGCACAATACCGTGATCCTTCCTTGTGTCGAGGCGTGGTCCACTGGAACCTTGAAGACGAAGACGAAGACGACGACGATAACTACTGTGCGTGCCGTCGTGCTCTCATGTAGTCGAACATCGGGCCACTGTTACATCCGAAAGCCCCACAGGTCTGGATATTCTATAATTCGGCCATTCAGGCAAATGGAGACTCAAAATGAAAAACTGTCAGGTGCTAACTAAGCAGTCTCATACAAGTACGCGTCTTTTCAGTGTCCTTCAGTGATCACTCAACACCTGACTCTGTCTCTGTCGATTCGTTGTAGACACAAGACAGCGGCTGGTCAAATATTTAACGATGAAATTCGCGAGACAGCCGTGCAATTGAGATGTTATTTTATTTTCGCTACCAGTTTCGGCAGTTCTTCGTGCTATCTTCAGGTCCCGTATGCCCCTCTCAAAAATAATCGTCATTGCCATACTGGGAGCCGGACGCTATGGTCGAGCGGTTCTAGGCGCTTCAGCCCGGAACTACGCGGCTGCTACGGTCGCAGGTTCGAATTCTGCCTCGGGCCTGGATGTGTTTGATGTCCTTAGGTTAGCTAGGTTTACCTAGTTCTAAGTCTAGAGGACTGATGACCTCAGTTGTTAAGTCCTATAGTGCCGAGAGCCATTTGAACCATACTAGGGGACATACGTTTCTGAACGTCGTGAATTCGTGGCTCAACTGCTTCCTTCGAAGACTTCACTGCAACAGCATATGGGGCCAGAAGATGGCATAATTAATTGCCGACACTGGTAGCGAAAATAAAATAACGTCCCGATTGCACGACTATTTTACAAATTTTATTGTTACATAAAAGCTAATGCACTCTGGTGGCCGTCCTATCTGTCAAAGAGCTTGCAATAATTTACCTATCCACCGATGGTGCGCGCAAGTGTACGAAGGTACGTTAATATCCGACCATGTTTCCTTCACGTCTTCCGTCACAAGGTAGTAAATCACCGGTCCACTTCATGAACGGGTTGCACCACATTGGTTTCTGCGGCACAGGTATATCTACGTATACCAGGGCTGCAGATCTGTACTTTGAAGCAAAAAATGACAATCGTGCCAGTGTTTCTGAAACGAGATCTGTACGTTGATGGAAGTATTCACTTACGAAGGGGAGTCTGTCGCCGCAGAACTACACTTAAGACCTTTTCTGCCTGTAGAATTCTGAAGACAGACTTTTGGTACCGATATTAAAAAAAAAAAAAACAGGTTAGAGACCTATCATTGAAGACTGATAAGAAAAAAACAACTGGGTTGACTACCACCTCAAAAAACTGGAAAACCACACCTATGCAATAACGGCACGAAACGAAGATATTTGTAATTGGACAATCTTCCGACACAAACATGTGCCCCTCACTTAAATAGTCCATTTGGGATTACACTTAGAAAATGCGAGAGCCATCGTGTTCGTGGAAATTCTACATTTCACTTACCTTCCGACTGTGCTGTTTCGGCGCTATAGGAGCTTCGAAACTATCTTTGTGGCGCACCGACATCTTTAGAACGTACCTGAACATTAGGACTGGGTAGATATTACCACAAAAGAATTCCTCCCAGCAGGGGTCGCCTAACTACTTCAGAGAACCGGGGACCCGATCAACGCCTCCACAAGACAGTCCGGTTGCTCCGCAGTTCACAGTCGTTGATTTACCGTCCTGTCGAGCGAACTGGCAGAATACTCAGGAGATTTGAATTCGTCGTCGCGAAAAGTTGAAATTCTAATCTGGCCCTTCCGATGTAGAGAACCGCAGAAGTCCTGAACCACTTGAGGCGAAAGCCCTGTCGGTGTTTCAGACAAGGCAGTGGTTGATTTTCTGCCTCACCATTTTTCAGTTGAGATAGTGCTCCATCTCTGACCGCATCACTGGCGGCGCTACGTAAATTTGTCTCGTAATCTCTTTCTTAATTATTGGGGTAGTTGCAGAACTTTAAATCTGATGTAGCTGACGTCCATGTCAATTCATTTCGAATGTATTCGTTCATAGTTAGTCCCTGTAACGAAAATATGTTGTCCACGTACAGGAAAGTGTTGAATGTCCACACCACTTTGAGACACAAGTGTAATAGCCCCTTTTCAACAGGTTAGCGCATTTTCGCGCGTAACCTGGTAAGTTTTTAGTAGACGGGAGAAATACCCTATGGTTCTGTTCAGTGATTAGTTGCTGTATAATGTTTACCTTTGGGTGTCGGCGATTCATTTTAATTACAACACGTTTTAATCCTGAACTAAAGTGGTAATTATCACAGGCAAGGAAACTTTTGGAAGCCTGTAGAGCACATGTTCCATGGAACTATAATGTACATGGGTGTTGTGTATTCAAAGCCAAACAAAACATCATATAAAGTTTGACTTTAAACCGGACCAGAATAATATCACTTTTCGGCCAGTGGTGTAAGTGACGTTCGTCTGGTGTATTTAGTACTAGAGAACGTGCCACTTCAGCGTTTATCTACTTATTCGTCGTTCTCATTTTACGTTGTGAAAACAGAAGGTGGTCGGCGTTGCAATGGCAGTAGTCCGACTGGAACTCGCTTAGCGAAGAACGGCACTCATCGCTGAATAAAATGACTGCCAAGGACAAGTCGCAAATGGATAGACTTGTTTTTTACTCTTCCTTGTACTCCCACGCCACTAGATTCTTTCCTCCTGTCTGTAGATAGACTTGCACCTAATACTCGTTCCTACCTCTGCCTTCAGTCACATGGACATTCGTCTCGTGTGGCGAACAGTCGACGAGTTTTTCGGCGAGGGAGTGTCTTAAACACAGTACTATGAACATGAGACGAAACAGGTCGCAGACACAGAATTTGTAATAAACAGATCGAAATCACTGATTATTTATTTCCCGGTATCGAAATACTGGCGGTGTTCGGTAGTTAAATTGTGTATAGAATATTAAAGACGTCATGCTCCGTAAGGTAAAGACGGTCACCTTTCATGATTTTTACGCTTAAAAGGAACATCCTGGAATTGTGAGGGTAATGATAGCGTAGTAGCTGCTAAGTAAACAGAAACGGTAAAACGAAACTTTCATTGCGTTGGAACTTTCTTCCTTTCTTTGATGTTTAAGTTTCGTATTAAGAGCACTTGGGCAGATATTCGTGCATAATTACTTGCCTGTGGTTCCTTAGTAACAGATCCGCTAATAAGGCACCGTCTCGTGTTTTTATGCTAAAACGGGACAGCTGTAGAATACGGATTTTGAGACTCCCATGGAAGTTTCTTCGGAGAATCTTGAGGTGCTTGCACAATTCCTCTTGCGGTGTTCTTAACGAGTTGGGCGATTACTGGTGGTGGACAGTCGTCAACACACTGCGCACTCCCCACCCCTTATCGCCAGAGCACCGTCCAACTGTCAGTAGGTAGCTTTCCACAGAGTAGAAGCCTGTGTCTATGAAAGGTGTTTACTGACGAAAACATGCTAGCAGCGTCGAGATAATAACGGCGCCAAGACCAGGCAAGACGCTGAAACAGCCAGAAGGCCTAAATATTCGTCTCTCACGATATCTACTAGCGCCTTTCGTTTGTTGAAACAAAATTTGGTAGTTTCCGGACATAACATTACGGAGATTTTTCGCCAGATCGGTGTAGAGAAATTATAATCATAAATTTTCGTGGTTTTGCAATTGCGATTTCGGCAATAGCCAATAGTTGGGTTTCTCGCTCAGTATTTCTCACTTCTTGTGCAGGTTAACGAATCATCGGTACAACAGTCATGCAAGACGAAATGACGTGATATGTGTTGATAACAATGTAACAACATGAACTACATAATCTCGGTAGAGAACCACGGCCATACAGTTACATATATTTCGTAAAGAAATAAGTAGTTACCTGAAAATCGCGAATGAAACAATGGACGTCAACGTAATAGCCAGTGTAAGTTAACGTCAACCCGGAGATAACCTGACTTGGCTTAAGATACATCCCAAATTAATACGTTCTTGGACTAGCCTTCCTTGGGCCTAGCGCGAGACTAATCCACCACTTGGTATCCATGAACGGTGAATATTGATTGTATTTTGTGTACTGTGGGATTATCTCGTAAAATGTGGACCTCTTACTGTTTAATTTCGCTCTAAGTTAACTATGTTATGTTATTTTTTATGTAAGATTTTTCATTTAGCTATTTCGTGCTCATTTTATTGCACTGTCCTTTAGGGTCTGGTGGTGACGAACACATTGAAACGCATATTGTAATGACAAATCATTGACTACTTAACAGTAACTATTTAGGTCCGGATGAGCGAGGGAGGCAGGTTGAGAACTGTACGTTCCTTCATCGTAATCATGCGCTGAGTGCCTGGGCACAAGTGGTATCCGGGATTAGCACAACGTTACTTTGACGTCTCCAGCATTCGGGAGCGTCTCACGTTGTTGGGATTGCACCTGTGTGTGCGGAGTTTCAAAGTTTTTTGTAGGGATACTTGATATTGCCGGTGACCAGTTACCGTGTAGTTCAGAAATGTGTTCGGCAGGGTTCCTTTTCAACATTTGATATTGCTTTTGATACACCTCTATCAGTTGGGTGAGTGGACAATCCTCCTTCCATGGTAATACGTCGGAAAAACAGATCTTGATGTGGCCCTAATGGTTAGAAAAATTTTCCATTCTTTTACCCACAGAAAACGTCCAAATATTTTCATGCGCCGCACGTTTGTGGAAAATAGCCTGAAATTACACTGTTACATGCTTTGATGGAAAGCGAAGGCACCTTATGCCGTGGTTCAGATTTTGCGTTCCGTAGCTGTTTGATAAGACAGGCGAAAGTATATTTCGATTTGATGAGAATATAACTTGAATTTAGGACTGCAACTGGAGAACCAGCTTCAACATAGCTGCATTTTTACGGATATCGTGTGTAACCATTTGTTGTAAATGGCGGGGTAAATGGTTTCAAAGGTCCGAGGAAGGCAACGGCATACCTCCAACAACAGAACCGTCCCTAATAAAGCAGTGTGGTACTCAAACCACATTTTCTTTGATGACAGCTGCAAGAAAAGAACTTCCTTCATGAAGTTTGAAACCCTTTATTAAATAGCGTTCACGTTAGCCCAATAAACACAATCTGTCTTTTTAAGTTTGGCTTACTAACTCGATTCTCCAGTTGTGAAACTCACCGGCGAGCACCAAGCTGACCCACGACCCAGTGTGTTGCCGATGCGCATCGTCATAGAAACAAATGCCAGTTGTCGCAAGTCATCCTTGTGAGTAATGGAGGGGCAGCCCGTGCGCTCCCGCGTCGCTCAAAAGACGGCGTCGCGTGCCTCTCGTTTCCTGCTCCATATTTGATCGCGATTTACATGCCGTGGACACGTTTCGTAACGCAACCCTTTACAATTCAATGTGACAGGCAGACGTATTTGTCCAGGCCAAACAGCCCCTGTGCACAAGTGTCCTTTCGGAGCAGCAACCACGCCGTGAGTTATATTTACGTATTTCCGGGGTACCTCGTTGCTATCCCCTCTCGGAACAATCATGTGAAATTGATAGCGTGGAAGGAAAAAGCTGTGCCACTCTTAACCGTGAAACTTCGGATTATTTGAAAGGCTTGTACAGCCGAAAATCAAACGTTCGAAGAAGAACTGTATAATTTGAGAATGGGTTGTTCCTTGATATTAATACTTCGAAGACGTAGTAAAGGGAGAACATAAAAAATTACGCTTCGTGAGCGATGACAAAAAAATCAAATATGATCTTTCTAGACGATTGAAGCACATGTATCTCCACCGTATATTGATGTGCCCAAGCGTAGAATTGGACCATATTCTAAAGATATTAATGAATTTAAATGCTATGCATCATTGAGTGAAGCAATAGAAGATGGGAAAACAGCAGTGCGTTTTGCTATAAAATTTATAGCTGCTTTAGAGAATAAGTTTGTTGGCCAAATATCGTCCTCTGATGTGTTGCCAAACGAATGCTGATAAAACTTGACACAGGTTATTTAAGATAAGAAATTCATTCTGAACAGATTCTCGCTGTTCGTAGTAATTTGGTAGTGTAAATGGGAGGGGGGGGGGGGACACAGCAGAATGGGGGAACAGTTAATGTGAAATATTTGGTGGGAAGCGGTTGAGCTATCACGAATCATTACGGGACCACAAAAGATTGCTGTAGTCTATTACTGATTTGTCACCTTGTCCGGTCCCATTAAGCTTACTTGTTGAAGAATTTGTAATTATGTAGAAGACAATCCGTTATCTTCCAAATATTCGGTATCACACACTTCGTCTATTCTCCTCGTCGTCATAGAAGAGAACTACACTTAATCGTACGGTAAAAAAATTGAAGGAATGTACAGAAGGAAGTGCGAAGCCACGAGAACATATCTTGAGTTGTTGGATGGTTTATGCTTGGTTAAACTCCGACGAGAATAAATACAAGACAAAACAATTCATGCAGAAGACGGGTCGTTCTGACGGTAAAGGTGGAATCGCTTTTTACCCTTGTGTGTGCACTAGATAATGTGGCCAGCCTAATGCTTGAAAGAATTGTTAGCACTTCCTTGCGCCGATCCTCGTTACAAAATCACATTGTGTCGAGAAAATTGACTGACAGAAAAAAAATTGCATGAGTCCTAGTGAAATAGTAAACCAACAGGGATGTTTCACAATAGATGATGTCCCTCAAAAAATAGTACAGACCATTCTTAAGATGTCCTCGATGCGTTCCAACTGTTCAGGTAGGTAGGGCGCTGAATCAGATGACCTTCTGCCGGCTTGGTGCTCGCAGATTTTGTCGCGGAAAAGTGTACCCACCATCTCGCGCAACGAGTGAAACTCACTTCGAGACTTTTGAGGCGGTTGCAGAGTAGTGTATAATTTCTGTATTCTACGGCGCTGTCGCAATATGAAATTAATGTGAATTCTATAAATCCACAAAAAAAAAACGCCGAAGATATTTTGTATGAATACTTCTGCTGTAGTCGTGACTGAAACCCGCGTGGAGAAGCAAGACGTGACGTTTGTCTGACATCAGTTCTGTACTTACATCAGACATTGAATTGACCGCTGCCTCGCAGATCTGTCCTTGAGCGAATAGTAAAAGTTGTTCCTTTTCTGACATTCCTCCTGGTGTTTTTGTTTGGAGAGCTGTGCATCAGCTCTTCCTTTGCAAGCATCTAAATGAATAGAATGATAACTCCTGCCCACGTACAGTTTATTTCGGTATTTCAGTGGAAAAAGAGGTTGCACCTACCACAGGTATTCCAGTGTACGCGAGGCTTGCACATGAGACAACTTCGACGTGTTCTCTCTTTACGACTTCCAGAGTTGTACGTTACGAACTGAGCATTACCTGTGGAGACGTCTGTGGTTTTTATTTGCCACGAAGACTGTTGTAAACCTACTGCCAGGAATCGTGGTTACCGTGTAAAAAGTCGTACAGTACATGGAATTATTTTCTGCTGTGTCTTACACCAGTCGATTCTGTAGAAACATTTCACAAACACAACAGCAGTAACGGAATGTTTTCCGCGCATGGGACAAATATACTGAGTGTGAAAAAAATACATTTGTATTTACCGGTTCTCTTAACGAGTTCAAATCTGGATTTGTCGATTAAAATGTTGGGATGTCTTCCGCACCCTCTTTGTCTCCCAGTTAGATACACGCGGTGACCGAGTACGTTACACTTTTCTATTCAGTATCACACATTCTCTTCAACCGATATACCTTGCGCACAAGTGTTCGGTTTAATATAGCTGATCAGGCAAAGCGAAGCCGTTGCATTTGCTACCAGCGGCCACAGTAACGTTTTGAGAAATACATTAATTTGGAACATGAAACGCCCCTTTTGTAACATAAGCGTTTAAAAGTTGCCGAACGAGGTTTTCGGCGACTTATGCTAGTACACAGAGTATACTTAATTTTATTGGATATTCAATCCTCTTAACATTTAAATCATCAGTTATTGAAGTATGTATGTTTTTTTTAATAGAACGATGTGCCTTTTTTAACGGCATTCAAAAGCTTTCGGAAAGAGGAGTATAGAGTTACGACACTTGTCAGTATTAGCGTTCAAACGCTTCGCGAAAGCCGGCCGGTGTGGCCGATCGGTTCTAGGCGCTTCAGTCTGGAACCGCGCGACCGCTACGGTCGCAGGTTCGAATCCTGCCTCGGGCATGGATGTGTGTGATGTCCTTAGGTTAGTTAAGTTTAAGTAGGTCTAAGTTCTAGGAGACTAATGACCTCAGATATTGAGTCCCATAGTGCTCAGAGCCATTTTATCCAGTTTTTTGCTCTGAAATGGAACTATGGTGACTAGATTCAGCTACAGTGGTGCATAGATTGCCTAGTGTGACTCTCGACCCGCCTTTCTATGGCGTCTTTAGACTTTCACCTAACCATGGGAACGAACACACATTTGAAATGATTTTCCGTAACACCCTGCGATAAGCTAGGAATTAGCATTTAGTTTCATTTACAACAATCGTAGCTGACCTTGTGTCCATGTGTTATAAGGTAGGGCCAAAATGAACACGTTTTATCCTATCGGCGCAGGCCTGTCTTCTTGCTGCACATAAGGGAGCAGCCCTGCATTCGAGCCTTCCGCGATGTCGACACCGCAATGGCCGATTCCGGCTGATGTGCCTTTCAATTAGAGAACATTTCTCGAATACTTCAGCGAAAAGTTTAAACTTCAATATTAACAAGCATGACATGACATGACCCTACTCGTATGCCGTTAAACTCCACTGTTTCCCGTTCGTTGTTCTGGTGTCATGTGATGTCTCGAGAAGCAGCAGAGCAATACGTAGGCATAATCTGAGCTACTTACCGAGGTGATAAATCATTATTCCTCATATCTTGTGCAATTAAACGTGTGCGATGTATATATAGGCTTGTATGTTGATTGCCTCATTACATTGTCGTTCCAGCCGGCCGTTGTGGCAGAGCTGTTCTAGGCCCTTCAGTCAGGAACTGCGCTGCTGCTACGGTCGCAGGTTCGAATCCTGCCTCGGATGTGTGTGATGTCCTTAGGTTGGTTAGGTTTAAGTAGTTCTAAGTCTAGGGGACTGATGACTGCAGATGTTAAGTCCCATAGTGCTTAGAGCCATTTGAACCATTATATTCAGAAAGAAATTTGAAGAAAGGCAGTAAGTATAAACCTATAAGGAAGAACGCAAATAAAAAATTTATGTTCAGCCGACGGACGAATCGGCGTCAACAACGGCGCGCCCTCACTACATGAGAGAGGGGTACCGACCCAGGAAGTGTTCAAACTATTCAGAATCGTAGGTGTCCGGTGTTCACGTAGAAAATCCCCTCGCTCTGCAATTTAAAGGATAGGATAACGTTGAATGCTGCCAATATTCCGAACACCCCCCCCCCTGATACGCGTGAGGGATGAGCCCATACCCACATGATAAAAAGAGGCCTGCAGCTTGCGGGTCGTTACAACGCTCGGCATATAGTGCAAGAAGGCAGTCCGCGATGGATTAGCGTTGATCATGTCCCGTTCATTTACTCGTGACATGCGTGCATGCGGGCGGTGCACGTACGATAGAACGAGAAAATGCGGCATGCGGGCTGTGTCTGACGCCAGGCAGTTTCGTGAATTTTACGAACTCTGTGACCAGACTTCGTACAGTTGCCAGGTTAATGTGTAACGCCTAATTTCGCTCTGCCGTCCTTGACTACGCCTCACTATTATGCTCTGTTAATATTTATTGTGCCATCTGCGTTCTTCTTGTCATACTCTTCGGCGTCGCTCGCGCGCGCGCTTGTGTGTGTGTGTGTGTGTGTGTGTGTGTGTGTGTGTGTGTGTGTGTGTGTGTGTGTGTAGTTGTTGGGGACAGTAGAAAATATATATGCGCCTTTCCACCAGAGTAAAAAGTGAAAAGGTTGTTCCATTAACTGTAAGTACAGTAAGACATGTACTGAGGGAGTTCCCTTGTACCTGCATACATTCCTTACATG
Organism: Schistocerca nitens; assembly: GCF_023898315.1. Lineage (NCBI taxonomy): Eukaryota > Metazoa > Arthropoda > Insecta > Orthoptera > Acrididae > Schistocerca > Schistocerca nitens. The sequence goes on from NC_064620.1 coordinate 11,413,557, forward strand.
GTAGAAGTTTTGAAACACACATGTCGCCACCACATAAACACTCACACCGTCCCCATTTTTATTTGATATTAAGTACTGTGTGGTATGAGTCCAAAAGTTTTTCAGTTGTCAATCGTTAGAGAACATGAGTCCCTCTGAGTAAAATGTATTCTGTCACAATAGTAGTGAATTGTAAAGAGTTTTTGCTGCATTAGCTTAAGACGTCGCAACTACGAGTATTTTATAGTAGGTTTGATCCTGACACCACCTGTGTATACAGGAATAGTGGAAAGCCCGTCGTGAGCACTTTCAAGTAAAGCGGTTCATGGGAGCCGCGAAAGTTACTGGCTGACGAAACGTTCCGCGGTTTCTCCACCGACATATGTTCTCAAACTTCCACTAAACACCGCATGACGAACGGTACTTCGCAGTACTTGCCCTCATTCTATTTCTCCCGTGTATGGAGCTATCGGAAATGAGTGTCATTTCTCATGATACCCACGCGAGATTGCGAGTACAACGCAGATAGAATTGTTGCGCAAACTACCTCAAATGCCCGTCTCACAGATTTGGGCACATCGTAAATTTGTATGAATTCCGTTTCAGTTTCCCAAACCTCTTGTTGCTTCTTTAGTGTATACCGTAATTGCTTCTGACACTCGCAGAGGCGCATCTCCCATTGCTCTGGATGTCTTTCTTCACGTCGGTTTTAAAAGTACACCAGCGACGGGAGAATGTCCAATACTTTCTCAGAGGTTGCTCTGAATGCCCCAATGCATTGCTATATATGGGTCCAATGAATGCGGTGCACTGCCCTCTGGTTTCTGAACTGAGTTACCCAGCATTTCTACGGGGACGTACAGTTTGGCGTGACTGTAAAGATGGCAACTTGTTGCTTTTCACATACACACATCGCTGCCACAGGTCAAAGAAGCAGTTGACATAAAACCTTATGACTGATGGAAGTGAGCACCTTTGTATTTGTGGTCCTTGCGTTCGGTGGCTCTTACGATGTCAGACACTGGAGTAATAATGTAGTCGAAATAACACCAGTCTCACGTACTGGTTCATTAGCATACGCACTAATATTTATCAGAATCCTTGCAACAAACAGCTCAGCGTATTTTATTGTTTGCTTTATGAGTTTTGATGACATTTCTACGGTACACAGTAGTCCTCGAATGTGCCTTCTGGCATACAGTTGGGCTCCGCGGATCACTGAAGGGTATAAATATTTCTGATCCTTTCGTAATTTGTATTGTCTTTTCCGAATACTGTTAATATGTTAAATAGTTCGTTATTTCCCTCCAAGAAAATATATGTTAAACTTTCGGAGCAGCCTTTTAGTACGAAGACGATTTGTATAGAACGAGACGGGTCACCACTAATAAATTATTTTCTATTTTGCGATAGAGATGGACTCTTTTCCCCTCTTCATATTTGTTAAATGACCTGAGTGTCGGCAAGATTTCGATCAAAGCATTCTGTCTCTCGAAACGAGTTCTTGTGTTCAGTACAGTTAAAGATTATTGAATGCTACCGATTGCTACTGTTACAAGTAGCTTAGAAAAATTAATGGTAAGCTCCTATGTTGTTTGATTTTCAAACAGCTGAGCAACACTGAACGTACTCAGACATTCACTAAAGTGCCACACAATATTTTTAGCGCAACGCATTCTGACTTTCAATAATCCCTACTAAAGAATGGCCCTGACTAACAATAACCTATACCTTTCACAAATCACTTACCTCACAAAAATCTTCGTTACTCGAACTACTGCAATACAGCGAGCGCCACTACTGCCAGCTTAATAAAAGATTCAAACTACTGAAGGCACTAAGTACTGATAGGCATAGTTAGCAAATGAAAGATTTTGATCAAGAACAAACAATGTATTTACCTTACTAGTTCACAAAAGTCATTATATATATATATATATATATATATATATATATATATCAGTTCAGGACATCCAGTGTTACAAATTTACTGACTCTGATGGACACACGTCCAGATCATCCGCTCTCAAAACTCCGCCATCTCTCTCCGCTCATCCACCACTGCTGGCGGCTCACCTCCAACTGCGCAACGCTACGCGCTGTTAACAGCCAACTGCCCAACAGTACAATAGCCAACAACAATGCAAACCAGCCACAGACTGCACACAGCACAGCCAGTGATTTTCATACAGAACGCTACGTGGCGTTACCAATAAAAAAAACCTATACAGCCTACATACAGTAGAACAAACATTTCCTCACATCTGGACGATGTATAACATCTAACACATTCCAACAGAACACTAAGTCACACTTTGCCTTCTATGTTAGACGCTTTCAGCCTTCGTTTCGTGACATAAACACTGTCTAGTTCCGGAAGTTTGACTGTATAATCTCAGGTTTCTGGGTTGTTTCTGTTGTCTGCATTTACTGCTTAAAATTTATGTACATTGGGGAGAGCATGAATGTTGCACAACGAATGGAAACATACAACATTCTTGGGTTAAAGTCTTGTTATAAAAGAAGGCGATATTTGTTCGTTTAGGCTGTTTTATTTAGAATACTTTAGCTTTTCAAGCCATTATAGGGAGAGAGGGGGGGGGGGGGAGAGGGAGGAGCAACTTACATTAATACGTATATGTTTAGAGTTTCAGTCCACCGTGACAGGTACAACCGTCACCAGAATGCATTAGTGTTATTAGTGTTCTGTGTTGTCACCAGGCCTGGTAGGGTACGTAAGGGGTCGTGAACAGCGCTAACATACTAAGTAATCAATGTGAAGGACACGTAGATGCCACGACAGTGTCTCCAATACCCGCCAGTCTGACAGCAGCCTCATTATGGGTCCCCTGTTGGCCGGTTGGTAGAGTCCTGCAGTATGCAGATTTGTGAGACATTCGGGTGTAATAGTCATCAGATGTTGGACTGCTTGCGAACGTGGGGGCAGGCGTGGTTGTCGTGAAGTTCAGTCTGACCTCCACGAGAGAAGATTGCCGACCAAACACATCGTAAAACATTCACCTCTGCGTCTGCCATCCGTGCACAGACAATGGCCTCAACTGCAACATTCTTCGTCACCCCACGCTATTCTTCTGAGACCAACAGCAGGCAGACTAGGGAATTACCGTTCCAACATTCGCTGTCGTTAGCCCCACAACACAAACGGTTACGTTTCGGGTAGAGCCGAGACCGAGAAGCATGGACTACTGCTCAGTGGTGTCGCGTTGTGCTCAGCGATGAACAGTGGTTCTGAACCACTCCAGGTGAAGATCATCTGCGAGTATGGTCGCTATCTGGGGAGAGATCACGTTTTCCCAATGATTTGGAGAGGCACATCGATGTTACTGCTGGCTTCCTGGTGTGGGGAGCCATCGAATATGACTTCAGGCCACGGCTGTTACTGATTGGAGCAGCTCTGACGACACAACGGTACGTCAGACACATGCTGCCCCCCTGTATCACCTCCTTTACGACAGTGTCGTGTGGCCATTTGTCAGCAGTACAGCATTCGTCTAGATGTGGCCCCATCTGTATGAAATGAAATGTCTGCACGATGCTGAAGTACTCCTATGCTCAGCGTCTGTGGTGCATGCCCCCGCCACAGCTTCGTCTGGACCTGTCGCAAGGCCCTTCTGATGCCCTCCGCCGTCAATTCCTCTCTCTGCTCGGCGAGTTCCCAGGCTCAGAAATTGTCCGCTCCGATGGGTCGATCGTCACGTTGGCTTCGCTTACGCTCAAGCTGGACATACTGAACGGCGCTCCTTGCCGGATGACTTGCTGCTGTGTTTTCACTGCAGAGTCGTTAGCCATCTCTCGCGTTGAGCGTATTAGCTATTGCGCAGATGAGTCCTTCATCTGTAGTGAGTCCATAAGCAGCCTACAAGCTGTCGACCAGTGCTTTCCTCGCCATCCTTTGGTAAAGATTATCCAGGAAACTGTTTATGCCCTCGAAAACCGTGGACGTGCAATCGCCTTCATCTGGGCCTCAGGACATACCCGAATCCCGGGAAATGACCGTGCTTGACCGGCTGACCAAACAGGCTACCGGGAAACAGACTTTGGAGATAGGCACTCCGGTCGGTCTTACGCCGTAGCGTTTTTGGGATCTGGAATACGGAATGGCACCCCCTGGGTACAACAATACACTACTTCTTATAAAGGAGACAGTGAATGTATGGAGGCCATCCATGCGAGCGACCCGCAGGAACTCCGGTGTCCTTTGCTGACTCCGCATCGGCCGTACACGGCTGACTCACGGTCAGCTTCTTCTTCGCGAGGACGCATCCCGTTGTCACTGTGGTTGCCAACCGACTCTGGTCCTCCATCTACTTGGACTGCACAATTTTAGCTCCCCTGCGGCGGACTTTTAACCCTCCTGCGACACTGCCTACATTGTTAGGAGACAATGCCTCAACGGCAGATCTAGTTTTACGTTATCTTCGAGGTTGGCGTTTTTATCAGTCAGTCTGCGGATGGGCGTCTCCTTTTAACTCTTCCTCGATCCCTCTGGTGCTGTGTGTTGGACTTCGTGTCATCTCTCTACCATCTGTGTGTTTCTCTTTCCTTGTGCATTTAGGCTGGAGATTTGTGTGTGTTGCAGAGTGGCTGGCTCATCCTTTTTTTATCCTTTCGATCAGCCAGCTCAGGCCATCTGCCATATTGTTTTACCACTTTTCACCGCTTTTTCCCTTTCAGTTACCGTTTTCACTTTTGGGTTGCTTCTTTCGTGTTCTCCTTCTGTGTGGTTGCACAGTTCATTTTACGCATTTTGGGCCCTTCCCCAATTTTCAGTGCTCGGTTTCATTTGGGGTATGATTTTCATCCGAGACCTGTGCGAACTTTGAAAAAGGGACTGATAACCGAGCACTTTAGACCCCTTAATCCACAAACAAACCAACCGACCGTGCTCTGTAAGATCGCCGTATGTCGCCGACAGAACATGTACGGGACCAGCTCATACGTCAGTTCCGTCTGGTGCCAGTGTCTAGGATATCAGGGACCAGTTAACAGCAGTTGCGCGCCAGCTTGCCCTGGGAGAGGATACGACGACTATGTGACACTCTTCCCAACCGAACCAGTGCATGCATCCGAGGCAGAGCTCTTGGGATGCTTATCACGAATACCTCCGCTAAGCGTTCGTCGCTTCTGCACGAGTCGTATGCATGGTGCCTGGCTTCTTTCTGCCGAGTTGCCTACGAAAACCCAAGCAGCGGACCCCCCGCGCGCTTGCAGTACATAAACCTCCGACGCTTGTTTGTGATGCTGCTGTAAACTCCGCATTTATTATTCATTCGCCCCCAGAAGAAGAGTCGCGCCGGCTTTTCATCCTCGTAAACCGCTACGAAACTGTTGCACGTACGTCCTAGTCTCTAAATGTTTCCGTGACGGAGCTCGGGAAATTCGCCAAACTATAGTGAAGCCTTGTCTTACTCCCACCACCCACCCCCCTCTTTAAAAAAAAAATTAGGCTAGATGCAAGGCTGACGTGGAGACGTGCCATTGGAAGCGAGTTACTCTAGCATGGCCCTTTCGCGAGCGAAAAGCTACGGCAGCGAGAATTTTGATACCTGGATTGCCTGCAGGTACAAATTGGTGCGTTAGTGACGTAGTTGTAAATGTCTTGTCTTGGTTGCTCGTTAGTTCTTCAGATGTTCAGGGCGGGAGTCATATTTGAATACGTCGCACGAAGCAGCTGTGGGATATTGTGATCTTGGAGGAAACACACATGCGGTCATAATAGAACTATAAAATCTTGACGATCATAGGCACGTCATGACGCTGTCAACATCCTTGAAGGTTGGTTTGAGCTCCGCAAGGCTTTACTAATCACGGTCCCATATATATATATATATATATATATATATATATATATATATATATATATATATATAGTGTGTGTGTTTTCTACGGGAATTTCCTTGGAAATGTACAGCGTAAGGTGCAATTTTCAAAAATTTGATGTATTGCTATTAATAAATTTTTATGAGGGAGAGTTTTCATATTAGAGAGTAATGGTTGTCGATACCTTGTTAACTGTTGTAAGACAGAGGCATTACTGACCATGCGACTTGTCCTACATGATAGGTTGAAGAAAGGTAAACCAGCGTTTATAGCATTCGTGGATTTAGAGAATCCATGTTGACTGGACTACACTCCGTGAAAGTCTTACCATACGAGGGATAAGACAAAGGAGAACGGAAGCTTTCGAAATGCGGTGTTGCAGAAGAATGCTGAAGGTTCTATGGGTAGGTGTAATAACATGAATGTACTGATTCGAATCTAGGGAAGAAAGAAATGCATGGCACGGAGGAATCTATTGATAGGACGGATCCTAAGCATCAAGGAATTGTCAATTTGGTAATTGAAGGAAGTGCGCGGAACGGGGGGGGGGGGGGGGGGGGGCGAACGTGTAAATATCTTAAAGTGAGAACATGGCTTGAATATAATAAGCAGGTTTAGATCGATATAGATCGCGGTATGATTTATCTATCCTATTGTATAGTGTGTATTCCGTGAAGATGACTAGTGAATGATCCGCCATTAAATCTCATGTGGTTTCTTGAACATTAATTTACTTTAGCTGTGTGGAATCAGGGCTTGGCTGGAATGTTTGACCGTATTTTTCCCATATTATTTCTTCTTACGGCCTTCTGGACTTACAATTCATATCTTTCTGTACCATTCCCTTGCGTTCATATGCCGAAGTCCTTCGAGTCGACATGAACGTCTCGTGCTGGCATCCCAGTTGGAGGCGCGCACACGCGTGCACAATTTGCTCTTTAATTGTGCTCGATACTCCAGTTTTATCGCGGTGGTCGATCTGTTGCCTGTTATCTGCTGATGCAGTAGGAGGTGGTGAAGATGAAGCACTGTTTGGCGATAGAGTGATAAGATTCCTGTGAGTAACGAAGCTGTGATCGGCTGCAGCGATTTTGACAGTGCAGGAAGGAAAAGTGTATCCGAAAGCAGCTGTTGACGCTTGAATCGATTTAAAGGGGAACCGATTCTTTGTCGGACCATTTTATTTTAGAAACAAATGTCAGTTGGGTCTCCCTGGCGTTTATTCTTCGTCTGCGTCAGAGTGAGGCAGTTTGCAGTGAACAGAGCTCTGCTGTCGATGGAACGTTACATGGCGTTACTTCATTGATTGTCCGCAGCTCGTCGTCTTGCGGTAGCGCTCTCGCTTCGCGCGCACGGGGTCCCGGGTTCGATTCCCGGCGGGGCCAGGGATTTTCTCTGCCTCGTGATGACTGGGTGTTGTGTGTCTTACATCATCATTTCATCCCCATCGATACGCAAGTCGCCGAAGTGGCGTCAACTCGAAAGACTTGCACCAGGTGAACGGTCTACCCGACGGGAGGCCCTAAGCACACGGCATTTACGTTTACTTCATTGATTAAGTAGTAGTAGTCCCTGATCAAGAAGATCCTACAGGATCGACCACGCGTTCATTAGCTTTGGTGTTCCACAAGTTTGAGAGATGTTTCTCATTTATATCAGTCCCACTAGCCCTCTCACCGCTTTATACTTGTTACATAAACGTTCTGGGTAAGTCGCTACCTATAAAACATTTTGCCGTCGTACACACATTCTATTACATACGATGTATCTACTGGGTGGCACGGTATCTCAAACCAACCCCGAACCTTTGCTTTCTGTGTTCATATGCTCCACTGATCGAGCTTTTGAGGCACGACTTACAAGCACCCCTTCCTCGCAGCTTTGCACATGCCACTACTTCTCCTTCATTCCAAACTTTACAGAAGTTCTCCTGCAGTTCTGATATGCCAGGAAGTGTCAAATTACTGCACACTTTGCTGCAGAGTGAAAATTCATCCCCTACACTGTGGCTAAGCTATTCCTCCATAGTATTGTTCCTTTCAGGACTGGTAGCGCAGCAAGTCATAAAGGAGACGGAAAAAATAGCGTCACTAAGGAGTTGCGCGACGTAAACGAAACAGTTGGCAGGCGTGTTTCTTCTACACCTGACAGTAGCGCCACTACGCCGATGCGAATCAGGGTTGCTTTAAATACGCTCTGTAAGAGTCGTGAGCGTTAGTTGCCTGGTAATTTGATGTTAGTCAAGAAGAATGCCTTTAAGGCGACGAAGATGCCGTTACCTATATCTCAGTGAGTTTAAACGAGGTCGTGTAACAAGGTTACGAGAAACTGAACGTTCGTTCTGTGATACTACAGAAAGACGTCTCTGTACACGATTGCTGTCAGCAGTAGTCAAGAGAACGTACGGTCGCAAGTAGACCGGTCTGTATATGGTTACTTGTGGCACTACTGAGAGACGAAACGGTGTTCCGCATGTGGCTCTATGGCACGACAGTGACCACACGAAAATTTACAAATCGGTTACTTTCAGAACAGCTGTGAGCCCGACGCCCGATAACGTGTATTCCACGAACCCCAAACCATCGCCATTTGCTACTTCTGTGCAACATGCTCTAAGGTGTGTGACATGTTGCTTTGGCCGGCTCGATCGTCAGATCTCTCTCTAATCGAGCGCACATGGAACGTCATCGGACAACTCCAGCGTCATCGACAGACAGCATTAACTGCCCTTGTATGGACCGACCGGGTACAACAGGTATGGAAATCCATACCGCAACTGACACCCAACACCTGCAGAGTACAAAGCACACACGTTTCCATGCTTGCATTCAGCGTTCTGGCGATTACACCGGTTATTAACGTATCAGCATTTCACATATGCAATTAACCTGTGATCTTGCTGCCTTAATCACTTACATATGTTACCTAGACAAATGTTTCTCCGAAACTTCATTACTCTACGTTATTTTTTGGTGTTGCGATTTTTTCTGTCACTGTAGTCCAAACCTCGGTGAACCCAATAATTTTCTGCTACTTGTCGCCCTGGAACTGATATGTATGTGTGAAAAATGTGAAGTTGTTTTTGGTTTAGAGTTCCCCCATAACTGCCGGGGGGAGTCATTTCTAACGTCGGAGGGAGGCAAGGGCATCCACCGGCAGCAAGACCAAGCCTGGTAAAGTACAGTCGTATTCAGACAAGCCTGTGGGTGATGGTCGACCTTTTCTTAGGGTGTGACTTGTTGAATAAGCAGATTCCAGACTATAAATTAGTGTCTGGGCTTCGTTGCTCTGTTGGTACTGGGAGGTACGGTGGCACTAATCGTGAAGTTCGCCTCCCAGAGCGCATTGTTTGGGAAAAATCTGAAGTGACACCATGGTTTGGATACCGATAGGGGATAGGAGCTATGTGTAGGCCATGTGACTTTCCTCTGTCGTACTAACGGCAAATCAGTCTCTCTTGTGCTGAAAACCTAAATTTCCTAGATTTTCCCCACATGCTACGGCCACTTTGCTATGCTGTATCAACAGCTATCCGGTTGCAACTCGCTGTCAATGTAATTTGTAGCTTTCCTGTAGCACAACTTGTCAAAAACTTCTTATGTGCTCTGAAGCTGTTCAGGCACACATTTTCGTCGTCTGTGGAAGCCCCCTTTCAGGCTGCATCGCTTCGCCCTACGTGCGTAATCGTTTCCTTGCCATCAGAACGTTTATTACTGCTACGATATTTGTTGCAGATTTTTTTCACTTATCTGGTTATTGTTATTGGTGACCTCCAGAGATTAAACGCTTCTGCTGCACTCTTCGTTAAATTACTTCAACATTTCTTACTTCAAACTACAGGGGAAGTGCCATTACTTTCACACTACGATCCGTTCCACATCGCAGGGGTTGCCGGCAACACTGCTAACGGCGCCAGGGTGCGTCAGCAGCGACCAAGTTAACTGTGCGCCCGTTATCTCGTGAGCTGACGAGGTTACGAAGCCCCAAAGTCACCACTGGCCTACCACCACGCTGGGGGTAGCTGCAGTATTCAACAAATGTGTAATAAGTAGCTCCTGTGTTACTTTTCTGCCCTCTACTGGTTCGTTCATAATAATAGGGTTTACTTCCTATTCAACGCGATGTTACTAAACGGGTTACATTTTAGAAGTACCTCTAGCTAGATTCACTTCCACACTCACTAGCTATAAATGCATTAACAGAGTTTTGATCGGAAGACGAGAACCTATTTTGTTGCTTACGATTCTATTGTACTAAGCTCTGCTTAAGGGGAGGTAGGAGAGGAACCACAGGATATTTTAAATTCCACTGTGTATACTTCACAAATAAATTCATAAAACTTGGTCAGCATGACCAGGAAGGATTCAGGATTCACTCTCATTGCAGTGCAAGTTCAAAAACATAACAAAATAATTTTTTTTTTTTTACATCTGAAATTCCATCATTTTTTCACTTACTATTGGCTGCATTTGTTGCAATAGGTACACTTTTCATCATAAGTAAGAGATTCTTTGATGAATTTTGCACAGCATACAAACCATACTTACAGGTGTATGAACTCTAGGGTTTATTTAATTCATGAAAAAGTGAATGAACTGTTACATTTTAAACTTAGTGTTTAGAAAAGCTCAAATTTTATAGTTATTATATCAGTTTCTACCACAGTTTTTGCCGGCCACGGTGGTCTTGCGGTTCTAGGCGCGCAGTCCGGAACCGTGCGACTGCTACGGTCGCAGGTTCGAATCCTGCCTCGGGCATGGATATGTGTGATGTCCTTAGGTTAGTTAGGTTTAAGTAGTTCTAAGTTCTAGGGGACTGATGACCACAGCAGTTGAGTCCCATAGTGCTCAGAGCCATTTGAACCACAGTTTTTAATAGATTTGGAAGATTCTAGAGTTCTGCAGTAAGGAGTTTGTGTTTAATAAGCAGTGCAAAATTCATCAAAGATCTCTCTTATGAAGAAAAGTGTACCGATAGCAACAAATGCAGCCAATAGTAAGTGAAAAAAATGATGAAATTTGACACGCAAAAAAAATAAGTTAAGTTTTTGAAGAAGTTCCACTGCTGTGAGTGTGAATCCTGAATCCTTCCTGGTCATGCTGACAAAGTTTTTGAATTTTCTTGTAAAAGTATAGACAGTGGAAATTAAAATGTCCTGTGGTGCCTCTCCTGCTCCAAGTCGGCATGTTTGACGTCCTACCTCCCCTTAAAATGTTAAGATTGCCACGTCATAAAATTTTTATAAATCTCGCGTTTTGTTTGTACGAGGGTTGCAGGATACGTTTCGTACAGAATGAAGTAATTTTAAGTAATATTTAAAAAATTAAAAAAATGACACACAAACACTCCGACTTGAGGTTGAATTAATCAAATATCGATTACATCCACAGACGATGACACTGTTGTAACTAGTCGCTGTTTAAATAAAGCCTTTAGGAGGTTCCAGGCGGGCATGTCTCTTTTGAAGTGCTTCGAAGCTGAGGAGCTTACACAAAATGTAAACGGCCCTCTTTAAATTAAATCAGTCTCTTACGACCGTCAGACAATATTAAGGGCGAATTTCGTACCTTTTTATCTTGTCACTATATCGATTTATTCTTGGATGGATGAAAAAAGACCTGCAGATATTTTTTCTCTTACAAACAAAAGTTGTTTTACGCAACTGAACCCTCGTCTTTTAACCTCATTCATCTGACTGGTACGACGATAACAAACATTTCCAAATGTAATACGTGGCGTTGGACTGACGGCCAGTCATTTTCAAATGAACCCAGTTCATGGTGTTCAGCGTTGTGAGGAGGGCACAGTGACAGAACCGAGAAGGGCCATACTGAAGGCGTTTAGAACACGTTGCACAAGAATGTCCAGAACATAAAGCTGACTGAGGAATTAGATACAAGAGAAAGAGGTATATATAGAAGTTATAAGCCGGTGGGGAATATTGGTAAGAAAGGTCGATGCGACAAACTATCGAAATGCCTGTTTCCCGCACCTTGACAACCTCAAGTTCAGACCGTTGAATAGAAAACGTACAGCGTCCTTCGTTACAGTGTGATTATTATGCGTTAGTGGGAAAAAGACCTAGGATTCTGATGGACTTGATACGTGGATTAAATGGTCTGGTTTCTTGTCAGGTCAAATGAGGGTCATTCAGTTACAAGGTGGCAGTTATTGAACTGCATGAAGAAAACTTAAATTAATTACAATCTATAGCGTGCACGTATTTTATTCAACATGTAATTGTCGCTACACACATTCACATTTAGGTTATGACACGTCCGATATGCCTGCCATCGTTTGCGATGATGTGGCGCAGACGGGAACAGAAATTCTGCATGACGCGCTGAAGTGTCGTAGCGTCGATGCTGCCCATGACCTGAATGGCTGTTTTCAGCTCAGCAATGGTTTTGGGATTATTGCTGTACACCTTGCTTGTAATATAGCCCCACATACAGCAGTCCCATGTGTTCAGATCCGAAGAATATGGCTGACAATCAAGACCCATGCCAGTGGCCTCTGGGTCCGCAAAGTGTTTCTCCAGGACATCTCTCTCTCTCCTGCTTCGATGGCTCGAGCTCCGCCTTGAATGAAATATATGTTGTCGAAATCAGGGTCAATTTGGATAATGGGAACGAAATCAACTTCCGAAACCTTGACGTACCGTTCGGCAGTCACCGTGCCATCAAGGAATATCATACCGATCATTCCGTGACTGGACATTGCACACAGACAGTCATCCTGTGATGGCGAAGAGTTCTCGATCGCAAATTGCGGATACTCAGTCCTCCCAAATGCGCCAATTTTGCTTATTGAGGAACCCAGCCAAATGAAAATGGGCTTTGTCGCTACACCAAATCATATGCGCATACTAATTCCCATCATGCCCTGTGGCCAACCGTGCAATGTGAACATCTAACGCAAACAGTTCAGACGATTTTATTTCATATAGTTAAGTGAAACATGGACGATAAATTGTTTGGACAAGAAGAGAATAGAAGCTTTCTAAATGTTGTGATACAGAAGAATGCTGAAGATTAGATGGGTAGATCACATAACTAATGAGGTATTGAATACAGTTGGAGAGAAGAAAAATTTGTGGCACAACTTGACTAGAAGAAGGAATCGGTTGGTAGGGCATATTTTGAGGCATCAAGGGATCACCAGTTTAGTATTGGAGGGCAGCGTGTAGGGTAAAAATCGTAGAGGGAGACCAAGAGTTGAATACACTAAGCAGATTGAGAAGGATGTAGGCTGCAGTAGGTACTGGGAGATGAAGGAGCTTGCGCAGGGTAGAGTAGCATGGAGAGCTGCATCAAACCAGTCTCATGACTGAAGACCACAACAACAACAGTTAAGAAATTGTCACCCTGTATTTCCCTCGTCACTACCGGCAGCTGGCATCTCCCAAGGAGACCACACGGCTATGGGATTTTTTAATGGTTTTTATATTTCTGGTACGTGAAGTTCGGAACTCCAGTCACCAGAAGCTGTTGGATGCAGCTGTCAGTATTTATCAAGGGAATAGAGTTCGAAGTTTTTCGAGCGTCTTTAACTCCCTAAAGACTGTTTCTTCGAGCCTGCCTCTGAGGTGGAATGCCCACATTGCACCGGGCAAGTGGTTTCAGTTTCCAGTTCACGCAAATTTATAAACAAAGGTGCGTGTTCTACGAGCATTTCCGTGAAGCGTAGATTAAGTAAATATGGAAAATGGATCATTAACGCTTGGTGCTGGTAATTGCTGGTTCGAGTCGCGTTTGGATCATGATTTGTCATTTTTTTCTGTGCAGTACAAACACCTTCATTACATATCATCCCTTTATTGCATATCATTGTATATCTCACAAAAATTGAAAGGAAACGTTGGAAATTAAATATTTTTCATCCTTCTGTATTTTATACTTCACGGAAATGCTCGTGATACACCTTTGTTCAAAAATACACCACATCTCTGAATCGAATCCAGGCGAGCGTTCTACCAGAGAGCCACCCACGGCCCTTCCAAAAAATCGACTTGCTTGAGAGTGCTTAAGACTGTCAGAAAACTTCAAAGTCGAGTTTCTCGAGAATTCTGAGACTCGGGTCGAACAGCTACGCAAGATGGGAATTAGAGTTCTGAAATTTTTGTATCATAAACGTGTGAAATACAAAAATTCAGTTGCCACTTGGTCTCCTGGTCAGTTTACAAATACAGTACCTCCGGACTTCAGTCAGTCTGGTGGTCCTGAATCGTCGAAATCTGGAGACCTCGTCCAGATTTGACACGAGAAGACGGGGAGGCAAACCACTACCACGGGAAGACAGTTGACAGTGGACGGTGTCTGCCGGCTTCTGGAGGAGGCTGGCATCTCGCCAGACGGGCTGTACATACTCAGCGCACGTCTCGGCCCGGCCGCTCTTGAAAAGGTGCGGGAGGGAGGGCGCCTTGACGCTTCCCGGGCTGCGGCGAGGACGAGACGAGACGAGACGAGACGAGACGAGACGTCGCTCACAGCCGCCGTTGTCTTCATGGATGCCGTCGTTAACGTTACGACAGTGTTTTTCCCCGTCGTAAGCTGCGTCAGAGTGTTTGTCGGTCAGTGGACTGTTAACGACGTTTAGAGCCAGTTACTCAACGCCTTGCTGTGTGCGGCCTATTACCACGCCTAACCAGGACACGTCGATTTTCACGTTAGTAAGGACAAATCAGACGAAACTATTGAGGAGGAGGAGGAGAAGTAGTAGGAAAGAGGCCTACAGCCTATATAAGTAAAAATGTAATCGTTTTTTTGTTCAGATTCGTGTATCTCCGTAAGTTCGTGAACGATTGCTTAGAAATTTTGATACAATGTTTAATTCTAATACGGGGATATATATTAAGAAACGTTTAGATACATATGGATTATATACTTTCTAATATATAAATAAATGCGTGAAATACACAATGGTGAGACGTTGTTCTCAAACAGAAAAATTGTACTTATGGCTTATTGTGTAGTGTTAAAATATTGTTTCAGAATCCGAATTTACAGTAGCAGTAAATGAGGTTCAAGATAAGAGAGGGGGTGGAGAGGAAATGGATACTGAAAATGGGAAAGCAGAGCTGAACAGAACGATGAGGAAGGAAAAGGTGGATAGATAAAGGTGCTGACGGACTGACCGGAAGGGGGGGGGGCGGCAGGGGGCAGGTAGAAGAGAGAGAGAGGGGGGGGAGGTGGAGGAGGAGGTGGACACAGAAAAGGGGAGGAGAAGATAGACAGAGAGATGGGGAAGGAGTAGGAGATAAGGGCGTATAACAAATTTCCATGCATATTAGAAACTTGTATTTTATTTTTATTTTTCATTTAAGTAGACTCGGCTACAGCAGATCGTCGCTAGGTACCGCTAGTAGTGAAATAAACATTTGGGACAATGTAGAGGGCGTTGTGAGAATTCTGCTACCTTCAGGGCAGAACAGCGCATCGCGGACGTAGCAGGTCAAGAAGTGCCTCAACATCTACGTGGCTACTCTGCAATTCATTGACGTGCATTGCAGTGTGTTCATCGAATCACTTTCACTCGTTTCCACTACCTTTCGAATCTCGAACAATGCGCAGAACAAAGGAACACTTAGATGTTGGCGTGTGAGCTTTGATTCATCTTATTTTATTACGATGATCATTTCTCGCTACGTAGACGGACGTCGACAGAATATTTTCGCATTCGGAGGAGAAAGTTGGTATTGAAATTTCGTGAAAACATCTCGAAGAACCGAAAAAAGCTGTTTTCAAACGCTTGTGCCGCCCCCCCTCCCCCCCCCCCCCCTAACTCGTGTACCACATCTGTAGAATTCTCTCTCTATTTGCGATAGTGCAAAATGAGCTGCCCTCCTTTGAGCTTCTTCGATGTCCTCCGTCAGTTTTATCTGGAAATGATCCCACACCGCACAGCTGTACTCAGATGCCGGCCGGAGTGGCCGAGCGGTTCTAGGTGCTACAGCCTGGAATCGCGCGACCGCTACGGTCGCTGGTTCGAATCCTGCCTCGGGCATAGATGCGTGTGATGTCCTTCGGTTAGTTAGGTTTAAGTAGCTCTCAAAGTTCTAGGGGAGTGATGGATGACCTCAAATGTTAAGTCCCATAGTGCTCAGAGCCGTTTGAACCATTTTGTACTCCGGCAAATGAAGGACAAGCGTAGTGTAGGCAGTTTCTTCAGTGGATGTGTTACATCTTCTCAGTGTTGTGCCAATAAAACGCTGTCTTTATTTCGCCTTTTCCACGACATTATGTATGTAATCGTTCCAATTTAAGGTGTTCATCAATTCAACTACGTACCTAGAGATAAAAATTACGGTCCACAGTTTTGTGCGATTCATCGTGTAACCGAAATTTAACGGACGTGTTGTAGTACTCACGTGGGTGATCTCTATCTTATTTAGAGTCAATTACCACTTTTTCCACCGTTCAGAAAAAATATTGTCTAAATAATTTGGCAATCGGTTTTGATCTTCCCACGACTTTATTAGACAATAAATGACAGCATCAGCTGCAAATTGAAAGGGCTACTCAGTTCCGTAAATTGGGTATATACAATTAGGAACACAAGATGGCCCATAACACTTCCTTGGAGAACGCCCCCGGTAGCTGAGTGGTCAGCGCGACAGAATCTCAATCCTAAGGGCCCGGGTTCGATTCCCGTTTGGGTCGGAGATTTTCTCCGCTCAGGGACTGGGTGTTGTGTTGTCCTAATCATCACTTCATCCTCATCGACGCGCAGGTCGCCGAAGTGGCGTCAAATCGAAAGACCTGCACCCGGCGAACGGTCTGCCCGACGGGAGGCCCTCGTCACACGACATTTACATTTTACTTAAATTTTACTCGATGACTTTCCGGCCATTACTACGAGCTGTGACATTTTCTGACAGCAAATGACAAACTCAGTCGCACAACTGAGACGGTAATCCATAGGCACGCAAATTGATTAGAAGCCGCTTGTGACTGACGGTATCAGAGCTATTTCGCGCGAGTTTCCAGTATTGTTACTCAGTATGGGATCCTTATCAAGTTGAACTAATAGAAGAGAGAAAGATGATCCAACAAAGAACTGTGCGAATCGACACGGGATCGGTTAGCCAGCGCGAGAGCATTAAGGAGATCAACACATTCCAGTAACATACGTGGTTGCAAACGATCTTGTGCACAGTACTGTCTGATGTTCGAGGCTACGCGTTGGCGATAGAGCCTCCGAAATGAAGCAGTGCCAGAGAACATCACGAAAAGCTTAGCCAAACAGTAACCTCGCCACCTGTTTCTGTTGCTATCAATAATGTGATGGTTTTCTGCTGTTTATCATCTTCTACGCCAGTGTTCTTCCATTCGATGATCGAAGACACTGGAATAGTCACAGGAGACAAACGGAAGTACACATTCTTGTTGTTGTAGGTATGCTTAACGTTCCAGTCACCAGACCTGTTAGAGATATCCGGTTACATTTTTAGGGTATGCAGCTCCTTCAGATCGTAGTGGTTGATGTACACGCGCCTTCGCCGTAAATTTTCGTCACTTACATCCATGGTAAGCATCGGATAACAATTTTCGGGAGGGTGTTTCTTGTTTCCCAAGATGCTCGTAACAGTTACACACGAGTGTTAACACACAGCTAACGTCCGACTTTTCCTTTTACTTCCTGTTTAAAATCAAATAAATAGCCATTTCTGGTCGTGACAAGAACAAGTGCTCGCTTGCCTGTTAGCCGTCGCAGCTGTTTTGATTTGAAATTAACGGGAGAAAACGCGTCAGTGCGTGTGCTCCCAGAAGGGTAGCTTTTTACGCTGTTAACACATTTGTCCCGAGTACTAATGGGCTGATTTCACGCCGGTGGTCGTCCTGAGTTAGATTCCCGACCGGGTTGGGGATTTTCTCTGCCCGGGGACTGGATGTTTGTGTTATCTTTCGTGACTGGCTAGATTGGACTATGTAAAAAATTGGACTATGTAAAACTTCGGACTGTGTAAAACTTCGGACTTTGACGACCGTGCAGTTGAGCGCCCCACAAACCAAACCTCATCAGACACTGGTGGTTCTATCTGCTGTTCAAAACGGAGATCCGTCGAGATTGAGGCACAAAGAGATAAAAGTGATCGGGTAGTTCCAGAGAACTGCGATAAGACAGGATTTTGGTAGCCTGTATTGGTGGTTAACAGCGGAAGCAGTTTGTGAGCTGTAGATCGATGTACGAGAGGCGTCGATGGACGAGAAGCCAGGTGCGCAGAGCTCATAAATACGGGATGCTGCTGTTAGCTAACTTTGTTACTTCATTCATAGCATATTATAGCGCCACCTTGCAGTTCCTAGTCCTTCCCCATAATTCCTTACCCCAATCCATACGGTCCAACCTCTCATGCGTATTATGCCTTCGTCATATTCATTTCTCGTGGTGAAAATGCATTAGGAAAGTATTGACCCCCGCGCTGAATTAGCCGAGCGGTCGCAGGCGCTGCAGTCATGGACTCTACGGCTGGTCCCGGCGGAGGTTCGAGTTCTCCCTTTGTGTGTGTGTGTGTGTGTGTGTGTGTGTGTGTGTGTGTGTGTGTGTGTGTGTGTGTGTGTCAGTTAAGTCCCATAAGATTTCACAGACATTTGAACATTTTTGAGAGTATGGACACCGTGGTCTTTGAAGAGACTTTTGTTTGATTTGACTCCACAGCACTCATTCATTAGTCCTGTTGCGTTGTTTCAAGAAAGTGTTGCACGTGTAATAGTATATCAAGACAGAGATAGTGGAGAAAATGCAGTATTGTCTAATGTGTAATCTAAGTAATCTCAGTTGCATGTAACGACTCGCGTAAAGCGATTGTGTACTGTAGTTCGTTACTACAAACTACAGCTGTTTTTAGCATTAACATAAAATCCTTCGCAGAATCGTCAGCACTATTTTAAACAGCTCGAACTATTTTGAATAGAATTTTCTGCAGGTCACTTCCCTTTTTTAAACTCGCCAGTGATCAAGGTAATGCTGTGCTACTAGAAAATATAGTGCCAATATGTTCAGATCTTCGACCAGTCATCCCAATTTGTATCGTCCGTGATTTCTATGAATCACTTAAGGTGAATGTCAATTTCGTTCCTTCGAAAGAACACTTCACAGATTTCCACCCCAAACCGAAATTACGGTTCATCTCTGGTGACAATCCAATCGACAGCACGCGAACCCCTATCTACGTATGTTTCATCACAAAGCCCGAAGGATCGCCGTTCTTGTGGGAAAGCACTTTTAGTTTTACGTAAGTGGAACTTATTTTAAAAGGTTTACGAATTGCTTCCTCGTTGATGCATGGTAACGGTGATTATACGACCCTTACAGTGATCGATAACTCAGAGTCGATAGTTTGAAACATTTTACCCTGTGGATCAGGTATCAGGGTTCGTGCTTTGTGGAGCATTTTCGACTAGCTCGCAGAGTTGCCGTCGTATGGTGCATGTTGGTGTTCCGATGATCAGCCGTAGGTCAGTTTGATGCAGTTTCTGTCGCTTGCCTGATGATGACCACCTCATAGCATCAGGGTGGCCGTATCGTGCACCATCTTATCTGCCCTATTTGCTCATATCTAGGACTACCCCCTGCGATTCTTACCCACCACTATACTTTCAACTACAATTTTCGGCAAAGATTAATGTAATCACATGTGTTTAACCGCTCCTCGATTTATTGTATCTTTTACGAGAAATTTCTTTTCATTGACTCAATGCAAGACAGCTTTATTATATTACTTATTTTATTTCGTTATCGGATGAGTTGATGGAATATTGTGATTTTAAAGAGTCACACGTAATACATCAAAAAAGATTATCACCGTTTCCTTTCCTTATTTCCCATTGTCGACCTTGCGCGCAAATATGAGCTTTGCTCCGAACTCTTCATGACTCCTTTTCTGGTCGCAAGCTTCATACTCGTGGTTTCGGATTTACGCAATATTGCGTTGTTTCAGTCGTGAAAGCGTGGCTGATGCGACCGGATGCAGTTCCACTGTTGAGCAATTAGTGGCGTGTGTGTGAATGCACAAACGCCTACAGACACGGCGAACAATTGCAGAGGTAGTCAGTGCGTTTAGTGATCGCTTTGGCAAGACCTTGCCCCGTAAAGCAATCCTGCTGGATTGTGAGGAACTTTTGTTTGTTTCAGCCCATGTCAAAGACAGACCGCGTAAACGTGACGCTCGGTCAGGTGAGTGGGCTCTAGTGTAATAGAGTGCATAAGCAGCTGAACTTGAGGTATCGCGGTGAAGCGTGCAAGGCCGCTTTATAAGACGTTCGAAAATGAAAGGATTTAGATCGATGTTCGTGAATTAATTATGTGACACCTACTTGAAACAGAGTTACAGCCCGCCCTGGTTTCTTGGCACAATTTCCAAATGCCGTGTCGCGCTCAAATGCGCTATTTCCCGATGAATGTGCGATATGTAGCAGCTCACGCAGCGGGAATGCGATTTTCTATTCTAAGGAATAAAAAATGCAACAGTTGTAAAGGGAGGCGTCTCATGTTACGATAGGATTTGAGACGTCATTGATACCTGTGCAGAAGAGTTTAGTAGGAATTCGTTACTATCTCATTTCGAAGGCAACGGGACTGTGGGTCATCTGTGGTTACAGCAGGGCGAAGTACCGACACACTTCGCTATTGAGGTGTGCGAGTGTCTTTGATAAACAATTTTGAGGGCGCGCTAGATTGGGCGTGGTTCAGCGACATGTCCACCTTCTTCGAAATTGCCACCACGAAGCACGGACGTCAGCCCGCCAGGCAGACAGCTAATTATAGTGAATAATATACTCCATGGATCAACGTCGGTGCAAGAGTAGCGAATGATTGGACAAAGCTGATGAAAAAAGCATTTCGGATGCCAGGGAGGACATGGAGAAGTATACAGGCTGTCCCGAAAAGAATGGTCAGTATTGAGGGATATGACAGGAACTATCATTTGGAGTAAGAAAGTCCAATAAACATGGGCTCTGAAAGGGGTGTCTTGAGGGCGACAGCGTTTGTTCATCTTCGCTAATACACTGGAGAGAGAGAGAGAGAGAGAGAGAGAGAGAGAGAGAGAGAGAGAGAGAGAGAGAGAGAGAGAGAGAGAACTGGTACACGTGCCTAATACCGTGTAGGGCCCTCGCGAGCACGCAGAAGTGTCACAACACGACGTGGCATCGACTCGACGTCTGAAGTAGTGCTGGAGGGAACTGATGCCATGAATCCTGCAGGGCTGTCCTAAATCCATAAGAGCACGTAGGTCTGGAGATCTCTTATCAACAGCACGTTGCATGACTTCCAGATATGCTCATTAATGTTCACGTCTGGGGAACTTGGTGGCTAGTGAAAGTGTTTAATCTCAAAAGAGTGCTCCTGGGGAGCCACTCTGTAGCAATTCTGGACGTGTGTGGGTGTCGCATTGTCCTGCTAGAATTTCCAGAGTCCGTCGGAATGCACAATGGACATGAATGGATGCATATGATCAGACAGCATGCTTACCTACGTGTCACCTGTCCGAGCCGTATCTAGACGTGTCAGGGGTCCCATATCACTCCCAACTGCACACGCTCCACTCCATTACAGAGCCTCCACCAGCTTGAACAGACCCGTGCTGACATGCAGGGTCCATGGATTCATGAAGTTTTCTCCATACCAGTACGCGCCCATCCACTCGATACAATTTGAAACGAGACTCGTCCGACCAGGAAGAGGTTTCCAGTCATCAACAGTCCATTGTTGGTGGTGACGGGACCAGGCGAGGCTCAAAGCTTTGTGTCGTGCACTCATCGAGGGTACACGAGTGGCCTTCCGCTCCGGAAGCCCATATCGATGAAGTTTCGTTGAAAGGTTTGCTGGCTGACAGTTGCTGACGTCACATCATTGGAATCTGCAGCTGTTTGCGGAAGGGTTGCACTTCTATCACGTTCAACGATTCTCTCCAATCGTCGTTGGTCCAGTCCTTGTAGGATCACTTTCCGGCCGCAGCGATATCGGCGATCTGATGTTTTACCGGATTCCTGATATTCATGGTGCACTCGTGAAATGGTCGTGCGGGAACAATTGTTCAAATGGCTCTGAGCACTATGGGACTTAACTTCTGAGGTCATCAGTCCCCTAGAACTTAGAACTACTTAAACCTAACTAACCTAAGGACATCACGCACATCCGTGCCCGAGGCAGGATTCGAACCTGCGACCGGGAAAATCCCCACTTCACCGCTACGACGGAGATGTCCTATCGCTCGTGCGCCAACTATAACACCACGTCCAAACTCGCTCAAATCTTGATGACCTACCATGTAGCAGCAGAAAATGATCTGACAACAGCGCCAGACACTTGTCTTATATAGGCGTTGCCGACCGCAGCGGCGTATTCTGCTTGTTTACGTCTGTCTGTATTGGAATACGCATGCCTAACACCAGTTTCTTTGGCGCTTCAGTGTACAAAACACGTACGTTCTACAGAACAATAGGTCGTACAGTAGGCATTCTACAGCCCATATTTATTATAGTTTTTGCTTCGAATGATCATTCCTGTAATATCCTAATTGTGGACCCTTCGTCCTGGAACATCCTGTAGATGTCTGTAAGGGAGGATGGCGCCGATACTGTTTCGCTGGACACGTGGTTTTTCATGTGCAAGTAGTCCAGTATACAATATAAAAAGACGTCGTTGTGAACTGTGGGTACGGGGACTTCCCGGACACATTGTTCATTTAGCAAGTGGCCTGCAGAAGAAACTATAGGTTAACATTTTTTTCACAGTGTAGGTAGTTGGTTCGCCCGCCGTGCATTGGCGACAGTTCGTTGTCGGGGTGAGGGAGATGGTGCGAGGTGCGCCGACGGCTCTTGGCTCCGGCGCGTGGAATGTGTCCGGCGGTACTGTTTGGGACTCGTCTGCGGCGTTCCTCGCACGCCGCTGCAGACGCGTCGGTGCCAGGGATTTGTCACACTCTAACTAAACTTACCCATCTCGCCCCTGTTGTTTGCTCTTCGGCGCGACGTCCTACAGGCCCTAATCGCGCGCCATTTGTTTGCCAAATTCTGCAAGATTAAGCTGTTTGCATTGTGCCCTCTGCTGTTCTGACTTCTTTGTATAAAGACATGTTTCATTCCAGCTGCATTGAACGATGACTCATTCAGACACAGTGACCCGTAAATAGTCTTGGAGAACACTAACGGATATTGGGGCGCTTCATGCAATAAGTTCAGACAGAAGCAAGCATTGAAGGCTGCAGCTATGAAGTATATTATCAACCATTTACAGCTAATGCGACACACGCACATAGTAAATTACAGGAATTACAGGAATTACTTCTGGAGTACTTTCTTAATCAGTTAGAAATCAGGATCATGTGGATTGTACGAGCGGCAGCTATATAGGCAAAAGAGCCACTCCTCTTCGGCGTACGCTAATGATATGATGCGTTATCTGCTGACTGCATACCAAACACACATGCAGTTTTGTTGTAATCAGAAAACGCTTTCAGTGGTCCGCCCACTGAAGAAGCTAAAACCTGTGAGTGTGGCTATTAAAGTAAACTTTTACTGTTTTTGAATACACGCAGACTTCGTTTCGTGTCTGCAGACAGCCTTTCAAAGACTGCTTTTCCCGAATGTAAAAGTCAATTCTTAAGCGTAGCCGGGGACACGAAAATCCGTATATAGCCTTATTTTAACATTCAACATACTGGACTGAATTTAGAATGAAATGTGAAATTCACTATGGAGTACTGTTTCGGCATGCCAATGCAAGATGCTTATTTATGATAACTTTTCTTTCTTCGTATAAAATTGTTCGGCTGCACGCTACATGGACGTTGTCTAAAAGCATATCTGCTTCCAATTCTCCTTACAACATGACATTCATCTCTGACGTGTGCCTACGTTTCAAAGCGCGATACATCTTGCACGATGGCTTCCTTCCTTTCGGCAGTGACGTGTCTAAGATGTGTTCCTGTTTTTGATAAAAGCCTGCCACGGTTTGTTGTGATTTCGAAGGTGTGAGGGTCCTGTGTCAGAATCGGCAAGATTGTTTGTGTTCGTGCTCATAAGTAATACCTAAATAGGTCTTAATTCGGCAGGCCATTATGAAGTCGATAACTGCTCATCAGGGTGAATAAAACACGTTTTCTAATTCTAGGGTTCTTACGTTGTCAGCCATTGCGTGGTGGACTTGGCGCTTGCGTATCCTCCCTGAAAGGGCTTAAGATAACACTAAAAATGTGTTCAGGGTTTCTGAGCCACGTGTGACAAAGCCGTCTGTATCCAGAACTTCTATGAAGACAGTTATTAGGACACATTGACAGAGGTTGTTGCGGGTTGGTTGAAGGGCGGTATAGCAAGAGATAACTGATCCATTCCCCCCCTCCCTTTGTTCCAATACAATTTAAAAATATGTTTCGATAACAGTTTCTGCTAGTGTAGAGAAGCCTTGGACTAAATTTTTCACTAGAGCTACATCAGACGAAACGAAAGAACAAACTCCAGTGTGGATGTCATCTTCATTAACGTTCAGGAAGCTGACATCTTAGTTTGATGGTATAAAAACGCACTTCAGTTCTACTAAAGAAAAGACTACTGTCACCAGTTTTCTAGTACTTCCGGTTCATTCTCTTTGAGTCAGACGAGAAAGCAAACATCCCAGGCACGTTCGTCTGTTTTCGTTGCGTGCCAGTGTACCCTGACCCATATTTACTTCGTAAGCACGATTGTGTTGCAGGATGTTTACAGTGAACTTTTTATTATTTTTGCAGGATGGCATAGTGGTGTAGTGAAGGATGCCTTCAGAATAATAATTTGGTAAATCATAAATCATGGTCTCTCTCTCTCTCTCTCTCTCTCTCTCTCTCTCTCTCTCTCTCTCTCTCTCTCTCTCTGAACTGCGTGAGAGAACATGTTCTTAGACCTAAGAGCCTAAGAGTAGATGATGAGAATGTAGTCATGAACACTTCACATTTACAGTTATTATCCGTGGCCAAAGCATGTTTGAATAGTGTCTCGTCTATGTGCCGTTTGGGAACAAACGTCGTTTGTATATTAGTGAAAATAGTTTTTACCTACAGGTTCAGTCACCTCTACGCTTCTAGATTATCAATTTCAACAGTCGCAAACTACCATCTTCAGGCCTAAAAATAAAAATTAAGCCTTGGATATAATTTTATAATTGACATATAAGGTAATAAAATTCTCTTACCATTTTTCTGCTTGAGGATATCGTGCGATGCCATTAAGTTAAAATAAGTTTCTAATAGTGTTTCTGTAGCAGAACCAGAAATTATATATAATCATTCACTGCTACCATGTTGGTGACGGTTAAAAAATGAAGGAATTGTGTAAAAATATATGCAGTGCATAAGTTGTGCTAAACGGATCTAAACATAATTTCACGTGATTCTGCACAGTTAAAATATGTTGTAAATGTTATACAATATTGAGATAATGTCTAAATTCACTAGAGGGCGAGTCTGCTTCATGTCGCAGGCATAAAAAGGTACTGGTACATA
Organism: Schistocerca nitens; assembly: GCF_023898315.1. Classification (NCBI taxonomy): domain Eukaryota; kingdom Metazoa; phylum Arthropoda; class Insecta; order Orthoptera; family Acrididae; genus Schistocerca; species Schistocerca nitens. The sequence goes on from NC_064620.1 coordinate 11,438,857, forward strand.
TCGTGTGTCTTGAAGTACATCTTCGTAATAGATCGTGAAACGAGACCCATTGCGCCACAAAATTGCGATCATCCAGGAAGTTTTACCCGCTCACATGACTCCGGAGTCAAAGTTAATTATGTAAATTTAGTTCGTCTGTTCAGAAAACCATCCGGTTCCTTTCTGGTTTACTGTGTGGATTTACGGGTACACTAGTGTCCAAATAATGCGCCCCGTAGCGCCGGTCTGCACGTCTTTGAGTTTTTAATCGTCCGAGCAGTACGTCGATGCACCGGGACACACCTCTCGACAGATTGCGATGAAGATGGAGACACGGCTTGTGTGCCATTAACAACACTGTTACGCCTTCAGTGGCTATTTTGCACGTCACACTTGTCGTTCGACATGGAGTACCAAGGATCTCTGCGCTGGGGAAAAAAACTCGGCGGCCTTGGCCGGGCTTGAACCAGCGGACTCTGAGCAGAAGATTGCGCACCGAGCACTCCGCCGGAGGCCTCACGACTTCCGCGTCCCGACAGATAGAGAGGCGACAGCCGGTGCAGCTGCGCCGCGCCGCGAGTGTTCCACTTCCCGAATTCTGGCCGCCTCTGGCCAGCAGAGTTGTTCTTGTCGAGCGTCTGCTGCGTTCCATAGACTTCACGTCCACATACACTGCTCGAGTCATCGTGAGCTGCATGGCATGAGGTTTCTTGATGCTCTGTTCACGTAAGGTAGCATGCGGAGAACAATTGTCACCGCGGCTCTTTTCGAACTATTGTCGGCCCAATTCTATCCTCGCGGTCATACGCACAACATTTGAGTTCGTGCGCCGAAAGATGGTTCTATAAACTTCCTGTGCATTATCTTGGGAGAATTCGAGAGTAAAGTTCCGTGTAATGACTTGTCAGAAAATCCTAAGAAATTTTGGTCTTATGTCAAAGCGGTAGGCGGATCAAAACAAGTGTCCAGACACTCGGTCACCAAATTGGTACCGAAACAGAGGATGACAGACTAAAGGCCGAAATACTGAATGTCTTTTTCCAAAGCTGTTTCACAGAGGAAGACCGCACTGTAGTTACTTCTCTAGATTCTCGGACGGATGACAAAATGGTAGATATCGAAATAGCCGACAGAGGGATAGAAAAACAATTAAAATCGCTCAAAAGAGGAAAGGCCGCTGGACCTGATGGAATACTAGTTCGATTTTACACAGAGTACGCGAAGGAGCTTGCCCCCCTTCTTGCAGCGGTGTACCGTAGGTCTCTAGAAGAGCGTAGCGTTCCAAAGGACTGGAAAAGGGCACAGGTCATACCCGTTTTCAAGAACGGACGTCGAACAGATGTGCAGAAATATAGACCTATATCCTTAACGTCAATCACATGTAGAATTTTGGAACATGTATTATGTTAGAGTATAATGACTTTTCTGGAGACTTGAAATCTACACTGTACAGATTTAATCTGCCAGGAAGTTTCATATCAGCGCACACTTCGCTGCAGAGTGAAAATCTCATTCTGGATACTCTGTAGGAATCAGCATGGGTTTCGAAAAAGACGATCGTGTGAAACCCAGCCCACGCTATTCGTCCACGAGACTCAGAGGGCCATAGACACGGTTTCCCAGGTATATTCCGTGTTTCTTGACTTGCGCAAGGCGTTCGATACAGTTCCCCACAGTCGTTTAATGAAGAAAGTAAGAGCATATGGACTATCAGACCAATTGTGTGATTGGATTGAAGAGTTCCTAGATAACAGAAGGCAGCATGACATTCTCAATGGAGAGAAAAGTATTCCGAAGTAAGTGTGATGTCAGGTATGCCGCAGGGGAGTGTCGTAGGACCGTTGGTATTCACTATATATATATATATATATATATATATATATATATATATATATATATATATATATATATATATATATATATATATGAGACCTTGTCGATAACATCGGAAGTTCATTGAGGCTTTTTGCGGATGATGCTGTAGTATATCGAAAGGTTGTAACAATGGAAAATTCTACTGAAATGCAGGAGGATCTGCAACGAATTGACGCATGGTGCAGGGAATGGTAATTGAATCTCAATATAGACGAGTGAATTGTGCTGGGAATACATAGAAAGATCCCATATCATTTAGCTACAATATAGCAGGTCAGCAACTGGAAGCAGTTAATTCCATAAATTATCTGGGAGTAGGCATTAGGAGTGATTTAAAATGGAATGATCATATAAAGTTGATCGTCGGTAAAGCAGATGCCAGACAGATTCATTGGAAGAATCCTAAGGAAATGCAGTCCGAAAACAAAGGAAGTAGGTTACAGCACACTTTTTCGCCCACTGCTTGAATACTGCTCACCGGTGGGGGATCCGTACCAGATAGGGTTGATAGAAGAGATAGAGAAGATCCAACGGAGAGCAGCGCGATTCGTTACAGGATCGTTTAGTAATCGCGAAAGCGTTAGGGAGATGGTAGATAAACTACAGTGGAAGACTCTGCAAGAGAGACGCTCAGTAGCTCGGTACGGGCTTTTGTTGAAGTTTCGAGAACATACATTCACCGAGGACTCGAGCAGTATATTACTCCCTCATACGTATATCTCGCGAAGGGACCACGAGGATCAAATCAGAGAGATTAGAGCCCACACAGAGGCATACCGACAATCATTCTTTCCACGAACTATACGAGACTGGAATAGATGGGTGAACCGATAGAGGTACTCAAGATACCCTCCGCCACACAGTCAGTTGGTTTGCGGAGTATGGGTGTAGATGTAGAAATATACAGTGTCTTTCAGTGTCCACCAATCAAGAATTTTCGTAAAATTTGTGTTAAACTTTCTCAGCAGTCGAACAAACCTGTGAGAACGCATACCTTCCTTCTTTGTGTACGCTCAATGTCTTGACCTCATATAGGTCTCAGTAATTCAGAAGTACCGCAGCATATATATAATGCAGTTTCAGGCTATCACTGACTTCACGTTTAGTTTTACCCTTCGTGATTGTTACTATACACCTTATTATACGCAAATTTCTCAGTGATTGGACTAATTCCAGTTGCGGCCCGCCAATCGTGTAGTCAAAATGTACTACTCTTTCACGTTTCATGTAATGCACGACTTTCCACTTCTCTACGTTAGAAGCTAATTCCCAGTTTTTTCATCAGACAACGTATAACTAAATATTACAGCAACTTTTACTGGATCGAATTTCTTTACGTATAACTACAGCTGCGAAAAGTCCAAAGTTTCGACCTACACTATACCTAAATTTCCCTGTCACATTTCCCAAATCTAACTTCCGTGTCTATAGACGCCTCTCCAGGCTGACGTGCTGAGTCGTACCCGTCACGAAATAATCGACCCAGTCGCAGACCTGGTTAAATATCTCAGTGGAACATATTTTATTTACGCGGCGTCCATGTGCTCCTCATTAAAAATCCCTTAGAAAGTCTTAGAAACAGAAGTGTTGTACCAGACGAAATATCACTTGCAGGTACAGTGGTGGGTTCTTAGCTTTGCTTCTGGAGGAGGGAGGGGGTGGAGCGATGATACAACAAAAATGAAATATCAGGTCACTTTATTATAACATGAACAAGATGAAACATACAGCTTTGTTACAACCCATGTCCACAGGAATGTCATAAGTATTTATTAATGTCACTGAACATTAATGTATCACTCGACACAGAACAAGCAGGATACTAGTATCTTCGCACACTGTACAGTTGACGATAAACAGTAATGCGGAGTCCTGTGTAACACAATTACCGCACTGGTGGTTCGGTAGAGGGGTAACATCTTCGACGATGATTGCCGAGTGGGCGCAAAACATAAGCAAGCTGATGCTCTGGCGTAGCGAAACTCTTCCGGATGTGTCTACGCCACTGTTACTCATTCGTCGTTGCTTCTGGCCCACATTTCCTCTGTGCTTGTCACTTGGACATTGCATGTGAAAGAGTTGTGCATGATGGAAGTTTCGGGAATCCGTACTGGTTTCTGTGGAGGTAAATATTTTTCAGGTGGGTCATAATGTTTGGACTCGGAATATGTTAAAATATTCTGCTGCGAATTAGTTCTGCGTGACGTAGGACAGTAGGTCTGTGGATCCGCTGCACTTCTTGCCGCAAAGACCAGACTTTCCCCTATTTTTCCTGTCGTAATCGATCTCTTTGGACACCCACTATATGTTCCTATGAAGCAGACGTCATTTACCTAACGAGTGGGCGCCGTTACTTAGACGCAAGGATCATATTCTTCTTCAGGAACAGGTGTTCATATCCCGTCAGGTCTTGGGCGCATAGTATGTAATTTGCTAATTTGGCAGTGGCATTTTTCCTTGCGCATACTTCTCCAGCGAGTCTGGTCCGTCTCCAATAGTATGAACGTCGAAGGGACGTCAAACACTGATAGCCTTAACGATTTCTTCCTGTTCAGCGTTCTCAAAAATTTTTAGAATGAGAGTAATCCCTTCTAGACATGCCATACTTGCAAAAAGTTTACACTGGCCTATGAATTGAAAGAAAAGTCAACACATGGCACCCATGGGAAATCAACATTCTGATATTAACTCTGACATACTTCATATATGACGACAATGCTGATGCAACCTTTTTGTATTTACGTTGGTCTCGAATTGGCGATAAATTGGCTTTGTCCTTGGTAAGTGGCGGGAATGGAACCTTCAAGCATCAGGAGTGGTGTGAGGTGCCCATCATAGTTGCTATGCAGAGTAATAACATATTCTGTTTAGAACAGGAAGGTAAGCAATTAAACCATGTTGCGTGGACGTGCGCTGACCTAAGAACATGATTCGTCATCCGATGATAAAGCTGAAACATCGGGAATACGTCGTAATCAATAAATAGAAAATTAAATTACTATTTACTTCTAGTTTTTTAAAGTTAAAACTAAGAAAGCACCTTATGTATACATGTTTACGTATGCCTATGAAGTTTAAAGTGAGCGTGAACAGTGCAATTTTCATGTGGAAACTTAAACCCTGGAATTTAATTTTATGTAGAAATTTGCCACAGAGATAGTATAATTTTTAAGGATGTAGAATTCATTTCTGTAATAGTCTGCTTACGTGTAGTATTAATAAAACCCACAAAAATGTGATTTTGTGTATGAAAGTAATATGCTGCTGGCTTTATTCAGTGGAATAAAGTAAACAATGAGCATTTAAACAACACTTAAGTAATTGTAAAAATAAATATTATCTAACATACATTAAAATTTTTAAATGAGTTGTGCCTAAACTCTCGGTGTAAACATAGGCTTCCCAGAGACCACAACCAGTACACTGAAGCGCGAAAGAAACTGTACAGACATGCGTATTCAAATGCACAGATACCTAAACAGGCAGAATACGTGGATGTGGTCGGCAACGTCTGTGTAAGACAAGTTTCTGGCGCAATTCTTGGCACGGTTAATGCTGCCACAGTGGCAGGTTCTGTTCATAAGAGATCTCCAGCCCCCTCGTACTCTTAACGGATTTACGAACAGCGGTGCAGGATTCGTGGTGTGAGTTCCTTTCAGCACTGCTTGAGACAATAGTCTAGTCGATGCGACATCGTGTGCTCGCGGGGGCCCTAAATGCTACTAGGCTGGTGTATCCGTTTCTTTGGCTTTTCTGTGTAGTATAAGTTAGGCAAATCGCCTCGTGTGTTAAAGGATTAACAGGTTTTCATGGGCATATTTCTCTCGTTTTAATCCATTCCTTCATCCAGGTTGTTGTTGTTGTTGTTCTTCTTCTTCTTCTTCTTCTTCTTCTTCTAACTCAGTGCCAGAGTTACCGGTAGATTTGCTGTATATGCATTTGTAGCCATTCTCAATAGTGTCATACAGCAAGCACGAACAGCGTCTGCCTCAGAAAAAGAGGTTAAATTGACAAATTTGTTGATACATGTATTGGCGTGTTCAAGTCAGTGGATAGATGAGAGCGGGTTTGACAAATGGGTCTGATGGTGTACGCGCTTCTGAGAAAGCGTCACTCTCTTCTCAGTAGTGAGGAGTGAGGCGCGCGCCGTGTGTCGCTTTTGCTGTAGGCGGCGGCCAGCGGACGGCTGGCTCGCTCGCTTTGACGCGGCCGGGCTGCCGCTGCCGCTGTCGCGTTATTCGCGCGCGATTGCCTCAGACGGGGGGCGCCGAGGCGCGGCGATATGAAATTCCGATGCGTCCGGAGGCGTTGGTGTCGGCGCCGGCGCGGCCACTGCAGCGGAGGCAACACCAGCCGCCGGACACACGGGGGTCGTGCTGCTGCTGCAGCGCCGCGCCTCCCTGTCATCGGCAGAGAGGTGATAACCTCGCTAACGAGGCGACTTTATTAAGGACAGCCCCTCCCTGCGGTATTCTTTCTTCTTACAGCATTTCAGGGACAAGGCCCGGACATCAGTTTCATAAAGCACGGCCACACAATTCTTAAAAAAAAAGGGGGGGGGGGCGGGCAGGTGCGACTAGAACCCGAAGACTGAGGCTTCCGTGCAAACCTAATTATGTATATAGACAGACAGTTCATCCATTCTGGGAATTGACTGTTACCGACACTGTTACCGACACTGTTACCGACACTGTTACCGACACTGTTACCGACACTGTTACCGACACTGTTACCGACACTGTTACCGACACTGTTACCGACACTGTTACCGACACTGTTACCGACACCAGTGATTCAGAGATTCTCGAGAATGTTTTAGTTTCAGTAGTATAGATGTGTCACAGTCATACAGAAGACGGGCGACCATTGTTAAAATAATTAGCAGTTCTCCATTCAGGGCGACTGGGTCGCAATGGTAAAATTCGAACGTCAGGCAAGGAATGACTTTATTCCTCATATGACGCGTTCCGGAATTTATCCGTCATGAGATATCCAGAAGCAACTGCGGCACGTAGAGTAGTCTGCGAATGTTTCTTTCACATTCAACTTGAAACGCTATGTCGACGTGCAGTAATCGCTCCTGGGTATCTAGCGATGGATAAATTCCGAAACGCGTCATATGAGTAATAAACTCACTTTCTGGCTACTGTAGACTTCCACCATTGTTACCCAGTCAGCCTGAATGCGGAACTACTGATTTTTGCAATTTAAAGTTTGACGTCGGATAACAAATGACAAAAGAAATATTATTTTCATGTGATACAGTTACGGATTAACAATTTTCGGATTTTTTCCTTCTCTTCTACTGTGAAACGTTGCTTCTAGTCACATTTCACGATTCTACGTCAATGCAAAGTACACTGTAGGTTGTGATGAGTGAGTTTGCGACTCTTAAACCATCTGACAGAATTGGCTGTATCTTACGATTGCATTGACTCAGAAGCTTCAATGTTTTACACTGCCAAGGAACCATAGAACCTCTGCATGTGCACGCGCGCGCGCACACACGCGCGCGCGCGCGATCTCAAAAAGCTACCGTTTTTACCGAATGAGGTACAGAACCCTAAAAAAAAAAATAACCTCTGAAGATTAGATTATTTCCGAGAACTGTCAGGTACAGAACATTTCGGTTCAGCAAGTGTTTCGCCTTTACCTTAGACTCCACTCGAAAAAAAAGTAGAACGTCTATGCCTACAAATAAGCCTGAAGTTTCCATGTTTTACAATCTGCAGAAATATTCGTAAACTGATTTACTGTTCTGCTGCTGTTATGTGATGTTATTATGTGTTTGAATAATGTAAAATTTGTCTAAATGAACCTTTGGGGGATAAAAGTGCATAGCGTGAAACTTTTGTACGTAAACTCGCCTGTACGAATCTCACTACGAGGAGCGTATTTAGATTTTATTTTAATTTCTGTAATTAATAAATCAAATGTTAAATTGAAATATTGAATCCTAATTTTATTTTTAATGACGCGCTGAAAGAGGATAAATTAAAACTTGATATGTGGGGAATGCCTCTTTGTTTAAAAATAATACAGTTCAATCTCTGGAAGTAAAATACTTCATTCTTTATTTGACGTTTCACATTTTTGGTTCAAATGGCTCTGAGCACTATGGGACTTAATATCTATGGTCATCAGTCCCCTAGAACTTAGAACTACTTAAACCTAACTAACCTAAGGACATCACACAACACCCAGCCATCACGAGGCAGAGAAAATCCCTGACCTCGCCGGGAAGCGAATCCGGGAACCCAGGCGCGGGAAGCGAGAACGCTACCGCACGACCACTAGCTGCGGGCTTCACATTTTTGTACCAAATTTATTGCGAATACTCGCATTTTCATGCGAATAGTAGCTGATTAAAAATTAAATATTTTTATTAAAACTTTATCCAATATTTGTGAATCAACATTGCACTTGTTTGTAACTATGGGATTTAAGTAAAAAATCGATGACTGTCCAGGCTCTGAATTTAAAGCGCTATGAATGTGAAGAAAATAGAGTAGTCAGTTACTCGGTACCCTTGTAAATGAAATTGGGGCGCACAGTGAACGCGCAGAGATACAGGGAAGTTGCTGCACTGTCTGTATCCACGCCTTTACTCCGCAAGCTGTTTCAGGCTGTGCCGGTGAGTCTTCGGTACCACTGTCAGTTCTACACTTGCCTGGTTCCGGGACAGAAAGACTGCCGGGTAACTTCCTTTAGTTCCAGTTTCTCTTCTGTTTCCGTTGTGGTTGGGGAAGACGTAATATGCTTCCTGACTACTTGGAACGTACGCTGTCGGTATTTTAACAGTAAATTTGGCTGTAATGTAAAACGCATCTCTTGTAGCGTCTGCCACCGGAGATTCATAAGCATCAACGTAACGCTTTCCGGCTCACCTGACAAACTAGTGAGTAAGCGTTCCTCTTCTGTGGATGTTACCAAACTCTTGGTATTAATTGTACCTGTTACGGCTATCAGATTGATTAGAATTATGTGATCGGTCGAGTCAGTGTTTTGTAATGGACTTCTTTCGTGGCTGATTCAAACTCACCGTAACTCCCTGCGCATCGTGTTGGATTGGTAGGCCTACCAGGCGGTCTCGTGTCGTGACGTTACAAATGATTCAAATGGCTCTGAGCACTACGGGATTTAAGATCTGAGGTCATCGGTCCCCTAGACTTAGAACTATTTAAGCCTAACTAACGTAACGACATCACACACATCCATGCCCGAGGCAGGATTCGAACCTGCGACCGTAGCAGCAGCGCGGTCGCAGACTGAAGCGCCAAGAACCGCTCGGTCACAGCGGGCGGCGTGACGTGACGTTAACAGCGCTCACGTAAGTCACGGCAGTGAAGTGGCGTGTGTGTGTGTGTGTGTGTGTGTGTGTGAGGCTCGATTGTATGGAAACAGCGCAGTAAGACACGTCGACATAGAGACTCGGCAGGGCGACAGAAAGAAAACTCTTGTTTTGGCGTGCCCAAGATCGCACCGTGAATTAAGTCGGTGGGTCCACGCTTATTGTCATAAGTGTCCACCGGAGACGTGCCATTCGCAGCCATGTAACACGGCGTAACAACAGTAGCCGTAGAGAAGCTTGTAACCGGCAGGCACCGGAGGCGAGTTCACGCCTTTGGCAATGACAAACGGTTTCACTGCCCGCAGCAAATGCTGTAGCGAGTAACTTAGGCCCGTCTCAACCGACCTAACATTGCGAAGAGTACTACATTCAGTTCACAGTTTAATCAGGTACGTAAGAAAAGGTCGTCGCACACAGCGGTACGTTAAGGTGTTCGCCTCCCCTAGCCCAGACAACACAAGCTGGGCCGAGCTGAGCGGAGGCGTGCAGTGAGAGATCCGACGGGTCGCGGTTTCGCCTCCGTATAAATGGTACAAGGTGTCCAGTGAGCCAGCAGTGCGCGGACCGCTTAATCCTCAGTGTGCGGAGGACGTAACTGAGACCGCAGGTGTTCTCAGGTGTACTTGTTAGTATCGTGACTTGGACCCACGCACTCATTCGGGTTATCGCCAACGTGAACCGGGATATTTATTTCAATTTTTATTATTGACCAGGTAATCGTCTTCCTTTTACGCCTTCACGCTGTATGAACACTAAGCCCTTCCGAGACGACACCAGCCAAATTCACATCCGCCCGTGTGAACGCGACCGCGACCGGAACGAGGAGTCCACCCGGCGGATTACTGTAATTTTACGAAGTATAAAATAGGGCATCAAATTTTTTACTTCAATACTTCAACTGTTTTTGAATTAAGTTATTTCGTTGGAAAAATGAGTCATTGAGCCAGCCGTTGTGGCCGAGCGGTTCTAGGTGCTTCAGTCAGGAAGCGCGCGACCGCTACAGTCGCAGGTTCGAATCCTGCCTCAGGCATGGATGTGTTGGATGTGTGTGATGTCCTTAGGTTAGTTAGGTTTAAGTAGTTCTAAGTTCTAGGGGACTGATGACCTCAGCAGTTGACTCCCATAGTGCTCAGAGCCATTTGAACAGTCATTGAAATGCGTGAAGTGTTCAGACGATATGAGTCCCGACGGAATTATACAGGCGAAGTACATTAGGGGCTGAAGTCCCAAAAGAATCGTACAGCAGAGATTATTGTTTGGTTATACTTACAAAAACAGTGCCTTCGTTCATTAACATACAAAAAATATTACACTCTCAAAACTCTGGATGGGGCCTATATTCCACCTTTGTAGATGCGCAAAGCTTACAGTTGCCTCTTGAACTGACAAATGTTGGTCCGTGAGATCCTGTACACTGACAAGGTACGTAGTTTGAATCCGAAAATGCTGCTTTTCTTCTCTTTGAAGTTCGAACAGGAAAAGTTTTTCATTTTTGGGACTTCCACGATTTTCTGCACGTTTGCTTGCTCTAGAGTGAGTAGACCAAGTGTAGTTAGACGTTTGAAATCAATCAATCGGAGTGTCACCTTTTATGTCACAGTATGAAGTACGGGAATTCACAGGATCATTTTCACCATTCCGTGAAACTGCCTATCAACGCTAATCTACACTCCGCCCGAACAGGCCATGAAGGCCGAATAGTATCGACCGGCCGCCGTGTCATCCTCAACCAACAGGCGTCACTTGATACGGAGGGGCATGTTTTCAGCACACATCTCTCCCGACCGTTTTGTTAGTTTACTAGACCATAAAACTGCCTTTAACGATACTTTTTTGGCTTGATATCCATTTTATAGCTACACCTCAAACATATCACCTTCATCTACGCCATACATGTATTCAGGGTGTTACAAAAAGATACGGCCAAACTTTCAGGAAACATTCCTCACACACAAATAAAGAAAAGATGTTATGTGGACATGTGTCCGGCAACGCTTACTTTCCATGTTAGAGCTCATTTTAGTTTCGTCAGTATGTACTGTACTTCCTCGATTCACCGCCAGTTGGCCCAATTGAAGGAAGGTAATGTTGACTTTGGTGCTTGTGTTGACATGCGACTCATTGCTCTACAGTACTAGCATCAAGCACATCAGTACGTAGCATCAACAGGTTAGTGTTCATCACGAACGTGGTTTTGCAGTCAGTGCAATGTTTACAAATGCGGAGTTGGCAGATGGCCATTTCATGTATGGATTAGCACGGGGCAATAGCCGTGGCGCGGGACGTTTGTATCGAGACAGATTTCCATACCGAAGGTGTCCCGACAAGAAGGTGTTCGAAGCAATTGATCGGCGTCTTAGGGAGCACGGAACATTCCAGCCTATGACTCGCGACTGGGGAAGACCTAGAACGACGAGGACACCTGCAATGGACGAGGCAATTCTTCGTGCAGTTGACGATAACCCTAATGTCAGCGTCAGAGACGTTGCTGCTGTACAAGGTAACGTTGACCACGTCACTGTATGGAGAGTGCTACGGGAGAACCAGTTGTTTCCGTACCATGTACCATGTGCAGGCACTATCAGCAGCTGATTGGCCTCCACGGGTACACTTCTGCGACTGGTTCATCCAACAATGTGTCAATCCTCATTTCAGTGCAAATGTTCTCTTTACGGATGAGGCTTCATTCCAACGTGATCAAATTGTAAATTTTGACCATCAACATGTGTGGGCTGACGAGAATCCGCACGCAATTCTGCAATCACGTCATCAACACAGATTTCCTGTGAACGTTTGGGCAGGCATTGTTGGTGATGTCTCGATTGGGCCCCATGTTCTTCCACCTACGCTCAATGGAGCACGTTATCATGATTTCATACGGGATACTCTACCTGTGCTACTAGAACATGTACCTTTACAAGTACGACACAACATTTGGTTCATGCACGATGGACCTCCTGCACATTTCAGTCGAAGTGTTCTTACGCTTCTCAACAACAGATTCGGTGACCGATGGATTGGTAGAGGCGGACCAATTCCACTGCCTCCACGCTCTCCTGACCTCAACCCTCTTGACTTTCATTTATGGGGGCATTTGAAAGCTCTTATCTACGCAACCCCGGTACCAAATGTAGAGACTCTTCGTGCTCGTATTGTGGACGGCTGTGATACAATACGCCATTCTCCAGGGCTGCATCAGCGCATCAGGGATTCCATGCGACGGAGGGTGGATGCATGTATCCTCGCTAACGGAGGACATTTTGAACATTTCCTGTAACAAAGTGTTTGAAGTCACGCTGGTACGTTCTGTTGCTGTGTGTTTCCATTCCGTGATTAATGTGATTTGAAGAGAAGTAATCAAATGAGCTCTAACATTGAAAGTAAGCGTTTCCGGACACATGTCCACATAACATATTTTCTTTCTTTGTGTGTGAGGAATGTTTCCTGAAAGTTTGGCCGTACCTTTTTGTAACACCCTGTTTATAATAATGTCGTACAACTGTCAGTGTGTCCAGTTGAACGTTCGATCCATCTTCTGGGTTCTGGATACAGTGCGTACTTCAGCTAAGTCGTAAACGTAGTTTAGGTTATAATTGACTATTACAATGGTACTGCATTAGTATTTTACCCGCATTAACGTTAGAATTTATGAGGGTAACTACACAGAAATTATCGCGCACCTCAGTTAACATTTAAACCTTTTATTTACGCAACCTTGCAGCGTCATTTCACACACCAAGCAGCCATTTGTAATAGAGCTATTCACGTTCCAGGCTGATCTATAGTCTTCGGAATGGCGTGCAGGTCCGTGCTGACATGCAGCGTGTAGGTAGCAGAAGCTGTATGGAATGGGACCTTTCTTTTCCTACGTGTCTAACGGGCTGTTCAATTACGCAATGCCACACACAATTTGCTGGGACTTAGTCCCAGCCAGTAAATAGTGGCTAACGAGGAGGGGTCAGCGTGGTGTGCGGCCTGGATGTGGTTTTTAGACGGTTTTGCACCTCTCACTAAGTGAATGCTGAGCTTGTTCCCTCGTTCCGCCTCAGATAAAAGCTCCGCAAACATTTCGAACACTTCCTCACAGTAGCATATATATTTTACTCCATACGCAGACAGAATGCGTACACAGCTTACATGCTTAGGGCTGAATAGGAGTCGGATGAGCTTAGCTATTTGGTCTCGTCAAACACACACTAAGCACTCAGCCATTCGTGTTCACAAGGCTGTTTTGATGGAGAATCAGGATCCACTACCACACCTTGACTTAACTGGTCTGGCCTGCTAATCAGCTGACCTTACTACCACATACGATGTCTGGGTCTATTTGGGATAGCTGACGAAATTTAGCGATCAGCGACCCTAAAATTTAGCATCTCTTCCTGATGCAACCATCAATGAAGGGCGTCAGTTGCATATAGCATAACTGAAGAAACTTTAACGACTCTTTTTCTCGCTGGGTTCATGCCATTATCAAAGTGAGAGGAGCTTCTACGCCTTATTAGCGTGATAGCTCCTGGGGTTGACGTTTTTAGTTGGGCGTGCTTAAACTTCCTTGGTTTTTCCAAGAACATCAGATTGTCAACTCAGTTTTCAGGTGTTGGTATGTGGTCATTCCACTTTACCTTTTTCCGAGCTGTTGTTGTCAGGTTATTTATCGTCACTACTTTGATCCACAGTGTGGGCAGGCGCCCCGCGATTGGTTTCAGTTCGACTCGCGAAAGAAATTCCCAAAGTTATTCGTAATTGTTTTGGATCTGGAATTGCCTGTCTCATTATAGTAATTTAACGTTGTTGTTGTTGTTGTCGTTGTTGTCTTCAGTCCAGAGACTAGTTTGATGCAGCTCTCCATGCTACTCTGTCCTGTGCAAGCTTCATCTCCCAGTACATACTGCAACTAGTGTATTCATCTCTTGGTCTCCCTCTACGATTTGTACCCTTCACGCTGCCCACCGTTAAAATATGCAACTAAGTCTTGCCCATTGTGGACGTATTACAACGCTGCAAATGTTGAAAAGGAAAGTAATTTGTAATGAATTAGCTGTTACAGGCGTGTATTTTTCCGTGATGACATGTCAACATGCTTTCCAACCTATCTTCAGATGTTTACACTTATTTACCTGTCGTGAACTTTTTTCTTTCCTTCTGTCTCTCTCTCTCTCTCTCTCTCTCTCTCTCTCTGCAGAATTTTGCAATAGAAGTTTTTAGTAGAGCTATTGTAAAACGTCGTAAGTGCAACCGTCGACAATGATAGAAGCTGAAGAAATGAATTAAAATTTGTGCCACAGGCGGCACTTGAAAACGGATCATGTGCTTAATAGGCAGATAGACTAACCATTACGCCAGTGTAGCAGTATGGCTGCCACATCTATACAGACTAGAGCAGTCCAATACGCTCCTCCAGTAACGGAGAGCCTCGGCAGTATTAACGACTTAAGAAAGGGAAAGTGGTCTGAAGACGTGAATTTAAGTTTGTGTTAAGGAGGACGTTGAACTAGGGTAGTCCATGCATCAGCGGTGTCACGGTTAGCACAAACTGCCTGGGAAACAAGAGACCTGGGTGTGGCACAAATTTTTATTTATTTGTTCATCTTCTATCGTTATCAAATATGGAGTGGAGACTCGTGTGTCTCAATGAAAATGTGATTTCATTAATTCAATAAAGATACAGTGTTCAACACGTTTAACCCTTTCGTGGGCAAAATTATTGAGCAGTTTTTTTTTATGAATGGAGATCAGATAGTAGTTAACAGATAGGTATATTTATCATACGGAATATCAAATTCGCTCCAACTGTGAAAGTGAGGTCACACAACAAGGTGGGAAGTATTCTTCCCACAGCCCTTCCTTGTAGTTGAATGATAAAAACAACTTTTTCGATATAAGTCATATTTATTTCATAAATTTACTTACCTTGTTACAATGATTGTTCACAATTACTTGCCATGAAATTTTCTGAAACCTGGGTCTATGCAGAGTGGTATTTGACAATATGTACAATCACAGCGGGTGCTCTTCTCCGCAGCTTTGGTACTACAATGATTGCGCGTCCAGTAGGTTTCTCCTAAAATGCGTTGATACTCCCCCTATAGCCACATGACGAAAATCTTCAGGTACTTTACCCCTTTTTGCCAGAAAGACAGGTTTTTGTCCACGCCTTTTTTGGGATGAGAAGCCAGCGATAAATTGTCTGGCTAGATGGATCCTGTATGTGAGCTGATCATGCTGTCCACTTTCTCTTTTACTTATTTTCCACGGGATAAAACTGTTCACTGCAGCAACATCCACCAGGAAATAAAATATTCTGTACCACCATTTTACAGAACGTCTGACAATAGCACACCTTTCTCGTAATTGATCAAACTTATCGACACCACCCATTATTTTGTTGTATTCTGCCACAACTTCAGGACAAGAAATCTCTACTAGTACCATTCTTGTTTTTCTTTTTCACTGTGGCTGCTTCTCATGGGCCATGAATTGAGGACAGGAAAGTGACTGGACGGTTATCCATCCATTTTACTGCAGAAATGGCCCCTTTTGTTTCAAACTGGAATTCTCCTCGTTCCAATTTTAAGTTTTCCTTCATAAATTTGGGTAAATCAAAAGTTTTTACTTTATACTATAGCTTTGAGGAAAAAATCACAAAATGTCACGCAAACAGCACTGAAAGGCTCCTCTACAGAGCAACACTCAGCTATACAATGCCTCTGCGCGAAAGTACAGCAAAAACGGCGGGAACTTCCAATTGGAAGTAGTACCCTATACTGTTCACTAGGTGGTAGCACCGTACAGAGGTGAGAACTGTGAATCCCACGGGACTAGGAGCGAGTTGATTGTAGTGGGAAGCATGTTTCCCACGGCTCACGAAAGGCTTAAATAAATGTAAACACATGAAGATGGGGTGAACAGAAAATGAATGTCCTCTCAAGAACTCATATCTGTGCGTTACCACGTAAACATTGTCACGGACGTTACACAGCTTAGACTTCACGCACTAGGAACGCTGTAGTCACGTCACGTGACGAGATGGTCCGCGTATCACCAAAGGTTTCCCATCCCTGGTCTAATCGAAGAATCGTGTGGAGCCTTCGTCCTACCAAATGAGCCAGCTCATTGGAACCTCCCCCCCCCCCCCCCCCCCCCCCCGCGCCGCGCCCCGGCCCGGTGAGAGTCAGTTGCAAAGTCCTGCTCCTGTCCTCCATCTTCCGCAGGTCTTCCTGCATTTCGCATCAGTTTGCTGCCGTAACAGCTTTTCCTGTTGGCAACTTGACTATCTGCGAGTAGCCTCACGGAGACTGTTGGTGTAAACTGGAACACTGAAAGTAGTAGTATTCCGAGTAAGCCGCTGGGAAGGCAGAACAGGCCAACAGGCAGCTGGTTTATCTGGAAGGCTCCCGGGTTCGATTCCCGGCGGGGTCAGGGATTTTCTCTGCCTCGTGATGACTGGGTGTTGTGTGATGTCTTTAGGTTAGTTAGGTTTGATTAGTTCTAAGTTCTAGGGGACTAATGACCATAGATGTTGAGTCCCATAGTGCTCAGAGCCATTTATCTGGAAGGCTTCGGTCACGCGTGCGTTTCGTCAGGTGCGGCGACTCGCTGTGCTTTACTATACGTATTAGCGACGTAGCGGGCTGTTGCCTTTGGCTGCCGCTTGGCACGTTAAGAATAGCTGCAGTAGTCGCGCGTTGCTCCCCACATACTGACTGCGGTCAAAGCTTTACACTTCCAAAATACGCTTTGCACATATAGAGCTAATCGGATTAATACTTGACACGGGGATGCGTATTCGAGCCGAGCAGTGTGGAAAACCCGGTGCGGCAATCCAGATTTAGATTTACCGCGCTTAAATAAAATAAAAGCGATTGCCGGGATGGTTCTTTTGGGAAAGGTATCACTAAATGCGTTTCGACTGTAAATATGCGCTTAATCGTTTAGGTCCACACAATTTTTGAAAGCAGTGAAGTAATACGTCCAGGACGATCCCCGCAAACAAAGTATTTGGTCAAACCAACCTGAGCTTTTATAGCAATGCAATGTTTACTAACTCCCCTCCAGCTCGCACCCACTCATTCGTACTCCGAGCACTTGTTAACGTTGTAAAATTCCCAGACTGGCTGAAATTGCAGTAGCTGTTGGCGTTGCCGTTGTTAGAATCCTATCTACCGTTCATGGTGGTATTGGTGTCTTACTTGTTGTTTCCTAGTTACGTCACTTTCGCGCTATCGAAACTTGTAATTCGCTTTTACTCTGGTGGATGGTAAGTCCGTTAAGGAGTAAATGGTTAGATGCCAAAAATCCGCTCTACTACGTACGCCACAACTTGGTATTCTTCTGTTACGCGCTTAGTAAAGGAAAATCGGCTCAGTAGCTAAGTAGCCGCTAAGAGCACCCGGAATCATTTCCCGTATTGCGAAGGATTTATTTTCCTTCAGACCCCAATGGAGGCTGGAACAGACTCCACTCAACTTTGCTTGGATGAATTTTAAACCGCTTGAAACGGAAGCGCCAGCACCGTTTCGGGATAGTTGTCATTAACGGCCGGTAAGATGTTGTGTTACGAACGCAGCCCTTCATTATTACAACCAGTGACGCCGTTGTCTGATGAGTATTCATCTATCAGCCACCAGAGCCCGATCAGTGTAACCACAGATCAGCTCTCTGTCACGTTTCTCTGAGCCCAACACCATTCGTGCGGAATTGCGGTGTATCATTAAGGAATGTAAGTACGCAAAATGAACTAATTTACTGCCGAGTAGTACCTAAGTCGGCGGTCAGGAGCTGAGCAAAAGCTATTGAAATTATTTTATTTATCAGGCTATCCTGGCAAAGTTTGGGCCATCAAGCCATCTCTCACATCCAAGCAGATACTCTACAAATTGTACATAACTTTGCTTACCACATACGTGTTACAAGAAGTCTTACATTTAATGTGATATCCAACAATTGTAAATAACTATGATGTAAATAGTGGAAACACTGGAAGCTACAGGTAGAAAAAGCAATGTTCGTTCTCGAAAAGGTAAACAACAAAGACAAGTTTATAGCAGGTAGATTTGAAGTAAAGAGACAGGCAACAATGGACGTGTGAGAATGGGGTGGGAGCTTCATAGGATACCAAACAATAGAGGTGAGGTATTTATTTTACGGTTTTCCGGGGAGAAAATGGCTTAAATGTGCTCAATTTAAGGGAAAAGTTAGGAGGATGACAGAAGGTATTGAATCAGGTATTGATAAAACCCAAAAGGGTACTGACTCGTGCACAGGATGCAGCATAGCTTATTACATAGGCAAACAGCCGAAACGGCCTAGTATTTTGCGAATGTCCTTGTTTTGTGTAGGGCCATAGCTAGCGTACTAGGTGAGATCTTGGGTTGCTTTTATGATGAGTAAACCAACTTGTCCCTCACAACCATCCAAAGTGGACGTACAAAGCACTGACTTGAAATTTTCTGTCCGCAGCTCGTGGTCGTGCGGTAGCGTTCTCGCTCCCCGCGCCCGGGTTCGATTCCCGGCGGGGTCAGGGATTTTCTCTGCTTCGTAATGACTGTGTGTTGTGTGATGTCCTTAGGTTAGTTAGGTTTAATCGCCAGTACCTCATCTCCTCCTTTCCAAGACCGAAGTTCACAGGTTCTACTCTCTGTCCGGCACACAGTTTTAATCTGCCAGCAAGTTCCAAAACAGCGCACACTCGGCTGCAGAGTGAAAATTCGTTGTGGATGTAATTACAAGCTGGCAGTTGCAAATGTTCAAGACGTAACGCACGCACGTCTTAGACTTTTCACTAATCGTGCAGTGTTTGATTACATTGCGAAAGTGGAGGTTCATTAGGACTAGTAGTAACACAAGATTGTTTCACGACCTGCGTGAATACACTGACGAATAAAAATCGCAACACCAAAATATTATTAACGTAGACTGTTCAAATATCGTGAATACACTTGTCTAGGTAACGTATTTAACTGATGAACATCGCAAGATCGCAGATTACTGTAAGCGTGAGATAAACCATTGCAAATGCGAAATGCTGGTACATTAATAACGGGTGTCAACTTCAGAATGTTGAACGAAAGCGTAAAAAAACGAGCATGTATTGTGTTGTACAGGTGCCGGGTGTCAGTCTGTGGGATGGAGTTCCATGACTGTTGCACTTGGTCAGTACAGGGACGGTAAATGCTGTTGGAGTTGTCGTCTCATGAAGTCCCATACGTGCTCTGTGGGAGACAGACTGGTGATGGAGCAGGCCAAGACACCAGGTCGACATTCTGCAGTGCATATTTGGTTGCAACAGCGGTTTTGGGCGCGCGTCATCCCGTTGGAAGACACTTCCTGGAATGTTTCTCATGAGTGGGAGCGCAGCAGGTCCAGTCACCAGACTGACGTCAGAATCTGCAGCCAGGGTGGTGCTGCTGTCATACGAAATCGCACCCCAGACCACAACACCAGATGTAGGTTCAGTGCGTCTAGCATGCAGACACGTTGGTTGCAGGCCCTCAGCTGGCAACACACGGCCATCACTGGCACTGAGGCGGAACCAGCTTTTATCAGAAAACACGACAGACGTCCACCCTGCCCTCCGACGAGCTCCACCTTAACACCACTGTAGTCGCAAATGGGGGTGGTTGCACGCTGCAGGGCGTCTGGTTTGGAGCTGTCCTTGGAGTAACCGGTTTGTGGCAGTTCGTTGTTCACTCATGTGCCAGTGGGTGCTCAAATGGCCAGTGCAGGTGCAGTACGATGCGCCCCAAGCCATACGCCGAAAACGATGATCTGCCCTCAAGGTAGTGCCACGTGGCCGACCGGAGTTCCGTCTTCTTGCGACCGTATATTCTTGCGACCGTATATTCTTGCGACCGTATATTCTTGCGACCGTGTATTCTCGCGACCGTGTATTCTCGCGACCGTGTATTCTCGCGACCGTGTATTCTCGCGACCGTGTATTCTCGCGACCGTGTACTGTTCTCGCGACCGTGTATTCTCGCGACCGTGTACTGTTCTCGCGACCGTGTACTGTTCTCGCGACCGTGTACTGTTCTCGCGACCGTGTACTGTTCTCGCGACCGTGTACTGTTCTCGCGACCGTGTACTGTTCTCGCGACCGTGTACTGTTCTCGCGACCGTGTACTGTTCTCGCGACCGTGTACTGTTCTCGCGACCGTGTACTGTTCTCGCGAACACCGCTGCATGTACAGTGTCTATAATCCTGCCAAGTGTTCCTGCAGTGTCACAAGAGGACTATGCAGCTTCTCGTAGTTTTTTTAAACGACGACGTTCAAAGTCAGTGAGGTGTTAATAATGGCGTCCTTCTCACCTTAAAGACACTCCTGACTATTATCAAGTCCCAACGTCCAGTCTGAAATGTAACGGTCACCAACGCTGCAGCGTGTTTCGAACCTCAACCTAATTTAATCCTCAGGAGCCACTAGCCCTACTCTTACGCGACTGGAGTGAAATTCGTGTAGACGTCATATTTCAGATGTAGAAACACGCCTACCAACTTCGTCACACAACTCCTCCTCGGTCTTTTTCCGTCCGTGTGTGTTCTGAAACTCAGGGAGCAGACAGAGACAAAGAGAAGGTTGCTGCTCAAGGCGGCAGTACTTTCAGCGGAGTTCCGCCCTAGAACACCACCGACTCAAAGGAAGGCCTCGGCGCTTGTTGGTGACGTCACGTCAGCTAGGCACGGCGAACGCCACGTCTGTTGCAGGCAGACTCATAACGGCGGTGTCTCCCTCTCCGACACAGGAAAATGTGAAACTACTGGCGGCAGTTGACCAACACACATTGTTCGGAGACATTTCTGCAATCAATTAATTGTGCAATTCATTACACTTCTTAACAAATAGTGTACTCCTGAACTTAAATTTCCACCTGTTTTAAGGATTGACATACAAAAACATCTTCATGGTCCAGCAGCAACAGAATTCGTGCTGCTTTACCTTATTTGTAAATCTGAGGAAGTTACGTTTGTACTTGGTTGCTTTTACAAGAAACTGAACATATTGGTGCTCTTCTTTAGGTACCTTGGTTGACTATGGGGTGAGGAGCACTGAATGTTAATGAAACATCTTGCGATTGTACACGTCGAGGGAGGGGGTGGGGGACAGAAGAAGAGGCAAAAGAGAGATCCTTGTTTTATGAAATAAAATTTTTTTATCTTATAAAGTTTCTCCTTTCAATTACAAGAGGGGAATGTTTATCTTTTCTAATGTGCATGTTTAAAAAAGTTTAAGCTCAGCAGTATTTTCGATGTATGAAGCTATTTTGTTTCCTGGTTAGAATTCCTTTCGTTGAAAACGACTGTAATCTAATGAGTGGCAACAGTTGGACATTTAGACATGTAAATTAGTTCACATTTCCAGTGACGATGTCAAACGAAAATAAATAAATAAACAAAACGAGTTAATTGTAAGGGGGTTGGGGTAAGTTTCGATAACAAAATGGATCAAGTAAATATAGTTACTTGAATGTAAAATTTCCGAAGCTTGCAATGGGGCAAAGCATTGTCTCGTATTGATCTAAGTTTGTTTCGCGGGATTCAGTAATACAGAACTATGATCTTCATTTGTAGCTTTACGATAGTAAGAAAATCTTTCATCTAAATAAAACTGCAGAATGCAAAACAAAACGCCGGCCGAATTGGCCGTGCGGTTAAAGGCGCTGCAGTCTGGAACCGCAGGACCGCTACGGTCGCAGGTTCGAATCCTGCCTCGGGCATGGATGTTTGTGATGTCCTTAGGTTAGTTAGGTTTAACTAGTTCTAAGTTCTAGGGGACTAATGACCTCACAAGTTGAGTCCCATAGTGCTCAGAGCCATTTGAACCAAGCCAAAACAATACCAAACATGCTGCCCAAAAACGAGAGATTCATAGTGATAAGGACGCCCAAGCGTTTCTGCCTGCAACAGACCTGGCGTTCGTCGTGCCTGGCTGACGTGACGTCACCAACAAGCGCCGAGGCGTTCCTTTGAGTCGGTGTTGCCTAGAAGCGCGTCGTTGGAAGCTAGACGGAGTGCTGTGGAAGTTGGCCGCGGGCTGCTCCGTCCGCGGGAGGAAGCTGGTGTTGCGACAACGGGCGCAGCTCTCGCTGGCTGGCTGGCTGGCTGGCTGCCGTGTCGTCACAGGGAGGAGGGAGCAGCGGCGTACGTCTGCCCGTGCGTCGTGAGACGCCGCGCCGTGGCTCAGCCGCTGACAGCAGAAGACGCTTCCGTCGGGGCGCGCTGCCGTTGTGCAACGCCTAATGACCGCATTGTCTGCGAAGGACTGGGCTAAATTTAACCCCCACCGGCTCCTCCTGACCGACGCACAGTCTTTGCATCGTGACACGCACTGAATACTGTCTCGCTTACACTTCTGGCTCGTCTTGGATTACCTCACGGCGCGTGACGCTTGGTGGGCGTGCACTAGGCTGAGCAGTGTGCACCTTACCACCTACAAGGGGCGGTCAGATGAAATAGAGATGGGGAAAAAAGTAAACTGATGATGGAGTTACAAGGGGAGGTCGAAAAGTTTCTAGCCTAACAAATAGAGAATGGCAGCAATTCAATAGTGCCAATTTGTTTTTCAATACAATACCCGTGTGCACTAAAACACCTGCGGGAACCCTCAGATAACTACGGCAAACCACTTAAATGAGAAAAGGTCTTAGATTTCGACTCCAACAGCATCAATCACTGCATCATTGTCAAATCATCGTCCTGGGAAAAGAAAAAAGTCTGATGTATGGAGCCAAAACTGGAGAATATGTCGGAACAATTCGAACCCGCAGTCACGCAGTATTTCCAATGTTGAGAGGGATTTGATCGCCGGTGCGTTGTCCTGATGCAAAAGAACTCCGTGCGCGAATTTCCCGCGCCTTTCTTTACCTCTTCTCTCAAACGGCAGGTATGACATTTCAGAATATAAAGCTTTTTTTATTTAGGTGCGTTTTGGCATGGTACGCTATTGCGATTAAAGAACAAAGAGTAAGATTAGTGGGTTTGTCATTCAAGTATTTCAGGAGTTAATTTGTTGCGTAGCGGTAAAACTATGGGTCGTGTAAACTGTAAACAATATAATTGTAGACAAATATGCAGCACGCTATTTTACTTTTTACTGTGGCACTCACATGTAACTAGGACCGCCCAACACATTGAAAGATTAGTTGTCTTAGCACATGTGGGAGGGGGGCAGGCAGTTGTGTATTTGATTAAGAAGCAACGTGAATTCCTTGTACAGCAGAATACATGGAAATATACGGAATAATTGAATGCGGAAGTAGGTAGTTATTTTTTGTCAGTACAAAATATAGACGGCGAAAGAAAGTACGTAGTCAAAAAAATGTGGGTTTTTTCCGGACAGAAGGAAGAGCAGACGACGTCCTGCAAACTGGTTTGAAGATTTCTTGCAGCTATCGCCTGGCAGATAAGTCCACGGAGACGATTAGGAAATTAAGAGGAAATTGACATTTGGGAACAAGAATTTGTGACAGGCTGGTAAAAATTATTTCACGCGAGACGAAGTAATAGGCGACAAAGACTTGTAATTTAGGGAAACGCTACGAAACCAGTTGCGTCGTGATGGTTGATCTGAAATCGGAATTCTCTCTCTCTCTCTCTCTCTCTCTCTCTCTCTCTCTCTCTCTCTCTCTCTCTCTCTCTCTCGCTACAATTCTGTCGAGGAGGTGCGCCAGAGTTCGGATACAAATGTCTCATATCATCCGAATTATCCGCCGGATGATGTAATCTCGTAAGGCGAATGCTGGGATAGCTAGTTTCACGAAGCTACAGTCGGTTTCCATCCTCCGCTTCACCCAACTGAGACGGTCATTCGTATGTCAGGGCATCGACTTGCGATACTTCTGGAATAATTCTACTTATTTAAGAGTTCTTTGATTACACCTCAGGATCTTATGTAAATCGCGACAATTTCTTACAAGTAAATAAAAGTGGAAAGCTGATACAGTATTCATTCCGATTTAAGTGTGTGGAGAGTGTAGCACGTGTATTTTAAGAACAGTCCTTAGTTCAGCGGTGCGAGTGGAAGTGCACACCTCTTGGTGCTGAGCGACGTCAATCGTCTCGTAACTTACAAATGCGGCATTGATGTGTACTTCAAGGTTGACTGTAAAGTGTGGTTTGTGAAGAGAACGATATGTTGTAAACGTGTGACTAAAAATATCCCTAAGCTAGGACGCAGGATTTAGTTACAGGATTTCAAATTAAATAACTGCCTCAGTAAGGTGGTCGGTGGAGCTTAAAGACTTGGACTCGGCTGTTGGAGTCGTGTTCCGCACACAAGAAGTACTGGCATGGAGGACACGTCGCCCCTGAATAGCGTTCCTGCCCGCATACGTTCAGAGTGTCAGCAAGTCCATTACTGCAGAACATTAGGGTAGCCAATTGTTGTACGGTAGTGCCACTACGTCAACGAGTCACTCTTTCCTTAAGGGGATACGGAATCGGATTTTGGGTTAAAAAATCGAATTTTTTTTTATTGGCGTATTATATTCTGCCATGTTTCCTCTTTAAAATGACGTATCATACATAGCTCTACTACAAGTATAACTATTTTATTTTTATATATTTGTGAGATCGGGTATTGCGCTTTAGTTATACACGTCTCTCGTGGCTGACCATGAACTTTTTGGCAGTACCTTTAAAGTGACATGAATTCAAATATCCCGGTTTCCAGCGACTATTTATACACTAATTGCCCGAAAATGTTTCTCTCTGGTTTCCT
This sequence comes from Schistocerca nitens, assembly GCF_023898315.1. NCBI lineage: Eukaryota > Metazoa > Arthropoda > Insecta > Orthoptera > Acrididae > Schistocerca > Schistocerca nitens. The sequence goes on from NC_064620.1 coordinate 11,463,781, forward strand.
CAAGTTACTCTTTGACTTTGTGGCGGGACTGTTTTGTAAACAGTGTGATATAAGAAAGTAGTTGTTGTTGAGTTATTTCGTATTTAGTGCTTCATTTTTCGCAGTGAAAATGCCTAGAGCTAAAGCAAAAGTATTTAAAAAGCGTGTGAACTGGCAAAAGAAAAGAAATAATGATTCATTAGCAAAGCAAAGCAGTTCATCATCATCACTGTTGGAAAATGTGAATCCACTTATTACTGATTTGCCGAACGAACTTACACCAAATGAAAACAGTGCTTCTCATAAAAAACTAAGAGATTTGGAAGAGAAATATAATTTACTTGATAGAGGGAATGAAGTTTTTGAACTCATTGATACGAATATATTGTGTGAAGCTCTTGAAAACAGTTTGTGCTGCAAAAAATGTCATGGAAACGTTTCTCTGAAAGTAGAATCCCATGTTGGCCTGGCTGCCCAGTTTAATTTAATATGCAGTGTTTGTAAATACAGCTGTAAGTTTCCAAGTTCGGTTTCAGTAACTGTAAATAATGGATACAAGAAAACTGAACTTTATAGTGTAAATATTAGGTTAGTTTATGGATTGCGAGCAATTGGTAAGGGCAAAGCAGCTGGTGATACGCTATGTGGTGTTCTAAATCTTCCAAGTGCACCTTCAAAGTTTGAAGCTTACAATTATGTACTAGGATCTGCAGTTGAAGATGTAGCACAGAAGTCAATGCAGGTTGCTGTGGAAGAAGCAGTGGAAGAAAATGACGGCAGTCGTGACCTCACAGTGGCGTTTGATGGCACGTGGCAGAAAAGGGGCCACACCTCCAACAATGGTGTTGTAACAGCAACTAGTGTTGATACTGGCAAGGTTATTGATGTTGCAATAATGTCTAAATACTGTAGGTGCACAGGCAGGCTGAAAAATGAACACAGTGATGACTGTATTGCTAATTATTATGGTAGTAGTGGTGGCATGGAGGTTGCTGGGGTGAAGAAAATTTTTCATCGCTCTTCACAGTGGTATAATGTTCGCTATGTCAAATATCTGGGAGATGGTGACTCTAAAGCATTCAAACAAGTTTTGGAAAGCAAACCATATGGGAACAGTGTAAATATAAGCAAACTTGAATGTATAGGACATGTGCAGAAGAGAATGGGTGCCAGGCTGAGAAGGTTAAAATCAGTTATGAAAGGGAAAAAACTAGATGATGGGAAAACCTTGGATGGCAGAGGAAGATTGACTGATTCCATAATAGACCACATTCAGAACTGCTATGGCCTTGCAATCAGGCAAAATACAGGCAATCTTGAAGAAATGAGGAGAGCTATATGGGCTTTATATTTCCACACCGCATCCACGGATGAGCATCCACAACATGGTTTGTGCCCCAAAGGTGAAAACAGCTGGTGTAAATACAATAGGGGACTAACAACAGGAGAGAAATACATTCACCACCACAGTCTACCATCAGCCATCATGGCAGAAATAAAGCCCATTTTCAGAGATCTGGCTGACAGAAGTCTTCTGATGAAATGTCTTCACGGAAAAACGCAGAACCCCAACGAGTGCTTGAATAGTGTGATATGGCATCGTCTCCCAAAAACAGTGTTTGTCGGAATTAATACACTACATTTTGGTGTGTATGATGCTGTGGCAACCTTCAATCTTGGAAATATAACTAAATGCCAGGTCCTTCAAAAGTTGGGTATGTGTGTTGGTTCCCGTACGGTACGTGCTATGTTCTTTTTAGATCAGCACAGACTAAGGCATGCTGATAATATAATCAAGACATTAGTGAAAAAAGCAAGACAGGTGCAGAGGGGTGCCAAAAGAAGACTTGAAGATGATTATGAAGACTGTGAAGGGGGTATTAGCTACGGATCAGGAATGTTTTAATCTTCTTTCTCCGTTTCCCGTAAGTTTACTTTTTACTTCATCTAGGAACATTATCTCAGGTACTGGTCAACCTAGAAGTCTGAAATTTTTATGACGTAGTGACATAGGTCCCTATTACATACTGAAACAACGATTTTTTAATTACTTGATTTACAAAAGACTTAGGGGTGATAGTCTAGTAAAAAGCGATGGAAAAAATTTACTTAAAAATAAATGTACAATATCTCTGTAAGAAAATACTTTGACAATAAACTGTTGTTTCAGTATTGTTGTAACATATGAATGCACATACAGTAAAATTTTTACCTCTCTGTCTCCAGTAGTTTGTGAGAAAATGTTCCCTATAGTAGGCATATATTAACATTGCGGGGATAGGTGATTCCGTATCCCCTTAACAGGCTGGAGTGCAGCTATTAATAAGTCTACCACGTAAGTGATACCGACTGCCAGCTCAGCAAAGTGAACGAAATTTCGTTGAAACTGATAGTTTAAATGTGTCACACGAGTAGGATGATCCGTTTGCGCGCGCATGGAAAGACCATTGAAGACGAGCAAGACACACCACACGTCAAGCACGAGTCCGGTAACAAACAAGTTGCCCAACGCAATCTAAAAGCACTCAGGTGCCTAATGACTCGTTTTCCCAATCGAGGGGGCCATTACAGATAGGTGGACAGCGGAAGAATGTGTGGAAGAGTTCCTCCTGTGGCACGTTTCGTTGGGACATGTCGGCGACGCTCGCCTCGTTCAAGCCGTATTTCAGTCAGCAACAGCCTGTTGTTGCCGTCCGGGACGCAAACCGTGCACGAGCGAATAGTCGAGTACACAAGAGCGCAGCTGCGCAGACGTCCTTGTCGCCGTGGCAGCCCGCGCTACGTGGCCGACGTTGCGTCTTCAGCTGCTCGTCTCTTAGCACGTGTCACCTGCGACTTTCCGGAACTACGTGGGTTTGCCTCCGAATACCATTGCACCATGCCGTTCCACCCAAGTTTTTTTGTGTCACTGAAGTTCTCATCCTTTGCCATAAACGAGGACTGCAAAATTGAAATCGCATTAGGGAGGAGCCGACGGTTCGTATCGGCGTCCTGCCCTCCAGACTTCAGCCGTCAGCACACGGACCGTGCATCCGAACGTTGAGCGTGCCGAGTTTCTGACGTCATGGCGTGGAATAGCACGTTGGGGAGTCTTTCCGAACGTGCAGAGCAATATCTGGCATGTCAGATATTTTGAGCGTGCGTCTGAGCGTTGACGAATGAGATGGCGCAACGCCACCTACGCCACGCGCTCGCCCTCTCCCTTCAGTACAGAGTTGTGAAGCGCCATATTGGCATTCATTTCAAGCCTATGTGTATATATGCCGTTTCGAGCACCAGCAAATTGAGAATCACTGGAAAACCCGCTGTTAACTGTGGATTCGTTCCAATAAAATAATGAGAAACATCATATTCGCTGCAAAACAATTATTGTAACTTGCGTATAATGAGAATACGCTATTTGAAGGCAGCGACACACTGAAGATCCACCCAAAACGCATTCTTCTTGGTACAATTTGTTATAATTAAATTTCAGTTAGTAACATAGCTACGATTAAGGTTTTTAGCAAGTGGCAAGATACTATGATTTGCAGCGAAAGGTGTGATGTTGGTTTAGCGTAATGAATAGCGTCACTGTCCTATTATGAGGATTTTTTGTTGGGGCGGTGGTTCGCGTCCTGACAAAACCACTTTTTTCCCTAACATTCGCGTTTTTAATAGGTTCTGATATTTTATTATTAGATTAATATAAGTATAGACTATAATATTTGGTGTTACGTAAATACAAATTCACCTTCTTTTGAGGGGTGACTTCGATTGCCTTGATCTACAGGACACATTGCGCTACTTGTCTAAAGCTATTTTGCTCCTTTTTCTTTTACGCTTCGTAATTCACATGTTGCAAAGATTCTGCTACTGGGTAGTAACAGTGATCAAGTAAGACTGCCCTTGGGGTTTTACCAAAATGTGGGAATGATGAAATAATGTCTATCTTATGCGGAGAAGTATTCCAGATTTGTACCGCACTTTTTGTAATGGAACTATTATATGTCTCTGTCCTTACTGATTGGACGTGGTACTTTCCTTTTCGTGGACGATGGAGGAAATGTGAGTTTTAATAGAGCTAACGTGGGAATTTCACGCGCGCCCGTTCAGTAAACAGTGTGGTTTACGAACTAGAAACATCCCTCAACTGCCGCTGGAGTGCGTTGCGATCGCGTATACCACGCTGGGGCCCACGTACCGTGTGCACAAGCAGCATCGTTCCTGAGCGTTCAGCAGCACGTTGAACTCGGCACGCTCAACGTTAAGGTTCGGCAGCACGGTCCGTGTGCCGACGGCTTTAGGTTTTCCATGGTGTCGCTAAATCGCTCCAGCCAAATGCCGGGTGATTGCTTTGAAAGGCCACTGTCGATTTCCTTCCCCAGTCTTCGAACAGTCAAAAGTTTGTGCTCTGCCAGTAATGCCCTCGATGTCGACGGCACCTTTAACCATAACCTTCCTTCTTTCCATACCTGAACACAGAACTCGACTAGTCGGGAAGAGGAGCAGGAGGAGAGAGATTTCAGAAAAATGTGTCACATTTTTTATGTCCTTACAGAGTATGCACCTTCATGTGCATGACGAGCTACAGACACTATCTTCATTAAAAAAAAAAAAACTGTTTAAAATGTTGTAAGCTACGCCCAAAGACTATAGATTTTAAATTTTAATAGAAGGAAATCCCTTTTTTAGCAGATGTTAGCGTGTAAACTTAAGTCGAAAGTACATTTCGTTAGTTTGGGCATTTTAAGAAATGCAAGTTGGATAGCCTGTTACGTTCCCCTCGATAGAAAGCAGTCGACGTAAACATCAATAGTCTGCAAACCGCAGTGAAGTGTATAGCAGAAGGTACTTCTGACTAAAATTGTGTTAGTGTTTCTTCCCTTACAGTTCGCATAAGGAGCGCCGAAAGAATGGCTGCAAGGAGTTGAATCTCGACTATACGGCGCCAGAGGTGGTACATTCCTAAAATTCTCTCTGAAATTTTTTAAGGTACGAAGTTGGCTTTCGCGATGTAGTTGGTGTCCTCGAGCGTGAAACAGTTCATCATTTTTGTGACCCTCTCACATTGATGGACAAAAAAAATCTTGCAAAATTCGTGCTGCCGTTTTTTCTATATGTTCAATCTGCCGTTCTAGATCTATTTGGTCCAGTTACCACAAACTTAATCAATATTCTAGGGCCGGTCGCTTCATTGTTTTGTAAGCAGTCTCATTAGTTTCCCTACATTATCCGAAGTCTGTCACCAGCTTTACCTATCGTTGAGTCAGTGTGATCTTCCCACTACATACATATCCCCACAAATCGGACCGTCAGCTAAATTTAGTTTCTTCACTTGGCTGCTGTCATTTTAAGAAGTGTTCACAGCGATCCCCATTCAGTAATTACTAGATGTAATGTGTTAAACTTTTTCACCGTCTCTGATCGAATATATTGATATACGAATACTGTGAGAAACTAGAACAGTACTTCGGAAAAAGTTCCACGGAACATACTGAATAAATGGTTTGTCTACCCCCTCCCCGACATTTGGATGATATTTTTTTAAATTTAATTACGATTTCTGTGTCACTAGTTAAAATTTAAAATTGAAGTAATCACCGAATAAAAGACGTTCCTCATTTTTAAAATTTTGCTAACCTTGAAAGTAAACGAGGTGGTGGTCCATCAAGGTAGCAGGATTCTCAAAGTGTTACCTGAACTGGAAGGTACATGCAGTGTAGTAAACGTAGCGTTGCAGTACATGACGAATGTGACACACTGTGTGTCGCTGCTGTACCAGTAGAAAGCTCATGTCCGTAAATATGGAAAATATTAAATGGTATTTCTGAGGGACAAGGAAAGATACGTTGCCTGTTTATTGGTGCGGTTCAGTATTACGGAAAAACGTACAGTACGGGTTTAGGAATATTTTTTATGCACATGAAGCGTAGGAACCTACGAACCCTGTTTCTTCACATATATTGTTAAGAGGGTATGCTCTGACTCAACATGCGTTTCTGGCGTATGACGACGTCGTATCTTTTACGCGGACTCTACATAATATATGTAGGCAATTGTGATAAACGGGCAAACTGCAGGAAACTATACCCGATAAGATAAGAAGCAAGAAAAGATCGTATCGACATACGGGCGGTAATGCGTCCCGAGGGAGGTAAAAAGATTGAGGACAGTGCAGCCTTCGGTTATTGAAAGCACAAACGAGAACGCACTAGACAAGTAAGAATGTTTTGCCTGTACTTGTCTTTTTAGCTCCACTCCAAAACTGTGAATAGGATGGATGGCGGATATCGCAGTACCGTGGTTGTGTGTGCAACGAACCAGCGGCAGAAACGTCGCCGTGAAGTGAAGTCTCTAGACCATTATGCCTGAACGCTTCGTAAGTGATAACGCATAGTGGCATTTGTGCAGAATGTTCGACAGGTCCATGTGGTTCGCCCATGCAGACGGGTTACCTACCTGTTGCTGATGCTGGGGTCACAATCAGAGATGTTCGTTCTGCCTCCCCCTTAAAGTGGGTGTAGCCCCAATGGAACGCATTTCCGATCGTACCTTATCCTCTCAGCAATCTTTTCCTGTGAAGTTCGTGCCAGTTTAGCAAAATCACCATGCATATTGTCGCTGCCTATAGAAGAAATAAGACACTGCAACGGCGAAAGTCGGTTCAGAGATGGATGTAACATCGGTTCGACGAAGACTGAGTGAAACATCAACGTTTCTACATACTGGTATCTCGTACTGCTGCAACAGACCTGATGATGCCAAAATGAACTTCAGAGACGGATTGCCGCACGTGGACGTGAACTTGGCTGCCGGTTTTTCTCAGAAATGCGGAAGCCGCATGCTGTGATATCCTTACAGCTTCACTTCAGTTGTTCGACAGATAGCGTAGTAGGCTAAACGCTTAACTCACTTCATTTATTGTCAAGGCTTTAACATATTTTGAGCCAATCTAAGACGCCTCCGAATATCCCCATTTTCCCAAAGCCAATTTGACGAAGACTGAGTGTACCTGTCAGTACAGACTTCATAGCACTGCTCGGCTCGAGTCGTCGTGATCATTTGGCAACACGACTTTGTGGAGAACAGGATTTTTTTTTTCTCGTCAACTTGTGCTGTACACTGAAATAAGTACGCAGCAAAAGCCTTTGTAGATTGTCAGATGTACGATGACGCACTCGAAACTAGTTCTTTCTTCTCATGAATAATTATTTGCAGAATTAAAATGTTTCAATTTGCATTTCCTAGAAGTAGACCTTCAAAGTTGGGTCCATGGCTGAAGTAATACCCCACCACACGGCCTAATGAATCGTCGGCATAGCTTGACAACTACGGTGCAACTGTTCCAGTTCGGTTCTTTAGGGAAGCTGTACGCCTCGGACAAAGGCACGCGGGACAGACATCTGCCTTAACGAGGCTATTCTTCAATATTTGTGCTGACGTGAGTCAATAGCGTGCGTCATGGGGTTTTGAGTGGAAACCGTATCAGCCCGAGATAACGTTACTCCATGCCTCACGGCCCGTCTGCCCAGAAGAGACTAGTAATTTTCCTCAGTACCTTATTGGTTTTGACCCGGTGACGCGGTAGGCAAATCGAAAGATTAGAATTCCTGAGGGTATTTTCGTTCTGTCGTTCCAGCTACAATAAAATGCGTGTCGGTTTTTTTCACCAGGCACGTTTCGCTTTGTTGAGGTAAAGCGTTATCAATGGTCTGTAATTATGTATTTGCAATTTGATTTGTTTTTGAGATCGAAAAACAGTTCGTTAACAATATGTTGCTTTTTACTTAGGCTTGATTACTCGCCTAAATCGGGAAATTCGTCTGATAGCACATCTTTGTGTTTTTCTTCATTAAACACTGATACTTAACTATTTTTTTTTTTTTTTAGCTGATCAGCATAACTATGCATTTCTTATGTTTTACGCAGCACACGTTTTCGCACACAACTGTTTTCTGTTCATTATTATACTTTTAAGTGTGTTACAGTTTGTGTTATGTTGCCGACAAAACACTGTCATTAGCTTATCTTTGACCTATACTTATTTTTTCGAAGACAAACTAGTGGCAATGTTACATTCGCAACGTTACAAATCACAAACCGTAACACAAAGTTAAAAGTATAAAAATAAACAGAAAACAGTGGTGTGAGGAAATGTGTTTTGTCATAAAACAAAAGAAATGCATAGTTTTGCGGAGCAGCTAAAAATGAGAGAACAGGTATCAGTGTCTAATTGGGGGGGGGGGGGGGGGGAAGAGAGAGAGAGAGAGAGAGAGAAAAGAAAAACACCCAAGATGTGCTGGCAGACGGCATTTCCCGATGTAGACGAGAAACCAAGCAGAAATCACCGTAAGTAAAAAGCAACCAACTGTTTCTTGAGCTTAAAACAATTAAAATTGTAAATATCTTCAATTACATACCACTGATGATGCTTTACCTCAATCAAGCGAAACGCGCCTGGCGAAAAAAAGCATTTCCTTTTAGTTGCAACGACAGGAATTGTAAAACTACTACGGATAATATGGCCACACAGATCAATGGAAGCTTAGAAGTTTTACGTGACGTTATTTCAATTTTTGAGACATTTATAATAATAAGTTTTTCTATACGTGAGAAAAACATTACACCATCTTCCTGGGATGTGCGTCAAAAATCAGTTAGGCTGTACTGGGTTCATAGGTCGTACTGTGTCAGTACAACGACTCTTATAAATGAAAGGTGTCTTATTTTAAAGTGCAGTGATGTTGAGACCCTTCTAAGTTACTGTCGGTTTAATTTTACTAAACCGTGTTACTGGGGAAGATTTTTGTCTTTAGACACTACTGAACGATTATTTGTCCAGTGTTTCCACGCACCAAAGGCTGCAAGTATTAGCTAACAGGTTTCAAGAACGTTGTATAGAAAGGCGATCTAGCGCTCTGAAACAGTCCACTACTTCGTATGCCGTTCGGGTAGAGTATATACGTTACAAGGCTCCCTATACGCAGCGTTACAAGCGATGCGGTTATGTGGTTGTGAGGAATTATCAAGTTATACAGGGTCCCAGAAGAGAGAATGAGTTGACTGAATTTTTATCGTCAAAGCGCTAATGAGACGAACACACTGTTATTTATGCCTAAGTACGTTTACAACTTCGTAATGTGTCTGTAATTGGAGATTCCTGTAGTTTATTACTCCAAGCTAAGGTCCAGTATGTGTAGATCTGGACAGTGTGTCCACACAGGTTTGTTCACATTGATTTTCTGTTTTGAGAGGACTCTCCCATCGAAACAACATCCTTGCAGACACTACTCAGTGACAATGTGTGTGTTCTAACAATATTTCCATCGGTGCGAGGAACTTACAGTATTCGAGGAGGAATAATTTAGAGCTTTTGAAAGTTAATATACTCACGTAGTTCCTCGCGCTAACCAACGGAACGAAGACATGATGAAAAAACATTCACTTTGTCAAACATTGGTAAAGAAATGTTCCGTAAAAAGTGCTCAAACCACAGTATGATTGGAGCATCACGTTGTTTTAGTATTTCGTTTCTATTCTAGGTATCTTCCTACGACATTTTGAATTGTCTTCCCTAGGCAGGTATAGCAGTATATACAATTTAACATAGATTCCAAACCACCAGATACTATGAAATGTAATACAACAGTAGTGTAGCCAGTGCAGTGTACCAATATTTACTGGAATTTTTAAAAAATTCTATCTCTGTGTTTGTCACAAAGTAATTCTACCATTCTGTTATGAATAATGAAGATGTACCGAGGCACGTGCTTTATTATAACCAACGCAAGTTTTTGTAGAAATGTCGATGTAAAAGTGGCAACACTACAATGTCGTGACGTCAGTAAAACTAGTGTGACAGTGCTGCAGAGGGTAACAGGGCAATTTTGATGGAACTTGGTTGGAGAACACGGATTAAAGTGACCGTATGGACATGAGACACATTACGCCCTTCGTAAGTATGTATTTGAATTGAAAAAAAAAATACTCAAATTTACTGTTGATCAATATGAGGATAGCTCTGAAACCTTGGTGGAAGGTAATTCAAAGTCCTTTTTCGTACTCGTCCAAGCATACGTGGGCGTATCATCTCTAACCCGTTAGCGAAAGCACCAAAATTTCGAGTATCCAGATACGTAAGAATACACATTGAAAAGTTCCGTCGCGATACAGCTAAAGGATATTCTAGCAGAAGTTGAAGTCCTTGCAGCTTGGCTGGTGGTTTTTCCCACGCTCTCACATAAACACCTGGTGTGACAGGTGGTGAAGTGGCAGGCTAGGATTGCCTACGCCAGGGTTTCGCAAACTGTTAGATGGAACACTGTGTTAGCGGGAAGTGAGTTAGTGCTTCGCGAAAGTTATTAAAACGTAGCGGTCTTTTTTCCGACATTTTCACTAATTACTTTCTAAAAAAATATTTATATGCAATTAGTTATTAAAACTGATGTAATTGTTAAATGAAACAGTTTTTTCTCATTTATTGCGTTGTATTTAACTTGAAAATATAAAAGATGTTGCATCGAAATTTTAGGGTTCCCAAAACGTCCCTTCAGAGGAAAAGTTAGGGAACCACTGGCCTATGCACGATAGGTTGCGAAGTCTCCTAGGGGGCAGCTGCTGCCAATTTTCTTTTCTTGGTCAGCCTCAACATAGATAGCACCAAATGTCAGATGCTGGAAGTTTCCTCTTCATCGTGTTCGTGGTGCTCCGCGGTTCACTTTAGTACAATGCTATGCTGCAGACGTGTGCTTTCAGTAGCTTCCTCCTGTATTCCGTACAAATGCCTGTATTGTAGAAAGAATTCTTCGCCTGTGTCAATCTACTTGGGATCTCTTCCTGACTTGGACCATCCTGTGAAATCTCGATTCCTTGACAAGTTAATTCGTTTGCTGCCGTGTCGTTCGCAAAGTCTTCAGTTCATTTTTAATATTCTGTCACGTTTACCGTTGCTCTCTCTCTCTCTGTGCTTGAGCTGTATTCCAGGTCACGTATGGTGTCGATTGCTAACGTCTTCTAGGTCTTACTATTACAGCCGTCCAAACAGCTACGCCGCCTCTTCCCCCGTGCATTGCTGTTCCGAAATTATCTTTCAGTTCGTTTATTGATTTTCCGACGTACAGTTTGACCAACGCTGGTTGATAAACTGCTTCAACCTTGCCTGACGTACTTAAGAAAAAAATTGTCGTTACTGACTGGCTGTTCCTAAAAATTCCTTTCGAGATGATAAACGAAAACTTTTCGTATTAGCGGAAGAAAGCCTCAGTGTTACAGATAAAATGACCCTAATTTCAGTCTCTTCGGCCATATTAATGCTGGGGCGCGTTGTCAAGTTTGTAACGGATGAACCTTCTTTTTCTCTCCCTCCTGCAGATATTTTATGTGAACTGCAAGTTAAAGTGGGTGGCATCACGCACGTACAGTGTGTTCTGACCGGTCCTCATGACAACGGTCTCAAGTTGCGCTTTCAACAGTGATGATTTAAGCCCCGAGATAAGGAAATTCAGATCCCCATCACAACCTAGCGTCGGTATTTACTTTCAAAGTCGGTATAATCCGTAAGAATGTCGCTCTTACTGTCAGCCTAATAAACTTGACGCCTGTACGTTCAAGCGCGGCTGGAAGGACTGTAGCTAAATTGCTCCACAGGTTGGCCTTATTTTTAATTAATCCGAATTCTGGGATGATTCCTTCGAGAAAGATTGTGCTTCTTTTCCAGCCCTGTCCAGTGCGAGCTTGTGCAAAGCTCATAATGATCATGTCTTCAACGGGACTTAAAACTAACTTTTCTTCGTGCCACGAGCCTGTTACTATACAAGTTCACGTTACAAGAAAGGACACGGTGACGAGTGGAGGGGCGTCAGAGGATCACCGGAGTAATACACTTAACATGTCGGCGTTACGCAGTTCCAAGAAGAGGCTAAAAGTGGCGAGGGGAGGTGTTTCGCAAGTGAACCGGCTCGCTCTTGAGACGCAAGGCGTCATACGGTCGCGATACGTTGTTTGCGAGCGGACCAAGCGAGATGAACGGCTGCGTCATAAACCCAACTTGGCGGCGTGTATATCTGCCAGTGTATCTCGCGTAATCCGGCGGTGTTACAACTCAGCCGTTAGGGGAGTTTGCCGAGGTGCGGAGATCTTGTTCATTACCGTATTTCATCGCTGACTGCGATGAAACTTGGGGGCTGGCACGCAGGCGGAAGTTGCGAGCAAGTGCTTCTAACGCCGTTAGACACCCGACACCACAACTACACACTCAAGACTATGTTAACGTTACGATACTCTGTTCACATACAATAAGTACAGTAAGTCTCTGCGCAACTACGTGATGCCAGGTTATTTATCGGTTCTTTCTTTCTTTCTTTCTCTTTTTAAACATTGGATGACACAGTTTCTGTCGGAGCGAGTTGGCAGAAAAAAGCTAATTCGGTCGAGGAGTACTTGCCGGGGCTTAGTTTAATGATGCACTACGGAGGTGTGGGAGTGACATCAGGCGGTTTCTGAGAAAACGGCGAGAGGCTAAAAGGACCGAGTGGACGACGGCAAACCGAGAGGAATCCAAACATGCAAGCCAAGAATCGTCAACAGTATATGAACAAACCCATAATTGGCGCTTCTTGTGCCAATGGGGATCTGTCCACTGGACATTAAAATCCGTGAGCAGGCCGCCTGGTACTGTGCGAAGGAGGAGAAAAGGGATAAGATAAGGGAGATACTGGGGGTTTTACGCTGGGGATAAAAATGCAATTAAAAAGAGAGGGATCGAACCACGGCAGGAACAGTGGAATAACGAGGATACGGGGCGCAGAACCGATGAGCTGTTACCGGACATAGAGGAGCGAGTAAAACTTACGTACTTCGTGCCTACGAGAGGAATGCTGCACTTTCTAACTGGACGTGGACCCTACCCGACATATCTATGTCGGTTAGGGAAGCAGGCTACACCCGCGTGCGACTGTGCTGCTGTGCAAGCCACGCCAGAACATGTAGTGTATGAGTGCCACCTCTTCAAAGACGTAGCAAACGAAATACGACAACTCCCGGATAACGACACGTACCATCTGCTAAGGCATGACAACACCTCCAATGTCTTGTACAAATTGACAGACGAAATTTCGAAAATAGTCCTTAAGAATTTTCTAAGGGACAAGCAACAAAAAACCAGTAAAAATAACACCAACTCAGACTCCGTGCACCTTTCCTGTTCCGCCGGACCGCGACTTGGCCAGCCGCGACTTGGCCAGCCGCTTCACGGCTGGAATCCGCCTTTCTCTGGACTGGGGGGGGGGGGGGGGGGGGAGGAGGAGGAGGGTGTACAAAAACCGGACAGGACCACGCACCAATTATGACTCTAGATGTAAAATTAGGTTAGATGTAGAAGATAATTAGGAACCACATAGCGGTAAGATCATAACTAAGATTTACCTGTAGTGTAGAATAAATAGCTGCATATTTGTGTATGAAAGTAGGACCCACTAATGTAATCGGGTAGTGAGTTTATATGTATAATGTAATGAGTTGAATAAAGAATTTTTTTTAACCCACAATAGCAAACAGTGGCAGGTAACCACTATGCGAATAATAACGTCGGCGATCGGAAAGCTTCGGATACATCAACGCAATTGGATTACAAAGTACGTGAAGTCCACGCTGCCTGCTGTGCGAACGTGAAACCAAACAACTCTGGACCGAGGCGGTCGGAGTACCACCTTGCTCTGGACGGCCAACGCTGATGCGTTCATGTCGATCTCTGTGTCCGAATCCGGCGGCGATACTACAGCTAGGATCTCGCGGAATCCTTCGAATTGATCAGGAATTGACTCGGTGACCAGGTTCACTGTTTATGTAGTGGAGAGCCGAGAAACACAGTCTCACCGTCGCAGTGCCGGCCCAAGCTAGTGAAAAGTATTGCTAAACTGCAATGCTTACGACACAGACCAGCCATCGGCCACCCACCTGTCAGTTACCGCAGAAGATTTACCTTGGAGCTCATACACGGACCGAACGAGCCGTTTTGCCGCGATTGGAATCATTGACGGCTTTGCTTATGCCATAAGCCGCTGATCAAACTGAGTGCCTTGTACTGCAGACAGCACCGTCATTTCTGTACACGAATGGAAAAGGTATTTTGAAGCGCTTATCCAAAGTTCTAGGGCGCCTGTTGTGTGTGTGTGTGTGTGTGTGTGTGTGTGTGTGTGTGTGCGCGCGCATTAATTAATGCCATGTCGATTACGCAGAATTCGAAGCAAACCGTTAAAGGGTCCCACAGTTTCTCTTTGTGGTATACGTAAATTATCTTCCATTTTCTGAAGATGACAAGTTTTTTCCTTTCCTACGGGATATAGGATTAGAAATAAACTAAGTCTGTTAGTGAAAAGGCAGTTCAACAAGCATTTCAGTACATCCATTGTGTTGCCCTAATCACAGATTTCTTTTTACAGTGCAGGAAACATAAACCCAGTTCTGTATGATCCATGGAATAAGATTCATGCGATACAATTAAACCAGATATGAAGGAAAACATTTCAGACACCAATTTGCTACCGACCGAGGTGGCGCAGTGGCTAACACACTGGACTCGCATTCGCGAGGACGACGGTTCAATCCCGTGTCCGGCCATCCTGATTTAGGTTTTCCGTGATTTCCCTAAATCGCTCCAGGCAAATGCCGGGATGGTTCCTTTGAAAGGGCACGGCCGACTTCGTTCCCCGTCCTTCCCCAAGCCCATGAGACCGCTGACCTCGCTGTCTGGTCTCCTCCCCCAAACAACCCAACCCACCAATTTGCTTCTCAGGGCTGTGGTAAACTGACCGATGTCTGCCAGTAATACAAGCTGTCAAAGCAGGTATGGACAGTATTCAGGGATATGCGAAGCAAAAAAAGTCCAGTAAAAATGGTCTCCAAATTACATTCATTCAGAGCCAGTAGCACTTGCTCTGTTCACTACTGTGAAACACATCTCTTTTACCGAAGAAGGGCTCATAGCTGTTAAAGTATGCATTTTGGAGTCCATGTTTACTGGAATTTGTTACTTCGAATGATCATTCCTGGCGTAGCTCTGGACATTGACCAGTCTCCTGGCACAGCCTGTGCGACCAGGTGCTGCAACTTTTTCCCCTCTCCCTCATCTTCCACTTCCGACGACGCTGACTTCCAGCGATCATGTGTTACCTGTTAGAAGCTGTTAGTCGACAAATTAATTACTGTTTTAACAGCTAACCGCTACACGGAATTGGAGACTATATTAAAGTGCTGTATACAGGATGGTCAGAAACCTTGTAAGGGCTTCGCAGAATAGGTTGTGCTGAGAAATGTGTCAAGAAAAAGCTTAGATACGTTGCCCGATTCCAGTTAATTACCACTGAAGTTAGCCAACCAGGTCGTTGCGGAAGTAAATTCAAGCGGCCCGCCAGAGACAGTGTCGCCAAACGTGGTCTTCGTTTGGTTTCCTGAAGCCGAGCAAGAGGGGCGATACAATAATTGGGACATGAGTCGGTAGCAAGGATCGAACCCGAACCAAAGGCAGAGCAGTAATTAACTCGGAAACGGCGGAGCGTATCGAGTTCTTTACTTATGTCATTTCTCAGCACAATCCTCCTTGCGACACTGTTAAAAGTTTTCCAGAATGTTCCTGGCTGCCCTGTATGTTCTGTGGAATAGTTGTGGGGAGAGCAGTGCGAATGTTTGTTGTTCAACAGAATCCGCTCGTTTAACAAATGTCACTTAGCATTTCAGTCACCTCAGTTCAGAGCACATCCCGTTGCGCAGTAGGCACATCGTTCGCCTTGGCCCTGACAACTTGTTGCGTGCCTGATGACCTCAACACGTACAAGGCGCGAATGGCGTCCTGCAGTTTAGTCATCGATGCAGCATTCACCTGGGTCCAAAGTTCATCTGTGGTCGTTGGCACTGGGTCACAGCGCCGCACCATGTTGTTGTTGTTGTTGTTGTTGTTGTTGTTGTTGTTGTTGTGTTCAGTCCTGAGACTGGTTTGATGCAGCTCTCCATGATACTCTATCCTGTGCAAGCTTCATCATCTCCCGGTAACTACTGCAACCTACATCCTCCTGAATCTGCTTCGTGTATTCATCTCTTGGTCTCCCTCTACAATTTTTACCCTCCACGCTGCCCTCCAGTACTAAACTGGTGATCCTCGACGCCTCAGAACACGTCCTACCAACCGATCCCTTCTTCTAGTCAAGTTGTACCACAAACTCCCCAGTTCTATTCAATACCTCCTCATTAGTTATGTGATCTACCCATCTAATCCCCGCGCCATATCCCACACAATTTAGATTGGCGACAAGTCTGCTGATTTGCTGGGCCAGGGCAAAAGGCTGACATCCTGTGACACCAACAAGGTACGTGTTCGTGCAGCAACATGTGGTCGTGCGTTGTCTTGCTGAAAAATGACGTCCGGGGTGTTGTGCAGAGAGGGATGGCTACTGGTGTCAGGTTGTCATCCACGTAGGTCACGCTGGTCACATTGCCCTGGACACGAACCAGTTGTGATTTGGCTGTACCCAATAAGGCCTTGAGTTGGCGTTGTATGTACTGTGCGAATGCAGTCACTGTGATGACGCGCCAGCTGTCTGGCGAGCCGAAGTGCGGCCATCATTGAGAAACAAACAGAACCTGGAACCGTCCGAAAAAACTATCTAATTCCATTCGTGTCCCTGGTCACGTCGTTCCGTACACCATAGTCGTCTAGCATGTTTGTGCACATACGGCAAAGGTAGGCGGGGAAGTGGAACGATTCGCACGTAACCCACGCCGCAATAAACGGCGATGTACTGTCACCCCTGATAGTGTACGATGTGTTACACTGTTGCGCCAGGGCCGAGGACGACGCAGATCTGTCGTGAAGTGAAGTGTCATTCGGATGAGGTGTCGATCTTCCTGGGGGGTGGTCTGGGTGCTGCGACCTGACCCATCTCGTCGCGTTGTACGACCTTCCGGGTGAACAATTCTGCATACACCCGTTGCACTGCCGAAACGCTACGTCCCACATGGGCTGCAGTATTCCGGATGGATACATTCTTTCCTCACGTCAATAACAAACCCACTTTGAAGCTCACTGATCTGACGGTAGGGTTCGCGCATCCGTGTGCAAGGCGTCCCGCATGTGACCCCAAGTCACACTGGTCCAGTATGTTCGGTTTGTAGCGAAGGGAGGGCAGCACGCACCTTCTTACTGGTAGATGGTTTTGCGCCACGATATCGACGTTCAGCTTTAACCCGCGTGCCAACATGGTTCAAATGCTAATCGTTCCTGCAGAACATACTAATGTACATATCCTGCGAATATGAATGTCCTATCTGTAGTCGTTCAAGGTGTTCTTTTTTTCTTTTTTTCCGAACATGAGAGTAATTCATAGCAGTCTCTAGAGGAACGGAGGGTTCCAAATGATTGGAAAAGAGCACAGGTAGTCCCAGTCTTCAAGAAGGGTCGTCGAGCAGATGCGCAAAACTATAGACCTATATCTCTGACGTCGATCTGTTGTAGAATTTTGGAACATGTTTTTTGCTCGCGTATCATGTCGTTTCTGGAAACCCAGAATCTACTCTGTAGGAATGAACATGGATTCCGGAAACAGCGATCGTGTGAGACCCAACTCGCTTTATTTGTTCATGAGACCCAGAAAATACTAGGTACAGGCTCCCAGGTAGATGCCGTTTTCCTTGACTTCTGGAAGGCTTCCGATACAGTTCCGCACTGTCGCCTGATGAACAAAGTAAGAGCCTACGGAATATCAGACCAGCTGTGTGGCTGGATTGAAGAGTTTTTAGCAAACAGAACACAGCATGTTGTTATCAATGGAGAGACGTGTACAGACGTTAAAGTAACCTCTGGCGTGCCACAGGGGAGTGTTATGGGACCATTGCTTTTCACAATATATATAAATGACCTAGTAGATAGTGTCGGAAGTTGCATGCGGCTTTTCGCGGATGATGCTGTAGTATACAGAGAAGTTGCAGCATTAGAAAATTGTAGTGAAATTCAGGAAGATCTGCAGCGGATAGGCACTTGGTGCAGGGAGTGGCAACTGACTCTTAACATTGACAAATGTAATGTATTGCGAATACATAGAAAGAAGGATCCTTTATTGTATGATTATATGATAGCGGAACAAACACTGGTAGCAGTTACTTCTGTAAAATATCTGGGAGTGTGCGTGCGGAACGATTTGAAGTGGAATGATCATATAAAATTAATTGTTGGTAAGGTGGGTGCCAGGTTGAGATTCATTGGGAGAGTCGTCAGAAAATGTAGTCCATCAACAAAGGAGGTGGCTTACAAAACACTCGTTCGACCTATACTTGAGTATTGCTCATCAGTGTGGGATCCGTACCAGATATGGTTGACGGAGGAGATAGAGAAGATCCAAAGAAGAGCGGCGCGTTTCGTCACAGGGTTATTTGGTAAGCGTGATAGCGTTACGGAGGTGTTTAATAAACTCAAGTGTCAGGTTTCGAGAGGGTGCGTTTCTGGATGAGGTATCGAATATACTGCTTCACCCTACTTATACCTCCCGAGGAGATCACGAATGTAAAATTAGAGAGATTCGAGCGCGCACGGAGGCTTTCCGGCAGTCGTTCTTCCCGCGATCGATGCGCGACTGGAACAGGAAAGGGAGGTAATGACAGTGGCACGTAAAGTGCCCTTCGTTACACACCGTTGGGTGGCTTGCGGAGTATAAATGTAGATGTAGATGTAGATTTCATGCAACGATTTCAGTTCCTCTTCCTCGAGTAGCTGGGTTCTGTGAGGTTACAAGGGATACTGTAATAGTATGACTTATTTGCTGGATGTCGTAATGTTTGCTCTGGAATAACAGTTGGGGTGTAGCAAGCACAAGTCAATATACTTCTTGATGAAGAGAGGTGGCAGCATACAACAGTTTCACATTGAATTACTTAGTTACATAATTGCCTGTGTCTCAGTGCATAGCTTGGTGCATATGTTAATAATGTAAGGTGTGATTCTCTTGCTAATCATTGGATTTGCTGGGTATCTGACCACTGAATACTCCGTCAACACAAGAGATCTTCAAAATAATACAAAACTCAAATTTAAAGCATACTAGCAGGGATGATATTTTGGACATTATAGAACATGTTTTATATAGAAATTAAGTTGTAAGGATGTTTGAGAACCTCTGCATAATAAGTTTATTGTCCATTATTGTGAAGGTACTGTTCAGTTTTAGAGCTATGTAGAGTAAAATGAGTATTTCGTATGCCACACCTTTTAGGCAAAGACGTGAATAAACAAAAGAAGCGGGGTGAAACTGCCAGTGGAGTGCCCTTAAATATGTAAATAATCTGATGATTGTCTGCAAAATAATATAAGGTACTTGGTAAGGTAGTGACCGGACACAAGGTTGGGGATAGGGGACAAAGGTCGGGGTCTTTGGATCGTGGTCTTTCGGTGCAGCTAAGAGCCGCCGACATCGTGTCACGTGGCCATCAGTTTGTTTTGTGGATGTGGTTTAGTAAAATAAAAACAGTTTTCGTTCTGAACTGTTGTCGGTGTAAATCATTTGTGAACGATCGTGATTTAGACAAATACTTGAATTCATTCACTGCTGTACTTAAGTTGCAATTCGACTCTCAGTTCAGCAATCCATTTTTATCTATCCCTCGGTTTTCCTAAATTACCGAAATTGAATGCCAGACTGGTTCAATTGAGAACTCTACGCTCCGTTTCCTTCTCGACTGTTCTGCAATGCAGGATGGTTCTGTCTGTGACACATCAGTCGTTGACGGGACACACCCCCAATCGTTCAAATGCTCTCGACAGGTAGCACTCCGTACGTTCGATGGTGGCGCCGAAACCTGGACTGGCGGAGCTTGCCAGCGAGCACGAGTCTTCCATTGATAACGCGATCTCTGTTCGTTCCGGCCGGTCGCCTCGGATTACCTGGCCATCGCGTGGTGGCGGCGGCGTCGGCTACCGGCCTTCGATCAATGTCATATCTGACTATGCTCGTTACATAATCATTGGCTGTTACGCAACAGGCCGATATTAACAATGCAGCTGCCCCATATTGGATTCGCCCAAGTTCTCCGAACCAACCGCTCGTTTCTCGAACATTCAGCGGTTGTGGCACCTTATCTTTAAATCTCAACATCGACACTTCACTTGCAACGAAATATTCGTAGTTTTGTATATTAATTTTTTGTCCACTCTTATATTACATAATTCGCCGCAAGCACGATGCAAATAAAAATTATTCTTTTTTTTTAAACCACTTCTCTCGTTTCGCGATCTGCGATATGAGTGGCAATAGCTATTTGGGCGGCAAAATAGCTGACACTGGCAGAAGTAGAGAGGATATAAAGTGGACAATGGAAATAGCAATAAAAATATTTGTCTTTCAAGAAACGCGTAACACTTGATACTAATTTAACGCTTTAAATCTTTGCTGAAAATATTTCTCTAGAATGTAGCCTTGTACGGAAATGAAACTTAAGACGTTAAATCGGTTCATATTGGAAGAAATAGAAAGGCAGCTTCGAAATGCCGTGTTACAGAAGAACGCTTAATTAAGATTAGATGATTATACCGAGTAACTAATGAGGAGTTACAGAATAGACTCGCAGAGAAATTCGTGGCACAACTCGATTTAAAGAACGGGTTGACTGATAGGAGATTCTCTGAGATACAAACCAATTAGCAGTTCAGTGATAGAAGTGTGGGGTAAAAGTTGAACAGAGACCAGAGTTTACCTGCAGTATGCAAGTTAAGCAGGTTCAGATGCCTGTACGTTGTAAAAGTTAAAGACAGTTAGAGGGGGACAGACTTACATGGTGACTTGTCAAGCCATTCTTCGAACTGGTGTGGCGGGGGGGGGGGGGGGGGGAGACATGACCGAGAGAGCACAGTGTTGATCTGTTGTGATGTAATTCAGGAATTAGGCGTACTGTAGCATCGCTATCTGTGCTAGTCCATCCGCTAAACAACACTTAAAGTTACAAATCAGTTGTTGTCACTTCTTGACAAAATATCGTTATGGTCGATGGATAATAGAGAACGATATGACACGAAGAATGGAAAACGTCGTCGCTAACCACAGGTGGGCAATGTAAGCAGATGCAATGCCGCAAAAAATACATAAAAATGCGGCACCCTCAGGGCCAATATTTTACTGGTAAGTTAGGTGACAGGTAGTTTATCATACTAGTTGTATACGATAACAAACTCGAACCAAGTGAAAAACACATGTCAAAGCGTACACAAACAGCTGTATCAGTACACGGTGTAGACCCCCACCCCGCAAATGTGTAATCTCGCAAGGATACTACCATGAAGGTACCGAATTGCATCCTGTACTAGGTTGTCCCAAGAATCGTGCGACTTCCTTTTATATTTTCACCCCAATTTGGTTACGATTCCTGCAGGCACTGCTGGAGGCCCAAGTTCCCACATCATGTTCAGCTCACAAAAGGACCGGTGTTCCCACTGTACACCACAGAGAGCACTTTGCATCGCAGCAGCTGTACGTGGCCGTGGACTGACTCTCCTGTATAAAAGGCAAACCGCCTTCCTGTCAAAGAAATGGCCGTAGCAGGGGGATAATAGCGCGTGATGCAGTGGGCACTGGTTGGTTACTTTATCCTGCAGAAACAACAAATTTGTACGTGAGCTATAGTTGATCAACTCCCACACCATCAAGCCTGGGACGGCAACTGTGTTTCGTAGGCCAATGCTCTCTGGAATAGGCAGCCGTGCCCGGATTTCGTCCCTGAATGATTTTCAGTAGGCCACCGCAGCTCGCCCAGTGCGTCGATCTTGACGAGTGTCTGTACTACCAGACTTGCAGAACCTGGTCTTCAGGTGTCAGAATACCCCCTTCCCACCTTCACTGTCCCGGGTGTTTGCGGAAGACCCTCGCAGGGTCAAGTCTGTCCTGGGTTCAAAAAGTGGTTTGAGCTCCCAAGTTTAGGGCCTTGAATTTACATCCAGGACTAGAGACACAGTGGCCGGGTTCTCGTCCATTTTTTCGGTTTAGTTTTTTCGGTTTTGTTTCCCTTTTTTTCGGTTTTGTTTCCTTTTTTTCGGTTTTGTTTCCTTTTTTTCGGTTTCGTTTCCCTTTTTTTCGGTTTCGTTTCCCTTTTTTTCGGTTTCGTTTCCCTTTTTTTCGGTTTCGTTTCCCTTTTTTTCGGTTTCGTTTCCCTTTTTTTCGGTTTCGTTTCCCTTTTTTTCGGTTTCGTTTCCCTTTTTTTTCGGTTTCGTTTCCCTTTTTTTTCGGTTTCGTTTCCCTTTTTTTTCGGTTTCGTTTCCCTTTTTTTTCGGTTTCGTTTCCCTTTTTTTTCGGTTTTGTCCCCATTGTGTCGTGATTGTCGCATGCTTTGGGGTCATGAATAGTCGGTGCTGGTGCTTGTGCCCCAACGCGTGTAGAGTTTGTGGTGCGCCGCTGCCCCCACCCCCTCCCGCCCCCTCTTCTTTCACCTTCCTGTTGTCCCGACGTTCCTTTTACGTTTTCGTTTGCCTGTTTTTTCCCCTCCCCTTGACTGGACTGTGCTGTTTGTATTGTTCCTCCCTTGGTTTCTGCCACCTTAGACCATGGGACTGATGAGATCGCTGTTCGGTCCCCTCCAGCCAGCTAGCCAACCAGTCATGTGTGGGAATGTTGAAAGAAGCGAGACGACACGACACTGATACTTCTACCCAACATGGACACCAGTCCATTGATCTGTCCATCCAGCTACCAGCAAGCAGTAGCTGAAGCTGTTTATCAGTAGTACATTCTCGTCAGTGCAACACGCATATGGTTGAGTTTTCGACAGGTACGGTTGTGATTAGCATGTTGCTGCTGTGCGTATTCCACATCGGTTTAATCATCCTTCCAGTCAGGAGCATCTTCACTATGTGAGCCTGGCATAAGATTGACCTCCCAATCACGCAAGGGAGTGTTACGCACTTTTCTGCACATTATTAGAGTTTGAGTCCATTCGTTCCGTTATTTTCGCACACGAAGATTTAGATTTATTGTTCATCGCTACTCTATGGTAATCACGTCAGGAACCCACAAGTGGATGAGTACTAGTCCATTGGAGTGAGACAGTTTTGTATGCTGCGGAGTATTTGCTTTCTACTTCCCGTTGCCGCAGTGCTATCCCCACAGGATGCAGGTCGCCTCCTCTCCCATGGCACTCACAATCGATTGTATAGGCGTATCGATTTGGAGCATGCATTAGCCGCACGAGAGTTTATCGAGACAAGTGCAGGACTGGCGCCGGCCGCTACGCGCATGCGCGCCGCGCAGATAACGCAACCGGCCGCTTTCCGCTGCTTCCGTTCGCCTGAACCGTGAGGAGCGCCTCACGTCCCCCCGCTTTCTTTCTGCGGCGTTCGAGACCACAAGCTGGTCTCCGGAGAACGCCGTCTACATTCTACAAGACATTAATGATTAAGTCGCATGTTTTCGTGTCCGCAGCCGGGCAGATGTTTCAGTTTTTTATGTACAACATTTCGCTAAGAGTCCCAGTAATTGTATTCATTTGTGAGAGGGGAAGAGAACGATGTCTACAGCGTGATCCTTGGCTCTGTTCCAGCTTCACAGGACTGTAAATATAATTTCTGCCAGTCAGGTCGGTAGAAGAGCGGAAATAACAATGCAAGTCGAAATTGATACGGTTAAAAGGAAGTGTACCAGAGACAGTTTCTAGTTTCTGTGATTTTGAATTCCATTCTCTCACACAATTCCCAAAACGGTCGTAACCGATATTCTCTTTGTCCTCGACGCCGTACGTGATCACCGCTAAGAACGGCGGTATTAAGTTAGGCTTTGCCGTTTTATGGAGGGTGTTGCAAAAATATTGCTTTTCCCGAAATACCAGAGATGAACACACAGGCTATGTATACTTGTTGTGGGAACTTACCGCCACTGACTTCAGCTACTTCGGACAGCTGCCCTATTCAAGTCCGTTGGCTAGACGAGTGAATTTGAAACCTGTATGTCAAGCTTATCGTGTACGTATATGCTAGAACACGTGATAAAAACACTGAAAACTGAGACGAGTAGTCGCTTTTGAAACATTTCTTTATTCCTGTAAAACAGTTTTCGAGCGTTTTCCGGCCCATCTTCAGATGGGACGTACAAAAGTTCATACAGTACACAAGACATGCCGTGTGATAGCAAATAAGCGGCGAGCTGAAATTCTAAGCGCTCATCATGGAGAATTCGCAATTAATGTGCAATTCGACATTTTCCACGACTGAATGGACCATGAGCTCTTCCCTGGAGTTTCATGGAAGGAATCATAGTGTGTATATACGTGTAACGAGTGTACTGTTGTATTTATTCCATGGCTGTGCATCCCAAGCCTACCTGTGCTTTCAGCTTCTACAGCAGTAGAGCACTTCCAGTTTCTTGGGGCACCTGTGGCCTGTTGCGTTCACTGTTTTCTGATTTTAGCCGTGTTACATTAAGATTATAATTGTAAAAATTTTTCAGATGGGTGTTAACTATATACATGAGTAAGCCAACAACGATTGTTCCATTGTACGCATACTGTGACCGCGACAGATCTGAGATGTATTGATCTATGTACCGGTGCTCCCTACTGGGAAAGAATATTTTACCCGCGAAGCTGAGGGGACATTACACTTCAGTCTTGTTTCCTGTCATGTTCATACTTTCTCCTCCGCTCGTGTTGATTGGATAGAAATGCTTGAAATTTCGGGTTTCTGACGTAGAGGTACGCGACGTCACAAAATCGGCGATAACCACTGTATTCCTGTCTATGCCACGCCGCCCTGGCGAATATTGGTTGAGTTATCCATAACGCTTAGTATTTTATTTATTTTTAGGATATATTGTAAAGGCTCAGTTTTACTCATTTCGGTCCAGCGGTTAAGTATGTACTCCCGTCATCGCTGTACAATCAGTGGTTCTAAGTAGTTTCGTTATCGTGTGTGCAAAATTTACTTACAAGCTAAGATTTACAGTGTTAACCCCAGTGTCGTTGGGGATGGGTGGGGGGGAGGGGGGAGGAAACTTCTGAGGAAACGTGGTGCTGCTGGTTAAACGGCATCAACTGCGAGCAGCGGGACCCTCTAGTCCTGCTGCAGTGCTAAGCGAAGAACCTCAGTAGAAGCTAAAGCTAAGACTTTCATTGAGACGAATCTTGAAATACCTATGAAACATGTGTAAAAATTAAAGACGGAAGTCTCACTGCCTCCTACCCCAAAACATTTCGTGATTAAATCTGAAATCCAAACATCCATGGCATGTTGAAGAGAACAACACGGAATTCAGCAGTGATTCTACGATAATGGTGGATGCTGAAGAAAAGAATTAAAATTTGCGCCCCAGTTAGGGCTTGAACATGTCTCTCATTGCGCTTACTAGGCAGGTGTGCGAGGCAGAGGCATTATACGACTGTAGCAGTGTACGGACTACCCTACTCCAGTAGCCTCCTTAACAGAAACTTCAATTCACGTCTTCAGCTCATTTTACCCTTCTTAGTCCGTGCAGCCATGTTACCTATGCTGCTGTAATGCTCAGCGCACCTGCCTAGTAAGCAAGGAGACCTGGGTTAGAGTTCTGGCCGTGGCACAGATTTTAATTCACTGCTTGAGCTTCTATCGTTATCGTAGACAAGACTGAAATGTCTCAGTTCCATTGTATCAGATCAGCAGTGATTGTTTCATGTACGATCAGTATAACATTAAGATGGCCGACGGGACATTGCATTAAAAAAAAATTAAGGGACATACCGTTACTTTGTCATAAGTCCGAAATAGCAGGCACATTTATCCAACCAACATGGCGAGTGGGAAGGGTATAAATACGACGACGAATAAACAAAAATTAAAATATCTTCTCAGCTTCGCGGATAAAATATTCTTTCGTCATACAGAGCATCACGTAGAGGAATAAAACGCATATCTACTGACACGCCGGCCGGGGTGGCCGAGCGGTTCTAGGCGCTACAGTCTGGAACCGCGCGACCGCTACGGTCGCAGGTTCGAATCCTGCCTCGAGGATGGATGTGTGTGATGTCCTTAGGTTAGTTAGGTTTAAGTAGTTCTAAGTTCTAGGGGTCTGATGACCTCAGCAGTTAAAGTCCCATAGTGGTCAGAGCCATTTGAACCAATCAACTCTTTCTTTTCCATCCACGCAGTACCCATCTACTCCGTACACTGTATCTTCTCCTCCTGCGCTCTCTCTGTCCATTTCCTCATCCTCCTTATTCAGTTCACCCTTTGTTCTGTCTCAGCCATGCTCGTCACGACGTGTAGGCTCTACATTCACTTCAATAAAGCAGGCCGATACTGTGCTGGGCTCCTGTTTGAGCTAGGTCGTTATAAACCCTAGTGCTTATACTCCTAATGCCGGCCGTGTCTGTGCCAAATTTGGTTTAAAGGGAGCCAGAGGTTTCGGAGGAGGTACTAGACACACACACCTTTATATATATATATATATATATATATATATATATATATATATATATATATATATATATAATATATGGATGCCTTATTAAATGTGAACCCAGATATTGGATACTCATGAACTACTACTTCATGATTTCCTGTTTGGTGATAAGCCTTAAATGTAGAATACGTACCAATTTACGAGGCAAATTTGAGTTCGTCCTCCCATTGTGATGAAGAAGGTGCGGCGCTTGCAGCTCAACTACATCCCCATCATAAGCTATCATTAAACGATATTGTGATCCAATTCTCAGTTTACACCTGCAAGTTGGATAGGGTCCGGTCCTTCTGAGTGCGCACGATACAGCATCATCTCCTTTGGGTTCCACTTTTACACGTCTGGGGAGTTGTACTATGAGCAAGTGGTGGTGCCCTCTATCTTGCTAACGCGGCCACTACATTAAGTACTGCATCTACGGAATGTAATAAGCACACGAAAGCATTGAGCAGACTTAAGTTTGATGAGCGTTGTTCCTGTTAAAAAGTGGCGACGTTAACTTGTGTACTATATTTCGGAGGAGAAAGTAATTTTACAATTCATAATTCTTAATAGATAATATCTGAGCTTTGAAGATGAGCTCTGTCACCTCATTTCGTGTTTCATTTGCGGACCTTTTTTCCGATGCAAATATGTAAAAACGCTAGCTTTCGAAAAGTCTTTTTCAGCTACAGCCGTTAATGAACGACCATCCTAATTTTTTTTCGCGGAGAACGTTTCTTTCACCTGCGTTTATAATGGCAACCAGAAATAGTTACTAAATGCTAGACTGTGGATGGTGCAGGCAGTCGATAAACAGTAATTTATGGATGACAGAGCTGCATGTTTTCAAAAGCAGAATATCGAATAATAAAAGTTAATGAAATGTTTAAAAGCAAATCATTTTAAATATAAATGGGGGAAATTAAACCTGTCCAGGCCAGTACACGTGACAATAACACCAGCGTTACGCAATTTTAATTCTAGGAGCGTGCGGCGGTGCTGTTTCACAACGGGAAGAAAATTACTCTTTTTACGCAGCTACTGCCGTGAATATTACTACTTACTGTATATTTTCTTCAGCAAAGAAAAATTGTCAGAATGGAGGAGGTTCTACAGGAGATGGACGCTTCGTGATTAGACTTTAAGTTCACCGTGAAAGTAAATAAATAAAACGATTTTGCGGATAAACAGGCGAAGCGATAGAATTACTGCTACACCATTCGCGATAAATCAAGGCAAACGGTAACAGTCGTAAAGTATGTATGTATGATAGCGCCCAGAACAACCTCACGTGCATCTATCACGTAAAAATAGTTGCAGGAAGTGACGGGCCAAGATTCATTCGAAGAATCCGAAGGAAATGTATTTCCTCGCGGCAGAGGTAGAGCGCGCACACACTCGATCGATTCTTGGGGATTTCTCGCCAGTTTGGGACACCAATATCGGTAGATCAGATGTAGAAGATCTAAAAAGAATGTCGCGTTTCTTCTCGGGAGCACCAAGTTCGTAAACCCAGGAATGTCACGCAGATGTTCCTCGAAGTGCAGAGGTAGGCGCTACGAGACAGTCATTCTTCACGGAGAAGTTCCCTGCTTCTCATCCGTGAGCGGACATTTCAGGAAGGGTCGGATAACATATTACTTCCTCCCACATGCATTTCGTTACATGACCGTGAGCAAATAAATTTAGCTGTAGAGACAGTTCCTTCCGTGCACTAACCACAAACAGAAGAGGAAAAGTGTGGAAATGTTACTTCAGTACCCTCCGCTACTCAGTGTAAGGTCGGTTCGTATATGTAGATGAGTTGCATATACACGCGAATGTGTTCATCAAAGGGAGGCGTCTCATTTGGCTGGCCAAAAGGTACGTAGTAACACTAAAAGCCTCAGTAGCTGCAACGCCAGTGACTCTTCGCGGAGGTTTCAAGCTCCGCCCATTACCACCCTTCCTTCCTTCCCAGGAAAGAGGCAGAAGAGGCTCGGCGACCTTCCTTCCACTCGCCGAATCTGGGAACTTATAATGCCCCCTTTACTATGCGGGAACTCGAACGTGCGCTTGCACTGTCCCGGTCCTCTGCTCCGGTGCCAGATGCCATTCACGTTCAGATGCTGGCACACCTTTCTCCGGCGGGCAAAAGCTTCCTTCTTCGTACCTACAATCGCGTCTGGACCGAAGGTCAGGTCCCCATGCGTTGGCGTGACGCCGTCGTTGTTCCTATACCCAAACCCGGGAAGGATAGACACCTTCCTTCTAGTTACCGCCCCATTTCTCTTACAAGCTGTGTCTGTAAGGTGATGGAGCGCATGGTTAATGCTCGATTAGTTTGGATTCTTGAATCTCGACGGCTACTTACCAATCTCCAATGCGGCTTTCGTCGCCGCCGCTCCGCTGTTGACCACCTTGTGACCTTGTCGACATTCATCATGAACAACTTTTTGCGAAGGCGCCAAACGGTAGCCGTGTTCTTCTATTTGGAGAAGGCTTATGATACTTGTTGGAGAGGAGGTATCCTCCGCACTATGCACGGGTGGGGCCTACGCGGTCGCCCGCTCCTTTTTATTGATTCCTTTTTAACAGATCGAAAGTTTAGGGTACGTGTGGGTTCCGTATTGTCTGACGTCTCCCTCCAGGAGAACGGAGTGCCTCAGGGCTCCGTCTTGAGCGTAGCCCTTTTTGCCATCGCGATCAATCCAATTATGCATTGCATTCCACCTAATGTCTCAGGCTCTCTCTTTGTCGATGACTTCGCGATCTACTGCAGTGCCCAGAGAACATGCCTCCTGGAGCGCTGCCTTCAGCATTGTCTAGACAGCCTATACTCATGGAGTGTGGCAAATGGCTTCCGGTTCTCTGAAGAGAAGACGGTTTGTATCAACTTTTGGCGATGTAAAGCGTTCCTTCCGCCATCCTTACATCTCGGTCCCGTTGTTCTCCCATTCGTGGAAACAACTAAGTTTCTAGGGCTCACGTTGGACAGGAAACTGTGTTGGTCTCCGCATGTCTCTTATTTGGCGGACCGTTGTACACGTTCCCTTAATGTCCTCAGAGTTCTTAGTGGTTCATCTTGGGGAGCGGATCGCACTGTCCTGCTTCACTTGTATCGGTCCATAGTCCGATCGAAGCTGGATTATGGGAGCTTCGTCTACTCGTCTGCTCGGCCGTCCCTCTTACGCCGTCTCAACTCCATCCACCATCGGGGGTTACGTCTTGCGACCGGAGCCTTCTACACTAGTCCCGTCGAGAGTCTTTATGCTGAAGCTGCCGAATTACCATTGACCTACCGGCGCGACGTACTGCTGTGTCGGTATGCCTGCCGGCTGTTGTCTATGCCCGACCACCCCTCTTACGAGTCCTTCTTCGCCGATTCTCTCGACCGTCAGTACGGGTTGTATGTGTCTGCTCTGCTGATCCCCGGGGTCCGCTTCCGTCGCCTGCTTCGACAATTGGATTTTGCCCTCCCTACCACCTTCAGAGAGGGTGAGAGCCCGACACCACCTTGGCTCCAGGCTCCGGTTCATGTTTATCTCGACCTCAGCTCACTCCCGAAGGAGGGTACTCCGGCTGCAGTGTATTTCTCACGGTTTGTCGAACTTCGTGCTCGACTTGCCGGTCACACCTTTATTTACACCGATGGCTCCAAAACTGACGATGGTGTCGGCTGTGCCTTTGTCGTCTGGGCCGCCACCTTTAAATACCGGTTCCTCGACCAGTGTTCCAGCTTTACGGCCGAGCTTTTTGCTCTCCATCAGGCCGTTCAGTATGCGCGCCGCCACCGCCATTCATCGTATGTACTCTGCTCTGACTCACTCAGTGCTCTTCAGAGCCTTGGAGCTCCCTATCCGGTCCATCCCTTGGCTCAACGGATACAGCAGTCCCTCCATTCTTTCGCTGATAATGGTTCTCCTGTCAGCTTTCTGTGGGTTCCCGGAGATGTAGGAGTGCCTGGGAATGAGGCTGTCGATGCTGCAGCCAAGGCTGCAGTCCTCCTGCCTCGGCCAGCCTCCCATTGTGTCCCCTCATCTGACGTTTGTGGGGATGTATGTAAGAGGCTTGTGTCGTTGTGGTGGGATGCTTGGTCATCCCTCCAAGGAAACAAGCTCCGGGCAGTAAAACCGCTCCCAACTGCTTGGACAACCTCCTCCCGACCATCTCGGCGAGAGGAGGTCCTTCTGACCAGGTTGCGGATTGGGCATTGCCGGTTTAGCCACCGCTACCTGCTCTCCGGTGACCCAGCCCCGCAGTGCCCTTGTGGTCAGGCATTAACAGTGCGCCATGTTTTATTGTCGTGTCCCCGTTTTAGTCAATCTCGTGTTGTCCTGTCCCTGCCATCTACTTTACCGGATGTTTTAGCTGATGACGCTCGAGCAGCTGCTCGTGTTCTGCGTTTTAGAACTTTGACTGGAGTGTTAAGTGATGTTTCTATTGTCAGTAGCATTTCCCGATCAAACACGCTCGTGTTCACGACTCCTCTCCTAAGAAGTAAACGTGATGTCTTCAGCTTCAGCGTTGCAATTTTCTATAGACTGTTGAGGCAATAAACCATTGTCAGGTGTGAGATGATAGAGAACACGAGAAGTGTAAGCAGTTCTTTTTGTCTGGCGATCTTCAGTATTTATCCTAAATGTTTTTAGAAAATGAGGAATAGTATTAAGTACAGTGTAGTAAAAGAAATAACTTCCTGAAAATGAACAAATAATTAATAGATAATGCTAAGTAATCGAATATGTTACGGATTTTGAGACGGTCGCAGCGGTGCGCTACATCTGCTGCTTAATAGTATCATAGACATGACATAGTTGTCACGAAATTGGTTCCTGTTTAAAGAATACAGTGCATACGTTGACAGCAGCTACGATGCAAGGTTTGGAGGAGCAAAGGGTTTTACTGATTCCAGTACATGTATTGTACGCACAAAGTGTTCTCCTTGACCGTAGGCTGAAATCAGATAGTTTTTCTCAACTCAGATAAGTCTTTAACGGAATCGCACAAGTGCTGTTGTTCGTGTAGGAAAATTTTGTCCGGGTGTAAACAGATCGATGGCTTAGTGTGCTCTGGAAGTTTCCCGCAATGTAAACAACGCTGCGACCGTCTGCAGGAGATAAATGCTCAAAGTGAGGTGACGAAAGCACACTGAAGCCTCAGCTGAAAGTAAAAAACCGCAATAAGCATACTTAATTCAGTCCTACAAGCGCTACAGAAGAGAGATGGCGGGAAGTGAAGAACATTTTATAACTACTGTTTCTCCTCGAGTGCTGTCAGTGGCTCTGTGCTTGCAGAACTTTAACGACAGTGCTGTACTTACATTACGTGCTTTGAGTGTTGCAGAGGGTAACGTCAGCTTTGAAGACACTGTCTTACCTTCTTAGTTTCATTGGAGTGCAGAAAGTGGTCGTTTTCTTTCTTTTGCTTTGGTGGGTGCGTCTCAACATTGTTCAAAGAAGTAAGTCACGGTTATTTCCAATATCTGAAGAACCATTGTTATAGACAGCCAAACATGTGTTCATAACTACAGTCGTGACACCCAAATCGCAGAATATTTGTATTTCAACATGAAAGTGTATCTGTCAGTGCGAATATCATAGCTAAGAATATAATACCGTCTGTTTTCTTAGCCGGAATATCAGTTTCGGAACACAGCATTAGGCCGCATATGTGACGGTGCTTGCTTAAAGTTGCAAATCCTTTTAAAGCTTAATATAATACTCACATTTATAGGTTACCTCCATTAGAGCTTATCCCGTAAAGGCTAAATACGATCATTCTAGGGAAAGGAGGAATAGAGCAGACGACTCAAATCGTCCAGTTTGAGGTGCTGCGAAGAGCAAGGCTGACTGTGACGCGTCTTCGGACCTTTAAATCGAGCAAAAGTGTGATGGTTTGAATCCTAATCATTCTCAGTGGTGTGTGGAGGAAAATATGACCAGTTGCAAACTAGTGGACAGCAGATGCTGGACGCGTCCGTTACACGTGACGCCCTAAGGCCGGTATGACACTATCAAATTTCTTTATCAAAGATTTGATCAAAGATGTGATGAAATATTCCGTCAAATATATTTGATAAAGATCTTTGACGTAGCGCTAGAAGGGGTATTACACTGTCGTCATATTTTTCGTCAAAGTTGTTATTAACCGCAGCAGTTGCATGTACCACAATTGCACTGTGTGCATATGCGGGAGAGAAGTGGGGAAAAAAAGGAAACATACCTGGGGGAAGCCGTGGGTTTTACGACGACACGATAAAAGCATTCAACAAAACTTGTTACGTGAGCTTACAGTGGAGGACGTAAAGTCGTACATCAATTACTTAGGAATGGATGAGCATACATTTCTGTATGTGCTCAATGTAGTGTATCCTCATATCACAAATTACAATATTCACTTAAGAACTGCTACATCTTCAGAAGACAGGCACACTGTAACACTCAGATTCCTTGCTCCAGGAGAGGCTTGGGTTAGGTTAGGTTAGGTTAGGTCAGGTCTCCAATCTTCTTAATCTATTTTTGTATTCAGCGTGAATCACGTTGTAAAGCGCCTCATCAGCTTCATACATCTCTCTTAATTTTGTAGTTGTCGGCACACACCAATTGTATTTACCCGCAATGTTTATAAAAACACTACAGAGTACAGAATGCAGCGATGTTAGCGCTCCATGTGGTAACATGTCACATTGCAGTGAACAGAAGACAAGCGACTTCTTTGATCACATCTACAGCGAGGCCCTAGATTTGATCAAATATTCGACGACATTTGACGAAGTTCCATATTACACCATCAAATATCTTTGACAAAGATATTGGACAAAGAAATTTGATAGTGTAATACCGGCCTAAGCGAAAGGATGACCCCCCCCTCTCCTCCCGTCGTATTTGAATTTCCATCTTACTTCAAAACAGCAGACGAACAATAAAAAGAACTAGTCCCAGGTGACAGAAATCATAAGGAGCCCAATTCACGATTCGAATTTTGTGAAAATCTCTTTAATAGTTTCTGAGAAAAAGTTACATATTATTTTTAGAAATAAGATTTTCAAATTTCATAAAAAATGTTAAATATGTATAATCTGAGGAACTTAACAGTGTTGTGGTCTTCAGTCCTGAGACTGGTTTGATGCAGCTCTCCATGCTACTTTATCCTGTGCAAGCTTCTTCATCTCCCAGTACCTACTGCAGCCTACATCCTTCTGTACCTCCTTAGTGTATTCATCTCTTGGTCTCCCTCTAAGATTTTTACCCTCCACGCTGCCCTCCAATACTAAACTGGTGATCCCTTGATGCCTCAGAACATGTCCTACCAACCAATCCCTTCTTCTAGTCAAGTTCTGCCACAAACTTCTCCCCAATCCTATTCAGTACCACCTCATTAGTTATGTGATCTACCCACCTAATCTTCAGCATTTTTCTGTAGCACCACATTTCGAAACCTTCTATTCTCTTCTTGTCCAAACTATTTATGGCCCATGTTTCACTTCCATACATGGCTACACTCTATACAACTACTTTCAGAAACGACTTACTGACACTTAAATCTATACTCGATGTTAACAAATTTCTCTTCTTCAGAAACGCTTTCCTTGCCATTGCCAGTCTACATTTTATATCCTCTCTACTTCGATCATCATCAGTTATTTTACTCCCTAAATAGCAAAACTCCTTTACTACTTTAAGTGTCTCATTTCCTAATCTAATTCCCTCAGCATCACCGGACTTAATTCGACTACATTCCATTATCCTCGTTTTGCTTTTGTTGATGTTCATCTTATATCCTCCTTTCAAGACACTATCCATTCCGTTCAACTGATATTCCAAGTCGTTTGCTGTCCTGACAGAATTACAGTGTCATCGGCGGACCTCAAAGTTTTTATTTCTTCTCCGTGGATTTTAATACCTACTGCGAATTTTTCTTTTGTTTCCTTCGCTGCTTGCTCAATATAGAGATTGAATAACATCGGGGAGAGGCTACAACCCTGTCTCACTCACTTCCCAACCACTGCTTCCCTTTGATGTCCTTCGACTCTTATAACTGCCATCTGGTTTCTGTACAAATTGTAAATATCTTTTCGCTCTTTAGCTCTTAACAGTAAATGTGTTAATTTCAGGTAAAGCATGGTGCAAAATTTCATTCCCGCATCATCAGAACTGTGCATTTGGTCCATGTTTTAAGTAGTGTGTGCTTTTACATGGAAGTCCCCTTGCACTGCAGAAAGACTAAATTCCATGGGTCTGAGGAAGATTCGCGCATCCCTTCGTCCGAATACTATTTATGTGTCTCCGGCCACTGCGGCACACCTAGCTCGGCTTCCACTTCCGGTGGAGACGGTATTGTTCGCCCATCCACCGGCGGCGCCCGCACCTGTAGAGAGGCGTTAAAGGGCGTCGCGGCCGTCGTAAAGGCCCGGTACGGTCGCCTTTAGGGGCCCCACGTCGCGGCAGGGCCGCTTCGCTTATAAGGGTGCGTCGAACCCGGCGGCGGGCGTCTCCCTGATGGCGCTGTTTGTATTCGGCACGGATCCGCGCGGCCAGCCGGGCGGCGTAGTGCGCGTGCGCGCGCGCATGCGCGTGGGCCCAGCCGCGCAGACGTGTCTTCCGGCCGGCCGCATCCGCCGACTCGCCACGCCATCTCTTCCCCCATTTTGGCCACCTGGCGCGTCGACGACGAGCTCCCTTTTAACGGAGGAGGAGCAGCAGCGTGTGTCGCCACTTATGAGGTGGTGTAATGTAATAAGTAGTTTCCGTAAGACACTACTAAACCACCACCACCACCACTTCCAGGGACTAGGCCTGTTCCGTCTTCAGAGGTTGTTGTTGAGCCCACGTCTTTTTGGGCATACCAGGATTTCGTCTTGGTCTCGGATCTTCCCATTTGTTTCTGGATTTCTGTATTGCGCTGCTTACCCCCTTTAACATGCATTTCTTCTCTAATTCATTAACATTCCTAATCCGTCTTCGCGTGTGCGTGTGCAACCTTTCACTGTTGCCAGTCTCGTTTCAGCCTCCTGTATTTTCATTCCCAGTCAGCAGAGACAACGCCCCAATAGTTTTTTTAAAAACAAAAACAAAATTTGGAGTAGGTATTAAAAGCCATGGAGAAGAAATAAAAGTTTTGAGGTTCGCCGATGACATTGTAATTCTGTCAGAGATAGCAAAGGTCCTGGAAGAGCAGTTGAACGGAATGGATAGTGTCTTGAAAGGAGGATATAAGATGAACATAAACAAAAGCAAAACGAGGATAGCCCGCATCTCGTGGTCGTGCGGTAGCGTTCTCGCTTCCCGTTCCCGGGTTCGATTCCCGGCGGGGTCAGGGATTTTCTCTGCCTCGTGATGGCTGGGTGTTGTGTGCTGTCCTTAGGTTAGTTAGGTTTAAGTAGTTCTAAGTTCTAGGGGACTTATGACCACAGCAGTTGAGTCCCATAGTGCTCAGAGCTATTTGAACCATTTGAAAACGAGGATAATGGAATGTAGCCGAATTAATTCGGGTGATGCTGAGGGAATTAGATTAGGAAATGAGACACTTAAAGTAGTAAAGGAGTTTTGCTACTTGGGGAGCAAATAACTGATGATGGTCGAAGTAGAGAGGAAATAAAATGTAGACTGGCAATGGCAAGGAAAGCGTTTCTGAAGAAGAGAAATTTGTTAACATCGAGTATTGCTTTGTCAGGAAGTCGTTTCTGAAAGTATTTGTATGGAGTATAGCCATGTATGGAAGTGAAACATGGACGATAAATAGTTTAGACAAGAAGTGAATAGAAGCTTTCGAAATGTGGTGCTAAGGACATGTTCTGAGGCATCAAGGGATCACAAATTTAGTATTGGAGCGCAGCGTGTAGGGTAAAAATCGTTGAGGGAGACCAAGAGTTGAATACACTAAGCAGTTTCAGAAGGATGTAGGTTGCAGTAGTTACTGGGAGATGAAGCAGCTTGCACAGGATAGTTTAGCATGGAGGGCTGCATCAAACCAGTCTCAGGACTGAAGACCACAACAACAACATAAAAAATTAACTTTTGTTTCCTTTCCAACCCAAGATCTATTAATAGTGACACATATATACCGAAACTGCTGAACCTTGTTATCTGTAACTCCCTTCTGCTGGTTTCGTAAATAATTGGAACTGTTAGCTTGTACAGTTATTCTGTTGTTAACAACTTCTGATGTGATGTGATCGGCTCACCTACTTTCAAATACATTATTTATAATTCTTATTTTCTACAAAAATCTCAATTTGTACCCGTCACCTTCAAAGTAGTTCCGTTTAAAGCTAATACACCCAACCCAACTTTGCCACCCACATTTCAAATCCATCGTGGAGGTCTTTCTTACAGTATTCATAGCCCTCTGCCATCCCGCTCGAATTTCCTCCACTATTGCAAATCACCTCCCACTTCAACTCTAGCTTCATCTTAGGGAAGGATAAATGCCTCGCGGAGCTAAGTTTGCTGAGTACAGAGAATGGGGAACAAATCTCGTTTTGTTTTTGCTCGAAAATTCCCGAATAGTAAGTGCCATATGCAACCTTGCATTGTCGTTGTGGAGTAAATGTTCTTCGTACGCCAGTTCTATGGACGTCTACTCTTCACGTTCTTCCTCACATACCTCAGAACCATCGTGATTGGATTCAACTGACCTGAGCTGAAGAGACGAACTCTCAATCAACAATCCGGTTTATGTGAATCGGAGGGGGGAAAATTTCATTTCATAAAAAGTAGGGATCTGTTCAAAGTACGCATCTTGAGACACGAACGAGTAGTTGTGTTAGTGATGGAGGAAAGTGTGAAAGAAAATTGTAGAACGTGAGTAAGGCTTAAATATAGTAAGCTTCCTATCTGTTGTACGTTTCGGGAGTTCGACTGATAGCAAAAGATTTGCGCAGGGTTAACTAGTGTGGAGAGTTGCATCACACTAGTTTTTGGACTAAAGAAAGCAGCTCGTAAAGTGGGCATAACCGTAGACATACAACCAAATCAGAGACTTACTGCGGTTTACACCACATCAAAGCGTAACAGAGAATGTTGTGCGACCATTCTACTGCCTCTTCCCAAGAACACGGAGAGGCAGACATCTGCATTCTAGTGAACGGAAGATTTTTGTGGTAGTCTGCCATTTCTATCGTAGGGCTTTTACCTTACTACCAGTTCACATCAACGACGTTCTCATCCCAACACTAGAGACAAGATGAATATCTAATCCGGAACTTTGGCTTAACGTTCTTAGAGTAATAATAATGGCCGACATTTATACTGGCCAAATGATGGTGACTACAAGCTCGTTCGGCCAGTTTATTAATAATCAGTCGCATATTGGGCGACGTTTTTCAGTTCTTTTTGTGAACGCATCATTTGTGCTCCGAACATGTACCATTCATATCTCTCATTTGTTGATGAACCTTTTTTCATTCTGTTAGCTTCACTCGCTTTTTATCCTCTCGTGAAACGCGGTACTCAATAATATTTGTGATGTTACCCTTCCAGCTAAGGCTTGCTGTCTCCACCTTACACACAGATCTTCACTAGACCTTGAAGATTAGGAGACGAAATTAACATTGTCCAGTCCCGACCTGTGAATTCATTTAATCTGCTCAGTAAGTGGGGACTGTAGTTTAAAAAATGAGCGTAAACTGATTGCCCGGTAAACAAAAAAATAAAACGTAAAAAAGTAAAGATAGAGCAAACCAGGGATCTAATTTAGAATCTTAAATTTACCCACTCTGCAGCCGAAAGCAGGAGGAAAGTAGGATACAGTGTTGCTAACTCGTGTGAGAAACTACTTACCAAATAATTATTGGATTGGAATCGTGAAATTTGTTTGACAAACTAGAAGGCAAAGTAAATAGTAACACACATACAAAGCTCCTGAGAGTCTGTTAGTAATCACGATCTATTTAGAAAAAGGTAACATATTAGAGTGAGGTTCTTTCCTTGTGGATTATCTCTTCTCTTGTCTTCATTGAACACAGTGCGACACTGTATTATAATCTCCACAAATAAATAGTAGCAAATCTGAAGGGTGATGAAATGTAAACGCTTTTTGTAATGCTCACCAGAATACAAGGTTTTTCTCTTCAATCTGCGTAAAGAGAGTGGCGACTTAATCGTGCGAAACAGTGATTGAGGTTGAGATTGAAGTCTGCAAGCAACAGTGTATAAGATGCCAAAGCGGCCCGCTTCGCTTGGGCTTTATTTCTCATCATTTAGAAAAAAAGTGCAATTAATCATTTATATGAAAGTTATTTTAAAATGTTTTGTTGTTATTAGCACAATAGCACCTACTACACAACCACGATATTACTGCTTTCGGCCCCCGGTGGCCTTTGCCGAATGGCTCAAATGGCTCTGAGCACTATGGGACTCAACTGCTGAGGTCATTAGTCCCCTAGAACTTTGAACTAGTTAAACCTAACTAACCTAAGGACATCACAAACATCCATGCCCGAGGCAGGATTCGAACCTGCGACCGTAGCGGTCTCGCGGTTCCAGACTGCAGCGCCTTTAACCGCACGGCCACTTCGGCCGGCGCCTTTGCCGAAAACACGCGAGATGTTACAGTAAATAAAAACCATATCTGTTGTTTCGAGTTTCGTATAGACTGTGGAAATCCGAATAGCTTTAGGAGCAAGTTGGCCGGTCGTTAAAATAGCAGAGCACATTCTGATGGGCTTCAATCGCGCTGGTAAACACACTAATTTTCCTGGATACAGAAACAGTTCAAAGGTAACTGGTAACTTCGTCGAAATATGGGAATTCGTGGTATCAGTACTGTCTTGGCATTTGCTTTTCAGGTTAACATTTCCGGCCTCTGTGATGGTCTTTGGAAGCTTTTCTTTTTACGAGGGCGTACCGGAAACGTGGAACAAAGTTAGGTATTCTGTTGGGAAGTTAACGCATTCGTCTTACTTCATAATGGTGTAAATTGATTAAAATAGTTCATGTGATATTATGTTTTGTATTAGCAATTTTCGTGTGTCAAAGTACGTCATTTGTACAACCGTCTCGAATTTTCACCTTGGAAAAATAGGTTGCTGCTAAAGAGACGAACGATGTCTTGATGACCACCGCGATGTGATTGTGACCACGTCAGAGTAGACGTGTCGCAACAACCACGACAGCTAGAAAATGGATGATTCACATCAGACACTGATGATTTAATTAAATTAATTTTACTGTGCGCGGGAGACTTACTCACTACGTCACCCAGAATCTGTTCACTGGGCAGTGCTCGCAGCGTCTTTCACATTTAAAACTATGTAGTTAATTAATGAAAGAAAGAACATTCTGCTCTCGTGGCTTTTGAGGTATTCTTTTACCGAGTGGACTCTTCGCACGGAGGGAAACAGGAACGTTAGAAAAATATTTGTTTGCTTCCGGTTGTGCGTCTACCTAGCTAGGTAAAGAAGAGTGTCGGCTTGTTTGTTTGTAGCTCATAAAAACCTACAGTCTTATTCCAATCTTCATGAAATTTTGCACATTTTACCCGTAAAAACAAGAGGAAGATTACTGTCTACATAAGATTATCTGACTTGAAACTTAACCCCGTGAACGGTCGGTATCTCGGACATGGACTTATATGCATCAGTAGACAAATTTGATTTTGAAATCTTTTTGCGCGGTGTTAATAATTACGCGTCTTGTAATGGCGGCTAATTACGTACGCCGGAGCTCGGAAGAACAAAATGTCGAGCCGATGAAGGAGAATAGATCGCTCTGATACAGTCTTCGTCTCCGTAGAGAGGGAGACAATTAAAAAGCTCAGAGAGCAAACACGATTTTTTCTTTCAACAGAAAGCGGAGGATAAGATCTTTGAATTACATCTTAGTAAAATAAACATGCTGCAACGGAGGCCTAAAAAATTAAACTGAGATACCACCCATCGAATAATTTTTAAATGCACTAGACCGATGAGTATAAATTATGCGCGATGTGATATCTCCCTGGGAAGCAGACGTAGTCCTAAATTTTCGTAGGTCGCATTTTACTACCAGGACCTTCTCGCGGTTCTGTATTTAAAGTTTTTAAGAGGCCGAGAGTAGAATTTCACGCAATAATCATACGGTTTTTCTAACAGTTACGGTTGCTCTCACTGCCTTTGCAGCCGGTGTTCAGATTAGCGCTCGGAAATCCGGTCTCGGAGGACTATTTTCGGATATTGGTTTTCCCATTACCTGGCTCTGCTGACGTCAACGTTCCGTAGCTGCGCATCCTGAGTGACTCCATAAGTTAGTAGAGGTAACTCTATAACGGCATTCCATGTCTGTTCGGTACAGATATGAAATTTTATGGTACCCTCGTATGGAAAGATTAACTTTTGCGTGGGCACTAAAAGCTTCGCGTTCCTATCTTCTGGCCTGAAATACCGTGTATAGTATGTACCGCAGTAAAAATGAAGTTCCATTATGGTAATATTAGATTGAAATACGGAATAGTTCTGTTACATAGCTAGGTACCGGCATCCACACAGATATCATGTTCCTTTACTTCAGTAACTCGTTTGATAATTTCTGCACTGCCGCGAAATGAAAAAAATAGGAGCATACTGGATATCAGACCGTGTGATAGAATTAAGACTTTCTTAGCGAACAGAACACAGGATATCAAATGGCTCTGAGCACTATGGGACTTAACATCTTAGGTCATCAGTCCCCTAGAACTTGGAACTACTTAAACCTAACTAACCTAAGGACATCACACACATCCATGTCCGAGGCAGGATTCGAACCTGCGACCGTAGCAGTCCCGCGGTTCCGGACTGCAGTGCCTAGAACCGCATGACCACCGCGGCCGGCACACAGGATATCATTCTTCAGACGCAAAAAGCAACTACGGGCGTACCCCGAGGGAGTGTTACAGGTGGACTACTTGTCGTAGTGTATATACGTAGTTTTATACCCAACTGCATTCGTAAATTTTGCGATGGTTTAGTAATTCAGGGTTAACAGAGGCTGACGAAACTGATGTTTGGTCTATGTCCTCTTCCCGAAAATGCTCACAACATATTTTGCCATGTTTGGTCGGTTTCCAATCTTTCCTTCTCTCCGCGTTCATCCAAAGAGCTTCTCTAGGTGGACAGACAGGAAATATAGTGTCAAATGACAGAAATAAAAGCAATACAGTAAAAGTGAACAGCACAACCAAAATTCATGTACATAAAAGAAAATATCGCTTGAAGTCTAATTACGAACGAAATGTTATTCCTTTGCACCGCAGACTATAATCAGAACGGTCATTACATTCGTACATAATGCTAGCTGGCGTTCTTTATCAAAGCACTCCCGCCAGAAGCTAATGTGTGGGGCAGCTGATGTATCGGACGTCGGTAATGTTGACAGCCGAAAAATCTGATGAAATGGTGTCTCCCGGACGCGGTCGCAAAACATTGTGGAATATGCTATCCTTAATCCAGTGATAGCCGGGTAATGAAACCACACTACTGCAACATCCAGACTACCACTCTGAAAATCTGAATTAAGGATTTGGCAGAAGGAGCAAGCCATCACTTTCCAAAATTGTGTCTGCCGCTCCACTCCACTCTCTGACAACGCTTGAGACAAATTACTGTATAAATTTTTCCGTGCGAGTTCTGATTTCTCTTACTTTTCGCGATAGTCATTCCTCCCCCTTGTAAGGCGAGAGGAAACAAAATACTTTTGGCATTCGGAGGAGAAAGTCGTTGATGGATATTTTGTTAAGATTTTATCGCTACGAAAAGCGCCTGTGTTTTAATGATTGCCACCTTATCTAGTTTTGTTTATATTCGTTATATTTCGTGAGAACAGAAAACGAACCACATTTCTTCGAACTTGCTGTCTCTCGCGTTAATGCTGTGTGGCAAGACTGCACTTTAGGAAAGGACGGGCAAGCATTGTCTCACGTGTTTCTTTGCTGAACTTGCTGTACCGTATGTGCGTTCTGCCTATAAAACGTAGTCTGTCATGCACCATCTCTACAACATTTTCTGTACAGTCGACTCAGTTTGTGTTAATAATGCTATCCCTGGATATCTTCTTGAATTCCAACCTCTAAATTTGTGTCATTTATCGTGTAAGAGAAACTTAACATAATTGTGTCGCTACTCACGAGGACACCTGCCTCTTATATCAGATCCCTCGCTAGCTGCTGAAGTGGTTACTCTCGCATGCATTCTCATGTCGGATGATTGATAGGATATCGTTCTAGTTCCCTAGCTCTCAATGATTTCAGATGTATGATTGCTGAGCAAGATAACCTCGCCAGTTGAGATGTAGTTCTCGTTACGACTTCCATTTGGCTCTCAACATAATCCAGTACTCACCTGAATGAAGCCCTTTGTACCTTCATCGTTCTGGGAAGTTTGTGTTCAGCAGTTTTAATTTTAGTTCTCTGTTCCAGTTGCATGTTGCCTATCTAACGGCTCCCAGGGCCTACAAAAATTTGCTTTCCAGTATTTCATATAGTTATCGGCCGAATTCAAAAATTTGAAATATTGTCATAATCTGCTCATTAAGAGGTATAATCTTACGTTAAACATTCAACTCCGTAAGTCAAGTATTTAAGTTAAAAGGAGTGTGTATCCTGTATCTACTTAAATATTCCACAAGCCACCGTATGGTGCGTAGCCGAGGGTGCTCTGTACCACTACTAGTTACTTCTTTTCTTGTTCCACTTGCAAATAGTTCGAAACCAATAAACCTCTCACCCGCGATTCCTTAAAGAATAGAACTGCCATGTTTAAAACAGATTCAGGCATCTCATTATCTTAACAAATCACTTGATTGTTTCAAATATTTGACGTTAACCATGTATGTGAGAAAAGGTTTAGCTAAGCTTTGAACTTATTCTTAAACTTTTTTTTTGCAAGTCGCTAAATGCTCTCATACTCAGATAGTGGATGAATATAGTCGGGGTAATTTGTGCGCTATGAGTTACGCTGCCTTCAGACATATACACCGGAGACAAGGACATCGTCACGAGTCCCCCACTGAACTGTCACAGGACCGCTCGTATTTTCTACGTACAAAAATGTGGCCGACAAGGTGACGATCCGGTGGTTTATGGGAAGGTGCCGTCGTTGAGTGAATGTAGGAGGTTACAAGATAAATTAGACCAAATTTCTAGTTGGTGTGATGAATGGCAGGTGGCTCGAAGTGTGGAAAATTTTAAGTTGATGCAGTTGATAAGGGAAAAAAAAAGATAGTGATGTTCAAATACAGCATTAGTACTGCACTGCTTGACACAGTAACGACGATTGAATACCTAGGTGTAGCCTTGCAAAGCAGTATGGAATGGAACGAGCATGTAGGGACGGTCCTAGATAAGGCCAATAGTCGACTTCGGTTTTTTAAGGAGAATTTTATGGAAGAGTGGTTCAGCCGTGAAGGTGAGCGCACATAGGATACTAGTGTGACCCATCCTTGAGTGCTACTCGAGAGTTTGGGATCCACACCAGGTCGGTTAAAGGAGATGTCCAACCAATTCAGAGGCGGTCTGGCAGATGTTTTACAGGTAGGTTTACAGGAGGAGGAGAAAATTAGGAGTTTAACGTCCCGTCGACAGCTCATTACAGACGGAGCGGAACCTCTGATTACGGAATGATAGGGGAGGAACCATCCCGGCATTTCCCTTTAGCGATTTGACACAGCATCTTGGAATGCATCGTGTTGGCGCCAAGTTCATCCCACGGCTCATGAGTCAAGACCAGAAAGACCTTCACCTCGCAATCTTTGAAGAGCTTTCGGATCGCACAAATGAGATCGAGGTGTTCCTTAAGAAAATCGTAACTGGTGATAAGCCGGCCGCTGTGGCCGAGCGGTTCTAGCCGCTTCAGCCCGGAACCGCCCTGCTGCTACGGTCGCAGGTTCGAATCCTGCCTCGGACATGGATGTGTGTGAAGTCCTTGCCTTAATTAGGTTTAAGTAGTTCCAAGTCTAGGGGACTGATGACCACAGATATCAAGTCCCACAGTGCTTAGAGCAATTTTAACTGGTGATAAGACGTGGGTTTACGGTGATGATGTTGAGACCACGGTTCAGTCTCCACACTGGGTGGGGAAAAGTTCTCAAAAACCAAAAAAAGGTCGTCAGGTTAGGTCAAATGTCAGAGTTTTGACTTCGTAGGATTAGTTCATCACGAATTCGTGCCACAAGGAAAAACTGTTAACCGGTGGTACTAATGGGACGCGTTCAGGCGCCTGCGAGAAAATGTGAGAAACGGCCTGAAATGTGGCGAGCAAATTCATGGCTCTTGCATCACGATAACGCACACTCACCGTGCATCACTGTTGGTGCGTGACTGTTGCACAAAAACGAAATCACTGTGATGGCTCATCCTCCGTACTCTCCAGACCTGGATTCCGCGAACTTTTCCTTTAATTTCCAAAGTTGAAAATGCGTCGAAAGAGCGAAGATATACAACGATAGACGAGATACAG
Organism: Schistocerca nitens; assembly: GCF_023898315.1. Classification (NCBI taxonomy): domain Eukaryota; kingdom Metazoa; phylum Arthropoda; class Insecta; order Orthoptera; family Acrididae; genus Schistocerca; species Schistocerca nitens. Next base: position 11,508,559 of record NC_064620.1, read on the forward strand.
TAGGAGCCATACCAGGACTGTTTCCGGAAGTAGAAACGGCGTTGGGACGAGTGTATCAATCGTGTAGCGGAATATTTCGAAGGAGACCAAGCACAGTAAGTAAAAGGTAAGCGTAGAAAAGTGTTGTGGCTAAAGATGAATTTTTTTGAACAGGTCTTCTATACCGTTATTTGTAGGGTCGCGCATATAAGCCGTACACCGATTTATTGTGACGGAATTTTGTGGGAAAACAGCGCGGCTTCTATTCGGGCCAGTGCGGAAAGATAATTCTGGCAAAGAGCAGAATGGAAACTGCTACTCCTGGGTTCAGCAGGTCGCGAGACGCCATACCTATTGCCCCGGTTGCGGAGGGCAGACCTCCGCACACTTTAAACGTGAACCAAATTTCGGTCCCGGGGATGGTGGCGTTGGCTGCTGTGTAAACGGCGAGGTGCACCGGCAGTGGCGTGTGCTGTGCGCTCGCCGGCCTGCAGGTGTCGACACGCTACGTCTGGGAGACGTAACACGTTGCGTCACGTGCCGTGTGAAACAGTAGCGACCGCTGGCCGCCACGTCGGCTGCGTTGCCGCTCCGCCGCGCTCGCCAACTACCAGCCTACCGCCAACAGCCAACAATACCCCATACTGCAGTGCATGAATAACAACAATAATCGTCATTACGGGCAACGTGCAGGCGGGTGTCAATCATACGAGGAATTTCGGCTGCCCCCTTACGGTAAGAAATCAAAGCAGCGAGTAGTAGTTCCATTTCTTTCTCCTTCCCCTTCGGAAATTTGGGGTAGTTTCTCATTGGTAGGAACCTCTCGTGCTCCCTGGAATACTGTCAGCCTTGATTCATAATCTCACGCTTCAAACTAGCGTGAAATGCGACAAATTTGGCGTATATATCGGTGCTATTCAGACATTCCAGGTAGACCTATGCCGAGGCGGCAAGTACGAGGAGTCAAATGAAAACCTTAAATATTTAAAAAAGGGTGTCATTCTTCGACGAAGAGACAATGTCGTTAAACTCACTTTCTCCACTACGTAGGAAGCGCGTGGGTTCCTCTCGAAATGCGTATTTTCGTGCACGCAGGCACTCTCGCACTGCCTCCTGCACGTCTTCATCGGAACGAAATCTCTTTGCTCTCATCGCCTCTCTGAGTGGTCCAGACATTTGATAATCACTCGGAGCGCGGTCTGGTGGATGTGCCATTGTGTTCTGGAGTTAGCAGTCGCGGCATGTAGCGTGCAGACACTTCGCGAAACTTAAGCACTTCATGAACGATGTCACGTGCTGCTCCACTACTGAGTTCAGATTTGCGTTCATTTTATCCCCCACCAAACGGCGATTTACCATCACATCGGCTTCAACTGCTGCAGTAGACTCGTACGGTTTGCGTGAGCCGGGCGCTCGAGCGTCTGTCGCACACTACGTTTACATGCGACACATCTTCCCCAAGACTAAAACCCTATTTCGGAAACCGTTTTTCCCCGTCGTGTTTTAACGCCTCAACCTCATTTGTCAGCGAGGTTAAATATGGCGGCTGGAAAACAGCTGATCCAATTCCTGATTCAGTCAACATAGCCTTTATTTCTCTTCATTTAAATATTGCAGGTAGACAGCTTCATGCTCAACCTAATATTTCTGCTTCTCCTTCACTGCACAATAAGTTCACGATAGCCGAATGTTTTGAAGAAAAAAAAGTAACTTGACAAACAAAGCACGTATCAAAATAGGTTGCGTTTATACAGTAGCGAAAATAGATTGCGGAACTTTAAAACCGGCAATTAGGTGCGGATTTCCAGACTCGATTTTGAAGTGAACATGATGCGCGAGAAGCGATATAGGGCAATCGGTTTACAAAATCTGGTTCTGGGAGCCCCGTGTAAACGGGATGACAGAGGCGACGCCATTACCTACCTACCTACTACACTCGTACACTTGCCGCAGTGATAAACATGCAACATAATACTGCACCTTGATTCGCCGATGAACATAGGTAGGTTTCGTACCTTCACTGCTCAGAAAGCGTATAGTAGAACGCCGTTCTTCCTTGGTGCATGTCGCAAGCAAGTCAGCCATTTTGAACTTCTAGTGTGACAGTCTTCCGCTTGTGTGTAGTATGCTGCCATCTGTAGGGCTTTCCTTACATCATCAGTACTGCTAACTTACAAAACAATGGTGCTGTGTGTCGAATATGCATTACACTTTCAAGTATTTCATTTGACTCTCCCTCGTAACTTCACTGCCTCGTCTTCCACATCTTTAATAGGCAGGAGGAAATTGAAATGTAATTCAACATTGGTGACATAATTCATCCTATCTTACGACTGTCCCTCTTACTCTTACTTGCCTGTTGATTAGGTCAGCACTTAGCTGCATTTTGCTTAAAGGAGAGGAAGGTAGCTCCAGAGCGAGAATATATAAAATAATAGCTAAGGAACCGAAATGTCTGGGAAGTAGTGAAGGCGACGGAATAATTGTTTGAAACCAACTATTTGCAGTTACCTTTGTACGTAGTAGGCAAAATGAAACTGGCTAGGAAAATATTTACAATATGACAGACAAGGGACTGAACCTTGTTAATGGACATCGCAGAGAATGCTTGGAATGGCCATTGTTGACGTCAGTGCAGCTCTGATCTCGATTTATCAGACAGTGCAACGCGAAGCAGATTTGCCTGAGGTATACCAGCAGTAGCGTCTTCTCTGTTCAGCTGCAACTGTTCCAGTGTGTGAAGATAGAGTACGCCTGACCGTTTAATTTGCTCCGCGGGTAAAAATCAGGCGATCGAGGTGGCCCGGAGACCGCGCTGCCTCTCGAGCGCCCCGCCTTAGTAACTCTCCCCAGCGGACTCGGGGCAGAGCATGCCGAGATTCGCATGTGCTGACACCTCAAAGGAACCGATTGCTGTATCGAAATAAGTGTTTTCCAGCCTTCATTGTGATGGCCAGTTCTTCTGTTCATTAACCAGGGTCACGTCTTAAAAATATTTTCTGGGCCACTTTTGCTTTTCCCACGCTTACATACTTACAAAAATGATTGCTTTTTTAATGCATTCTGTGATACGATAATGAGATGGTATGTATGTATACCGTCCTTCCTAAAAATTCCCAGACCGACTTTACTACTGACGGATAATCGACGCCATCGCAGTAACTACGGTGCCAGCATGAACTGACATCTGTGAGCAACAGCTGTGTCCTCGACCAGTCACTTGTGAGCAAGCAGTGCAGGATGTTTTGAAGAAGAGGAAAGTACGTGCGACGCTCGTCCCTGCACACCATGACACCCGAACGAAAAATGACGCGATTGGAACAGTTTTTGTCAGGAGAAAATCGCCACATATGATGAGGCTTGGCATGATCAATAGGAACACAACACAAAACGTCAAAGTGTAGAAATTCACATGAAGTATCAACGCTTTGACTACATAAGATTTCACTTGGTTCTATGTTGCATACTGAAGTGGGATGGGGAGGAGAGAGAGATAAAGAGAGAGATAGAGAAACTATGTGAAAATTGAAACATTTAAACCACCATCTTAACGTTTCTCTCTTTCTCCCTCTTTTTTTTCTCCATTGAACCAGTCTCGAAGCTTTTTGGACTGGCAGGATTGTGTATTTATGCATATAATGTATGAGTGAATGTACAGGGGTTGTAGAAAATATGAAAACACAATGAGAAATGCAAGCTTGTCTATAATCTGCATTTATGTTCAAGCAAGCAAGTTGCGCTGTTGTAGTTGACCACGCACAGTGGCGGTAAGAACCAGCTACCTCCCATCGGCTCTGGGTGAAACGTAGGTGCTATAGAAGCGTTACACAGAAACGTCTGGAGCACTTCCAGTTAAATTTTGTACATACTAGACTCATAATGGAAATAATTATCGATGTACAAATACTGTGGGTGTAATAAACCGCTGCTATTGCTAGGGGTGAGTGTGGAAGCCCTGGCATGCAGCAACATTCGATAACGGCCGATACGAGTATTGAATGGAAAGTGTGTGATACCGCTAGTCTCTAGATTACCTATTACCGCTGCGGGTGGGGAGGGACAGGGTGAGCTGGTGCACAGACAGCGAGTATCTGCGTAACTCCGTAACACCTTCAGCAGTGTCTGGAAGAACTGTGACCGTAAAACAGCCCTAGTAACGCTATGGCTGCAGTCGGGGAGTGAAAAGGATTGATACAAAACCTAATTCGCCGCGCGGGATTAGCCGAGCGGTCTCAGGCGCTGCAACCATGGACTGTGCGGCTGGTCTCGGCGGAGGTTCGAGTCCTCCCTCGGGCATGGATGTGTTTGTCCTTAGGATAATTTAGGTTACGTAGTGTGTAAGCTTATGGACTGATGACCTTAGCAGTTAAGTCCCATAAGATTTCACACACATTTGAACAAACCTAATTCAGTAATGTGTGATGCGCGTATATGTAGACGCGTGCGAAGCCGCAAAGGAAAAGGTAGTAAACTATTTCATTCTCCAGAAACATCGTCCGTCGTCTCTTGCAGCGTCATGGACTGTTTCTCATTCCTTCGCCCCCCCCCCCCCCTGCTTTATGTCTTATTTATTTGTCGCTACACGGCGATACCATCACATCTTCGATCATCAGAAGCGGAAAGTGGTGTGTCGCAGGGAAATACTACCAAGTAATTGGAACGAAGACGCACCAACGAACAACAGCGCCGGAGTGTTTACGTCCGTGTATCGTGTGATAGGCCTCTGAAGTGCAGGAAGTGTTTGTTCCTGTCCACGACGCACCTGACAGGTAACCTTGAGATACAGCGTGTGGTAATGACGAGAATTACAGTTGCTCAACAACTGATTAGCCCAGCAGAAGCTCTAGCCTGTAGTCAGCGAGAACCCTGGCTCGTCCGGAAGGCGTTAAATAGGCAGTTGGTGTTCGTATTAGGTCTCTCCAGTGGGGTACATTTCAACCTAGACTCCAGGATCTCCGGTATCCTATATGCTGCATCAGTCCAATAGCCCTTCCCTCCTTCTTTTGCCCTGGTCGTCTAAATTCAACACCACTGGTCATATATCTCAATTTATGTAAAGGAACGTTATCGTATACACGAAAGAAGAGAAATTACCCATTGCTCCTTCTGCCGTCGCCCCCCCCCCCCCACTCCTCCCATTTTGTTGTAATACTATCCGAATGATGTGAATGAAATCGTTTAAAAATTGTTTTTGGGAAGAGAGACAAAATTTTCGGCCCGGCAGTGACATTTTCATACTATACCAGATGACTGTGAACTTGCGAGAGCAGATGAAGGGAATTGAAAAACGGTAAAAATATGATCGGCGAAGTTAAAACTAGAGCGATGGAAAGTAGTTGAATTCAGTCAGCTGGCGTCGAGGAAATTAATTACGAAATGACACACTAAAAATGGAACGGTAGTTACGCTAATGGGTGGCAAAATAAGACAGTGGCCGATGTAGAGAGGGTGTAAAATGTAGACTAGTGATCGCAAGAAAAGCGTTTCGTAATAAAATAAACATCGAATACAGACTTAATCGTAAATGTCGGAAGTCTTTCCCGGTCCTACTTACCTGGAGAGGACCCTTGCACGGAAGTGAAATGTGGATGATGAGCGATTCAAACACGAAGAGAATAGAAGTATTGAGCTACATAAGAATGCTGAAAATTAAATGAAAAGGCAAGTCGAAAAATAGTGAGGTGCTACTGACTCGGATTCGCCGGGGATGGGGAAAGGGTGGAGGAGAAACTTGCGGCGCGACTAGACTAAAAGGAGGGGTCACTTTATAGCACACACCCTTAGTGTCAAGTACTTGGGGAGACGGTGGGGGCGAAGATGTAAAAATTGTGTAGGGAGCTCTTGTCTTGAATACAGTAAGCAAGATCAAATGGATGCAGGTTTCAGAGCTTAAGAGGCTTACACAGGATACATTAGCGTGGACAACATCATCAGACCAGTTTTCGGACAGAAGAAGAAGAAAAAGAATACAGGCAGTCTGTCATGCAACTGGAGAAGTAAATAGTCTCCATATAAGAAAGTTATAGTGATGGGAAGTCGGATCCGAATATAAAATACAATTCACTTAAAATAGACAAGACCTAGGGAAATACCTTCAAGAATTCAAGACATACGGAAGATTCTTACCAATTAAAGTCACTGGCACGAATTTGTTTGGTAATAGGTTACTGTAAGACGTCAAGAAATGTTTCACTAAGGCAATCCTGCCAACACAACCGAGAGACAAGATGATTTAAAGGAGATTGCGTTTGTGGATTCATTCCGGAAAGGAATGCAGCATGAGACTTATATAAACGAGTGGATTCTCGTAAATTGATCTGGAAAAGGTGCACAGCTCGAGAATACCTGGAAGCTCTGCGTGGCTGCCGGCATTGTCGAGCTGGCCAGATTGCTTCCGTTTTACAAACTGGCATACGACGTGCCTCTAATAGTGATCGCCGTCCGATTTCGCGCGACAGCACTTTGCATTTGCTTTATTCTGCTGTGGAATGACCGGACGTGGAAACTGCTACGATGGCCCCGTAGTCTGGGCGTATGGTGGATAACAAATGGAGGACTACAGCGAGCAAGAAATGCAAACAGCGATTACCGTCCGGCGTGCGGAGCAAACTGCACGGCGTCAGACTGTGATGTCAGTATTTCTGTGAAATAGAGAAACTCTCCTAGGGAACCACTAGCAAATGTTGGTCGGCGTTTAGCCTTAGCTACGTCCAAGTTTGGTGTACTTAAACCATCAAATATGTTGCTTGCTGAAATGTTTCTCTGTCGTGGACAAGGTTAGTGCTGGTGGAGGATGTTTCTTCGTTAGTAGTCCACTCACTTCCAGTTCAAATTCAGCACAGTCGGAAGTCACTCGCATTACTCAGCGCAACTACGATGAACTATGAGTCGTTGAAGAGAACTGCAAACTTCAAAGTTTTCCACAGTTCACCGTTATCTCCTTTGATACCTAGTCAAGCGAGCGAGAGAGGGCTGTAAACACATTTGTATGCACAAGTGGCGCCGTATCGACTTCACAATTAGTCAGAATGTCAGAGGGTTCGTTATTATTTCAGTGTCCCCTTTTTGCTCCCTGTCGGTCGACATACCTTTCACAAGATCGTTTGCTTACATATTTCACGCAGCCGGCAAATTGAGACGAACCGTGCAGTGATAGGGAAATATGGATACGGATGTAATGAAACCCATTTTGGTTGCAGAGAAAATTGGCGTTACAGGGAATCTTGCGGTGATGTTGTTAACAATATGTTAGATTATTATTAGACAGTGGTCAGGAGTAGTGTGTTGGTCGGATATAGCAGTAGATATCAAGATCGCAGTTCCTACGGATAATAATTCTACCCCAGACATGCAGTGACATTTTTTGCAAGTATATTTCTACATTCGGCATGTAGTTAACTATGTATGTTAAGTAGTGAGCTTAGTTAAGTATTTGGGTGTTAAAATCAAATTTTCATTTGACGACTGCTTTATCTTATGGGAATATGTTTGGCACAGGGTTAACATAATGTCCTACTTACAGATTCTTACTAGGTTTTTTCTTCGTTGCACAGATTCGGATGAGGAGCATAAGCATGTGTTTGCAAATTTTCGTAATGTAGAGGAATTCTGCTATGATGGGTCGTATCACGTACTAAAAGTCTGCTGTCCCAGTAAAAGGAACACTGTAGTACATTTTAATCTCACTCAACGGAAAATTCGTTTATTAGAATATCGCGACCTCCTATATGTATCGAAAGAATAACATGTTCTTTCATTTTCAATTCACTTAAGATCCTGAAGTTTTAATGTGTGCTTCGCTATAAGTCGTGTGTTCTCAAAAACCGGAACGAAAAAAATTCTTCCCGAGTGTATCCAATCTGCAGGCCAAGAATACTGCATACACACAGTTTCATCATTGGTCGAAACTTCAGTGTAGCACTCGTGACAAACGGTCTTCAGAGTTGTTTTAATATAAAAAGAGAATTATACATCTGACTGAAGTGATAACAGATTGCCTTATTCGCCTATCAAGTTTTGGGAAATACGGGAATTACGCGTAGACCGGCTACTGATTCGTAGTAAACTGAAATGGTAAGCTTCATCCGCAGTCGGTGTTCGTTGTGAGAAGTGGCTTCCAGACTGCTAGCGGAAGGAAGATGGCGCATGAAGAGCTCACGGACAGTAGCGTACGTAGGTAGTCGCTTAAAGGGCTTACGTACCTGCCGGCCTAGTTCGTCGACGCCCACGCCTTCCTCTTACATTACAGTTGCGGCCTGTGTGTCTAACCGCACTCCTCTTTCGGCGCATACTTGGGTTTTCGATATGCAGCATGTGTGAGCCACAAATCTTTAGGCAGTAGTTGAAAGATATTGTACTACTCAACACGCGCGCGCGCGCAATGGCAGTCCACTATATAAACTTGCCTCTGTATTGGCTCACACAAACTTTGCTAATCATTGCAGCAGTTTGTCAGATCATCACAATCACACACTTCGAATATTTCGTGGTTTTGATCATGGGCTTCTGACATAAGTTGCTGCAATAATTAGCAAATATTGTGTGAACAAAGACAAAGGCAAGTTCAACAGTGAACTGCCATTGTACAGACATATGTGTGTGTAAATCGCCAGCATATAACTTTCCCTTCCAGTGATGATTTTATGAACAGAAACCGTAGAGGAATAAAACTGTGTTGATACAGCTGGTGGTTTGCAATGCAGTATTGCAATTTGGTAAAAATTGCCAATCTGACTATCGATTGCGGATAAACGACTGAATCGATTTTTAACTCTCAGTAGATAATTATTCTACGCGAAATTTTATGCTCTTTTCATTCACATGTTTTGGAAATTGTTTGTAGAATGTGTGATTTTCGTGTTAAAAGTGGAAAACTGAAAAAAACACAAGTTCCTTGGCGTTTCGGACCCAGACGTTTAGCACAATCCAGAAATAGTCGCAGACTCGTTTAACTGTTATTTGCGAGCCAAATGTCAATTAAAATTATTTCCAGCTTGTGCATACTTACTGGCCAGCAAAAGTCGGCTGTGGCTACACTAATCGTTGTGAACCTGTTCAGCTTTCGGTTTATTCACATACGCAGACATCGTGATCTGCATGTCGCTTCCTGCGTTGTTTCAGTATCAATTGAGAGAGCAGTCGTGCATTTCTCCCTCTTCTGACGTTGACGATTTCTGCTTCATCTTCCACTTTTCGCTTCCAGAACTGTTTCAGAATATTCAGTCTTGTAATATCTTAATAATGATGCAACAAGAGCGTACAATAGCTACCAATCTTGTAGTAAAAACCGGCCGAACACACGAGAGAATTAGACGGAACATTATGCATTGTTGTCGAACAAACGCTTCAGCAGTTTGTCCACATTGTAGAATGTTATGCGATTGCCTGACAAGCACATGTGAGTTTAAAAGCTATTAAATTCAAGTTTCAAATTTTATGTTCAAGGTTTCAACCACGCAGTATAAAAGGAGGATTAGTTGAGTTTCGTGGGACCTTGAAAAAATGGAGAAGTTGAGTTTTGTGAAAATTTGTTGTGTTCTGGCACAGTTTATGGGAAATATTCAGTTTAGTCATATTTTCTTGAATGCATGTGAGGCTCGTACCAGAATCCGTTAAAAACGCAGTTTGATAAAAAAAAGGCGTTTGTTTCGTTAAAGCTGTCCTCAATTAGAACAGGAAGAAAGCGCATGTGGAGATGCATCGTATAATAATTGGCAGCTACTTTTTTCCGTGAATACAGCTAAGATGTGGCACGAAGAGGGGGGGGGGGGTGCCAGAACGGGGGTCGCAGAACGCCAGGCACGGCAACGGTGATAGCAGGCAGTGATTCGTGGTGCCTGGCCTGTAGGTGGGCCGGGACCGGCTAGCGATAAGAGCGGCTGCGCTGTGTCCCTGCGACGTAGGAACAACGGCGGCCGACCGCGCTCGCTCAGATAAGATAGTCGACCGCGCCTGGCGCAGCCTCGCCTGTTCGCTGCCGCTGCCGGGAAAAAAAAACACCTCGTCTTTCCCTGCGCCGTCGCGACGGCTCCAAACAGTGGTTAAAAGCCAGCGGCTCTCCCCCACAACCACACCCTAACAGTAATCCGATCATCATAAGAAGAAACCTGATGTAGTAAACAAACACAAGCGCGATGATTGGTCAGAAGTCGTAGAACACGTACGATGGTGTTGTTACGCTCTTGGAAGTAGGTCCTACTTATCTATTAGATATCTTATTACTAAGTTACGTTAAATGAAACTTCAAGATATTCAAATGTATTAACAGCCATCAACGTTTTTCTTTATCACGTTTTAGCTGCGTCGTTTTTGTTTCAAAAATAGAGTGCAGTCTCTGCAGCGTTGTGCTCTGGTTGTCGCGCTGTTAATGCGCGGTATGAAAATGGCTGTGGCTGCTTTCTGTTCCGTAGTGAAACGCGCGAGTTGAATACGGTTAAAAACTGCCAAGAAATAGGCTGTTCTTAATGTTTTTCATAAACTTCCGCAGATAATCGGTTTTGAAGTTTTCCCAGCCACCGTACGTAATACAGCTGATGCATAAAACCATATCTTACGTATAGTGCAGTCGATAGCGTAATGGAATAACAAAATACGGTTAGTGGTTCGTTTGTTCATCTCCCCAGTATCATCTTGTTTTTCTCGTACAATTTGAAATACCTACATCTCGTAATTATGAAACTTGCCATTTTTTGAATTACGCACGTCGTCTTGTTGCTAGTTGCACACTGGACGCGGAAGTCCTGTTTTCATTTCAAATACAAATTCTTAATTAGCGATGTTTCATGAAAGACTGTTCATAAAAGTTGCTTAAATTAAGAAAACATAATTTAATTCTTTAAGGCAAAAATGAAAAACTAAATTCTCTCTCTTTGGACTATGACCATTGTTTTATCGTAGAATCATGAAAAGCAGTCATTTTCACAGCATCGATCACATCACACAAATGATATATTTTTACATTTTTCTACGTTACCATTACAATATGAACCCAACAGAACTGATCTGGAGCCAAGTTGCGAGAATAGGCCCGAGAAGTAACAAGAACTGTTAGGCTGCCAGACGTACTGGAACTAACGCACGCAGCTTTTTCACACGTCACTGCCGAACGTTGGCAGGATACAGAACGCCTTGTTGGCGTCGTTGGTGCTGTTGTTGATAGGCTCGTTATCAACGTAGCAAGTGACGGTTCCAGAACTGAAATGTATTACTAGGATTCGGAGAGGAACGAGCTAAGAGATTACCGGACGACTGACTAATTAATACCTTCAGCGGCTTCAGTATTCAACAGTACGGTGAAATCCCTGCAGTATGCTTTTGCATTACACACGGCTCGCTCAGAAAAATTACCTTATGTTTGAGTTAGAAATTTTCATCACTCTTGTTTGTAATTAGAATACTATGTCAGGTGAGAACGAGAGCATTTTATGCTTTCCTTGTGGTCACCTAAGAAAGGCGCGGTAGTGCTGGAGTTTCTCCGAATATTATTTTATTCTCTTTAAAAATTGACATTCGAAGCGATAGTGTTTCTTTGCACGTCTCTTTCTACATCTGAACTGCAGCTGCTCACATCATTGGAGGTTAGTTGGACCGCTGGCTGGCCAGTGCTGTCAGATTAATGCGCGGGGTGAAGCTGCTGTCCCGCATTATCGCGCAGTGTGTGTGCGTGTAACAGCATAAAACGTAAGCTTACGGTGGTACTGGACTCTACTGGTCACAGCCTGGCTTCCGCTCCACGTGAAACGAAATCCAGTGAGATTCAATCAAACGCGGAAGAATACATGGCGTAATGTTTACCTGTGGTTTATTCTTATGATGAACAGGGTATGGTCATTGTTGTGACTTGGCAAGACAGCCAAGCCACTATGAGGTGAAGCCGAAAGGCACGCGTTAAAGCTCACGCAGGCTGGCGTGAGGTCTGGAAAATGACAAGGTCTTTATAGTAGCAAAAATAGTACGTAGCTTCTGGAATACTTAAACTTTAATCCATAATTGGTGAACATCTGTCTGACGGTACATGCATCACAAGATAAATAGCAAATGATAATGGCGCCTTGCTAGGTCGTAGCAAATGACGTAGCTGAAGGCTATGCTAACTATCGTCTCGGCAAATGAGAGCGTAATTTCTCAGTGAACCATCGCTAGCAAAGTCGGTTGTACAACTGGGGCGAGTGCTAGGAAGTCTCTCTAGACCTGCCGTGTGGCGGCGCTCGGTCTGCAATCACTGACAGTGGCGACACGCGGGTCCGACGTATACCAACAGACCGCGGCCGATTTAAAGGCTACCACCTAGCAAGTGTGGTGTCTGGCGGTGACACCACAGTCATTCCCTTCCATGTTAACGCTCGCCAATGGAGCGAGGGGAACACGTTTCTCCCGTTTGCCTCCGCGCTATCCGCATCCTCGGTAATGCTGTACATCCTGTTCTTAAGCGGAGATGTTTCCATTTGAAAACCTGAGAGATCACCTAATCTCTCCTATTTTCTCTTCATGCGAGGTGGAGACAATGGAATCGTTATGCAGTCTCATCTACATAAACTATTGGATGAAAAGTGTTTGGGGACCTATTATTGAACATTAATGTGCGGTATGCCCACTTACGCTTTCATGACTGTTTGATTCAGTGATGTATCCGAATGTAAGTGGGAGTTTCGCAGCCCATTCTTCCTCAAGAGCCGAAACCATAGGAGATAGTGATGACGTATGTTGGGGGTCTAGAGCGACGTCGAAGTTCCCCCTCCTCCCAGACTCTGGGAGGCATTGTCTCGCAGATATAATAGGGTGCAGTGTCGTACTGATACAGGCACCATCTCTGAACTGTTGCTTTACTGTACACAGTGCCGCAAAATGTGATCATATCCTTCCGCAGTTAGTGTTGTCCTAAGCGCAATAAGAAAACAGCTCGTCTGGTGGATGTGTTACTCAGGCGACATCAACGTTCGACGTCATTGAATTCTTCTGTTCTTGCTGCGTCTCTGCTGACACCACCATCATGTTTTGGGAGGATGTAGTACGGACCAAAACAAGAATAAAGTGTACTGTTAACATGGGCTCCAAAGTCAGCGCCTCAAGAACTATGAGCACTTGTTAATCGCTACTGTGAAACACACATCTGCTACTGAACAAATACACATAGCTCTTAAAGGTACGCATTTTAGAGTCGAAGTTTACTAGACAATTTTTTCTTGTTTCGGTCCATACTGTATCCTCTCAAAATATGCAAAACAAAGAGATTGCAATAGATGATGTCCACTGTCAGAGGTTAAGAGAACGGTTGTTGCTTACAACTTTTAGAGGTGGTCGTTACCGGACGAGGATCCCTTATCTCAAATTGATGAACTTACAAACTTTCAGGGATGACGGAGAAAGGTAACATCACGGATTCTACTTGTTTATACTCCGCAGGCCTCTTTACAGTGCATAGTGGAGGGGACATCGTGTCAGTATTATTTCCTTTCCTATTCCATTCGCGTATTGAGCGAGCAATAAAATGACGGTCTATATTGCCTCCGTGCGCGCCCTAATCCCTCTTACATTATTCTCAGGATATCTACACGAGATACATGTATGTGGCAACAGATGTTTCGCATATTCTTCGAATATAAGGATTCCGGTGAGAGTTCTCAGAGCATTTCTGTGGCGCTTTCGTATGGACCACATTGGTCTGTAATGTTTCTAACCGCCTGTTCCTGAATTAGTTCCATGTTTTACCATGCTTACTTGTCAAGAACTCCAGGCACTGAAACAATACTCTAGAATTGGTCGCTCTGGCGTGTTTTATTCGATTTCTTTTTCAGGTGCATCGCATTTCCCAGAGTGTTGAGTCTGCTGTTCACTTTCTTCCGTGATACCCATTTTCACTTGTTCTTATTTACTTACCTGGCTCCATGGGACCATGCGAACGTGTCTGTAAGTAGCTGACGCACACTGTTCTGTAAATTTCTGAAGGAAGTGTTATCAAAGTGTTCATCGCTGCATGAGTAGGAGAAAAAAGTCCCATACGTAGAGGAAGGCAGAGTTAAAATTCTGCAGTCGCATGGTACAGGCGTCGCCTTTAAAATGTGTCAATCATTTCGGCAAATGAAATTTTTGTCAGTCTTTCTGCGTTTCGTTACGATCGTCCGACGATCATTACATTCCTGTAGAGTGTAGACAGTAAGCAGCAGCAGCAGCAGCAGCAGCGGATGAATTTTACAGTGCTGCTGATACCTCTTGGTAAATCATTTACCGACGTTGAAACAAGTTGCAGGACTAATGGAAAAACTGTGAGAAATGCATGCTTGTACGTACACTAATGAGCCAAAAATATACAACTGCTTAACAGTTTGTTTGTACGTTTTCTGAACGAAACACATCACTGATTCTGCGTATCAGAGATCCTACAGTTTGTTGGTGGGTTTGTGGACTTACGTGGCATTTGATGTCTACGCGCAGACCATATAATTCGCGTAAATAACGGGCCACTGTGGTGGCGCCCGATAGCGACCCAGATGGGTTTTCGTAGGATTTATATCAGGCCAATTTGTTAGCCGAGACACATCCTGTATTCAGTATAATGCTCCTGAAACCAGTGTAGCGCGGTTCTTGCGCCGAGACATGGACAGTTCTACTGCTGAAAGATGTCACCGTCGGGGCAGACACCGAGCATGAAGAAATGCACGTGGTTCGCAGCTGCCAGCGATCGTCGGTTACGACCCCAGGTCCCGTGCAAGAGTAGGAGAATGTCCCCCCCATAGCATAATACTGCTCCCGTTAGCCTGCTTTGGCGCGCTGCACGACGGCGTTTGTGGAACTCCCCTCGACATAGCGTAGTAAGATTTACCCGAAGAGCCGACACGTTTCCATTGACCGACGGTCGAATCCCGATGGTCCCGTGACCACTGCAATCGTCGTCGTCAGTATGTGAACATGTAGGGGTGGTATGCTGCTGAGCTCCACGTTCAACAACGTACGGTGAACGACGTGCTCCGAAACACTTGTGCGTGCGCCAGCATTCTGCTCTTTCGGCAGAGAAACCATAGATCACCATCTGTCGTGCTTTACAGAGCAGACAAGCCTTCGAATCCGAAGTTCTGTGAAGGACGTGGAGTCTAACCATTCAGCGCCTATTGATGCCTCTACTGCCCTCTATCTGTGCGTGTGCGCTTAAACTAGTAGCACGTGAACATTCGACCAGCTTCGTCATTTTTGAGGTACTCGTTCCCAGGCTCTGCGTAATAATAATCTGCTGTTTGCCATAGTCGCTTATCTCAATGGATTTTCCCATTTGGAGCCCATATCTTCGTTAGGGTGATCCTCTGTCCGTGCCCGCTTCGCTTACATACTTTTGTCACCGCGTCACTTACAACCCACAAAACCACCAGCGCCGTCTGACATAGCGGTGGGCGGTGGTCATAATGTTCTGGCTTATCGGTGTAAATGCAGATGTTAGTCGAGCCTACAGGTTACGCTGGGGGCACTAATCAACTCGTGCAGTGTCCTCAAAACGTTGCAAGTGTCAGTTGTGGTCGGAACATGCAGCTGTGAGTGCAATGTGTCGGAGCTGAGTGAATTCGAACGTGGGAAAAAATTGTCAGTGGTCGTACGTTGGGTGCTTTCGTAACTGAGGCAGTGCAAATATTTGCCATTCCGAGATGCAACATACCACAGAGTTTTACTGTATACAGGGAAATCGGAAAAACATCAGCAGCTGTCACAGGGCAGACGAATATGTGTGTTGAGTGATCGTGACAGTCAGTCACTGAGGAGGACAGTGACGAAAAGCAACGAGCACGGCAGCTACAAAAGCCAATTCCGAACTGAATGTCGCACTCGTGAACCCTGTCATCACCCTAACATGAAGGGGGCTCCATACGCAGAGACGTAAAAGGCGAACTGGAATTCCACTGATGCAAATGCCCGCAGCAGGAAAACGTGGTGCCAGATCCCTAAAATCTCGACTATGGAGTAGTGGAAGATGGTCATTTGGTCGGATGAGTCTTGTTGTAAACTGTCTCAAACTTGTGGCATAGTTAACATCCGTCCCAAGAGTGGAACGCTGTGGAGGTTTGTCAATGATTTGGGCAGCGATGCTGTCTTATTCCGTGGGCTGCGTGTTACTGCCGAGGGGTATGTGACAATTTCGGCTGGTCGATGTTAGCTCCACGATGGTGATGCTGTATTCCGAGACGACAGGTCCCTGTTCACACCACTCGCCTTGTCCGGGACCCCTGTCGTGAACACGAGGCTCCACTGGCTACCGCAGTCATCGGGTCGCAACGCTGTTGCGCCTTTGTGGTCTACTCTGCAGAGAAGGATACGAAATTGCTGCCCATCTCCATAATTGTTACAAGAACGTGCCACTATTTGGCAGGAAAAATGGTTTGACTCCCTTGAAAACCCTATAGGACCTGTAATATCCATTCCCACATGACTGAAGATTTTTTGAATGTTTCCTACTCTGTTTTATGTGTGTGTGTGTGTGTGTGTGTGTGTGTGTGTGTGTGTGTGTGTGTGTGTGTGTGTGTGTGTGTGTGTGTGTGTGTGTGTGTGTGTGTGTGTGTGTGCTCCCCCCTCCCCCCCGAGGCATTGCTCTCGGCTCCTCCTTTGTAAAAGGAGATGTGATTCCAGCATTAAGCAATACTGCTTTTGCTTTGTTACCCTGTCACCTATTATGCCATGCCCAGTAGTCTGGAGCTTGCTGTCACGGACAGCTTTCACATATGATCAAAATTTATACGGGTCTTTTGAGAGGTCCTCAGATAAGATGCTGCTATGGTAGGTGTTGAGGGTTTCAAGTGTTGCGATTTCGATAGCCAAACGCATTTCGTTCAGAATCTGAGTGCACTGTTTCCACTTCAGAAATTTTTGTATAGGGACTGCTGACAGTGGATCGTGGAAAGTCCTTCAAATCAAGAACTGGTTGAGAAGGCGCATCTCTCCCTCTCAGGTTACAACCACCTAATGCTCACTGATAACATTTCAATGTGGGCATCCTCAAAGAAATCGGGTCTCCTTGTTGAAATTAGATGTAATATGTTTCTACATTGAGTGATCTTCGTAACTTTATTTTCCAGTTACTCACAGAGAGCATTTAGTATTATTTCAGAGCATGTCTTGTGATGCTCACCACTTACAAAATCGTAATTTTCCTAATTGATTATTGGATTGTAAAACTTTTTTAAAAATAACAGTATGATTGAGAACATACATCCTAGAATGCTTCAGTTTTTACATAAATTTTTTCATTTGTTGTATCAGGGGAAGTGGGGGGGGGGGGGTTATTTCAATTTGGGGCCCTTTGTTGCAAATGCTTTGGCAGCTGATCACTGGGGTGGTACTCCTCATACTGTGTTGCCTCGTAACACATTTTCGTGTGTAGGCATCAGCATGTATTACATCGTGCCCCTAACAGTACTTGTATGATTAAGCTAGTGTCTCCTTAATCTTTACGGTACAGTCTCTGGTACATACATCTGTGTTCACATATTACGACATGAAATTTGTCTGTGAATTATGTTGACTTTACATGTGCTATGTTCTTTGGTTTGTCAGACAGATCATGTTGTTGTGCAGAAGTTCCAAATTATCACCTTTTCCGACCATTAACAAGTGGAACGTAATTTGCAGCTTGTGACACAGGCAAGCAACTTGGGAGAGTGTCTCACAGGTGCTCATAGTTACCTGAGGACATAGAAACTTGTTCAATAGTTCTACCTTGAGCAAGGCATTTGATTTATCTTCCTCGCAGTCACTCATGTTTAGCACATCATTTGGGTCTTTCCATGTGTCTGACAATAACAGCTATTGATGAAGTTTCATATAGAAAAAGAAAAGTATTTTGACAAAACAATATAGTTGCTGTATTTGTACTTGCCCCAATAGAAAAATAAATTACAAACTAGCTGAATGTGGCTCATAATGTGCTGAAGTCTTTATGGGAAAGAGAACAATCAATCAGTAGCGTTCTGCCTAAGACAATTTCAATATTTTCTGGTGCTTCTGTTTGCAAGCACAGAAATCAAAAGCTGTAATATACGAGTGATTGCTTCGTGGGTGTGGAGAATTGTGCTGTACACAGTAGTTATCATTAGATGGTGCTTGGTGGACAACAGACATGCAAATGCCATCACGGTGATCCCCAGGTTATTTAGTTTGAGATCAGGGAACTCAAGTGGGAAAGGAGGGGGGGGGGGGATGGAAATACTATGTTGTGGTCTTCTGTCTACTCGAGACGCTACAGCTGTTTGTTAAGACTGATGAATATTCAATTACCTGTTTTGTGTACATTATTTTGTCTGAGAAAGTGGTGAGGCAAATGCATGCATCCAGTCCTTCGTTATTACTTTACTACTTCTCTGGTGCACAATGTATGATGGATGCTAGGTCCTTAGTGTCTACAAGCTTGTTCTGTACAGGTGGTAGTCCTAATAATATTACTATATGTTGTCACTAGGGATAAGTTCAGAGGAGAATCGAAGTGATGAAAGAAGTGATAAGTATAATTCTACTAGCTGATAACCTGGTTTTATCCAAATCTCATCATATGAACTGTTAATGATCGGTCCAGTGACCCTGAAAACTATCTATTTGACATAGTCTTCACACCTGTGTCCCACCCATAAGGATGTTAGGGTTGTCTTAAGCCCATGTAATTTGCAGATAGTCATATAATTCTAATGTTAGTTCATCACTGCTCAAGGGGTAGACTAGCTGTCTTGGAACTTTAATTATACATCCCTTTCTGTACAAATAGATGTAACTCAATCTGAACAACCCTCTGAAGGCCCAATGGTCCTGAGACTGACTGCTGTGTCATCCTCAGCTGATAGGCGTTGATGGATGCAGATATGGAGGGGCATGTGGTCAGCACACCACTTTTCGACCGTTACCAGTTTTCGTGACCAGAGCCACTACTTTTCAGTCGAGTAGCTCCTCAGTTGGCATCGCAAGGGCCGAGTGCATCGCACTCGCCAACAGTACCCGGCAGACCTGAATAGTCACCCACCGAAGTGTTAGCCGAGCCCCGACAGTGCCTAACTTCGGTGATTTGACGGGAATCGGTGTTAGCACTGCAGCAAGGCCATTGGCAGAAATAGATAAATGTACCATTATTATTTTTTATGGGTGTTCGTTTATTCTTGAACTGTTAGCTCTTGCCTTTACAATTTTTATAGCTTATTATCCCAATGTATTTTTTATGTAATTTTCTGTGTTTGCATAAAGTGTATTTTGTGGTCCTCTGAGTTACTTGTTCATGTCAGCTCAGTAAAACTGCTGCCTATAACACAGAGAAAAGTGATATTTAAATAGCTCTTTTGAAACTCTTTTCATAACATCAGCTCCGGACTGAATTGTACTAATAGTCTGACTGGAGAAAGAAGTTAAAATTTTCATCTTCCCTTCTAATTGAATTTAAATCCAGCTATTATTGCAATACAAAAGTAATGTTATGAACTATTTGTTTACAATTAACAGAAAAACTCAGTGTAGTGCGTGCTTTCCATTTGTACTGAATTATAATCTAACTGAAAACAGAAGGTTAAACACATTTTATACATTAAGAACATTTGTATAAAATTTATACCTTACATGCTTCAGTTTACTGACTGAGTTTCCTTTGTTGGGCAGAGCGGAAGCTGTTCGTGGGCATGCTCTCCAAAAAGAGCTCTGAAAATGACGTGAGGGCTATGTTCAGCCCCTTCGGCACCATTGAAGAATGCACAGTTTTGCGGGACACCAATGGTCAGAGCAAAGGTAAAATGTCTACAGTCAATTTATAAAATCTGCTTCATTTCTGTTTGTCCTGTCTATTACGAAAAAGAGTGACTCATTAATCTTTTGTATATCTTTAACGTCTCTATTACCATCTCTAAGATCACCAGCACATTCAGTGTTACAGTGCTAAGAACAAAATTACTGTGGCCAGTGACTTCTTTATAGGTTCTGTGTATCATTTTCCGAACTGCATCAGCAGTTACTTCATCATATGTAAAGAGGTATATTCTCAGCATTGCTTGAAACTGACTTCATAATGGCACATTCTGAGCAAAATTACATCAGTGTTAGGATCGTAATTCAGACTGATGTATGATTTGTTTAGTTTTAATTGAATAATTCAGATGTTATTGGCAAATGGTGTGAACAGCTCTCCATTGTGCACCCTCCCCTCCCCCAATTTGAAATGAATACTTGTTGAAAAGGCAATTCAGGCACTTTCATTACCTGCATATTTTTTAATACTTCACAAGTTGCACAATTCTTTCAAGTCAAGTGATTTATTGTGTTAGTATTCTTGTCTGTTTTGTACATAATTATGATGACCTTTTGCAGCTTCTGACTGCCCCTATCCCCTTTTGTATTCCCCTCATAGCTTGCTAATTGACTCCACTCACAAGGGGATCACATCTACTTGTAATGACTGATTTCATCCAAATTCACAGTGTGTGCAGGGTTTGGCCACAAGTGAAAGTGTCAGAAATGGGAGCTCCAGATGGCCCAGCATTTAAAAAAAAACAATTTTTGCTGCAAATTTTTCTTCTTCTTTTCTGTTGTAATTCTGAGACTAAAAATTTTTTCAGTGTCGTGTATTAATAACTGCATTTTAAAATGTGCGAGTATTGGTTGATTCTACATGATTCTTTACATCATTAATTCTTATTATGATTTTACATTTTCTTTTCTTCTTGTTTTTTATTTAAGCCCCCCCCCCCCCTGCTGCCTCATTTCCCCTTTTTCACTCTACGCTAGTACCATTCTTAAGTTAAATATGAATCTGGCATCTTTCTTCATAATATAATTTTTACTCAAGTTATCATCTTGTGCTTTGTAATTAACAACATAGATTCCTACGAAATATTAAAAGCTTCACTTTCATAGAAATATTTTTGGATTCGATCAGATCAGTAGTGCATTATAGACAACGTGTCTATGATGCCATTTTATGCATACCACATCACATTACGAGGGTTATAGTACTGCTTACGGTTAGTAGTCAAGATAAGCTACAGGCTTAAATCGTGAATATTTTTGAGAAACTAGACAGATATGGTAAACAAATTAGTATTCACCACATTACTAGACCCAGTCAAGAACAATGAGTGTCCCGTTTATAGGTTGTAGGGGAGGACAGACGTGTGTGTGTGTGTGTGTGTGTGTGTGTGTGTGTGTGTAATTCTGTTGCAGAATGTGCCATTCTCAGTACATCATTAATTTTTGTCTTAACTTCTGCAAAGAGTGATAAAACTAAACATTGCTGTGAATGTAAAATGAAGCTACAGCTTATCGTGTTATGTTCCTGTTAATATGCTTGTAGTATATATGTTAAAAATTTGTAGGTATCTGGTGTGTATGTGTACTAGACCTTGTTGTTCTGTGTGTGCACATATCTGTTGAAATTGCAGAATTTGAATAACTTATTTGACTATGTTGCAATTACAACTCCAGTCCGTATGAATCCACAAATGTTTTTCTGTATCTCACTCACATTAAAAATACTAGTTTAATGTTTTAATATTTGTTTGTGTGTTTTTATGGTGAATATTCTTCCCAGAGTAAACTTTCTCCATACCTTCTTCTGTGTTGGCCCAAAGAAGACTCGTGATGGAAACTGTGTGTTGTTGTTTCAGGCTGTGCCTTTGTTACATACACTTCCAAACAGTGTGCCATTAATGCAATCAAGGCCATGCACCATTCCCAAACAATGGAGGTCAGTGTCTTTTAATTAAATTTTTAAGTTACACTATTATTTGTCAGACAACCACTGCCTGCATGTGATGAGGAAACAGCAATATGTACTTCAGTGTTCATGTTCAGTCCCATGCCATTTTTTGTAGATGTGATAAGTGTTGTTTCATTACCATATTGTACTGAAAGTTCAGGATAAGTGTGGGAAAATAACAGTAAATGTAGAACAAAAATAATAGGTACAATCACAAACTATCAAACAAGCCCACAGTCTGGGAATAAAATGTATACTGTTCTCATGAAAGGAAGCATAAACATAAGAAAACCTAATGAAATCAGTATACTTACATGGTAAATAGGCTTCATTAAGGATTTGGGAAAATTTTAATAATGTAAAGAGATCATTTTATGCAATTTTTATGATGATCAAGAAATTTCATTGGTTTTAGTACAGTTTCTTTTACATTTCAAAATATACTTGAAATCAGTTCATGGAGTAGATCAGACCAGTTTTTATGATGAACAAAATTGAGCGGCAGCAGTATCAACAACCTATTGCTATGTAGTACAGCTGTATTCACACACTCAAGAGTTAAAGAATAAATTCCCAAATGAGGCAATGAAAGCTATTCTGCATCAGGGAATTCTTACTCGCACAATAAGAAACAATTTTACAGTCTTATTACACAGTAGAGAAAATACAACAGTGTTTTTAAGGGAGGAGGCTGTTCATATTCAGAGGTGGGGAAGTAGTTGACGTGTGGATGGGACTTCAAACTTCTTCACTACTAACTGCATAAAGTACAAATATATAATTGATGCAATTTAATTGATGTTATTTCTGTGTTTGTGGTGTAATCAGTGTGAGAGCCACAAATATTTCAACTAACAATAATTTGTTTTACTATCTTAGCAGTAGTGCTTTTCTTTACAATTGAGCTTGAGTGTAGTATATATGCGTTATCATCACAAAGTCTAGTTAATTTGTTTGTGATAAGCACTGTATTGAATACCTGTTTTTGTGGGTGAAGTAGAAATCTCTGTTCCTTGGATTTCTCTTCAGCAAAAGATATAGAATGTGTATAAGTTGTTGTTAATGCTTTTCTTCTACCCCTGTTTCATTTGTTGCTGTATTATTTACTATGTTAATCTGCTGTTTTCACTTCACATGTGTGGCAGGTGGTCAGATGTGGAATTATTCCACATATCATCATTTTTCTTTTCCCGAGAGTTTCTAAGTTTAATTACTAGATTTATACAGGCACAATGAATTGTGTACTGTCTCCATTTTTCATTTTATTGTGTTTGTGCACTTTTCTAATGTAAATGTCAAGTGAAACAATCTCATCCTCTTAACAGTTACTCTATGCATAAATGTTAAAACCAAAAGAAAGAAGAGAGCAGTTCACTTGTTAACGAATATTTTATATGTTTTCTGCATTGTCAATTTTTTGTTGCATGACAGAGATGTTGACTGTAACTTACCCTTTATATTGTGTGGTTCATGTGTTTCACCTTTATTCAGGCTGTATGCTTCACTATTCTAGTGGTGAATTAACTTTGTCCTCATAAAATATGTTACGAAATATGCATGTTTGAATCGAGGTGAGAAATATTTGTCAAGTAAAAACTAATTAACAGCGAAGGTGCTGTTAGTAAACTTAATCTTCCTTCCATTACAGAATGGCAATCAACTACGTCCAGTCAATATATTAGAATATACCCTCATTAATCAAATTTACAGTAGTCTGTCTAAATTTTGTGTTGATGTTCTCCATACAATAATAAACACTAACATAAACATAAATTTTCAGGGCTGTTCTTCACCTTTAGTAGTGAAATTTGCTGACACGCAAAAGGAAAAGGACCAGAAACGACTCCAGCAGTTGCAGGCAAGCATGTGGAGCTTACCGACAGCTAATCTGGGTGGTATAAACCCTCAATATCTGGCCGTAAGTTCTTCACATATATTCTTAACTATGCAAGCAGGCTTTCAAAAAGTATCAAGTGGGAATGGATTGTTCAGTTTGTCATACTTCCAAGACTTTCTGAAATGTTACTAAGTTTCTGCTCAGCTGCTATACTACTAGACATAGTAATGCTTCAGGACGGTGTGGTTCTGTCTGTGTAGAGTGAGCTGTGAACTTGAAAACACAGTAAATAAAGAATTTAGTTTCTGTATAAGACTACATTGTTTATATATGTAATAGTAGAATGGCAATGGATTTGTAGACAGGCATGACCATGACAAAATACCACATCTCTGCATGGTATAATAAACTACTTGTATTGGCAAGTTGTTCTAATGAAAATTTTAGGGGGGTGAGAGTATTACGTTCATAGGTGGGTAGATTCTGAAATAGCAATAACATAGCACTAGGAAGTAGTTGTTGAGAGAATACTCTTATAAATGTGTGAGCTCATGACCTTGAACAATGAAAACATAACTGAGCTTTTTGCCATTTCTGGATAGTTTATTGTAATACAAATATCAGTGCAGTGTAATCAACAGAAGGAAATGTAATCTCTTTGTAACACTTCGTTAATTTAATTACCTGACAAGTTCATAATTTTACCTGGTGGCTTTCTCTTCAATTCCTTTTTCTCAGTCAGTGTATTTTTCCTATTCACCTTTCACCATCTTTTCTTACTATTGAATTCCAATCCTATTATAAATGAAGAACCCTGTAAATGCTGTTTGCGGTTGCAAGATTATTACTAACCTCCAGTCGGGCACGGCAGCTCATATTGGCAGGTGTCAAAATTTTCTGTCAGTTGCTTCTCAACAGTCACCTGCAGTGAAGACTTCCTGCTCATAGCTTCATTTCTGTGGACTGTTTCCATTATTTCATGCTTCAGTATTGGAGAGACACCTCCAGTGTTGGGGTATGTGCCAATTGCTGACTTTAATATACTACATATGTTCCCTCTTTCATTTAAACATCAAATTTATTTTGGTGCCAACATAATTTGTAAGCAGCACAGACCTACTTCAGAATGTAGAATGTATTTCTTTGCTTCAGGATTGTTCAGTCATTTGCTATGTGGTTATTCCTGATATGCGGAGCGGCGGCGATAATTAAATAACACACCAACATACATTAATACAACTTTATTATGCGAGAACATTTACAATGTCTTATACAGTCGGCAGCACAAAACAGAATGGAAAGCAATATGGCGGCGCACAATAGGTCCTCATGGGTCAGAGCGCTTGATGGTCCTCATGGGTCAGAGCGCTTGATGGTCCTCATGGGTCAGAGCGCTTGATATGGCAGAGATATATCACTCGTAGAGTCGATAGTTGCCACAGCTATGACTGTCTGAATATCAGGTATAAAACTGATAAATGGCATCTAATTTCATTATTTTATAGCAATCATAGTATTTTACTTGGACTATAACGGATCCACAGTAAGACGTATAATCTTTTCGGCTCAAAACATATTGAAATTTAAAAAAAGTTTTTCTAAGAGGATAATACAGAAGTTAAAGAAGCTTCTGAAAACAGTGGACACACATTGTGATAATGAAGTTGAACAGGAACATTCAGAAACAGCACCTCAGGAAAACAATCATTACTATATTGGATGGAACAAACTGACAAATCGGAATAAAGTTCCACCATCAGAGAGAGTATTTCAAAGTTACCTGATTTTATAGTTGTGACAAAAGCACCGAGAATTTCTTCAGCATGTCCCGTAGGTGACTACATTTTGTTTCGTACACTGTTGCAAGAAATTTGCACCATTGGTCATGGTTATATTTTTTACAGTGATCAGGATGAGATGAATCAATGCATAAGTAATTTACATTGGCACCAGTGAAAATTTTTATTAGAAGAAAAACATAAGTGAAACAATTATCTTTTACATAAGTTTTGCTTCATTTGGTTTGAAGAAGTTTGGAGAGCCCAGGAATTCATATGGATCTTTACCAGAAGCTAAATCATAATAGACAAATATGTAAAGAAGACTGAGAAGACCAAAGCAGAAATGTTGAAAATGGATCTGGGGTCGGGAGGAAAATGCATAAAACATGCACAGTAAAGAAAAGACTGACAAAAAATTGTTGCAAAATGTGTAAGAAGTCAATCTGTTTGATGCGCAATTACACGTTTGCCTGTGACTAAGGCAAAATTCCTCCTTTGTTACCAGAGCCCAATAATAATAATGATGAGACAGTTGAATGATTAATATTTCTATTGCAGTTGTGCTCCTATGTCATTATTGCCACTTTTAATGTGTTTAATTAGTGAAATTAAGTAAAAATCAAGTGAATAAGCAGAATGATTAATTTGAGACACTGTGCCCAATGTAATGTCAATTTAAAGTTAAGTTCTATTTTCCAACTTGTTCATTTCTGTTGTAAGCAACGTACTCCTTTCTATTGCAGTTGCTGCAGCAGTTGCAGAATACAACAAACTCGACAACAACAAATGGTCAGACAGCGGGTCTGTCGGCATTAAATTCTGTACAACAACAGCTGCTCCTGCAACAGCAGCTACAGGCTGCACAAAACACAACCAGTAAGTATATCATCTGGAAATGCACAGAGGTTTCATGTGCTGAACTTACCATAGCTGTTACTGTTTCAGTTTGAGGGTTCTATTTATGAAACTTAACTTCACAAATGTAATATTATGTATCACTTAGTTCAAATTGTGAAATGCGGTTAGTATGAATAGGTCCTCATCAGTGAACATACATGTTGAAGATACCAAGTTACCATACTTTTTTAAAAAAGCCTTGTTATTGGAAATGCCGACTTTCAGATCATGTATCTGAAGCCAGCATACACAGAACGGCCAAAAATTGAAACTCTCATTATGTATTCAACATTTTCCATTTGTTGGAGAATATGAGTTACTCAAAGAATGCAGTGAAGGGGCTCATTGATGCCATATGTTTCAAATTCACATCAGCTCTCTACAAAAATACTAAACATGTGCTCACTTATTCTGCTTTCCCTGTTCTCACTAAAATCACACTTTCCAAGCAGGTATCATTTAAGTGAACAAGAGATTAATATCATTTTATTTTATTACCAATAGACTAATAGTTTATTCAATTAATTACTAATGTGTTTTGCTGCTTTACAACCTCTTTGCATCAACCACACATACAATTTTTTTCCAGCGAGTAAAAAAATTTCACAGAGATGAAATAAATAAAAGTGAGTTAATTGCCCAAAGTGAGGGTAATGTCAGACAAAAGGGGTAGTATAAAATTAAACTTGCATGTTATCAGCATCTATATTCGTACACAGGAAGTATGAACACCACCACCTTCAGTCATATTATTCTTGTATTTTATTGCTTCACACTATTAATTTTGGACCCTGTGCATCCATCATCAATTGCAAATCGTCTTAATGACTTCTGCTGTTCAGTGAAATGATGAAACCTGTTTTTCTGGAAATGAGGAAGTTAGATGTTAGGTTCCATATGTTGCATCATTGAATGATCAAAAATTTGATGACAAACAATGAAAAACAGCGAAAAACTTGCTGAAGAAATAAGGGAGAACATTTTTAACATTTTAATGCCAGCAAATGGTGATTTACCCATTCTGAAATCACAGTTCATATTTTCCATGACTTGATTCCCAAAACACAAATCCTAATATCTAACCGTCTCGTAACAGGGACATACGTGACATTTTCCATCGCCTCGCTCAAGAGGTATTACAGATGATTTGCACCTGACAATTTACCCACAGTGTCCAAATTGTCATGTGATGCAATAAAACATAAAAATTGTGACTTTATTCAATATAAAGGAAGTACAAATAACCTTCAGTCATGTTCATAACTGTAAAACATGATAAAATTAAATCTCTCTTCATAATGATGAAAAATACACACAGTCCGCATGTAACATGATTCCAGCAGCAGAGAAAAAAAATAAACGGTCTGTGACTTCAGTCAGGTCTATTTCCCTATAGAATTGAACAATGGGATATGCAGGATGGAATAATGACAGTATCGTGAAAAGGATTGATGGCTACATACCATATAGTGGAGAAGTTGAGGCAAAGAGTTTGGCTGAAAGCTCACTTGTTTACAAGTGTTTTTCATGAGCCTGTCTGAGTGTCTACACAGCCTCTACATGGTGAGTAGCAATCTATCCTTTTCATAGTATTGTCCCTGTGGAACTGGTTTCAGATAAATGTAAGTATAAGAGAGATTCTGCACGTGGTGCAGGAACCACACGCCTTCAATCGTGTTTTGATCCATCACACAGCAATAACTGGAACACATTTCCAAATAGTCACTAAAACAGCAGCAACTGCACAAAATGATCTTCGTACGAGAGAGACAAATTCTGGATTCTGAACAATCAAAAAAAGAAAAATCTGTCTCAAAATGCCAGTGCATTATGACAGGCTGAATAAGAGTGATGGTCAGTAGGTGTTTTGAGGTAATGCATTTCAGTCATTCATTTTATTTCCATTGCTTAATATGTCTTAGTAAAGTAAGAAATTCTGTGAATATATTAACCTTAAAATGACCTTTGTAAAGTGGTAAAGACTTTTTTAAGATAACATTGCACATTAAGTTTTTAACCATTTCAGGCCTATCGCACATTAGTGTACAGAAATTTAAAATCAGATAAAGTGGCCCCAAACAGATAAAAATTAGTATACCCTGCACACTACTTTCCCTGCACAATATTGATAATTTATTTGTATTCTATTTTATGGCATTTTTAAAACCAAATTTTGAATCTGAAACCATTAACCCTTAACAGCCTAGGTTTGGTCTCGTAGACCGCTAATGTTTTTTGTTACCCTGTTGCTAATGGATAGGAGTGAGGTAGGTGATTACAGAATTGCCTAGTTCTTTCCTGAAGCTGCTGCTGTTGCTTGTCAGTAGCTACTTGACTGTGAGGGGGCATCAATACTATTACTGCTTCTTTCGTGCTAGCAGTCTGAGACCACACCTGGGACTTTGCGTTATGGATTCAGTAGCCGTGTCTTCGTCTGCTGTTCGTGTTACAGACACTGATTTCACAGGTACTGTTTTAAAATGGTTTGAGGACAGTTTAGGAAGTGATGTTGGATCAGATAGTGACAACGAAATTGAAAGTGAACATAATTCAGAATCGGAACTTTGTGAAAGTGAAGAAAAATTGTTTACCACCTGAAAACTCCTAGAGTGAAACAAGTGATCAGACTGTTAAGGACAAAAGTGTACAGACTGAATTTTTAGCTAAACATTTTGCTAGAAATATATTTCACCGAAACAAATATCGGTGTTTGTCAAAGTCTCTTCTCAAGCATTCTCGTGTTGGCAGCACATCATCATTAGTTTGCTGACAGTGCGACCACTTGCTCAAGTAGGTAATCATCCAGATTCACTTACTATTTGGAATTTGCTTAAGGCGACAATCTTTTGAGTACCTCATTGAAATTTACCAATGTGAAAATAAACAAAGAAAAGCCTGAAAATGATAAATGTGTGGTATGAAGCTGATTTATGTGAACTGACAGCATTTTCCAGTTTACTATTTTATTCAGTTATTTTCAAATCCAGCTGTGAAGATGACAAACCATTTTATGCCACAGGTGGTACTGGATATGATGTGTTTAGATGCATTATATCCAAAAACTGGTTTGGTGTACTCTTAACATGATCGAGATTCGATGACCCTCCGACATGTTTTGAGCACATGCAAAATGATCCTTCGGCTCCAGTGTATTAAATTTTTACAAAAATTTATTGACAACTATCAGATGTTGCACAGTATTGGAGAATGCAAGTGTACTGGTGAAATGCTGGTATCATTTTGTGGAAAATGCAGATTCAAAATGTACATTCTGAACAAAGCATGGAAGTGCCGCTTGAAAGTCATATGCCTTAATAATGCTCACACTGGTTATCTGTTTAATGCAGTTGTTTACGCAGGAAGGGATTCAGATGGACAAAATCTAAGTGGAGTAGGAAAAAAGTTATTATTAAACCAAATAAGGCTGTGATTAGACTAGCTTAACAAATTGAATGGATTGACCACAGTATTACTGCAGGCAATTGGTTTAGCTCAATCGAGTTAGCAACAGGTCTCGGATGACAAGGACTAACGTATGTGAAAACACTAAAGAAAAACAAGAAAAAAAGACAGAGAGAAATACCTGAAGAATTCTTACCTGTAGAAGCACGGAAGTCAATTCTGCAATGTACGCATTCAGACATTATCTTCGAAGAAGCTTTCATGCTCGTTCGTAACACTACAAATGGAAAAGTGAGTCAACAACTCGTATGTACCTCATGAACTTCATGCATCCATTCATTGGTTTTGTGTGTAGCAGAAGTGGCTCCTCCTTCAGGCAGAAGGATTGAAGGGGAAGGAAGAGAGGTGAAGGAAAAGGACTAGGAAAAGGGGCAGACTTTGGAAATGTCACCCAGTTCAAATCTCGTCCGATGCAGTCCCCGACAATCAGTCTTTCCTTTTCATCCCGTATGGTAAGTCTCATCTGACCCGTGGATCTGGCTGACGTTGCCAAAATCTACCCCTTTTCCTAGACCTCTCCAGTCCTTTTCCTTCACCCCTCTTCCATCTCCTTCAACCCTCCTGCCTGGAGGAGGAGCCACTGGCTCGAAAAGCGTGCCAAATACAACCATCTTTTGTGTGTATTTTCTGCCGCCGCTTAGTGAGTAATTTTTTTTTATCTGTCCAGTTAAATAATATTGTGTATAGAATTATATGAAAAAACAGTTGAGACAATATTGGTCTGTACGAAATTCAAAAATTAGTTCTGGTACTGACTACATCTGTTTGGGGGGGGGGGGGATAATGCTAGAGAAGGGTGTCCCTTAACAACTTTTAGCCAGTCATGTTAGTTCACAGCAACTTTACATTTTTCAGTTCTAGCAGTAACAGCAGAATTAACATGGGTTGTAGGTGCAGGTTTTTGTTTGTACAGTAACATCAGCTGTCAGCTGGTATTCTAAGGCTACCAACTGCAAATGAAAACGGCCTATTTGTCTAGTTTGGCGTTATTGCACACAGAAAATGTCCTTCTTTTATAAAAAAAAACTATTACGAGCTCCTTAAAATGCGTATAAAATTTAGGTGATACTATTTTGTGAAGCACTGCATACAGGGCTGAGAGACAGAGAAAGAGTGCCTCTTGTCTGGCCAATGTAATTTCCCCTTAAAGACAAGAGATCAGTTTTCAGAAGACTTAAATCAACTTTCTTTAATGATACTGTTGGCTCTTGTTAAATTCAGGTAACTTAAAATCAATATGAGCATGTGCAGAATAATGTAAATTATTACAACATACAAAAAATGAAAATAGATATTTTAGACATTATTCGGTTTTTGGTTGTACTGAAAAATTTACACCTCCAACAAGAGATCCGTTCTTACTTTCTGTCTCACTTATGGTTACATTATTTTCACATAAAATAGTTTATAATAATGAACACATTGTATACGTACGAAATGTTTTCCTTATTTTCTAGTGAAATATAGAGAATGGTATGTTCTATAAGATTGTTTTAAAACTTGCCTTACATTCTGCTTGGGAGGCAGAGTTGCTCTCTGCATGGCTACAGTGTCATCTTGTTGCTGCATTATTGCCAACGGCACATCAAGGCTACGAACTGAATAACTGAACTCGTTAAGCAAACGGCAGTCGCAGAGTAATGTGTTCATAGATTTCCTTGCTCGTTTCAGTGAAATCTAGCTGGAAATAAAAACATAGGACATTATAACTACTTCTAAAATGAAAGAATTAAAACATATATTGATAACACATCACTGGTGGGAATGGCTGCAGTTTTGTAAACATACTGTGTGCATGGTTATCTACATTTAATTGGTTTGTACAATTCAAAAGCAAAGGACTAGGGGGTAATAATATTTTCTTGATTATACTTGTGCTCCTGCTGCCCTGTAGTATTTATTGGTGGTGGTGGTGGTGGTGGTGGTGGTGGTGGTGGTATTTACTGCTGCTGCTGCTACTGCTACTAGGACAACGTTCTGATATTACAATGATTATGGGTTGCATGTGTGGAATTTGTTGGAAGCATTAAAATTTCCACAACCGTGTCGAGTAATTTATTAACTATAATATTTTCTATCACAGGTCTGCAGAGTTTAGCAGCGTTACAGAATTCCACAGGATTAAACTTGACAGGCTCTACAGGGACTGCAAGCACAGACATCAATCCAGCAAATCTTCAGGGACTTGCAACATTAGCTAATTTATCAGTAGCAAACCCCAGTAAGTATGAACATATTGATCAAACATTTAATTATATCAACAAATATGCAGTGCTTGATACTTGTTTGCTGACACACATATAGCAGTTTTAAATGATTTCAACATTTTTCAATGAAACTTGAAAAGTTTGTATGTTTGTTTGTAATTTTGTAACACATTAATTTTAATTTTTATGTATTTGATAAAAGGAGAAAATATAAAAATGCAGAAGGTTAATTAAATGAAAGGTAGAATGGAAGTCTTAGAAATGAGACAAACAGGAGGTGCAAAATGGCAAATAAGAACAGGCTAGAAGAGAAATGTAAAGCTTTACAGGCATGCCTTGACTTTGGGGAAGCTATATGTGCCTCTAGGAATATTAAATATTCCTTTGGGGGGAAAAATGAGTCACCTATATGAATATTAAGAACTGAAAGGTAGAAGGAAAATATGGAAGAACTATCTATACGAAGGAAACAAATTGGACAATGTTACAGAAAGAGAAGAGAAAATTCATGAAGTTGGGGTGCAAAACATGATTCTGTGAAAAGAATTTGACTCGGCTTGAAAGAGCTAAGTCACATGAGGTACCTGGAGTAGATGACGTTTCCTCAGAATTTTGGAGATCGTTGACAGGATATTTCATGACAGAGCTGTCCCACCTGTTGTGTGATGTATGAGGAAGGCAAAATACTCTTGGACTTAAAGAAGGACATGATGATTGCAATTTCAAAGAAGGCAGCTGCTGAATATTACAAAACCTTCATTTCAGTAAGTCATGAGTATAAAATAGTGATATAATTATTGACAGAGAGGCATCGAGGAAGGCGAGTGTGAGTTACGGAAAAATATTGGTACATAGAGGCTCATGGAAAAGTGATAATTTAACTTCGGTCCAAAAATTTTACGTCTTGTTTAATGGCAGATGAAAAAATATTCCTTATAATGAGCAGTCAGGCCAGTCTTCATTTGTGACAGAATAACTCATTTCAAAGATTGTGGCAATAGCTTCACTATTGATGGAGTGAGCTTGTGCTTCCTTGAAATTTCATGATCAGTTCCTTATGAAATTGTCAATGCTGAACTGGGCTATTGAAAGTGTGTGGCATATGGGTTCATTGACTTAAGAGAGATGAACACAACAAATGAGAGTTTCACTGACATTTCTCAGTGGGTACAACAAGAACGCAGAAGAGGATTTGTCTCGCACTGTTACTGGTGATGAGATTTTGGTTTTGTGTAAAAAGGGTGCAGAAGGGTTTTTGACCCTGTTACTGGTGATGAGACTTCGGTTTTGCAGAAAACACTATAAAGGAAGAACCAGTCAATGGAATGGTATGATTCATAAGCCACAAAAAAATTGAAAACAAATATTGAGCACCAAAAAGGTTATAGCTACAGTATTTTGGGATAGAAATGGCTATCTTCGAATTGAGTTAAAGCTTAGAAGAGAGAATGTAAATGCAGCAGTTACTGTAAGACCTTTCACAAGTTACGCTGCCCCTTTGAAACAAGTGGCACGATTTGTTGTCCAGGGTCAAGTCCTGCTTCACAGTAATGCTCACCGACGTTCTGCTTTGCATCGGTAATTCAAGTGGGAGGTTTTTGAACCTGTGCGATCTACTCTCAAACAGGTTGCACTGGAATACCATCCTCTTCCAGAATTGAAGGATTTTTTGGGTGGAAAGCATGAAAGAAATGACAGTGAACTGAAAGAGGTTGTTAATGACTAGTTCAACTACTTGGCAGGAACTAAGTATGCAGGAAGGGATAGGAAAGTTTGTGGAGTGCTATGAAAGATGTTTGAATGTGAATGATGATAGAAAACAGCAAATATGTAAAAATCTGTTGTAAAATAAGTCTTCTTTCATCACCTTTAATAAAAATTTCTGGAGAAACAAATCTCTTTGCTTTCAGGATGACCTTTGTCACTTGAAAGTGTAAATTTAATTATTAGTAAGTATTTTCTGAAAGTGAGGTGTGTGTGTGTGTGTGTGTGTGTGTGTGTGTGTGTGTGTGAGAGAGAGAGAGAGAGAGAGAGAGAGAGAGAGGAAGTTATTAGAGAAAAGACGTGTTTCTCTGTTGCAGCGGTCAGTCCTATGAGTATGCAGAATCTTGTAACACTTGCAGCGATGACTGGTGGCAGTGGAACTAATCTGCAGGTATCGCCTACAGGTCAGTAAATATTTTCTTCAGTAATAACAATAAACAGGATAAAACTAGATAAATCAGTATTTTTATAATATAGTTACACTTCATATGAGGTTATAGGCAGTTCCATGCACACAGTTTTTCCTAGTGCGCTGTAGGTTTGTGATGAAGAAATGCCAAATCCAACACACGATCTTGATCTTCCCTTTTCTTATACGTGCAACTTCCAGGCCTTTGACAGAAGTCATATTCTCTCAGTTGTATTTATTAGTTTCCTTTTTGTTATTTGGTCCATGTTCTGTTCTAAGAAAAATATTTTATAGTATTATTGCTGTTTATTTTTCTTGTACACTTTTAAAGACTGTTTTTCTTATTTTGACAAGCATTCTTATAATTAGTTTTTAAATTCTGTGTTCACATTCTTTCTTGTTAGATTTCACATATTTTCAGCATCTTATTCATGTGGACAGTCTCCTGTGTCCAGCAATAACTAATATGTGTAATTTCTTAACTTAAGTCATACAGCTTCACTGTTACCTTGCAGCTGGTATACATCCACTATAAAATTAGACTGCAGTTTATTGTGGTCTAAAATGGCTTTTGCATGTATCAAAGATCTTATGAATGTAGTATTAAAGTGAGGAAAAGTAAGATAAACAGAAAGATAAAAAGTGGGATAATATTGTAATGTGTCTTCCACCAACTACTTACAGTGGTGAAATGGATAGGATTTTCAGACAGACAAACATAAGCGGAAACATAGCATGTATTGAGGTTTGTGTGGGATTAAAACCTTTCTCATAGTTTATGGGATAAATACAGCTACAAAGAACGAAAAATTTGAATTTGTGGACCTGAAGAAGGGACTAAAATCCTGAGAACTCATGATTGGCAGAAAGTGCTAACTAGGTGCTAGTAAGGAATTGAGGATAGTGATGGGTTGAGTCATTAGAAATGAGAATTAAAGGTTTCCTGCTCTGATAGTGCAATACTTTGCTGTTACTACTTTCTTTTAAGACAAGGGCTTCTGTGCTAAATTTCATTCTGATAATTATTTTATTTTTGATGGTGTTGAAACAACTTGCCTAAAAGTAAGACAACTATTTTCCAGTGGTGTTTTAGTATCCACACTGTCAGCTAGTCACTGATAGATCCAACTACCACTAAACACACCACACAGTGGTGATTAGAATATTTACCTTCAAAATTTTGTGATTCATATGTTCGTAGTTCGTCGAGGACTTAACAGTACCGTATTAATTCTTAAAGTTTACATCCACACAGGGTTAACTGCATGCCCACGTGAATGTGGGGAGGGTGGGAGGAGGGAGGAGGGAGGGAGGGAGGGATGTGTAGAAATGTGAGGTCAAGTGACACTGGTAATAGTATAGAAGTATCTGTGTTAGGGTTGGTAATTATGTGGTGGATGGGGTAGAGGTGAGAAACATACGGTCTGGGTTTTGATAGACAGTTACTAAGTTTGATGAAGTAGCCTACAACTGTCATGAGCAAGAATGGATGTTGACAAAGAACAAAAAAATGTGATATGTGAGAACAAAAAATTTTTTTATGATTTGGGTACTAGTTTACATATATTACTTAATTATCAAATATCTGCCATCATAACTGATTACCAACAATAAAGGATAATCTGCAGAGACTGAGTAGTGAGCCACTGTGTTAAAGGAACTGAAGCCATGACCTACCCTCCCCTCTGAAGATTCTCTGAGAGACGAAGAAGAAATTTCAATTTATCAAGAAAATCCATTATGACCAGACACAATAGCCTAAAAAAATTTTAATAATTGTACAATTTCTGGTCATGGGGAGCTTATAATTTGTACTAGGATTGGGTTTTATCTAATGAGATGAATATGAATTTTGTGTAGTCAGAAAGTTTTTACTGTTTCTTTTGTAAAGCAGAGATTATTCAGAGTTCTGTCATTTGCAAAATTGGTGAAGCATTATTCAACTTTTGTCAGAACTTGTTCAGTGATAATTACATAACGCTAAGTACCATTCATCTTACATTAGACTACTGGTATTAAAGTACTCTATTTTGAATTTTAATTAAATGTTGTTTCTTTTTAATCATTTGAGATTGTGTCCTAGACACTTCTATTTAAAAATATGCCATCTGTGGTAGTAAAAGCTGTGAGGACTTACAGTAAATGTTTTCCTTTTTATAGGATCCAGTGCATCTGGTTTAAGTAGTCCAGGTTGGTCTGAAATTTTCCATGTTCTTGCAGTTTCCATGCACCTTTTATTTACTGTGGCTCGTTACTAATGTTTCTTTAATACACATTTGCCTGTAGCTAATAGTAGCATCCTTTCTGGTTTTCTCACTTCAGAGTTGCGTGTACATTGCTAGTGCATATACCTTACAATGCTTTCCTATTTGCACTTAAGGGTTTTACTGACATTTGTGAGAGATTCCTTTCTTGTGTTGCTTTGTGGATGTTGCATCAGACGTTAGTTTTAGTGTGAGCACAATCACCTATTACCACACAGAAATTCTAAAGTGACATTCCCACTTATCTTTCCAAACATAAAAAGCAGCACTTGAAAAATTGTACAAAGCAAGGAGTGGTTGGAAGATACACATAACACACAACTCTTCCCGCAACTAGATATGCTAGATGTATTCTGTAAGAGGAAGCTGCATAGTTCCGGAGAGAGAAGGCTCTAACTGATGCTCTTTTCATTCAGTGTATAATCCATTTGTAAGAGAGAATTTTTGCTAAACAATAATAAATATTAATATCTTGCTGTCAATGGCAGTTTAAAAGAGAATGTGAGGATGTACTCTGTTTATTGGGACGTATTGCTAACGAAGCTCTTGACTTTCCCATAGTGCTGTATTCTTCTGTGTGGAATCCTAATCAAAGACAAGGAGAAGATAAATGTCACTGCAAAACTCATAAACAGTGTGTGTGTGTGTGTGTGTGTGTGTGTGTGTGTGTGTGTGTGTGTGTGGTTATTTTTTATATTGCAAGTGACATTTCATCCCTTTATCCCTTTGGAACATCCCTTTTATGGAGAAAATACAGCATTTAGTGTATTAGCAAGTGACACAGTTAAAACCTTTTTTACTTGGATACCAAAGTACAAAAATTTACCCACAAATGTATAGTTTTAAAATTGTATGCCGACAAGACAGTAATTTAAGAAATGAAATTAAAATAACTCTGTTACCCTAATTATTAGGTTCGTAGGTGGAGTCAAGTCTCCTCATTTTCACTTAAACAAAATAGTTTATTACTAGCTTGTTCAGATTATGCACAGTCAAAAGTTTTTTTCCTATAGAGCACATAGCCCAGGTGTTCAGTATCTCTTCTTCCACTGTTTTTTCTGGTTAAAGCATTTATTCTTCCCAGTGTGGATGAATGCCTCTCACTTTCCACTGTTGTCACTGGCATTGTACAAATAATTGGTAGAAGTTTCACTGATTTCGGTAAAACAGTTTCAAAATCATTCTCTCGGATACAATCCAAAAGTATTAAAGCCCCATTTGCAGCCTGGAAATAATTTCTGCTGTGGATGACTGTTACTTCCTGTTGCAGTACATTTTGTTTAAGTCAAATAATTTAACTACAGTCTGAAATTCTTTGTCAGGAAATAAGAGCTTGTGTTTTGTAAACAAACTGGACTGGAATAATATACCCACTGACAAGTGATCGATAAGTGTGAAACAGTCGTCAGTGTTAACCATAACAAGGCTGTCACTGTATGATCTTTGCAGCAGTTTTATGGGAGCCTAAAAATCGGGAATGTTTTGGGCTTGCAATCTTTTCATTTCTATTTCCGTTATCCTAATTATGATCCAGATGAAGAGAATTTCTCATCAATTGTATTGTTGACTTATATTCTCAACAGCTTTCACGCTACCATAATCCCCACAGTGTAGCTGATTAAACAAATGTTGCAATGTGGATGTGAAATAAGAAGTGCTTTCTTCTGTTACACGTGTCTGATAATGAACGTTGTGGAATGTACTGTGGCCACAGATGGGATAAGAGACATTAAATGCTTAGCTGATGAAGACAAAAACCTAAATTGAGTGAACTGCACATAAACTGTAGCATCAAGTTTGCTACACTTTGCTAAATAGGTGTAAGACGAAAAACTGAAGCCAAAAGAGAAACGTTTTTGTTGTTGTTGTTGTTGGGGAAGTTTCTGAAGTGAAGCTCCTTTCCTGGTTGTTGAATAATCATTTCTACAGTATCATCATCAGCAATCCCAAGCCACTCTGCTATTTCATTCTTATACTTAAATACAGTGTTAACGCATCGTATTTTAAAATTCCTTCTTGGGTCAGCATTTCTTGCATAATCCACTATGACAGTGCTTTTCATTATCTTTGTGAAAAAAGTAAACAATCTCTGCAAATGGTTAAAAAATATTCTAAAATCTTTGTTTTGTGTTGCACAATATTCTATAATGAGGCTGAGTTGGTTGTCATAACAAATTTGCTCTTTCATATGCTGCTTTCACACATACCTGCATCCCATTGTCCCTACTGCTCATAACTCTGAGCTATCAGTACTGAACAATAAGTACTAGTTGAGGCATAGTTGCACAAGCTGTCATTTCATCTACTTCAGTTGTGACTTAATCTGTCTGCGATATTTCTTTAGAAATCGACTGTTACCAAACAGCGTACATAGGCCAGCAGCTAGCTCTGAAATTCTTGTGGAAAACCAAAATAATACAAGATTATCAGTTTGTCAATATATGTTCCGTCAATGTGGAATCCAATTCTGCCGTCGGATCGAGAGAACCCTGAAAATACCAAAATTCTCTGAAGCATAGCAAACTCAGTGCTAAAGTTTATGTGCAGCTCACTCTGTTTAAGTTCTTATCTTCATCAGCGAAGCATTTAATGTCCGTTATCCCATCTGTGGTCTCAGGGCATTCTGCGACATTCGTTATCAGACACTTATTTCACATTAACACTGCCAGGCTGCATATTTGTATAAAGTAGGAGTAAATTTTCTGGTAAATATAGTGTAGTGTTTTGCATCTGTACAGTATTTAAATCCAGTCTTGGTGATCCTAAACTTCTCAGGTCTAATTTTTTCTCAGTAGTAAGATTGTTAGTGCTATTTATACACTTCATTCTAAACAGGAAACAAGCACATCAGTTAGTCTTTAGGGCACAGTTTGTCTGATTCACAACTAAACAATGATACTAGCACCACAGGAACAACATAATTGAAGCTTCGCAAAAAACTCCTATCTTATGCCTGCTTTGCATGGATGCAGCCCCAACACCACCACACTGCGCACACCCACCTGTCAGTATCACTACTCCTCCACACACATCCATTGCCTACCTTCAAATTGCTGGGATGGTTCACCAAGAGTCACACAGTCGAATCCATTCTAAAAACATTGATCATTTGCTTACACGGGCTGGTAGTCAACCCATCCAATAAACATTAATCACATGGGCTGATGGTATACAAAAGTTAAGTCGAATTGTCATTTTCGATCCATACATACTGCAACCTTTCCTGTGATTGTTGGGAGTCACTATCTCAGTTGTACTGCTCATTCACCATTAGCACAAAGAACAGGGGAAAGATTGGGTAGGGTGTGATAAAACAGACACAGTGAGTAACACGTATCACCAATTTTATAATGACTTTTGGAGTAAGTATGTAGAGAGAGATGTAAATCCAAAGAAATAATGTATGTGGAAAATAATTGCAATCATAAATTCAAAACTATGAAAAAAGTATTTCTTGTGCCGAATGACATTTGAAAGTATGTATGTGTGAAGTTATAATGCTGCAGTTAAAATAATTGCACTTTAAAGATTTCCACTGGGAATTTATCAGATATTCTAAGTAATGATTCTTGAAGTTTTCCCGGCGGACATAATGTTCCATCATCTTTCGGGTGTGCACTCGGGACAGGGACAATTCTTCTTGCGATATTTCGGCTAGAAACCTCCCAGCCATCTTCAAGGCGAGTCGGAGACTGAGTTCATAGCGTTTGCGCATGCCTATTTATACGGAGAGTCACGTGATACAAAGCTGCTGAGGATTGAAAGCGTATGCGTCAAAGATATCAAAGTCGCCACTACTGCGCTAGTCATGAATAGGATGTATATTGCAAAGATAAACATATAAGCGCAGAGTGCAAACAAAATAGTGCTGCTCCGAATCCACAGTGCTTGTAAATAAATAATTAGTCTTTAAAAGTGGTAACATATGTCGGAAGTGAAGAACAGAAATTCTTTCCGAACGAAGGTGTGAAATAAGCGGTTTCCAAGCATTGTCAAGATGAAATCCTTTGTCACGGTTTAGCAGGTTGTCGGCTAGTTGTATTTCTACAGCTTCCTTAACAACTGAGTCCCAGAAAGATGAAGCAGTAGTTAAAATCTTAACATCTTTATAATCCATGGCATGGCCAGTAGAAATGCAGTGTTCGGCAACTGCTGATTTGTTGGACTGAAGATGACGTGTGTACCGCTGGTGTTCGACGCATCGTTCCTGTACAGTGCGCATGGTTTGCCCTATTTAACGTTTGCCACACTTACAAGGGATTTCATAAACTCCCGCCTTTCGCAATAGCAGGTCATCCTTAACGGATCCCAACAGGGCAGTAGTCTTAGCCAGTGGGCAGAATATCACATCCACTTTATGTTTCTTCAAGATTCTAGCGATTTTAGAAGAAACATTACCCACGTATGGGAGAAACGCTGTAGATTTCACTTCCATTTCCACTTCCACTTCCTCATCCTTTCCCTGCGATTTTTCTGCAGTTTTTATTTGCAGGGCTTTCTTAAACTGCTGTTGCGAATAGCCATTTCTCCTAAAAACTGCCTCCAGGTGTACAAGCTCATCCTGCAGGCTGTCAACATCAGACACTACATGAGCCCTGTGGACCAAAGTTTTCAGAACACTCATAATTTGTGACGGATGGTGGCAGCTAGACGCCTGCAAATACAGGTCTGCGTGTGTGGGCTTACGGTATACGCAATGACCTAGGGATCCATCTTCTTTCTGGCGAACCAGCACATCCAGAAATGGTAAACAGCCATTCTTCTCTCGCTCCATAGTGAACTCGATGTTTCCGTGAATGGAATTGAGATGTTCCAAAAACTCTATCAATTTATCCTCTCCGTGTGGCCACACTATGAAGGTGTCATTCACGTATCTCCAGAAGACTGTCGGTTTTAATACTGCTGAGTTGAGGGCTTTCTCTTCATTACCCTTGTCTGCAGGAAGGACCAAAGACTGGGAATCATTCTGGATGCCACAGTTTTGCTTCCGAGAGACGTCTATATTGAGAAGATGCACAACTTACTGGATGAGTCTGCCTACCGTAAGATTGACAAGGACCCCACATCTTGGGTTGAGAGGAAAATTCCATCGCTTCTGAACTCCAGTTCTTTGCCTAAAGAAGTCGCCAACAAACTGAAGGGACACAGCTCTGTGCCCCCCAGATTATATGGCCTTCCCAAGGTACACAAAGTTCTATGAACGTCCAGTTCAGAAGAAACTGAAAATCTTAATCCATGTTTGGAGCAGATTTTGAAAGTGCTGACTTTTCGACCAATAGTTAGCAATATAGGTGCACCAACATACTCATTGGCAAAATATTTAGCCTCTCTGTCGAGACCGATCGTGGGGAAATGTGAACACCATATCCGCAACTCGTCGAATTTTATCAGTAGGTTGAAAGGTCTGAAGCTCAATAGCACAGATTTATTAGTTAGTTTTGACGTTGTCTCGTTGTTCACCAAAGTACCTCTGGCTGACTCCCTGTATCCCATTAGCAGCAAGTTTGAGGATGATATAACAGCTTTGTTTAAGCATGCATTAACCTCCACTTATTTTTTATTTGATGAACAATATTACGAACAAATTGACGGTGTCGCCATGGGGAGCCCTCTCTCTCCCCTGGTGGCTAATTTGTTTATGGAGGATTTTGAAGAGAGAGCCCTCAACTCAGCATTATTAAAACCGACGGTCTTCTGGAGATACGTGGATGACACCTTCATAGTGTGGCCACACGGAGAGGATAAATTGATAGAGTTTTTGGAACATCTCAATTCCATTCACGGAAACATCGAGTTCACTATGGAGCGAGAGAAGAATGGCTGTTTACCGTTTCTGGATGTGCTGGTTCGCCGGAAAGAAGATGGATCCCTAGGTCATTGCGTATACTGTAAGCCCACACACACAGACCTGTATTTGCAGGCGTCTAGCTGCCACCATCCGTCACAAATTATGAGTGTTCTGAAAACTTTGGTCCACAGGGCTCATGTAGTGTCTGATGTTGACAGCCTGCAGGATGAGCTTGTACACCTGGAGGCAGTTTTTAGGAGAAATGGCTATTCGCAACAGCAGTTTAAGAAAGCCCTGCAAATAAAAACTGCAGAAAAATCGCAGGGAAAGGATGAGGAAGTGGAAGTGGAAATGGAAGTGAAATCTACAGCGTTTCTCCCATACGTGGGTAATGTTTCTTCTAAAATCGCTAGAATCGTGAAGAAACATAAAGTGGATGTGATATTCCGCCCACCAGCTAAGACTGCTGCCCTGTTGGGATCCGTTAAGGATGATCTGCTATTGCGAAAGGCGGGAGTTTATGAAATCCCTTGTGAGTGTGGCAAACGCGCCGAACACCAGCGGTACACACGTCATCTTCAGTCCAACAAATCAGCAGTTGCCGAACACTGCATTTCTACTGGCCATGCCATGGATTATAAAGATGTTAAGATTTTAACTACTGCTTCATCTTTCTGGGACTCAGTTGTTAAGGAAGCTGTAGAAATACAACTAGCCGACAACCTGCTAAACTGTGACAAAGGATTTCATCTTGACAATGCTTGGAAACCGCTTATTTCACACCTTCGATTGGAAAAGAATTTCTGTTCTTCACTTCTGACAGATGTTATCACTTTTAAAGATTAATTATTTATTTACAAGCACTGTGGATTCGGAGCAGCACTATTTTGTTTGCACTCTGCGCTTATATGTTTATCTTTTCAATATACATCTTATTTATGACTAGTGCAGTAGTGGCGACTTTGATATCTTTGACGCATGCGCTTTCAATCCTCAGCAGCTTTGTATCACGTGACTCTCCGTATAAATAGGCATGCGCAAACGCTATGAACTCAGTCTCCGACTCGCCTTGAAGATGGCTGGGAGGTTTCTAGCCGAAATATCGCAAGAAGAATTGTCGCTGTCCCGAGTGCACGCCTGAAAGATGATGGAACATTCTAAGTAATTTTTGAAATATTATGATGTTTCCTGTTTGACTAGAGGAAATAAAGAATAAAAAGTATGGCGATTTCAATATTCATTTTTGAAATAATCTGAGCAAAATCATGGCAAAGGAATTTTCCTTCAAAGTTAAAGACTAACCTTAGTTTTAAACTTTTACATTTTAATTGTGCAGAATGTGAGTACATTAACAGACAATATAACAACTGTAAAACATGTGTTAACTAGGAAAAATGTTAGCACAGCTAATGAGTTCACAGTGGACACGTTTATAAGGTGTCTACAAAGCATCAGCCATAAAATCAGGCATATGAGGCAATAACGCAATGTTATGCATTTCACAGTAATTTTCTCTCCTTTTAACAGCTGTTTCCCGATGAAAATATGGCACCAGCAATGTGTCAAACTTTGGATGATAATAATAAGAGTTAAAGTATAAGTAACAAAAAGAGAGAACTATACAAAGTGTTCCTGATCTCAAATGTGCAACTGCTTTCATATTATAATATGTATTACCCCTTACTGAGAAGGGTTATAAGATAATCAAGAAGTTACATTTGATGTCAGATATGAGTAACTCTAAACAGAAAAGACAAAGCAATATGGAGCCTAGTAAGAAGGGAAGTAGGAAAGTCTG
Organism: Schistocerca nitens; assembly: GCF_023898315.1. Lineage (NCBI taxonomy): Eukaryota > Metazoa > Arthropoda > Insecta > Orthoptera > Acrididae > Schistocerca > Schistocerca nitens. The sequence goes on from NC_064620.1 coordinate 11,552,439, forward strand.
TTGGAGGAACAAAATGTCTATTAATTAGAGATAGGGCCAAATAGTCGATCAGACAAAACATTTAGCAAGCATATCTAACAGTGACTTTCACATGTAACTCAGAAGTTAGAGGCAGTCAGTTCAGAATAAAAAGCATTGCAGTATATGCAACAACAATTACCACAAGCATTCTGTCAATCCAAGACCACCTTAAACACTATCATGGAAACTGGAAAAAATTATCTCCCATAAGAACAAAAATAATCAGTGGGTTAATGACAAAAATGCATCACTTTCACAAGGTACCTTTCCAGACAGATTGAAGGATGTCATCTTTAGGCCACTCTTTGAGAAAGTTGATTGGACAGACATTAACAACTATTCACCCATTTCACTACTAACTTCCTTCTCAAATATTTTGGAGAACATGATGTATTCAAAAATGGTTGAGCATATCTGCAATTATAAGATTCTGGGTCAGTCAAAATTTGGGTTCTAGGAAGACCACTCCACTGAACATTTCATATACTATTTTGGTCACAATGTGTTTAAATAATTGAATGACAAGATTTCATCTGTCGGGATATTTATTTATCTAAGACATTTGACCGCGAACCACAACATTCTTTTGAAGAAACATTACATTCATGGCTTTTGAGGACTTTAAATTGTTCATCTTACATTTAACTGATGGGGAGCTCTCATGATGAATCCAATTCAGAGTGGGAGACCGATTACCATTGGCATTCCACAGCGTTCAGTTCTGGGACCACACCTGTTTTTGCAATGTATAGACGATCTTCCATCTAATGCTAATAAAATGATGGTAATAGTGATGTCTGTGATCTGTGGACTCATTATCATGTTCATTTATTGTGTGTACACAACTAGAGAAGGGCCACATTGAGTAATTAGCAGTTGGGACTGCACTCCTACAATTTTTCACTTACTTGCGTTAAAGTATGTAGATAGGCTGGTTCATCGTAGCTCATGACTGTACCTCAAATTGCATCAAGCCAAAATGACAACCTATTACCCTTCTCTATGCCAGAGTCAAACATTTGTTGAGATTTGTGCTTTGATTTAGGTAAAAACCTTCAGTAAAATGACGTAAATTAGCCATTTACACAGTGGTTTAAATTTACATTGTTTTTGTATGTGTAGTGCTGTTGGAGATGATTCGACAAGCCCATATTGACTTGTTATCTAACAAGTCATCCCTATAGTGTTATGTGGGAATCCAATCATGGTAAAGTTTAGAAATTTTTATGTAAACACAGCAGACTGTTACAGTAAGTGAACAAAAAAAAAAAAGACTATCATGGAAATGAAAACCCAAAAAATCTTGATTTCTAGTCTCCTACCTCTGAAGCTATGAAGTTACACAAGACAAACTACACATACCAGAACTTTTTTCAGAAAATGATGACAGGGAATTAATGAATAATGGGATGTGAGATTCTAAAAGAGAAAGCAACTGATACAATCTGTTTTGCTTACATTATTGCTTAAGGCTTCTTGGTTGTAAAACTTCTCTACATTATAGTGAACATGTGTGAGGCATATTAAAGAAATTGCTGCACCTACCAACAAAATGGACTGTGTGAAAATGGCATCCATCTGTACATGGGGTGCTAAGAAGACATAGTGTATGCATGTGAACCTCCAAGGCTTGAGTTTGCATACCATTTGAAGAGTGTGGGTACAATTTTGGAGTTATGGATGTTCATAAGTTTATACAAATTCTGATGTGTGTTGTTTGTACATTGTAAACTACTGGGCAGTAAATTAAAATTGGTTTTTGCAGCTTACATTAAACAACCATATACGCATGTTTGTAGTTTGCTTTTGGAATGTATTGCAGGCTGTAAACAGTAAGAAGTAATTAAAATACCATTTGTTATCATCAGACATGTGGTTCTGTGTGCTAATAACCATTTCTCGCATGTGTTTAAAAAATATTATTAACTGATGAAATTGTGGCTTTTGTACTTCCTAAATAATGCAATAAGACAGTGAAGGAAAAAGTAACGCAAGTTACCTGTGTTGTTCAATAATTTTTGTATTGTATTTCCAAGGATGTGTGATAGCTATAAAAATCATCTTACTACTGTTGGGCTGTTTGTAAGTTGTATTAAATTCTCACTCTTCTGTAATTAATGGTGGTTGGGTGGAAGTGTTGATTTCCTTCCTTTTAAACACAGAAGATTGTGTTCTAATAGTTTTAATGCCTTGATTGTGTGTTTGTTTGTGTTGCAGCTCTCTCGAGCCTAACCAACTCGACTGCAGGTATGTGTATGTGTCTCTTTTTTTAACAAACTAATTATATTTTGTAGGTAGAGCTAATTTCTTGGGGTCAAACTACCGTACACATTTGCTGTAGAGTGATTAAGTTTTAGTGATTATCAGTCGGGGACAACAGATCGTATCAGTGCTTGTCATTCATTTTTCTTGGAACTCTGCGTGGATAATGATAAATGATTTCATGGTAGTGGGGCCATTTTTAAAAAAGTGCACTGAAATAGCCATCATAATTTTAGTGGTGGTGGTAATTTTATGTTGGTCTATAAAATGATTTAACGTCTCTCAGCAACATTTTTCTATAAAATGCCACAGATATTGTCTGTCTGTGTAATTAAACGAGGAACAAATTCCTTCATTTGTTTCCTGTTACTGTCACTGTTAACTTGATATGATGTTTCTTGCTCCATTATTGGGTTCCTGGATGGATTCCTGTTTTAATGTCTCTTGCAGCGGTATCTCCGCGATATTTTCAGAAATTTTATAAATTATATGTACTGAGTTATATAATTTATAAAATTTCTGAAAATATCGCGGAGAGACCGCTGCAAGAGACATTACACTGTGACACTGTTACAATTAGCCTAGGAATGAAAATCAGTGTAAAATAGTAACATACAAAGATGTATTGAGTAATGAATATCTCTTGGTTCATCTCATCTTACACCATATGGTTTACATAAATAACCGCAAATGTCGTACACATGTGCAGCTGTATTTACATGCTTAGAGAGCTTGCATTTCTTCGGCACTTTGTTACTGTGTGGAGTGTGATGTCAATGTTTTTGGCACTGTAAATTATTGTGTATGGATGAAAATGGAGAAATATGCCTGCTGACAACTTCATTTTTAGAATGGGTTTCTTTTATTTCCACCAGTGATCTCAAAACTTTAGATCCTTAAACTACCAGTTTTGGTCAGCAGTGACCATCTTCAGATATGCAGCAAAATGTGGGAAATGAAATGCAGCTAGTGCACAGATCAAAAGTTTTGTGATCATTACGAAAAATAAAAGAAATTCATCCTATAGTTCCTGGATCGCTTTTTTAATTTGCGACCATGTCGCAACTTGTGAAACTTCCTTTTTTATGTCAGCATGGTAGCTTTGGAAGCAGTATTAATGTTCATCTAAATCTGTATCTGTTCACTTAAATTGGATATTTTTATAAATTATTTTCCTCCAGACAGTTTACGTGCTTAATTGTTTAATTATTTTCTGCTTTCTCTTTCTGTTTCTAACCATACACTGGGAAATTCAGCACTCCTAAGGAAAGCAAGTAGTGCAGGTGAGATTATGCAGATTATACTTAGTAGTAAAATAAACTGGTGGTATCTGCAGTAAAAGGAAAACAGTACTTCAGTGAAATATGAAAAAACTAATCCTTCTAACTAAATAACAGATTTGTTTGGATCTGTCTCAGTGAACTTCGCGCGCACGCCCACACACACACACACACACACACACACACACACACACACACGTGTGTGTGTTTGCAGCCTTTATGTGTGAAGTTTTAAAACTCACTCTGTGTCCCCCCTCCCCCACATCCACCCTTTTTTAGATTCATGCAGCATTCAAATCGCCACATTTACCTGCATAAGCACTCTATTGTCCACACAAGGCCCCCTTCAAATCTTCCTCACTGTTGTTATGGGAAATGATGATACAGGATCAAATCAAATGTTACTTGTTATATTAATAATCGTACATAGATTCATGATTTGTGGGAAGTAAACAGTGCTACAGTGTTCAGAAAGTGACTGATATCCCTTGTCAGAAAGAAGGGATGCTCACATCAATCACTGTCCATAACTATTAGTGATCAACAGATTGTATTGCTAGAAAATATTAATACTGGTCAGATCAATTCTTCATTTTTCTTTCAGGAGGCTTACGTGTTGCATTGCTTTTCTTTACTTACAGAGATCCACAGTTAGTTACTATTCTGTCTGCAGTAACTTGGTTTGGTTTACTCTGTTACTACAGTAAAATCAATATCTCTCTCTCTCTCTCTCTCTCTCTCTCTCTCTCTCTCTCTCTCTCTCTCTGTGTGTGTGTGTGTGTGTGTGTGTGTGTGTGTGTGTGTGTGTGTGTGTGTGTTCCCTCCTTCCTCTCTCTCCCACAGTTTCAAATCCTGATATGAAACACGTAGTATCCCCGTTTTTGTTCATAGAACATTTAGAACATTATAAATGGTGATTTGCAACTACTTATCAGTCTCTAATACTCGTTCTTTCATTTCTTCTCTGATGGGATCCAGGTCTCCTAGGAAAAACAAGCAGTACAGGTGAGCGCCCTGCGTAACTTCAATCTGAGCAACACCATTTTTTGTATCTAACTGTGTATGCTTTTGATTGAGTTTAACACATGGACCAAGTTACTTACTTCTCTTAGTTCCATAGTCAACCAGTAATTAGTGTAAATGGAAACCAATGGAAATTTTATTAGTGTTGTTTTCCTCCAAATTATGTCTGCTTTATTTGTGCATGAAAGATTTTATGATCCTGCTGCTGGTATTGCCCTATCCCAAATAAATATGAGATCAGAGCTCTGCATGGCATGGCAGTAAGAGAGTGGATATTGACTTCCTGCACCACATATTCTCTCTCTCTCTCTCTCTCTCTCTCTCTCTCTCTCTCTCTCTCTCTCTCTCTACCTATCTATCTCCCCCCCCCTCCACCCCCTTCCCTCCCTCCCTCCTCCAATCTCCATTCCTCCCCAATTTGCATGCTACACGAAGTGATATGAAGTGTGCTACCCTCAAAATACCGTGTTCACAAAGATTTTATTGCATTTGGCCTGCAGAAATTCATGTTGAAAGCTGGACCAATAGTGAAAGCTTTAAATTTACTAAGCTATTATTTTATTGCCTCGAAAGGTAACATAAATGGTACACTTAAGTAGTAGTAGAGAAGGAACAAATTTTTTTCTTTGGATCATACAAAGCATATGTGATTAATTTTTAATTAAGTTACAATAATCATTTGTAAAAGTAGAGTAAGAGATGAATATTATTCATAACAATTCGTTGAAGTTGTTTGAATATGTACAGACTTCGCATATCTTAATGGTTGGAATGACAGTCCCGAAGTCATGTTGTGTCTTGGATTATTCAGTAGTTCTTGGGCACATGCAGAGTCCTCACATTCAGGGGTCCATGTGCTACCAAAGAGGAAAACTCCCTTTGTTTAAAATTAGGAGACCAGATCATCACAATACAGGAGTATTGGTGACTAAAAACATTTTTTTCTATGAAACATATTGAAACAATGGATCACCGTCAATATTTCAGGATTTATATGTGTGGGACAACCAAATCATGGGAAAAACTCAGGAATTTTTTCGTCTGAGAGAAAACTGGGAAAAACCCAGCAGTTCTTTAGAATTCTGGGCATTTTTCATTCTTCTAGACAAATTTATGTAATTTTAACTAGGAAGAAATGATAAACAGCACAATGTGTCAAAGGCTTTAGGACGAAGTCTATAGAATGCTTCATAACAGTAAACTGCTGCCTATGAGTGTGATGTCACAACTGTTTATGTTAAGTTTGTTTGAGTAGTTGCCAGCAGGCAAAATGTGCAATTGAATTGCTTATGGGCAGTACCTTTTCCCTCTTCTGGCTGCTTGAAATGTGGCTGTTAGCTGTATCAACAGCAGTAACAAGCAGCCAGATGCTACCTGGAAAAATTTGACTAGCGTGCCTAAGCTGCCTGATTCTTGCGTGCCCAGAGCAGTTCGGGTTGTGGTGAGGGGGGGATTGGTCTCCACGTGAGCTGTGTTTATGTTTTAAGTGATTTTGCTGTTGCCTCCTCATTTATAGTCCTCACGTCAGATGAAAACAAAATGGATTTCTGTGACTGGGAGTTGTCAAGTGAATTAAAATAATTCATATAATTATGGAAGGCCAAAATGTTATTAGTTTCCATTTTCTGATTATATTTTATTTCCACATTTTTGGCAGTCAAGCTGTAATCACTTTGCACAACAATGAAGTTATTTTCGTCGGTTTGCTAAATAAATGTGGCTTTTATTGATCTTTCCTGCAGCGGTACCAATTTATTAGAAATGAAGTATTCCATTCCACACCATTGGCTAGTTTCAACTGTTCACTGAATTTAAAGTGCACACTTTCATCTTCTGGTATGTATGGCATTATGCGATAATAAAGAACAAAACATGAAATAATGCTGTACTGGTACTCCAAGAAAATTTGCGTTCTGAAGATGGCAGTGGAAAACTTAATACCAGGTTGAGCCTAGTTCTTTGTTTATCTGGTCTTACAAATGTGCACTTCAATCCATAACTGCCCATGCAGAGTAACGCCTCTTTTCTGGTGCTCTCTTGCAACTGCTGCAACGGACCTATTTCTAAAAGGTTACAGGAAAATATTGTGAACATAAGGTGAATTCTGTTATGTGTGAGAATGTGGTATGAATGTGTTAAATCACAGAAGGTGACAATCATTTAAAACTTAACGTATTGAGAACCAGCCACTTAGAAGAATTTCGAGCCCAGAAGACCAGAGATTGCCATTATTTAAAACTTTACTGGCACATTTCTGTGATGCACCTCCAAGTGTAACACACACAAAAAGACCAATATTTTAGAGAGCTTTTCTTGTAGCTGCACTGTGTACATTAATTTAAACCATTAACTTTTCTGTTTGTGTGTTCATGCTACTTAACAGTAATGTTCCTATTGGCTGACGACATCACGTGTCCTATGCTCTGAGTATTTGCTGTCATTGGCTGACGACATCACATGACGAGCTGTGATTGGCTTACAAAAGCACATTTCAGTTTTGATTTAAATGCTTCAGAAACTAATGTGCTGTATTTGGTGGAATTAAAATCTATACTTTTGTAACACGAATACGAAAATATACAGCGTGAACATTGCTGCACATCAAAGGTCTTTCCAAAACTTTTTTGACAAGTTTTTTTCTTTCTCTGAAGTGCCAGGAACTTCTATGCTAATGTACAAAACCTTTACCATTCAAAGGATTGATATTTTTACAGCTCCGAGGGAAAGTATACTGTCACTTACCGTGGAAAAAGCATATTTTTCACCTTGGAAGCAGCGTATTTTCACTTGGGAAAAAGTGCTTTTTTAACCAGGAAATCCAGGAACTTCTTTATATGATCTGTGTGTACACCCTGTTACTTCTTGAAAAATAGTTACACAGGGGTTTTGAAAGAGACATCTTTCAAATCTGTTGTTTAGTTTCTCTTTATTGCCCTACAATACCATACCATGCAGATCAAGACTTTTTCTTGCAATGCAGTGCACTTAGTCCATAGAAGATCAGTAGTTCAGCTTGCTGGTAAAAGGCTCACTGGAGACTTCAGTCTCCCTTAGGCAAACACAGTTCCAAATAGGTTAATTGGAATGTCTTCGTGCAGCAGTAGTCACTCCTCGGTCAGGAACATAAAGAGAATTTGTTTCAATTTTGATCTTACACTTACTGAGTTACGTCAAACAGGTGTTGTTTAACTTACACTGCTAGCTTAATAATTACAATACTAGGCCAATATTTATGCAGAACGTAGTTGCCTATATCTGTAATAACAGAGGCCAGTGTGCAGTACAGTACAACTTACCGTGGGTTACAGTACTACAACTTGTCATTAAGCTTTAGAATGAGCAGTGTTATTTGTGACGTTCGAGAATTCTCTTGGCAACTGAAATGTGTTTATTGCAGGGTCGCTAACAGGACAAACGTCAGGTGGCAGCCCACTGAGCCCTGTTACGAGCATGGGGCTCGGCAGCTTGACAGGGTCACCACTGAACTCGATGGCCTCCATCAATGGCCTGGGTTCTGCAGCTGCGGCGCACAATGGTACGGGCCTGGGACTGGATGCCTTGACATCTGCCTACTCGGGCATCCAGCAGTACACCGGTATTGGCAAACTCCAAATTCATTGCTCTATTACTTAAATATAATGCTGTAATGTATCCACCAACAAGTTGGTACGGAATGTTTAACATTTACTGTAATCTTCACCTTGGAAAGTTGTTGAAGGAAAAGAGACAATGAAATACATTTTTCGAATTTGAATTTTTTTCTGACAGCATCCAAACAACAACAAATGCTGCCAATATTTATGGTCCTTTCTTAAAGTAATTGAAACAACTTTTGGCCCTTCCTGAAACAGTATGGGTAATACGTGTAAAGTTTTTTTCAAATCTGGATAGTTCTTCTTCTTAGTCTTCAGTTGTTACCATTATCAAAAGTTTCGCTGTTACAGGGTTACCACAACCAAAACATTTTGTATATTTGTCAAGTTCTGAAATAATTTAGAGCGATGCAACTAACTGACATCGTAGACAACTGCTGATATTTTGACATGTGCACACTCGGCCATTTTCAAAGCAACAGTTTTGCTTTGAAAATGACAGGATGTGCACCTGTTCAAATATCAGATGTTGTTGTGACATCACCTGGCTGCATTCCCATAAGTTATTTGAACTTTGTACACGCAGGGAGAAACTTGGATCTCATGTGGTGCCCAGTTATTATTCACACAGCTCCCAAAACTATTCTTTTTTCTGTAAGCCTGTAGTTTCCATCTTTAGTACAACATAGAATTTGGAAATAATTTAAATGTTGTTATGCAATTGTTACTGTAATTCATATAGTAAATGTGAACTGTGTAAACCCCAAGACATCAGATTATGACTGTGGTCGGATATTACTTTGCCATACACTGCTTTAATGAAATAGTTAAATTACTTAGATAATGGTCTAAACAGTGTAGTGTGCAGCCTTCACTGCAACAGAAAGTTGCGTGTTCCCGCTCGAAAGCGCATCTTCCAAAGTCTTTCATAGTCATCAAGGTGCCAGCTGTATGCAAACGGTGACTTCCTATCATTTAACACAAACTACATTATTTCAGAGTTCTTTCTGTCAATTCAAATGTTTACTCATCAACAACAATCTTCACAAAAATTCACACACATTATAAAGTTAACAAACAGTATATATAGAAGTTTACATGTATTAATATGTCATACTGTTTTTAAGGTGTCACACTGTTAGATCGATAAGATCTGTAACCACTATTGCTGCCTGGAAATAGCCAGTGATTTTAGTATTCTAGCTGTGTTACATAACTCAGTGATGGCCCAGATGCATGGTTTTGGTTTTAGCACTTCTGACACTCTCACACACATGCACCTGTCAGTTCATACACGACTCATTGCCTTGGCCACTCATGGCGTGAGAAGTGGATGAAACGTTGTTAAAGGATGCAAGTGGAAGTAAGAGATTATCTGTTCACATTATCATTTTCTGCTGAAAGAGCTGATAGCTAAAGATGACAGACGTTTTTCATTCATGGTACAAAATTTAAAGATCATTTGTAAAGGAGGGAACTTGAAGATAAGTATGGCAGAATTTTTATGAATATGTTGCTGTAGGAGAGCTCTCAATGGATTTGGACATTGGAAAAATATAGATGTGGAAAAATATACAAGCATGCTGGGTCTACTTTGATAGCAAATGGGAAATGCAAAACTGACATGTCAGAGATTTGCTCAGCTCAGAGAGCCATATCATTCCGTTATTGTCATCCAAAGGAAGAACAGGAAAAGCTATTGTTGAACCATTTGCAATATACACACTGTGCAAAAGTTGACACATTACAACTAAGACCAAGAATATGCTAATGATTGTGGAAGTGGACAATTGGTGACATGCAGCAAGTATTCTGCTAACTGCTTGTAAGTAACAAAGATGTCAGGATAAGATTTTGATGTGCAGGACACAATAGTTGACAGAATTTGGAATTGGCAACTGCTCGGATAGGACTGTGATAGGAGAATAGAAGCTGGTCCAAGAGTATACTGAAGCACCTCCCAAAAAGTTTAAAAGGAAGTGGTCTGCCAAGAAAACATAACTGCTAGGAGTGAGATAAAGTATGGAAGAGTGTGACTTAACAGGGTAGTGATTGGTGAAATGAAGATTTTGGTGTTAGATATGCTGACTCTTGCCTCGTTTGAAGTAATTTAAGTTCAAAGAAAATCAGGAATGAAGCTGATATTGCTGTAGTATGAGAAATACTGTCTAAAATGCAACTATGTTTGGGTTGTTCATGATCTTAGAAATAATACAATTAAATCTGTCCATAGCGTGTATTGTCAAACTTCATTTCCTTTGTTCCCTACATTATGCAAATTCATAGTGTAAAATTGTTCAAACTTTTGTGGTCATCATCAACAGTATGCATTATGCTTTAGGCCTGCTTCTAAACATCCATGTTGTTCCTGTAGATGTCATGTTGTTGCCTTCCCACATCCTATTAGTACATCTACTTTTTCATTGTGTAAACCTTGGAATCCATGTCTGCCTACACATCCGGCCCACTTTCATTTAGTTTCCCTTATGGTCAAAATTGACAAAAGAGTCAGTGTTCTGATCGGTTTCTTAATATTATTTTCTCTCCAAGTAATTACCAACATTTCTCTCTTTTCTGTTTGCTGAGCAACTAGCAATTTTTGTTTGTTTGCTGAGCAACCATCAATTGTTTTGCGTTAGCTTCCACATATTTTGTTGATTGAAAGCAATCCAGGCCATTCCTTTTCTTGTGTGTGTAATGGATGTCTCCAACTGATCTTGATACAAAATCTCATTTTGTAACTGATTCCATTAATGTCATTGAAGCCAATTTTCAGGCTTGCTTTGAAACTTGATTTGTTAAGTTCTTTCCATCTTTGTTAAAGTCTGTGCTTTATGAGCAAGCAGTACAATGTTAACCTACAAATTTGAAGGCGGGTCAGGTATGTTCCATTAACTCACATTTCTCTTTAATTTTCACAATTTAACACATCAACTGCCGTGATGAAATTTGGACCATGGACATTGAAATCACAATATTACATCTGAAGCCAAATCGATTTTTTTATGTCAGCGGTAGGATTAAGTTACTTCTTAAAATGTTAATTTATGACTGATCTGGACTGATAACAGATGTGAGCCATATATGGCTCATGTGGCCCAAGAACAACACTTTAACACAGTTATAATCCGTGGCCACATGAGCCCCATGTGTCTCACATGATATAAAACAACAGTTATAAAAAATATTTTCTCAAGAAATGATTCAAACATTTAGTTTATTTGATTATATTAGCTACACATAACATTATTTACAATTTTTTTTACTTGGTCTGACAATAATTTCCTGAATAAAGGTCTTAGAATAGTCTACTTTTTCAACACAGCTTTGTGAATGTCACTAAAACACTCGATGGACATAAAACTGTCACATTTATTGCATTTAGGAGCACACTCTTTCTTAGCAGCATCCTTTCTTTCTTCTTTTCTTCGCAGGCACTTACAACACCGCGAACCTCATCTTCGACTGCTCTGCTTTGTGGTCCATCCACTGTCACAAGATTAGATTAGATTAGTTTTTCGTTCCATAGATCTGTGCTGAGGAGATCCTCGTGGATGTGGAACATGACAAATTTTTTTTTTTTAAGTTGAAACAACAATACTAATAGTATGAATATATACAATAAATCATTTGTTTCTATTAAAAAGTTCATAAATGGAGTAGAAGGAGTTGGCCAGTAGTAAGTCTTTCAGGCTCCTTTTAAACTGATCTTTATTTGTAACTAAATTTTTTATGTTTACTCGCAAATTATTGAAGATGAGTGTTCCTGAGTAGTGGACCCCTTTTTGAACTAAAGTAAGTGCTTTTAAGTCCTTGTGCAGATCATTTTTGTTCCTGGTATTGTATGTATGAACAGAGATGTTTGTTGGAAAAAGAGATATATTATTTAGGACAAATTTCATTAATGAGTAAATATACTGAGAGGCAGTAGTTAGTATACCCAGTTCTTTGAAGAGGTGATGGCTGTTATCTTCGTGGAACAGTTATAATGTTCCTTGTGGTTGTGGATCTTTGGCATTCAATAGCAGTAGAGTCAAGCGCTCCCTGAAAGGAATTATTTGTATGCGAGACTTGGAGCCTTTGTTTGTCAAGTTGTACAGCACTTGAGCATTTACAACTGATGTTCCGAAAAGGATTTCAGAAACAAATCTTTTAGTACCTTTACCTGTACGCCAAAGTGTCGTTGAGTATGAGCTCGTCTGATTGGATGCATCAATAAATGACTTGGCAGCATTGTAGTCCGTGACTGCTTTGGGTTTCAAAACTTACATGCCAATTTTACATTTTACAGGCACCATATCATTGTTACGTTTGATAGAAATCATCAAAGCATCCCATTTATCTTTCCATTTGATGAGAGGTTTTTGTGTTGCTCTGTGAACATACTGTTCGCTGCTTTTTTTTTTTTCAGTTTTGCGGATATTACAGTTTGTGGGTTTTCTTTTCTGTTATTCCTAAGAGTGCCAACAAGGTGGTTAGAGGTATTCACTAGTTCGGTAGACAATGATACACTACTGTACCAATTGTCACAGTACAGTGTCATCCCATTGTGCAACAAAGGGTCAAGTAACTCCATAACTACTTTTTGTGGAACACAAAAACCTGTAGTTGCTTCCTTACCAGCGTAGACTTTGAGGTTCCATGTGTAGCCAGATGGAAGGCAAAGTTTGAAGACTTTTACCCCATATCTATGCCTTTTGTTGGTACATATTGCTGAAATGACAAATGTCCCCTAAGTGGGATAATAGTCCCATCAATACAAATTTACTCTTGGGGGACAAGTTGTGTCCTTGAATTTTTGTACTATCAGTTCTAAGAGAGGTTGGACTTTGTGGAGTCTATCCCTTTCAAGTCTAGTTACATTATTAGAAGCATGACATAGTCTGAGGAGTATTTCAAACTAGTTACATGACATAATGGAGCTAACCTTGGTAGAGTAAAGTATAGACTTGCTCCAATAGCAAGCTAAATTTATCATTTTACCAGGCCCATACACATTGCAATGCCACAAAAAACGTTCATCTCTGCTATATTTGTTCTTTCCATTTCGTTAGCCTGGAATTGTGGCTTGAGTTGTTGAGAATTAATTTTTTGTTTTAGATGTTGATTTGTTTCAGCCACAAGAAAACCCATCATTATGAATGAAATGAAAATGTGCTTCCTCTGGCAGACAATTGCTCAACATAATTTGATAAAGCAACAGAAAAGCACGTAGGAAATAGCTTTGTCTCCTCAGTAGCATCTGCACATATTAGATCTGTGACATTGGTAATATTTCCATCTGGTGTTCCATCAGAGTCATTTTCGGAATTATAGCTGTCATGTATAACACTCAAATCCACAATATTTTGCAACAATGGAGGTTTTAAATAATTATGGTCTGTAGAGCAGGAAGGGTCTTGTGGGCCTAATGTATCTTGTGGAGAGCTAGACCCGATAAGAAAAGTATTACCTGGGTTAAGTGTATGACAGATATTCAGTTCCTCAAAGTCACTCCCTTTGTCATCACTTTCAATAAACTTCGATTGCTTTGTTGGGTCTCTAACACAACATTCATTATCAGGCTCGTAATGGGGGTCGCTGCCTGTGTTACCAAAAATGTCACTTTCACAACTTGATACACTATCTTGCATAGCCTCATTCACTAGCTGCTCAATTTCTTCAAAGTTTGTCTTCTTTTGGCCTTAATAACAAACTAGGAAGCTAATCAAATACACAAATGTAACCTCAACTAGCATACATGACCAATCAGCAAAACTAACAAAAGACTACTACAACTGAGTTGTTGTGAAGTATATCCCCAGTGGTTGCAGTTAGGAATATCATGGCTACCAACTGCAAAAATATTGGATACTATGAATATGAGAGTGTTAACTTTTAAACTTACAGTTGAAACGCGTTACCTGTGAGCCCTATGAGGTTCACAAGGCCTCTAAACACAACTCTGCATGTGAGCCAGATATGGCCCATGTGGCATCACAAGCTGTGTAACTGTGAGCCAACATTGGCTCACATAGCACTCAATGCATTAAGGATTTGAAAACTATCTCTAAATTATCTGAGAAAATTATTGGTCTGTGGAATCTTCTAACCTGACTAGTCACTAAAGTTCCATATTTTTCAGCATAATGTTGATGTTCAATGGGAGAAGTGGCATGGAGATATATTTTTCAGTGTAATGTAATAAGCTAAATCAGTGGCTTATGTCTCAAAGACTATTTATACTGGTTTTGTTTAAGCTGAATTAAAAGGTTATTTAAACTGTGAATCCCAGGCATATGGTAAGCCATTTTCTTTTCTGATTTATCCACATACAAAGCCAACCTGACCCTATAAATGATGAAAATCTAATGTTAAACAATGGAAAATCCAGGATGGAATAATAACAGAATTATGAAAAGAAGTGATGCTACTCACCATACAGTGAAGGTGCCGAGTTGCAAATAGGTGCAACAAAAAGACTGTCACCGCACACACGGAAATGCAACTCACACACACATGACCGCAGTCTCTGGCCACTGAAGCCAGAATGTGAGCAGTATGCGTGATGGGAGAAGCAAACTGGGTGGTGGGTGTGAGGAGGAGGCTGGAGAGGGATAGCGAGGTGGGGGGTAAAGTGCTACTCTTGGTGCAGCATATGGGGATGAGGTGAGTGGAGAGGAGGAAAGCTAGGTATCAGTACGGAGGTTAATTTGGGGGGTGGGGGGGTGGGGGGAGGAGGGGGCGGCAGGAAAAGATAAGTAAAAAGACGATGGATGCGTTGGTGGAGTAGAGGGCTGTATAGGGCTAGAGTGGAAACAGAGAAGGGCGTGGGTGGGTGAAGGACAATGACTAATGAAGGTAGAGGCCAGGAGGGTTATGGGACTGTAGGATATATTGTAGGAAGAGTTCACCCTCACGCTATTCAGAAAAGCCAGTGTTCGAGGGAAGGATCCAGGTGGCACAGGTTGTGATGCAGCTGCTGAAATGAAGAAAGTCATGTTCTGCAGCACGCTCAGCAACAGGGTGGTCCAACTGTTTCTCGGCCACAGTTTATCGGTGACCATTAATGTGGATGGATAGCTTGCTTGTTGTCGTGTCCACACAGAATGCAGCACATTGGTTGCAGCTTCACTTGTAGGTCATGTGACTGGTTTCACAGATAGCCTCGACTTTGGTGGGACATTGATCCTTGTGACTGGACTGGAGTAGGTAATGGTGGGAGGATGTATGGGAAAGGTCTTACATCTAGGTCTATTACAGGGCATGAACCGTGAGGCAAGGGGTTGAGAGCAGTGGTTGTGTGTAGGGATGGACAAGGATATTGTGTACGTTCAGTGAGTGGTGGAATACCACTGTGGGAGTGTTAGGAAGGATAGTGGATAGTACAGTCCTCATTTTAGGGCACAGCAAGAGGTATTCAAAATGCTGGTGGACAATGTGATTAAGTCGCCCCAATCCTTGTGGTATTGATCAGAAGGGAAATGCTCCTCTAAGGATGGTGGGACTTTCGGAGGTGGTGTGTGACTGGAGAGATAAGGCATGGGGGACCTCCCATATTTCACTGCCCACTGAAACTATACAATATCCTTCTCCATCCTTACAAAACTTTGCTCCCAACCCCTTATCTCACGACTCATATCCCTGTAATCTAGATGCAAGACTTGTCCCGTACATCCTCCCACCGGCACCTACTCCAGTCCAGTCATAAGGGTCAATGTCCCACCAAAGTCAAGGCTACCTGTGAAACCAGTCGTGTGATCTACAAGCTAAGCTGTAACCACTGTGCTGCATTCTATGTAGGCACGACAACCAACATGTTGTCTGTCTGCCATTTTCCACTCCTACCTTGCTATTCCTCCCCCTCCTGTTCCAGCCTCCTCCTTATCCCCGCTGGTCCCGGCGGAGGTTCGAGTCCTCCCTCGGGCGTGTGTGTGTGTGTGTGTGTGTGTGTGTGTGTGTGTGTGTGTGTGTGTGTGTGTGTGTTTTGTGTGTGTGTGTGTGTGTGTGTGTTTTGTGTGTGTAGACCTGCTATATGGTGAGTAGCAACTATTGTTTTCATAATATTGTTATTAAAATCTTGAGTTCTCCCCCATTTCTGATAAATTTAGCAAATATCTTGAATATTATGGAGAGGAGGGTAATAAGTTACAGTTTTCTTCTGTGTTTAGTCAGAGTCTGCCTCCTTTCTTGTGAAGGAATATAATTCTACCATTGTCAGGGCTTTTTTCATTAGTCTGTCTGTCTGCAGACAATTTTGTTTGTTCTTTTTGTAAACTTTGCCATTGAAGTTAGCCATTTCTGCTGAACAACAGTATCCTCTAGGCACCCTCCCTCCCGTCCTTTCTTCGTACCTGAAATAGCTTTATGCAGCTTCTCTGGCATTACTTGCAAATTTACTTTGTTGTAATTAGATACCAATTATGTTCCTGGTGTGTGTCTTAAATAGTACTGTGTAAAAATATAAAAGGAAACTTGAAATGGTAGGAGAAATTTGTTAGTTGCTGTGCCATTTTCATCGACATTAGTGAAAATTGGTGTCCACAGAACATTTAAGTTTCCATTCGGTTTTCTTCTTAGTCTTAACATTTCCAGTAATGACCATTATGAAAAGGATAGATCACTACTCGCCATATAAAGGGGATGTTGAGTTGCAGACAGGTACAACAAAAAGATGACTATCCATTTAAGCTTTTGGCCAAAAGTCGTCGTCCTCGAGCGAGAAACACACCACTATCTTCAGACTTTGAGCAGCTTTACGTAATGGGAGAAGCAGTCAATGGGCAGTGGGGGTAAGGAAGAGGCTGGGGCAATGAGGGGGAGGGGGGGAATAACAGGGAAGGCGGGGGAGGGTGTAGTGCTGCTTGTGGGAGTATTCGGGGACATCGTGGGGACGTGGTAGTGCTGCTAGGTGCAGTTAGGAAGTTAGGGCAGGGGGGCAGCAACAGAGTGAAGAGTAGAGGAAAGAGACCAGTCTGTGTGTCGGTGGAATAAAAGCCTCCGTAGGGCTGGATTGGGAGCAGGGAAATTGATAGGTGGATGGACAGGAACAAGCGAAGGTTGAGGCCGAGGTTGTTGCAGGAACGTAGGATATATTGCAGCAGAATTTCCACTTGTGCAGTTCAGGATAGCTGGTGTTGGGAGGAATGATCCAGATGGTGCAGGGCATGGAGCAGTCATTTAAGTGAAGCATATTGTGTTGGGCAGCATATTCAGCAACTGGATGGTCCAGCTGTCCCTTGGCCACAGTTTGTCTGTGGCCATTCGTGGAGACAGAAAGCTTGATGGTTGTCATGCTCTTGTAGAAAGCAGTGCAGTGGTTGCAGCATAGTTTGTAGATCACATGACTGCTTTCACAAGCAGCACTACCTTTGATGGTGATGTGAGTGACTGGAATAGAGTAGGTGGTGGTAGGAGGATGTATGGGACAGGTCTTGCATTTGGTTCTATTACAGAGGTTGGGAGTGGAGGTTGTGTAAAAATGAACAAGGGTGTTGTGCAGAATTGGTGATAGGCAGTATACCACTGTGGGAAGGATAGTGGGCTTGGATATTCCTCTGTCAGGGCATGAAGAGAGTTAGTAGAAACCCTGGTGGTGAATGTAATTCAGTTACTCAATTCCTGGGTAGTACGTAGTCGTGAGGGGAGTGCTGCTTGGTGGCCAGAAGGTGCAATTGTGAGGGGGTAGTAGATGACTGGAAAGACAAGACATAGGAGACTTGTTTCTGTACAGGGTTAAGAGTGTAATTTCAGTCTGTGAAGGCCTCACTGAGACCAGTGGTATATTAGAAGAAGCAATGCTCATCATGACAGATGCGATGACCACGGTCGTCTAGTGTGTGTAGAAGGGACTCCTCGGGTAGCAGCTGTCGAAGTGGAGGTATTGCTGGGGGCTAATAGGCTTGACATTGACGGAGATAATGGTGCAACAGTCTGTGAGGTGGAGATGTACATTGAGGAAAATGGCTTGTTTGGTTGAGGATGACCAGGCAAAGCAACTGGGGGATAAGGTAATGAGGTTCTGGAGGAATGTGGATAGGGTGTTCACATCCTCAGTCCAAATGACAAATATCTTGTCAATGAAACTGAACTAGGTGAGGGGTTTGGGATTCTGGCTGATAAGGAAGGTTTCCTCTAGACAGCCCTTGAATAGATTTGCATAAGGTCCCAAGTGGGTGCCCATTGCTGTACCATGGATTTGTCTGCAGGTGGTAACTTCAAAAGTGAAGTAAGTGTGGGTGAGGATGTAGTTGGTCATGGTTGACCAGGAAGGAGGCTGTAGGCTTGGAATTGGTCAGTCATTGGGAAAGGTAGGTTCATTAGTGTAGATGGAAGTGGCATCAGTAATGATGAGCAGTGTGCCATGTGGTAGAGGAACAGGAGCAGTGGAGAGTCAGGCGTGGAAATTGGTATTTTTGTATGGGACGTTATGGGTACTTGGGTTTATGGACTTCAGAAAGCATGTGAAAGGTGGCAGGGAAAGGCAGGTGCGAGGAGAGAGGTTGACTCTGGGGAGAGGTTGTGAGATGGGCCTAAGGATTTGAGGGGAGACTGTAGATATTGTTGGATTTATGGAGAAGAGTCACTGTGGCAGATCTGACAGCTGGTGGAGTCCTTCCAATAGGTAATCTCTGCAGTTCAAAACTACAGCCTTCATCAGCAGGTAATGTTAAAGGGTCAGGATCAGTTTTTAGATGGATTGTAGTTCTTTCTGTGGCTGTAAGGTTAGATTCCAGTTTGAGAGATTTATGGAATGATGGTGAGGAATGTTAATGGGGTGATTTGGGGGCAGTTGGGTTGGATTACAGTTGGATGGAGTGAACTGGATTACAGTTGGATGGAGTGAACTGAGTCAGACTAGCTTCAGCATTGGCTTTGAGTTGAGTCTGATTGTTAAGGTTGCCGGTGAAAGAGATGTTTCTTCCATAGAGACCAGGTAAAGGAGAGAATTTCTTTGATAAGTCCATTGTGATTGAATTTTGGAGTGGGGCAAACGGTAGCAATCCCTCCTTTTTGTGATATTGTCATTACTCCATACTGGATTTTCCTATGTTCGCTTTTGGAGGAAAGAATAATGACAGGGTTCTGGGTCTGTTTGGGTTCCGGGTTCTGTGTGGTGGTGGGAGTGAGTTTCTGAGGATGTGATAAATGTCGTGGTTCTGTGAGGCAGGGTATGTCAGCTATGAGGTGATGTTGGGGATGTTTGGTGGCTGTTGTAGAGGTGGTGGGTAATAGTAGTCCCAAGGCATGAGTTCCTTTCAAAGGAACCATCCCAGCATTTGCTTGGAGCGATTTAGGGAAATTGCGGAAAACCTAAGTCAGGATGGCCGGACGCGGGATTGAACCGTCGTCCTCCCGAATGAGAGTCCAGTGTCTAACCAGTCCTATCATGGGTCAATAACCATTTTCTCGACACTCATCTTCCCTGTTTGCTGAAATTTCATTGTTAAATAATTCCCTGTTACGTCTGTAACCTTAATTTCCAAAATTCCAAATTAATTACTTTAAATTATCCCTAAATTTTTCTTTGTAAAAAAATCATTCAAAATTTTCCTCACTAGCCTGCTTTGTTAGTTTTATAGGCTTGGTGTCTTAGTGGTAATGTCCCAGACAAAGGATTCTGTCCCCGGCCAGACAAAATTTTTGTGTGTTACTTCTAACTTCTGGCAGCGTTAGTTAATGAGAAAAGTGGTGAGTCGCAACACGGTAGGTCCTCTTATAACTGGCTGTGTAACTCAGTTAAAAAGTTAGAGGAAGGCAACAGTGTACCACCTCCAATAGCACCATGGCCAATAAAGCGCTGTGGAGTTTAAGCTAACCTTCAGGTTGATGTTTTTTTCATCTATTTTTGCTCAGAATTTTAAGGGTCTTTCATCAGTTATAATTCTAAAAGTGGTGTAGGTCCATTACATCTTACACAATCTCTTTATTATTTACAAACTGCCAATTGGCTTCTGTCTCAGGTTCTTCGGCCGACATTCATCTAATGATTTTTCTGACATTTCGCCAGCACGAGTGGCTGGCATTGTCAAAGCTTCACCCTCCATTGCTGGTGGTGAACTGGAGCCGAACTCGAGGGCGCAGACTATATGTACCTGGCGCGCCAACGTCTGAGGGCTTCTCCGCGGTCATTTCCAGTGCGGTTCTCCTCTTGCTACCTGCGACGGTCGTTCGCTGCAGTACGGGAAGCCAGGATCCGTTTACCTTAAGGCTTTCCTCTTTCTTGTTCAAACTGTTCGCGTGTTTTTGTATTTCTACAGCTTCTCTGAACAAGCGCGTGTGATAATGCTTCTCTACAGCCAGAACTTCCGTGTCGGCGAATTTTATTACGTGGTCGGTCTCGTTCAGTGCGTGCTCTGCCACGGCCGATTTCTCCACCTGCCCCAACCTGCAATGTTGCTTATGCTCTTTGATCCTGGTGTTGATGGATCGTCCAGTCATTCCGACATAAACTTTTCCGCATGTGCAGGGTATACGGTATATTCCCGACATTGCAAGTGGGTCTCTTTTCTCCTTCGCCGATCTAAGACACTCTTTGATCTTCCTTGTCAGTTCGAAAATCGTCTTTACGCCATGTTTGCGCAATATATGGCCGATTCTGTCCGTCACTGTGGGAATGTATGGCAGAAAGGCCGTACCCGACATTTCTTCTTCTGGTTCCTTACTTCGCCGAGTGTTTGGCTATGTTACACTTCTAATATAATTTGTGGAGTACCCATTGCTTCTCAGGACAGTTTCCAGGTGTTGCATTTCTCGGAGAAGCCCTCGGACGTTGGCGCGCCAGGTACATATCGTCTGCGCCCGCGAGCTCGGCTCCAGTTCACCACCAGCAATGGAGGGTGAAGCTTTGACAATGCCAGCCACTCGTGCTGGCGAAACGTCAGAAAAATCATTACATGAACGTCAGCCGAAGAACCCGAGACAGAAGCCAATACGCAGTTTGTCAACAAGTGGCCACGAAAGCCGTAACAATTCTTTATTATTTGATAAAATGGAGTCAGTTTCATTTGTATTGACAGAGTGAAACTGCTTATTGGCTAACACTTGTTGTCCTGGAGCTTATTCCTCCTCTCAGCACTCAGTGTCACAAAGACTGTCTGCTGTTGTCATTGCACCACAAAGTGTCACATCACTTAAAGTTGTTGTCGTAGTCCAATGTAAATGTGTAACCTGCTGTTGGGCATTGCTGCCAATACATGGAACTCCTGCCATTTGTAGCAGTCATAAAACACATTCTGCCCCCTTTTAACAACGATCTCCCTGTTTTTGGAGTCATCACTGAGGTGCAGCTGATAGCCCTTCTGATGTATCAGTGCTGTAGCGCCAAGTGAAAATGAGAAGTAAAGAGCAGTTATAATCAGAGTATAGTTCCATGTGGTCTTTGTAAAGCAAAAGTTTTACTGTGTCAAAAGCCCTATAAATCACTAATTACTTTGATACGCAGTCATTTATCAGGCTCTGTAATTATGCAGACTTCTGCCTCATTAATAGAATGTAGACATAAGTTACTTACATGGAAACAATTTTTTCTATTCTCTTTGAGATTCCCTCTGTGCCTGTAACATTACTTCTACAAAGTATGTTCCAGACTAAAACATATTTTATTAATGAAAAATATGTTGTGATGAATGGCGTAATACGTGGATACATTGAGGTACCTCATATAGCTTGAAATGTTGAGTTTTGAAGGTCACTGTAAATAAAATTATGAGTATACTCACGATCTGTACACTGACTGAAGTTTCCCGAAATTTAATACCCCGCCCCCTCCCCTCCACACTCTCTCTCTCTCTCTCTCTCTCTCTCTCTCTCTCTCTCTCTCTCTCTCTCCCTCTCCCTCTCTCTCCCTCTCTCTCTCTCCCCTCCCCCCTCCCCCTCCCCCTCCTCACCTTGTCTTCAATATGAAGTTGAAATATGAATTTTAGTATGGCATTAAATGTTTGTGAGTGAATGATAATTCAAAAGCAGGGAACAAGATATAGGACAACATTGGTCTTCACAATAGTATCTTGATTTTTGCAGAAGTCCTTGTTTACTGTTGTTTCCTCAGAGTTGGTGGAAGTAGTGCTGGAAATTGTGTTTTTAGATAATGGTCTCAATAATGGCAATACAGGACTCGATAGTTTCCCTCCCTCCCACCCCCAATATTTTTCTACTTTTATGATTTCCTGGGGTGTTACCAAAGTTGTCTACTCTGCCTGTCCTTTTGAATGTGACACCTACCTGTTTAAACACAAGCCTCTCCATATGTTTTGTTTACTGCTTTAACTTCAGCATTGTTGATAGTGGTCAAGATACATACCTGTCTCCTTTTCAACCATTGAACTGCTGTCCATTTTCCCCACTGAAAAGCATCAATGGCTATCTTATTTAGTTTTTTGTGATGACATGATAGGAAGCATGTCTCTTCTGGGCAGCCACATAGTTCCACACATCAGTTTTCTGAAAAAGAAGTAAGTCAATGAGGCGAGTTGTAGTAGTTAGTTGCCATTGAGGCAATAATCTTCACTCAGATGTAGTTTTCTCTCTTTCATTAAAATCTTAGTTGAATGCGGCTTGTCTTTATATGTTGGTGTTGGTGTTGTTGTTGTTGTGGTCTTCAGTCCTGAGACTGGTTTGATGCAACTCTCCATGCTACTCTATCCTGTGCAAGCTTCTTCATCTCCCAGTACCTACTGCAATTTACATCCTTCTGAATCTGCTTGGTGTATTCATCTCTTGGTCTCCCTCTACGATTTTTACCCTCCACGCTGCCCTCCAACACTAAATTGGTGATCCCTCAATGTCTCAGAACATGTCCTACCAACCGATCCCTTCTTCTAGTTAAGTTGTGCCACAAACTTCTCTTCTCCCCAATCCTATTCAACACCTCCTCATTAGTTACGTGATCTACCCATTTAATCTTCAGCATTCTTCTGTAGCACCACATTTCGAAAGCTTCTATTCACTTCTTGTCCAAACTGTTTATCGTCCATGTTTCACTTCCATACATGGCTACACTCCATACAAATACTTTCAGAAACGACTACCTGACACTTAAATCTGTACTCGGTGTTAACAAATTTCTCTTCTTCAGAAACGGTTTTCATGCCATTGCCAGTCTACATTTTATATCCTCTCTACTTCGACCATCATCAGTCATTTTGCTCCCCAAATAGCAAAACGCCTTTACTACTTTAAGTGTCACATTTCCTAATCTAATTCCCTCAGCATCACCCGACTTAATTCTACTACATTCCATTATCCTCGTTTTGCTTTTGTTGATGTTCATCTTATATCCTCCTTTCAAGACACTGTCCATTCCGTTCAACTGCTGTTCCAAGTCCTTTGCTGCCTCTGACAGAATTACAATGTCATCGGCGAACCTCAAAGTTTTTACTTCTTCTCCATGAATTTTAATACGTACTCCGAATTTTTCTTTTGTTTCCTTTACTGCTTGCTCAATATACAGATTGAATAACATCGGGGAGAGGCTACAACCCTGTCTCACTCTCTTCCCAACCACTGCTTCCCTTTCATGCCCCTTAACTCTTATAACTGCCATCTGGTTTCTGTACAAACTGTAAATAGCTTTTCGCTCCCTGTATTTTATCCCTGCCACCTTCAGAATTTGAAAGAGAGTATTCCAGTCAACATTGTCAAAAGCTTTCTCTAAGTCTACAAATGCTAGAAACGTAGGTTTGCCTTTCCTTAATCTAGCTTCTAAGATAAGCCGTAGGGTCAGTATTGCCTCACGTGTTCCAATATTTCTACAGAATCCAAACTGATCTTCCCCAAGGTCGGCTTCTACTAGTTTTTCCATTCGTCTGTAAAGAATTCGCATTACTATTTTGCAGCTGTGACTTATTAAACTGATAGTTCGGTAATTTTCACATCTGTCAACACCTGTTTTCTTTGGGATTGGGATTATTATATTCTTCTTGAAGTCTGAGGGTATTTTGCCTGTCTCATACATCTTGCTCACCAGATGGTAGAGTTTTGTCATGACTGGCTCTCCCAAGGCCGTCAGTAGTTCCAATGGAATGTTGTCTACTCCCGGGGCCTTGTTTCGACTCAGGTCTTTCAGTGCTCTGTCAAACTCTTCACGCAGTATCATATCTCCCATGTCATCTACATCTACATCCTCTTCCATTTCCATAATATTGTCCTCAAGTACATCGCCCTTGTATAGACCCTCTGTATACTCCTTCCATCTTTCTGCTTTCCCTTCTTTGCTTAGAACTGGGTTTCCATCTGAGCTCTTGATATTCATACAAGTGGTTCTCTTTTTTCCAAAGATCTCCTTAATTTTCCTGTAGGCAGTATCTATCTTACCCCTAGTAAGATAAGCCTCTACATCCTTAGATTTATCATCAAGCCATCCCTGCTTAACCATTTTGCACTTCCTGTCGATCTCATTTTTGAGACGTTTGTATTCCTTTTTGCCTGCTTCATTTACTGCATTTTCGTATTTTCTCCTTTCATCAATTAAATTCAATATTTCTTCTGTTACCCAAGGATTTCTACGAGCCCTCGTCTTTTTACCTACTTGATCGTCTGCTGCCTTCACTACTTCATCCCTCAAAACTACCCATTCTTCTTCTACTGTATTTCTTTCCCCCATTCCTGCCAATTGTTCCCTTATGCTCTCCGTGAAACCCTGTACAACCTCTGGTTCTTTCAGTTTATCCAGGTCCCATCTCCTTAAATTCCCACCTTCTTGCAGTTCCTTCAGTTTTAATCTACAGCTCACAACCAATAGAGTGTGGTCAGAGTCAACATCTGCCCCTGGAAATGTCTTACAATTTAAAACCTGGTTCCTAAATCTCTGTCTTACCATTATGTAATCTATCTGTAATCTTTATATATTTAGTCTTATTTTGTTCCTTTTTGTGTGTATATGATGAGAGGCCATACATACACAATTCTGGAATCATGTAACATGAATGTCTTGACTCCAGATGTTGCTGTTTTCAGTGGTAGATACTGTACCCATACATGTCCGTCTGTAGACAACATCAGAATCTCAATCACTAAATCTCTGTCTGGCATGTATGAACTTCTGTGTGTCCCGAGTCACTACACCCCCACCCCCACCCTCAATCCAGGGCTCTTGCCAGCTAGAAATCATAGAGGGTGCGCCATTCAATTTTTTTGGTTTGTGCTTTCCAAGAAGAGTTGGGCAACATACATCCTCCTACATTCATCTACAAAACTGATCGTTACGAAGAAATCCATGAAATTGAGCTCATCTGGATGCTTATCAGCACTAATTGTTTTCATGCCCGTATTTATGAAGGAATCAACTTTTCTGCACACTGTAAGGTAGCTTGTGGGATATAGATGTAGACTGATCAAAAATACAACATTGTTAATGAAATCCTACAAAGATGAATTTTAAAATTGGATGTAGGTTACATTCACTAAATAAAATGATGATTTTTGCCAGATATTATTGTATGTGTGATGAGTTGCTACTAACTGCTAATTCTCCAGCGGTATAGTAGTACTGACCAAAGAGACAGCAAGAGGAAAAGTGCTGTGAATGAAGAAATAATGGTGTAATAGGAGAGGGAAAATGCTTAAAGTAGAGCTACTGTGGCTTTTTGAATTTTAAAATTTTTCTCGATACTTAATAGTGAAATACCTTGATGATCGTCTAGGCAAGAAAATATAGTGGGTTATTGTGACTCAGTCTGAGCAAAGTGATGCCACTCCAACCAACAAAGCAGTATCCTCTTACTACAGGGTACTACACTGTGTCGTCATTTAGAGCTTCTGTACAAAGAGAATGATTTCATGCCGTTATTATCTGAAATAATATGGTGATGTCGAATGAGATGAATACTGTCAAAGACCCTCAGACCTACCAACGTCCCAGGCTGAATAATATACTTTCCAAAAGTACAATACCCTTAATTATAGCCAATTACTAATGAGTCATATTAATATGAGTAGCCTAATTATGAAACCTGCCCCATGCACCCTGAAAGTACCAAGTATTCCAGCACTGTTAATGGCTAAACATTCATTATCAAGTAAACAATACTTTGTTAGCACACACTTCATGTACCAAAATCCTCGTTTTGTTTCACATCCATTTTACGTAAAAATTTCTTTCATTTGCTTTTATACCCTGCACCTTAGTATTTCCTGTGTATACTGTCACACTAACTTTGTTTAATGTGTAATCATCATCTTGACCTTCTTGCTTTTGCCTTTTTGCTCAAAATGGAGATATCTCTTCTGAACTATTTACATTCTGATAAATGATCTGATTGTTCTGGAATTCAAATTGGGTATAGTGATGGACTGTATTGTGAAGGCTGACTGCTATAAAAATAATACTATAAATCAGTCACATTCCATTTTCATTATTTGATTTTGGATCAGTATTACTTTCTGTTCATTTATTGTATTTTGTTTCGGCAGTAACGCAATGTTTCAAGACAGATTTTCTTCAAGAACTGTACACACAAAGATTCTGTTTTTCTTGTGTTACTGGGAGTAATATCCAAAAACTTACGTTCAACAGTACTGCTAACTTTGCACGTCTGTCATCCCTGTGGCAAGTAATGTGATTTGTAGTGTTATCTGTATTTATAACCCTATCATCAGTGGTAATTCCAATCTTGGTCATGCCAAGTGCACCACCATTGAAAGCAGAGGAGCATCACAGTGAATTTACAATCAGGGAATGGGTGCTGTAGACTAGCAGTTAACATTTACAATAAGGATGTGGAGAGATGATGGCTGTAGTTTTCATTTCTCTGTTAGTTGTCTATCAGTTGATTCTGAACTGTTCATGAGAGTTTACACTTGATATTTGTTTACTGCGTTATCACCTCACTGTTTAAGGTACCCTAGTGCGTAGGACAGTGGACTTGCATTCATGAGAGGCTGTTGAAGTTGAAATGTCTGTCCAGTGATCGATAATTAGGTTTTATGTGGTTTCCCTTGATTGCTTAAAGCAAATGCTGGGATGGTTTCTTTGAAAGGGATGCAGCTGATTTTCTTCTACATCTTTCCCCAGTCAGAGCTTGTGCTTTAGCTCCAATGATCATGTGTCTCTGGGCTGTTGAACCCTAATTTTCCTGTCATCTTGTTAGCTCTGGTGTTCTCCCTGTGATCCACGCCTTTCCAACACGATATTTTGACCCTGTAACTGGATGTCTTCATCATGTGTTCCCTGAAATTGTGTCAAGGGACATAATGGCGATGATATTGAGTTATGGCATCGAAGATAAAGTTGTGGGGATGTGGACGATTGGCAGAACACCTGATCTCTATGAGATAATGACGAATCGCCAGGAAAATATAGGAGACTGTCCTAATTTTTCTTCTGTCATTCCCATCACATCACCTATTTTCTCCAACATCCTGTGATATTACTTTGGAATTGTAAATGGTGGATGGACAGGTAAATGTCCCATTGCATATAAATTATGTAAAACTGTCCGCAGCTTGTGGTCATGCGGTAGCGTTCTCGCTTCCGGCGCACGGGGTCCTGGGTTCGATTCCCGGTGGGGTCAGGGATTTTCTCTGCCTCGTGATGACCAGGTGTTGTGTGTTCTTCATCATCATTTCATCATCATTGACTCGCAAGTCGCCGAAGTGGCGTCAACTAAAAAGGACTTGTAATACAGCGGCCGAACTTCCCGCATGGGGCCTCCCGGCCAACAATGCCATACGATCAATTCATTCATTATGTAAAACTTTTGAGTTACTGCTGCATCATTAACATACATCAGCGACATATTTTCAATAGACAGTAACTGTGGCTTTAGAGGGATCAAAACAATAAGCACCAGTGATGTTTTGTAGTGCTGAAGAAAGGTACTCGCCACTAAGTCCTAAGTCTAATGACGTCACCTTGTCTAACCACCCATTCTTCCCGTTCTTTTAAAAATTCATCCATTTGTTCCTTTCCCACTCTGATACAAACACAGAAAATGTTACATATTTTAGTCACCCGAAAGTGATAGTTAAATATTACTGTTGGTAATATGCATCAGAAACACAGTAAAAATATGATTAAATAAAATTCTGGGCAATATTGACAAATTGTAGGAAAGTTTAAATTTATTGCTGCAAGGAAATTCAACAAATAATTGGTGGCAATGTTAATCACACAAGTTAACTGTATTTCACATCTTTTTCAAGTGAAAACAATAATCAAGGAATTGTAACTGCTTTACGGTGTTGAAGCTTAGGTACATTGGTTTAATCACGAAGTGAATATAAAGACGCTCAAATTCACTGTTTTCAATGAAAAGTTGTTTCAAGCCTTCCAGCAACTTCTTAATTTATAGAAATTTCAACCAAGACAGTAATAATAAATTCGTTTGAATATTGTTAATCGTCACTTATAGGGCTATGAAAGTAATTCTCTATTTTTCAAAAATTCACTTGTTTTTTCTGTCTCCTGCTGGTCAGTGTCAAGACGGTGACTGCTGGATGCCTTTCCTTTGACTGTGGTTTTTCTGTTAATTATAGCAATATGAAATGTAAGTTGTTCTTTTATAAAGTACAGTGATCTGACTACTTAAAAAGAAAGTAGATATTGCATGAATAGGAAGGTTAGCAAAACAAGAGAGAGGCACCATTTGTCTCTTCGTGTTACTTCTGGTATTACCAACACTGCATGGCACCTTTTCTTTATTTGCTGTATACACCAGTGTATTTTTGGTATTTAATTTTTTATGTTGTGTAGTAAAGCTGTTGCCCCCCTTAGTCTGCTTCTAATTGTTGTTGTGTGCTGAGTGACACAATTAAGGCAAGAAGTAATTTAGAGGAGGTCATTGTGTAAGTGATAAATAAATTTAGTAGGTGATTGCTGGACATGAATTTTTGCTCTTAATTATAATCCCTGTGGACGAACAAAATTTATGGCAATAAAAATTCTAAAGAGGAATTTATTTCAGTTAAGTCATAGTAACCCCCATGAACCATGGACCTTGCCGTTGGTGGGGAGGCTTGCGTGCCTCAGCAGACAGATGGCCGTACCGTAGGTGCAACCACAACGGAGGGGTATCTGTTGAGTGGCCAGACAAACATGTGGTTCCTGAAGAGGGGCAGCAGCCTTTCCAGTAGTTGCAGGGGCAACAGTCTGGATGATTGACTGATCTGGTCTTGTAACATTAACCAAAACGGCCTTGCTGTGCTGGTACTGTGAACGGCTGAAAGCAAGGGGAAACTACAGCCGTAATTTTTCCCAAGGACATGCAGCTTTACTGTATGATTAAATGATGATGGCGTCCTCTTGGGTAAAATATTCCAGAGGTAAAATAGTCCCCCATTCGGATCTCCGGGAGGGGACTACTCAAGAGGACGTCGTTATCAGGAGAAAGAAAACTGGCATTCTACGGATCGGAGCGTGGAATGTCAGATCCCTTAATCGGGCAGATAGGTTAGAAAATTTAAAAAGGGAAATGGATAGGTTAAAGTTCGATATAGTGGGAATTAGTGAAGTTCGGTGGCAGGAGGAACAAGACTTTTGGTCAGGTGATTACAGGGTTATAAATACAAAATCAAATAGGGGTAATGCAGGAGTAGGTTTAATAATGAATAAAAAAATAGGAGTGCGGGTTAGCTACTACAAACAGCATAGTGAACGCATTATTGTGGCCAAGATAGACACAAAGCCAATGCCTACTACAGTAGTACAAGTTTATATGCCAACTAGCTCTGCAGATGATGAAGAAATTGAAGAAATGTATGACGAGATAAAAGAAATTATTCAGGGTAGTGAAGGGAGACGAAAATTTAATAGTCATGGGTGACTGGAATTTGAGTGTAGGAAAAGGGAGAGAAGGAAACATAGTAGGTGAATATGGATTGGGGGGAAGAAATGAAAGAGGAAGCCGCCTTGTAGAATTTTGCACAGAGCATAATTTAATCATAGCTAACACTTGGTTCAAGAATCATAAAAGAAGGTTGTATACCTGGAAGAATCCTGGAGATACTAAAAGGTATCAGATTATATAATGGTAAGACAGAGATTTAGGAACCAGGTTTTAAATTGTAAGACATTTCCAGGGGCAGATGTGGATTCTGACCACAATCTATTGGTTATGAACTGCAGATTGAAACTGAAGAAACTGCAAAAAGGTGGGAATTTAAGGAGATGGGACCTGGATAAACTGAAAGAACCAGAGGTTGTAGAGAGATTCAGGGAGAACATAAGGGAACAATTGACAGGAATGGGGGAAAAAAATACAGTAGAAGAAGAATGGGTAGCTCTGAGGGATGAAGTAGTGAAGGCAGCAGATGATCAAGTAGGTAAAAAGACGAGGGCTAATAGAAATCCTTGGGTAACAGAAGAAATATTGAATTTAATTGATGAAAGGAGAAAATATAAAAATGCAGTAAATGAAGCAGGCAAAAAGGAATACAAACGTCACAAAAATGAGATCGATAGGAAGTGCAAAATGGTTAAGCAGGGATGGCTAGAAAACAAATGTAAGGATGTAGAGGCTTGTCTCACTAGGGGTAAGACAGATACTGCCTACAGGAAAATTAAAGAGACCTTTGGAGAGAAGAGATCCACTTGTATGAATATCAAGAGCTCAGATGGCAACCCAGTTCTAAGCAAAGAAGGGAATGCAGAAAGGTGGAAGGAGTATATAGAGGGTTTATACAAGGGCGATGTACTTGAGGACAATATTATGGAAATGGAAGAGGATGTAGATGAAGACGAAATGGGAGATATGATAGTGCGTGAAGAGTTTGACAGAGCACTGAAAGACCTGAGCCGAAACAAGGCCCTGGGAGTAGACAATATTCCATTAGAACTACTGATGGCCTTGGGAGAGCCAGTCATGACAAAACTCTACCATCTGGTGAGCAAGATGTATGAGACAGGTGAAATACCCTCAGACTTCAAGAAGAATATAATAATTCCAATCCCAAAGAAAGCAGGCGTTGACAGATGTGAAAATTACCGAACTATCAGTTTAATAAGTCACAGCTGCAAAATACTAATGCGAATTCTTTACAGACGAATGGAAAAACTGGTAGAAGCGGACCTCGGGGAAGATCAGTTTGGATTCTGTAGAAATGTTGGAACACGTGAGGCAATACAAACCTTACGACTTATCTTAGAAGAAAGATTAAGAAAAGGCAAACCAACGTTTCTAGCATTTGTAGACTTAGAGAAAGCTTTTGACAATGTTAATTTGAATACTCTCTTTCAAATTCTGAAGGTGGCAGGGGTAAAATACAGGGAGCGAAAGGCTATTTACAATTTGTACAGAAACCAGATGGCAGTTATAAGAGTCGAGGGGCATGAAAGGGAAGCAGTGGTTGGGAAAGGAGTGAGACAGGGTTGTAGCCTCTCCCCGATGTAATTCAATCTGTATATTGAGCAAGCAGTGAAGGAAACAAAAGAAAAATTCGGTATAGGTATTAAAATTCATGGAGAAGAAGTAAAAACTTTGAGGTTCACCGATGACATTGTAATTCTGTCAGAGACAGCAAAGGACTTGGAAGAACAGTTGAACGGAATGGACAGTGTCTTGAAAGGAGGATATAAGATGAACATCAATAAAAGCAAAACGAGGATAATGGAATGTAGTCAAATTAAATCGGGTGATGCTGAGGGGATTAGATTAGGAAATGAGACACTTCAAGTAGTAAAGGAGTTTTGCTATTTGGGGAGCAAAATAACTGATGATGGTCGAAGTAGAGCGGATATAAAATGTAGACTGGCACTGGCAAGGAAATCGTTTGTGAAGAAGAGAAATTTGTTAACATCGAGTATAGATTTAAGTGTCGGGAAGATGTTTCTGAAAGTATTTGTATGGAGTGTAGCCATGTATGGAAGTGAAACATGGACGATAACCAGTTTGGACAGGAAGAGAATAGAAGCTTTCGAAATGTGGTGCTACAGAAGAATGCTGAAGATAAGGTGGGTAGATCACGTAACTAATGAGGAGGTATTGAATAGGATTGGGGAGAAGAGAAGTTTGTGGCACAACTTGGCTAGAAGAAGGGATCGGTTGGTAAGGACATGTTCTGAGGATCAACGGATCACCAGTTAAGTATTGGAGGGCAGCATGGAGGGTAAAAATCGTAGAGGGAGACCAAGAGATCAATACACTAAGCAGATTCAGAAGGATGTAGGTTGCAGTAGGTACTGGGAGATGAAGAAGCTTGCACAGGATAGAGTAGCATGGAGAGCTGCATCAAACCAGTCTCAGGACTTAAGACCACAACAACAACAACAACAACAACAACAACAACAAGTCATAGTAAAACAGACTTTTAATTTCTCATATGAAAAGAAAGCTCTGCAGTATTAAGTCTGAAATACAGTCTGAAATTACAATTTCAAACTCTGGAAAACACACAATATGATAAATATAAAATTGTAGAGTAAGAAATCATTTCGGAAAATTCTTTATTACCGCAGACAGATTCACAAATTGTGTCTAATGAAAAGAAAAATGCAAGCACATAAAACCAATGTTCAGTGGTAAGCAATTACATATGTTGTTATGGCAGGTGTAAAAGATATCTGTGATAAATCCTCTGTACACAATATGCATCCAGAAACTGAAACAGTTCAGGTACATTCCTTAAGCAAATTCAAGTTTTGATCAATTTTCTGAAGGTAAAGTAATGAATGCTTCAGCTGAATTAAAATTAATTCTCAGGCCTAATTGTTTTGCTGCATTGTATCAGATTGCATCAAAACATTTTTTAAAAAAGTTGAGATGGTCACAGATGTAGTACCGTAGAGCTCCTAGGAAAAAAGTTTTTTTTAGTTTAAGGCATTGAAACTCCTTTGCTGCGCTTCGAAGTTGACTTCGTTTGACTTATGAGAACCAGACTGGTTAACAGCGCTGGCAGTTCTTTGTCACATTTTTTTAATTTGTGGCTAGTTAAATTCCCTTACCTGAATCAAACCTACGAGGGCACAATATGATAGATTGTTCCCACAATAATCTGCTGTGAGACATCTGTGGATGACCTACTGTTTATCTACTACCACCTTCAATGGTACTACATAAACAGCACAGTTACCATCTACAGTATTAAACTTAAGAGGTACAATATTTGCCTTAAGAGTTATAGTGTAAGGGGGTTGTGGGGGGAAGGGACATACCGGTAATCATTTCCACATTTCTGCAATATGTTGTACAGCATTAAAAACTGATGTCTGATACAGAATAGGTTGGTAGTATGTTGGCATTACTCAAATTTATTGAAAGTTAAAGTTATTGCTAAGGTTTTCAATGTTTTTTCTTATTTGTTTTTTAACATTATGGTGTTAGAATATTATGATAAACTATGCAAATTATCTGTAGCAAATGTGGAAGAATGAATTTTTACTGTAGCAACAGAAAGTAGAATGCACATTAGTAGGTAGCTAAAGCACATAACTAGAAAGCTGTCATCTTCACTCGCTGCTAATTTGTAGCACTATTAATTTAACCTCGTAACTTCCTTCACTACACTGTTACAAGTAAAAGTATTTGGATAAAATGCATGCAGTAACATTTATAAAGATATGATAATACTATTGCTATCCATGTGCGTGCATGTGCCAAGTGTTTCTTTGCCCCCACAGGTTTTCCAGCATTCGGCAGTGGCGGTGGCCACGGAGGTGGCTCTGGACCTGGGAGCATAACAGGGGGTGGCAGCACTACAGGTCCAGCTGGCAAGCAGATAGAGGGGCCTGAGGGAGCAAACCTCTTCATTTACCATTTACCACAAGAATTCAGCGATACTGATCTTGCATCCACCTTCTTGCCCTTTGGCAACATTGTGTCAGCCAAAGTATTCATTGATAAACAAACCAATCTTTCAAAGTGTTTTGGTAAGTGATACTTCCACTTTATAACTTGTTTCCTTTTGCAAGTAGTTTAGAAAAAATATTTATAGAGGATAAGATGTGGAGTATGTCGAGTGTATCAGCGAGCCCTTGTATGCACTTAAGGCTAAAAGTTAGCCTTGAGAGAAGGGACTGAAAAAATTATAGAGAAGCTAAAAATATACATAGAAGCTAATGTTTGTGCTTGGAGGTAAAAACAACAAAGCTACTTCCATGTGTGCAGCAGGGTGTGAGCTGATTGTTTCAGTTAATGTATTGCTTCCTATTTAATGATTTGCTTGTCTGGACAACATCTCTATTGTGGAAGAGCTCCCACCCTTCCTCCCAAATGGCAAGAAAAATGTGGTTTTGGGGCCTGTAAATCATTGTTATTAGTATATGATTGCATAAAATGGTTATTGCAAGGCAGGGTTAACCTATTTGCCTGTTAAATCATCGTTTTAGCTTTGATATGTTAAG
Organism: Schistocerca nitens; assembly: GCF_023898315.1. Taxonomy (NCBI): domain Eukaryota; kingdom Metazoa; phylum Arthropoda; class Insecta; order Orthoptera; family Acrididae; genus Schistocerca; species Schistocerca nitens. The sequence continues at coordinate 11,586,872 of NC_064620.1, forward strand.
AGTTGAGACATTTTAGGAGCTTATGTCTATCAGCAGTGGATTTTATAGTTTGTAAAAGAACCATTAAAGACTTTTTAATAGGATTTAAAGTCAAAAGTTGGTTTCACTATAAAAATGTGCAGTCTAAGAGTAGACCATAAAGAACAGAGTTCGAAGTGCTTTATGCTGAAAATATGAGCAGGAACTGGCCGTTAATTGTTGAAACTAAGAAAGTACCAGACAAATGCTAAAACGTAGCATGGAGAACAGGCAGAGAACCCAAAAGTTTCAAACTCGTGGTTAACAAACGAGGCAAAGAAACAGTAGATGCACTGCCCTCCAGGTATCAGTGGATTGCATACATTATTAGTGCTAGGCCATGGTAAAGAATTACTTACGTGTGAATTATAAGAATCATATTTTGGTTGTTTTTTTCCTCTTGCCTATAAATGAACACAAGACCTTGCTTGCAAGTATAGTGGGGATTACATTACATGTTCCAAGAATAAACAAAAAATTGTGGTGCAGCATTCTGCCAGGACAGTGCAAGTATATGATTAAAGAAAAGTAAAAAAATAAGCACTAAAAATAGAAATGAATTTCCTTCATATTTACTTGATAATCGGCTATTTGTAAAGTTTATCTTCAGTTTCAGTTGAAATACAATGTATAGATATGTCTACAGGAAATAAATAAATAAAACCCTCGGTACATTAGATTCCTGATATCTTAGAAGGTCTTTTACATCTCCATTTGAGGCAGTCCAACATCTCTATTGTTTAATGCTGCCGTACATACTGCCATTAAGCACATTGTCGAGGAACTGAAATTTCTTCTTCCCTGACCTCCATATGTTCCACTAAGACTGCTTTTTAAGCCCCCCTCCTTTCTTAATACATGTCCTACCCAGTTTCATTTCATTTATATTATTACACTCTGTAACTCTCTCTGCTCTCCCACTCTGTGCACTGCCTCTTCATTTTTCACCCTATCCATCCAACTTATTTTTCCACCCTCCTCCACGTCCACACCTCAGAAAGCCTCCAACCTAGCTTTATCGTCCTTCTTTATTGTCCATGATTCAGTACCACAGAGGAGGACACTTGTTACAAAACATTTCATCAGCTATTTCCCTGAATCTTTGTCCTTATTGCTGCAAAAACCTCTAGCTTCCTTACAAAGTACCTCTCTTTGACACTGTCACTATTACTTTATTATCTGGAGGAAAGTAAATGTGTCTGGTATATACAAAATCGTTGTATTTGCTTTTTTTTAGGTTTTGTGTCATATGACAACCCAGTCAGCGCCCAGGCAGCAATACAGGCGATGAATGGGTTCCAGATTGGCACGAAGAGACTTAAGGTGCAGTTGAAGCGCTCCAAGGAGGCATCCAGACCATACTAAGTGCCAGGTGAGCTCCAAGGAATGGAACACCTTGTGACATTGGTTGTTGGGTTGCAATTCATAGATTTATCACTGGATAATGTTGTTTCTACTTCAGGATGATGCATTTATTGCTGAGCACCCACACTATTTTCTCAAACAGAGTAATTTACACATGTTCAGAAACAGAATGAAGCTACTTGTTGAGACGACACACTTCCTTGTATTGTTCATTGTAATAGAGTAGCTTTTCATGGAACAGTTTTCAATGTAAAAGGTTACATTTAGACAGCTGTCCATAGTAAGCAATCCAGTGTAGCAAATAGTGGCTTTCATTTTTTGATTTAAATTATAGTTCACTCCAATAATATTTATATTAATAACAATGATGATGATGACGATAATATAAAATGAACTTTTGTGCCTGATGAAAGCATTTATTAGTTGACTCACTTTAAATATTGAACATTATTTGTCAAACTACAAGCAACAGGGGAAACTCAACCAAACCAAGACAAAATGAAGAAACAAATGAAAGAGTGACATCTTGTTAAAAAGATTTTCATGTAGTTTCCAAGTTGCACTTTTGCAAAGTAGAATGTTGGTACATGTTTCAGTTGCACAAATATCATACTATTTTTGTAACTGACACAGTTTCTCATTTGATTACTGCTTCCTGGTATAAATAGTTCCTAAAATTGTGTATTTTGACACTTTATAATGTGAGAAAAAAACATTATTTTGTAACTCCCACCAGTTCATGTAATCAGAGTTTCACAATAAGACTTGTGATTTTCCTAGTTGTACTAATATCAAGATCCACTTTTCATCTAGTCATCATGATGTTACAAGTTAATCTTATAACATTAAGTAACAACAGAAATTCAAGAAGCAAATTTCTCTAGGTGTCAGTTCATTTACAAATAAAAATAAAACTTGTCCCCTCCAATCCATTTCTTTTTCTCCTTCTTAATGTAGAGTGGTGCACGTGCCATAAAATAGATGTGGGGTGCTTAGGAAATTGTAGGTTTATATGGTATTACTGTCTGTTTCAGTGTTTAATAAACATGTATCTCTTTTTACTAACATCTTGCATCAGTCGTGCTGTTCTCCATCATTGTTACACTGAACACACATGTACAGTTGTTAACTGTCTTTCGAACAAAATCACGCACATGCATGTGCATATATCTTAATACAGCATGCTCGTGCATAAGCAACTGCATCCTGCCAGCATTCGCAGTGGTTTATTACCTAATTAGTGCTGTAATTTTTTTGTGTGTGTTGGCAATATTATTCTAGTCTATATTAACTAATACTTCCCATGTATGCAGCTTGAGTCCCTTCAGATTGTATCTTGTGTGGTTGCATATTAACCAAGCAGTGTATTTAAAAAAAAGTGTAAATAATGCCACAACTAGAGAATTGTTGTTAACTGTTTGTGTCTTTTTTTATGTGTTCTACCATTTTTATCAGTTTTGTATATCATTAAACAAAGAACTTAGTGATTGTGGCATGCTAAGACACATTGGGTACTCTCAGCAGTTGAAGCAGCTAACAATGAACTGAAAGCATTTTAGGATATAGGAAGTACTGTTATTTTAAAAATTGACAGTTGTTTAATGCATGGATCTTTCCTGGCGTATTGCTTTAAAAAGATTTGCGAAGTTCAGTATTAGTAATTCTTCTGTAGAGCTCATTGTGGCATTTCGTCATTTGTTGCTTCATTTGTAAGATGAATGATATCCTCAAACTACCTCAAAGACTAAACTTGCACTGTTCGTCTGTGAACACTGTTTATTTTCCATTTCCGCTCAGTCTTTCCTTTCCGTGATTGTATGTAGCAGCATGACTGTAGTAATTGAAAGCTTTAAATGTGCTGTGTTGTAACACTTGCTGTTTCTCTCTGTTGGGTGTCAGGAAGGCCTGCGCTCTGTGGTTTGCCCCTGGACCGTCCGTAACCAAAATAGTCACATTGTGTCGTACGGGTCCGACGACTGAGAACTGTGCCGGCCACCTGTACGTTTGTGAATTTCTCTATATCATTTTGTATTTTTTTTTACTTGAAATAACAGCATTTTAGTAAAATAGCATAACAAAATCATATCAGCACAAAGGAGATAAAATTTGTGAAGATTGTAATTAAATGTCAATGTTTCTTCTTTGAAAATGAAATGATCAGATTTGAAATACTGTGCACTGTGTTTGCATGTGACAATGAAAGAGCAGAAACTGTTTTGCTGAATACTGTATGAAAAACTCAGAGTAATTTTTTATAAATTGATGTTGAATTCTCAAATAAAACAAAAAATTAAAAAATGTCCTTTACATAACAAAAGCAATTTGTTATTTTTTGAACCTGTAAGTTCTTAAGTATGTTGTCATTAAGTACAGTAATAAATGTATCTGTGCAGAACACTGTGTATTTGTTGTTAAAAATAAGTTTTGTATTATGGTGTTAAATAACTGTTATGGCGGATTGGTGTGTATTCGTGGAACTGGAAATAATTTCTTTATATTATTCATTTTATTGCTTCAGATGGCTTACACCAAACATAGTCTGTACTTCTTAATTCACTCAGCTCCTGATATACTTGATATATGTGACAAATTGCTGAGTAAATATTTCAAATGACAGGACCAAATGCGCCTCCAGATGAGGGTTAGTGCAGGATGTGGCAGGCTGCATCATTTTAATTCTTTGACTGACACAGACCTGTAAGCATTTTAAATCAGTGTTGTCTTTCACCTGCTGTTGTTGTCAAATTATTGTATTTTGTACAATACATGTAGTGCCACCTCCTGGAAAGGATCCCTCACTAAAGTACCGTCTGCCATAAATTCACTTTTTCTGTAACCTTGCACTCCATCTTTTTTTCTCTTAGTATTCACTATCTTCAATGAAAATGCTAGTTTTATGTCATTATTGTTACCATTTTCTGTGTACAAAAGGCACTTTTCCTAGTCTTACTTGAATGCAATTAAAACAAGTGATTGTTAAAGACTTATAGAATAGAAAATAAAGAGCGTGTTTATATTATTATGTTTGAATGTTTGATGTTTGAAGGCAGTATAAAACAGATTTTCTGTCTCCAGTGAAAATTGTGTAAACTGAATAGTACAGTGTCAGAAGGAAAATATCTGTAAAGTTACCAAAAGGGACACGGATTACTTAACCAAAGATATGTCGTTAATGTCTGGTTTGCCAGTTGTACTGTGACTGTTCTTAATCCCCACCATTGTTATGTTAACGTTATGATGTATGAAGGTGCAACATAGATGTTTAAGTTGTTCAGGCTGGCATATAATTCAATCTAAGGAAAGGCAGAAACCATTGATGATGACCATACTGTGTATTTATATGTGGTAGGCTAGGCAATGTTATATTAATTATTAATTGTTTTCATAGTGAAGATGTGATTAATTTGAAGTAATATATATCACCTTAATTATGTATGTTAGTTGTTTACATCTTGTTTTGTGTCATGTTGGTATGATAGCAAGATGGAATTATTAGTGCTAATTTTATTTGTTTCTTTTTGTGGGGTGTTTCTTTATTTGTTCCATTCATATTATTGTGAATTAATACTTAAAGTTTGTTGTTAGTTATATTGTAGAAAGTGTTCATTTGTTGTGTTCTGTTTCTTCTTCTGGAGCATGCTATAAATGTGAGGCTCTATCCATTGGTGTAAAAAAAATTCATTGTTTATGAATATGAAATTTTGCTTACTGTCATAAATGACAATAATTTTGTTTCACATCTGAGAAAATGACTGTTAATACTACTCCATTGTGATAGGCCTCTTTAATGTTCCTTTGAATCTGCTTCTTTGAGGGGGAAAAAAATAATATTCCTGTTGAAGATACACCCATTGTTGGCATGGGCATTGTCAGAGGCTCATTATTCATAGAACATCCAAGAAAAAATGTAATTGTGGACTTTCTTTTTGTAGGGATTCAAAATGTTTTATAAACAAAAATCAGATTATTCGAATGAGGTTAATGGAGGAGAAACATTTTTGTAAATGTCTCCTATTTCATACATCCTGTCAGTTCGCAGTGTTGTTTGTTCCTGCAGCATATATTATATTGAGATGACTTTTTATTCTTTAAAGGGCATTTGTGATATTTGATGAGCAAACTTTGATGTGTGTCAAACTTATTGGGGCAGATTGACTGTGTTGGCTGTAAGACTAATGTGAGAAAGATCTTACAGTCACCTGGCACCTTCAGTATAGTAGTACTGTATTCTTTGTTGTGTTTTTGTTGTGTTTAAAATATTGTTCATCATATTCTAACAGTCTCTTGGTTCTATTATACTGCAAACAACTGTTGTTAAAATGGTCTACAAAAATCTCAGGAACAAAATGTAGTTTCCATGGTTGTTCTGTCCAAGTGGAGTAGCACAACAGTATGTCGTGTTCCTTGTTCGAGCCTGTTTTATGTAAATTAAAAAGAAGTGCTCACAATTTGCAGCATAAGTATTTATGTACATTGAAAGAAATGTAGACAGAAATATTTAGTTTTTAAAAAAAAGATATCCACAGCAGAAAAGGGGTAAAAAGCAGATTTATACTACTATAGTCCGATAGAATTCAGTTATGTGGTTATTTAAGAAATGACTAATAAGTGTATTGTAAAGGGCAGCATGAAGAAAATTAAAAACCTATTTTGAAAGTACTTCTAAGATTTATATTAACATTCCTACACCTTTTTCCCAAAAAAAAAAAGTGTTGATGGAAGATTTACAAATGAGTAAATTTTGAAACAATTGAATAAATCTTACATTGGACATTTATAAAAAAATTTAAGCTCTTGTGTCAGTTACATTAAATGGGACAAGAGCAAAGGAATTGAATTGGTTCTTTTTTACAAAATTTCACAAAGTATATTTCAGAGAGTTAAAAGTCTTCCGTACATTTGTAGCTTTCCTGAAATTTCAGAGCCTGCAAAGAAAAGTTACATGCGAACTCTACCTCATGCTCCACAACATCTTAAAAAGAGGGATCACTTAAATCACACCAACACAGTATAGAAAAAATAGTGACACCCACCACCACCACTAATAAATACAGCCGATGTGATACATAGTGGCTAGTCTATAATACCTGGCAGTCAGTGTATTTAAATGAACACACATTTAGCATTTAAAGAGACTAAAATCACTACTCAGCAAATACATACTGATTAAGGTGCTCTTCAAACAAAAATGGCATATATAAAATTTACTATACAAGAGAATTGTTGTTCATAAAAGACAATGGTGTAGAGAAGAAAAAGAAACATTTTGAATGTTGACAAATCACTTTACAGTAAAATACCATTTCTCACAATAAAAGAATTAATAAATCAAATAGAATACAACCTAAATAAAAGATATACACCTCCTTCCTTTTCCCATCACCCTTTCTACTCTGTCAAAACAATCGGAAACATGTAGTTGAGAAAATATGCTGATGAGTCAAAACACTGACTGCAGCCAATCACGAGGCTGAGTGCTGCCCGCTGGCACTGCGGGTACGTGATGTGGAGCACACCCAGCTGGGGAAATTATTTTAGCAGTGAGACATGCCACAAATGGGGAAGCCCTCTGCTGTAAGTGACATCTACAGAGGGAAGTGTGCCATGGCCCAGCACCTGGGTGTGAGCATCTTGGAACTGGTAAATCCGGTGGGCTATTTACATGCTAGTGTGAATGTCCACAAAAAGTGGCAGAGAACTGCAGAAACCACAAGTTGGTAACAAGGGTTGGACACCTACGCCTCATTACAGAACGCGGTGGTCGGAGACTTTCCTGCTCTGTAAAGCAACATGAACTCAATTAGGTGCCAACTCTGAGCCCATAATCCCCCAGACCATAATTTACGGGAATTGTATCACCTGTGCATAGATGTGATGCCACATACTTCTGGAAAACCTAAGTGCGTGGAATTCATTTTAATTTACATAAAACCCTTTAGACTGATGATGACACAGTGGCTGGTTGGTACTGTTGGGCCTTTTAATTTACATTTTGCTAATTTATTTTCCAGAAATGTATAATTATGTACTTATTGAAGTACATAAATTATGTGCTGATGTTGCTGTGTATTGTCAAATGAAAATATGTCCATTGCTTACATATGTTGATTATATTACAACATTTAAGATATGTGCATACTGTATGCAAGTCTCATGTGACCCACCCAAATCCAAGACCTGCACCATGCAGCAACCCAAGACTTCCTGCACCATTCTACCAAGGACCATACATAAAATGTGCTGTCAGTATTTTGCAGTGTTCTATGTCACTATGATAAGTAACTAGCTGTTTCTTGGCACAAATGACCACCCCCAAACTCTGGTGAGTCACAAATGTTATTACATAGTTACCTGCAAACAACAACAACAACAACAACAACAACTCTTTCAGCACTTGGGTGAATTGGATACTTCTCCACAGCACCAGCTCCTTTAAACTGCAGAAGTAAGAATTGCTCCTCCAGGATATCCACAGTTTTTGCAGGTGTCCTCACATGTATACGTGCGCGTGTGAGCACAATGCAGCATTCAGCTGCAAGTGAGTAGTTTTTGCATATCTTTATTTTTGTTTATTTCTGCCTTGGAATTTCCATTGCTGTAAACTTTGTTTCCTGTCAAATTATTGGCAGTAAGTGTACCTAAATAATGCATAATTTTACACAAAAATTAGCAATTACGTTACATTGATGAATACTGTAATCCACGTTATGCATTTTGTGAGCTCTGTACTGTACTGTACTGTACTGTAGGACAGATATTCTTAGAAAAAATTCCTGGTGACCAGCTTTGGTTTCTCATCCACAGCAGAACATGCAACTGCAATTAAGAATTTATTTCTGAATCCAACAAACTTTCATCAAATAGAAGTGTGTGTGCCCCACTGTAAATGGTATCAGACCATGGTGATCAACTGACATGAGTTGACTTACGCTAAGAGGGAAGAAGTACAATTTCATAAAATGGTAATTGTTAACTCAGTTGAACTATTCAGAGAGAATTTATAGGCTGAACAATGAGAAGGATACACATTGAGAAATTTGATACTTTTCTAAAAATATTGTCTTAACTAACATTATTAATCGAGGTTTCATTTTCCAGTGATCAGGGTCATTTACTGTGGTCGCCAAGAGAAATGATAGTTACTACTTGATACCAGGGTATCTAATCTCAGGAATATGGAGTTGTATTTAACATGAAGGGTATGCTCTCATTAAGGAATGAAAGGGCATTACAAGCATTACTGCAAATTGTCTTCACTATGTCATCAATAGTTGTTAACTATGCACAAAAAAATTCAGAGATCAAAGAACAAAGCAAACGAAATATGCAGAATTTGCTTCCTGATAACAGTTGCAGTGAGACAAAAGCTGGTAAATTCAAATAGTTAGGCGCTAAATTCAGTTTCTTGCTATCAGTAATCAAGAAACACATACAAAAATATACCACTGAAACAGATCCATTAGACTTACTTAGGTAGGCATTACATACTCCATGAAGAGACATCAGTTTTGCTAAATAATTGGTCTATTGTGCTTCTCCATATTTTCACAGGACAATGACCACTCCATTAGATTTTGAATGTGTAGCCACATAAATTCCACTTTTTCTTCTAATACTTTGGTTGTATGTCCTTCAGCTATTTTCAGAGTGAGCTGAAAGACTAATGCTCCAGCACTCACTCCAGCCTTTTAAACTTGTGGACCAGCATGCTGCACATGTGTCCACAGATAAACAAGCAGCAGGGATATTGACCTGCAGCAAAGGAATATAATATGCATGAATTAGACCTGTGGCTACATGTTGGGTATCAATGTATCACGTGAGCGGTACTGTGGTGATGTCTTTGTAAGTTTGTTACAGAAAACTCAAGATTCCATGATTTGTCGAAGCTGTAGCTGCTATATCTATTAACTTGTTACAAAGTGAATTCTAATTGCTTGTTTCACCATGTGAGTCCCAAAAAGGTGTAGTAAATGCTAAAATCAGTGATTTTGTACATCACAGTGACCAGTATCAATACAGTGCTCTGCTGTAGGCAATTTATTGGGCTGCTAGAGCCGGGTGTACCTGTGGTGTTCCATAAATCTTTCATGGATTGTACGAGACATCTGTCCACTGTATGAGAGGTCACATTCACAAGGGATACTGTAAACAACGGCCTTCTGGATCATCAAATCCTCTTTAGTGGAACCCAAGAGTGCTACTATCTTTGGTGGAGAATGAAAAATCACTTTTATTTTGTGCCTGCAGAGGATCCTTCTTGATTTAGAGAATAGTCTTCCCACATTGGCAGGAGAGCCAAGTTTTTTAAATCTTCCTGGTCTTGAAACTTCGTGACAGGTTAAAACTGTGTGCTGGACCGAGACTCGATCTCGGGACCTTCTCCTTTCATGGGCCTTTCTGAGCTACCCAAGCATGACTCACGACCCGTCCTCACAGCTTTTCTCTGCCAGTACCAGCACACACTCCAGTGCAGAGTCAATTTTATCCTGGAAACATCCCCCAGGCTGTGGCAAAGCCATGTCTCCACAATATCCTGTCTTCCAGGAGTGCTGCTTCTGGAAGTTTCGCAGGAGAGCCTCTGTGAAGTTTGGAAGGTAGGAGACAAGGTGCTGGCAGAAGTGAAGCTGTGATGACAGGTCGTAGGTCGTGCTTGGGTAGCTCAGATGGTAGAGCACTTGCCTGCAAAAGGCAAAGATCCCGAGTTCGAGTCTCGGTCCGGTATATAGTTTTAATGTGTCAGCAAGTTTCATATCAGCACACACTCCGCTGCAGAGTGAAAATTTTGTTCTTTCCAGTCTTCTTCTGCTTTTCTAACGGCAACCTGTGGTTTCATTTGCAATGTCTGTCCGCCGCTCATGGTCTTGCAGTAGCGTTCTCGCTTCCCGCACACGGGGTCCCGGGCTCGATTCCCGGCAGGCTCAGGGATTTTCTCTGCCTCGAGATGACTGGGTGTTGTATCCTTCATCATCATTTCATCATCATTGACTCACAAGTCGCCGAAGTGGTGTCAACTAAAAAGGACTTGCAATACGGTGGCCGAACTCCCCCGCATGGGGCCTCCCGGCCAACAATGCCATAAGATCATTTCATTTAATTTCATTTGCAATGCCTTATGAATCTGGCGTGGAAAATACCTAATGGCTTCAAAAACTTCCAGTAAGTGTAGGAGCTCATCTTGCAGATTGCTTTCACCAGAAATGATGTGTGTTCTGAGAACCAAAGTTCTGAGAACACCCATTATCTGGCACAGATAGGGCTGCTATTTGTGAGCGGCAATCAGAATTTGTTTGGTGATGAATTTAACTAACAGAGATAGCACCTTCAGCTTGGATAAGTAATGGAATCTGGCACTTTCCGTAACAAACTCACAAACACATCACCACATTGCAGCTCACAGTGATAGACATCACAGTGCATATCAACTTTGCAGCCACAGATCTAATTCATGCATAATTTTCTTCTTTGCTGCTGACTAACATCTCTAATGCTTGCGTATCTGTGGCAGCCAGCACAGTGATGTGGCTCTGAAGTTTAAAAGGACAGAAGTAGTGCTGAAGCTTCAGTCTTTCAGCTCACTCTGTAGATGGCTAAATTATATACAGCCAAAATATTAAAAGAAATGAAACTTACTTGACTCCATACCTGAAATTTAATGGAGCAATTACATTACTGAATAGTGCCAACTCACCCAGCTATTCTTCTTCTTCTTTCTTCTTCCTTCTTCTTCTTCTTCTTCATCTTATTTCGAATGGGCCAGCAAAGGACCACAATATTCAACTTTTCAGCCTGGAGAGGGACTTGATGTCTGCCCAGTAATCCCACTTTCTCTGCCTATGTTTCTCCTTTCTCTCCTTTGTCCAAAGGGCGCCGGTCTTTTTATGGGGTGATGTGCCCTGAAACCTCTTATCTTTTAGTATCTTTCTGAGAAGTACTCAATTTCTAATGTCACTTTCAGTTATGTTCAGTTCCTGGATGTCTTTCTTGACTTCTATCAGCCATGGTGTCATGGTCTCCCTGCTCTTCCAGTAGCTGAGAAGTCGGTTGGTTAGTCTTGTTTGGTCCATGTTTGTGATATGTCCGTAGAAAGCGAGACGTCTCTTCCTGGCCACTTCTGTAATTTTGTCGGTATGACTGTATAGTTCCTGGTTTGATTGTCTTCTGTGCTCACCATCTGTTTTGACCGGTCCCAGAATTTTTCTCAGGATTTTTCTCTCCTGAATGTCTAGTTTATCTGTCAAGAATTCCTGTTCAGATTCTAGCATTCTGAGGCATATAGGGCTTCAGGGTGGAAAACTGTTTGGTAGTGTTTTAGTTTGGAATTGTGAGATAGGCATTTCTTATTGTAGATGTTCTTGGTTAATCGATACGCTAATTTTAACTCATTAATCCGAGTTGTTAGTGTTGTTTCTTCTGATACATTGCATTCCAACCACTCTCCTAGATACTTGGATCTGTCAACTTTCTCAATTTGACCTTGTTCCACCTGTAGTTCACTGATGTTGTTGAGGTATTTTGTCTTTCCTAGTGACAGTTGAAGTCCTGCCTTGGCAGCCTGCAGTCTGAGCATATTCAGCTACTTTACTGCTACTTCAACCGAGATTGCTATAAGTGCCAGATCATCTGCGAAAGCTAAACAGTCTACTCCTAGTCCCTTCTGTTTGTGACCCAGGTAAATACCGCTTGGTACGTTTTGTACGTCCATTTCTTTTTGCCGCTCTCTGATCACCTTGTCCAGTGCACAGTTGAAGAGAAGAGATGAAAGTCCATCTCCCTGTCTTTATCTCAAAGCTTCCACTGAACTTTACTCGTGATCTAGTGTTACTCAGGGTATTTTGGATAAGGCTGTGGACTTTCTGGTCCAGGCCCATTTCCTGCAAAATTCTCGTAAGAGTATGTCTGTCAATTGAATCATATGCTTTCTTGAAGTCAGCAAAAGTAACTATGTATTGTTTATTATGTAGTTTAATTTGACTTAATACTGACTTCAAGTTAAGGATGTGTTCAGCACAAGAACGTCCTTTTCTAAAACCTCCCTGACAATCTTCAAGTTTTGGGTCCAACTGGGATTTGGCTCTGTTCAGTAATGCCTTAGATAATATCTCATAGGTGACTGATATCAATGAGATCCCTCTATAATTGTTGATGTCAGTCAAATCACCCTTCTTGTGTAAGGGGTGGATCATAGTGGATGTCCAGTCATCTGGTGACTTCTGCGTCTGAAATGTTCCGTGGGATCTCTGTCAACTTGTTGATTGCTGTCTCCAGCCTGCTTCCACAGCTCTGCAACTATAGTGTCTTCTCCTGGTACTTTGTTATTCTTGAGGGACTGAATGATGTTTTTTTCTTCTTCTGATGGAGGTTGAGGGTTTGGTTGTCTGGGACTGTCTTGATAAGTGAAGGAGGTTTTAGGGGACTCACAGTTGAGCTATTGTGATATATCAACCAAAGTACCAGAACCTTGTATTGAGTTGGTAGAGTTCTCCTTTAGTTACCTATGTAACACATCAATGAGTTGAGGTTTATTTTCTGAAAGATGGAAGTATACGGTGCTAACACTCCTGAATAAAATTGAAGATAAGCCACCAGTCCTTAATTATTAATGCCTCTCCTTCCTTCGTGTGTTACCGAAAATTTTTGAGAAGGTAGCTTACAATCGAATACATAACTATCTTTCTGAGAATTACCCCTCGAATAGCAGAATATATTCCAGTAGAGCTAACAAGAAAGACAATACCTGATGGCTTTTTCTGTAAACTAGCTTAGGTAATTAATTGTTAGAGTACAGAAATTGACTGGGGATCTAAAATGGTATGGAATAGCCTTATGTGGATGGAATCATATCTCAACTACACAAAATAGAAACTGAGATGTGGAAAAACATTAAATATAGTGTCTCAGAAGTTTACATGCTTTGTATACTCATGTTCTTGTCCTACATATGTATTTATGTGGGACATTGAGTAATCTTCAAGAACTGCGACATTTGATATTAACTACACTGATAAAGGGAGCAAACAAATCCATACTAGGTACACCCAGGAGAATTACACAACACGTTTACAACTGATTCACAGCCAACATCTTAACATTACGGCCACTTACATTACACCACTAAAAAATAAAGATCAAAATGATTTGGAAGTACCAGAGGTAGATATAATTTGGCATACACTGGATGAGGCTTGATGCGTGAAGTTCTTGTAAATCAACATGGATAATAAAGTGAGGTGGCACAAGCACGGGGTTGAATTAACCAAAACGTTCTGCCTGGTTTGCACTTAGGAATGTTTCTTCTACATCTACATCAACTGGATTACTTTCTTTCTCTATACTGTGCTGTTCCACAGTCTTCTGAGTCAGTACTGGTAAGGTCAAGTAAGTATTTATTCCGTTGTCTTAGGCCGTGTGCCATAAGAATCTTATATAAAGTCGACAACAGACCATCTTGCTGAAGCTTGACTGAAGATCTAGAAGTTCTTGAACCTATGTACCAGTACATATGTTAACTAATGGTATTTGTGATTAATAACAAAGAGGGAATTAATTGTTAATTGTGCAGTTAACAACCACAATACTATAAATAAATAAAAATTCCATACAGAATGAGGTTTTATATTCAGATGCAAAAGTTTACAAACAGATGTCAAGTAGGCAACTGAAAATCATCAGATATTTAATCCACTAACTTCTATGAGGTCATTGGTAAAGAGACCAGAGACTGATGCTGTGTGTCCACTGGTAACCACAAGCTCCCCTCTAGTACCCTATGTCTTTAGATGGCGTGTTTGTAATATTCACAGTCACAAGTAACTCGATGAAACATGTACTGTGGATCAATGGGGCCAATGAATGTGATCTCAGGTTGGTGAAGTGTTATAAGTTTAGCTTTGGATGGAGTTGTGGCTTTTTACAGTCCCATTTGCTGCAGAACCCTTGCAGTCGATTACTATCACTATTACCATCACAACTGTTGTCATTGGCACTGACATCTCTATTAGTTGTGTCCACAAATGCACCTTCTTTGTCGGGAAATTCCAGTAATACGGGATCACTGCCATCAAAACCTCGTTCTCCCAACATCCTCAGTAATTCTTCACAAGTGAAACCAGACATTTTTTTATATTATATTATATTGTATTGCCACACCACTGGTTGATGGTACTGGATCCACCTCAGCTAAGACTGTTTACATTCATATTCAAGTCTAGGATGGAATAATGACAATATTTGGCCCTGGTAACAAGAGACAGCAGTCGTGTGTATGTGTGTGGGTGTGTTGGTAGCGGGCGCGCGCACACGCTCTTTCGGGTTGAAAGCCTTCTTCTGAAATAAACACACACACACACACACACACACACACACACACACACACACACACACACACACACACACACACTTTTTTTTTCAAAATTTATGCTTTATGGTCATATTGTATGATACAGCAAATTTCACTGTTCACACCAAAATATAAATTGGCAGTCAACTTTATAGTGGTTGTAGTGTCAGGTTGAAATTTCAGAGAATTAGTTATAAAAGCTCTGCTGAAGATAAAATTGCAAAAAATAAATTAAAATGTTGGACAGGCTATTGGACATGATTTCCAGTGCACCGGGGTCAGCTGAATCAAGAAATACAAATTAATACACAGTACTAAATATTGTACTAAACAGAGTGAAATGGGCACATAGTGTCAGTTTCTGCTGCATCCCCTTTTTGGTCTCATGGGAGTCAACATGTTGGAAAGAAAATAAAAGAATACTTTATCAGCCAATTCTTCTATGATTTATCAGAATATTTGTGTTCTGACATATAAATTTCAGTTAACTGTAATGTCTATATTAAACAGATTGTGACTTTGCCACTATAAACACAGGTGATAGTATTGTGTGTTAACGTTATATAAGCATTCTTTTTGAAGTATAGTGTCCAGTCACATTAACGTGAGCACTTGTCTAAAGCCTGAATAACCACCTTTTGCAACACAGACTGCTGGGAGATGTGGAGGAAGACAGTCAATGAGTTTCTGGAAGATACCAACAGGGTTGTGGAGCTATGCCAAATCCATTGCTGTGGCCAGCTGCAATTGGTTTCTCAGTTGACGATCCATGGAGCGAAAGGCCCAATTGAGTGGTCCCACAGATTCTGGATTGGGTTTAAATCTGGAGAGTTTGGTGGTCAGGGCAGTATGGTAAACGCAACCTAGTGCTTTTTGAACCATGCACGCACGCTGCGAGCTCTGTGACATGTTGCCTTGTTCCGTTGTTAGATGCTATTGTGCTGAAGAAACACAAACTGCATGTAGGGGACATCATGGTCCCCAAGGGTAGATGCATACCTGTGTTGATCCACTGAGCCATTCAGAATAACAAGATCACCCACAGAATGCAATGATAGTATTCACCAGACCACAATGCATGCAGAGTGTTTGCTTTGAGATGTTTCACTGTGTACATGCCCTTGGCCATCTGTCTAATGGAGCAGAAAATGTGAGTCATCTGAAAATGCCACATGTTGCCTCTCTGTGAATGTCTAGTTGCAGTATTGGTGTGCAAATTCCAGCCTTCATTGTTGATGAACAGCTGCCAGCTCAGGTGCCTGAACAAGGTGCTGCTTCGGAGGCCTATACGCAACAATGTTCGTGGAACAGTCATTGAGGAGACACTGTTGGTACTCCCTTCGTTCATCTGGGTGGTCAATTGTTCAACAGTTGCATGCCTATTCACCCGTACATGTCCTCGCAGCCGTCATTTATGGTCTGTGGTATACCACAGTTGCCTTGGGGCTGGTTTTGAGTAGTATCATTTTGGCATGCACAGTACACTTTAACTACAGTGGCATGCAAAAAATAGGCAAACGCAGCCATTTTGGAAATGGTTCAATCCTTCACCGACAAGCTGATGATCGTGCACTTCTTAGCCTCAGAGAAGTCACTCCATTTCTGCATTATGACAATGATTGGTCTGTTCACTGCGTCCCCCTGATATACTTTATATACCCTCCACTGCAGGTGTTGCCACATGCCATTTATGAGTGGTTATTGATATTGACATCAAACGTAAGCAGGGTCACATTAATGTGGCTGGACCACGTGTAAGATGGAGAGCACTAGAAAATATATATATATATATATATATATATATATATATATATATATATATATATAGGTATACACTCGCCCACTGTGTGTGCGAGTGTATACCTGTCCTTTTTTCTCCCTAAGGTAAGTCTTTCCGCTCCCGGGATTGGAATGACTCCTTACCCTCTCCCTTAAAACCCACATCCTTTCGTCTTTCCCTCTCCTTCCCTCTTTCCTGATGAGGCAACAGTTTGTTGCGAAAGCTTGAATTTTGTGTGTATATTTGTGTTTGTTTGTGTGTCTATCGACCTGCCAGCGCTTTTGTTTGGTAAGTCTCATCATCTTTCTTTTTAGATATATTTTTTCCACGTGGAATGTTTCCCTCTGTTATATATATATATATATATATATATATATATATATATATATATATATATATTGGTATTCTATTACATTTTTTATCTGTTTATTTTGAATTTTAAGGTGGCTTACTGATTTTCTTATTTCTTTGGTGACTGGGAGAACCAAGATGTATTGACTGACTGACATGTAGCGAAGCCTGAGTTCTAGGTTTGGATGGAATGTGACAATTTGGTTGTGAGTTGGCAAACCCAACGAATTTGAAAATGAAAAACGTGGCTGTGGTGACAGAATGATTGTAGCTTAGCTTGAGATCTAGGTTAGTTTGGAATGTGATAATTTGCTTGTGAGATGGTGGAGCCAATGGATCTTCACATGAAAGAAAGATTGCCATTGTAGACTGATGTGTAACATAGCCTAGATATACATTTGTTGTTGATATAACATATTTGTATGTCTTATTTCCAATTTTGCCAAAAATTCAGACAATGTGGTTAATTTCTAACCTTACATGACAAAATACCAGAACAAGACCTACATCTCACTCATGATTTGCCCTGTCAACTTCACGCACAGCTACCAACAGCACTGACACTGTAGCTGCACTTTTACTCCAGTGCAGAGTGGAAATTCATTCTGGAAACAGCTTAATAGTTTGATGAGCAGCAGGTGGTGATGATAATTGAAACCACTGCATGGAATATACATTATGGAGAGATTAGAGATTGGTCAGTGTGTTATTACCTTTACTCCTTCCACTGTTTGTTTCTAATTCAATATGCCTATTCCTATGTAAAGTGACATATAAGTAATTCCCATAATTATCAATATTGGTAGAGTACGATTGGCCATCATTAGTTATTAGTATAATTTTTCTTGCTATAACAGTGGGGTCTGTTGTTTGAGTACATCTGTGTGTGAAAGTGTACCCTATTTACTCGAATCTAAGCCGCACTTTTTTTCCGATTTTTGTAATCCAAAAAACCGCCTGCGGCTTAGAATCGAGTGCAAAGTAAGCGGTAGTTCTGAAAAATGTTGGTAGATGCAGCCACAACTAACTTTTGCCGTCGAATATATGTAGCGCTACACAGGCATGCTTTGCATGCACAAAGATAAATAGTGGCGCCAAAACCTCTGCGTCAGTAAATAATTTTTTTTAAAAAAAAGGTGGAAGACGAGCATTTTCTCCGCCCCGAGTTTCGACCACTGCATTTTCATACATTATCCCTCGAAGTAAATACAAATTCCGTATTGTTCATCTTCGAATGTTGTAGCGTTTCAATGTACTACGAAAATACGACTGGCAAAACTGTTTGGGGTGTTTGTCAATATGGCCAACTCTACGTTCCGAATTTTTTCCTACCTGTGAGAAGAGATGGTTGCTAATAGGAACTTTTATTTATTGTGAATCACATGCAATATTCTCTTCACCATAAGAATAATACGAATATAAACATTTTGCCATGTATTCTTTCGTGTTTGCTGCTATCTCATTTAAATCGTGTCTGCCTAATAAACTACGAAACTAGAGTGAGACAACAGCAAACGCGGAAGAACATACATATCACGTCATGTTTATATTCGTATTATTCTTATGCGTAATAGTGATACAGTCAGAAATGAAGCACGGCAATTGACTAGATTTTTAAATCTAAGATGACTAATTTCTGTGCAGAATGTAATGTACTAAAGAGGCGTCTGCAAAGATTTTCAAACGGAGAAAATTTTTCGCTAAACTCTCGTTCAGAACATCTTCAATCATACGCAGTCTATTATTTGGTTCTTGTTGATCATTATCAAAGAAAAGAAGCAGTGTAACAAACAACAAGTCGCGGTCTCTTGCCATTATTTCGCTAATGGGACGATTCCTCTCTCTCTCTTTTTTAATTGTAAGCGGCGGTAGCACGCACAAAAGCAAGCCATGCCGCGAGCGGCGACCAGCCGTAAACTCTCATTATCAGAATGCGGGAAACAGTGCATGACACAGTACAGTAATGCATCTTCAGCTTAGAGTGACGTAAACACCTATAACAAAGAAAACGGCGCTTATCAGATCAAAGAAAAATAAGCAATCAATTCAAACCAGACGAAGCACGTGAAAAAGTAAGGGTATCCGTATAAATACGGACGGACCGCCAGACGCATAGCAATGGCTACCTGGTAAAGCTTAACTGCTAAGCTTACGACTGGAACCAAACTACTGTAGCTGTGTCGTCATTCATTCGACCTAAATTGTGTCTCATATTACAATGGACCAACATTGTTTCGATTTGGAGGTGCGGCCTAAAACTTTTCTCTCCCCTTGAATTTCGAGTCTCAAATTTCAGGTGCGGCTTAGATTCGGGAATTTTTTTTTCCTTGATTTCGAGTCTCATTTTTCAGGTGCGGCTTAGAATCGAGTGCGGCTTAGATTCGAGTAAATACGGTATACTTTTACTAGAGAAAGTGTAAGAGTTTTGAAAGGCAGTGTGAATACCATTTTATGTTACATGTTTCTGTGTGCCATGCATCAGGATGCTACAGGTGAGTGGTTGCCTTTCCCTTGTTTTAACTATTTTTACAGAAAAAATGCCAAGTTCAGAAGAACGCAAATTCCCCAAGACTGACTAAGTTTCACGGAAGCTCAAAATTTAGTGTGGAAGTCAATACGAGATGCTTTTAATAGTTTCCCCAATGAAATATTGTCTCAAAATGTGGTAGAAAACCCGAAGAGATTCTGGTTGTATGTAAAGTACACCAGTGGCAAAAAACAGTCAATACCGTCACTGCGCGATAGTGATGGAAATGTTACCGATGATGGTGCCACTAAAGCAGATTTACTAAATACAATTTTCCGTAATTCCTTCACGAAAGAAGACGAAGTAAATATTCCAGAATTCGAAACTAGAACAGCTGTTAGCATGAGTGACATAAAAGTAGATATCTTAGGTGTTGCGAAACGATTCAAATCACTTAAGAAAGTCAAGTCTTCCGGTCCAGATGGTATACCGATCAGGTTCCTTTCAGAGTATGCAGACACAACAGCGCCTTTCTTAGCAATCGTATGCAACCGCTCACTTGACGAAAGGTCTGTTCCTAAAGACTGCAAAGTAACACAGGTCACACCAATAATCAAGAAAGGAAATAGGAGTAACCCACTGAATTACAAACCCATATCACTGACCTCAGTTTGCAGTAGGATTTTGGAGCATATACTGTACTCAGACATTATGAATCACCTTGAAGAAAATGCCTTTTTGATACATAACCAACACGGATTCAGAAAATATCGTTCTTGTGCAACACAGCTAGCTCTTTATTCCAATGAGGTAATGAGTGCTGTCGACAAGGGATCTCAGATCGATTCCATATTCACAGATTTCCAGAAGACTTTTGATACCGTTCCTTACAAGCAACTATTAATCAGATTGCGTGCATATGGAGTATCATGTCAGTTATGTGACTGGATTCGTGATTTCCTCTCTGAGGGCTCACAGTTCATAGTGATAGAAGGTAAGTCATCGAGTAGAACAGAAGTGATATCTGGCGTTCTGCAAGGTAGTGTCATAGGCCCTCTGCTTTTCCTGATGTACATAAACGATCTAGGTGACAATCTGAGCAGCCCCCTTAGATTGTTTGCAGATGACGCTGTAATTTACCGTCTAGTAAAATCATCAGACGATCAATTCCAATTACAAAATGATCTAGAGAGAATTTCTGTATGGTGCAAAAGTGGCAGTTAGCACTAAAAAAAGAAAAGTGCAAGGTCATCCGCATGGGTACTAAAATAAATCTGATAAATTTTGGGTACACCATAAATTGCACAAATCTAAGGGTTGTCAATTTGACTAAATACCTAGGAATTACAATTATGAGCAACTTATACTGGAAAGACCACATAGATAATATTGTGGGCAAGGCGAAACAAAGACTGCACTTTGTTGGCAGAACACTTAGAAGATGCGACAAGCCCACTAAAGAGACAGCCTACATTACACTTGTCTGTCCTCTGTTGGAATATTGCTGCATGGTATGGGATCCTTACCAGGTAGGATTGACTGAGGATATCGAAAAAGTGCAAAGAAGGGCACCTCATTTCATGTTATTGCGAAGTAGGGGTGAGAGTGTCACTAATATGATATGCGAGTTTGGGTGGCAGTCACTGAAACATAGGCGGTTTTCTTTGCAGCAAGATCTATGTACGAAATTTCAATCACGAACTTTCTCTTCCGAATATTTTGTTGACACCCACTTATGTTGGGAGAAATGATCATCATAATAAAATAAGAGAAATCAGAGCTCGAACGGAATGATTTAGGTGTTCCTTTTTCCCACGTGCCATTCGAGAGTGGAATGGTAGAGACGTAGTATGAAAATGGTTCGATGAACTCTCTGCCAGGCACTTAAGTGTGAATTTCAGAGTAACCATGTAGATGTAGATGTAGAACTAGCACACAGTAGCTGCTTTTGCCTGTTGATGTATAAGTTGATTTATCCCACTACCCAGGTGGTTCTTCCCCATGGTCCAATTTATGGAACATGAGAGAATGAGTCAAAGAATGCAGGACTCTTTTGATTCACTCCACAAATTATGTATTTTGAAAATGTTATCTTGTGTAGGTACTCTGTACTATGATACAGTTTGACATTATGGAATGAGAGTAAGCAAAGTCTGCCATTTCTTTTTAATGATCATATGCATATTCTTCATACTGTAGATAAAGATTATTTATGTTGTGTTGGAATGTGGTTTGCCCAACTTAATTTATAATGAAGTTGTAATCTCAGTAATTTAAAGCTGATAGCATCTTGTGTCAGCATGCTTTCATAACTTACATATGTGTTGCATGCATATCACATGATGATGATGGTGATAATGATTTTATTGTCACATAGGTGATAACAGCAATACAGATCATCACACACATAATTCAATACAGTTATAATGTAATCAATAGATATAATGTGTACTTACCAAGCGGTGGCAGGAGAACACAGATATAAAAGGTATTACAAATGAGTGGACAAGTGCGTAAGGTAGAAAACATGACAATTTGAGGAAATAGATGACAACAAAGGCTGACAAGAGGATTACATAAGAAGGAATGATGGCCACATGGGATTGTCAGTCTTCATTGTCATCAATCTTGTTCAAACTGTCATCAGTTGTCTACCTTGTGCTACAACTCATTTGTAATACCTTTCATATGTATGTCCTCCAGCCACTGCTAGGTGAGTTGCTTTTTTTATGTATGCAATTACATTATACTTTCAGGAATTGATAATTTTTGTTGATACAAAACAAAAGAACAAGTTTCCTGTTGCCCTACATTTTTATATTATATGTGATAAATTCCCTTATATATGTGTGTGTTCAGTTGCCCAAGACTGGAGAGGGGTGTGTGTGTGTGTGTGTGTTGTGCTACAACTCATTTGTAATACCTTTCATATGTATGTCCTCCAGCCACTGCTAGGTGAGTTGCTTTTTTTATGTATGCAATTACATTATACTTTCAGGAATTGATAATTTTTGTTGATACAAAACAAAAGAACAAGTTTCCTGTTGCCCTACAGTTTTATATTATATGTGATAAATTCCCTTATATGTGTGTGTTCAGTTGCCCGAGACTGGAGAGGGGTGTGTGTGTGTGTGTGTGTGTGTGTGTGTGTGTGTGTGTGTGTGGAGAGAGAGAGAGAGAGAGAGAGAGAGAGAGAGAGAGAGAGAGAGAGAGATTGTGGAAGCTTTTTAAATAATTTGTGGCCCATGAGATATTACGTGATTTTTGATGGTCTGGTATGGAATATAAATGCACCTATCACTTCTTGTGTTGTAACAATATATATTTTCTCTGCATTTTGCTCCCAGTAACTTCTTCATATACATTAAACTGATTTTTGGTTCACAGAACAATAGGTTACAGAGTACCTTGTATGAAGAATCAGCAATTACCTTAGCAGCTTTATTCCGCAGTATAGAGCTTCCCCATAAAATACCTTATGTTATTATGCTTTGGAAGAATGAAAAATAGGATGTTCTAACATATATTTCTGGTATACAATCCGTAAGTCGCCTTAACAAATAAATTCCTCTTGACAACTTACTTCTAGTATAAGGGATGATCAAAAAGTTTTCATTTGAAGGCTGTACAGTCCAGAACTGGTATGCACATCAGACAAAATCACTATGAGCATTGAGGAAATCATATCAAGATAGCCATGTGACGTAATACTGTGTCCTGCTGCTCGAAGAAGTCTGTAAGTACCTGGTGTACATTCTTATCCAAAAGGAATCATTGACCCTTCAAGGCCTTTTTTAAGGGATCAAAGGCATGATAATCACATGGGGAGAGATCAGGACCTAGGGCAGGAACTTGAAAGTTTGTCCCACTTGAGGTCGTGACACTTCTGCGTTACGACATTTGTGACAGGGGGATGTGTGTTAACTACCATGATGGAGCAGCAGGCTTTGTCACATCAGCTTCTATCATGTGCAACAATACACTCAAAGAACATGTTGCCTTCAACACTGAAATGCCTCAGGTACTTTAGGCAAACAGCCATGTATAAGACTGGCCTCCCAGATCGACACGACATTTTGTGTCGAATCGTGACCAATACGGAACTTGGCACATCATTCCACCATGTTATATTTCTACAGACTTGGTGCTCCAGACACATTCTTCTTTCTCCAGTGGATGTCTACCACTGTTTGTTCTTCAGCAGCCAAGAAAAGAACAACAGCACATTGGTACTGTTTGGATGCATTTGGTAATAACGCCAGCATAGTTAAAGTTCCCATATTTACTGCACATATGACAGAAAGACATGAATGCCACACTAGTCCCTTACTTACATGTTTGTGCTTATATACCTGCCCCAGAGTCATGCTACGTTGCATGTATGCTGCCTCAGCACCACCAAACAGAAGCGTTTTGGTCACCCCTTATACAGGATGTCCCATTTATCTTAGCTACCCTAAATAACTCTTTGTCCAGATGCAAATTACAATATGTTTCAAGCAAATGTTCTTTGGTCATCAGGGGGACATCAATCAGCATGATTGCCTTTGTTGTAGCTTTGTTTCTTACAAAGATATGAACAGCGGAATGACTTTTTTAAATGTCACCCTCTATTGTTTATTTGGTAATTCATTTCCTCCTAAAGACCTATTCAAAAATGTATCACAGTGCACCATTCACTGTAACAACACTGTATGTAATTAATTACATAAAATAACACTGACTTTGAGTCCAGGATCACAAACTCGTCCACTTGCTGGAGTTGTCAGAAAACAAGTGAAACCAAGTGAAAACATAACACAAAATTGACTTTGACTCTCCTGTACCATTGCCCAGGAGTGAGGAGAATATTCATAGGTGCTCAAAGTGCCCTGGACACCGATACACTGGTGCACTCGTTGAATGAAAACATTATCTACTGCTTCCAGTGTTGCCTGCTGAAGAGAATTACAAGCAGGCATGATACATTCCTGCATGTCCTCTGGAGTTGTTGGAATATCGCGATAGACAATGTCTTTAACACATCCCCAAAGAAAAAAGTCCAGAGGATTTAAATCAGGAGACCTAGCAGGCCAAGTAACTGTTCCTCCTTGACCAATCCATCTCTCAGGATACCTTCGGTTCAGAACGCGACGTGCACGCGTGACATTATGTGCTGGACACCCATCGTGTTGATACCACATGAGCATTCTGGTTCTTAGCGGCACTTCATCCAGAAGAAGAGGAAGAATTCATCTGAGGAAGTTGGCATATGCTGTGCCGTTTAGACTACCATTGATGATATAAGGACCAATAACTGTAGTACCAGACATCCAACACCAGATGTTAACTTTCCATTGACGCTGATATTCCACCCGTCTAAGCCATGTTCCTTGTTCCTTGTATTTATTTGTCCTGTATTTGAGAAAGAACATTCATCGGTTAACAGAACATTGGAGAAGTAGTTCAGTTTGGCGAGGATTTGCTGCTGTGCCCACTGACAGAACTGTACATGATTCCGGAAATCATTCCCATGCAATTCTTGATATAGGTGTACATGGTAAGGATGGAACCGGTGACGTGTAAGAATACGGTGTACACTGGTTTTAGGAATTCCAATCTTGTGTTCAAGCTGTCATGTGCTCGCATGTGGATTCATAGCAACAGAAGAGAGAACAGTAACTTCAGCAGCTTTGTCTGTGCAAGTGCTACGATGACTGCGTTGTCGTGGGTTGGAACTTCCCGTTTCCTATTTTGTGATTTATGTAAAGCCTTTGACACTGTGAACCACCAAATACTGTTACTGAAGGCAGACCATCTAGGAATAAGTGGTGTAGCAAATAACTGGCTTCAGTCATACCTGACAGAGAGGAAACAGAAAGTAGTCTTAGATAAGTCAGACAATTTGTGTGGTGGAATGATTTCATCGGAATGGAGAGACATAAATTGTGGAGTTCCACAGGGCTCTATTCTTGGTCCTTTACTGTTCCTGTTATTTATAAATGATTTACCTTATTCTTCAATGATTCAGTGCAATTTTACCATCTTTTCAGATGATACTAACATAATGGTTAATGGTCTTAAATGTGAAAATGTTCAAGAGTCTGTTAATACTATTCTTATAGATTTAATGAAATGGTTTACTGCAAATGGTCTTTCACTTAACCTGAGTAAGACTAATTATATTCAGTTCACCCCAACTGCCAAAACTGAGGAAGAAATGACTGTTAAATATGCCACACAGGTCATAGAAAGAGTGGAAGTAACAAAGTTTCTAGGCGTGAAGATTGACTGTAGAGTAAACTGGTCCCATCACATTTTAGATCTTTACAAGAGACTCAGCTCTTCAGTTTTTGCAATGCGAATCATCTCTGTCAGTGCAAACTTAAGCATTAAAAAAGCTGCATACTATGGTTACTTCCATTCTTTGATGGCATATGGAATTATTTTCTGGGGAAATCAACCTCTTGCAAAGAAAATATTCATTGCTCAGAAGCGTGTTGTAAGAGTGATGTCTGGTGTAGATCCTAGATGCAGCTGCAGAAGCCTATTCCGGAATCTGGGAATTCTTACAACTACTTCTCAATATATATACTCACTTATGTGTTTCATAAGTAAAAACACTGATTTATACAAATGTAACAGTGAATACCATCAGTATAACACAAGGAGGAAACATGATTTCCACACTGAAGGTAAAAATTTGAAGATTGTGCAGAAGGGTGTACAGTCCTCTGGTATAAAGATATTTAATGCTCTTCCTCCAGAAATCAAATGTGAAATTGCCAACAAATCTACATTTAAAGAGCTTCTGAGGCAATTTCTTTTAGCCATGTCATTTTACAGTTTGGAAGAGTTTATGAAACACAGTGAGAAACGGCCTTAAAATAAGATGTATTATCATATAAATTGAACATTAAGCTGAACATTCTTGTCACATATGTAACTCTTTTAGTGTTAACTGCTTATATTTAACAGTCTGGGTTATATGACCTTTTCAGGTTTAATTTACTTTGTTTTATACCTGTAATCTGTAGGTCTAAGGATTCTCATTCCATTATATTGTGTTATGGATCATTGTAGTGGTTAAGTAACTTTATATTCTTTACCTGTAAACATAGTGTACAAGTACTTGTCATTGACAATGTAAAAATTGACACACACTACATCCATGTGAAATTGTCACAGTTGGATCCATGGTGTAAGAAATAAATAAAATAAAATAAATAAAATAAACATCACAACAAGGTGTTTCTCTGCCTGCATAGTATTTTACCTACCTTCAACAACAACAATAAAAGAAACATTATGTCAATGCAGTTTGTAGGAAGGATAACCTTTACTGTATGCATATTCTACACAACAGTATTTAAAAGGACTAAACTACTGTACCAAATTTACCCATACATAAGAAAACAGTATTGTAATTACTGTTCTGCTAACTTACATTCCACATAGATGAGTAGCATTTCTACCTTCTCTTTGTTGGTGTACATTCTACTCACACAACTCTTCAATTGAAGAGGTTGACGGAATGATGGGTGTGCGTTCTACTTATGTTTACATTTGTCCTCTGTCAACGTCAGCACATGGACGTGTTCCAGTACCCCGAGTACCTGCACTAAGCGCTGGGAGTGTCAACGTCAGTGTCGTGTTATGTAATTAATAACGTTGTGTTTCAGTGAATGGTACACTGTGATACTTTTTGAGTAGGTCTTCAGGAAAGAAAATGAATTACCGAATAAAAAATACAGGGTGCCATTTAAAAAAGTCATACCGCTGCTTATATCTTTGTAAAAAACAAAGCTACAACAAAGGCAGTCATGCAGATTCGTGTCCCCTGACGGCTAAAGAATATTTGTTTGAAACATTTTGTAATTTGCATCTGGGCAAACAGTTATTGAGGGTGGTCAAGATAAATGGGACACTCTGTATATAGTACAGTTTGACCCCAAAATAATTTGTTATTGAAATATACCCCTGAAAACTTAATATAACTTGGATCATCTGATGGGAAATTGTGTTTTAGACTAAAACCCAGTGGCAGTGTTTTGTTTTCATTCAGCAAGAACCCGTTTTCTTTAAACCAATAGGATGCTTGATACATTGCCTTTGTAACACATGTTTGAAGGTTACAAAATCATTACTACAGTGAAGGAAAGTTGTATTGTCTGCATACAGCACTGCTTTGGACTTAGTAAATGATGGCAGCCCAGTGATCAGTATTAGGAACAGGAAAACACATAGTACTGATTCCTGTGGAGCAACTACCTTAACTCATCCTATACTGGACATTTCTTTACCACCGTAGACGACTTGTTTGTGATACTGTAGATAATATTTTAATAGTTTGTGGCTGTTATTTCTAATGCCATAGAATTCCATTTTTTCTAGATGTGGTGTATACCCTATAAAGCCAAAAGCTTTGCTTAGATCACAAAAAGTGACTTCAGCATATCGTTTATCCTTGAACACATGATGTAAGTATTTAACTACGGAGCCTACAGCAACAACAGTTGACAATTTTTTTCTAAAACCATATTGCAATCCACTAATTATTCCCAGATTTTTCAAAGTAAACAAATAACTGTTGGTAAATTACATCTAGTAATTTAGAAAAAGATGGTACTACAGAAATTGGCCTATAACTTGAAGGTGAGTCTATATCTTCCTCTTTGTGTCCTGGAATGTGACCCTAGACACTTTCAACTCATCAGGAAAAGATACTACAGATCTACACTTGTTTATGCAATATGTTAAGTAGTACACATTACAATGTATCACTCTCCTTAGTAAGTTGCAAGATATATCGTTTATATGTATGTACATTGTCTTATGATTTCAACTGGTTTTCTATTGTTAGGATGAAACTAAATGAGACTTCGGAGTAGGTAAACATATTTGTATTTATTGATGATCTACAAACATTGTTTGAAATTAACTCTGATTAACTGATATCAGATGTGATAATAGTATTTCCTACTTCTCCAACTCATTTAATAAATAAAATAGTTGAAATATTTGGGGAATTTATCAATTTTTTTTAATGAAATTATGTGCTTTTTTGGGTTTCCTCAGTGCCTTTTTTGTACTCATTCCTACATTTAATGCAGGCTAATCTGACATGGTCCATCTTCAGACTGTTACATATATTGTACAACAGCATTAGTTGATTTTTCAAATTTATCAGTCGTTTAGAACAACGAGGATTTTATTTGGTTGGAACATTCGTGTTGAAGCCTTTGTCAATTATTTTGAATTTCTTTATGGCAATGCTGTCGTCAAATTGTGCCAAAATGCTTTAAAAGATCTATCAAATATTATCTTCGTGAACAAATCATTACTTAAAGTATAGTGTATGTCATTATAACACCAGCCAAATGAGTCTTTCTCAGCAAGGGACTTACAAAATCTAACAATTTCATCATCAGTGACAGGCCTGCTGATCACAACTTTTGGGACAGGCATCGTTATATTACTCTTTAACAAGATGGAACCTACTTATAT
Source organism: Schistocerca nitens (assembly GCF_023898315.1). Classification (NCBI taxonomy): domain Eukaryota; kingdom Metazoa; phylum Arthropoda; class Insecta; order Orthoptera; family Acrididae; genus Schistocerca; species Schistocerca nitens. The sequence continues at coordinate 11,615,678 of NC_064620.1, forward strand.
AATTTAAAGATGCCAATTTATGATGTGAAAATGAAAATACTGTCACATCAAATTATTTTTACATAGTCTTAAAATTGACAAAAATATTGTCAAGATATACCTGATCACTTGTGGGCCTGTTATTGATATAGTGTAAATTGTACTATCTTAGAAGATTTTTCAGCTTAGAGATTCGATGTTTATACTGGTTGGTTATAATTAAAGTGCAGCTACTCTCAGAGGTCCAATGTGGACTATAATTACCTTCCAGTTTTGGTCAACAAGTGCAGATCTGGCCCTGTGAATGCAAGAAAGACATACAGAAATGTTTCTGTATGTAGATTAGATTAGATTAGTTTTCGTTCCATAGATCCGTGCTGAGGAGATCCTCGTGGATGTGGTACATGTCAATTATTTTTTTTTTTTAGCTGAAATAACAATAAACTGATCTTTATTTGTAACTAAATTTTTTATGTTTACTGGCAAATTGTTGAAGATGAGTGTTCCTGAGTAGTGGACACCTTTTTGAACTAAAGTAAGTGCTTTTAAGTCCTTGTGCAGATCATTTTTGTTCCTGGTATTGTATGTATGAACTGAGCTGTTTGTTGGAAAAAGAGATATATTATTTAGGACAAATTTCATTAATGAGTAAATATACTGAGAGGCAGTAGTTAGTATACCCAGTTCTTTGAAGAGGTTTCTATAGGATGTCCGTGAATTTACTCCACAAATAATACGTATTACACGCTTTTGGACTCTGAAAACTTTTGTTTGACTTGAAGAGTTATCCCAAAATATTATACCATATGACATTATGGAATGAAAGTAGGCAAAGTATGCAAGCTTTTTCATTTTTATGTCGCCTATGTCTGCTAACACTCGAATTGCAAATACAGATTTGTTAAGGCGTTTCTGCAGTTCTGTGGTGTGCTCTTCCCAACTGAATTTATTATCAAGTTGTAATCCCAGGAATTTAAGACTGTCAACCTCTTCTATCTGCTCTTCTTCGTATTTTATGCATATGTTGGGTGGAAACCTCTTACAGGTTCTGAATTGCATATAGTGAGTCTTTTCGAAGTTTAATGTCAGTGAGTTGGCTTTAAACCATTTATTAATATCCATGAAAATATCATTAGCAGATCTTTCTAGAACTACACTTGACATACTATTTATTGCACTACTTGTGTCATCTGCAAACAAAACGAACTCTGCTTCTGGCAGTGTAACTGATGAGAGATCATTAATGTACACAAGAAAAAGCAATGGCCCTAAGATGGATCCCTGTGGGACCCCACATGTAATTTCTTCCCATTCTGATGATGACTGATGACTTAATTCACTAGTCCCTTGCACTGACACCATTTGTTTCCTGTTAGTGAGGTATGACTTGAACCATTTTGCAGCACTGCCCGTGACACCATAGAATTCTAATTTACTTAAAAGGATGTTGTTGTTCACACAATCAAATGCCTTTGACAAATCACAGAAAATACCTGCTGCTTGTAATTTGTTATTTAATGAATTAAGTACATTTTCACTGTAGGTGTAAATAGTCTTCTCGATATCAGAACCCTTCAGAAATCCAAACTGTGTTCTTGATAATATGTTATTTGTGGTCAGATGGTTGAGCAGCTGCTTGTACATTACTTTTTCTAACATTTTTGAGAATGCTGGCAAAAGTGAAATTGGTCTGTAGTTTGATGGTATCTCTTTATCCCCTTTCTTGAATAGAGGCTTAACATCTGCATATTTTAGCCAGTCAGGAAATGTCCCATTTATAATTGACTGGTTACACAAGTAACTTAGAATTGTGCTAAACTCAAAAGAACATGCCTTAATTAACTTTGTTGATATTTCATCATACCCACTAGAAAGAATGCTTTGTTTTTAAAGATTTTATTATGGACGTTATTTCTTTTGGTGAAGTGAGTGATATATTCGTGTACTTGAAGCTATTTGTGAAGGCTAGTTTCAGATAATCAAGGGCATTATTTACTGATCCTGAAAGTCCCATTCTATCAGTAACGGATATAAAGTCCTTGTTAAATAGATTTGCCACACTATGCCCATCAGTTACTAATGTGTCGTCTACCCTTAGTGCTATTTACTCCTGTTCCTTTCTGGTTCTACTAGTCTGCTCTTTCACTGTATCCCATATTGTTTTTATTTTGTTCCCTGACATTGCTATCTTCTTCTCATAGTGCATTTGTTTAGATGTCTGAATTACTTTTTTTAATGTTTTACAGTATTCCTTGTATTTAGCTAAATCATCAGCATTGGAGCTATTCTAGGTCGACAGATACATTTTCCGTTTTGTCTTACAGGAAATCTTTATTCCTTGTGTAATCCATGGTTTTATTATAGACTTCTGTTTAATTTGAGTAACTTTTAGAGGAAAACAGTTTTCAAACATGGTACTGACATTGTTCATGAGTGTGTTATATTTTTCATTCATGTCATGAGCACTATAAACATCTTTCCAGTTCATGTCTTTGAGCAGTTTTCTAAAACACTCAATTTTTGGTTGATTGACTACTCTCCTGTACTCAGATTTAGCAGTCTTGATAATCTGCTTAGAATTTACATCTAAAACAAGGAGCTGCATGTCATGATCTGATAGTCCATTTATAACAGGTTTTATGATATGATTTTGTTCCTTTGATTTGTCTATAAAAATGTTATCAATGGCTGTCCTTGAGGATTTAGTGATCCTAGTTGGAAAGTTTACAGTGTGAGTTAGATTGAAAGACAACACTAATAACTGCAGTGAATGTTTACTGGAAGATTGCATTAGAAAATCTGTATTAAAGTCACCAGCAATCAAAATTTCTTTGTTTCTTCCTGTTAAATAACCCAAAAAGAGCTTCTAGATGATCTAAGAATAGATTATAATTTCCTGCAGGTGCTCGGTAAATAGTTATTGTTATATAGGATCTGTTATGGAACTCTACTTCTGTTGCACATGCTTCTAGATGCTGCTCTAAACAGAATTTATTAACGTCAATGTTCTTGAATTTATGGCAGTTTTTGACAAATGTGGCAACGCCTCCTCCATCCATATCCACTCTGCAGAAGTAGGAAGCTAGCTTAAATCCTGAAATGTCTAACATATCTATATCAGTGGTCACTTGATGTTCAGAGAGGCAGATTATGTCAATTTGGTTAGATGAATTCATTTCATCGATACAAATGAGTAGTTCATCAACTTTATTTCTAAGTCCCGGAATGTTCTGGTGTAATAAAGATAACTGATACTGCATACTAATGGGATTGTAACTGCTTTGGTGAAGATGAACTGGCAGTTTCTGATTACCTTCTGTTAAACACTGTTTAAGTGGAGGCTGTATGATAAAATCTGACTCCTGTTCATCTGTTTTCTCAAACTGGGTGTATCTGCCAATCTCTCTTAAAACTCGTTTTCTTTCCCCCTTCCCTATTCTAAAAAAGGCATCCCTCTGACACCTGTGACCACTGGTATTTTACCACTTGTGCCAGTGTCCCCCCTTAAGTTTTCTGCAATCCCTTCCCTTTCCTATTGAGGTGAAGGCCATGCCTAGTGTAGTTCCACCTATCGATAGCATCCACAGGAATCAAACCAATATGGGACCCTATATCCGTCCTAAGCAGCCATTCCAACTCCAAGTTCACCCTCCCTACGGAAGAGTTCAAATGAGGCCGATCATGGCGTCTCAACACAGACACAAATCCCACACTCGTATGCTTCGTTGCTGATGCTATCTTCACCAGGTCACTCTCTATGGAATATTCAGAGTCTTTGCCAATGCTATTTCCCGGACCACCCACTATAACCACGGCATCCTCCTTTGTGAAATCCTTGCATAAAGCACCTACATCCTCTGTTACCTGACCCAGATCTGCACTAGGCTTGAAAAAGTTTGTGACCTGGTACTCTGGACCTAGATTTTCCTGCAGTAGTTGGCCAACACCTCTACCATGGGAACTACCTAACAACAGAACTTTCTTTCTCTTTACAAATTTCCCTACCTTTTTCAAGTCCTTGAAAGCTTGTTGTGCCCTTTCTACAGCTTCAGCTACATGAGGCTCATGCGATTTTGACTGAGGCAACAGGTCAAATCTATTTTCAAGATTTATGACAAAGCTGTCTGATGCTCTCCTTTGCCTGTTCCCCCTATTACCTGTTGCCACTTCCCACCTCTGTTCACCCTTCTCCCTCTTTAACCTGTCCAGATCCTCTCTTGTAATGGATTATGAAAGTGGTGTGGGCAGAAAACGTCAAACAAATGGGAAAGGCATAATGTTAATAATAAGTGTACAGCACCAGAGTTGCACCTTGTGGTCAAAACTGGAACTAATTTTTTTCCAGCAGTAATTGGTTCCACATTAATGCATCAGCATATTCACAAAATTTCACTGCCATACGATAATTACAGCGCACAGTAGACCCCTGTCAGTTGCTGCACTTCAATTATAGCCACCTGGTATGTTGTATCAAAATTTGCATTCAGAACACCACCTGTTATGATGTCATAGTCACATAGTGCAGCCATCTAGTCTCTGTAAATGCTTCTAACATATTGTCCAATTTTTATAAACATACCATGATGATACCCTTAGGTGATCTGTACAAGGGTATTACTACTAATTTACAACTGTCAGCAACTATACCAGTGGCACAGAAGTTACATTCTTCATACAAAAAAGCTTGATCCACTCTAATAACAAAGCAGCTGAGTGACTGGTTAAGATAGATTGCCATACCACATCTTATATTCAATTTTCTACAGTAATTGTTTGCTATATTATAATTATCAAATTTGACAATTGTAATTTCACTCTCAGTAACCCAATGTTCACTCAAGCAAAAAAATGTGAAATTTATTATCTAATCCAAAATTACTTATAAAAAGTTCTTTGTCTTTTATTGCTTGAATGTTCAGGTAGCAAATTTTAAGATCAAAACTGTTACTCATTTTAGACTGATCCTCTTGGTGAAAGGTTATAAAGTCTTCTATACTACTTATCTTATGGGGTTCTTTATCTTGATCCCTTCCACTAAAAAGTTAGATAACACTGCTTCTTCTACCACAGCTCTCTTCTCTCTCTTCTTCTTCTTCTTCTTCTTCCTCCTCCTTTTTTGTTTGTTTCTTCACTGTAATTACTGTTACCATTGTTGGCGAAATGTCATGACATTTCTTAAAGCAAAACGTTTTCTTGGTGTTGGATACATCAACTTATAAGCATCTGGATGTGGATTCTCAAGCACTTTGGAAGACCCAATATAAATGCCAAAGAATATTTTAAGCTCACTACAGATAGATTCTGACTTTTCATTAGGTTTGAGAATAACTAAATCATCTACTCTGAATTGTGTTACTTTTAATTTCTTGTCATGCCACTGCTTCCTGATTTCTCCTTGTTTTTCCATACTTCGATTAACAGTCTCATCCCTCTCCTGTGGTGCAAGACTTTTGTAAACAAGATATTATATTAATTCCATTATAATGTTGTCACGTTTTTATCATACAGTATTTCATAAGTTGAGAAACCAGTAGGAGTGTGTTGTAAACTACTTGAAAGATCTTCAAAACTGTTAACATACTCATCCAATATGAATGGTTTTTGCTGCAATAGGATCTCCTTAGTCTCCCAATTTCCCTCATATGCCATTTTCAGGATTGTGGGATGGGTGGGATATTAAAATTAACATTTGATCGATCTCCTCCCCCTTTTACAAAGTTTTTGCAAGTTTTTTAACTCAAATGTGTGCCTTTATCCGAATCAACTGTTTTAGGTATACCCAGTGATGCCTGGTTTTCATGTGCTAATGTGCTACAGCACACTGTAGATATCAGATTAAAATTATGCCATTTCTCTTCTAATGTGAGTCGGAAATCACACTAAAATCACACCATTTCTCTTCAAATGTGAGCTAAAATTAAACCATTTCTCTTTGAATACATGCTGGTATGCAAATAAAATGGACAAAAACATGTTTCACAGTACCCTCTCCACAATAACTAGAAATCAATATCAAATGCTGAAATGATGGTCAGAGAAGCGATAGAATTGTCTGTTTTCGACTGTGTGTGCTCTGATGTGACATCATTCGTTCTGGCATGATGAGTACTACATTGCTCACTGCAGCAGGTCAGTATTTTTCTTTGAAATTGCATCTAACGTACGGTGGAGGCATAGACTTATGCTATCGTGTTAGTTTGACAGCTTGACATTTCCGTAGGTATTATACTTTATCATTCCATGTAATGCATAGTTTTCTATTGCAGAACCCCAAAATCACTTGACCTGGTCCTAAAGGGCTGAAGCTAACCACAGACAAATAAAGTGTTTCCTGTCGATCATCTGCTAAAGAGACCCTTTTCCAATAGATCTTAGCAGTTGAAAGTGAGATTTAAAGAGTTAGGTAGATCTCCTCCAAATGTAAATCTAACAACAGGTGCACGTGGGATGAGGCTCACTGATGTGGTTCAAACTATGTTAATAGAAGTAGGTAAATGCCCCTTTCAGCTTCGTACAATATTTTGCCTGATTGGGCCATAGGAAAAGGAAAATACTCTCTAAAGATTTCCTCAAGAAAATGTCCATGCTACTAAAAAAAAAAAAAAAAAAAAAACGAAATGAAAGATTGTGTAACATGTATTCAAGCTTTTGCAACAAACTGTTGCCTCATCAGGAAAGAGGGAAGGAGAGGGAAACACGAAAGGATGTGGGTTTTAAGGGAGAGGGTAAGGAGTCATTCCAATCCCGGGAGCAGAAAGACTGACCTTAGGGGGAAAATAGGACAGGTATACACTCGCACACACACACACACACACACACACACACACACACACACACACATATCCATCCACACATACACAGACACAAGCAGACATTTGTAAAGGCAAAGAGTTTGCGCAGAGATGTCAGTCGAGGCGGAAGTACAGAAGCAAAGATGTTGATGAAAGACAGGTGAGGTATGAGCGGCGGCAAATTGAAATTAGCGGAGGTTGAGGCCTGGCAGATAACGAGAAGAGATGATATACTGAAGGGCAAGTTCCCATCTCCGGAGTTGACAGGTTGGTGTTAATGGGAAGTATCCAGATAACCTGGACAGTGTAACACTGTGCCAAGATGTGCTGGCCGTGCACCAAGGCATGTTTAGCCACAGGGTGATCCTCATTACCAACAAACACTGTCTGCCTGTGTCCATTCATGCAGATGGACAGTTTGTTGCTGGTCATTCCCACATAGAAAGCTTCACAGTGTAGGCAGGTCAGTTGGTAAATCACGTGGGTGCTTTCACACGTGGCTCTGCCTTTGATCGTGTACACCTTCCGGGTTACAGGACTGGAGTAGGTGGTGGTGGGAGGGTGCATGGGACAGGTTTTACACCGGGGGCAGTTACAAGGATAGGAGTCAGGGGGTAGGGAAGGTGGTTTGGGGATTTCATAGGGATGAACTAACAGGTTACGAAGGTTAGGTGGACGGCGGAAAGACACTCATGGTGGAGTGGGGAGGATTTCATGAAGGATGGATCTCATTTCAGAGCAGCATTTGAGGAAGTCATATCCCTGCTGGAGAGCCACATTCAGAGTCTGATCCAGTCCTGGAAAGTATCCTGTCACAAGTGGGGCACTTTGGGTTGGCAGGCCTGGGTAACCAAGAAGGCTTCCTCTAAGCGACCCATGAATAGGTTGGCGTACGAGGGAGCCATCCTGGTACCCATGGCTGTTCCCTTTAATTGTTGGTATGTCTGTCCTTCGAAAGTGAAGAAGTTGTGGGTCAGGATGAAGCTGGCTAAGGTAATGAGGAAAGAGGTTTTTGGTACGGTGGCAGGTGATCGGCGTGGAAGGAAGTGCTCCATCCAAACCACCTTCCCTACCCTCTGGCTCCTACCCTTGTAACCGCCCCCGGTGTAAAACCTGTCCCATGCACCTTCCCACCACCACCACCTACTCCAGTCCTGTAACTCGGAAGGTGTACACGATCAAAGGCAGAGCCACGTGTGAAAGCACCCACATGATTTACCAACTGACCTGCCTACACTGTGAAGCTTTCTATGTGGGAATGACCAGCTACAAACTGTCCATTCGCATGTTTGTTGGTAATGAGGATCACCCTGTGGCTAAACATGCCTTGGTGCACGGCCAGCACATCTTGGCACAGTGTTACACCGTCCGGGTTATCTGGATACTTCCCACTAACACCAACCTGTCAGAACTCCTGAGATGGGAATTTGCCCTTCAGTATATCCTCTCTTCTCGTTATCCGCCAGGCCTCAACCTCCGCTAATTTCAATTTGCCGCCGCTCATACCTCACCTGTCTTTCATCAACATCTTTGCCTCTGTACTTCCGCCTCGACTGACATCTCTGCGCAAACTCTTTGCCTTTACAAATGTCTGCTTGTGTCTGTGTATGTGCGGATGGATATGTGTGTGTGTGTGTGTGTGTGTGTGTGTGTGCGAGTGTATACCTGTCCTATTTTCCCCCTAAGGTCAGTCTTTCTGCTCCCGGGATTGGAATGACTCCTTACCCTCTCCCTTAAAACCCACATCCTTTCATCTTTCCCTCTCCTTCCCTCTTTCCTGATGAAGCAACCGTTTGTTGCAAAAGCTTGAATTTCGTGTGTATGTTTGTGTTGGTTTGTGTGTGTATCGACCTGCCAGCACTTTCGTTCGGTAAGTCACATCATCTTTGTTTTTAGATATATTTTTCCCACGTAGAATGTTTCCCTCTATTATATTCATATCATTAATTTGAACCCAACAATTACGTTTGTTATTGTCACTGTTGCATACCGAAATCTTTCCTGTCATCTTATTTTCCCTTTCTGTTTTTGCAAGTAGTACACTTTGTATTCACCTTCTCCTCTTTACCGAATCTACCATGCAATTTTATCCCGCCTATATATACTCAATAATACATAACCCACTTCCAAACCATAACCAAAAAATTTTTTTCCGTTTTCAACACTACCGCTGCTACAAAATCCACCGTTCCAGTTCACAAACAGTTTCTTTCAACTATTAAACAGCCATTGCGGCTAGTTCTAATAACTTTCGCTTTTTTTCCATTTCCGTTTTTCCCACGTCACGATCTGTTTTAGCCGCTTCCCACAGGTTTTAACGTCATTATTTCTTAGTCAGACAATTGTTAGCCTCATTTTCACAATCTGCCACCGCAAAACCACTCCTTTTATTACATTTACACGCAGTTTTTTCGAAATTTTCCCGAATTGCTCCACCCTTTAACGTGTTTTGGCGGCAACACAACCACATAACCTTTGTGCACATCGTTGTCTACCAACCCAACTTCACCACAGGATCAACATAGACCAGCTATAACCAACACTTTTTCGCCTTTTCTCACACCAGATCTCCAGTTGCTTTCTAGTTCACCTTTATCTCTCGCCATATATTTTTATTTTCATTTTCATTTCAGCCTCATGTTACACTTTCCACCTTCTAATACCATGTCACCCTCACAACATCCCCACAACGACCCCGTTAAGTTTTATTTACATTCCCTCCGCAAACATGCCTTCGCCCTAGCCATATTACGTTCCCATATTTTATTTTCTCAGGCTTGTCTGACATTTGGCATTACCCCCAAAGGCCTCACACTTAAAGTTCCCATCTCTGGCTGCAACCCTTCTTTCCATAAGTCCCTATACCAGTTCCAAACTGAACAATCCATTGCCCTCACCCACCTAATCCTTCATCTACACATCAACTCAGCCAATGAACACACCCGTCAACTTCTATCCTTAATAAAAGTCCTCAATCTTTCCTCTCCCACATCCGCACCGGCTGTTCAGAGCATCCTCCTACAGGCCAACCACAAATTAGAACAGCATGCCACCCTCCACCTCAAAAAACTATCCAATCTCCTGGTTTCCCACCTCCGGAAAGGCAACTCCCTCACCCTTCACAACCTTTCCAGCAAACCTCAACCTCCACTCATTGCACACAGACCCAGTCTCTCCCATCTACTCAATCTCCCACTTCCAGCTCCACTACCCCCAAAACCTCAATATTCCAGTCAACACAATCTGGAACCATAACACCATAATTCAGTAATTAACCTTTCTTCCAAACCTCTCTCCCAATCCGAAACCTCTGTCCTATCCAAAGGCCTCACCTTTCGCCCCATTCCCAGATTCAACCAAACAGCCCTTGTCAAAGATTTACTGTCCTACACTCGTACTCTCAGCTGGAAATATCACTTTGCCACGAAGAAAAATGATCCTAATCCTACTCCTAATGATCCAACTCCCCAAGACACCATCCAAATTGAACCCTGCCTGGAACAGTTCCGTCCTCCATCACAGCGGGACCCACCTCCTCTTCCTCAAAATCACCCCCTCTAAACCTTTCAGGAATTTCTGACCTCCAGCCTTGTCTCTCAATCCTTCTTACAAAACCTTAATCCTACTCCCAACATCACCACTGCGGAAGCCCAGGCTATCCGTGATCTGAAGGCTGACCGATCCATCGCCATTCTTCCGGCGGACAAGGGTTCCACGACTGTGGTTCTTGATCATCGGGAGTATGTGACTGAGGGACTGCGTCAGCTTTCAGACAACACCACATACAAAGTTTGCCAAGGTAATCCCATTCCTGATGTCCAGGCGGAGCTTCAAGGAATCCTCAGAACCTTAGGCCCCCTACAAATCCTTTCACCTGACTCCATCAACCTACTGACACCACCGACACCCCGCACCCCTACCTTCTACCTTCTTCCTAAAATTCACAAACCCAATCATCCCGGCCGTCCCATTGTAGCTGGCTACCAAGCCCCCACAGAACGTATCTCTGCCTACGTAGATCAACACCTTCAACCCATTACATGCAGTCTCCCATCCTTCATCAAAGGCAACAACCACTTTCTCGAACACCTTCAATCCTTATCCAGTCTGTTACCCCTGGAAACCATCCTTGTAACCATTGATGCCACTTCCTTATACACAAATATTCCGCACGTCCAGGGCCTCGCTGCGATGGAGCACTTCCTTTCATGCCGATCACCTGCCACCCTACCTAAAACCTCTTTCCTCATTACCTTAGCCATCTTCATCCTGACCCACAACTTCTTCACTTTCGAAGGCCAGACATACCAACAATTAAAGGGAACAGCCATGGGTACCAGAATGGCCCCCTCGTACGCCAACCTATTCATGGGTCGCTTAGAGGAAGCCTTCTTGGTTACCCAGGTCTGCTAACCCAAAGTTTGGTACAGATTTATTGATGACATCTTCATGATCTGGACTCACAGTGAAGTAGAACTCCAGAATTTCCTCTCCAGCCTCAACTCCTTTGGTTCCATCAGATTCACCTGGTCCTACTCCAAATCCCATGCCACTTTCCTTGACGTTGACCTCCATCTGTCCAATGGCCAGCTTCACACATCTGTCCACATCAAACCCACCAACAAGCAACAGTACCTCCATTATGACAGCTGCCACCCATTCCACATCAAACGGTCCCTTCCCTACAGCCTAGGTCTTCGTGGCAAACGAATCTGCTCCAGTCCGCAATCCCTGTACCATTACACCAACAAACTGAAAACAGCTTTTGCATCCCGCAACTACCCTCCCGACCTGGTACAGAAGCAAATAACCAGAGCCACTTCCTCATCTCCTCAAACCCAGAACCTCCCACAGAAGAACCCTAAAATTGCCCTACTTGTGACAGGATACTTTCCGGGACTGGATCAGACTCTGAATGTGGCTCTCCAGCAGGGATACGAGTTCCTCAAATCCTGCCGTGAAATGAGATCCACCCTTCATGAAATCCTCCCCACTCCACCAAGAGCGTCTTTCCACCGTCGACCTAACCTTCGTAACCTCTTAGTTCATCCCTATGAAATCCCCAAACCACCTTCCCTACCCTCTTGCTCCTACCCTTGTAACCGCCCCCGGTGTAAAACCTGTCCCATGCACCCTCCCACCACCACCTACTCCAGTCCTGTAACCCGGAAGGTGTACATGATCAAAGGCAGAGCCACGTGTGAAAGCACCCACGTGATTTACCAACTGACCTGCCTACACTGTGAAGCTTTCTATGTGGGAATGACTAGCAACAAACTGTCCATTCGCATGAATGGACACAGGCAGACAGTGTTTGTTGGTAATGAGGATCACCCTGTGGCTAAACATGCCTTGGTGCACGGCCAGCACATCTTGGCACAGTGTTACACCGTCCGGGTTATCTGGATACTTCCCACCAACACCAACCTATCCGAACTCCGGAGATGGGAACTTGCTCTTCAATATATCCTCTCTTCCCGTTACCCACCAGGCCTCAATCTCCACTAATTTCAAGTTGCCGCCACTCATACCTCACCTGTCATTCAACATCATCTTTGCCTCTTCACTTCTGCCTCGACTGACATCTCTGCCCAAACTCTTTGTCTTCAAATATGTCTGCTTGTGAGATGTCTGCTTGTGTCTGTATATGTGTGGATGGATATGTGTGTGTGAGCGAGTGTATACCCGTCCTTTTTTCCCCCTAAGGTAAGTCTTTCTGCTCCCGGGATTGGAATGACTCCTTACCCTCTCCCTTAAAACCCACATCCTCTCGTCTTTCCCTCTCCTTCCCTCTTTCCTGATGAGGCAACAGTTTGTTGCGAAAGCTTGAATTTTGTGTGTGTGTGTGTGTGTTTGTTTGTGTGTCTATCGACCTGCCAGCACTGAAAGATGATGAGACTTACCAAACAAAAGCGCTGGCAGGTCGATAGACACACAAACAAACACAAATATACACACAAAATTCAAGCTTTCGCAACAAACTGTTGCCTCATCAGGAAAGAGGGAAGGAGAGGGAAAGACGAAAGGATGTGGGTTTTAAGGGAGAGGGTAAGGAGTCATTCCAATCCCGGGAGCGGAAAGACTTACCTTAGGGGGAAAAAAGGACAGGTGTGTATATATATATATATATATATATATATATATAACAGAGGGAAACATTCCACGTGGAAAAAATATATCTAAAAAGAAAGAAAGTGATGAGACTTACCAAACAAAAGCACTGGCAGGTCGATAGACACACAAACAAACACAAACATACAAAATTCTAGCTTTCGCAACAAACGGTTGATATATATATATATATATATATATATATATATATATATATATATATATATATATATATATATATATATATATATGTGTGTGTGTGTGTGTGTGTCTATTTTTCTATTTTTGACGAAGGCCTTAATGGCCAAGAGCTTTAATTGTGAGAGTCTTTTTGTTGTGCTAATAGCGAATCAGCATCTACGCTGTGTGGTAAGTGGCAACTTTTCTTCTCATAATACTGTTACATTCCATCCTGGATTTTCCATTGTTAAAATCTGTAATTGACTTCTCGGTAATAAATAAAAAAATTATGTGCTTCACAGTTTTTGGAAAATTCAACCCCTAAGGGGATGAAATAAGGGATTAAAGTTCTGATGGAAATACTTCACTATGAAAGCATTTTTTAAGTCACTGACTCATCATTACCCAACCCAAACCTGCCGGGGATAGAAACTTGAAATTTGGAGAGGGTGTTGATCTTATACTGTAAGCATAATTTAGGAACTAATTGTTCAAAATTCCACACCTAAGAGGATGAAGCAGGGGATGAAAATGTTTTTGAAAGTATTTCATTATATTAAAATTTTTACAGCTAAATCTATGAAAATTTCTATTTAACCTCTAAACTAATATGTGTTAGGGGTGAAATGTTCTATGGGAATATTACTACAAGAACTATAAAGGCAGTATTAATAAAGACCTCTGAGTCTATCTAACCGAATCACTTTCTGGTCAGAAGTACCCTCAGAAAAGACCATGCTTCTGTTACCTTAATCGGCATGCAAATTTTAGAAAATACTGCAAACAACATAAAAATTCCTTTAAGGAAAAAAATCTGTGTAGACCACACAGTCTATGCAAGTGAAGCAGTGGGCATTAAGCGAGTAATATATAAAGAGGAAATATTGATGGCAAAAGTATTGGAAAGTTCTTGACCAATTTACATCAAATTTTTAAAGGACAATTTAATAACCTTTAATATGGTCATAGGCTACATACACTATGTAATCAAAAGTATCCGGACACCTGACTGAAAATGACTTACAAGTTCGTGGTGCTCTCCATCGGTAGTGCTGGACTTCAATATGGTGTTGGCCCACTCTTAGCCTTGATGACAGCTTCCAGTCTTGCAGGCATATGTTCAATCGTGTTCTGGAAAATTTCTTGGTGAATGGCAGCCCATTCCTCACAGGTGCTGCAACGAGGTGAGGTATCGATGTTGGTCGGTGAGGCCTGGTGTGAAGTCAGCATTCCAAAACATCCCAAAGGTGTTCTCAAATGAACGAACCTAAATTAGAAACAAATGACTATTTTCACACTGAAAATTTTACCTCCACATGTTTTGTATGAATTTCTGTTAATGAATATTGTTGTAAATAAAATATTTCTAGGAGAACCAAGTGTACCATTATCATTAGTAGTCTGAAAACTATCCACTGAATAACAAACTTCAATGAAATAAAGTGTGAATAAGAAACTAGTTATCTTGTGTAATTATTGCCTAAGTGCTATAACCAAAACAGGGTCAAAAAAGAAAAAAATTATACCAATGTCAGCGGTGGTATAAGAGGAAACAGGATGGGCCCACCTCAGTGTGGTACAACTGGTACAGCCAGGAAAATTAAAGAGGCCTTTGGAGGAAAGAGAAGCAGATATATGAAGATCTCACATGGAAAACCAGTTCTAAGCAAAGAAGGGAAAGCTGGAAGATGGAAGGGGTGTACAGAAGATCTATGCAAGGGAGGTGCACCTGAAGGCAATATCATAGAAATGGAAGAGGATGTAGAAGAAGAGATGAGAGATCTCATACTGCAAGAAGAATTTGACAGAGCACTGAAAGACCTAAGTCGAAACAAGGCTGTATGTGTAAACGACATTCTGTCAGACTTACTGACAGCCTTAGGAGAGCCAACCAAGATAAAACACTTCCCTCTGGTGTGCCAGATGTCTGAGATTTGGGAAACACCCCCAGACTTTAAGAAGAATGTAACAATTCCAATTACAAAGAAAGCAAGTGCCGACTGTGAATATTTCCGAACAATCAGTTTAACAAATCATGGTTGCAAAATACTAACATGAATGGAAAAACTGGTAGAAGCTGACCTCAGGGGAGATCAGTTTTGATTCTGGAGAAATATAGGCACATATGAGGCAATACTGACCCTGCAATTTATCTTAGGAGATAGATTAAACCTACAGTTATAATATTTGTAGAATTTATTAACATTTATAGATTTATTTAACAATTGTAGACTTAGAGAAAGCTCTTGGAAGTGTTGTCTGGAATGCTCTCTTACAAATTCTGAAGGTAGCAAGGGTAAAATACAGGGAGCAAAAGGCTATTTACAACTTGAACAGTAACCAGATGGCAGTTATAAGAGTCAAGAGGCATGAAAGGGAAGCACTGGTTGAGAAAGAAGTGAGACAGGGTTGTAGCCTGTCATCAGTGTTATTCAGTTTGTACACTGAGCATGCAGAAAAGGAAATGAAAGAAAAATTTGGAATATTAAAGTTCAGGGAAAAGAAAAAAAGCTTTGAGGTTTGCCAGTGACATTTTCATTCTGTCAGAGACAGCAAAGGACTTGTAACAGAAGTTGAGTGGAATGTACACTGTGCTGAAATCAGGATATAAGATGAACATTGACAAAAAGAAAACAAGGATAATGGAATGTAGTCAGATTAAATCAGGTGTTGGCAAAGAAATTAGATTAGGAAATTAGACAATTAAAGTAGCAGATGATTTTTGTTATTTGGGGAGCAGAATAACTGATGATGGCTGATTCAGAGGGGATATAAAATGTAGACTGGTGATGGGAAGAAAAATGTTTGTGAAGAGAAGAAATTCGTAAACATCAATTACAATTTTAAGCCGTAACAAGTCTTTTCTGAAAGTATTTGTATGGAGTGTAGCCATGCATGGAAATGAAACATGGATGATAAACAGTTTAGGCATGAAGACAGTAGAAGCTTTTGAAATGTGGTGATACTACAGAAAAATTCTGAAGATTAGGTGGGTGGATCATATAACTAATAAGGAGGTATTGAACAGAATTGGGGCAAAAAGAAATTTGCAGCACAATCTGATTAGAACAAGGGATCAGTTGATAAGACACATTCTGAGACATCACAGGATAACCAATTTAGTGTTGGAAGGAAGTGTGGGAGATAAAAATTGTAGACAAAAGCCAAGAGATAAATACAGTAAGCACATTCAGAAGGATGTAAGATGCAGTAGTTACTCAGAGATTAAGAGGCTTGCGCAGGATAGAGTAGCATGGAGAGCTGCGTCAAACCAGTCTTCAGATTGAAGAACAAAACAACAAACAATATACGACATGTGTACTGGATGATCATTGGTCATGGCATTGATAACCTCATAATGTTGTTTTCTGGTCTAAAATGTTACGACACTTTCTGTCATGGAGATAAGTTTTCACCTATACAAGAGGGATGCCATTAATGCCATAACAATTTAGTCTGTTGAACAGAATTTTGTGGTCCACAAAATCAAGCACTCCTGCAATATCACAGAATACACAAACAGGATGATTTTCCTTGTTTAGTTTTACTAGAATTTCATTTGGAACACCTTGGGTTGCTCTCTATATGGAGAATCTCTTACAAAAACCAAACTGACAGGTGGTTAACAAGTCTTGCCCATGTAAATGAATCAGTATTTTACCATAAGACACTTTCTCAAACACTTTTGAGAAGACTTGAAGAAGTCATATGGGTCTGTGATTAGAGGAGATTTGCTTATCTCCAGTTTTGTAGATGGATGTTGCCACAGGACATGTAAGTCTATCAGAAAATATGCTGCAAGTCATTGGTTGATTACAATGATAGTTTAAGAGTAATGTTACAGAGTGAGCACAAGATTGTAATATTTTGCTAGAAACACCATCATAACCAGCAGAATTTCAGCCTTTAAGTGACCTGTAATCCTCTTACAGGTTATATTTTTGAAACTAATGCCTGTTGGGAGTACATGCAGTGTCTGCACAATTAAATGTAACGTTTCTGTTTATGGTTGTTTCTGGTGCAGTGTTTGCAGCCACTGTGTGGATGTAATCATTGAACTTGGAGGTCAATGATTTGAAAAGTCACCATTTTTGCTAGAGCTTTTTTCTGTGGTTAAACTTCAATTGGATGCTAAGTTTTGTCTGTTCTTTAACAATGTTCCAAATATTTTTGTCTTATTCTTAGAGTGTTATTTTGTAGACATAGTATATGAGATTTGCTATTTTAATGACAGAGTGGAGGATGAAATACTGGTGCTAATGCAGTTACAAATCCTGACTATTGCTTGTTCTGTGAATTATGTAGAGCTCTCTCTTTCTAGGACAAGCCACTTTAATCACACACATTATACACTCCTTATCCTCACTTTTGTTCAATTTTGCCGTACTTGCGTTAGGGGAAAACAAGACTTACAGTGCTGTAGGAATATATATTTAAGAAAGAATAAAATTTTACACCAACACAGACTGGTTTGATATTACTCTTAAATTTATCTCATTGACTAAATTCATTGTTGAAGATGTTATTAGCTGTAGACAAGTATAAATATCAAGGACTTTTCAGTTTTTATTCTTGTGGCGTGCAAATAACTTTGGTCTTGTAGATATTGAATTAATGGCAAACAGGAGATAAACAGCAGCTGTTTAATAAACTGTGGAAACATAAGCATTTTGCAAAACACGAAATTTACTAATAAACTATATCAAATTTAGCCTGAGTAAGTACAAACAGTTTATATCAGTTTACTGATTTTATTCTATTTAATTTTATACCATTACTAAATTAGTAACACAATCTCTAACAACTGCTTCCCTTTGTTAATGTGTATCTTGAATTATCGCATATTCTTCTTTATTGGTCTGTTTCTTATTTTTTTAACATTGAAAACTTTCCCATTAAGCTGTCAGTATATTTTTTAACATTGTGAGTGAAGTAACTTAAAAATATCTTTCTCTCTCTCTCTATCTTACACTTGATATTACTTACATAAGACGATATTTATTATTTAACTAATTAATAATTAACTTAAAACTATTTATACACACACGTATACAACAGAAGTCTTCTATGATGAAACCAGTTTTGTTGAAATATTTGTATATTTCTTCATAAACAGGTAAGCCATATGTAGCATGTTATATCAGTGAACTTGGAGGTGGCTTGCAGTGTAAGTATACAAGTCTTCTGTGTGTGTTTTCTTGCCCTTGAAATCCAACAGTAAATGCTGCAACTGTGTGGACACGATTGGGTGATTCATAATTTTTTTCAACTTTTACTTGTCTATTTGCAAATGAACTTCATTTGAATATTTTAATATCAATCTTATAAATGTGATCCATTCCCTTAGAGAAGTTTCATATTACATTGTGAGACAGAGGTATAAAGTGTAAACAAACAGAAATCTGGGATTTTGTAGAACAGGAAACCATTTATATTATTATTATTATTATTATTATTATTATTATTATTATTATTAATGGTTTCCTGTTCTACAAAATCCCAGATTTCTGTTTGTTTACACTTTATACCTCTGTCTCACAATGTAATATGAAACTTCTCTAAGCTTTACACAATGCTTAATCTAACTTTTGAGAAAAAAATAGATACATATTTGGAAAAGTGTTTTTGAAAACTTAGATTAAGTAATGTGTAGAGCTTAGAGAAGTTTGCTGTTACATTTTTTTCTGCATGCAGTTCATTCCACATGTCAATTCATAATATTAACAAATTACTTTGTTAAAATTAACTCATAATGTTAACAAAGAATTTTGTTAAATGTCTAAATTCAGTTTGCTTTCAATTGTAAACAACATTAGTACATACTGAGCAGTACAGTACCATAAATAATAATGAGTGCAGTAAATTACATGGTATCTCTTTAAAAAAGGCTTAGCAACTTACTCGTTTTGTGAGCACTAGAGCATAAAGCTGACAATTTTCCGCCACTGTCACCAGAGAGTGACAAGGTTAATGTCCTTGTGTAATGCAAGGAATCTTCTTCTCAGTTGTACAAGACACACTGGCTGCATCTACTTCTTTGCTTGGTGCTGTTAAGGTAAGATTAGTAATGAAAAGCATATTTTCCTCCTTTCCCCTGCACAATTTAAAGACATTTTCTTTCTAAAGCAATAATATTGTGTAAGTATGGTACATATTATTACTTAAAATGTGGCCTCATTTTACAATGAGTTTAAAAATTATGTTGCTAACTTTAGCAAGGAACTCATGCACAGCAAAACTGTGAAAGTATTCTGCAATACTGTCTAGTCACAATAAGCTCTTGACTTTGGTATTTTGATAACTGACGAAGAAGGGTGTATAACTGAATGAAGTTTTGTTTAATTTGGAATTATCTTATATGTTACACATTGGAACTTGCAGAATTAACTTAATCTCCCAATAATATATATCTCAAAAAATCAGTGAAACATTTAAATTATAGAGACTGTTGGTTTTGCTTATACCACAAATATATGTGTGTTCTGAATCACACTGTCTACTTTCTTAGTTCAGGTGCTGTTCCCTCTGTCTTATGAAATGTGGTAGAAAAATCACTCTCCCTTAGAAATGAACAATTAACCGTACAAGTAGTTCACTTACAATATTGCAGAACAGTGTCAATTAGTTATGAATTAAAATTACTTATGAAGCAGCCTACTCATGGTATTTCAGGATAAAATAATTAATATAATCTTGGATGACTTACACTAATAATTTATTCTACACACAAACACACACACACACACACACACACACACACACACACACACACACACAGAGAGAGAGAGAGAGAGAGAGAGAGAGAGAGTGCATATGTGGTTATTTGTTAATCATGACAATTCTGATGCAGCAGAAGCTGTCTCCATTTATACCAGCTGATTACTTTTTTACAATGCACATTGCTATGTGTAGCAGAATTAAGGTGTAGGGATGCCCAACATGATAGAAGTTTGTTAAAAGCCTTTGAACAAGAATATAGAACTCCATCTGAAGCCTTCATAAGGAGGCAAAATCTAAGTGAAAATTATGTGTCTGTACTGTAAAATGCTTGTGTTACTAACAATTAAAGTGAAACATTAAGATGTACACCTACTGGAAAGTGATACAAAAGTTACTGGATCCCCAGAGAGACATCTGCAAGAAGTGTGACTATCTGAAAGATACTTCTAATTTCAAAAGATACTGAACTGACTTTCTTGATTAATTTACCTGTAAATTAACTCCATTTTCACTGATTAACCAGCTGGACAGCATGTAATTTTACAGATAGTGCTTCATTATTTGTAATAATATTACTGATTGACTGAAAATGTATAGAATAGAATAGAATCTTTATTTGCCTTTCAGTATATTTTCCATACAATTGGCATCGTCAGTGTGTTCAATACATTTTTTAAAAATCACAATAATTATTATTGTACATAATTGTGCCTGTGCAGGGCAAGCAGATATGCATGCTAAAGTAATATTGATAATACAACAATTGTTCATCCACAATAGTAGTAATAATAATAATAATACATCATAACAGTTAAATATACAATAGTATCAAGATATATTTATGGTACATCTTACGTATCCATGTAAAAAGTCTTTGTTGGTACATTATTGTCACAAACATATAGGTATAATTCATATGGCAGTTTTTTGTTTCATGTAGTGTGCCTCTTTTGTGTCACTGTTTAGAAACTCATCAAGTGAGTAATATGGCTTACATTTGAGCCACACTTCTATTGTTTGCTTAAAGTTATTCATCAGTAGTTTGCTCATAGCCTTTGAGAGTTTGTTATAAAATTTCAAGCTAAGGTGTTTATGGTTCTTTTGTGTTAATGTCAGCCTTGTGTATGGTAGAGCTATGTTACTATTATTTCGAGTATTATGAACACCCACTTCAGATCTTAAATTAAAGTTCTTTACATTCTCTTTAGCATATATTATACAATTATAAATGTATATACTAGGTAGTGTCATTATCTTTAGTTCTTTAAAATGATTTTTGCAACTTTGTCTTGGTGCTAGTCCTAAAATGCAACTAACTGCTTTCTTCTGCCACTTGAAGATGGTACTTGAACCCACTGAGTTACCCCAAAGAAGTACCCCATATTGCAGTTGTGAATTTAAAAAAGCAAAGTATGTGGAGATTAGCAGATTTTTACTGATAATGTGTCTCAGCTTGTGTAATAGAAAGAGTGTTCAAGCAGGTTTGCCACATAGATAATTTGTGTGTCTGTCCCATGTAAGTTTTTGATCTATATGTAAACCTAGTAACTTGACATTTTTTGTATTCTGTTCAATTGGTTTCAGGGTGAAGTAAAGTTCTTCAGTTTTCAATTTGTTTATTGATAAAAGGTTGGCTCTGCATCAGTCACTGCTCATTTCAGTTACTACTTTGCTGTATGACAATTCCTGTATCATGTATAGGATATAATGGATGATAATAAATTAAATTGAATTGAATTGTATTCTATGACATCTTGCAGATTTTCTCCATCTGATTTTAGTGTCATATCATCAGCCTACAGTACATTGTTGCATGGCATATAATTTGAGAAGTCATTGATGTAAACAATGAACAGGAAAGGGCCAAGTACTGAGCCTTGTGGAATTCCTCTCTTTACTTTCATGGGTGTTGACTTTTGATAGTTTGTTTTTACTAATTGTACCCTATTGCTTAAGTATACTTGAAAAAACTGTAATGGTTTATCTACAATACCATAATGTTCTAGTTTTTTATCATTATTTCATGTGTGACTGAGTCAAAGGTTTTTGTTAAATCTAACAGTGTAGCACAAGTGAGTTTCTTGTTTTCATATCCTTCATATATATTACTAAGGAGGCATTCAACTGCTTTGGTTGTCGATAGTTGAGATTGAAAGCCAAACTGGTTCTTACTCAATAATTTATTACTTTCAAAATAATTGTAAATTTGGGTATGTATGCAGTTTTCTATTACTTTTGATGTAATGGGAACTACTGATATAGGTCTGTAATTGTTTGGCATTTTTCTGTCACCTTTCTTATAGATTGGGAGTGTAACTGTCATTTTCAGATATTCTGGGAATACTCCTCCTTCAAGTATGCGATTCATCAGATATGTTAGTGGCATTAAGATTGCAGTGGCTATGTGTTTAACAATACTGTTACTAAGCCCATAATAGTCCTCTGTTTTTGAGTTTTTAAGTTTCTTCATAGATTTGATAATGTGGCCGGAGGTGATTTTTGACCAAGGGAATTTCTTGGTTGCTGGTGCTTGTTGTTTAAGAAGGGTTACAGCAGCTGAAATATTATCAGAATTATTTTTACCAAAAGAAGAAGAAGAAGAAGAATGAGAGTTGGCACGATTTATAAAATATTCGTTAAGGATGTTGCAATCTATAGGCACTGTGGCTTCCTGTTTGCTCACATTGATTTCACTTTTTATTATATTCCAAGCTGCTTGGCAGGCATATGTCATGAATGCCTGAAATATGGAAGCTTAAATTATTTACTGAGAAACAGCTAAGCTAAAGTTTATGTCCTGATTATGTTTTGGCTTTCAATTATTAGGGATATGTCAACAACTAGTGTTATCAATTATTATTTAATCAGCCATTAACATCAATAGAAGGTTATTTCTGAGTATGTTGGTTAAGAACAGAAGTGGATCCTATACTAAATTCTGTGAGGCTTTTTACATTGTATGTTCCCCTATTCCAAATTCAGTCTCATTCATGTGGTCCACAAAAAAGTGCAGAAGCTATGACAGAACCATCAGAAATGGTGATCAGAATGAGGAATATTACAGTTATTTTCATGTGGGACATTGCAATACAATCTACATGAGAAATGATGCTAGTCACATCTGGATAGATAGTGATTGCCACTACCACCATACAATGCTAGAAAAAAAACAACTTATCTTGAAATTTTGAGCTGATTTGCTAGTGGCACAAGTTCTGTTAGCAGTTTTGCATCCTGCAGCAGTAATGTTAGGTCCACAACAGATGTCTGAATTATAGTCAAGGGTTCCAAATCAGTGAAAACATCCAAGAGGTGTTGCGAGTCTGGTTTATTGTTAAGTTGTCTCCAATAGCTTTATTGCTTTTCAAAATAGTCTGATAGTACAAGGTATAAGATGAAAAATTAATTTAGGATGAAAAGTTTTAAGGAGGACAAAATGTTTTATTGCTGTGTATTAGCCACAGGAGGAGATTGTCAGAACTGATTCAGAACTCTGTGGGAAGTGATTACAAACATAAGTAGTATTATTAAGCCAGCGGCACAGCTCAGTGATGTCACTTGTGATTTAGACTAGTTAAGAAAGGATCTTGGAAAAGAGTATCTTGTAGTAATATTAGCGGTTGCAATTAACAGTTTAGAACATAACCTTAATTATACAATTGAGGATGGCATCAGGGACATTACTGAGAATGCTTCTCAGACTAGTGTGAAGAGAGTGTCAGTCTTTGAGTGATATGGTAAGCCCTGGATGAACCATCATGTGGAACATGTTAATGAAGGCCCTGAAAAATCACTCAGGGGAGAGGGGTGTTCACAAATGGGTGTGACTGATGCATTTCTCCGTTTATCGATCACATTGTATATGACATGTTTTGCATCTGAATGCTTCTAGTAAGAGGCTACTTGCATAGCTAATTGCAAAGCCATCCAGTCTGACCTAAGCAGTATCCATCCTATACCAATGCTTCCCAATGTGTTCACTAAGTTTTTTTTTACAGTAAATTCATTTGGAAGTCAGAGCTGCAGAATAAACATAATTGCAGTTGAAAAAGCTACTAGTGCAAGAAAATACTTAAGTTGGACAGTGCCAAGGACACTAAAAAATGAATTTAGAGTCTTCAATCAAAACAACAAAAGATGCCTCGTGAAAAAAACACACACACACACACACACACACACACACACACACACACACACACAGAGAGAGAGAGAGAGAGAGAAACAAATTTCTCATGTCCATTGAAGAAACTGAAAAGGTAGATGGAATGTCAGTAGACTCTGTGACAAGACAGGTGGATTCCTCCTGCTGAAGCGTTTTTTTTTCTTTCCCAAATTATTATTATTTTCTCAAATTTCATGATACTGTGATTTATATTTTGCATAATACCTAAAAATTCTGACTCATGGCTTATCGAACTTAATTTTATTATCTATTAACTTCTTTTTGTTATTTAGGGTCCGTAAGCGTGATTAGTGTACCTAAAAACCATGTTAATTACAAAATATCGATACTCTCAGACTTCATTATGACTGTTCATATGCAAACATCTACCCAACTGCCAACTTTCTTGTAAAGTAGATGACAAAGCTATGCAAATCTCTGTAGCATTTATACAGCAAATGACAAAAATATGTTAGCAAGATTTGCACACATTTAGTTTCAGAGTAATTAATGTCCTTGCTGAGAACATTGTTACTGAAACAGAATCTAATATTTAGGCAAACTAATCAGCAAAACTTCCCTCTTCTATTGAACTAATCAAAAATGAAACTCTTTAACTGCAATGTGTGAAAGTCTAGTAAACAACAATAGGTCACTTAAATTTTATTTGTTGCAAACTTATAAAAGAAGCTTGTTGGAAGTCATTTTAAGTAAGTCTGTGGTGAGTTTGAAAGGGGCAAGACCTATGTCTGTCGATATGGGGATATGTATTGCAGATGATACAGTATAAATATATCTAGATTTTTGTGTCCGGCAGTTTTTTCAATGCTTAGAAGGACAGTGTAATGAGTGATTGGTACAGTGACTGTATTAATGATTTAATTGCCACACATTAATAACTGTGCATAATTACATCAGTGTTAGGTTACCACATGTAAACTATATTGCTTGATATCAGTGCAGTATGTGGCTATCACTTTATCTGTACTGCAATGATAATAGATTAGACTCCATCTGGCCGTAAATAGGAGCTCATTCAACATCTAAGTGCAAGTAAAGTGTTTGAACTGCATATCTGGTGTAGACTACATTATTAACAACAGCCTATTTTCAAGACCAAATTTTGAGTCAGTTTTGATGGAGGACTGGTTACCGCATGCATATTTGTTCACGTAACTGTTAGCCTACAACTTATGCACATTAGAACACCATGAGAAAATCACTGAAATTGGACAGAATCATCCTGAGGGATACAAGCCAATATCATACTACTGTAAAATCAATAAAAAGAAAGGGGGAATGGCTATATGTGCAGAAAGTGGAGTTAAAGGCCCTTCAGGTTAATGAACATTGTGTCGACCAGATTTTTGAATGCTGTGCCACAATAGTGGGCCAGGAAACATGCAAACTTGTAATACTGACAGTTTACAGATTACCGGCAAGAAGTATCTTAAGCTTTATTAAGCAACAACAAACAATTTTTAACTGGTTATGCAGATTTAATAGAAAATAATTGTTTGTGCAAATGTACTGTCGGATAGTACTGAACGAGGGCACCTAGAGTCGCAGGTGTCCAGCTTTTGATTATTTTTTACTGTTAAATTCCCTACGAGGATGAATGGGCATGATGAGACTTGATCTGACTGCAAACATGGGTTCTTTCAACATCTCTGTGCACCCATTTTCAAAACCAACTTTTTGGTCAGTTCTGATAGAGGCACAACTACCAAGGGCATATTTCTATCGGTTTTAGATCCAAAAACCTGCAATGACTTAGCTGTAAGACCCATAATCAATGGTTTATTTGACCATGATCGTCAGTATTAATGAAATTTGCTGACCATCTAGGGACAGATAACAGAGGGAAAGTATTGTCTCCCAGAATCATAACCATTGATTCTATCTGTTGAGTGGTACTTAAGTAAATAAATTAGTGAAATCATAGTGAACTAGAAATTAGGATATAAATGAAAAACTTGGTTTAGTTTCGAGAGTTACATACTGGCATTCAGCGGGCAAAACAGCAGAACAGAAGAGACAATGACCCTGAAGTCAGCAAATTCCACATAAGCGGGCGCTGTCGATTCAGCCGTCAGGGCATCGCCCGAACGGCTCACGTGTTTCTCAGTTGTCGTATGTGAGCAAAGGCCCTCGCCTACATCCCAAGAGCCAATGACCGACGTTAAGAAGATTCTTCGAGAAGCTTTTCAACGTGACAGAAGAGGCAATGACCGGCTCACGTGTTTCTCAGTCGTCACATGTGATCAAAGGCCCTCACCTACATTCCAAGAGCCAACGACCGACGTTAAGAAGATTCTTCGAGAAGCTTTTCAACGTGACAGACGAGGCAATGACCGTGAAGTCGTTCACCTCCAGTAAACTGAAGTGAATAAATACGCGAGACGCAGTGGGCCAGACAGATGCAGATGAAGTCAGATGAAGACGGAGGCGGAGACGAAGACGAAGACGAGAGACGAAGGAAGAAAAGAAGAGTAGCAGTAGTTTTCAGTCAGTTTCGGTGCTGAAGACCGTCATGCAAGAAGAGTCTGCATCATGCACAGACGAACCAAGTCCGCCGCTGTAATGGAATAGCAAGCAGCCGCCGTAGCGCCAGAAGACAGAAGTTAAAAGGTATTTGAAGTCTGGTTTTTACATACCCGGGTGACTCGTGAGGACGGGAAGGAGACGGCCTCACATCAGTAGTCACCTGTGAGCTGGGATGAAGACCTGACAGCCGAAGACTGGCAAGCGGGAGTCCGTGGTTCGAGTCCGGGACACTGGCCTTCCCCCGCCGCGCCGCTCCGCTGGTCGACGCACAACACACGCGGCCGCATAGAGAAGAGAAACACTGGGACGCGACACCCAAGATATCATCCGATGCACGATTTCGCTCGCAATAATTAAACGGGCCACCTCGCGCTGCGCGTCTCCCGTCAACTGAGCGAGACAGCGACACGAGATACACACCGCTACGCGTAATCAGACGCCGCCGCCGCCGCCGCTGCCGCAGCAGAAGACTTCACAAACGACACAGCTGCCGCTCTCCGAACCAGAACATCCCGTAAGATACAGTTGTACAAATCTTCAATAAAAGTTATCTTATGTAAAAATGATGTTTCATTCGACCTCATACCCGAGCCAAGGAAGAACCCACCCTGCCCACATGTTGTTAAGAGAGAAAAGTTAATTTATTTAATATTTTCACCCTGACAGAATGCTTTAGAATGCTCATCCTGACAATTGATAGCATCAAAAGAGAAAACCCAGTTACATTTAGTGACAGAAGTGTCACATTTAGTAACACAACTGTTACATTTGATGTCAGAAGTCGTTTTAGTTGTTACATTTGGTGTCAGAGAAAAAACCCTTGGCTCAACATGAGGTGTGAATGACAGTCACTAATGGTCCACAGTTAGTATTGTTTAATGTGTGAAAGGATAGAGGTTCGCACAGCAGTCGTAATATTTTCTTTATTTAGAAGTGTATTCTCTCTCATAATTTTAATAATTTGTCGAAAATATTTAAACATCTTTTGAATTCAGTGTGGTAATATTGTGTAACTACTAGTTTGTAAAATTATGACACGAAATCGTACAAAGTCAGAGTCAGCACCACAAGCGGTTTCTACTGAGGAAGCTATTCAGATCTTAGTTAATCAGATAGAACAGCTTAAAAGTGATAATAATGCATTATTTAAACAGTTGAGTGAGGTTAGGCAAACCAGTTCAATCCCTCCCACCCTAGATTCCTCAGCAGCAGCCTTAGTAACTCCTTTTTCAGGTAAACCTGGCGAAGACATAACAGCCTTTTTTGATGATTTAGTAGCAGCTGCAAAGTTAGTATCATGGTCAGATGAACAGCTCTTACAGATGACAAAGTTAAGATTGCTAGGAGAGGCTAAAGCACACGTATTATACCATGAAGAATTACGGAATGCCCCAACATTTGAGGAATTGAAGAAAGGATTGCTTAAACGTTTTCAAAAACAGAACAGTTGTAGATTTTATAGGGAAAAATTAAACACTATCACTCAGAGGCAAAACGAGTCGTTAGAAAGCTTTGTAGATAGGATTAGAAAAGTTAATATTAACACCTATCAGTTGACAAGTAGTGATGAAGCAAATAAAGTTATTTTACAAGAGGCAGAAAATAGAGCTCTGGATACATTTTTACGTGGGTTGCCTCCTGAAACGTCCCGTCGTGTCAGGGCAGAGTTTCCAAAAAATTTAGCAGAAGCTGTATCTGTGGCGACGGCTTTTGAAGAAATTGACATTGCAACCAGATACAAGGAGAAGCGAAATGTATTTTCAGCAAGAGTACGATGTTTTAGGTGCGATCGACAGGGACATATAGCAAAAAACTGCAGACAACCTCAATGCACTAATTGTCAAAGAATAGGTCACACATTCAAGGAATGCAGGTCTAAGAAAGTTTTTGGAAATAGAAATCAGTTAAACTCAAACGGGAATGTCGGAGCCGCCGCCAGCGTGCAACGTCCTTGAAGGTTGATTCGCGGGATCAGATACCATCTGGCTCAGGAAAACTTTTCTGGATGACCGTTGTCTCCGAAGTACCTACAGATACAGTGTGTCTAATAGAGCCTTTAGAGGAAAATGAGGAATTAGATGTATCACATTGTTTTGTACGTAGGAGTGTTGTACGGGTTCAAGACGTTGAGGGAGAAAGAAAAGTACCGGTACATATTGACAATTTCGGAGTGGAGGACAAAGAGTTGCATAAGGGAATATTAGTAGCTACAGTCAGTACTTTTGAAGAAGAAGATTTCATTTGGTCAGATATTAACGATGGTCAGAAACCAGACGCCTATAAAACCGCATTACGCCAGAAGATTGAGCATTTGCAAGGAAATGATAGAGACACGATAGAAGCAGTTTTAGTTGAGTTTCAAGATTTATTTAATGCAGAAGGTCCACTGCCAGCAACAGATATCACACAGCATAGGATCCCAACAGGAAATAGCCCCCCAGTTTATAGGAAGCCTTATAGAGTTGCGCATCACTTACAGCCAGTACTGGATGAATTTATAGAACAGCATCTAAAAGATGGAATTATAGAATATTCTGATTCGCCTTATAATTCAAATATTGTAATTATTCCAAAGAAGTCTCCCGACGGTACGAAACGATATAGATTTTGTTGTGACTACAGACACCTTAACAAACAAACTATCTCAGATGTTTATCCTCTTCCAAACATTACAGATATCATTGACAGTTTGGGTAACAGTAAATACTTTTCAACAATCGATCTACGTAGCGGATATCATCAATTGGAAGTTGCTCCTGAAGATAGGCATAAAACAGCATTTTCTACCCCTGGAGGCCATTGGCAATTTAAAAGAATGCCTTTCGGTTTGAAAAATGCACCAGCAACTTTTCAAAGACTACTCGATGGAGTATTGCGAGGACTCAAAACTCAGCAATGTTGTGTATATCTAGACAATATTATTGTATTCTCCAAAGACATTAATGAACATGCTGTGCGTCTGCGTAATGTTTTTCAGAGACTTAGAAAAGCTAAATTAACATTAAATATGGAAAAATGTACTTTTGCATTGACAGAGGTTACATACCTAGGGCATGTCATTAGTGAAAAAGGAATTAAAACAGATCCTCGATTAATTTCGGCAGTTAAGGACTTCCCAACACCACAACGCGTTAAGGAAGTACAAAGTTTCATTGGTCTCGCATCGTATTACCGAAAATATGTTCAAAATTTTGCTGAAATTGCCCGACCCTTAACCCAATTATTGAAAAAGGGTGCAAAATTTCATTGGTCTGAAGATTGTGAATCAGCATTTCAAACCCTTAAAGATAAGTTAACACACAGTCCAGTATTAGCCTACCCAGATTATAATAAAGAATTTATTTTATCCTGTGACGCAAGTGGTCATTCAGTAGGAGTTGTTTTGAGTCAGAATATTAATGGCACGGAACACCCCATAGCCTACGCTTCGAGACAACTAACAACGGCAGAAAGACATTATTCCACAACGGAGAAAGAATTGTTAAGTGTTATTTATGGTATCAAATACTTTAAATGCTACTTGTATGGTAGGAAATTCAAGGTTATTACAGACCACGCAGCTTTAAAATGGTTGCTTGGATTAAAGGATCCATCTAGTCGTCTTACCCGTTGGGCCCTATGTCTTTCCGAAATGGATTTCGAAGTTATCCGTAAACCAGGCAAAAAACACACGAATGCAGATTGTCTAAGTCGGAAAATAGCACTTTTGGAAGCAACAGGCCGAGATACTGAGGACTGGAGAAAGGCACAAGATGAGGATACAGAATGCAAAAAATTCGCAACTCAAAAACAATTTTGCTTTGAAGATGGTGTATTATGCCGTAAAACAAAACTTGGACCGCGAATTGTTGTTCCCCTACACCTTAGACAAGAAATAATGGCAGAGGCCCAAGATCATATCCTTGCAGGACACGGTGGACAGCGGACAACCGAAAGACGTGTAGCAGAGCGATTTTGGTGGCAAACCAGAAAGCAGGATGTTGCGCAGTACGTTCGTAATTGCATTGCGTGCGCACAATGAGCAGAACTTTCTCGTTCAAAAATACCCTTACAGAGGCTCCCCGAAGCTTCATGTCCATTTCAAATCTGCGGAATCGATCTCTACGGGCCATTTCATAAAACACCTGCTGGTAATAAGTATGTTCTTACAATTATAGATCACTTTTCACGCTATCTAGCTATGGTGAGTCTCCCAGATCAGCAAGCAAATACAGTTGCCCAAGCTTTAGTTAACAACTGGATACTTAAATTTGGCGTACCTGAAGCTATTATCACAGATCAGGGATCTAATTTTATGTCTGAACTAATGAAACAGCTTTGCCACTTACTAAAAATACGTAAATTACGCACAACTCCGTTACACCCTCAGTGCAACGGGCGCACAGAAAGAGTTCATCGGACAATTGGCAAGATGCTTAGTTATTATATTAACGAACAACATTCCAATTGGGATACGTATTTACCAATAATCGTGTCGGTATACAACGCCAAAACGCATGAAGCAACTGGCATGTCACCTTATGAAGTGGTCTATGGGAGAAAAATGCCGTCCCCTTTTGAGGTAATCAGGCAGAAAAACGGAAAAGTCGGAGAAACAGTAAGAGATTTCAGTCGAATGATGAAGGATGTATGGAAAAAGGTTCAAAAATCTAATACAAAGGCTTTGGAACGACAGGAAAGATTAGGTAATACCCAAGCTAAATATCCAAATTACAAAATAGGTCAGTGGGTTATGGTTTCAACTCCTTATATTGCGAGAGGAAAAACGAAGAAATTTGTAACAAACTACAGAGGTCCTTACCAAATTATTGAGATCACGTCACCAGTCAACGTTAAATTGCAACTGCCCACCCGAACTACCATTGTGCATGCAAGTCGTTTAAAACCTTTCAAGGGCGCTCCAGATGTAATTCCTTCAACAATAGTGTCTGCTTTTCCGAAGGGTGGAGGAAGTTCCCGTAAAGGAAAAAGAGTGGCCACGCCAGCACAGCATACAGACATGGCACCATACAATCTTCGATCAAGAGTGCGAATGTCCTAGTTGAATCTTAGTAGACTGTAGTATACATATGTAAATAATTAATAAATGATAATGGTTTATTTTTTAAGAAAGAAAAGTTGATCGTAGAAATATGTAGATCTTGTAGTTAACAATGTATTCCTTCTTTTCTTTGTTTTTGTGTTTACTAGGTTGGTAGGTTCATAACCATGTTGTTTGCTCTTTTCAGAAAACGCCATGCAAAGCATTTCCTACACAAAACCTGTCCTACCTCAATGACTCCCTTGACAGTTCCCTTCTGAAGTCATTAGATATGTTCATAAACTCACAGCAAGGCAAAATTGATGCCAATGTTATGATGCAACATGTCCTAAAATTAAAAGGTGAACGCAAAACGAAAATTATAACGCTAGGAACGGGTATATCTGGAACCTTTGTGTTGGTGTTTCTACTTTGTACAGTTTTCTTTTATCTAAGACAAAAAACGAAGCCCAATAATAATATACCACTTCATCAAATCCCTGTTACCTGGATACCACACTCTTAACTGGTGTACTTCAGTAGTTTATTTTTCAGCACTAGTGTATTAATTTTGTTTATTGTACTTCATTCTTTATTAAACAGTCTCATGTTAAAATAAACAATACTGTAGAATAGATATTCTTGCATTAGTATAGGGTACATTAAACAGGTGTTGCTATGTTACTTTCTAAGTGAATAATCTATTTTTGTTATTCATTGTCATCAAGATTTGTTACACTTATTACAACGATTTATGTGTACACTATGTGATTCATGACCGTACAGTGCTTTGGTAAAGTGATAAAGTATTTTCCACATACTTAATATGAAGCGTGTGTAATCTTTTAAGTCGAGAGTATTCATTACTTGTGCTTTTGCCGTGTGAAGAGTGGAGGAATGTTGAGTGGTAAATTCAAGGGCGAATTTCTCCGAAGGGTGGAGGAATGTTGAGTGGTACTTAAGTAAATAAATTAGTGAAATCATAGTGAACTAGAAATTAGGATATAAATGAAAAACTTGGTTTAGTTTAGAGAGTTACATACTGGCATTCAGCAGGCAAAACAGCAGAACAGAAGAGACAATGACCCTGAAGTCAGCAAATTCCACATAAGCGGGCGCTGTCGATTCAGCCGTCAGGGCATCGCCCGAACGGCTCACGTGTTTCTCAGTTGTCGTATGTGAGCAAAGGCCCTCGCCTACATCCCAAGAGCCAATGACCGACGTTAAGAAGATTCTTCGAGAAGCTTTTCAACGTGACAGAAGAGGCAATGACCGGCTCACGTGTTTCTCAGTCGTCACATGTGATCAAAGGCCCTCACCTACATTCCAAGAGCCAACGACCGACGTTAAGAAGATTCTTCGAGAAGCTTTTCAACGTGACAGACGAGGCAATGACCGTGAAGTCGTTCACCTCCAGTAAACTGAAGTGAATAAATACGCGAGACGCAGTGGGTCAGACAGATGCAGATGAAGTCAGATGAAGACGGAGGCGGAGACGAAGACGAAGACGAGAGACGAAGGAAGAAAAGAAGAGTAGCAGTAGTTTTCAGTCAGTTTCGGTGCTGAAGACCGTCATGCAAGAAGAGTCTGCATCATGCACAGACGAACCAAGTCCGCCGCTGTAATGGAATAGCAAGCAGCCGCCGTAGCGCCAGAAGACAGAAGTTAAAAGGTATTTGAAGTCTGGTTTTTACATACCCGGGTGACTCGTGAGGACGGGAAGGAGACGGCCTCACATCAGTAGTCACCTGTGAGCTGGGATGAAGACCTGACAGCCGAAGACTGGCAAGCGGGAGTCCGTGGTTCGAGTCCGGGACACTGGCCTTCCCCCGCCGCGCCGCTCCGCTGGTCGACGCACAACACACGCGGCCGCATAGAGAAGAGAAACACTGGGACGCGACACCCAAGATATCATCCGATGCACGATTTCGCTCGCAATAATTAAACGGGCCACCTCGCGCTGCGCGTCTCCCGTCAACTGAGCGAGACAGCGACACGAGATACACACCGCTACGCGTAATCAGACGCCGCCGCCGCCGCCGCCGCTGCCGCAGCAGAAGACTTCACAAACGACACAGCTGCCGCTCTCCGAACCAGAACATCCCGTAAGATACAGTTGTACAAATCTTCAATAAAAGTTATCTTATGTAAAAATGATGTTTCATTCGACCTCATACCCGAGCCAAGGAAGAACCCACCCTGCCCACATGTTGTTAAGAGAGAAAAGTTAATTTATTTAATATTTTCACCCTGACAGAATGCTTTAGAATGCTCATCCTGACAATTGATAGCATCAAAAGAGAAAACCCAGTTACATTTAGTGACAGAAGTGTCACATTTAGTAACACAACTGTTACATTTGATGTCAGAAGTCGTTTTAGTTGTTACATATCATAGCATTTAGAGAGAAATTATGGGAAGAAGGCTGAAATAAATTTATAAAAAAGACAGTGTTAGTGGAAAATTTAACCCTTTCTTAAACATATTGTCACAGCAGTTTGAGTCTTGTATTCCCCTAAAAGAAATAACAGTAAAATAGAACAAAGGCAAAGATAATGGCTGTACAACTCCTGAGATAAAAGTATCTTATGCTAGGAAGAGAAGGTTCTATTTATTTCAGAGAACAAGGAGTAATAATTATTTCAAATTCTATTATGAACAGCATTATAGAAACCTCTAAACTTTCATTAAAAAGCCAAACTCATGTACTATGCTCCAAAAAATTAAACACTCCAAGAATATAGCAAAAACTATTTGGGACATTATTAAACCAGAACAACCAAAACTAATCATCAAAATGAAATAAAGTCCCCTACAACATAACCCTGGCAGAAATGGCAACATTTTCAAATCACTGGCCACCAAAGCGAATGATTACTTCTTTATAGTGCTTGCAAACATTACAACCAGTAATTAACAGATGCATCAGATTTACTTGTGCAGACACCACATGCGTCACCAACAGAAACTAGTTTCAGAACTACTACCCCTAAAGAGACTACAGAATTCATTAGGTCAACAAAAGGTAGTAGTTCTGCTGCATATGATGCTGTATCCTGCAGATTATTAAATCCTTGTGCTGACTTGTCATATTTAAGCCATCTTTGTAATCAGCCAGTGACCTAGGGCATATTTCCTGAGATACGTAAATATGCTGCAGTTGACACCCACCTAGAAAATTCACTATGTAGTGGAGATGCTGAGTCATAGATAGCCACAACACACACACACACACACACACACACACACACACGCACACACACACACACACAGAGAGAGAGAGAGAGAGAGAGAGAGAGAGACACCAGATGCAACTCACACATGCAAGACCACAGTCTCTGGCTGCTGAGGGCAGACTATGAGCTGTAGCACATGATGGGAGATGGAAACTGGTTGTGGGGGGTTACAAGGAAGCTGGGGTGGGGAGGGGGAGGGCTAGCAGGGTAGGGGTGGATAATGGTGATGTGCTGCTTGTGGGAATGTATAGGGAGTATAGGGCAGCTAACTACATTTGGAAAAGGTTAGAGAGAGGGTGGGCTTAGTAGAAAAGGAGAGAAGTAAAAAGACTGTGGGTTCTTTGGTGGAATAGAGGGCTGTGTAGCGTCGGAATGGGAACACGGAAGTAGCTATATGGGTAAGAACAATGAATAATGAAGGTTGAGACCAGGAGGGTTACAGGTATATAGGATATATTGCAGGGAGAGTTCCAACCTACACAATTCAAAAAAGCTGGTGTTCGTGGGGAAGGATCCAGTTGGCACAGGCTGTGAAGCAGTCATTGAAATGAAGAATGTCAAATTGGGGGTGTGCTCAGCAAGGGGTTGGTCCAGCTGTTTCTTGTCCACAGTTTTTTGATGGCCACTCATGTGGACAGATAGCTTGCTGATTGACATGCCCATGCAGAATGCAGCACAGTGGTTGCAGATTGGCTTTTATATCATGTGACTGATTTCACAGGTAGCCCTGCCTTTGATGGGATAGGTGCTTGACTGGACTGAAGTCGATGGTGGCGGGGGGATGTATGGGAGGAGATCTTGTATCTAGGTCTATTATAGGGATACGAGTCATGATGCAAGGAGTTCGGAGCAGGGATTCTGTAGGGGTGGATGGGGATATTGTGTGATTCGGTGGGTTGCAGAATACCATTGGGGAGGGGTGGGGAGGACATTCCTCATTTCAGGGCATGATGGGTAGTAGTGGAATGTGATTCAGATGCTCCAGTCCTGGGTGGTACTGAGTCATGAGAGAAATGCTCCTCTGTGGCCAGACAGTAGGACTTTGGGAGGTGGTGTGTGACTGGATTGATAAGGCACAGGAGATCTGTTTTTGTACTAGATTGGGAGGTAGCTACAGCCTGAGAAGGAAGGCTCAGTGAGACTCTCAGTATATTTTGAGATGGACTACTCATCACTACAGATTTGACAGCCATGGGTTGCTAGGCTATACGGAAGAGACTTCTTGGTATGCAATGGGTGGCAGCTGTTGAAGTGGAGGTATTGCTAGTGGTTGATAGGTTTGATGGTTGTAACCATCTTTGAGGTGGAGGTCAATGCTGATGAAGGTAGTTTGTTGGGTTGAGTAGGACCAGGTGAAGTGAAAGGGGATGATGGTGCTGAGATTCTGGAGGAATGTGGATGGCTGTTCTCACCCTCAATCCAGATCATGAAAATGACATCAATTAATTTGGCATTATGGGTGTTCAGGAAGGATTCCTCTAGATGGCCCATGAATAGGTTGGCATAAGATGATTGTTTGTAGGTAATGCCTTAAAAGGAGAAGTATTGTGGGTTACGATGTAGTTGGTCATAGTGACTAGGAAGGAAGTCGCAACTTGGAATCTGTTGGACAGTGGGAAATGTAGTGTTCAATAACAGAAAGGCCGTGGGCATTAGGGATGTTAGTGTAAAGGGAGGTGGCATCAGCAGTGACGAGCAGGGGACCATGTGGTAAAGGAACAGGAACTGTGGAGTGTTGGTGTAGGAAATAGTTTGTATTTTTTACATAGCAGGGTAGGTTTCAGGTAATAGGGTGCAGGTGTTGGTCTACGAGAGCAGAGATTCTCTCAGAGGGGGCACAGTAACTGGCCACAGTGGAGCATGCTGGGTGGTTGGGTTTATGGAGTTTAGGAACCATATAGAAGGTAGGAGTGCATGGAGTGGTATGGGTGAGGAGAGAGATGAACTCTGGGGAGAGATTCTGGGATGGGCCTAAGGATTTGAAGAAAAACTGGAGATCCTGCTGTATTTCTGGAATGGGGTCACTGTGGCAGGTTTTGTAGGTGGATGAATCTGACAGCTGGCCAAGTCCTTTTGGCAGGTGATCCTTGCAGTTTTAAACAACAGTGGTAAAACCTTTTCTCAGCAGGTAGGATTGTAAGGTGAGGATCACTTTTCAGGTGGTGGACTGCAGTTCTTTCTACAAATGTAAGGTTAGTTTGCATGTTGAGGGATTTGTGGAATGATGGTGAGACAAGGTTCAAGGTTGAGAAATTCTGGAAAGTTAACAGGGGGTGGGTTGGGGGCAGTTGGGGGGGGATCAAGTTTGGATGGAGGAGTGAACAGAGTCAGGCAGGGTTTAACATTGGTCTTTGGTTGATTCGGATCGATAGGGTTGGTGGCAAAAAAATTATTTCCATTGTAGGAACTGAGCTAAGGAGAGAAGGTCTTTAATAAATCATGCATGATTGAATCTGGTAGTGGGGCAAAAGATGAGGCCTTTGTAATAGACTGATACTTCTGCGGGGCTAAGGCTTTTGGAGGAAAGTTTCATGACTGTGTTTTGGGTCTCTTTAGGTTCTGGATTTTGTATGTTGTTGGGAGGAAGTTTTTGAGGGTGGGGTAAATGTAGTAGGTAAAAGGGTTTGTCAGCTATAAGTGGATGTGGAGGAGATTTGAAGGTTGTTGCAAAGGTGGTGGATAGTGGTAGTCCAAGGCGGGAGCCTAGCCACCTATGGCCGTCACATCTGTAGTGTTCAGTCCATCACAAAATATACTGAGGCTCTCAGTGAGGCCTTCACAGATCGTAATTACCCTCCCACACTTGTACAAAAATGGATTTCACATGCCTAATCTCACCAATCACCAATCACCTCCTGAAGTCCCACCATCAGGCCACAGAGGAGCATTCCCCTCGTGACTCAATGCCACCCAGTTTGGAACAACTGAATCACATTCTCCACCATGGTTTCAATTACCTCTCATTGTGCCCTGAAATGAGGAATGTCCTATTCACTATCCTTTCCACTCCTTCCACTGTGTACCAAACCTACACAATATCCTTCTCCATTGCTATACAATCCTTGCTCCCAACTCCTCACTTCATGGCTCATATCCCTGTAATAGATCTAGATGCAAGGCCTATCCCAAACAGCCTCACACCACCATCACTTTAGACCAGTCACAATCATCACCTATCCCATCAAAGATTGGGCTACCTGTGAAATTAGTCATGTGATCTACAAGCCAATCAGCAACCACTGCATTCAACATGGGCATGACAACCAACAAGCTTTCAGTCTGCATGAATGGCCACCGACAAACTCTGGCCAAATAACAGGTGGACCACCCTGTTGCTGAGCACACTACCCAACATGACATTCTCCATTTCAATGGCTGCTTCACAGCCTGTGCCATCTGGATCCTTCCTTCCAACACCAGCTTATCTGAATTGTGCAGGTGGGAACTCTCCATGCAACACATCCTGTGTTCCCATAACCCTCCTGGCCTCAACCTTCGTTAGTCAGGGTCCTTGCCTATATTGCCCCTTCCCTGTTCCAGTTCCAGCACTGTACAGCCCTGTGTTCCACCAATGAACCCATACTCTTTTTACTTCTCTCCTTTTCTGCTACCCCCTCCCCCCCACCCCCTCTCCCCGCCCCTCCACCCTCCATCTAACCTCCCAACTGCACCTGGCTGCCCTACACTTGCTCTACCTCATCCCTGTATGCTCCCACAAACAGCACTTTACTGTCCCCCACTCTACTCTGCTATCCCTCCCCCTCCCTTCCCCAGCCTCCTCCTTACTTCACCACCCGGTTGTGTCTCAATCATGCACTGCTGCTTGAAGTCTGGCTTCAGTAGCTGAAGACTGCGATCATATTTGTGCGAGTTGTGTTTGCGTGAATGTGTGTGTATGTTGTCTATTTCTGACAAAGGCTGTGTTGGTCGAAAGCTCACTTTCTGACAGTCTTTTCGTTGTGCCTGTCAGAGACTTCGCATCTTCATCTGGTGAGTGGAACTATGCTTCTTATAATGTTGTTACATTCCATCCTAGATTTTCCGTTGTTTGATTTTGCCTGATGGCTTTCCTTCCATCCTGTAAGCCAGTGATGTTTTCCTTTGTTACTATTTTCTAATGCATCACTATACTCAATGTCCATCCTTCTTCCTCTTCTTTCCTATGTTTCTCTTGTCACCTTACAAACTGCAGAGCATGCTCTGCTATGAGCCACGCTACAACAACCATCTTGGCCACACACGAGAGGCAGCAACAAGACTGCTGACTGTTGGTGCAAAATCTCATGTCTTACATTACTCCCTCCAATATCATTAATCCTATTCCTTCAAGTTGATCTCTGTTCCTGCGTCACTCTCACATATTTTTGCATGTTATTTCACATACCTTTCTGTGCTGCACAAACTTGTATCTCATCCTACAGCCCTCCCCCCTTCCCCCAGTACTTCTGCTCTCCATTCTGGTTTGTACCTACTAACTTCATCTAGTCTAGTCACATCTGCTGTCCCCCTTCTTCACACGTATCCACCCTCAGACCTGCAAGGCAATTACAATCTTTTTATTTATTTTTTTCTTTGATCTTATTATTTCTTGATGCCTATTTCAGTTTCTTTTTGCATTTCACTATTGGCCTACTCCCTCAGATTTAATCTTGTTTCCCGTTACTTCATCCATTTCATCCTTTATGTGGTTTTTCCCACATGTTTGGGTGTGTATTTGTGAATTTTTTTAGATGTATTTCTACGTTATTTATGCACTTTTACGCATTTTTATCCACCACCATGGATACTTGATCCTTCCATCTGCGCCAATACAGAAGAGTTTCCTTATCTCTAGCCAGAACCCAGTCCCACATAATGTTCATGAGTTGTTGCTTGGCTCATGGGATCCCCCCCCCCCCCAACTGGCCCTAACATCAAATTACCCATCTCCAACTGCCACCCTTCCCCTTCCTTCCACAACCACCTCCATCTTTTCAGATTCTGTCTATCCTTAACTCTCACCAACACAGTCCTGCAAAACCATATCAATCAAACTCAAACATTTGTGCAGTATCTCCTCTCCATCTACAAAGTTCTCTTGCTATGCAATCCAAAATTCCTGGATTCCATATCACACATTGAAATTCTTGCCCTCCAGGAGTCAGAGCGATATGTACAACACCACGTCATAAAACTCTCTACCCTGTTCACTTCTTATTCCTGCCTTCGACTATGATTATCCACTACCTGTACAACAATCCCCAAACCTCCCCCACATCCTCTCATAGCTGACAAACCCTGTCTCACAGAACTGCTACATTTACCCTACCCTCAAAAACTCCTTCCTGCAAAATCAGCCTTTAACAGAATTCTCACTTTTTGCCCCATTCCCAAATTCAGTTATGCAGGACTTGTTAAAGATCTTCTCTCCTCCTCCTGGTGCCTAAACTGGAAACATTTTTTCAACACCAATGCCACCAATCACACACAACCAAAGACCAATGCTCAACCCTGCATGACTCAGTTCACTCCTCCATTCAACTGTGTTCGTACCCCACTGCCCCCAAAGCACCCCCTGTTAACTTTCCGAATTTATTAATCTCAAATTTTCTTTGCCATCATTCCACAAATCCGTCAATATGCAAACTAACCTTACATCTGCAGAAATAACTGGAATCAACCACCAAAAAAGCAGTTTGACCTTGTAATCCTACCTACTGACAAAGGCTCTGTCAATGTTGATTTGGACTGCAATGATTACCTGGCACAAGGACTTGGCCAAATGTCAGATTCATCTACATACAAACCCTGCCACAATGATCTCATTCCAGAAATACAGTAGGATCTCCAGTCTCTCCTCAAATCCTTAGGCTCATCCCAGAACCTCTCCTCAGAGTCCATCTCACTTCTCATTTCCACCAGTCACCACACTCCTACCATCTACATCCTTCCTAAAGTCCATAAACCCAACCACCCAGGATGCTCCATTGAGGTCTGTTACTGTGCTGGCACTGAGAGAATCTCTGCTCCCGTAACCAACAACTTCAACCTATTACCCGCAACCTACAATGTACAAGATACCAACTATTTCCTCCACCAACACTCTACAGTTCCTGTTACCTTACCACATGATCCCCTGCTCATCACTGCTAATGCCACCTCCCTTTACACTAACATTCCTAATGCCCATGGTCTTACTCGTATTGAACACTAACTTTCCCACTGCCCAAGGGATTCCAATCTACAACCTCCTTCCTAGTCATCATGAGGATCTACATCCTCACCCACAATTACTTCTCCTTTGAAGGCATTACCTACAAACAAATCCAGGGTACAGCTCTGGGCATCCACGTGCACCATCCCAAGCCAACCTACTCATTGGCCATCTAGAAGAATCCTTCCTAAACATCCAGAATCGCAAACATCTCACCTCGTTCCATTTCATTGAGGACATCTTTGTGATCTGGATCAAGGGTGTGGACATTTCATCCACATTCCTCCAGAATTAATGGAGAACAGGGTAGAAAGTGCTGACCTTCTATACAGCCTAGTCACCCATGGCCTTCTCATGTGTAATGATGATCAGTCCCTCTCAAAATGTACTCAGAGTCTCACTGAGGCCCCCACAGGCCATAATTACCCTTCCAACCTTGTACAAAAACAGCTCTGCCATGCCTTATCACACACCACCTCCCAAAGTCCCACCGTTCAGCCACAGAGAAGCATGCCCTTTATGACTCAGTGCCACCCGAGAATAGAGCAGCTGAATCATATTTTCTGTTAGGGTTTTGACTACCTCTCATCATGATCTGAAATGAGGAGTGTTCTACCCACTATCCTTTCCACCCCTCCCACAGTAGTATTCTGCCACCTGCTGAACCAACAAAATATCCTCATCCATCCCTACACACCCCTGCTCCCAACCCTTGCCTCATGGCTCAGATCCCTGAAATAGACCTAGATGCAAGGTCTCTCCCATACATTCTCCCGTCACCACCTACTCCAGTCTGTTTACAAGCATCACCTATCCCATCAGAGACAGGGCTACCAATTAAAACAGTCATCTGATTTATAAGCTAAGCTACAACTGCTGTGCTGCATTCTACACGGGCACAAAACCAACCAGCTGTCTGTCCACATGAGTGCCCACCGACAATCTGCGACCAAGAAGCAGTTGGATCACCCCACTGCTGAGCACACCACCCAGCACAATGTTCTTACTTTCAGTAACTACTTCACAGCCTGTGCCACCTGGAACCCTCTCACCAATACCAGCTTTTTCGATTGCACATGTGTGAACTCTCCTTGCAATAGTCCTACTTTCCCATGATCCTTCTCATCTCAAACTTCGTTAGTCACTGTCCTTACCCAGTAGCCCCTTCCCTGTTCCCATTCCAGCACTACACAGCCTTCTATTCCATCGACAATGCACAGTCTTTTTTAATTCTCCCCTTTCCCGCTACCTCCACCCCCTCTTTCTAACCTCCCAACTGCACATAGTTGCCCTGCCCTCTCTCCACTTTGCCCCTGCATGCTCCGACAAGCAGAACTTTACCATCCCCTGCCCCTATCCTGCCTGCCCAGCCTTCTCCTTACCCTCACCACCCGGTTGCATTTGCCATCATGCATCAGCAGCCAGAGACATGTGAGTTGTGTGTGTGTGTGTGGGGGGGGGGGTCTATTTCTGATGAAGGCCTTGTTAGTTGAAAGCTCATTTTCTGACAGTTTTTTTGTTGTGCCCATCTGTGACTCAGCATTTCCGCTATATGGTGAGTAGCAACTACCCTTCTCATAATCTGTACATTCCATCCTGGATTTTCCATTGTTTGACTCCACCAAGAAAACTGTTTGGGAGAACATTGACTCATTTAATTCCGCAGAACTTATTACCATCTCTCAGTTTGGCTCTTATTCTCCACAAAGAAAGCACTAAAACATAAACAAATGACGTTCTAGCAAAATTAAACAAGAAAAATTATTCTATTATGACCCTCACAAGTCTTTGATTGTGTGGGTTATAAAATTCTACTTAGCAAATGAAAGTGTTGTGGCATTAAAATAGTATTCATCTAGAATGAGTGAAATCCTACCGCCATAACAGAAACAGAGGTTCTCATTAAGAGACTGTATCCCTGGAATGAAAATAACATCAGAATAGGGGAACATAAGATTCAGAGTGCCACAGGAATCAGTACTGGCTGCACTCTTCTTGCTACTCTACATAAATGATGTTCCAATGATTTCAAATGACAATTCAAAAACTGTGAAAACAATCAATT
Organism: Schistocerca nitens; assembly: GCF_023898315.1. Taxonomy (NCBI): domain Eukaryota; kingdom Metazoa; phylum Arthropoda; class Insecta; order Orthoptera; family Acrididae; genus Schistocerca; species Schistocerca nitens. Next base: position 11,658,682 of record NC_064620.1, read on the forward strand.
ATCAATGAAATTATAGAATTGCATCTAAAAACAGGGATGATGTGACTTACCAAACAAAAGTGCTGGCAGGTCGATAGACACACAAACAAACACAAACATACACACGAAATTCAAGCTTTCACAACCAACAGTTGCTTCATCAGGAAAGAGGGAAGGAGAGGGAAAGACGAAAGGATGTGGGTTTTAAGGGAGAGGGTAAGGAGTCATTCCAATCCCGGGAGCAGAAAGACTTAGCTTAGGGGGAAAAAAGGACAGGTATACACTTGCGCGCACACACACATATCCATCCACACATACACAGACACAAGCAGACATTTGTAAAGGCAAAGAGTTTGGGCAGAGATGTCAGTCGAGGTGGAAGTACAGAGGCAAAGATGTTGTTGAATGACAGGTATGAGTGGCGGCAACTTGAAATTAGCAGAGATTGATGCCTGGTGGGTAACGGGAAGAGAGGATATATTGAAGAGCAAGTTCCCATCTCCGGAGCTCGGATAGGTTGGTGTTGGTGGGAAGTATCCAGATAACCCAGATGGTGTAACACTGTGCCAAGATGTGCTGGCCGTGCACCAAGGCACGTTTAGCCACAGGGTGATCCTCATTACCAACAAACACTGTCTGCCTGTGTCCATTCATGCGAATGGACAGTTTGTTGCTGGTCATTCCCACATAGAAAGCTTCACAGTGTAGGTAGGTCAGTTGGTAAATCACGTGGGTGCTTTCACACGTGGCTCTGCCTTTGATCGTGTACATCTTCCGGGTTACAGGACTGGAATAGGTGGTGGTGGGAGGGTGCATGGAACAGGTTTTACACCGGGGGCAGTTACAAGGGTAGGAGCCAGAGGGTAGGGAAGGTGGTTTGGGGATTTCATAGGGATGAACTAAGAGGATACGAAGGTTAGGTGGACGGCGGAAAAGGATGGATCTCATTTCAGGGCAGGATTTGAGGAAGTCGTATCCCTGCTGGAGAGCCACATTCAGAGTCTGATCCAGTGCCGGAAAGTATCCTGTCACAAGTGGGGCACTATTGTGGTTCTTCTGTGGGAGGTTCTGGGTTTGAGGGGATGAGGAAGTGGCTCTGGTTATTTGCTTCTGTACCAGGTCGGGAGGGTAGTTGCAGGATGCGAAAGCTGTTTTCAGGTTGTTGGTGTAATGGTTCAGGGATTCCGGACTGGAGCAGATTCGTTTGCCACAAAGACCTAGGCTGTAGGGAAGGGACCATTTTATGTGGAATGGGTGGCTTCCAGGAATTTCTGACTTCCAGCCTTGCCTCTCAATCCTTCTTAAAAAACCTTAATCCTACTCCCAACATCACCACTGCTGAAGCCCAGGCTATCTGTGATCTGAAGGCTGACCGATCCATGGTCATTGTTCCAGCGGACAAGGGTTCCACGACCGTGGTACTTGATCGTCGGGAGTATGTGGCTGAGGGACTGTGTCAGCTTTCAGACAACACCACATACAAAGTTTGACAAGGTAATCCCATTCCTGATGTCCAGGCAGAGCTTCAAGGAATCCTCAGAACCTTAGGCCCCCTACAAAACCTTTCACCTGACTCCATCAACCTCCTGACCCCACCGACATCCCGCACCCCTACCTTCTACCTTCTTCCTAAAATTCACAAACCCAATCATCCCGGCCGCCCCATTGTAGCTGGTTACCAAGCCCCCACAGAACGTATCTCTGCCTACGTAGATCAACACCTTCAACCCATTACTTGCAGTCTCCCATCCTTCATCAAAGACACCACCCACTTTCTCGAACGCCTGGAATCCTTACCCAATCTGTTACCCCCGGAAACTATCCTTGTAACCATTGATGTCACTTCCTTATACACAAATATTCCGCACGTCCAGGGCCTCGCTGCGATGGAGCACTTCCTTTCACGCTGATCGCCTGCCACCCTACCTAAAACCTCTTTCCTCATTACCTTAGCCAACTTCATCCTGACTCACAACATCTTCACTTTTGAAGGCCAGACATACCAACAATTAAAGGGAACAGCCATGGGTACCAGGATGGCCCCCTCGTACGCCAACCTATTCATGGGTCGCTTAGAGGAAGCCTTCTTGGTTACCCAGGCCTGCCAACCCAAAGTTTGGTACAGATTTATTGATGACATCTTCATGATCTGGACTCACAGTGAAGAAGAACTCCAGAATTTCCTCTCCAACCTCAACTCCTTTGGTTCCATCAGATTCACCTGGTCCTACTCCAAATCCCATGCCACTTTCCTTGACGTTGACCTCCACCTGTCCAATGGCCAGCTTCACAAATCCGTCCACATCAAACCCACCAACAAGCAACAGTACCTCCATTATGACAGCTGCCACCCATTCCACATCAAACGGTCCCTTCTCTACAGCCTAGGTCTTCGTGGCAAACGAATCTGCTCCAGTCCGGAATCCCTGAAATACTACACCAACAAACTGAAAACAGCTTTCGCGCTGAATGTGGCTCTCCAGCAGGGATACGACTTCCTCAAATCCTGCCCTGAAATGAGATCCATCCTTCATGAAATCCTCCCCACTCCACCAAGAGTGTCTTTCCGCCATCCACCTAACCTTTGTAACCTCTTAGTTCATCCCTATGAAATCCCCAAACCTCCTTCCCTACCCTCTGGATTCTACCCTTGTAACCGCCCCTGGTGTAAAACCTGTCCCATGCACCCTCCCACCACCACCTACTCCAGTCCTGTAACCTGGAAGGTGTACACGATCAAAGGCAGAGCCACATGTGAAAGCACCCACGTGATTTACCAACTGACCTGCCTACACTGTGAAGCTTTCTATGTGGGAATGACCAGCAACAAACTGTCCATTCGCATGAATGGACACAGGCAGACAGTGTTTGTTGGTAATGAGGATCACCCTGTGGCTAAACATGCCTCGGTGCACGGCCAGCACATCTTGGCACACTGTTACACTGTCCGGGTTATCTGGATACTTCCCACGAACACCAACCTGTCAGAACTCAGGAGATGGGAACTTGCCCTTCAGTATATCCTCTCTTCTCGTTATCCGCCAGGCCTCAACCTCCACTAATTTCAAGTTGCTGCCGCTCATACCTCACCTGTATTTCAATAACATCTTTGCTTCTGTACTTCCACCTCGACTGACATCTCTGCCCAAACTCTTTGCCTTTACAAATGTCTGCTTGTGTCTGTGTATGTGCAAATGGATATGTGTGTGTGTGCGAGTGTATAACTGTTTTTTTTTTCCCCCTAAGGTAAGTCTTTCCGCTCCTGGGATTGGAATGACTCCTTACCTTCTCCCTTAAAACCCACATACTTTCGTCTTTCCCTCTCCTTCCCTCTTTCCTGATGAAGCAACCATTGGTTGCGAAAGCTTGAATTTTGTGTGTATGTTTGTGTTTGTTTGTGTGTCTATCGACCTGCCAGTGCTTTTGTTTGGTAAGTCACATCATCTTTGTTTTTGGATATATTTTTCCCACGTGGAATGTTTCCCTCTATTATATTCAAATTATAGAATTGGATAGATAAAAAATCTACTCACCAAGTGGAGGCAGAACACACATATTAAAGACTGTTGTGATTGGCAAACTTTTGGAGCCAGTGACTCCTTCTTCAGGTAGAAGGGTTGAAAAGGACTAGAGAGGTCTAGGAAAAGGGCTAGGTTTTGGGCAATGTCACCCAGATCCACAGGTCAGATGAGACTTCCCGTACAGGATGAGAAGGAAAGACTGATTGTTGGGTACTGCATTGGATGAGATTTGAAAACCTGAGAGATTAAAGGTGGAAGCCAGGGTAATATGGAAGACTGAGATTGGTACTAAAACATCATGCATGAGTTAAGAAGAGTGAGAAGCTAAGTGCATTGTACATAACACAGGTGGGAGAGGCATTAAAAAGTAGACAGGTTAGACAATGAAAGCTGTAGAAAACTAAAACAGAGTGAAGCAAAGAGTAGTTACAGTGAAGAAAAGCTGAGATGGAAGAAATTATCGTAAATTAAGGCCAGCTGGGTTGTGAGAACCAAGGACATGTTGTAGTGAAAGTTCTCAACTGCAGAGTTCTGAGAAACTGGTGTCTGAGTGAAGAATCCAGATGGCGCATGTGGTGAAACAGGTGCCGAGGTCATGAACGTCATGTTGTAGAGCATGCTCTGCAACAGGATATTGTGAGTTACCTGTCTGCCTAAGCCCATTCATCCTAACAGATAATTTGGTGGTAGTCATGCTGATGTAGAAGGCTGAACAGGTTTACATAGTAGCTGGTATATGACATGGGTTGTTTCGCAAATGGTTCTCCCTTTGGTAGTATATGTTTTGCCAATTACAGGGCTATTATAGGTGGTGGTAGGAGGGTGCATAGGGCAAGTCTTGCAGTGGGGATGGTCACAGGGGTGGGAGCCATTGGGTAGAAAGATGGATGCAGAAGGAGCATAGGGTCTGACAAGAATATTGCGGAGATTGGGAGGGTGAGGGAAAGCTGTTCTTTGTGTAGTGGACAACATTTCAGACAGAATGGATCTCATTTCAGGGCATGATCTTAGGAAGTCATGGCTGTGTCAAAGTAGCTGATTAACACATTCCAGACCAGGGTAATATTGAGTCACCAGTGGGTTGCTCTGAATCTGTTTTGTGGAGGCATCAGCAGCACCAGGAATGGATGTGATGACCCAGGAAATCTGCTTTTTGACTACACTGATTGGGTAATTACATGCGGTGAAGGCTGAGGTGAGAATGGTGGTGTATTGCTGTAAAGAGTCTGCATCTGAACAAATATGTTTGCCTCGGATGCCAAGGCTGTATGGGAGGGAATGTTTGAAATGGAAAGGATGGCAGGAAAATGGGAATCTCTACCAGTCAAAAAGAAAATTAAAAACACACCTCACTTGCCAATATTTCCACAAATTATATGATTCCACAGTGTCTATAATTAGATTTCCAGTTTCAAAATGCTGTACAAAGAGAACCACTGCTCAGAATGACATCAAATTTGAACAGCATACTATTGATACAGAGGAAAACTTCATGGAAAAAAAAAGAAAATTTTACTAGCACAGATGGGGCTGTAAGTGTCTTAACGTAAATGGGTTCATCTACAAATGAGAAATGAACCACAATATGATGGCTATGGTTGGAGATGCACATTATATTATTCATACTGACTGCACAAGCATGGCAGTCAACAACTGTGACCTGTTATTAAATCCACCATGACAAGGTTGCACTACATTGGATGGGAGAAATGTTTTCTAATTGCCCTGAGGTAAAAAACCACATAAAAAGCAAAATGACTTTGGTTTCTAATTGTTGTGAGACTGCTGCATGGCATGTTCAATACACTGTCCACTGTTTTCTGCCACAAGCTGAAATTGAGAAACAGCATGCTACCACAACAGGTCTGAGTGTCTTGGGTATCTTCGTCAGAATGTGTTGCACAGTGCATGCCTTCAGTTAAGATAAGTTCATACTTGGAGCACTGAACACAACATCTTTCAGATAATCCAACAGCCAGATGTCAAACAGATTAAGGTCAAGTGATCGAGATGGCCAGACTGTAGGGAAACGACAGCTGATAATTCTAGCATTTTTGAAATGTCTCAACAGCAGGCGCTTCACAGGCTGTGCAATTTATGGAGTGCTATCTAGCACAAAAATGACCCTATCCACACTATTGAAGGGTTGGAATGATGTTGGTAAGAACCTATCTCCTTGAAAACAAATGGCCCTATGATAAACAATGAGGTCAACCCACACCACACACTCACCTTTGCAGAGTGAAGTGGTACCGATGAATGTGCATGCAGATTTTCTGTTGCTCATATTCTGCAATTCTGTTTACTGACATGTCACTGGAGATGGAAATGGGCTTTGTCTGTCCACAGAATACTCTGTCTGCTTCCATGTGAGCCAGAAATTCCAGAGCGAATATTTGTATTGCTGGCAGGTCAGCTGGAAGCAACATCTGAAGATGGTGAGAAGTTTCCCATTAAAGTTCCTCAGCTAGGATCAAAATACTAAACCTTTGTTATCAGCTTCAAAGAGTTGATCTTGCTGCTATTGCTGCAGAAAACAAGAATAAACAGAAGTCCTGGTGTTACAAACACTGGCCTAGGGGGTAGTAATGCCCACATTAATTTGTGACACATGTAGTTTTGAGTTTCTAACTTGTTTATTTCAAGATACCACTGTACGAAGTTGGCACAATTTGTGCCTTTTAGAACTGATTACATGGCTACTATAGTGAGCGGTACAGGTGCAGGGTCAACACTTCAAGAAAATTCCACATTGAATCATATATACATTTTACTACAATGACGTGATCATTAGAAACAGAAAATTTAAGAATTACAATAAATTTTGGCACACAAAAGTACATTAAATAAGATTAAATAAAACATAAAATAAAATGACATTACATAACATATGAATTTTGTTACAGAGTAGTCTCATCCCCAATGAAAATAGACAAGTAAAAATAACAACATATTACATTTTAGTGGATTATTCATAAAATGAATATAAATTCTTTGTAGCATATTTCCTAGCTTTAATAAAAAAAGTACTTCATTTCAGTAAAACAATCTTTTCGAAATCAGGTCTGGCAGATAGGATAATGATTTGTAATTACCCACTTACACTAATATTATAATTGGGTCCTGTTATTCATTTTTTTGAATTACATTACTTTTAAACTATGCATAATCAATAGTGTTCAGATCAATATGCACTTAAAACCCACAAAATATACACCAAAACTCCTCAAAATATGCAATTAAAATATGCTCTTACTGCTAGTATATGCCTTTAATTATGCAACTAAAATTCTTTAATTATGCATTTATCATAGATAAATTCTTTAAAATATGCATCTTATTTGGGAAAATTAATGAATAAACATCAAATATTTTCAATAATGGCTATAATTCGATGACTAAAATGACATATATCACAGGTAAATTCTAAAAATTAGAGTTTGTTTGAACTACCAACATTTTTTCCATATTTTCTTCTTGAAAATTATTCCTGTGGTCAGATAATAACATTTTCAATCTTGAAAATGATCGTTCAACATCACATGATTTTGCAGATGAAATCATTTAGATGCCCGGAGTGTTTCTCTCCTTCCCGTAAGTGAGCGATCTTCCGAATTGTAGGCCAACCACGATTTCTACGAAGAACTGCATCCAATTTTCTTCTAAGTCTCTCACTGATCAGACCTGGCAAACTCTTGCTCTGTGTCCTGAGTCCTTCAACGAAAGCCTCTGCCTTCATAACTTCCATGTTACGAGTCTCAAGTTCCTCAATTAGGTCTGGAAGGCCACCCAAGTGCGCTCAGATGAAAGACAGGCTGTGTAACATGCTGGAATTCTTCATGGCGTCCTTGGCTTTTGGAATGGCTAAATTTTTGCTATCTTCAAAGCCCTTTAGGACATGGAACAAGAAAGTAGTAATCTAGTGAATGTCGGTTTCAAGCTGAAAACTGCTGTACAGACAAATAAGCTTAATATTGGAATTCTATATTGTGTTAGTTTTCTTTACTTATTCAATTTATCCAGAACTACATATGCATCCATACCATTTCAACTTTTCTGTGGTTGTCTGCATAATATTTTGCAGCTGAAATCCACATTCCCCACCTTGTCAAGACTGGTCCAGGTGGCAGAGGACAGTCAGGGTGAGCAGCCCTGAAAGCTCTTACTTGACTTGGTGCCTTGATGAAAATCTTCTTTGCCAAAGATATAATGCTTTTGACCTCTGGCACTGTGGCTCTGACCTCTTCACCCACTTGATGGATGCCATGAGCCAGACACGTGAGCTGAATAATTGTAGGGTAAAACACCCGGAGACACTCTGCGGCCTGCGGCACTATACATCACAATGGCCAAAACCTTGTTTTCCCCATGTTTCTGATCTTCACTTCTCCATAGCATGCCCGAAAGAAAATCAAAGGATTTTACAAATTTTGCAAATTTTGTTATTATTTTATTATTGGCTTGGGACATGACGTGAAAAACTAATTATTGCTTCAGGATATGATGCGAAAAACTGCACTCTTATATTACCTATAATTAAAAAAAAAAACTATTCAATATCGGTGAAACTTACACAATTCTTCCTGCACTGTGCATGCAATTGTGGCGTGTGTCGTTTGTTCCACTTCTTTGCACAGTATGAGGTGTTCTTGTCCAGGCTTGTCAGCAGAGAGCTTTCCAACTATGACATGTGCCATATATCAACTGCAAGAATCAGTGGTTTTGTCAACAGGTAGCCAGACTGGAGAATCGCCAGTGTCTTTCCTAATATTCTCCAATGTCTGTAACAGAGAAACTAAATTTAAAAAAATACATATGAACATGTGGACACTATGTAGGAGATATACACATGAAAACAAACTATATCCCTATATTTTGACTATTTTCTCGTGTATATACACTGACCAAAATAACAGTCATTTAATTCACACAAATAATTATATTCCTTAAAAATAAATTTACTTTCTTTTTTGCAGTGAACTTTTTGAGACAGACTGTTGAAAAACTTCACTCACTTTAAATTTAGTTCTTTTTACGTTCAAGTAACAATGTTCATTTTACAAAAATAAACATTCAAATATAATTTAAATTTATTTTCCGAGTTTTTAAAAATTAAATGACTATTACTTTGGCCCATGTATATACCAAATTATATCCATTCACTTTCACATACCTTTTCATAACAATTACCGAGAAACCCTACCTTTTCATATAATGGGTCCACATAGTTCTCGTGAGGAATATCTTTCCTTGTGTATTTTTGCAAGAAGGTCCTTAATCCTTCATTCTCCAGCTTATTCAATGAGATGTTTGCTTTTATTAAAGCCTTGCAAAGATCTTTATTAAACTCATTTTTGTTGTCCATATGCTTTGAAATGAGGAGATCAATGGTTGCTGTGTAGTTTTTAACCATGTCTTGGTTACGTTGTTCTGGTGCTGAGATGTCTTTTTATGCTGACAAAGTTGAAATTTTTTCTCAACCTTGACCTAAAGCGTTGGAGAAGTGAATAAATATCAATAAGTACAAACAATTGTACAAAAATGTAAAAGAACAATGTGTATCTGTGAGATGGTCACTCAAAAAAGTGAATTAAGACTAGAAATAAGTTTATAAAAATTGGAACTTCGTTCCCCTTACAACATTTAACATTTTTTTTTAATTTTCAAGAATGCTGAAGGTAATTCCTAAAGGTTCTTTTCCCTTCCCATTCATACATAAATTATCAAAAAAGAAAAAAAAAGAAAAAAAAGAATTAAACTTATCTCTCTTTCACATAGTTGGCAGAATATTATTTCTCTATTTGTTGTGAAAGCGCAATCACTCCCGATCCATTTCCGTACATTATTGATTTTGGCCTGGGCATATTCGTAATTTGAAGAAGGGAGCAAAGAGTCAATATGAACAGCACGGGAACACACACAAGAATGCTTCATATTCTGAAATGCCAACAATAACTTGTAGGGCATTGCTGGCACACTGCAGAGATCAGGTGAGCAACCTGAACAATGCATTAACTGTGGGTAACAAATACCGAAGCACGTTTCTACTCCAATAATCCATTGTGCAACAATGAACCATGACAAGTCTTTAGCATCCTTATACGAGAGAATACCTAATTGGAGAAACAACAAGACTATGTCCCTCCATAAGCTACCCATGTTTACCTGAAAGGCTTTTATTCTGGTGGCTTGTCCCATATTACCTCATTTTGGAAATTTGTTGGTCTAATATTCTGGGAGGTTATTGGGTTGTCAGGGAACAAAATGAACCTCAATATGACCTCTAATCATCAAAAATATGCATTTTTACGGCCATTTCCTCTAAATATGACAATAACATGCTCAAACGCAAAAAATATGCAAACATGTGCATTTTAAATTTGAATTTAAAGTAGCCTAGTACCTTCAAAATATCATAATTCAAAAAGATACAATACCAGGTACCGTAAAAAAATGATACGCAAAATATGCAAAATCCGAACTCTAGTAATCAATAATGATTATAACTGAATTTTACTGATTTTAATTACTTTCAAATCACTTCTGTTTAAAATGTGTTATCAACAATGATGGTAGCAGAATTTTAGCAATATTAAGAGAATAAAATGATTTTAAATATTCCCACCAATTACAGTGTCTATTTGAGGCATAAGGAATGCATTCTCTAGGTTTATTTCAAGATCACAGTTCCTAAATTACAGTAGTACTGATATTGCCCATATGAATATCAATTCAGGATGTTTTGTAGGATTTTATGCACCATACTTGTAGGTACATCCATTGTTTCGGTAATTTCCCATGCACTGCATGAGAACATCACCGCTCAGTGCCTCCTGTGCTACTGCGGCCACATCTTTGACAGATGCTGCATCATCTGCTTTCCTCCCTCTGCCACACTGCGCTTCAAAAGAACCTGCCTTTTCAAATTTTCTAATTATTTTCTCTGGATCCATAGCAGACATCAGAGTAATGCCTTTTTTCACATGATCGAGTGTCCGGAACTTCTGCAGGGCTACCAAAGCACAGTCACCATTCTTGTAAAAGAGCTTTACCAGCAGTGTGCAATCCTTCATGGAAACAGTCACGTTGGGCGTCTCCAACACGCACTGAGGGACAGCGGTGTGCTGCATGTCTGTTGGTGTGCATATTCTGCTGCTTACAGAGCCATCTAATAGGCAAATTTTCATCCAACATTCTTTTGTTCCATGACATTTACCTCTGCATCAATAATATGCTGTTCAAACCTGACATCATTCTGAGCAGTGATACTCTTTCAACGGAGTACTGAAACTGGAACTTTAATTATGGGCACCCTGTATAAGGATTCTGAAAAAGTTCTGTTAGCTGCATGGCAAGTAGCAATATTTGTTACAGAGATGTGCACCAAGTAATAATTTACTGTAAATACGACTCAGTATTTATAATGACAATATTATGAAGTATCTGGCCTCAGCAGCCAGAGGCTGTGGTCATGCGCATTTGCATGAGTGTGTGTATCTGTATGTTATCTAATTCTGATGAAGGCCTTTTTGGCAGAAAACTTACTTATTTAACAGTCCTTTAGTTGTGCCTAACTGTGACTCAGCATCTCCACTGTATGATGAGTAGCAATCTATCCTTTTCATAATGCTGTCATTATTTCATCCTAGATTTCCCATTGTTTGTCTCAGTATCTGCAGATGTAAAAAATTCTTTGAAAAATGCCATTGCAATGAAGCAAATATGAAGCTACTAACAACAGATGTATAGCAGCTGTATAGTACAACTGAGGAGACAGCAGCTTTCTCATTAATTTACATGATTAAATTTAGATGGCATAAGTGTGAATAGCATTAAGCAGTACAGTAGCCTCTTGACTATCCAGCTCATGACTATCCAGCCTGCATACTATCTGGTCTGCATAATTAATATCATAATAATACTTATGCATGATAAAATGAGGATTAATTTATTGTACATACTGTACTTTTCCAAAGCTTTTGAAAATGGACACCAGTTACAATGCTGTGTGGCCTTACAAAATATAATGTGTGGCTTATGCTTCTAGCACATCTGGAGCCACAGTTATAAGGTATATACTGTATTGTTAGTATCAAATCTACATCTACATTTATATCTACATAGATACTCCACAAGCCACAATATGGTGCATGGCAGAGGGTATCCTGTACCACCACTTGTTGTTTCCTTTCCTGTTCCACTTGCAAATAGAGTGAGGGAAAAATGACTATCTATATTCTTTCATATGAGCCCTAATTTCTTGTATCATATCTTCATGTTCCTTATGCGCAATGTATGTTGGTGGCACTAGAATTTCAGCAGTCAGCTTCAAATGCCGGTTGTCTAAATTTTCTCAACAGTGTTTCTCAAAAAGAACATCACTCCCAACCAGGGATTCTCATTTGAGTTCTCAAAGCATCTCTGTAATACTTGGGTGTTGTTTAAACATACCAGTAACAAATCTAGCAGCTCACCTATGAGTTGCTTCAATGTCTTCCTTCAATCCAACCTGGTACGGATCCCAAACACTCAAGCAGTACTCAAGAAAAGGTCGCACAGTCTTGACATGCTTGTTCCATCTCATATCACGTTGCAGCATATGTGTTCTCCTTTATAGATGAAACCATCTTTCCTAAAATTCTTCCAGTAAACTGAAGTCGACCATTCACATTCCCTACCACAGTTTTGACATACTTGTTACATCTCATATCACGTTGCAGCATTACATCCAGATATTTAAATGACTTGATTGTGTCAAGCAGGACACTAGTAATGCTGTACACAAACATTATAGGTTTGATTTTCCAACTTGTCTGCATTAACTTATGTTTTTCAACATTTAGGGCTAGTTGCTATTCATCACAAATGGAAATTTTATCTAAGACATCTTGTATCTTCCTACAGTCGCTCAACTACGACACCTTACCATACACCATGGCATCATCAGCAAACAACAACAGATTGCTGCCCATCCATTCCCCAAATCATTTGTATATAGAGAGAACAACAGCAGTCCTATCATACTTCCCAGGGGCACTTCTGATGATATCCTTGTCTTCGATGAACACTTGCCATCGAGCTCAACATACTAGGTTCTATTGTTTAAGAAGTCTTTGAGCCACTTACATATCTGTGAAGTTATTCGATATGCTTGTACCTTCATTAGCCTGCAATGGGGCACCATTCAAATGCTTTCCAGAAATCTAGAAATGTGGAATCTGCCTGTTGCCCTTCATCCGTTGTTCACAGTGTATCATGTGAGAAAACCTCAAGCTTAGTTTTGCACAAGTGATGATTTGTAAAACTATGCCAATTCATGGACATAAACTGCTTAGTCTCAAGAAAGTTTGTTATATCTGAAGTGAGAGTATGTTCAAGGATTCTGCAGCAAACAGAAGTTAGGGATACTGGTCTGTAATTTTGTGGCTCCAAGCATTTACCCTTCTTATATACTTGCACTTTTTTCCGGTTGCTTAGGAGTTTGTGCTGGATGAGAGATTCATGATAAATACAAGCTAGGTAAGAGTTCAATGTCATAGAGTACTCTTTGTAAAATTGAACTGAGATTCCATCTGGACCTGGTGATTTATTTGCTCCTAATCTTTCAGTTGTTTCTTTATGCCAGGTATGCTTATTACTATGTCGTCCACAAGGGTGTCTGCCTGATGGTCAAATGATGGTATGTTTGTATGATTCTACTGTGTGAATGATTTGTTGAATGTGGAATTTAAAACTTTGGCTTTCATTTTGCTATCTTCAACTGCCACACCAGACTGGTAAATGAGGGACTGAATGAAAGCCTTAGACCCACTTAGCAGTTTTAAATAATACTAGATTTTTTTTGGGTTCTCTGCCAGATCTTTTGCTGAGGTGTGACAATGGTAGTTGCTGTATGCTTTCTGCATAGATCTTTTCACAGACGCATGAATCTACTAACTTTCAGTTCTTGTCATTTGTGCATTCCCTCTTGAAACAAGAATGCAACAGCCTCTGCTTCCTCAGCATCCACCAAATATCATTATTAAGCCATGGCAGATCTTTTCCATCCTTTACCCATTTACTAAGCACATAACTCTGCAGACCACAATTTCCATCCAATCTGCTTAAACTTCGCCCATAATTCCTCTGCATCCATCTTACTGGATTCTGGGGTAGCAGCCAAAACTATTACTTTGGACTTGTTGCTGTTGTGGTCTTCAGTCCAGTGACTGGTTTGATGCAGCTCTCCATCCTACCCTATAGTGTGAAAGCCTCTTCATTTCCGAGTAACTACTGCAACCTACATCCTTCAGAATGTGCTTAGTGTATTCATCTCTTGGTCTCCCTCTACGACTTCTACCATCCTTGCTTCCCCCCCAATACTAAATTGGTGATCCCTTGATGCCTCAGAACGTGTCCTACTAACCAATCCCATTTCCTAGTTAAGTTGTGCCACAAATTCCTTTTCTCCCCATTGTATCCAGTATCTCCTCATTAGTTACATGATATACCCATCTAATCTTCATCATTCTTCTGTAGCACCATATTTTGAAAGCTTCTGTACTGTTCCCATCTACACTACTTATCATCCATGTTTCACTTCCATACATGGCTACACTCCATACAAGGACTTTCAGAAATGACTTTCTGATACTTATAATCTACTCATTGTTAACAAATTTCTCTTCTTCGGAAACGTTTTCCTTGCCATTGAAAGCCTACCTATTATATCCTCTCTACTTCAATCATCATCAGTTATTTTTCTCCCCAAATTTTTCCATGTTCTGCTTAATAGGTCAGGTGTCTACTACTACACACAAAGTGGCTACATGGGTAGCAGGGGCTGTGTGGATGGGACTGGGCGGTTTTGTAGGTTAGAGGGTCTCAGGAAACCACAGAAAAAGTGTGCATCTAAAAGGGGGCAGATAAAACACAGTAAGGTAGTTGTAGAAATCATCAGTATTGTAGCTGTAAATTATTGTAGCTGTGTTGGGAAAGTACCAGAGCTCCAAGCTCTAATAGAAAGCACTGAAACTCAAACAATTATAGGTACAGAAAGCTGGCTAAATCCAGAAATAAGTTCAGCCAAAATCTTTTCCAATTACCTAACAGTGTTCAGGAAGGATAGATTCAATACAGTTGGTGGTGGAGTATTTATTGCTGTAAGAAGTAGTTTACCTTGTAGTGAAATTGAAGTAGATAGTTCCTGCAAATGAGTGTGGGAAGAGGTTATACTTGACAATCAGACTAAACTATTAATTCAATCATTTTACCGAACCCCAACTCAGAAGATACAGTTTCCCAAACTCATACGGGACTTGGTAGATTCATCTGCCGTGAGTAATGAGTATGATGGGCTAACATCTATTAGGCGCACTATGAATGTAGTGGTGTGGACATGTTGGGAATGTGGGTCTCACGTGTCTCAGCGTGCAAGGGATAAGTCCCTGCAGGTGCACTATCCTCTGTGCCCTCGGTGGCTCAGATGGCTAGAGCGTCTGCCATGTAAGCAGGAGATCCCGAGTTCGAGTCCTGGTCAGGGCACACATTTTCAACATGTCCCCAATGAAGTATATCAAATGCCGGTTTGCAGCTAGGGTGTCCATTTAATTATCATTTCAAATCTAGCAAAGCTGCATGGTCATCAACGGTAACTGTTCTTTCGGGAACAGATACTACCGTCATATATACCTAGCATAAATGGTTGAGAAAGCATACTTGACGTCTTAGGAACAAATAATCCTGGACAAATAATGAGTATCGTGGCAAATACAGGGATTAGTGACCACAAGGCAATTGCTGCTAGACTGAATACTGTAACAGCTACAATCATCAAAAAGAAACTCAAATTACATCTATTTAAAAAAGCTTATAAAAATGCTCTTAGCACTTTTTTAAGAAACAGTCTCCACTCCTTCTGATCTGATCACGTAAGCATAGAAAAGATGTGGAATGATTTTAAAGAGATAGTATTGATGGCAATTGAGGGATATATACCATACAAATTAATAAGTGATGGTACTGATCCCCCATGGTACACAAAATGGGTCAGATTGCTGTTGCAGAAGCAACAAAAGAAGCATGTCAAATTTAAAAGAACCCAAAGTCCCCAAGATTGGCAAAGTTTTGCAGAAGTTTGAAACATAGGGTGTACTTCAATGAGAGATGTTTTTAATCATTTCCACAGTGAAACTCTGTTTTGGAATCTGGCAGAAAACCCAAAAAGATTCTGGTCAAACATAAAGCACACAAGTGGCAAGACACAATTTTTGTAGATGTATTTCTATGTTATTTATGTACTTTTACGCATTTTTTTCCACCACCATGGATACTTGATCCTTCCATCTGCGCCAATACAGAAGAGTTTCCTCATCTCTAGCCAGAACCCAGTCCCACATAATGTTCGTGAGTTGTTGCTTGGCTCATGGGATTTCCCCCCCCCCCCCCCCCCCCACCCCCCACCCCAACTGGTCCTAACATCAAATTACCCATCTCCAACTGCCACCCTTCCCCTTCCTTCCACAACAACCTCCATCTTTTCAGATTCTGTCTTTCCTTAACTCTCACCAACACAGTCCTGCAAAACCATATCAATCAAACTCAAACATTTGTGCAGTATCTCCTCTCCATCTGCAAAGTTCTCCTGCTATGCAATCCAAAATTCCTGGATTCCATATCACACATTGAAATCTTGCCCTCCAGGAGTCAGAGGGATATGTACAACACCACGTCATAAAACTCTCTACCCTGTTCACTTCTCATTCCTGCCTTCGACTACGATCATCCACTACCTGTACAACAACCCCCAAACCTCCCCCCACATCCTCTCATAGCTGACAAACCCTGTCTCACAGAACTGCTACATTTACCCTACCCTAAAAAACTCCTTCCTGCACAATCAGCCTTTAACAGAATTCTCACTTTTTGCCCCATTCCCAAATTCAGTTATGCAGGACTTGTTAAAGATCTTCTCTCCTCCTCCTGGTGCCTAAAGTGGAAACATTTTTTCAACACCAATGCCACCAATCACACACAACCAAAGACCAATGCTCAACCCTGCATGACTCAGTTCACTCCTCCATTCAACTGTGTTCGTACCCCACTGCCCCCAAAGCACCCCCTGTTAACTTTCCGAATTTATTAATCTCAAATTTTCTTTGCCATCATTCCACAAATCTGTCTATATGCAAACTAATCATACATCTGCAGAAATAACTGGAATCAACCACCAAAAAAGCAGTTTGACCTTGTAATCCTACCTGCTGACAAAGGCTCTGTCAATGTTGATTTGGACTGCAATGATTACCTGGCACAAAGACTTGGCCAAATGTCAGATTCATCTACGTACAAACCCTGCCACAATGATCTTATTCCAGAAATACAGCAGGATCTCCAGTCTCTGCTCAAATCCTTATGCCCATCCCAGAACCTCTCCTCAGAGTCCATCTCGCTTCTCATTCCCACCATTCATCACACTCCTACCATCTACATCCTTCCTGAAGTCCATAAACTCGACCACCCAGGATGCTCCATTGAGGTGTATTGCTGTGCTGCCACTGAGAGAATCTCTGCTCCCGTAACCAACAACTTCAACCTATTACCCGCAACCTACAATGTACAAGATACCAACTATTTCCTCCACCAACACTGTTAGATTGTTTGCAGATGATGCTGTCATTTGTTTGTTGTTGTTGTGGTCTTCAGTCCTGAGACTGGTTTGATGCAGCACTCCATGCTACTCTATCCTGTGCAAGCTTCTTCATCTCCCAGTACCTACTGCAACCTACATCCTTCTGAATCTGCTTAGTGTATTCATCTCTTGGTCTCCCTCTA
The DNA here is from genome assembly GCF_023898315.1 of Schistocerca nitens. Classification (NCBI taxonomy): domain Eukaryota; kingdom Metazoa; phylum Arthropoda; class Insecta; order Orthoptera; family Acrididae; genus Schistocerca; species Schistocerca nitens. The sequence continues at coordinate 11,675,994 of NC_064620.1, forward strand.
CGATTTTTACCCTCCACGCTGCCCTCCAATACTAAATTGGTGATCCCTTGATGCCTCAGAACATGTCCTACCAACCGATCCCGTCTTCTGGTCAAGTTGTGCCACAAACTTCTCTTCTCCCCAATCCTATTCAGTACTTCCTCATTAGTTATGTGATCTACCCATCTAATCTTCAGCATTATTCTGTAGCACCACATTTCGAAAGCTTCTATTCTCTTCTTGTCCAAACTATTTATCGTCCATGTTTCACTTCCATACATGGCTACACTCCATACAAATACTTTCAGAAATGACTTCCTGACACTTAAATCTATACTCGATGTTAACAAATTTCTCTTCTTCAGAAACGCTTTCCTTGCCATTGCCAGTCTACATTTTATATCCTCTCTACTTCGACCATCATCAGTTATTTTGCTCCCCAAATAGCAAAACTTCTTTACTACTTTAAGTGTCTCATTTCCTAATCTAATTCCCTCAGCATCACCCGACTTAATTCGACTAAATTCCATTATCCTCGTTTTGCTTTTGTTGATGTTCATCTTATATCCTCCTTTCAAGACACTGTCTATTCCATTCAACTGCTCTTCCAAGTCCTTTGCTGTCTCTGACAGAATTACAATGTCATCGGCGAACCTCAAAGTTTTTATTTCTTCTCCATGGATTTTAATACCTACTCCGAATTTTTCTTTTGTTTCCTTTACTGCTTGCTCAATATACAGATTGAATAACATCGGGGAGAGGCTACAACCCTGTCTTACTCCCTTCCCAACCACTGCTTCCCTTTCATGTCCCTCGACTCTTATAACTGCCATCTGGTTTCTGTACAAATTGTAAATAGCCTTTCGCTCCCTGTATTTTACCCCTGCCACCTTTAGAATTTGAAAGAGAGCATTCCAGTCAACATTGTCAAAAGCTTTCTCTAAGTCTACAAATGCTAGAAACGTAGGTTTGCCTTTCCTTAATCTTTCTTCTAAGATAAGTCGTAAGGTCAGTATTGCCTCACGTATTCCAGTGTTTCTACGGAATCCAAACTGATCTTCCCCGAGGTTGGCTTCTATTAGTTTTTCCATTTGTCTGTAAAGAATTTGTGTTAGTATTTTGCAGCTGTGACTTATTAAACTGATGGTTCGGTAATTTTCACATCTGTCAACACCTGCTTTCTTTGGGATTGGAATTATTATATTCTTCTTGAAGTCTGAGGGTATTTCGCCTGTTTCATACATCTTGCTCACCAGATGGTAGAGTTTTGTCAGGACTGGCTCTCCCAAGGCCGTCAGTAGTTCCAATACAAGGTTGTCTACTCGGGGGGCCTTGTTTCGACTCAGGTCTTTCAGTACTCTGTCAAACTCTTCCCGCAGTATCGTATCTCCCATTTCATCTTCATTTACATCCTCTTCCATTTCCATAATATTGTCCTCAAGTACATCGCCCTTGTATAGACCCTCTATATACTCCTTCCACCTTTCTGCTTTCCTTCCTTGCTTAGAACTGGGTTTCCATCTGAGCTCTTGATATTCATACAAGTCGTTCTCTTCTCTCCAAAGGTCTCTTTAATTTTCCTGTAGGCAGTATCTATCTTACCCCTAGTGAGATAAGCCTCTACATCCTTACATTTGTCCTCTAGCCATCCCTGCTTAGCCATTTTGCACTTCCTGTCGATCTCATTTTTGAGACGTTTGTATTCCTTTTTGCCTGCTTCATTTACTGCATTTTTATGTTTTCTCCTTTCATCAATTAAATTCAGTATTTCTTCTGTTACCCAAGTATTTCTACTAGACCTCGTCTTTTTACCTACTTGATCCTCTGCTGCCTTCACTACTTCATCCCTCAGAGCTACCCATTCTTCTTCTACTGTATTTCTTTCCCCCATTCCTGTCAATTGTTCCCTTATGCTCTCCCTGCAACTCTGTACAACCTCTGGTTCATTCAGTTTATTCAGGTCCCATCTCATTAAATTCCCACCTTTTTGCAGTTTCTTCAGTTTTAATCTACAGGTCATAACCAATAGATTGTGGTCAGAATCCACATCTGCCCCTGGAAATGTCTTACAATTTAAAACCTGGTTCCTAAATCTCTGTCTTACCATTATATAATCTATCTGATACCTTTTAGTATCTCCAGGGTTCTTCCATGTATACAACCTTCTTTCATGATTCTTAAACAAAGTGTTAGCTATGATTAAGTTATGCTTTGTGCAAAATTCTACCAGGCGGCTTCCTCTTTCATTTCTTAGCCCCAATCCATATTCACCTACTATGTTTCCTTCTCTCCCTTTTCCTACACTCGAATTCCAGTCACCCAGGACTATTAAATTTTCGTCTCCCTTCACTATCTGAATAATTTCTTTTATTTCATCATACATTTCTTCAATTTCTTAGTCATCTGCAGAGCTAGTTGGCATATAAACTTGTACTACTGTAGTAGGTGTGGGCTTCGTATCTATCTTGGCCACAATAATGCGTTCACTATGCTGTTTGTAGTAGCTTACCCGCATTCCTATGTTCCTATTCATTATTAAACCTACTCCTGCATTACCCCTATTTGATTTTGTGTTTATAACCCTGTAGTCACCTGACCAGAAGTCTTGTTCCTCCTGCCACCGAACTTCACTAATTCCCACTATATCTAACTTGAACCTATCCATTTCCCTTTTTAAATTTTCTAACCTACCTGCCCGATTAAGGGATCTGACATTCCACGCTCCGACCCGTAGAACGCCAGTTTTCTTTCTCCTGATAACAACAACCTCTTGAGTAGTCCCCGCCCGGAGATCCAAATGGGGGACTATTTTACCTGAATATTTTACCCAAGAGGACGCCATCATCATTTAATCATACAGTAAAGCTGCAAGTCCTCGGGAAAAATTACGGCTGTAGTTTCCCCTTGCTTTCAGCCGTTCGCAGTACCAGCACAGCAAGGCCGTTTTGGTTATTGTTACAAGGCCAGATAAGTCAATCATCCAGACTGTTGCCCCTGCAACTACTGAAAAGGCTGCTGCCCCTCTTCAGGAACCACACGTTTGTCTGGCCTCTCAACAGATACCCCCCGTTGTGGTTGCACCTACGGTACGGCTATCTGTATCGCTGAGGCACGCAAGCCTCCCCACCAACAGCAAGGTCCATGGTTCATGGGGGGGATGCTGTCATTCACCATCTTGTAAAGTTATCAGATGACCAAAATGAATTGCAAAATGATTTAGATAAGATATCTGTGTGGTGCAAAAAGTGGCAATTGACCCTGAATAAAGAAAGTGTGAAGTTATTCAGATGAGTACTAAAAGAAATCCGCTAAATTTCAATTACGTGATAAGTCATACAAATCTCAAAGCTGTAAATTCAACTAAATACTTAGGAATTACAATTACAAATTACCTAAATTGGAACGATCACACAGATAATGTTGTGGGGCAAACCAAAGACTGCAATTCATTAGCAGAACACAGGTCTACTAAAGAGACTGCTTACATCACACTTGTCTGTCATATTCTTGAGTGTTGCTGTGTGGTGTGGGATCCGCATCAGGTGGGACTGATGGATGACATTGAAAAAGTTCGAAGAAGGGCAGCTCGTTTTGTACTATCATGAAATAGGGGAGATAGTGCCACAGACACGACACATGAATTGGAGTGGCAATCATTAAAACAAAGGCGTTTTTTGCTGTGACAGGATCTTCTCATGAAATTTCAATCACCAGTTTTCTCCTCCAATTGCAAAAACATTCTGTTGGCACCCACCTACATAGGGAGAAATGGTCATTATGATAAAATAGGAGAAATCAGGGCTCACATATAAAAATTTCAGTGCTAATTTTCCCCCCTCATGATTCAAGAGTGGAATGGCAGACAGATAGCTTGAAGGTGGTTCATTGAACCCTCTGCCAGGCACTTTATTGTAAATAGCAGAGTAATCACGTAGCCGCAGTAGATGTGTCTGTCTGCATGAATGGCCACCGACGAACTGCGGTCAAGAAACAATTGGACCACCCAGTTGCTGACCACGCCCCCCAACACGACATTCTTCATGTGAATGACTGCTTCACACCCTTTGCCATATGGATCCTTAGCACTAACACCAGCTTTTATGAACCGCACAGGTGGAAATGCTCCCTGCAATATATCCACAGTCCCATAAACTTCCTGGTCTCAACTTTAGTTACTCATTGTCCTCACCCATCCACCCCCTTTCCTGCTCCCATTACAGCACTACACAGCACTCTGTTCCTCCAACGCATGCAGTCTTTTTTCTTCTCTCCTCCCTTCCCCCTCCCCCCCCCACACATCTCCCCTGCCCACCGTCTAACCTGCCGACTGCACCTAGCTGTCCTACCCTCCCTTGACCTCGTCCTTGCACACTCCCCAATAACACTTCACTGTCTCCCACCCCTACCCTACTATCCTTCCCCCTCCCTGCCCCAGCCTCCTCCTTACCCTCACCCAGTTGCCTCTCCCATCATGCACTGGTGCTGCTGCTGCTCGCAGTGTGGCTTCAGTTGCCACAGACTGCAGTCATGTGTGCGCGAGTTGCTGAGTGTGTGCACACGCCTGTTGTCTAATTTTGACAAAGACCTTGTTGGCCGAAAGCTTATTTTGTGACTGTCTTTTTGTTGTGGCTGTCTGTGACTCAGTATCTCTGCTATATGGAGAGTAGAAACTATCCTTTCATAATAGCATTACATTCCATCCTGGATTTTCCATTGTTTGACACAATTATGTGAGCATTTTATATATCTTACAAACACTTATTTTCTATGAATGATTGATTGCAGACAATATTACAACTGGCATTTTACTGGTGTAAGTTCACATTAATGCTTAAAATAGCAGAATGAACAGATGCACACATTTTTATCCCCATGCTGTAAATAAATAATGAAATTTACATTTTTCATTATGATGTACATTAAAATACAAAATTTTTATCTTTGTTACATAAGTAAATTAAGTGAATACTTAATAGTGTAGAATAAATGGTAATACACATTTTACCATATGATATAAATAAATTAACATTTTATCACTATAATTTATATTAGAAGTACACAATTTTGTCTTCATGATGTAAGTAAATATTTTCTTTCCTCTATTTTTACTCAAAAGGATGCTTTATTACTCTAGGAATTCACTCATTTTATAATAAGATTGTTGTCTGAGGAATGTTTCTAGTTTCCTTATGAAAACCTGCATGTCATCAATTTCCTATTTTATACTGATGGGAAGCATGTTATATAGTTTTATTCCTGACTCAGTTACTCCGCTATGGACTTTTGTCAGAGTTGCACAGCCTTGGTGGAAATTTTTCCCATCTTATGAATGTCATAGTTTTTCTAGAATAAGTCCTTCTTGCTGGCTACAAACATCAGCAGTGAGTATATACACTGAAGTGCCAGAAACCTGGTATAGGCATGCATATTCAAATACAGAGATATGTAAACGGGCAGAATATGGCACTGCAGTTGGCAATGCCTATATAAGACAGCAAGTGTTTAGCATGGTTGTTGGGTTGGTTACTACTGTTACAATGGCAGACGATCAAGGTTTAAGTGAGTTTGAATGTGGTGTTATAGTTGGCACACGAGTGATGGGACACAGCATCTCCTGGGTAGCCAAGAGATGGGGAGTTTCCCATACAACTATTTCATGAGTGTACTGTGAATATCAGGAATCTAGTAAAACATCAAATCCTCACCATCGTTATGGTCAGAAAAAGATCCTGCAAGAAAGGGATCAACAATGACTGAAGAGAATCATTTAGCATGACAGAAGTGCGACCCTTCCACAAATTGCTGCAGATTTCAATGGTGGGCCATCAGCAATTGTCATCGTGTGAACCATTCAACGAAACATCATTGATATGGGCTTTCGGAGTTGAAGACCCACTCATGTACCCTCGATGACTGCATGACACAAAGCTTCATGCCTCACCTGCGCCTGTCAACACTGACGATGTACTATAGATGACTGGAAACATATTGCCTGGTCGGATGAGTCTCATTTCAAATTGTATTGAGTGAATGGACATGTATGGAGACAACCTCATGAATCCATGGACCCTACATGTCAGCAGGGAACTGTTCAAGCTGATGGAGGCACTGTAATGGTGTCGGGGCATGTGCAGTTGGAGTGATATTAGACCCCTGATATGTCAAGATACGACTTTGACAGGTGACAAGTATGTAAGCATCCTGTCGAATCACCTGCATCCTTTCATATCCAATGCACATCCCGACGGACTTGGGCAAATCCAGCAGGACAATGCGACATCCCACACATCCAGAATTGCTACAGAGTGGCTCCAGGAACACACTTCTGAGTTTAAACATTTCTGCTGGGCACCAAACTCCCCAGACATGAACATTATTGAACATACCTGGGATGCCTTGCGACATGCTGTTCAGAAGAGATCTCCACCCCCTCCTACTCTTAAGGATTTATTGATAGCCCTGCAGATTTATGTGGTCAGTTTCCTCCAGCACAACTTCAGACATTCCACTTCATGTTGTGGCACTTCTGTATGCTTGTGGGGACTGTACACAATATTTGGCAGGTGTACCAGTTTCTTTGGCCCTTCAGTGTATATAGATTTTTAACAGTAAATATCCTGAGAGTCTTAAAGAGACCTCTGCAGGGTGTTCTGTTAGAGATCCCACATATCAGCTTCACTGCTCATTTTTGTAGTTTGAAGACTCTTTCAACCCCTGCAGCATTTCCCAGAAGAAAATACCATAAGAGAGTACAGAATGGAAATGTGCAAAATACGGTAAATGCAATATTTCTCTGTTAACACGGTGAGAAACAGCTCTCAGGGCAAAACACGCTATGCTAAGTTTTTTTGACCAGCTGAACAATTTGCTCTGTCCATGTTGGCTGGATGTCTATCTAGATGGCTAGGAATTTTTTATGTGTGGTTTTATAAATTTTCTGGTTGTTGATCTCCATTTCAGGAACTTAGTGTTATTTACTGTCTGAAACTGTATAATTGTAGTTTTTGAACCGTTTGTGTACTTGGTTAGTGACTGTCAGGGCTGTATCCAGCACTATGGAGTTTGGAACCTTGATCAGAATACTCATATCATCTGAAAACACGACTATTTTTGCTCTGTCATTAATTGTAAGTGGTAGAACATTAATGTAGATCAGGAAAATCAGTGGCCCAAGGATTGAGCCCTGGAGGACCCCAGATTTGATTTAGTAGCTCTATGGCTTCTGTGGGAGACTGCTTATTATAGTTCATTATTCTTTCAGCTACAGTGAGAAAAAAGCTATTAAAATCTGAGGCTGCAACTTTTTGATTATTCTTGTCTGAACCACTACCAGAGGATTGTGGAGCCCCTGCTTGTTCAGATTTTATGTTCCTATTGGTCTCACTTTTTGTGATGTTCCATGTGGTTTTTACTTTATTGTTTGACTTGCTGATTTTTTCTGCATAATGCACTTGTTTGTCCTTCCTGATTACATATATTAGAATTTTACAGTATTTTTTGCAATGTGTTTCACTGCAAAGTTTTTACTAGCCCTTTGTTCTGTATACAGGTCTCCCTTTTTAGCATATGATATTTTGATGCTAGCTGTTATCCACTCTTTCCTTCGACGACAGACTGATTTTCTTTTAATTTACCTTTGGGGGGAAGAAGGATTCAAACTGTTTGGGAAAGAAGTCCAGGAACAAACTGAATTTCTCATTTATTGTAACTGCCTGGTACACTTTCTCCCATTGTTCATAGTATGAACTGTTTCTAAACAAGCTAGTAGATTCCATATTTATTATTCTAATGTGTTTAACCTGGGTGTGATTACTTACTGTTTTCTACTGCTGAGTTTTAAGGTTGTCAACTTAGCATTGTGACCAGACAGATCATTTATTATAGCTTGTGTTTTTACACCATTGTAATTTGTGGGGTCTAGGAACAGATTATCAATCAAGGTCTTGTTGTGCCCATATACTCATGTTGGGAATGAAACCATCAGGAGTTGGTTGAAAGTTGAGAAGAATCATTCCAGTTGTTTATGACTGTTACTATTTGAAAGTAAATTAATGTCAAAATTGCCACTGTTATTCCTATAAAATTTTGTAAGAACTAATGCTAGCTGTGAGAAGAACTTTTTAATGTTTCCCATGGGTGCCATGTAAACTGCAATTATTATGAGGAACTGAGTTTCCAGTTCTAATTTGACAGCACAGCATTCAAAATGTTGAACTTTCCCCATCTTCTAGTCTAAAAAAGGCTTTCTTCGAGTGTTAACTTCTACAGGAATATGATGCAGTGGCAAACAATCATAATTTATCTTTTTTGTATTGGGAGATACAACATTTTTTATAACTTCTCTTGCATCTGACATGAGAGAATTACATGTGATGGTTTCAGCCAATTTTTGAGTTATGAACTTTCTCCCAAGGCCATTCAAATGTATTGTTTGTAAGTAACATAATTGTCCTTAACTTTCATAATGATAAACAAAATTATTTCCAACATTAAGTTAAAAATATTTTTGTGACAATTTAATGCAACATTGAAATTATTGTACACAACAGGTAAAATGTTATACCAGACCATCATCTTTGCACTATTAGTGAGCTCTGGAGCTGAGTGGGTACAAATATCCACATTTAATCCTATTTTATATGAAGAAAATAGAGAAATGGAACATGAGGAACAACTGTCACTCCAGAACACTTTTAATCAGACTATAATGGCAAAGGACATGCAAAAAGTGGAGAAGGGGCTGTTCGGAGGGCTCAGTGATGAAGAGAACCTGCAAAGTGATTCTGAAATTCTATCACCAGAGAATGTTTCAGACCTGGGTAAGACAACAGCACCATAAATTACAATTCCTTAATGAGACCATACTATTTCTTGTTTGATTAGAAAAATCAGGCTTACGCTATACTTTATCAATAAAAAAATCACCAAATAAAATGTAAACAAGAAAGTAAGTGCTAGTATCATCTTGTCCACTCAATACTAAATGAACATACAGCTTTGTTCACAGTGTTGGCTCAATGCTGGAGCACTGAAATGGGAGGAGATCCATTTATGTAGACAGTTTGATGCCATCAGATATTTACTCAACTGGTGGCACACTTGCCATAGATCAGTTCCCATTGTACAGACAACAGAAACAAATTAGACTACAATGAACACAATAATGCTGACACTGGCATGCTGAGAGGCAATATTTCATGTTTAAAGATGAGTCTCATTTGAGTCTGATCTACAGTAATGGCTACATACATACCAGCTGCTACTGTAGTGATTTAAATCTGTCAGCATTTATTGTTGTGTGTGATGAGCGAGATGGTACAGTGGTTAAGATATGGGTCTCATATTCAGGAGGAGCAATATTTAAATCACTGTCCAATTATTCAGATTGAGGTTTGTCATAGTTCTCCTAAATCATCTAAGGTCAATGATGGGGCATTTTCTTTCAACTAATGTGGCCCATTTTGTTCCCCATCCTTGTATTGACTGGTCACATCCTCCCATGTGGATTCAATGGAATATTAAACCATAATCTTCGTTTATTTGTATTGTTGAGTTGTATGGTGGACAGCCCGACTGGTTAGCTGTGCGGTCTAACGCACTGCTTTCCAGGCAGGAAGGTGTTCCGGTCCCCGGCAAGAATCTGCCCGGCAGATTAGTGTTGAGGTCCAGTGTGCCGGCCCATCTATGGATGGTTTTTAAGGCAGTTTTCCATCTGCCTCAGTGAATGTGGGCTGGTTCCCCTTATTCCGCCTCAGTTACACTATGTCGGCGATTGCTGTGCAAACACTGTCTCCACATACGCATACACAATAATTACTCTACCATGCAAACACTTGAGGTTACACTCATCTCGTGTGAGACATTCCCGGGGGGCAGGGGGGCGGGAGGGGGGGGGGGGTCCACTGGGGGCCGAGCAGCACAATAATCCTGGGTTCCATGTGGGGTGGCGGTGGGCTGAGTAGACTGCTGTAGCCTGTTGTGGGGTTCTGGACCACTGGGGGCTATGGCAGGGACGAGTTTCTAGGTCCCCAGTTCAATACAATACAATACAATATAATCGTGGAAAAATTTGGCTCTTTTAGATAGTCACTGTTGAAACTCCCTTTATAATTCTCAACAACATATCATTATTTCACTGATCCAGGTCACATCTCCTTCATTTCCTACCTTTCTGCAATATTTTCAGTTTTAATGTGCAGTTCATAACCAAAAAATTATGCTCAGAGTTCATATCAGCCACTGGAAATAATTTGCAATTTAAATCTGGTTTCTCAGTCTCTGTCATGTAATCTATATAAAATCTTCTAGTTTCTCCAGGTCTCTTCCATATATATATAACTTTATTTCATGATTCTTGAATGTAGTATTAGCAATGGCTGTATTATGCTTTGTGAAAAATTCTATGAGGCAGCTTACCTTCGGTTATTTTTCCTCCTATTGAATTCCAGACTCCCATCACAGTCACATTTTTAACTCCCTTAACTATCTGGTATTTTATTTGATCTCACCAAACATTCTTTCAACCTCTTCCTCATCTGATGAACTAATTGATACATAAACTTTTACTATTGTGGTAGGTGTTGGCTTCGTGTCTCTCTTGGCAATGATAATGTATTCACTATGTTGCTTAGAGGAGCTTACTCACACTGCTATTTTCTTATTCATTATTAGACCTATTTCTGCTTTACCCCCATGTGATTTTGTATTTATTACCCTTTACTCACCTGCTCTTCCTCCCACTACACTTCAGTAATTACCACTTCAACCTAGCTGTTCCCCTTTTTAAATTATCTAACATATCTATGACTTCCGGCCAGGTGAATACAGGGTTAAAAATACAAAATCAAATACAAGTAATGCAGGAGTATTTTTACTAACGAATAGAAAATTAGGAATGCTGATAAACTACTACAAACAGCATAGTGAATGCATTATTGTAGCCAAGATAGACACAAAGTCCACACCTGCCATAATAGTACAAGTTTATATGCCAACTAGTTCCACAGATGATGAAGAGGTTGAAGAAACATATGAAGTGATAAAAGAAATTATTCGGATAGTTAAGGGAGACAAAAATTTAATAGTCATGGGGGACTGGAATTTGATAGCAGGAAAAGGAAGAGAAGGAAAAGTAGTAGGTCGATATGGACTGGGGGTAAGGAATGAGAGAGGAAGCCACCTGGTTGAATATTGCACAGAGCATAACTTAATCATAGCTAACAATTGGCTTAAAAATCATGAAAGAATGCTGTATACATGGAAGAGGCCTAGAGACACGGGAAGGTTTAGGATAGATTATATAATGGTAAGGCAGAGATTTAGGAACCAGGTTTTAAATTGTAATACATTTCCAGGGGCAGATGTGGACTCTGACCACAATTTATTGGTTATGAACTACAGATTATCAAAAGGTGGGAGTTTAAGAAGATGGGATCTGGATAAACTGAAAGAACCAGAGGTTGAAGAGAGTTTCAGAGAGAGTATTAGGGAATGATTAACAAGAACAAGGGAAGGAAATACAATAGAAGAAGAATGGGTAGCTTTGAGAGATGAAATAGTGAAGGCAGCACAGGATAATGTAGGTAAAAAGCTGAGGGCTAATAGAAATTCTTGGATAACAAAAGAGATATTGAATTTAATTGATGAAAGGAGGAAACATAAAAATGTAGTAAATGAAGTAGGCAAAAAGGAATACAAACATCTCAAAAATGAGATCAACAGGAAGTGCAAAATGGCTAAGCAGTAATGGCTAGAGGACAAATGTAAGGATGTAGAAGCATATATCACTAGGGGTAAGATTGATACTGCCTAAAGGAAAATTAAAGAAACCTTAGGAGAAAAGAGAACCACCTGTACAAATACCAAGTGCTGAGATGGAAAACCACTCCTAAGCAAAGAAGGGGAAAGCAGAAAGGTGGAAGGAGTACATAGAGGGTCTATACAAGGGTGATGTACTCGAGGGCAGTATTATCGAAATGGAAGAGGACATAGATGAAGATAAGAAGGGAAATATGATACTCTGTGAAGAATTTGACAAATCACTGAAAGACTTAAGTTGAAACAAGGCCCAGGGAGTAGACAACATTCCGTCAGAGCTGCAGATAGCCTTGGGAGAGCCAGCCATGACAAAACTCTTCCATCTGGTGAGCAAGATGTATGAGACAGCCGAAATATCCTCGAACTTCAAGAATATAATAATTCCAATTCCAAAGAAAGCAAATACTAACAGATGTGAAAATTACCAAACTATCAGTTTAATAAGTCATAGTTGCAAAATACTAACACAAATTCTTCACAGAAAAATGAACAAACTGGTAGAAGCCGACTTCGGGGAAATCAGTTGGGATTGAGGAGAAACAGAGGAACACATGAGGCAATACTGACCCTACACCTTCCCATAGAAGATAGGTTAAGGAAAGGCAAACATTCATTTATAGTATTTGTAGACTTGGAGAAAGCTTCTGACAATTCTGACTGGAATGTTCTCCTTCAAATTCTGAAGGTGGCGGGGGAAAAATACCAGGAACAAAAGGCTATTTACAATTTGCACAGAAACCAAAAAGACTGTTATAAGAGTTGAGGGGCACAAAAGGAAAGTAATGATTGAGAAGGGAGTGAGACAGGGTTCTAGCCTATCACAGATGTTATTCAATCTGTATATTGAGCAACCAGTAAAGGAAACAAAAGAAAATTTTGCAGTAAGAATTAAAATCCGCGGAGAAGAAATAAAAATGTTGAGGGTTGCCAGTGACATTATAATTCTGTCAGAGACAGCAAAGGACCTGGAAGAGCAGTTGAACAGAGTGGACAGTGTCTTGAAAGGAGGATATAAGATGAACACCAACAAAAGCAAAAGGAGGATAATGGAATGTAGTCAAACTAAATCAGGCGATGCTGAGAGAATTAGACTAGGAAATGAGACACTTAAAGTAGTAGATGAGGTTTGCTATCTAGGGAGCAAAATAACTGACGATGGTCAAAGTAGAGAGGATATAAAATGTGGACTCACTATGGCAACGAAAGAGTTTCTGAAGTAGAGAAATTTGTTAACATTCAGTATAGATTTAAGTGTCAGGAAGCCCTTCTTAAAGTATTTATGTGGTGTAACTATGTATGGAAATGAACCATGGATGATAAACAGTTTAGAGAAGAAGAGAATAGAAGCTTTCGAAACATGGTGCTTGTAACGGAACATATTAAAGGCTTTACTTTAATGAAGTATGCGATCCCTTCCAAATCCAACCAGTTTAACGAGTATTTATGATTATAGAAAAGTTATTGTGTATGTTAACAATGATTGCACAACATGTCTCCATAAACAGTCAACCCATTAAATTATACTGAATAACTGACCCACACAAAAGTTTATATCACTTGATCACTGATACAGCAAATGTCATCATGAAAAACACTAAGTTTATCTTAAATAATTAATATGAAGTACGAAAAATAGTGGCCAACTTAGGTATTTTGGATCTCCTTAAATAAAAATCACCCAGTGAAACCTATTTGTTCACTAGGAGCGTTTTCACTCAGTATTCACGTAATCAATCCTATTTTAGACGAAAACCAATGTAATTCTTCATAATTCATGTTACTTACTTATTTATGCAAATTAGAGAAGTCAATTGACAAACTTCTAAAAAACAGCCTTTTTGTAACAAAGAATTATTCTGTCAAGTCAACAAATCTGTCTGTCATTTTAATAACATGTTAAATTATGTCACTCAATGCAAATTAATAACTTTTCTGCACACATTATGATAACAGATGTACATGTGACTCATAAACTATATCTCTTTTAGTAGTTCTTTGACAATGTTATAAATACAAGCAGCGAGAAGGGTCGACAGAACAGTCGGAGGCACTGGGGGCGGTCGGAATGTCACTTTGGTGAAGTGTGTTTCTGTGTTATTGTTTGGCAAAACAAGGCAAAGAACATGTAAAGGAAGTACTACTTTGTGTTGTGTTATGGTCTTTGGTGGACAGTGGAATTAATATGGCCACTAAAGTAATAAATATTTGATGTTTACATACGTGTTGGTTTCGCTCGTTCTTTATCATCAAAAGCACATGAAAAACACGGGACCTCATATTTTTTAACCCTAGACAACCAGATTTAGAGCCAGCATCAGCATCGAGACACAGCAGCGATCCAGCAAGCAGCAGCGATTACTACAATACAATACATTGTAATGGCGCCAACCTAACATCAAGTGCTAACAAGCTCCGTAAATTGGAGTGAAATAGTGCGTTTACAGCAATTAGCAAGATATCAACGACTTAGGCGGACCATTTACAAAAGTGGGGGCTCAGCCGGGATCTTTAAGTGCATCGATGATAATAGTGCAGCGATAAATTTCGTAAGTGCTTGGCACACCAAAAAAAAATTTTATTTGTGCAGTGTGGCAACAGTGAAAATATGTAAAAAATAAATAAATAAATAAAGTGTGTTTGTGCGACTACAAAAAACTATCATCACACCGCTCGGAAGATTAACGTCTGGATTATGTCAATGGATTTCATCAATCAAGACTTCAGCTTCAATAAAACCGAATATAAGTGAAGAAAGCCAACAAGAACACCGACCACGACATCATAGCATAGACATAAAGCAAGGTATTTTGTTGTTGTTGTCATTTAAAATAATTAATTGTTAACATGTCTCTACCTGAGAGGGGTGAGATCGTAGGAAATGTAAAAATTGAACCAGGGGATGGTGAACAATTAAACTTAACAGAGTGGCTAGCAGAGTTTGCAACTCAAATAACCTCGCAACTTAAACAATCAAGGGAAGAAAACACAGATAGACTGGAAAAGTTAAGTTTGGATTTTAAACAATCAAGTGAACAAGTACGTTTGGATTTTAAACAATCCAATGAACAAGTAAGTTTAAAACTTAAAGAAAACACAGATAGACTGGATAAGTTAAGTTTGGATTTTGATCTATTAAGTACTCATCTCAATGAGAAGTGTGAGGAAATTAAAACTACCCTCAGTAAGAACACTAGCGAACAGTTGACACACTTCAGAAAAGAATTTCAAGTTAAAGTTGAAAGTTTAAATGAAAACATACAAGCGAACACAGACAGCATTGCTGTCATCTACAACAGAGTAGATACTGAAGTTGAAAGATTAGATCAGAGAATAGACAAAACATCAGAAAACCTTAAACAAGAATACAACCTGTATACCACTAATGTAGATACAAAAGTAGAAAATATACACACGAAATATACACAATTGGAAGATGCATTGATGTCAAAACAAATGTTTTACAATCAAAATACAATGTATGGACACATCCAAGTGAAATGCTTTCCTGGTGAAAACCTGCACCCTATTGACTTTATTCACCAATGTAAAGATATGTTTGTTGTAGGAATGTCAGATAACCTAAAAATTAAGTTAGTAAAACGGTTTCTAGAAGGGGAGGCCCTATCCTGGGCAAATGAGAATAATGATTCTTGGAATACGTTTGAAGAGTTTGAAGCTAAATTTATTTGTAAATTTTGGTCACAGTCCATACAAGCCAGATTAAAGTCAGAATTTCTAAATGGACCAGTGTATAGAGGGAAAGTAGGGGGAATGCAAAAATTTTGCAGAGATCAATTGAAAAAACTTGCTCACTTGAATAACTCTTTTGATATTATGACACAAATTGATGTTTTAAAAAGAAGATTACCAGAGAGACTGCAGTGGGAATTGGTCCATGGACCAGACGATTCAATGGAAGAGTTCCTGAAATTTGTAGATAGATTAGATAGGGCCTTGGAGAGAGAAAATAACCAAAGTTTTGGCTCTGGCAACAACCAGTATGGGGGGTGGAACAGGAATGTAAATAGAGATTATTATTGGAGGAGAGACTTTGAAAATTCTGGAAATAATGCTCCAAATAGGGGAGATAGGAGATATGAAAATGATTTCAAAAACTATACACAGGAGGGAGGATGGAGGAGAGATAACAGGAATGATAGAAATAGGTATTGGGGAAGAGAACAAGATAGAAGGGGGTTTGTTGAAACTAGTGAACAAAACGACAGCTACACACGGACAGACCGAGGAAACCAGCCGGGAAACGGTGGACAGTCCCACTAGATGTCCGTAGTTTTGGGGCTAGACAATATTATGACAGGACAACACATAACCGAAACTGGAAAAGGAGAGGATACAATGTAAAGAGTAATTACCATGAAAATACTGAAGTTGTTAGAATGAATAAATTAGAATTTAATAAAAGGTTTTGGGATACTATGAGTAAAAGTGATACAGTTAATAAAAACTGTGTTCAAGCACAGGTAGTTAGTGAAAGTGCAGAAGTTGAAGGTATTGCAGAGTTCCATAGTTGGGCTGAAAAAGATACTGGTGTGAATAACAAGTCGGACACACCACAAGTAGAATCTATTTTGGGGGGTTTATTTGATAAGAAGGGGGATGACGATGTGTTTAATGGAGCCAAAGACTCAATTGCTGAGATTCAGATACATAGGAGGGAAACTGAAGATGGGGTTGTTGTGGAGGAGGAGGAAGAAGTAATAGAGGGACATTTAAATAATGATCCTAAATCAAGTGATGTTATTGATGAGAGTGTGAAGGAAGAAATAAAAGTATTTGCAGAATTGAAAAGTGATTATGCGGTAAAGGTAAGTGATGTGACAAACATGGGTAATAATGAGGTTAATTTAAGTGAAATGCAGACTAGGGAATGTGTATCTGAGGACAAGCTATTGCCTATTGGGAACTATGAAATGCTAATCTATGAGAATGGTAATAAGAATAATATTAAAGAAAATATTAAGGGATGGAATGTAAATGTGTGTTTTCAAGAAAAAGGGGAAAAGTTTTTAGAAGTTTTGTGGAACAACTATGGAAACTGTATAAACAAAGATGCCTTTTGGAAAGAATTAGCAAAGGTAAGTGCAACCTTGTATCCTATATGGTAGATAAGAATCCGTAGTGGACTTTATAAAAAATGGGGTGAAAACAATAATTTGTTGAGTGGCAACACAGTGTTAAGAGGAACAAATAAAAACAAAGGTTTATATTTAAATGTCAATGCTTTGCAAACAGAGAGGGATGTGGCTAAATGTAGGAAAGAGACATTAGACTTAGGGACTAAAGAAATTGAAAATGATCTATTGTTTGAAAATACTAAAATAGACAAAGATGTTGAGCTAGGTTGTCCATATGTTAAAGTAAACAATGACATTGGTCCATTTGAAATAAAAGAAAGCCCACATCCTAATGCGTATAGACTTATCTTTCCCAGATCAAGAAGGTTATTTGGATTAAGAAACATCACTGAATTGAAGCCATATAAACATGATTAAGCACATTTCCCTGTTTGAATACAGTTACTTACCCATTTTCTGTAAAGTGTTTTACCAGCAAAGATTTTTACTGGGTGTGTCAAATAGCAACTACCACTACAGACCCTGGAAAAGTTCCAGATATCTGAGACAATGTTTTTATATTTTTATTGTCACTGTTGAATATTAAATATTGTGATATCCTCTTTACTTGCAATGGGCAAGAAGGTGACAAACATTTATTACTTTCTTTTTGTATTGTTGAATATGGGACATACTTGCACCAAATATAAAAGACAATGAAAAAATTGTTGTGCAAGACCCATCATTTTGTTACTATTCTTTTTGAGGCATAAGATTTGTGTACAATTTTCTACAGCTAATCAGATGTTCACCAAGTTTGATGTTTGTGTTATGTTGTGACCAAATTAAGTGTGCAATTTTGGTATTAATATGTTCTTGTACTATCTTGACTATGTGTCTCAATGGGAGACAAGTTTTTTAAATATTTTCTTTTTTTTAAAATGCATATTATATTCATACATGTGACTTCTCTAGTGTTTGTGTTTATATATATATCATGTCCATACTTATAATTATGTTCTTTGTTTTCATTTCCTTTATGAGGCTCAAAACGAGCAGACAGTTGCATTGTTTTTCCTATGGACATCTGACCTGTCCATCTATGTAATATATTTATGTTCCTTCTATTATCTTGATTATTCTGTGACTCAATGAGAGCTGACTTTGAAATAATTTACATATATTTTTTTTTATATCTTAAGATCGCATGTGATATATTTGTGTCTGTTTTTGATCATTTTCCATGTGGCGCACTGGGAGCAAAGATTAACAATTTTTTTTTACTTTCATATATTACTAAATATTTTTATGATGCTGTCATACTGAGAGCCTTAACACAAAGTGCATTTGAAACAACACAACTAAAATATTTTCAGGAAAAAGTCATTTTGAAACGGTGTAACGGTTGTTGTATACATACACATAATACATAGTAATTGACACATTTGTCCTAGTCGGCTAATATCATTAACATTCTGTAAATGATATTACCCGAGGGGGGTATTGTAACGGAACATATTAAAGGCTTTACTTTAATGAAGTATGCGATCCCTTCCAAATTCAACCAGTTTAACGAGTATTTATGATTATAGAAAAGTTATTGTGTATGTTAACAATGATTGCACAACATGTCTCCATAAACAGTCAACCCATTAAATTATACTGAATAACTGACCCACACAAAAGTTTATATCACTTGATCACTGATACAGCAAATGTCATCATGAAAAACACTAAGTTTATCTTAAATAATTAATATGAAGTATGAAAAATAGTGGCCAACTTAGGTATTTTGGATCTCCTTAAATAAAAATCACCCAGTGAAACCTATTTGTTCACTAGGAGCGTTTTCACTCAGTATTCACGTAATCAATCCTATTTTAGACGAAAACCAATGTAATTCTTCATAATTCATGTTACTTACTTATTTATGCAAATTAGAGAAGTCAATTGACAAACTTCTAAAAAACAGCCTTTTTGTAACAAAGAATTATTCTGTCAAGTCAACAAATCTGTCTGTCATTTTAATAACATGTTAAATTATGTCACTCAATGCAAATTAATAACTTTTCTGCACACATTATGATAACAGATGTACATGTGACTCATAAACTATATCTCTTTTAGTAGTTCTTTGACAATGTTATAAATACAAGCAGCGAGAAGGGTCGACAGAACAGTCGGAGGCACTGGGGGCGGTCGGAATGTCACTTTGGTGAAGTGTGTTTCTGTGTTATTGTTTGGCAAAACAAGGCAAAGAACATGTAAAGGAAGTACTACTTTGTGTTGTGTTATGGTCTTTGGTGGACAGTGGAATTAATATGGCCACTAAAGTAATAAATATTTGATGTTTACATACGTGTTGGTTTCGCTCGTTCTTTATCATCAAAAGCACATGAAAAACACGGGACCTCATATTTTTTAACCCTAGACAACCAGATTTAGAGCCAGCATCAGCATCGAGACACAGCAGTGATCCAGCAAGC
Source organism: Schistocerca nitens (assembly GCF_023898315.1). Taxonomy (NCBI): domain Eukaryota; kingdom Metazoa; phylum Arthropoda; class Insecta; order Orthoptera; family Acrididae; genus Schistocerca; species Schistocerca nitens. Next base: position 11,695,351 of record NC_064620.1, read on the forward strand.
AGCAGCGATTACTACAATACAATACATTGTAATGGCGCCAACCTAACATCAAGTGCTAACAAGCTCCGTAAATTGGAGTGAAATAGTGCGTTTACAGCAATTAGCAAGATATCAACGACTTAGGCGGACCATTTACATGCTACAGAAGAATGCTGAAGATTAGGTGGGTAGATCACATAACTAATGAGGAGGTACTGAATAGAATTGGGGAGTAGAGGAATTTGTGGCACAACTTGACTAGAAGAATGGATCAGTTGGTAGGACACATTTTGAGGCATCAAGGGATCACTAATTTAGTATTGGAGGGACGCATAGTCATAGAGGAAGGTGAAGAGACGAATACACTAAGTAGATTCAGAAGGATGTAGGTTGCAGTAGTGTCTTGGAGATGAAGAGGCTTGCACAGGATAGAGTGGTATGGAGAGCTGCATCAAACCAGTCTCTGGACTGATGACCACCACAACAACAACATACCTGTCCAATTAAGGGAGCTAATATTTCATGGTCCAACCAGTAGAATGATACTTTTCTTTGTCCTTTTGACAATATCCTCCTGAATAGCTCCCCCACCCCCTTGGAGATCTGAATGGAGGACTATTTTACCTCCAGAATAGTTTATCCATGTGGATGAACCCATAAAGTAAAGCTGTGTGTCTTCACAAAAAAATAACCCCTATAATTTCACCTTCCTTTCAGTCATTCACAGCATCTACACAGCGAGGCCATGTTGGCTCACTCTAAATACCCTCCTTTGTGACTGCACCTGTAGTACAGCTACCTGTATCACTAAGGCATGCAGGCCACTCCACTTTGGCAATATCCACTATTGTATTTAAAATTATCTTACTGAATTCGTCACATTGTCTAGTGTTTTCCATTTTTCAAAGCCAATAGTCTTTTCTTCTGATTCCAAAATGATGTTGCAAAGTATAGTCCATTCCCATCCTACTTTTGTGTCGACAGAAAGATTAGTCAGCTGATTCACAGATCAGCTTTGTTGCTCTTAAATGACACATTCATTTTGAAGTTTTAATGGATCAAATTTTCTCCAAGAGGACTTGGTGAAATGATAGAGGTAAGTAATAAGATTTTTGTGATCTGTCCATCTATTTATTTATTCATTCAACTTTAAGCATTTGCATGCAATCAATGTCATCATGAGCAATGTACAGGAGCTTTTATAAAGTATGACTGACATGTTAAGAAATCTAACTATGGTATCACATGTTGTAAAAGAACATACATAATATGACAATGCAGTTGATACATAAAGATTTCTCCACATGTTTAACAGTTAAATATGGAACTAAAAAGTGTTAAGTTACTTACTAACTTTCACATAATAAAAGAACAGAGGGTATACACAAAATATTTCTCTATGTGGTTAATACTAAAATATGATCTGAACATTATTTAGTACTTGCATGTTTATTATATATGTTGGACAAGATACCAGAAGAGACAAAAAAGGATAGGAATAACCATTAACAAATAGTACTTGAGTAAATCAGGTTTACTTTTGAACAGTTTTCAGATTCTTTAAGAGTGTAAAAAAAGCTTTTGTCTTTCAGCCATTTTTGGGCCTTACTTTTAAAGATATTAAGATAGACATCATGTCCCTGTACAGGTAGTGTGTGGAAAAGCCTTATTCCAGTGCATAACTGTCTTGTGTTTTTTTAAGTTGAGTTGTAGGTATGTCTATCTTTAATGTTTGATGAGTGTTATGATTATGAATGGACTCCTAATTTTGTAACTGTTAAAGTTTTCTTTTAGGTACAAAAGGCAGCTGTATATAAAAAGAGATGGGACTGTCATTATCTGTAATTCTTTGAAATAAGGCCTACATGATAAGTTATTTTCGGTAATTCCAGAAAAGCTCCTGATTCCTTTCTTCTGCCAAATAAAAATTTTGCTAGCCCCTGAAGAATTACCCCACAGAAGAATACCATAACTTATATTGCACTGAAAAAAAGGCAAAATAGGAATGAATACTGAGAAACAGAGGTGCTTAATTTTTGCAGTAGATAGATAGCTTGTGAAAGCTCAAGATGTATAGTCTAAGTGACTCTCCTATGTTAATTTTGTAAGGAATATGCCAAGAAGTTTGGTAGAAGTGGACTCAACATCACCACTGGATAAGCTGAAAAAAATATTTACAGTTTTTCTGTAGTTAACAGCTAACTTACTGGCTTCAAACCACATATTGGATAATCTGAGGAAATCATCACTTTACTCCTTCAGTTTATTTATGTCACTCCCTGAACTGATGACAGTTGTATCATCTGCGTAAAGCACTCATTTGCATGGCATATTGCTGAGCAGGTCATTTATGAGTACTATTAACGGTAATGGCCCAAGTGCAGATCCTCGGAGAACACCTCCAGTGACATTCAGTAACTGTGACCTTTGAAATACTATAGCTTACAATTTGTTTTCTGTTAGATTAGATTAGATTAGATTTACTTTCATTCCAATTGATCCATAGTGAGGAGGTCCTCCAGGATGTGGAACATGTCAGAAAAACAATACATGACAAATATTTACAACTAAAACAAATAAGCTAATGTACCATTCCACAGGTCCCAAGTGGAATGATCGTCATTTTTTAATGAACACTAAGAGTCATTTTACAAATACTAATGCACTGAATTTAAAATAAAAAAGTTTTTTATTTATTTATAAGGTAATACAACTACTGTAATACTTATTTACAATGAACACATTACTGCACTGAAATGGTGCAGAAGTTAAATTATACTAACACACACACACACACACACACACACACACACACACACACACTTTCAATGAACACATTACTGCACTGAAATTGTGCAGAAGTTATGTTGTACTTATATGCAAATCAGTTGGTTTTACTAAGAAATTCATCAATGGAGTAGAAGGAGTTGGCCACCAATAAATCCTTTAGGCTTCTCTTAAACTGAATTTCATTGGTTGTTAAGCTTTTTATGGCTGCTGGCAAGTTATTGAAAATGTGTGTTCCTGAATAATGCACACCTTTTTGTACAAGACTAAGTGACTTTAAATCCTTGTGAAGATTATTCTTATTTCTAGTATTGATTCCATGAATTGAGCTGTTGGTTTGAAAAAGTGATATATTTTTAATGACAAATTTCATTAAGGAATAAATATATTGGGAAGGAGTAGTTAGTATCCCTAGTTCCCTAAACAGGCTTCTGCAGGATGTTCTTGAGTTCACACCACATATAACTCTCACTGCACGTTTTTGTGCCCGGAAAACTTTAGCTTGGCTTGATGAATTACCCCAAAAAATAATCCCATATGACATTATGGAATGAAAGTAAGCATAGTATGCCAGCTTTTTCATTTTTATATCCCCTATGTCTGACAAAATTCGCATTGCAAACAGAGATTTGTTAAGACGCTTCAGCAGTTCTGTGGTGTGCTCCTCCCAGTTGAATTTATTATCAAGCTGTAATCCCAAGAATTTAACACTGTCCACTTCTTCTATCTTCTTGTCATCGTATGTTAGACATATACTCTTGGGACACCCCTTACAAGTTCTGAACTGCATGTAGTGTGTTTTTTCAAAGTTTAGTGACAAAGAATTGGCTAGGAACCAGTGATTAATGTCCACAAATATTTTATTGGCTGATCTTTCTAAGACTACATTTGACTTGCTATTTATTGCAATGTTTGTATCATCGGCAAACAAAACAAACTTGGCATCTGGTAATGTTACTGATGAAAGGTCATTGATATACACAAGAAAAAGTAAGGGCCCCAAAATGGAACCTTGTGGGACCCCACATGTAATTATTTCCCAGTTGGATGAGGCCTGATAGCTTGATACATGTCTCTTTCCTAATAACACCCTTTGTTTCCTGCCAGAGATATAAGATTTGAACCATTTTGCAGCATTTCCTGTTATACTATAATATTCTAGTTTACTTAAAAGGATATTGTGATTTACACAGTCAAATGCCTTTGACAGATCACAAAATATACCAGTTGCCTGCAATTTTTTGTCTAATGAATTAAGCACATTTTCACTGTAAGTGTAGATAGCCTTCTCAATATCAGAACCTTTTAGAAATCCAAACTGTGACTTTGACAGTATGTTATTTGAGATAAGATGGTTATAAAGACGACTGTACATTACTTTTTCGAAAATTTTTGAGAATGCTGGCAACAGTGAAATTGGACGGAAATTTGATGCTATTTCTTTATCTCCCTTCTTAAACAGTGGCTTAACTTCAGCATATTTCAGCCATTCAGGAAATATTCCACTAATAAACGACTGGTTACACAGATAGCTTAATATGTTACTTAGCTCAGAATCACATTCTTTAATTAACTTTGTTGATATTTCATCATACCCACTAGATGTTTTTGATTTTAAAGATTTTATGATGGACATTATTTCTGTTGGGGTAGTGAGGGTCAAATTCATATTAAGGAAGTTACTTGAAATGTCTGGTCTAAGGTAATCCATAGCAGCATCTACCGAACCTGACAACCCCATCTTTTCAGTAACAGTTATATAATGTTTGTTAAAAAGTTCTGCAACACTATACACATCTGTCACCAATGTATCATTTACTCTTAATGCTATTTGTTCCTCTTCATGTCTGGTTCTACCAGTCTCCTCCTTCACTATATCCCATATTGTCTTTATTTTGTTATCTGATATGACTATCTTTTCCTTGTAATATATTTGCTTTGACATCCGTATTACAGTCTTTAATATTTTGCAGTATTTCTTATAATGTGCTATAGCATCAACATTGGAAATGTTTCGGAGTGACAGATACAGTTTTCTTTTTGTTTTACAAGATACCCCTATTCCTCGAGTAATCCATGGCTTCTTTGTTGACTTTGCTCTAACCTTGGTAAGTTTTGGGGGAAAGCAGTGTTCGAATAAGGTAAGCACTTTATTAGCAAAAATGTTATATTTTTCATTCATGCCATGAACGCTGTAAACATCAGTCCAGTGAATGTCTCTAAGGAGTGTCCTAAAATAATCAATTTTTGGCTTACTGATTACCCTTTTGAGCTCAGATTTAACAGATTTGATATCCTGTTCAGTATTAACATTTAACAGAAGGAACTGCATGTCATGGTCTGAGAGGCCATTGACTATTGGTTTTGTAATATAATTTTGTTCATTGGACTTTTCTATAAATATATTATCAATGGCTGTTTGTGAGCAAGTGGCTATCCTAGTGGGGAACTTTACTGTGGGAATTAAGTTGAATGATAGTGTTACTAACTCAAACAAGTTCTTATTGGGAGAGTCTTTAAGGAAATCTACATTGAAATCACCAGCAACCACTATTTCTTTGTTTTTGGTTGTTAAATGGGCCAGTACAGCTTCAAGGTGGTTGACAAACAGATTAAAGTTACCTGCAGGTGCTCGATATACACTTAATATTATGAAGGATTTTTTGTGAAATTCTAATTCTGTTGCACATGCTTCCATATGCTGTTCTAGGCAAAATTTATGAATGTCTATGTTCTTAAATTTATGACAGTTCCTGATGAATGTGGCAACTCCTCCTTTCTCCATTTCTGATCTACAAAAGTGAGATGCTAACCTAAACCCTGTAACACTTAAAAGTTCTATACCAGTGGTCACATGATGTTCAGAGAGGCAGATTATGTCAGCTGGGTTTGAAGACTCTAATTCATCTATGCAGATAGTTAATTCATTAATTTTATTTCTCAGTCCTCGAATATTTTGATGCAATAAAGATAGCTGACATTTCTCATTGACTGAGTTAAAATTGGGTGGAGTTAAAATATCTGCTGACAGTTGAAAATTCTTAACCAATGGCTGTTTATGCTGATGTAATAAGCTGGAATTATGTTTTTTGATTTCTTTCTCAAACTGAAGATTTGTCTCAGTTCTAACCTCTCTTAAAATTTGCTTTCTTTCTGTCCTCCCTACCCTAAAAAAGGGTCTTTTCTGAATCCTATAACCACTGGTATTTTACCACTCATGACAGTGCCTCCCCCCTTTAACTTTCCTGCTATTTCCCCAGCCAATTTACCCTTCCCCTTCCTGTTGAGGTGAAGGCCATGCCTAGTATAATCCCACCTACTGAGAGAATCAACAGGAACCACACCAATGTGTGACCCCGCACCCGACATGAGCAGCCGTTCCAGCTCCAAATTAACTCTCTTGACAGAAGAGCTCAAATGAGGTCGGTCATGGCGCCCAAGAACAGATACAAACTCAACACTAGTATGCTTCGATACTGATGCAATCTTCGCCAGGTCACACTCTATACTGTACCCAGGATCTCTGTCAATACTGTTACCTGCACCACCCACTATAACCACGGTGTCTTCCTTAGTGAAATCTTTGCAAAGTGATCCTAAATCCTCTGTCACCTGCTCCAGACCAGCACTAGGTTTAAAAAAATTGGTGACCTGGTATTCTGATCCTAGTTCATCCTGCAAAAGTTGGCCAACACCTCTTCCATGGGAACTACCTAACAACAACACTTTCTTTCTCTTTACTGATTTCCCTACATTCTTACTTTTCAATTTGCTGCTGAAAGTTTGTTGTGCCCTGTCTACACCTGCAACTGCTTGAGGCTCACCAGCTTCTAACTGAAGCAACAGGTCAAATCTATTTTCCACATTCACCATAAAGCTGTCAGACAAAGTTCTAGGCCTGTTCCTCCTGTTGCCTGTTGCCACTTCCCACCTCTCTTTACCCTTCTCCCTCCTTAACCTGTCAAGATCTCCCCTGGCCTTGTCTAACTCAGCCTGAAGGGCGGCAATTTTCCCCTCCTGTTCTAGTATCTTCCTATCTCTACTACAAATCCTACAAAACCACTGATGAGTCTCATTTACTTCCCCTATTCCCACGCCACTACAGTCACCCACATGGAAAAAACTACAGCACCCATCACACCAAAGCCCCGACCTAACAATTCTACGGCAAGTCAAGCACTTTTCACTCATGATAAACGTAATAGTTTATTAAGAATAAGTCAGTTAAATTACAGATAAACACGAAAATATGGTTACACAAATTTGGCCTATACGCAACTGTGTGTAAACAAAAACAAAAGTGCAAAGTTTCTGAAACAACAACTTAAACTTTACGCTACTTTCCGGAAATGCTAGTTAAATAATGAAGAGGTACGCTAAGTTAAATTGCTGGAGAGAGCAAGGAACAACTAAACGAAATTCTATAGATTTGCTTCAGCAGAACATAAACAGAAAATACGACTGTACGGTCTTTTCGTGTTTTCTGCTATATTACGTAAAGAAAAATGAAACCTTTAATGGTAGACTTAAACGGCACACTAATACACTTATTTACCACGTATTCAGTACTAATCTATATGTTTTATAATCTAAAATGACTTATCTTTACGAGAACACCAAAACTCGCGCTAGTCACCTGGCTGCAGGGCTGATGTATGATTTGATGGGGGAGAGTTCCACATCCTTAATGCCATAACGCCACAGTTTTTCCCACAATATTGGTTTACTGAATCAAATGCCTTGCTCAAGTCCATTAGTGTGGCTTCAGCAGATAATTTGGATTCAAAAAATGAGGATTGCACAATAGAAACAATATTTTCAACATATTAAATTGTTGATAACTGGGACCTAAACTGTATTGAGACTTGCTCAATATATTGTTTCTTGACAAATGTATGCACATTTGCTTTTATATACAATATTCAATTATTTTTGAGAAAATAGATATCAGAGAAATAGGATGATAATTATTAGTGTAGGATTTATCATCCTGTTTGTGCAATGTAATGACTACTGTCTTTCTTTAGACATTCACAAAAAATACCACTGATGAAAATCCAGTTTATGAATGTGCAGAGAGGGAATGATATCAAATTGGTTTTTTTTTTTTTAATCACAAAATTTGAAAGGCCATAAATATGTTATTATCTGGTGCCCCTTAATTTTCCTACTGATTTAATGACATCACATACCTCCACGTTGCCCCAATTAAATGTTGGCATAGTATGAGCAAAGTTTTGTAAAAACTGTTTTATATATGTGAGTTGTAAATTAGTTTTCAAACTCTTCTTCAGAGGAGATGAGGAATTTGGGTTTGTAGCACTGATAAAAAAGAGGTTAAGTTCATTTGGAGTGACATTAACATAATTTGTAACTTTTACACAATGACTACATGTACGTAATTCTGCTTTAACAATCCTCCAGGCAGCTTTACATTTATTATCAGAGTTTTCAATGAAGTTATCATATGGTCAATCTGTAGTGTCTCTTGAGGCTAATGTATGCTCCTCTGTCAACACTACCATTTTTTACCCTATCGTGGCATATCGAAACCATTATTCTTAGCTTGTAAATGTGGTATGAACCACTTATGTAGAGTTATTTGGCAATGCTTGCTTGCTTTAGTCTTGTTTCATTTGGTACAGTAACCATTGGACAGGAGGTATTGAAAATTTTAGATAAGAGTACTAACAAACCTGGTACAAGCCTCCTCAACATTATTGAAAGCATATATTACATTATTCCAGTTTAGTACCTCCAGCTTATACCTGAAGCTATTCATACTTTTATTCAAATGGCTCTGAGCACTGCGGGACTTGAAGTCTGAGGTCCTTAGTCCCCTAGAACTTAGAACTACTTAAACCTAATTAACCTAAGGACATCACACATCCGTGCCCCAGGCAGGATTCGAACCTGCGACCGTAGTGATCGCACGGATCCAGACTGAAGTGCCTAGAACCGCTTGGCCACACTGGCTGACTCATACTTTCATTACTTAATAGCCCAACGTACTGATTTGGTTGACTATCCTGCTTTGGTTAACTAATTGCTACTTTTACCCATATACCTTTGTGATCTGCCAGTCAACATTAAGTAGTCCCAATTCAAAATCACCTTTATCTGCATTTGCAACAAAATTGTCAAGGCAATAAAATTCTCTTGTGGAACTGTAATCTGCGCATAGGAGATTTTGAAATCTTAGTCTGTTTAGCAAATTAGCATTTTTGGGCGTCTTTTTCCTTACATAAAAATTTAAATATCCTGAAATTACTGTCTTGTGTTTGGTGTTTGGTACATTTTTCTGTACTGTCCAGCAATCACAAATACAATTTGGTGTCATTATGATGAGACACCGAGTAAAGTGGCACAGTTGTTATGATTCTGGACTTGCATGTGGGAGGACAGCAGCTCAAATCTCCATCTAGCTTTCTAGATTCAGATTTTCCATGGTTTCCCTAGGTTGCTTCCAGTGTGGATTAATCCATATACTCTTGAAGCACCCTGGTAGAGGGAACTGCTTGTTAGCAATCTCAATCTCAGCATGAAGACTACAATGTAGTAATTTGTTGGTTTTACAGTCTCTTATTTCCTTTCTGTCCATAACCCCCACCCCCTCCCTCCCCCTCTGCCCCTTTACAGGTTATTTTCCTCTCTCACCCAATCATCAAAGTCAATATATTATAAGAATATTGATACTGGAATTAAGTTTTCATGTGGCATCAACTACTCTGATTTTGCCTACTGACATTCTCATGTCAGATAAAAAAAAGCAATGCTTCAGGAACTCTATGTATCACTGCAAAAAAACCCACTTACCAGGAGTCCATATCGGAAATGTGTACTGTTGAGCTCCACAATCAAAGGTGTATTCTGTTGCTAGGAACAATTGCATGTACAAGCAAAGATTGTAGCAATATTGCTGTAACCTATAATAATGTAACCAATAATAAATACTGTTAATATTTGCAGCCATTTTTTCTCAGTTGTTCCTTCAATTATGCTTCATCATACTGATAAGAAAAAATCCTGTCTTTTGCAACTGGATGTTTTATTTGTGTCTACCAAACTTTTTTTGCATATTAATGCTATGCATCACTGCATCTGTGATATACATTTTTACATCCTTTTCATGTATCTAGTACATATAAAAGAACACATTGATATGTGAAAAGGACATAAAAATGAATATCACTGAAGATGTCTAGATTGAATAGGCCAAACATGTGAGGTAGATGCAAATAAAACATTCAAGTGCAAAAGACAGGACTTTTTCTTATCTATCATGAAGCATAACCTACAACAAATAAATAAACACTTCCACACTCTTGTGTTTGTTGGCCATCAAAGACAAAGCATAAATCACCAGATCCCAAGAAAATTAGTCCACAAGAAAATAGGGCAAGTAGAAAGAACTGACACTTGAAAATCAAGAATTTTATTGTCTATCACAGGATGCAAATAGTAACACTTGATGATAATGTGAGCTAATTATAAGTTTTCTATACAACATAGGCCATAATAGCATACATATCCTGAGGAAATGTTTCAGAGTTTATTACCCGTAATCAAATATTTTTGACAGACTCACAGGCAGTACAGCAGACAACTGAGACACATATAGTGACAGGAAGTAACTGATTTTGTGACTTCTACGAGTTCCTGAACAGGAGCAAATTTTATAATATCATCTGTGTGCTTTAACAGTTTAGTTTCTTGAGTTTCTGTGTGTTAATTTAATATCTAATAGCCACAGCTCTCGTATTTTTGTTTGTGTCAGAAAGTAAACCGATTTTGTGACATATTATAAGTTCCTAATCAGGGGTGAATTATATAGTTTCACCTGAGAGCTTCAGGAGTTAGGTTTTTGAATCTCTGCACATTAAACTAATTTATTAGACATAGATCCTTCGTCTTTGTCAGCATCTGTAGTAGAGTTCCACAGCACATGCCAATAGTCCGATTATCTTTGTAGTTTAGTTTTCCACGATCTTTAGTATGTTTAGGGACTGTGATTGTTGTGTGCAGATGCTCCAGGCTGTGATGGCTTTGGTTACACAGCTTGAGGTGGATGGGCACCACTGTTGTGGGTCGGCCGTGGGAATCCAACGGATGTCCAGCGTGTCTGAGTCCTCCGATCGGTCCTCACCAGTGGCCAGCCCAGTTACTGCTCGCAGTGAGGTTGACCCCTCACCTGTGGTTGAGTGGGAGGTTGCACCAGGGTGTAGCAAGTGGCAAGAGACTTCCCACGGGTTCCAAGTAAGGCCTCCTCAGTTAGTCTGACAAAAAGGTTTCAGGTGCTGTCTGTGGCTGAAATTGTTGCTGAGTCAGATGCCGATGCCTGTCCTGTTTCAGAAGAAACCTCTCAGCCTGCAAGATCCAGGCAGTCACAGAGGGTGGGATTATTGATAGTTGGGAGCTCCAACATAAGGTTTATTAAGGGGCCCCTTAGGGACATGGCTGCCAAGAATGGGAAGAAAACTAATGTGCACACCGTGTGCATACCGGGTGGTGTCATTCCAGACATGGAAGGGTCCTTCCAGATGCCATGAAGAGCACAGTGTGCAGCCAACTGTAGGTGGTGGCTCACGTTGGTACCAATGATGTATGTCACTTTGGATCAGAAGAGATTCTCCCTGGTTTTGAGCAGCTAACAAAAGTGGTAAAGGCTTGCAAGATGAAAGCAGAGCTGAGCATTTGCAGCATAGTTGGCAGGACTGATTGCAGACCTCTGGTACAGATTTGAGTGGAGGGTGTGAATCAGAGGCTCAGGTGGTTCTGCAACTGTGTAGGCTGCAGATTCCTCAAGTTGCGCCATAGGGTGGTTGGGGTTCGGGTTCTGCTGAATAGGTCAGGAATCCCCTATATGCAGGATGTGGCTACATGGATAGCAGGGGCTGTGTGGCATGGACCAAGCAGTTTTTTATGTTAGAAGGTCTTGAGAAAACACAAAAAGGGCTTCAGTCACAAAGGGTGCAGGCCGAACACTGGAAGAACATAAATACAGGCACCATCAGTATAACAGTTGTAAATTGTCGTAGCTGTGTTGGGGAAGTACCAAAGTTCCAAGCGCTAATAGAAAGCACTGATGCTCAAATCATTGTAGGCACTGAAAGCTGTTAAGGGTATACGGAATGAGTTTTTCGATGAAAAAATCGATTTTTGAGTAAATGCATTTTCGAAAAATTTAGACTCTCCCGTTGAATACCATGTATAAAATATTTGGATGATGTGAATAGAATTATTTTAAATAATTTTTTAAAATAATTTCGACACACGATGTTCCGCACCTTGTATACGAGACGCGAAATATACCTGATATAGACAGCCTTGCCAGAGATATAATTGAGCACAAGAGAGTTAGCTTTTCTGTTGGCTACACTGCTAGACAGTTGACAATAGATTCTGCACCATTTGTATTGTTTCCTTTGTGAGTACATCCATGTCATTGTTGTGAAAGTCGTATGTGGAGAAGCCATTGAGTTTTCTTTCCTTCAACATGCCAAGACCTAGTCTGAAGGTATTTAGAAAGCGTGTACATTGGCGCAAGAAAGTAAAGTGTACTAAAAATTCGTCTCATTCATCTTCATCAGTATCTGATGTCCCAGTAGCGACTAACCTCAACACTGGTAGTGACATATTGAGTGATGCTGCTGCCACTACACCGGAAAGTGCTTCAAGAAGAAAACTAGCTGGAATTGAAGAAGAATACAAGAAACTAAATGCTGGGACTACAAAATATGAGGTAATTAACGTCTCTTTATTATCAGATGTTTTGGAGAACAATGTGTGCTGCAAACAATGTGGAAAATGTGGTGTTCATTGAAAACAAACTTACATGTGGGACTTGCTTGTGAATTAGAGTTGATGTGCAGTTATTGCAAACACAGTGTTACTTTCTTCAATTCCTCACATGTTACCGCAGATACAGGTAAACTATACGATATAAACATTAGACTGGTTTATGGATTACGGTGTATAGGAAAGGGCAGGGCTGCAGGTGCCATGTTGTGTGGTGTGATGAACCTCCCTCCTCCACCTTCAAAATTTAACAAACACATAACTGCAATAGGCTCTGCTGTAGAAGATGTGGCACAGGAAAACATGAAATATGCTGTTGAGGAAGCAGTTACTGAAAATAATAATAGCAGAGACTTGTCCATAGCTTTTGATGGCAGCTGTCAGAAGAGAGGCCACACACCTCTGAATGGTGTAGTAACAGCTACAAGTGTGGACACTGGTAAGGTAGTTGATGTGGCAATACTTTCCAAGCATTGCAGATGCAAGGAGAAAATGAAAACTAAACATGAAGAGGAGTGCATGGCAAATTACTATGGGTCAAGTGGTGGTATGGAAGTTGCTGGTGTAAGAAGTATTTATCAACGCTCAGTAAAATGGTACAACATTAGATACATAAATTATCTTGGATATGGTGACTCAAAGGCTTTCAAAGAAATTGAGGAACTGAGACCCTATGGTAACGATGTGAAAATTTCCAAACTGGAGTGTGTTGGCCATGTTCAGAAAAGGATGGGATCAAGACTTCGACGGCTCAAGGCTAGCATGAAAGGCAAGAAATTAAGCGATGGAAAAACTTTAGACGGGAAAAATAGACTGACAGATGCTACAATAGATCATATTCAGAAGTGCTATGGTCTAGCAATAAGACAGAATACAGCAGATGCAGAATTAATGAGAAGAGCAGTCTGGGCTCTGTTTTTTCATACAACTTCAAACAATGAGAATCCCCAACATGGGCTATGTCCAAAAGGAGATGATAGTTGGTGCAACTACAACAGAGGCAAGGTAACTAAGAAACAATACAATCACCCTCATCACCTGCCATAATGGATGAAATAAAACCAATATTCCGAGACCTCGCAGATATGGCCGGACTCAAAATCCAAATGAGTGTGTGAACCATGTGATATGGAATAGACTACCTAAAACTGTGTTTGTGGGTACAAACACACTTCAATTTGGCGTTTATGATGCTGTTTCATCATTCAATCAGGGCAATATAACAAAGTGCAAAGTTCTGCAGAAGTTGGGGCTCTGTGTAGGACTACAAAATCCAAATGAGTGTGTGAACCATGTGATATGGAATAGACTACCTAAAACTGTGTTTGTGGGTACAAACACACTTCAATTTGGCGTTTATGATGCTGTTTCATCATTCAATCAGGGCAATATAACAAAGTGCAAAGTTCTGCAGAAGTTGGGGCTCTGTGTAGGACTACGAACTGCCGCAGCTATGCTTTGTTTGGACAAGGAACGACTCAGGTCTTCAGTTAATACCATAAAAGTATATTCAAAGATGGCTAGACAGCATAGCAGAGCCATCAAGAGGAAGCTGTTGGACGAATATGATGATACAAGCTATGGAGCAGGCTTGTATTGAAGTAAAAACTTCGAAGCTAATTTCCCGTAAATTTAGTTTTTTTGTGTATAAGGTACATTTTCTCAGGGCCTATTTATAGTAGAAAGATGAAATTTTTTATAGTTGTTCCTTAAGGCCTTCTAATATATCTGAATTAAAAGATATGTGGAATTATTTTGTATTAATGGATGTAAATTTTAAAATACTTGTTAAAATGTATAACTTTTTTTAACATTTACCAAAAATAAAATATCTGAATAAATATACATTATTTTTTCAAAATTAATAATTCAGCATAAAAGCAGAACATATCTCTGCGTTCTGTGAAAAAATCAAGAGTATCGTCCAAATAACAAATGAGAAAATGTTCATAACTTTTAGCTCAATTTAACATTGTAAGCATATGGCGTTCCGTATACCCTTAAAGCCAGAGATAAGCTCAGCTGAAATTTTTTCAAGAACCTAACGAGGTTCCGAAAGGATAGGCTAAACTGGTTGGCAGTGGAGTGTTTGTTGCTGTTACAAGTAGTTTATCTTGTCACAAAACTGAAGTAGATAGTTCCTGTGAGTTAGTATGGGCAGAGGTCATTGTTCGCAACCAGAATGAAATAATAATTGGATCCTTTTATTGACCTCCCAATTCAGATGACACAGTTGCTGAAAAGTTCAAAGAAAACTTGAGTTTGATTTTGAACATGTACCTGACTCACACAATTATAGTTGGTGGTGACTTTAATTTACCCTCAATATGTTGGTGAAAATACATGTTTAATTCTGGAGGCATGCATAAAACAACATCCGAAATTGTGCTAAATGCATTCTCTGAAAATTATTTTGAGCAGTTAGTTCATGAGCCCACGTGAATAATAAATGGCTGTGAAGACACACTTGACCTCTTACTAACAAATACTCCTGAGTTAATAATGAGCATCAAAATGGATACAGGGATCAGTGAACACAGTATTGTCATAGCGAGATTGAATATTGTAACCCCCAAATCCTCCAAAAATAAACGAAAAATATACCTAGTCAAAAAAGCAGATAACAATTCACTTGATGCTTTCCTGAGAGTGAGTCTCCACTCCTTCCAAATTAATATAAGTGTGGATTCAAAGAAACAGTATTGGCAACAATTGAGAGATTTGTACCAAGTAAATTAACAAGTGATGGAGCTGATCCTCTTTGGTACACAAAACGGGTCAGAACACTGTTGCAGAAACAACAAAAAACCATGCCAAATTCAAACAGATGCAAAATCTCCAAGATTGGCAATCTTTTACAGAAGCTCAAAATTTAATGTGGACTTCAATGTGTGATTCTTATAATAGTTTCCACAACGAAATTTTGTCTCAAAATCTGGCAGAAAATCTGAAGAGATTCTGGTCATATGTGAAGTATGCTAGTGGCAAAACACAACCAATGCCTTCTCTCCACAACAGTAATGGAGATACTATTGAAGACAGTGCTGCCAAAGCAGAGTTACTGAACACAGTCTTCCAAAATGCCTTCACAAAAGACGATGAAGTAAAAACTCCAGAATTCAAATCAAGAACAGCTGTCAACATGAGTAACGTAGAAACAGATATCCTCTGAGTAGTGAAGCAACGTACATCACTTAATAGGAGCAAGTCTTCTGGCCCAGGCTGTATACCAATTAGGTTTCTTTCAGAGTACGCTGATGCAATAGCTCCCACAACCGTTCACTCTATGAAAGATCTGTACCTAAAGGATGGATAGCACTATATAGGCATGACAACCAACAAGCTGTCTGTCCGCATGAATGGCCACCGACAAACTGTGGCCAAAAAACAAGTGGACCACCCTGTAGCTGAACACGCTGCCAAACATGATACCCCTCATCTCAATGACTGCTTCACAGCCTGTGCCATATGGATCCTTCCCACCAACACCAGCGCTTCTGAATTGTGCAGGTAGGCACTTTCCCTGCAATACATCCTACATTCCCGTAACCCTCCCGGCCTCAACCTTCGTTAGTCACTGTCCTCACCCATCCAGCCCCCTCCATGTTCCCATTCCAGCACTACACAGCCATCATTTCACTGCCACACCCAGTCTTTTAATTTCTTTTATTTTTATTTTTATTTCTCTCCTTTCCACTAGTTACCCCCTCCCCCCTCCGCATCTTCTCTCCTACCCTGTGTCTAAACTGCAGCACTTCACTGTTCGCCACTCCAACCATACTATCCCTCCCCCTCCCCACCCCAGTCTCCTCCTACCCCCACCCAGTTGCCACTCCCATCATGCACTCGTGCTGCTGCTTGCAGTGTAGTTTCAGCTCTCTGAGACTGCAGATGTGTGTGCAAGTTGCGATTGCGCGCGCGCACGCGCGCGCGCGCGTGTGTGTGTGTGTGTGTGTGTGTGTGTGTGTGTGTGTGTGTGTGTGTGTGTGTGTCTACTGCTGACAACGGCCTTAATGGCCGAAAGCTATGATTGTGTGAATCTTTTTATTGAACATTGATGTTTTGTTTTCAGCAAGTGCACCAGTTTTTACAAACATTAAAAAAGTTTTGTATTACCCCGGTACCCAGAACCCCTGAAGACAAACGTTGACTGTGGATACTGTATCACAGACACAGTCCCTCTGACCGTTTAGAGATGTCACTAAACCTGCCCAAAGATGTAAACAACCATGCATGAGTAGCACCTATTAGATCGAGGGGGGTCCGACAGCCGATCAGTTCCAGTCATTCCACCAGGAAGGAGGTACACGGCTCAAGTTGTCTGTAGTTCAACCATGCCTAGACTGTAAATAGCATGGTTCAATCATGTCCACATTGTTACTTTGTGCCAGGAAGGGCTCTCAACAAGGTAACTGTCCAGGTGTCTTGGAGTGAACCAAAGCAATGTTGTTTGGACATGTAGGAGATACAGAGAGACAGGAACTGTTGACAACATGTCTCGCTCAGGCCGCCCTACAGCTACTACTGCAGTGGATGACCGCTACCTATGGATTATTGCTTGGAGAACCCTGACAGCAATGCCACCATGTTGAATAATGGTTTTTATGTAGGTACAGGACATCGTGTTATGACTCAAACTGTGCGCAATAGGCTGCATGATGCGCAACTTCAATCCTGACGTCCATGGTGAGGTCCATCTTTGCAACCATGACACCATGCAGCACGGTACAGATGGGCCCAACAATATGCCGAATGGACCGCTAAGGATCGGCATCACGTTCTCTTCACCAATGAGTGTCGCATATGCCTTCAACCAGACAATTGCCGGAGACGTGTTTGGAGGCAAGTCGGTCAGGCTGAATGCCTTAGACACACTGTGCAGCTAGTGTAGCAAGGTGGAGATTCCCTGCTGTTTTGGGGTGGCATTATGTGGGGCCAACATATGCCACTGGTGGTCATGGAAGGTGATGTAATGGCTGTACTATACGTGAACGCCATCCTCTGACCAATAGTGCAATCATATTGGCAGCATATTGGCGAGGCATTCTTCTTCATTGATGACAATTCACGTCCCCACCATGCACATCTTGTGAATGACTTTCTTCAGGATAATGACATTGCTCAACTAGAGTGGCCAGCATGTTCTCCAGACCTGAACCCTATCGAACATGCTTGGGATAGATTGAAAAGGGCTGTTTATGGATGATGTGATCCACCAACCACTCTGAGTGATCTACGCTGAACCGCAGTTGATAGATAGTATGCCACAATGAATACAGGCATGCATCAATGTAAGAGGTCATGCTACTGGGTGTTAGAGGTACCAGTGTGTACAGCAGCGTGGACCACCACCTCTGAGGGTCTCGCTGTATGGTGGTACAACATGGAAATGATGTGTATGTTGATCTCTATTAGAATTTTCTGTACAGGTTCTGGAACTCTTGAAACCGAGGTGATGCAAAACTTTTTTTGATGTGTGTATATTGAAGAGCATGGAAGTTGGAGACACCTCTGATTTGGTATAAAGTACATGTTATGCAAAGCAATATGTGCAAACAGTTTATATAACTCTCTTTACCCATATCTTCATTGCATGCTTTATGGTGTTCATTTTCAAACACAGAAGAATATTGTTACAACTTGCCAATATTGAACTGATGCTGTAAAAGGCAACAAAGTAGAGCAAACATGGTATTAAGTCTGAGATTATAATTAAGTGTTTATGCAATGTATTTAAAAATAATTGAATTTGCATGTGGTTTTACTATAATTTAAATTTTTAAGTTAAGAATTTTTACTCTAAAATGCTTTACTGTTTTACAATATTTGTGTTACAGCTTTCAAAGGAATGAAACTTAACAATGTAAAAGCCTTCTATGAGGAACAAGAACATTCCAAAAGTAGCTCTGATGTTTGGAATATACCTACTGAAGTATTTCAGTCAGTGCAAAGGTCATTATTATTGGGTGTATCACAGCAGGCAAAAAAGAAGATAGAATTTTTGCAAGGACTTCAGAATACAATGCTCAGTCACATAGGTAAGTGGTGTTTCTTATTGTGCAATTCTCTTCCTTTAAAATTCATTGTGAAATAGTGTACACTTTCAGGATATAAAGGTAATATTTCTAAGAATAATACAGAAAAAAAAAATTCATATTAATAAATGATGAAAGTGACCTGTAGCCTCTATAGAATTCTACATAATCACTTGAATACATAAATACAAAAAATACTATCAAAAAGCCTTTGCAGTTTGAGAATAGTAATGATTATAAATATTAATAAATATAAGGGTAAAATGAACTTCTGTATTCATCTCATGTTTGGCTCATATTTGAGTGAAATACATGTTTTTGACATATAATCACAGAAACAAATTGTATGAAAGCCAAGAGAAATGACTTGAATATGACCAGTGTGATAATTAACCAACAGGTTAAGATTCATGACGGCACCAGAAGACTAATGACTATGACTGGATATATTATGCCATCAGAAAAACACATTAAAGTGTAGAAAACTGATATATTTAACTAAAGCAGTTAAAGTCCAAATATGACTTGTTTCGTTCCTCACAAACATCAACATATTTTTATTCAAATAAGCTCAAATGTCATAACAATCTTACAGCCAGAAAAACTTTTGTGCACAAGATGAAGGCAGTTCATTATACTGTACTGTATTGAGCCATTTTTGTGTGTTACAGAAAACATGCTGGGCCGGCAGTGGAGTGTGAAAAGACAAGCACGCTTTGAGAATGGAATGGCATTTCCTTCTATGGAAGGAACATTAATGTCAATTTCTTTTCTGATATTTGCTGTGTTTCTTGTGAAACTAGTACAGGTTAGGTTCCTCAATGAAATTATGAAGTACAATAACTATTATAAAATTATGAAGAAGGGAGGCACTATTTCATTATAACCAATAAGATGTATTGCACTATTTTGTTTCACTTTATAATGAATGACCTACAACTGTTTATTTAGCACTTGTTTTACTAAATTGCAAACACTGACATCAAGTACAACTCTATTACAATCAGATGAAGTGCTAGCAGTTGCTGGATGAAACTTCCTAGCAGATTAAAACTGTGTGCTGTACTGTTTGACTCAAACCTGGATCTTCACCTTTTGCAGACAAGTTGTATGTTCGAGTTCTGGTCCGGCGTACACTTTTAACCTGCCATGAGGTTTCAAATTAGTGCACACACTGCTGCAAGGTTAAAATTCATTCTGGAGTTCTTAGATGTACAGTGGTTTATATATTAAGAAGACTTACAGTGTTAACAAAAGCTCTTTTGTTAGCTAGACTG
The DNA here is from genome assembly GCF_023898315.1 of Schistocerca nitens. Taxonomy (NCBI): domain Eukaryota; kingdom Metazoa; phylum Arthropoda; class Insecta; order Orthoptera; family Acrididae; genus Schistocerca; species Schistocerca nitens. Next base: position 11,715,227 of record NC_064620.1, read on the forward strand.
TAAAAATTATATTAGATGATAATTTAGTTTGATGTAGGGAACATAATGTTCCAAAAACTTCTACTGAATGTATTTGAAAGCAAGCATGTCTGCCTCTTCCACAGGGTAAAAGAAACAAAATTAGTACATTAGTTTATTTCTGTGAAATTTTAGACATAAATTTTGATTTTAGCTCCACCTGGGACACTGTAGCTTTTTGTATATGTGTGTTTCATTATCTCCAAATAGAGCCATTGTCCACAACCTGAGTAATGTCTTCACTGTTGTTTATGTGCTGTCAGCCATTTAATATCCCAACTATATGGTGAATTGTTACCTTTATTCATTCCATTATCTGTCTTCCACCCAAAACTTCCTAGTATACTTTTAAGATAAATTTTACATATTCTAGAATACCTAAAATAAAGGCAGTTTTACCATTTTACTATTACCAGTTATTATAATAGCTACATCGTTTGCCAGACAGCATCAGTGTTACAAAGTTAAGATTATACAAGAATTATAATACAAGAACCATTTAACGTAAGTATGCATAATAATAATACAGAAGAAATTTAAATAAGTGTAGTGTAACACTTAAAGACATAAACAGTGAGAAATTTTTAACAAGTACATATTCACTTCACTTCATGTGGCAGTTCATTATTTAGGGAGTACAATTTGCTGTTTCACTGTCAAAGAACTCATTTAAACTGTATGGTGGTTTTTAGATAGGTTTTGTGACATCTTTCCCTGAAATTTCACCAAGTCCAAGGACGGCATTTTAGTATTTAGATGATTGAATATTTTAATAGCTACTGTTGGAAAACTGAACTGTGTCATATAATTGACAGCTTGGGATGTCTGTATCTCCCTTACTGAGCATGGTATAACTGTGGATGTCACCCCTGTTGGTGAATGTTTCATAATTTTCTTTCACATACATGAGAAAGGTGGAGACATATCGACTGAAAATTGTCATCCCTCTTAGATGTATTATGGTGGGTTTGCAGTGGTCCAGTTTCCTGCTTGATGTTATGATCCTTATTGCCTTTTTTTGTGTAGTAGTAGTAGAAAAATTTTCTTGCAGCCTGTAGAGTGACCTCATAGTAACAGGCAATAGCTGACAAGGCTTTAAATATGTCTGCTTGTGCCAATCACCTGCCACCCTACCAAAAACCTCTTTCCTCATTACCTTAGCCAGCTTCATCCTGACCCACAACTTCTTCACTTTTGAAGGCCAGACATACCAACAATTAAAGGGAACAGCCATGGGTACCAGGATGGCCCCCTCGTACGCCAACCTGTTCATGGGTCGCTTAGAGGAAGCCTTCTTGGTTACCCAGGCCTGCCAACCCAAAGTTTGGTGCAGATTTATTGATGACATCTTCATGATCTGGACTCACAGTGAAGAAGAACTTCAGAATTTCCTCTCCAACCTCAACTCCTTTGGTTCCATCAGATTCACCTGGTCCTACTCCAAATCCCATGCCACTTTCCTTGACGTTGACCTCCACCTGTCCAATGGCCAGCTTCACACGTCCGTCCACATCAAACCCACCAACAAGCAACAGTACCTGCATTATGAGAGCTGCCAGCCATTCCACATCAAACGGTCCCTTCCCTACAGCCTAGGTCTTCGTGGCAAACGAATCTGCTCCAGTCCGGAATCCCTGAACCATTACACCAACAACCTGACAACAGCTTTCGCATCTCGCAACTACCCTCCCGACCTGGTACAGAAGCAAATAACCAGAGCCACTTCCTCATCCCCTCGAACCAAGAATCCCCCACAGAAGAACCACAAAAGTGCCCCACTTGTGACAGGATACTTTCCGGGACTGGACCAGACTCTGGATGTGGCTCTCCAGCAGGGATACGACTTCCTCAAATCCTGCCCTGAAATGAGATCCATCCTTCATGAAATCCTCCCCACTCCACCAAGAGTGTCTTTCCGCCGTCCACCTAACCTTCGTAACCTGTTAGTTCATCCCTATGAAATCCCCAAACCACCTTCCCTACCCTCTGGCTCCTATCCTTGTAACCGCCCCCGGTGTAAAACCTGTCCCATGCACCCTCCCACCACCACCTAATCCAGTCCTGTAACCCGGAAGGTGTACATGATCAAACGCAGAGCCACATGTCAAAGCACCCACGTGATTTACCAACTGATCTGCCTACACTGTGATGCATTCTATGTGGGAATGACCAGCAACAAACTGTCCATTCGCATGAATGGACACAGGCAGACAGTGTTTGTTGGTAATGAGGATCACCCTGTGGCTAAACATGCCTTGGTGCACGGCCAGCACATCTTGGCAGAGTGTTACACCGTCCGGGTTATCTGGATACTTCCCACCAACACCAACCCATCCGAACTCCGGAGATGGGAACTTGCTCTTCAATTTATCCTCTCTTCCCGTTACCCACCAGGCCTCAATCTCCGCTAATTTCAAGTTGCCGCCACTCATACCTCACCTGTCATTCAACATCATCTTTGCCTCTTCACTTCCGCCTCGACTGACATCTCTGCCCAAACTCTTTGTCTTTAAATATGTCTGCTTGTGTCTGTGTATATGCGGGTGGATATGTGTGTGTGTGCGAGTGTATACCCGTCCTTTTTTCCCCCTAAGGTAAGTCTTTCCGCTCCCGGGATTGGAATGACTCCTTACCCTCCCCCTTAAAACCCAAATCCTTTCGTCTTTCCCTCTCCTTCCCTCTTTCCCGAGGAAGCAACCGTTTGTTGCGAAAGCTAGAATTTTGTGTGTATGTTTGTGTTTGTTTGTGTGTCTATCGACCTGCCAGCCTGCCAGCGCTTTTGTTTGGTAAGTCTCATCACTTTCTTTCTTTTTAGATATATTTTTTCCACGTGGAATGTTTCCCTCTGTTTTATATATATATATATATATATATATATATATATATATATATATATATATATATATATATATAGAAAGATGATGAGACTTACCAAACAAAAGCGCTGGCAGGTCGATAGACACACAAAAAAACACAAACACACACACAAAATTCTAGCTTTCGCAACCAACGGTTGCTTCGTCAGGAAAGAGGGAAGGAGAGGGAAAGATGAAAGGATGTGGGTTTTAAGGGAGAGGGTAAGGAGTCATTCCAATCCCGGGAGCGGAAAGACTTACCTTAGGGGGAAAAAAGGACAGGTATACACTCGCACACACACACATATCCATCCACACATACAGACACAAGCAGACATATCCATCCATCCTTACCCTTTAAATATGTCTGCTTGTGTCTGTATGTGTGGATGGATATGTGTGTGTGTGCGAGTGTATACCTGTCCTTTTTTCCCCCTAAGGTAAGTCTTTCCGCTCCCGGGATTGGAATGACTCCTTACCCTCTCCCTTAAAACCCACATCCTTTCATCTTTCCCTCTCCTTCCCTCTTTCCTGACGAAGCAACCGTTGGTTGCGAAAGCTAGAATTTTGTGTGTGTGTTTGTGTTTTTTTGTGTGTCTATCGACCTGCCAGCGCTTTTGTTTGGTAAGTCTCATCATCTTTCTTTTTAGATATATTTTTTCCACGTGGAATGTTTCCCTCTGTTATATTCATATCATTAATTTGAACCCAACAATGACGTTTGTTATTGTCACTGTTACATTTCGAAGTCTTTTCTGTCGTCTTATTTCCTCCTTCTGTTGGTCTTTAAATATGTCTGCTTGTGTCTGTATGTGTGGATGGATATGTGTGTGTGTGCGAGTGTATACCTGTCCTTTTTTCCCCCTAAGGTAAGTCTTTCCGCTCCCGGGATTGGAATGACTCCTTACCCTCTCCCTTAAAACCCACATCCTTTCATCTTTCCCTCTCCTTCCCTCTTTCCTGACGAAGCAACCGTTGGTTGCGAAAGCTAGAATTTTGTGTGTGTGTTTGTGTTTTTTTGTGTGTCTATCGACCTGCCAGCGCTTTTGTTTGGTAAGTCTCATCATCTTTCTTTTTAGATATATTTTTTCCACGTGGAATGTTTCCCTCTGTTATATATATATATATATATATATATATATATATATATATATATATATATATATATATATATATATATATATATATATATATATATATATATATAAGATGCTGTGACTTACCAAATGGGAAAGGGCTGGTAGATAGACCCAATAAAAACACACACAAACAATTTTTTTGTGTGTTTTTGTAAGTGATTTTTAGTGTGTTTTTTATTGTGTCTATCTACCAGCACTTTCCCCTTTGGTAAGTCACAGCATCTTTGTTTTTTATATATATATATTTCCCACACAGAATTTTTCCCTCTGTTATATTCTGTATATATTGAGTATCGTTTACAGTACATTACTACTTGTCATGCAGCATTACAGTAAACACTGCTAATTGCCATGTGGCTAACATATTTTCAGTCCCTGAATCCACATAATTTGTAGTAAGAGTGTCTAATGAAGTGTGTCTTTAATTTTATTTTGAATTGGTAGAAACTATCATTCTCATATTGTTTTGTTAGATACAGGTTCATCAAATACCTTATCATAAGAATACACAAATTCTTTCTACACCCTGGAAAAGAAGGCAAAATCTACAGGAAGATTATTTTTGTGGTTTTTATTGTGGCTGTGTTTATCAAGATTATTTTTGTTGTTTTTATTGTGGCTGTGTTTATCACAGTTCAATTGAAATTGCTTTTTAATATCAGAAAAAAGATAAAAACTGAAAAAAACTTGAGAAGTAAAATGTAGTGGAAGTGAGTGTAAGAATTTCAAGATCCTTACCAACACACTTGTCTGTAGCTAAAACAATGAGTGGGTCTTTGTGAGAATAAGACTTGAACTGTTAGCTGTGAATCATTGATATGGGTGATCATCTACTATCTGAGCACTGCCTGTGAAATGGTTTGGATGACAAAACCAAATAAGATTCCTGATATGGGTTTTCCCATAAAGTATTACTGAAATATTAATATTCTTATATTAATGGTTTCTTTTTAATGTAAGGATGTAGAGGCATATATCACTAGGGGTAAGATAGATATTGCCTACAGGAAAATGAAAGAGACCTTTGGAGAAAAGAGAACCACTTGTGTGAATATCAAGAGCTCAAATGGGAAACCAGTGCTAAGCAAAGAAGGGAAAGCAGAAAGGTGGAAGGAGTACGTAGAGGGTCTATACAAGGGTGATGTACTTAAGAGAAATATTATGGAGATGGAAGAGGACATAGATGAAGATGAAATGGGAGATATGATACTGTGTGAAGAGTTTGACAGAGCACTGAAAGACCCAAGTCGAAACAAGGCTGTGGGAGTAGACAACATTCCATTAGAACTACTGATAGCCTTATGAGAGCCAGCCATGACAAAATGCTACCATCTGGTGAGCAAGATGTATGAGACAGGCGAAATACCCTCAGACTTCAAGAAGAATATAATAATTCCAATGCCAAAGAAAGCAGGTGCTGACAGATGTGAAAATTATGAAACTATCAGTTTAATAAGTCATAGTTGCAAAATACTAACACGAATTCTTTACAGATGAATGAACAAACTGGTAGAAGCCGACCTTGGGGAAGATCAGTTTTGGTACAGAAGAAATATAGGAACACATGAGGCAATGCTGACCCTACACCTTCACATAGAAGATGGTTAAGGAAAGGCATACCTACTTTTATACCATTTGTAGACTTAGAGAAAGCTTCTGACAATTTTGACTGGAATGCTCTCTTTCAAATTCTGAAGGTGGCAGGGATAAAATACCAGGAACAAAAGGCTATTTACAATTTGTGCAGAAACGAAATGGCCATTGTAGGAGTCGAGGGGCACAGAAGGGATCAGTGATTGAGAAGGGAGTGAGACAGCATTCTAGCCTATCCCTGATGCTGTTCAATGTGTATATTGAGCAAAAATTTGCAGTAGGAATTAAAATCCACAGAGAAGAAATAAAAATGTTGAGGGTTGCCAATGACATTGTAATTCTGTCAGAGACAGCAAAGGACCTGGAAGAGCAGTTGAACGAAATGGACAATGCTATATATGCCATGGAACTTGCGATTTGTGCAGCTGTCATTGTTATTATATAAACAGGCACCTCATCTACTCCTGCTGACATTTTAGGTTTCAAGCTTTTTATTACTTTGAACATATCATGTACATCTGTTGGATCTATCCTCATGCTACAAGCAGCTTTTGGAAATTCAGGTTTTTCTTGGTTAGTAAATTTCAAGCTTAATGAAGTTGTTGCATTTATGAAATAATTGTTTATGTAATTTGGCAAATCTTGTTTTTTAATATTGACATTTTCTGTGTTTTTGAGAATGATATCCTGGTCTTTGCATCCCTTTCCTGTTTCAGTCTTCACAATACCCCATATGGCTTTTGATTTGTTATTGGACTGTTGTCATAAATCATAAAGTTTGCCTTGTCATATACATGAACAACAAGACACCTGGCAGTATTTCAGAATTTTGGCACTGCTTTGCATTTGAAAATGATTGTTGGATTAAGCTTAGTATTATGAGCACAACATGAAAGGACAACAATGTAGTGCATTTTGTCTTGTCCACTTTACAGTTTTAGTGCCTTTCATGGCAGCAGGTCTTTTACTTAGCACATCAAATGTCAGAAGACTTTGATCCATATTTGCTATTTTTCTTAGTTCCAACCTGGTTTTCTTTCAATGTTGAATAATAAAGTGATGGAAAGATAATATTTTCTCTTCATACTCTCATGGCCTGTTTGTGAGATATTTTGATTTTGGTTCCCATGCTAAGTCCATGACACTTCATAAACCTGTAGCACCAACCAACTCCACATTTAAGGTCTGTTAAGTTCCACTGTAATGCTAGCTTACGAGCATGTATTTGAATCATTTTTGTATTAATCCAATGACCTTTCAATGGTGTCCTTGAATCCATTTCAATACACCATCTTCCAGTTTTGGGCATTTTGCATTCAATCCTCTGTTTGCACACTTAGTCTTTCTCAGTTTTTCAGTTCTTCTTTGCTAGTCCACCAGTTGTGAAGGGTTTTTCTGTTGGTGGAGGGCTGAAATGCCACTCAGATGCCCTGTTTCCATTTCCTTCTGCATATGCTTTTGAGTCATCAGTCTTGTGACTGGTTTGATGCACAGCCCACCCTGAATTCCTCTCCTGTGCTAACGTCCCCATCTCAGAGTAGCACTTGCAACCTACATACCCAATTACTTGCTGAATGTATTCCGATACCTGTCTTCCTCTACAGTTTTTTGCCCTTTACTGGTCCCTCTAATACCATGGAAATCATTCCCTGATGTCTTAACAGATTTCCTGTCATCCTGTCCCTTCTCCTTGTCAGTGTTTTCCACACATTCCTTTCCTCTCCGGTTCTGTGCAGAACCTTTTCATTCCTTACATTATCAGTCCACCTAATTTTCAACATTCGTCTGTAGCACCACATCTCAAATGCTTTGATTCTCTTCTGTTTCCATAGTCCATGTTTCACTGCCATACTGCTGTACTCCAAACATACATTTTCAGAAGTTTCTTCCTCAAATTAAGGCCCATGTTTGATACTAGTAGGCTTCTCTTGGTCAGGAATGCCCTTTTTGCCAGCGCTAGTCTGCTTTTGATGATTATTTTGCTGCCTTGGTAGAAGAATTCCTTAACTTCATATCTATTTTGTGAGCATCAGTGCTGATGTTGAGTTTGTCACTGTTCACTTTTCTGCTACTTCTCATTACTTTCGTCTTTCTTTGATTTACTCTCAACCTATATTCTGCACTCATTAGACTGTCAATTCCATTCAATATATCATGCAATTCTTCACATTCATTCAGGATAGCAATGTCATCAGCCAATTGTATCATTGATATCCTTTCACCTCAAATTTTAATTCCACTCTTGAACCTTTCTTTCATTTTCATCACAGCTGCTTCAGTGTACAGATTGAACAGTAGGGTGAAAGACTACATGCCTGTCTAACACCCTTTTTGATCTGAGCACTTTGTTCTTGGTCATCCACTCTTATTATTCCGTTTTGGCTCTTGTACATACTGTATATTACCTGTCTCTCCCTATTGCTTGCTCCTGTTTTTCTCAGAATTTCTAACATCTTGCACCATTTTACATTGCCGAACATCTTTTCCAGTTTGACAAATCCCATGAACATGTCATGATTTTTTTTTAATTTTTAATTTTTTGTTTAGTTTCACTTTCATTATCAACCACAACATCAGAATTGCCTCTCTGGTGCGTTTACCTTCCCTAAAGCCAAACTAATAATCATTTAACACATGCTCGATTTTCTTTTCCATTCTTATTTCATGCTATTCTTGGCAGCAACTTGGATGCATGAGCTGTAAAGCTGATTGTGTGATAATTCTCACACTTGTCAGGCCTTGCAGTCTTTAGAATTGTATGGATGATATTTTTCCGAAAGTCAGATGGTATGTCACCAGACTCATACATTCTACACACCAACATGAATAGTCATTTTGTTGCCACTTCCCCCAATGATTTTAGAAATTCTGATGGAATGTTATCTATCCCTTCTGTCTTATTTTATATTAAGTCCTCAAAAGCTCTCTTAAATTATAATTCTAATACTGGACCCCCAATCTCTTCTAAATCAACTTCTATTAATTCTTCTATCACTTCAGACAAATCTTTCCCTTATAGAGGTTTCCAGTACAGTCTTTCCATCTATCTGTTCTCTCCTCTGCATTTAACGGCAGAATTCCCATTGCATCTTTACTTTTAATTTCACTGAAGGTTGTTTTGATTTTCCTATGAGCTGAGTCAGTCCTTCTGACAATCATTCCTTTTTCAATTTCTTCACATTTTTCATGCACTGATTTCATCTTAGCTTCCCTGCACTTCCTATTTATTTCATTTCTCAATGACTTGCCTTTCTGTATTCCTGAATTTCCCTGAAAATTTTTGAATTTCCGTCTTTCATTGAGCAACTGAAGTATTTCTTTTGTTACCCATGGTATTCTTCCTGACTAATCTCTATAACTTCAGCCAACTCTTCATCACTACTATGTTGTGATCTTAGTATATATCTGCTCCTCAGTACATCTTATAATCCCATATCTGATTCTGGAATCTCTGTCTGACCATGATGTAATATAACTAAAAAATCTTCTTGCACCACCTGACCTTTTCCAAGTGTACCACCTCCTCTTGTGATTCTTGAACAGAGTATTCACTATTACTAGCTGAAATTTATGACAGAACTGAAGTAGTCTTTCTCCTCTCTCATTCCTTGTCCCAAGCCCATATTCTCTTGTAACCTTTTCTTCTACTCCTTCCCCTACAACTGCATTCCAGTCCTCCATGCCTATTACATTTTCATCTCCCTGTACATACTGTATTACCCTTTCAATACCCTCATAAACTTTCTCTATCTCTTCATCTTCAGCTTGTGAGTCACCTCCCCGTTGGCAATCCCCACCTGGAGATCTGAATGGGAGACTGGTCCGGAATCTTTTGCCAATGGAGAGATCATCATGACACTTTTTTCTGTTACAGGGCACATGTCTTGTGGATATACATTATGTGTGTTTAATGCAGTGGTTTCCATTGCCTGCTGCATCTTCATGCTGTTGATCATTGCTGATTTTTCTGCCTTCAGGGGCATTTTCCCACCCCAAGGACCCCAAGTGCCCTGAACCTCAGTCTGCTCTGCCACCCTCTTTGAGAAGGCGGTTGGCAGAATGAAGGTGATTCCTTATGCCAGAAGTCTTCAGCTGCTCATGCTAACTATTAATCAAAATTTTAGTGGTGATGGGTTTTGAACCCAGTACTGAGGATATTCAAAGACACTATCCCTAGACCATGAATGATGCATATGCTATTCCTTTCAATTTATAGCCACCATCACATGAATTTTTTTTCTTTATTATGAAACTAGTCACTAACAAAAATATTGTATTGTTACCAATAACACAAATCACATTTAATTCAAGTTCACTGGCACCATATACTGCAATGACATGTCATGGGCTAGGCAGTTTTTTGTGTTTGTAATGTCAGGACAGGAGGGAGGCAATGTTAGGAAGCTTTTGAATCACTGCAACTCATGTTCATTGCATCAGTGCACTGCTGCCAATTGATTCCAATGTTGCCAATTAGAGGTAAGTTTCCCATGGCATCAAATATATGGCCATTTTTAAGACTGGCAGGGATTTTAAACCAAACACTGGACACAATTACATTAATTTTTGAGTACAGGAGGCAATTTTTGAGGCAATTTTTTGAAGAGAAAAGTGTATCTTATAGCCCATAAAATACAGTAAGTTTTCATGACGCTTGCCACAGTGCTTGTCACTACCACCAGTCTGTGGAAGCCGACACTGAGTGGCACTGCAGAAGCTACTGTGCAATACTCTTGTAGTCTGACCTTGAGCTGTGGCCTTAATTTAATTTCACATCATTTTCATTTCTACAAATATGGAATGCCGCTTATGCAAAACCTTGTTACTGTTTTGTGTTACTTCCATACAGTATGTGGTCAGAATGTAGCAAGAGCTGCAAATATTCTCAGCACAGCCAGCGATGTTCCCCGCACAACATTCCTGACACCATGGTCATGATGGTGCTTACCCCTTTGTTCCCCCTGCTAGGATCTGACATAACTCAAGAAAAGTTTGATAAGCTAGAGCTGTCTAACTATCGAAATCAATTTTACAATACATATGGATAATAAACTGCAGCAATGACAAAACATCACTATTGTCAAATTAAATGGTAAGTCCCCACATCTAGAGTTTGGTATGTTTGTCAATGACAAATAATCATAACTTTTACAGAGATTCAATATACACTACTGGCCATTAAAACTGCTACAACAAGAAGAATGCAGATGATAAACGGGTATTCTTTGGACAACTATATTATACTAGAACTGACATGTGATTACATTTTCATGCAATTTGGGTTCATAGATCCTGAGAAATCAGTACCCAGAACAACCACCTCTGGCCATAATAACGGCCTTGATATGCCTGGGCATTGAGTCAAGCAGAGCTTGGATGGCGTGTACAGGTACAGCTGCCCATGCAGCTTCAACACGATACCACAGTTCATCAAGAGTAGTGACTGGCGTATTGTGACAAGCCAGTTGCTCTGTCACCAGTGACCAGACGTTTTCAATTGGTGAGAGATCTGGAGAATGTGCTGGCCAGGGCAGCAACTGAACATTTTCTGTGTCCAGAAAGGCACTACAGGACCTGCAACATGCAATCGTGCATTACCCTGCTGAAATGTAGGGTTTTGCAGGGATTGAATGAAGGATAGAGCCACGGGTCTTAACACATCTAAAATGTAACGTCCGCTGTTCAAAGTGCCATCAATGCGAACAAGAGGTGACCGAGATGTGTAACCAATGGCACCCCATACCACCACACTAGGTGATATGCCAGTATGGTGAGGACAAATACACGCTTCCAATGTGCGTTCACTGCGATGTCGCCAAAAATGGATTCGACCATCATGATGCTGTAAACAGAACCTGGATTCATCTGAAAAAATGATGTTTTGCCATTCGTGCACCCAGGTTTGCCATTGAGTACACCATGACAGGCACTCCTGTCTGTGATGCAGTGTTAAGGGTAACCGCAGCCGTGGTCTCCGACCTGATAGTCCATGCTGCTGCAAACGTCATCGAACTGTTCGTGCAGATGGTTGTTAGATTGAGACATGGCTCCATGATTCATTACAGCCATGCGGATAAGATGCCTGTCATCTTGACAGCCAGTGATACACCGCCGCTGGGATCCAGCACGGCATTCCATATTACCCTCCTGTACCCACTGATTCCATATTCTGCTAACAGTCATTGGATCTCGACCAATGTAAGCAGCAATGTCACGATATGGTAAACTGCAACTCAATAGGCTACAATCCAACCTTTATCAAAGTCAGAAACATGATGGTACGCATTTCTCCTCCTTACACGAGGCATCACAACAACGTTTCACCAGGCAACGCTGGTCAACTGCTGTTTGTGTATGAGAAATCGGTTGAAAACTTTCCTCATGTCAGCATATTGTAGGTGTCGCCACCAGCGCCAACCTTGTGTGAATGCTCTGAAAAGCTAATCATTTGCATATCACAGCATATTCTTCCTGTCGGTTAAATTTTGCGTCTGTAGCACGTCATCTTCGTGGTGTAGCAGTTTTAATGGCCAGTAGTGTATTTAAATATGGGCTGAGAAAATCCCTTAAACTTTTTGTGTTTATTCCACTGATCAACTTGCAGGAATTGAGAGACTCTAGCATTATGGCTAGCATTGGCTATTTTCATACAAATGGCATTCACAACAATACTGATAGCATATTTTTTTATGCTTGTCTCTATTGTCAGCATGTTGGTGTTTTACATGTGGTGTATTTGCAGTGCTTGCTGTGACATAAGGACATTTGCTGATGAGCTCCAACCACTGCACACTACTCAAGGAACACCTCAGGCAAATATTAAAATATTCACTCACTGACTCTTACTCTCCTGGCCCCATAGACCACAGTCAGTTTTTGGCCTCAAAGGGATCTGCCCTTGGCATCTTCTTCCCTTGCTCTGGTCTCCCCATCTCATTTTTGGTGCACCTAAAGGTCTTCCCCAGTTCGGTTTCATCTCCAGTGCTTCTCTCAATCTTCATCCCTCCTCTCTCCTAGAGACATGCCCAAGCCATCTCAGCCTCCTTGTCTTAGCTTCCACAACAGTATCTAGTTCCTTCTTCACCATTATCCGTCCTCATAAATTGGTGCATTATCTATCACAGGATTTTACTTTCAAAATCCTGTATCTTTCACTCTATTTACTTAACACTTATCTTTCTTCTACATTTCTGTCCCATACAGTGCTACTAGTTTTATTATAGTGTCCTATCTCTTTATTGTGATCCTCATGATAAAATGTTGGATGACTGTAGTTTGTTGAATGAATACAATGCTCTGGAGGCAGCTCTTATCCTCGTTTATCATAATTTGTCTTATTTTCTCCAACCCTCAGGTATTTAAACTCTTCAGCTTCTTTAAACATGTGGTCATCAATCTGCATGGTTTCCCCCCTTTCGTCTTGTAATTTTTTTCTAGTTCCATAAATTTTATTTTCTCATCATTCACCTCTAATCCAACTTCCTTTGCTTCTTGAACATCGTCTTACCAGTATATTCATTTTTATTTCTATGCTAATTACCTCCTACCCTCCACTTGTTGTATCCAGTGCTTTCCTATATTATTGCAGTGAACCAGAATGGTGGTCTTCCATCTCCTTGCCCGACTCCTATTTTTACATCACAAGCCTTGGAATATTCTCCATACGTTTTCTCTATCCATTCTGAGACTTCCAGTGTAATTTTTACAAGATTTGTAATCTTCTTTGGTATCCCAAACTTCTGCATTTTCTCCTACAACATTTCTCTGTTTATGCTATCATAGGATTTCTTAAAATCAACAAACAATACTGCCATTTTTTGTTGCATTCCCAATATTTTGATAAGGCTTCTTTCAGTACAAATATATCATTGGTGGTGTAGTGATTCTTCATAAATCATCTTACTTCTAATCTGTTATCTCTTTTAAATATAGTTCCAATCTTTCCTTGAGAATCTTTGAGAACTCTTTGCAGGTTGTGGTAATTAATGAGATGCCTGTACAATTTCTGCATTCTTGTTTATTGCCATTTTTTACAGATTGGTATATGATAACTTCTTTCCACTCAGATCACATTCTTTCTTCATTACAATCATTGGTGATGCGTTTGTGTACTCATTTAGTAATTGTATGTCCTTCCTTCTTAAGTAGTTCAAATGTTTCCCACATCTCTCCCTGGAGCTTCATTGTTTTCTAGTTTTCTGATTGTGTCTGTTGTCTCTTTCAGTGTCAGTGGTGCAATTACAGGAACTATGTTCCAATATTTATGTTATTCCTCCATCTTCAACATTTAAAAGCTCTTCAAAATATTATGTCCAAATTTTCATACCTTTTGTTCCTTCCAAAACTGTACTGCCACTTTTATCTTTAAGTGGAGGTTCTGGTTGAAAGGCACAAAAAATGGGTGAAATTTAGATTTTTTTTGATACAAGGATTGTTTTTATTAAATTGGGGTTTTCACTACTTTACTATACATGCATTCATGTATAAAAAACATTTTTTTTCATTTCATAACAAATTGAAAATGGTGGCTGTAGCCCCTGCTGAAGTATGTGCTTTGAGGCATGTCCTGTTTTATGTGAAGTATTGCACAGACTTGTGGCTATTTCTGAAACACATAAAAATAGAAAAGTCTTAAACTACAATGAATTTGGAGGGACACCACAATCAGCTTTTGGAAAACAGTTCAGAAGAAAGACAGCTATTTGAAGACCATGTCAATTTCTTGGCATGTTTCTTTAAAAAACCTTTAGAGCACTTCACGTGATAAAAAATGTGTTTTTCTTTAAAGTATGGAATCTTAATGAAAAAAACATTGTTTCAAAACTTACAGTTAATCTGCAATCCTAGGGCCATAGAGGCATCATTCCTCTTCCTCAAACATGCTCTGGTTCTGAACTTGGTGCTGTATTTTTTCACTCCAAGCTCTTTTAGCAAACAGACAGTCTTAGCTCTGTGGCACCCATGCACGTCCTGTCAGATAACTCCATGAAGTTTTTACTGCTTGTCCTCACAATGTTTCACAGCACACTCACAGTCTTCAGAATAGATGAATAACCTTCGCAGAATAAACATACAGCTATATATGCTGCTATTTCAACAGCTGTTGACTCACATTGAAGATATTTTGGTACCAGTTTCCAAATGCATGTGCTGAAGCTCTCATTGTCATTTTGCGCATTAGTGCTTGTGCATCTTTTAAGCAAATCATCATTGGACAAAATTTTTTATACTGGTTGAATCTATTCTAGAAGTAAATCATTGAGTGCCTACAACTGCCCATGTTTCAGTTGGCACATGGTCACATTCAACATACTGTAACTTGTAAAGTACTTCCACAACAACAACAACAAAAAACCTTTTGCAGGTGTAATCTATATACTTCAGGGATGAAAATTATGTAAAAAAGTAAATTTTTTTCATAAGTCTTGACAAGAACCTCCCCTTAATGCCATACATCTGTTGTATGTATCCTTTTCTGAAGAACCTAACTGACCTGTAAAAATGTCTAGCATTCCCTGAAGTTTTATACTTTTCTTCTCTTTTCACTAGACTTTCGACATGCTCTCGTTTCCTTTCCTCCAGAAAGATTTTTGGTTTCCCTGTTAGCACTATCCTAAGCTTCTTTTCTCTTTTTGCAATTGTCATACAGGTGTTTATTCTTTCCTACAAAATAAATAGTTGAGTTGACACAGAATATCACATATGTAAAGATGATGCATTTCTGTGAGATTTAAACACAACACTCACTACAGACATGCTTGCTCATTTATAGATGATGAGATACAGAACTCTATGCACCTTTAATGCTTGTAAGAAGAATCCCAAATTTAATTCAGAAAAATTATGTACCCTCACACCTGCTACGGTTGAGTTTGGACCCTTGATCAGTGCATGTGTGTCATTAGCAAGCAAATGGTTACTGAACCACCTTTTGAAGTCACTGGAAGAGCATTCAAGCAGGTTAGAAATGACACAGCCTAGTACCATTCCTTGTGGCACTCCATATCATGTTTTCCTATTTTGAGAGTAGTTTCATGGTTGTGACACATCCATATGTGAATTACCCTCACCCCCATGTGATTTTTAAAGCCTTTGTGTTAACATATTCCACGTAACTCTTCATGCACAACTACAGTACCACTCACGGACTGATATGATTGACAAACTAATGTGAGGAACATTAACAGCAATATGCCTGATGTCATTCTCAATTGTACAATTAAGATTCTTGACCTAACTGTTAGTTGTATCACCTATTAATATTACATATTCTTTGTTTCCATGAGCTTTCATTAAATAGCCTTAATCACTGGTATATCAACAAAAATAATAAATTTTTGAAAACATAAGCAATACCTTTTGCAAA
Source organism: Schistocerca nitens (assembly GCF_023898315.1). Taxonomy (NCBI): domain Eukaryota; kingdom Metazoa; phylum Arthropoda; class Insecta; order Orthoptera; family Acrididae; genus Schistocerca; species Schistocerca nitens. The sequence goes on from NC_064620.1 coordinate 11,731,198, forward strand.
TATAAGTAACTGGATGGATAAAAAATTTACTCACCTAGTGGTGGCAGCAGAACACACATATATAAGCTACTACAATCTGCTAGCTTTTGGAGCCAGTCAATCCTCCTCCTTGTAGAAGGGTTGAACCCCTGAGATGAAGTTCTGAGTGAATTTTTCAAACTCTACCCCTTTTCCTAACCCTCACTACTCTTTTTCCATCACCTCCCTTCCTCCCCCTTCAACCCTTCTGCCAGAAGAAGGAGCCACGGGCTCTGAAAGCTAGCAAACTGTAATACCTGCTGCCACTTAAATACAGTAGAGCGTCAATTATCCAAACGTCGGTCGACCGAACAACCGTTTAACCGAACTGTGTACTCGCTCGCCTCGCACCTGTTACTCTCCCGCCCTACCGTCCATCATCGCCCTCACTCCCAAACCAAGTTTCCCACAGTAGTCGCCGCACTGGGCCACCGCTGGCAGAACATTGCTTCTAATGGGGCCTTCACAAGGCGCTGCTGACCGGCTGAGCCGCCAGTCGCTGTGTTTCAACAATCAGCACACTTCTGTCGGCTTGGCACTGGCAGTAGACGTAGCAGCAGTATCAAAGCTGATCACAGCAACGGCTGCGCCAGCTTAGAGTTGAGGCGTGCCACTCCGCGCAGTATACTGTATACTGTGTGTATTGTTCATGCAAAATGCGTATGTAATAAGTATATATTTTTGTTTAATAAACAGTGCCACATACTACATATTCCTACTGAAGTTGCCTTTGTATGTTACTTTGTAATACTAAAAGAGATGCCTGTTTTTATGAATAAATTTACTGTACGGTACTTATTTTTAGCAAATAAACATGTACAGTTCGATTATCTGAACAAACCAGTTTTCCGAACACCCATGTCCCCCCAACTACTTCGGATAGTAGACGCTCTACTGTATTAGGTGAGATCACTGAAGCCTGCACTAGGGTTAAAAACACTAGTTATCAAGAAATCAATTCCCAAGAAATTCTGTACTAGTTGCCCCTCCCCCCCACCCCCCCTCCATCCACCCGATCCCTATATGCACTTAGCTTGTACCTTATAGCATGTAGAGTCAGGGTCCTTCTGAAGGCCCATTCCATGAGATGGAGTGGGACATTTGCATAACATTTTAAAATGATTCACATCCCAAAATTTAATTTAAACTGAAATACGAACACTCTTTCTCTGGCCATAAAACAGTATAGGCCTACATATAATTTTAGTGAAACAAAATTATAAAAATGGTATTTAATATTGTGTAAATAGTTAAAAAATAGAGGTATGATGGAATGGGGCAAGACAGAATATAAAATCCATCTGTTGTAATATAGTATAAAAATACTGCCAAATTACACCTAACTGGAGTATGAAATTTTTTGTGCTTGATAAGTGTAGTCAGTAGTCCAATCTGTATATTTAATTTTTTTACTGATGTCTGTTATTATAACAGATAAGTATCCTTCTACAAGGAGGAGGATTGACTGGCTCCAAAAGCTAGCAGATTGTAGTAGCTTATATATGTGTGTTCTGCTGCCACCGCTAGGTGAGTAGATTTTTTATCTATCCAGTTACTTATAGATGAAAGGAGAAAATATAAAAATGCAGTAAATGAAGCAGGCAAAAAGGATACAAATGTCTCAAAAATGATATCGACAGGAAGTGCAAAATGGCTAAGCAGGGATGGCTAGAGGACAAATGTAAGGATGTAGAGGCTTATCTCCCTAGGGGTAAGATAGATACTGCCTACAGGAAAATTAAAGAGACCTTTGGATAAAGGAGAACCACTTGCATGAATATCAAGAGCTTTGATGGAAACCCAGTTCGAAGCCAAGAAGGGAAAGCAGAAAGGTGGAAGGAGTATATAGAGGATCTATACAAGGGCGATATACTTGAGGACAATATTATGGAAATGAAAGAGGATGTAGATGAAGATGAAATGGGAGATATGACACTGCATGAAGAGTTTGACAGAGCACTGAAAGACCTGAATCGAAACAAGGCCCCCGGAGTAGACAACATTCCATTAGAACTACTGACAGCCTTGGGAGAGCCAGTCCTAACAAAACTCTACCATCTGGTGAGCAAGATGTATGAGACAGGCGAAATACCCTCAGACTTCAAGAAGAATATAATAATTCCAATCCCAAAGAAAGCAGGTGTTGACAGATGTGAAAATTACCGAACCATCAGTTTAATAAGTCACAGCTGCAAAATACTAACGCGAATTCTTTATAGACGAACTGGAAAAATTGATAGAAGCCGACCTCGGGGAAGATCAGTTTGGATTCCGTGGAAATGTTGGAACACGTGAGGTAATACTGACCCTACAACTTATCTTAGAAGAAAGATTAAGGAAAGGCAAACCTACATTTCTAGCTTTTGTAGACTTAGAGAAAGCTTTTGACAATGTTGACTGGAATACTCTCTTTCAAATTCTGTAGGTGGCAGGGGTAAAATACAGGGAGCAAAAGGCCATTTACAATTTGTACAGAAAGCAGATGACAGTTGTAAGAGTTGAGGGGTATGAAAGGGAAGCAGTGGTTGGGAAGGGAGTGAGACAGGGTTGTAGTCTATCCCTGATGTTATTCAATCTGTATATTGAGCAATATATCTAAAAACAAAGATGATGGTAAGTCACATCATCTTTGTTTTTAGATATATTTTTCCTACGTGGAATGTTTCCCTCTATTATAACTGTATATTGAGCAAGCAATAAAAGAAACAAAAGAAAAGTTTGGAGTAGGTATTAAAATCCATGGAGAAGAAATAAAAACTTTGAGGTTCGCCGATGACTTTGTAATTCTGTCAGATACAGCAAAGGACATGGAAGAGCAGCTGAATGGAATGGACAGTGTCTTGAAAGGAGGGTATAAGGTGAACATCAACACAAGCAAAACGAGGATAATGGAATGTAGTAGAATTAAGTCAGGTGATGCTGAGGGAATTAGATTAGGAAATGTGACACATAAAGTAGTAAAGGAGTTTTGCTATTTGGGGAGCAAAATAACTGATGATGGTCGAAGTAGAGAGGATATAAAATGTAGACTGGCAATAGCAAGGAAATCGTTTCTGAAGAAGAAAAATTTGTTAACATAGAGTATAGATTTAAATGTCAGGAAGTCGTTTCTGAAAGTATTTGTATGGAGTGTAGCCATGTATGGAAGTGAAACATGGACGATAAATAGTTTAGACAAGAAGACAACAGAAGCTTTCAAAATGTGGTGCTACAGAAGAATGCTGAAGATTAGATGGGTAGATCACATAACTAATGAGGAGGTATTGAATAGAATTGGGGAGAAGAGGAGCTTGTGGCACAACTTGACTAGAAGAAGGGATCAGTTAGTAGGACATGTACTGAGACATTGAGGGATCACCAATTTAGTATTGGAGGGCAGTGTGGAGGGTAAAAATTGTAGAGGGAGACCAAGAGATGAATACACCAAGCATATTCAGAAGGATGTAGGCTGCAGTAGGTACTGGGGGATGAAGAAGCTTGCACAGGATAGAGTAGCATGGAGAGCTGCATCAAACCAGTCTCAGGACTGAAGACCACAACAGCAACAACAACATTATAACATTAAAATTATTTCTTCAAGTGATGGAATGCAGCATTTATTGTGATGGAATAAGGCTGATTGAAGACAGTTTCATTTTAACCTGTTTCATTCTAACCTGTTTCTTATTGAAAATATTGGTTTCCAACATTAACAAGTACAAATTTTTTTAATTCTAACAAAAATATATCAACATATGTAATACCATCAATATCATGGCCAAGAAATGAAAACCTTTGTTCAGAGTTTGAACAATATCAGACCTTGGAACCCAGGCATTGTTATTTGCTTTAAAGGTAAATTGGTTGTCTGCACTATTCATTCTAAAGAATGTCACTTCTTGTTGATCAATGTCTGTTGTTATAACTCATGCTACAAAACACTTCACTCTCTGTTTGCATGCAAATTTAACAACAGCAAAGGAACCCACGAAAACATCTTTCTTTTCATCCTCCTCATCACCATTGACATTACTTAGTGTGGCACAGGGGTTAGAACACTGTACTCACATTCAGGAGGACGATGGTTCAAAACCTCATCCGGTCATTCTGAAATGGTTTTCCCAGAATTGCCTCAGGCTAATGCTGGGATGGCTCCTTTCAAAGGGCATGGCTGACTTTCTTCCCTATCCTTCCCTAATTGGATGGGACCGATGACCTCACTGTTTGGTCCCCTTCACCCAAATCAATCAACCAACCAACTTAGTGTGGGGTTACAAATTGCAGTAGTTATTTTCCTTGAAACAAAGTTAAATTCAAAAGCATTTTTGGTATGGAATATTCTTCACAAATTATTGGGTAGGGGGACAGAGCCTTCACACAATGTGCAGAGCATGTCTCAGGTAATGCTTGGACATCATAAATAGCTGCATCAAATAAAAACTTATGCTGTTCAACTAATCCTTAGAACAAAATGTCACCACAACTCATTTTCTCATTTTTTTTCTTTTTGGTAACCTCATAAAAGGACGCTGCATTTACAACCTGATATTTTCCACCAAAGACCACACGCAGTAACATTCGTTTGATTACATCACAATTCCTTCCGCAACATCTTTCCCATGAACTAACTACCATCATGTATTAAGCTAGTATTATACAGGCTGTTCATTGTAACTGAAGACATTGATATATGTCGAAAACTACACATCGGGTCAAAAAGATTTATAGTTACAGTTTGTTTTTCTCGGAGGGGGACATCCAACAATACAATACTCGAACTGCCATCTCACCCCACGTGTGGCTGGCAACTATGACATCTTCAATGGGAACCCCCATTTCTTATTGCAGATTATGATTCTACAGCAAATTCTACACATGTTTTGTCTGAAGCATTTTCTTCATTTTGCCACAAGTAGCACTGTAATTGAAGGAATAGAAAAAATAAATAATAATTTACAACATGCTGCTCAATGGCCCTCGAATATCCATTGGCTTGTGGGACTCCACCACCATGCTGTGAGAGTAGGACGGGCCAGTATTTCATTACTTCTAATTGGAAACCCCATTTGCAACGTTGTATTCCTCTGACATATCAAACAGGGAACTACTTGATGCACCACCATGCCCCTTATTAATGACAATGCTATAAAAAGGATAGATTTCTACTCACCATATAACAGAGATGTTGAGTTGCAGATGTAGTACCTATCTGCAACTCATTTCTTTTACTGTGATAGAACTGAACAAAAAAATGTACATCTTTTGACTGTGTTGAAGGGCATGTCTGCATGACAGCATAAAAACGAAATTTTACATTTACTAACAGAAGTACTCAAGAATGAATAAAAACCTAAACACAGAAATAATCTACCTCTACATCTACAACTACGTAGAAACTCCGCAAGCCCCGAAACAGTGCATGGTGGAGGGTACACTCTACAGTTACTAGACATTTCCTTTCCTGTTCCACTCGCAAATAGAGCGAGGGAAAAATGACTGTCTATATGCCTCTGTATGAACTCTAATTTCTCATATCTTATGTTTGTGGTCCTTACATGCAATGTATGTTGGTGGCAGTAGAATTGTTAGGCAGTCAGCTTAAAATGCCAGTTCTCTAAACTTTCTCAACAGTGAAACATGTGAAGAAATGAAAGAAGTTCTTTGATGAGTCAGAAAATGAAACAGTGGTTTGCAAATCTAAAGGTGGTATACTGAAGACCAATTATTTAATTATATTGAACAGACTATCCATAGAGCTCAATAATTATCTTGGTGTCTACGAACAGTTTTCTGGAAAGTTCTCTTTTTTATCCAGTTTGATTGGAAATGGACCCTGCTGAAGTGTATAATGCTGCTAAACAGCTGCAGCATGTTTACCCAAGGGATACAGAGGATTCTTTTGGAACAGAATATGTCCATCTCCCAAGATTCCTTTTCAGTTCTGGATATGAAAATGGTCCTTATTTACCAGTCTTAAATAAAATGTTAAGAGAAATGTGTCTATAACATTTATCCAAACATCAGAATTGCTCCGCAATTTTATTTGACCACACCAGCAATGAACTGCTCTGCTGAACGATCCTTCCCAGTTCTCAGAAGGGTTGAGAACTACTTGTGTGCTTCTCAGACTCAGGATCATTTGATCCGTTTGGCTGTATTAGCATTAGAAAATGATCTGACTGTGACACTGGACTTTGAAAATGTGATAAATGTGTTTTCTGATAAGGCAAGAAGGCACCATTGAACTGATGACATTCTTTGTTGATAATATGATACTCATTTACCATAATTTCATACAATATTATCCTTTCTTGTTGATTTCTTCTTTAAGTATTATATATACATCCTTCTTGTAGATTTCTTCTGTAAGTAATATTTATTACTTATTTTAAATAGTGTGTTTATAATTTTGTTGCTAAATATTTTTCAAAATTGGCTATGTTTGTTGTTGGGGAAGGTGAAAAAAGTTATTGGGCCCATGGACGTGACATTATCTAAATACGGGGCTACTCATAACTACTTCACTTTGGAGCCATCCTATGGCTGCCTTTTCATGAGCCACATGGAAGAGGCTTTCCTCAATACACAAAAACTGAGCTTCCTACCTTAGTATAGATATATCACTGACATCTTTATGGCATGGACTCATGGTGAGCAATATCTCCTCTGTTTCCTGCAACAACTCAGTTCCTTTTCCCAACTCAGTCATCTGGTCCTTCCCCAAAGCCAAAGGCACCTTCGTTGATACTAACCCCCATGACACTGAAGTCCACATCCACACCTCAGTCCACATAAAACCAAGCAACAATAGGTATGCTTTGGGAGCTACCACCCATCAAATGCTACAGCCCTAAGCATTTGTAGCAAATATATCTACACCACCACAAAATCCATCAACACCTACACCATAAACCTCTTCCAGGTTATCCTCTCTTAAAACTACAACGTAGGTCTTATTTTCAAACAAATCTCCTTAGCAGAATCCTTCTCTAACCTCAGTCTAATGCAGTTTCCAGTTTCAAAAAACTCAGAATCATCCCCCTTGTCACCCAGGCCTTGAATGCATCAACACTTTGCTATTATTGTGAAAAATCTACCCTCATCCATTACAGAGGGGTTCCTCTCATCTTGGTGTCTAACTGACGTGCCTTTCCTTTTGATCCTTCCCAACCTCTCTCTGTCTCATCCCCAAGGAAAGGACTATTACTTCCATAGCTAGATAGTATGTCACCTTCACTTTTGTATGTGCCTATCAACAGTGCTACATATTTTGCCTACTTAAGGCAAGTAAATGTCCAGCAATTCTGTCTCATTGTTTTTTCTTTTAATGTGAGCAGTCCAGCAAATGTTTCATATACTGACCATTTATTTTGTGTTCGTCTGTAGCAACTGATACAAAGCTTACAGGGCGGCTCCGTACCTTCGACTCCCACTATGCTCATAGCTGGCAGGAGACGAAGATCACTGGCCAGCAGTCTTGAAGCTATGCAAGTTTTACATTTCATCAATAACCATGAGGTATGTACTGGTTCAAAGAGTAATAGAAAATGCTGTGTGAATTACTATATGTAATTCTACAAGGAGAGCTGTAGACAACACATGTAAAACAAACAATTTCTGGAAGTAATACTTTAAATAAGCATCTTCAACTGAAGAAATGATTATGTACATTTTCACTTTTTATTAAACCTGTAAATGATGAAGATTTAAAATGTGCAAATACACTGCTTGACAAAAACAAGTGAAGCACATACAAGACATGTTCTCTGAGACAGGTAGGTTGGGTACCAGACTGCATTAGTGTTGCTACCAGGCCTGGCAGGGTATATAAGGAAGTGGAAGGAAGATTGGAATTTAATGCACTGTCTACAAAGAGATAATTAGAAATGGAGCAGAAGTTCTGATTGTTTCTAGGATGGGGAAGGTAACTGGCCATGCCTTTTCGGAGGATCAATTTGCAGAAATCACAGAAGACAGATCGGGATGGCCAACAGGGATTTGAACCGTCATTCTACCAAATGAAAGTCCAGTGTGCTAACCACTGTGCCACCATGCTTGGTGCGTCTATAAGGGACATGAACATTGTCAGATGTCGAGTGATCACTGAAAGGCATGGAAATGCTGCATACTCTCGGCAGGCAGCATTATCAGCACCTGATAGATTTTGAAAGGCTATCATCATGAGTCTCCATTTGGCCAGCTGTTCAGAGCATCTAATATCCAGATTTGTGGGGCATTTGGAGGTGATAGCAGCCCAAACTGTACGAGAATATATGGGCAGGTATACTCATTGTCAAGATTCTGGCTGAACATGTCTGATAACCACAAGAGAGAATTACTGCACATTGTAAACCTTTCACATCTGCACCTCCACCAGCCACCTGAGAACCAGTGTTGGACTCCCTGTAACATTCTGTGTCATAAAGACTCAGTTGAGACTGTCAGACTTAGAAAAAGCTTGTTTGAGTTTGAAATTACTGACTGAGCCTTGATAGGATGTGATAATGTCTCCAGCATCTGGACCTAATGCCTGTACAACTAAATTCACCAAGGATGCAAATAATGCCTGTGAAAGCCTGCCCTGTATCACCACATTGTCTAAGGCTATTCCTGCACGTGCCAGCTAAAGTTAATCAAATTATAAAGTAATCCGCTATTACTTATAAGAAACTGCTGCCGCATAATACACTCGTTGACAAAAAAGGTGAAGCATGCAGAAGAGATGATCAGATGTCAAAGTAACTTCATACATGTGCATACCATCGGCAGACGTGAAAGTAATTACAACTGCAATTCTCCGATACAAGTAGAATGGCCAACAGAGAGCATTAATGATTTTTGCATTTAATGTTGTTACTAGGCCTGACAGGGTACATAAGGGGTGGGAATAGTGTCAGATGTTGAGTGATCATTGTGAAGGTCACATAGATGCTGTGTACTTGTGTGAGACAATGTTATCAGCAACTGACAATCTGAAGGTGGTCTCACAACAGGCCTAATTTGGCCCAATGAATCACATAACATCCAGATTTGTAGGGCATTTGGATGTGAGTGTGGCCTGATGATGTTAAGCTGCATGGGAACTAGAGGGCAGGCACACTCACTGTCAAGGTTCTGGTCAACCACACCTGACCAACACAAGAGAGGATCGCCATATTATGCACCGAACACATCTTAACTCCTTCAAATCTGCACCAGCTATCGAAGAACAAGTAACGCAGTCTCTGCAACATTCTACAACACCCTGCACCGTGGGTCAGAGACTTGCAGCAGACAGACTATGGAATTACCTTCCCCTGCACAGACTGCCATTAAAACTGCAACACAAATGACTGTGTAAATGGTATAGAGGGAAAAAGTCAGGCGGGGAAGAAAAAGGCGAACTGCAACAGCCGGAAGATGGGTAATCAGGGAGATGGGTTGACTATGAATGTCATCCCATATGAATAGCAGAAAGTGCTTGTCTGCAAGAGAAAGGTGCTACAACACCTGAATGTGGACAGCGTCTTGCCATGGGGCAGAGGATTGGGATGAACTGAGAGCATGATCTAGGTCCCTCACAGTAAAGGCAGCATTGTAGCACTCCTGATTCTGAGAAGAGAAGAGTCTCTCCTGAGCCTCCTCCACTTGCTCCCAATGGAGGAAAGCAGGGTGATAGTGCGAAGAGCTTGAAACTTCCACAAAATGGCAGCCCAAAGTGTTGGAGATAGCAGTAGGGTCCACAATAACATCATCTGCTACTATAAGGTCAGAAATTGGAGAATGGATCTTGGTCCCAGAGAGTCGTCAGAGGTTGGCCCACATGATGGAGGAAGGGGTGGAACTGTTAAAAGAACTAGTTAATGAAATCCAGCTAGCTTTTTTGCTATCCCAAAAAATGTGAGGACACTTTGCACACATCTGTTTATAAGTAATGCAGTTAGCCATTGTAGGGCGATGGTTAAAAATGCAGATAGCAAGTCTCCATGCACAAATTGCACCACTGCATGCCTCAGTCCACCAAGGGACTGGGACACAACATGGTATAGAGGAAGTGCAAGGAATGGAACATTCTGCAGCAGTAAGGATAATGTTTATGAGATATTCCACCTGGTCATCACAACTGGGGAAATATTGTTCTTCAAAGGTCACCAGGGAGGAGTAAGGCTGCCAGTCAACTTTAGTAAGCTACCATTTGGGGGTGCACACAGGCAGGTGGGGTAGGAGTCAGCAAATGGACAGCATATGGGAAATGGTCACTCAAGTAGGCATCAGGAAGAATGGACCACTCAGGATGACGGGCAAGATGTGGAGTGCAGAAGGATTGGTCCAAATGGGAACAGGTGTGTGAGGAGGAGTTGTAAAGGAAAGTGTGTGCTCCAATGTTAAGGCAGAAGAGGTTGAGTTGATTAAGAAGATCAGCCAAAAGGGTACCTCTCTGACAAATCCTTGGAGAACCCCAAAGGGGTTTATGTGCATTAAAGTCACTGAGTAGCAGAAAATGTGGCGGTAGCTGCCCAGTAAGCTGGAGGAAGTCTGGCCTGATGACATTGAATGACGGAGGGATATAAAAGGTATAGAGGGAAAAAGTCAGGCGGGGAAGAAAAAGGCGAACTGCAACAGCCTGAAGATGGGTAATCAGGGAGATGGGTTGACTATGAATGTCATCCCATACGAATAGCACGATGCCTCCATGAGATGGAATGCCGACCTCAGGGGGAAAGTCAAAACGAACTGGGAAGAAATGTGAAAGCTCAAAGCGGTCGTGAGGGCACAATTTAGTTTCCTGAAGATAGAGTATAAGAGGACACTGTGATGCTAAAAGCAGCCATAAATTCTCTTTGTGGGACAAAAGGCCATGAACGTTCCACTGGTGGAGAGTCATGATGAGGAAGAGATGTAGGGGTGTCACCTCAGTGACTACCGAGTGAACCTGTGAAGCGGCACTCCTACAGAGCACAGAAGCAGGAGGATCCTGTTCCATGGGGGTCCACAAAATCATCAGCTTGCTTGTGCTGTTGGTCTGTGAACTCCAACACTGAGGCCAGCCAAGCTTTCACGTGACAACACTGTCAAAGAAGATGTTTGAGTCGGCAAAGGAGAAGACTGTTTGCCTTTGGTGGACTTCTTGAAGCCTTTCCGGTTAGAGGAAGACTTGGGTGTTGTTTGGCTGGAGGGACATTGGAAGTCTTCAGGAGAGTACTCCTTCTGTCCTTTCTGGCCTACCGGTTGTGTAGCTGGTGGCTTCGCCCCTTGAGGTGAGAGTTTGATGGCTTGTTGCACAGCTGGATGGGAGGATGGTGATGCTACCTTGACACTGGGCGATTTCACAACCTCAGAGCTGAATTTGAGGTTGCATGTCTGTGTGGTCGTGTCCTTCATGGAGTGAGAGGTAGCAAGAATAGAACTGTAAGTGCTAGACGGGAGAACACAGGGTTTGCAACAAGCAAATAACTTGCGTGCAACTGGGTAAGGCACTTTCTCCTGTACCCAGATCTCTTGGACAGCCCACTCATCAAGATACATGGGACAATCCCGGGAGGAGGTGGCATGGCAGCCATTGCAGTTCATACAGCAGGGAGAACAAGGAGGACAGTCGCCCTCATGCGCGTCCCTACCACAGGTTACACATTTGGCTGGGTGTCGACAAGATGTTCTACTGTGGTTCTAACGATGACACTGGTAGTAGTGCATCAGGTTTGGAATGTACGGCCAGACTGTGATAGTTTCATAGCCTGCTTTGATCATGGACAGATGCACCACTCTATCAAAGGCGAGAAAAAGAGTGTGGGTGAGCACCTTTTTCATCATCTGATAGACAGCAATGACATCCTGATCAGAAAGGTAAGATTGGATTTTGGCCTCAGGTAGACTGTCGAGCAGCCTAGTGTAAATAACACCACTGGAAGAATTTAAAGTTCTGTGGGCCACGACATGAACAGGGTAGCCATGGAGAAGCGAGGCAGCAAGCAGTTGTGCTTGAGAATCAGAAGGAGTCTCCAAAAGCAAAGTGCCATTCCATAACCAGAGCAGGATTTTACAGGGTCGGCAATTGCATCAATACCTTTCTGGATAATAAATCAATTAACCATGGTGAAGGACTTTCCGTCTTCAGTATGTGAGACCATGAGGAACCGTGCTGCAGCGGGTAGGGTCTTTGAATCATTAGCCTCATTATGTTGGAAGGTTCTTCAAATCATTAGCCTCATTATGTTTATGTTTCATAGATGTTGATTGTGAAGATGATTGGTTCATTGCCATGATTGACAGCATCTCTGTAGGCACTCTCCTTCCAACTGGGGGCCCCCTTCACAAGGGGGCACACCTGCCTTAGGTGATTGTTCACAACTCAGGTCACACCTCCCAAACACCTGACAGAGGGACCAATTGGCAGTTTTGGAAGGTTGCAGCTCAGGCAATCACCCCTCCCTGGGCTTGGCCCGTATCGGGGGTACGTGCGAACCCTACCTGTCGACCCGGGGCTGGGAATTACGTGTGACCCAGTCACCTGTTATGCATCGGATGCATGAGCTGGCCTCCAGGAGTGCACAGTGAGGAAGATGAAAAAGAGAAACCTCAAACACCAAAGCAGAGGAACGAGAGGAGAAGGGAAACAAAGAAAGGAAAAGAGAGCAAAAAACAGTGGTGAGACTGTTCTTACATCAGCGACAGACAATGCAGAACATTCCCGATAACACCCCCGTACATGTTCCCAAAAGGAGGGGAAAAAGAGTAGCAAGAGGATAGACATGCAGCAAGGAAGAGAAAAGATGCTGCAAAGGCTGGGGCCCCGTAGTACCCAAGTATGTATTGGCCAAAGACTGGCAAGCCCCCTAGGGGGGAGGGAGGAGGTCTGCATGATGTTTAGGTACTCTCATTTCCACCAAGATTCCGAGATCTGCCCCCAAAGGAATGTGTATGGGACCAGCTCATACTTCAAATCAAACACCAGTGCCAATGTCATAGACATCAAGGACCAGCTAACAGGTGTGGGTGAACTTGCCTCAGTAGAGGATACAACGGCACTATGATATCCTTACAAACTGCATCAGTGGATGCAACCAGGCCAGAGAGAGTTTAATGTCATATTATTACAAGGGCTCACACCGCCAAATTCTTTGTAAATTTGATTCAATATTGTAATCACTGAAATAACATCAGGTAGCCTCTCAACCTATGAAGTTTTCATTTCCTCCTACCCTTCCGGGTGCTTTACCTTTTCTTATCAGGCAGTGTATTTATGAAATTTAGAGCCACAAGTTAACTGATAAATAAGCATTGCAGCAGAGACAAAAGCATTTTATAATAGATCACATCATGTACATATGAGGTATGCATCATTTAAACAATGAGTTTAAATTTTCTTAGTAACTTAATGCATTTAAATATGTGGCAGATAAATAAGCCCATACCTCAAAAAGTGAATGTATGTGACTTTTTGTTTGTGCTTGTGTCTTCTTACATCTGCTAAGAATTTTATGTATTCATCTGCTGATTCTGAATGGGAATCTCACGGATCAACTCACAGTACACATTAACAACATTACTGTTAGAGAGAACATGGAAAATTAATTATCATTGAACTGCTATAAACTATTTGTGGTTACTAAAGTTAGGTTTAACATACTAAAATTAAAATAAAAATTATTACTCCTTTGGTTATATTGTATAGCTGCTGTTAATCATCTCTAGCTTAATGCCTATGTGATGAAGTTTATATTCATTATGGAATAACTGTTACCCATGTGCTGAAAGAATTTTATATTTTTCAACACTGACAAGGGAACCTCCCCATTGCACCCCCATCAGATTTAGTTATAAGTTGGCACAGTGGATAGGCATTGAAAAACTGAACACAGATCAATCGAGAAAACAGGAAGAAGTTGTGTGGAACTACGAAAAAATAAGCAAAATATACAAAGTGAGTAGTCCATGCGCAAAATAGGCAATATCAAGGCTAATGTGAGCTCAGGAGCGCCGTGGTCCCATGGTTAGCCTATCCAGTGTGCCAACTTATATCTAAATCTGAGGGGGGTGCGATGGGGAGGTTCCCTTGTGAGTACTGCTACTTATCATTCAATTAACAGGAGGAATGCCAGTTATGGAACCTAGATGATCAGATAATTTACAGAAGAAATGGGTAATATGGTTTGTCTGAATCTCCTTTGGATTCAAGGGAGTTCTTAATTTCCTGCTTTGTCAGATGCAACCATGCTGTGTCAGCATGTAAATAAATGCTTTGAACCATAGACAAGCATACAAAGTTTACATGGGCATAGTGTTCTGTCTTGTATTGTAGTTTTACATTACATGATCAAAATGAAACTGATTCCTATTACTAATTACAAATAACATTAACAAGAATATGTAATTGCTGGGTGTGTAATAATTCCAAGATCTCTGAAGAGGCCTCTGTGGTTATCTACTTTGCACATAATTCTTACTGCTTACGTTTTCTGAATAAACCAAGTAAAGTGTTCAGTCTCATTGGCCTTAAAGGTAATAACAAAAACACAAAAAGTGCACTACACAGCTCAGATGAATTTTTGCTTTGGGAGAGGCCGGGAGTGAGGACACAGTCCCTCCCCTCACTCCCTCCTGCCCCACAGCTGCCTATGGTCAGTGGTGTTGGCTGTCTAAAAAATATTGCTCTACTGGTAGACTTCATTGTTAACTTTATTATCAAGTGTTCCATTTTTCAACATTACATTAACAATATTTTTAGAGCAGGACATACTGTAGTGCATACATTACATTGTGGCTTACAACAACATTCCTGCTACATACATTTTTCTCAGCTGTGGACAGTAGTGAAAGTTCATAAAATAAATCAACGCCCTCCTCTTTAGGTCAACACAATTAGCAGTACTTTTAAGTGCAAACTTGCTGAACTTAATTTCCTGTTTACTGTAGTTTATCTTTGTGTTCCTTCCACTTCAGCTTGTTATCTAGATGGTCCACAAGGAATTTTATCTACTTCTACATCTACTTGGAGTTTTGTTTAGTGAGAGCCAATTAATGTACGGGTTTTGTCCTAACTGATCATTTTTATCTGTCTGAATCTGAATAATATGAGCACCTGTGAAGTTAATATACAAACTGTTCGCTTTTAACAAGTTTTAGGCCTTTTCACCTTTAAGCTGGACTGTGTCTTACATGATTCACTTTGGGCTCTTGTTTAGCATACTTGTACCATCGGCAAACATTTCATTGGATTGATTTCAAACTGATTGCTGGACACCAGATATAGTGATGTCTAGTCAGTAAGTTGAAAATCTCCTAAAATGGCCACACACATACAAAACAATAGTATGCTGAGGATTTCTTCAATTCATCTGATCCATGGAATTTCAGGAGTTCATTCTCATCACTCACTGACAAATGAAACTCAGTTACAAAAAAGAAACCTTAAATGAGATTCCTGTCAAGGGCTGCTTTATGGACAATAGTACTCGGATGAATTTAAAAGGGGTGAAACGGCATGATGCTGCTGCAGACAAAGCTGCTCCTTCCAGGCAAAGCATGCCTAATGTTTACCCACAACTTGAGGTAGTCAGCTCATAGATCCACTGTTCACTTGGCATCAACAGAATCATTACTGATCTCTCATAACACACATAGTGGTGTCTGATAGGCTGCCCAGTATATTCAGTATTGATCGAAATTGGGAGTTTGCATAAGGCCACCTTCCATCAGAACAGCTCTTCTGTGCCTCTTACTTAAGTGTTTCTTCTTCAGTCCCGTTTAAAATTGAATATCTTTTCTTTTGCATCCCTAAACTGAATTCCGTTTCTTTCTCCTATGCTGCCTGCTGTACCACCCCTCCTCTTATGCTTGTGCACCATATACACACACCAAAAACGTTTTGCATCACTTCGCTTCTGACGGTTCGAGAACCTGTACAGAAAACTGGAATAGAGATCAACATAATCATCATTTCTGCCCTTTTTATTGCTCATAAAAACCACACATTGCATGTTGTACCACCATACAGCAAGACCTTCAGAGGTGGTCATCCATATTGCTGAACACACCAGTATCTTCAGTACCCAGTAGCACTTCCTCTTGCATTGATACATGCCTGTATTCATTGTGGCATACTATCCACTAGTTCATCAAGGCACTGTTGGTCCAGATTGCCCCGTTCCTCAATGGTGATTCAGCGTAGATCCCTCAGAGTGGTTCGTGGGTCACGTAATCCATAAACAGCACTTTTCAATCTATCCCAGGCATCTTCGATAGCGTTTATGTCTGGAGAACATGCTGGACACTCTAGTTGAGCAATGTCATTATCCTGAAGGAAGCCATTCACAAGATGTGCACGATAGGGGTGTGAATTGTCATTCATAAAGACGAATGCCTCACCAACATGCTGCCGATATGGATGTGCTATCGGCTGGAGGACGGCATTCAAGTATCATAAAGCCATTACGGCACCTTCCATGAGCACCAGCAGCGTATATCGGCCCCACATAATGCCACCCCAAAACAGTAGGGAACCTCCACCTTGCTGCACTTGCTGGACAGTGTTTCTAAGGCATTCAGCATGACCGGGTTGCCTCCAAACATGTCTCCGGTATTTGTCTGGTTGAAGGCATATGTGACACTCACTGGTGAAGAGAACATGATGCCAATCCTGAGTAGTCCATTCGGCATATTGTTGGGCCCATCTGTACTGTGCTGAATGGTGTCACGGTTGCAAAGATGGACCTCGCCATGGATGTCGGTTGTGAAGTTGCGCATCACACAGCCTATTGCACACAGTTTGAGTCATAACACAATGTCATGTGGCTGCATGAAAAGCATTATTCAACATGGTGGTGTTGCTGTCATGGTTTCTCCAAGCCATAATCCATAGGCAGCGGTCATCCACTGCAGTAGTAGCCCTTGGGCAGCCTGAGTGAGGCATGTCATTGACAGTTCCAGTCTCTCTGTATCTCCTCTATGTCCGAACAACATTGCTTTGGTTCACTCTGAGACACCTGAACACTTCCCTTGTTGAGAGCCCTTCCTGGCATAAAGTAAGAATATGGACATGATCAAACCACGGTATTGACTGTCTAGGCATGATTGAACTACAGACAACATGAGCCATGTACCTCCTTCCTGGTGGAATGACTGGAACTGATCGGTTGTCGGACCCCCTCCGTCTAATAGGCGCTGCTTACGCATGGTTGTTTACGTCTTTGGGTGGGTTTAGTGACATCTCTGAACAGTCGAAGGGATTGTGTCTGTGATACAGTACCCACAGTCAATGTCTATCTTCTGGAGTTCTGGGAACCAGAGTGATGCAAAACTTTTTTTGATGTGTGCATTTGGTAGTTTTTAACAATATTCCTTATGACTGACTGGAATCATCCTCTCTTCACTTTTGTGGTGTTTCATACATGTGCAGCCAAAATCCTTAACTTTAGCTTTTTCATTTACGTTACTGTCTGAGTGACTTCTTCATCCTCTTAGTGTTCTGCACCAAATTTTTATTTTTAGCAACTTCAGTTAACATGGAGCTTTAGTTCCATAGGCAGTTTGCTATCATAGTGAATATCAGCATTCTTAAGAGGACATGTTTCTTATAATACCAGGTGATCAAAAAGTCAGTATAAATTTGAAAACTGAATAAATCACGGAATAACGTAGATAGAGAGGTACAAATTGACACACATGCTTGGAATGACATGGGGTTTAATTAGAACAAAAAAAAAAAAAATACAGAAGTTCAAAAAATGTCTGACAGATGGCACTTCATCTGATCAGAATAGCAATAATTAGCATAAAAAAGTAAGATAAAGCAAAGATGGTGTTCTTTACGGGAAATGCTCAATATGTCTACCATCATTTCTCAACAATAGCTGTAGTTGAGGAATAATGTTGTGAACAGCACTGTAAAGCATGTTCGGAGTTATGGTGAGGCATTGGCATCGGATGTTGTCTTTCAGCATCCCTAGAGATGTTGGTCGATCACGATACACTTGCGACTTCAGGTAGCCCCAAAGCCAATAATCGCACGGATTGAGGTCTGGGGACCTGGGAGGCCAAGCATGACAAAAGTGGCGGCTGAGCACACGATCATCACCAAACGATGTGCGCAAGAGATCTTTCACACGTCTAGCAACATGGGGTGGAGTGCCATCCTGCATAAACATCGTACGTTCCAGCAGGTGTTTATCAGCTAGGCTGGGGATGACGCGATACTGTAACATATCAGCGTACCTCTCACCCATCACGGTAGCAGTTACAAAACCAGAATCACGCATTTCTTCAAAGAAAAAAGGCCCGATAACGGTAGATGTGGTAAATCCAACCCATACCATGACTTTTTCGTTGTGCAATGGGGTTTCCATGACAGTTCTAGGATTTTTGGTAGCCCAAATTTTGCAGTTGTGGGCGTTGACAGACCCTTGGAGCGTGAAATGAGCTTCGTCGGTCCACAACACGTTACTCAACCAATCGTTATCTTCCGCAATCTTTTGAAATGCGCACACCACAAATGCCCTCCACTTCACTAAATCGCCAGGTAACAGTTCATGATGCCGATGGATTTTGTACGGATAGCATCGGAGGGCACGCCTCAGTGCCAACCAAACAGTAGGGTATGGAATGCCGGTGTGACGTGCGACTGCACGAGTGCTGACTTCCCCATGCATAGATGAACCCGCTACAGTCTCCATTTCTTCCTGAACTGTCTCAGCAGCATTATGCCATGTGCTCGGTCGGCCACTACGGGGTTTATCGTCTAAACAACCCGTGGCTTCAAACTTCGAAATCATTCTCGCCACAGCTGCATTTGTTACCGGACCTTTACCCATTCGAATCCCCTTCCTACGGCGATAGGATCGTAATGCTGAACTAGTACATTCCCCATTCTAATAATACAGCTTCACTAAAAGCACCTTTTCAGGTAACGTCAACATGCTGCAACTGCTGGTGCATCTGATTCTCTCTCTCATTACAGCTCCTTTTATACATGATTGTCATGCGCAGTCACTGACGTTTTGCTGTCCAGCGCCATCTGTTGGACATTTTGTGAACTTTTTTTTTTTGGTTCTAATAAAACCCCATGTCATTCCAAGCATGTGTGTTAACTTTTACCTCTCTATCTACATTATTCAGTGGTTTATTAAGTTTTCAAATTTATACTGACTTTTTGATCACCCGGTATACTGTTCCGATCATAGCAAACTGTCATGCAATAGGCATATTTTCCATGTTGCTTATGCAACCCTTCTGTCCAGCAGATTGTACGAATCTGTATGCGTACCATCAGCAATATATATTAATGGACAAAGCCAAGAGGATACAGCATCCTATGATGTCACTGCCTGTTTCCCAGACTCTGTGTCTTTTGTTCTCCTTTCATAAGTTTAGTGTAGACTGTTTGAGTGTAGCCTTATTTGCAGATGATTACCAGTTGTAGTGTTTCATCCACTGATGTTCCTGTTTCTTGTTATGTGACTGCTAACTGATAGGCATTGTTGTCATTTATCTGATTCAACTTTCCTTCTTTGGCAATGTTTTGTTAATTCGTTTTCTCTATTTTCATGATTTACTGTTTAACCTTTCTCTATTAATACATGGTTCATTCTTCTGCTAATTATTTTGTTAATGACTTCACTCTGACCATCAATATTCTATCTAGATCTTTGTTACGTTTCACCTAGAAGTTTAAAAGTTCTCTACCAGAACCCTGTTTTCTTTCTTTTATTTTTGTTTTTGCTTGCTTTTCCAAGAGCAGTTCCTGTTTTTACTATATTTATATTTTTATGATTATTGGATTGAACTCTCAATTTCAATTTATTCTTTCTCAATACCATATCTGATCTTTTTTGATGCATTTCTCATGCTCTTCTTTACCGTAGTCTGTTTGTTTTACCTGGCCACTACGTTAATTCTTTATTTTCCCTTGCCATTTGTTTCCTGTAAGCCTGAGTATCTATTGTCAATATGTTTTCCTAATTATTGCAATGAAGTTTCCGTGTTTTGTATGATTGTTTTCATCCATGTCTCTGCTTTTACGAAATACTGTTCATTCCCACACCATAAGGGTCAAGACTGCAATATTTTTAAGATCATAAATCTCACTTACTGCTGATGTGCCACTGTTGATATTCTTCTTATCTTGCCCTTTGTGCCTTCCTTTAAATAGTACATTTTAATTAGTTTCATTTCCTTTAAAACATTCCTCTCTTTTGGTGGCTGAAGACTCACTGTTTTGGAAGGACAGCTTCTGTGTAACATTTTCCTTGTGTTCATATCTTCAAACAGACTTTTGCATTTAGAGGAAAATATTTAGAGGTGATAGGATCCATTCTGAAGGGAAAATACATAACTGTGTGTCTTATTCTCGATGGATTGTTAGAAACAGCTATTTGAAAATTATCAATGTATAATGCTTGCCATGTGAATAGTGAATAGTGTTGTCAGTGACTTGAGTTGCCTACTGATAGCCCATTAATGCTCATGCCATTTTGCAAAGTTGGAGTATGCCTGCAACAGAACTTGTCTCTGTGTCTGTGGTTTAGAGTGGTGTTCTTTGTTCTGATACAAAGTTTGTCTACAGGTAATACTCTACATCTTTATTTTCATAGCTCAGCACTTTGTATGTGTTAATATATATGCTTTAGTTATGTCCATGTTATCTTTTTATGCTCTTTTACTAATTACAAATCTAATTTTTTTTAACAGTGGTCAGCAGATACTTCTTAAGGGCACTGCATCCACAACAAGAATTCAATAAAGAAGCTCACATACCATACTCTCCTGGAGAAGATCACCAAAGTTTGATTGGAAAAACTATTCCTCATTGAACATTTTATATAAACTAAAATTAATGTTCTGGCACCATCATTTAATTATTGTACTATCCAATGGGAAAACAGACTAAGTAATTGTATACTGCTTCAATTATTTTCTCAGGCAGTTGTATAAATAACCATTGGGCTTTACCCTGATGGCATAAGCCTGAGTGATGTGAGTGTGATAGAAATGTACCTTTTTTTAGATGTTGAAGTAATATTTAACTTCATTACATTACTTAATTTTACTTAATTCATGGATAGTTGTAGCTGTTAATGTATACTAAGCAACAACAAAAATAAAAATGTTGCTTAAGTCAACAAACAAAGCTCACTGTAACTTGCACTGTAGAACTAACAAAAGTTAATAATTGTTACTGTTACTAGCTGAGTAACCTAATATTGCAGGCATGTACAAAACGACAGGCAATCTCTTCAGTGCGAATGCACGCCAGGCTCAAAATCTTATGGGAATTGGCAAAATGCTGCAAGTAATAAGGATAATGGGTGAGAGGCACTACATTCGTAGTGTGTGGATAGGTTCAGAATTTTGATCTGACATTAGGCATGCTAGGGTAGTCCATGCAGTTGCAATGACCACTGTGTCCAGATGGCACAGTTGGCACAACTGCATAGTAAGCAGGAGACCTGGGTTCGGATCCCAGTTTAGCACAAATTATCAACCCTCCCCATTGATTTAAATCAGCGCCCATGGGCAGCCAATGTCTGAAATTCCTTTGTGTCTTAATTCATAGCGGCTGCTGGATCAGAATAGCGTCTGTTCTTTCGGACATGTCCAACAGACTATAAGACACACTTTTTTCTTTGAAAATTGCCTCCAAAATACAGGCGCATCATGCCAAAACCAAAATATCTCAGAAAATTCCACAAGAGTATGAAGAGACAGTATTATCTTTCCATCACTTTATTATTCAGTATCAAAAGAAAACCAGTGTGGAACTAAGGAAATAGTAAATATGGACTAAACTCCTTGGACATTTTATAAGTTGAGTAACAGAACTATTGCCATGAAAGGTGCTAAAACTGTACAAATAAAACTAGTGGACATGAAAAAATGCACTATACTGTTGTCCTGTCATGTTGTGCTGGCGCTAATAAACTTAATCCAGTGACCATTTTCAAGTACAAAATGATGCCAAAACCTTCGGAAATACCACCAGGTGGTGTTGTTCTCATACATGACAAGGGTTAGATGGACGAGTCTGTTATGAAATTATGGATTAAGAGAGTGTGGGAGAGAAGGAAAAGTGCTTTATTGAAAAAGAGTTCTTTTCTTGTGCTAGATCAGTTCAGTAGTTATTTGAAAATTCTATGAAAGAGGAATTGAGATAGGGAAATACAGAGCTTGCTGTTATTCTTGGAGGACTTACTTCACAACTGCAATTGATTCTTGATGTCATGATAAACAAACCATTTAAAGTGTATATGAGAGAGGAATGGAACAAATGGTTGATGGATGAAACACAATATGAATTCACACTCAAGGGAGTTTTAAAATGACCTACAATCAAACAAGTGTGTCAGTGGATAAAACAATCAAACAGAGAAGATGTTACTGTTAAATCTTTCAAGAAGTGCAGCAGAAGTAATGCTCTCGGCAGTGAAGACTATCTAATACATGAAGAGGGCAATGATCATGTTCAAGAGGAAGAGGAAGAAGAAGAAGATGATGAAAGTTCAGGTGATGATTTTCAGGGATTTTTAAGGTCAGTTTGGTTTTATAAACGAAGAATTTTTTTTAGTCTGGCTTTACAGTCTAATAATAAAAATGGTAAAAATGTTGTTTAAAAAAAA
Source organism: Schistocerca nitens (assembly GCF_023898315.1). Lineage (NCBI taxonomy): Eukaryota > Metazoa > Arthropoda > Insecta > Orthoptera > Acrididae > Schistocerca > Schistocerca nitens. Next base: position 11,753,781 of record NC_064620.1, read on the forward strand.
ACTGGTTTTAATTAGTCCATAGTCTCTTATAGCCCATAAAATATGGTATGCTTATGGATATTTGTGTTGTCCACTTAGGTGTATTTGTGTTGTCCATCTGTGAAAGACTTATCTGGTATGGGAACTTGTATACTTGAGAACTATTCTGAGATTGGACACACAAGTAATTTGTAAGCCATCAGCTTTGTGTACTGACTGCGGTTACCCAATATCCAGACACTGAATCAAAGTTTTCCACTTCCTTTACAATATGACTATGCTTATCTGATCATCCCGTTTCATATTCCCACAAATTATTACATCCGAATATTTGTATGAGTTGATGGATTCTAACTGTGATTTACTGATGTAGACATTGAACACCTTGTTTTTGCATTCAGTGCACTGCACAATTTTAAATTTATGTATATGTACAATAATATTCCAATCATTGCTTCACTTCATCATCTTATCAAGATTTACTTCATTTGTTTAGCTTTTCTACAATGCTACTTCATTATACACTCCTGGAAATGGAAAAAAGAACACATTGACACTGGTGTGTCAGACCCACCATACTTGCTCCGGACACTGCGAGAGGGCTGTACAAGCAATGATCACACGCACGGCACAGCGGACACACCAGGAACCGCGGTGTTGGCTGTCGAATGGCGCTAGCTGCGCAGCATTTGTGCACCGCCGCCGTCAGTGTCAGCCAGTTTGCCGTGGCATACGGAGCTCCATCGCAGTCTTTAACACTGGTAGCATGCCGTGACAGCGTGGATGTGAACCGTATGTGCAGTTGACGGACTTTGAGCGAGGGCGTATAGTGGGCATGTGGGAGGCCGGGTGGACGTACCGCCGAATTGCTCAACACGTGGGGCGTGAGGTCTCCACAGTACATCGATGTTGTCGCCAGTGGTCGGCGGAAGGTGCACGTGCCCGTCGACTTGGGACCGGACCGCAGCGACGCACGGATGCACGCCAAGACCGTAGGATCCTACGCAGTGCCGTAGGGGACCGCACCGCCACTTCCCAGCAAATTAGGGACACTGTTGCTCCTGGGGTATCGGCGAGGACCATTCGCAACCGTCTCCATGAAGCTGGGCTACGGTCCCACACACCGTTAGGCCGTCTTCCGCTCACGCCCCAACATCGTGCAGCCCGCCTCCAGTGGTGTCGCGACAGGCGTGAATGGAGGGACGAATGGAGACGTGTCGTCTTCAGCGATGAGAGTCGCTTCTGCCTTGGTGCCAATGATGGTCGTATGCGTGTTTGGCGCCGTGCAGGTGAGCGCCACAATCGGGACTGCATACGACCGAGGCACACAGGGCCAACACCCGGCATCATGGTGTGGGGAGCGATCTCCTACACTGGCCGTACACCACTGGTGATCGTTGAGGGGACACTGAATAGTGCACGGTACATCCAAACCATCATCGAACCCATCGTTCTACCATTCCTAGACCGGCAAGGGAACTTGCTGTTCCAACAGGACAATGCACGTCCGCATGTATCCCGTGCCACCCAACGTGCTCTAGAAGGTGTAAGTCAACTACCCTGGCCAGCAAGATCTCCGGATCTGTCCCCCATTGAGCATGTTTGGGACTGGATGAAGCGTCGTCTCACGCGGTCTGCACGTCCAGCATGAACGCTGGTCCAACTGAGGGGCCAGGTGGAAATGGCATGGCAAGCCATTCCACAGGACTACATCCAGCATCTCTACGATCGTCTCCATGGCAGAATAGCAGCCTGCATTGCTGCGAAAGGTGGATATACATTGTACTAGTGCCGACATTGTGCATGCTCTGTTGCCTGTGTCTATGTGCCTGTGGTTCTGTCAGTGTGATCATGTGATGTATCTGACCCCAGGAATGTGTCAATAAAGTTTCCCCTTCCTGGGACAATGAATTCACGGTGTTCTTATTTCAATTTCCAGGAGTGTAGATAACCGCATCAACTGCAAAAAGCTAAGGTTGTTGTTGTTGTTGTGGTCTTCAGTCCTGAGACTATTTTGATGCAGCTCTCCATGCTACTCTATCCTGTGCAAGCTTCTTCATCTCCCAGTACCTACTGCAACCAACATCCTTCTGTATCTGTTTCGTGTATTCATCTCTTGGTCTCCCTCTACGATTTTTACTCTCCACACTGCCCTCCAATACCAAATTGGTGATCCCTTGATGCCTCAGAACATGTCCTACCAACGGATCCCTTCTTCTAGTCAAGTTGTGCCACAAACTTCTCTTCTCCCCAATCCTATTCAATACCTCCTCATTAGTTATGTGATCTACCCATCTAATCTTCAGCATTCTTCTGTAGCACCACATTTCAAAAGCTTCTACTCTCTTCTTGTCCAAACTATTTATCGTCCATGTTTCACTTCCATATATGGCTACACTCCATAGAAATACTTTCAGAAACCACTTCCTGACACTTAAATCTATACTCGATGTTAACAAGTTTCTCTTCTTCAGAAATGCTTTCCTTGCCATTGCTAGTCTACATTTTATATCCTCTCTACTTCGACCATCATCGGTTATTTTGCTCCCCAAATAGCAAAACTCCTTTACTACTTTAAGTGTCTCATTTCCTAATCTAATTCCCTCAGCATCACCTGACTTAATTTGACTACATTCCATTATCCTCATTTTGCTTTTGTTGATGTTCACCTTATACCCTCCTTTCAAGACACTGTCCATTCCGTTCAGCTGCTCTTCCAAGTCCTTTGCTGTATCTGACAGAATTAAAATGTCATCGGCGAACCTCAAAGTTTTTATTTCTTCTCCATGGATTTTAATACCTACTCCCAATTTTTCTTTTGATTCCTTCACTGCTTGCTCAATATAGAGATTGAATAACATTGGGGTCTGGCTACAACCCTGTCTCACTCCCTTCCCAACCACTGCTTCCCTTTGATGTCTCTCGACTCTTATAACTGCCATCTGGTTTCTGTACAAACTGTAAATAGCTTTTCGCTCCCTGTATTTTACCCCTGCCACCTTCAGAATTTGAAAGAGAGTATTCCAGTCAACATTGTCAAAAGCTTTCTCTAAGTCTACAAATGCGAGAAACGTAGATATGCCTTTCCTTAATCTAGCTTCTGAGATAAGTCGTAGGGTCAGTATTGCCTCACATGTTCCAATATTTCTATGGAATCCAAACTGATCTTCCCCGAGGTTGGCTTCTACTAGTTTTTCCATTCATCTGTAAAGAATTCGCATTAGTATTTTGCAGCCGTGACTTATTAAACTGATAGTTCGGTAATTTTCACATCTGTCAACACCTGCTTTGTTTGGGATTGGAATTATTATATTCTTCTTGAAGTTTGAGGGTATTTCGCCTGTCTCATACATCTTGCTTACCAGATGGTAGAGTTTTGTTAGGACTGGCTCTCCCAAGGCTGTCAGTAGTTCTAATGGAATGTTGTCTACTCCGGGGGCCTTGTTTCGACTCAGGTCTTTCAGTGCTCTGTCAAACTCTTCATGCAGTATCATATCTCCCATTTCATCTTCATCTACATCCTCTTTCATTTCCATAATATTGTCCTAAAGTATATCGCCCTTGTATAGACCCTCTATATACTCCTTCCACCTTTCTGCTTTCCCTTCTTGTCTTAGAACTGGGTTTCCATCAAAGCTCTTGATATTCATGGAAGTGGTTCTCATTTCTCCAAAGGTCTCTTGAATTCTCCTGTAGGCAGTATCTATTTTACACCTAGTGAGATAAGCCTCTACATCCTTACATTTGTCCTCTAGCCATCCCTGCTTAGCCATTTTGCACTTCCTGTCGATCTCATTTTTGAGACGTTTGTATTCCTTTTTGCCTGCTTCATTTACTGCATTTTTATATTTTCTCCTTTCATCAATTAATTTCAATATTTCTTCTGTTACCCAAGGATTTCTACTAGCCCTCGTCTTTTTACCTACTTGATCCTCTGCTGCCTTCACTACTTCATCCCTCAAAGGTACCCATTCTTCTTCCACTACATTTCTCCCCCCATTCTTGTCAATTGTTCCCTTATGCTCTCCCTGAAACTCTGTACAACCTCTGGTTCTTTCAGTTTATCCAGGTACCATCTCCTTAAATTACCACCTTTTTGTAGTTTCTTCAGTTTTAATCTACAGTTGATAACCAACAGATTGTGGTCAGAGTCCACATCTGCCCCGGGAAATGTCTTACAATTTAAAACCTGGTTCCTAAATCTCTGTCTTACCATTATATAATCTATCTGAAACCTGTCAGTATCTCCAGGCTTCTTCCATGTATACAGCTTTCTTTCATGATTCTTGAACCAAGTGTTAGCTATGATTAAGTTATGCTCTGTGCAAAATTCTACCAGGCGGCTTCCTCATTCACCTACTATGTTTCCTTCTCTCCCTTTTCCTACTGACGAATTCCAGTGACCCATGACTAATAAATTTTCATCTCCCTTCACTATCTGAATAATTTCTTTTATTTCATTATACATTTCTTCAATTTCTTCATCATTTGCAGAGCTAGTCGGCATATAAACTTTTACTACTGTCGTAGGCGTGGGCTTCGTATCTATCTTGGCCACAATAATACGTTCACTATGCTGTTTGTAGTAGCTCACCCGCATTCCTATTTTCCTATTCATTATTAAACCTACTCCTGCATTACCACTATTTGATTTTGTATTTATAACCCTGTAATCACCTGACCAGAAGTCTTGTTCCTCCTGCCACCAAACTTCACTAATTCCAACTATATCTAACTTCAACCTATCCATTTCCCTTTTTAAATTTTCTAACCTACCTGCCCGATTAAGGGATCTGACATTCCATGCTCCGATCCGTAGAACGCCAGTTTTCTTTCTCCTGATAATGACATCCTCTTGAGTAGTCCCCACCCGGAGATCCAAATGGGGGACTATTTTACCTCCAGAATATTTTACCCAAGAGGATGCCATCATCATTTAACCATACAATAAAGCTGCATGCCCTCGGAAAAAATTACGGCTGTAGTTTCCCCTTACTTTCAGCCGTTCGCAGTACCAGCACAGCAAGGCCATTTTGGTTAGTGTTACAAGGCCAGATCAGTCAATCATCCAGACTGTTGCCCCTGCAACTACTGAAAAGGCTGCTGCCCCTCTTCAGGAACCACGCATTTGTCTGGCCTCCCAACAGATACCCCTCCGTGTGGTTGCACCTACGGTACGGCTATCTGTATCGCTGAGGCACTCATGCCTCCCCACCAACGACAAGGTCCATGGTTCATGGTGGGGGGGGGGGGGGAAGCTAAGGTTACTGTTAATATTTTCTGCCAGACGATTAATATATCAAAAACAAGTGTTCCAACACTCTTGTGTGAAGAGCTGAGGTCATTTCTACTTCTGACAATAACTTTCCTGCAACGCACCTGAAGTTATTCTTTTCTCTCTCAGTACTGTATTGTTCCTACCTATAAATTCTTAATCCAGTCAGAAATTTCGTTTGACCATCCTCCCCCCCCCCCCCCCCACTCCCCCTCAACTGTATTTTTATTTCGAAGTATTGGTGTGGCAGTCAGTTGGATACAATGATCCTTTTCTTCCAGAAAGCATTTGACTGATTGTCTTGATCCACAGCTTTCAGTATGTCATGTTAGACAAGTGCAAGATTTTTTCCTGTTTGAGTTATCTTGTTGTAGAATTTTAGAACATCTTTTTTGCTTGAGTATCATGTCGTTTTTGGAAACCCAGAATCTACTATGTAGGAATCAACATGCATTCCGGAAACATCGATCGTGTGAGACCCAGCTCGCTTTATTTGTTCATGAGACCCAGAAAATATTAGATACACGCTCCCAGGTAGATGCTATTTTTCTTGACTTCCGGAAGGCATTCGATATAGTTCCGCACTGTCGCCTGATAAAAAAAGTAAGAGCCTACGGAATATCAGACCAGCTGTGTGGCTGGATTGAAGAGTTTTTAGCAAACAGAACACAGCATGTTGTTATCAATGGAGAGACATCTACAGTCGTTAAAGTAACCTCTGGTGTGCCACAGGGGTGTGTTATGGGACCATTGCTTTTCAAAATGTATATAAATGACCTAGTAGATAGTGTCAGAAGTTTCATGCGGCTTTTTGTGGATGATGCTGTAGTATACAGAGAAGTTGCAGCATTAGAAAATTGTAGCGAAATTCAGGAAGATCTGCAGCGGATAGGCACTTGGTGCAGGGCGTGGCAACTGTCCCTTAACATAGACAAATGTAATGTATTGCGAATACATAGAAAGAAGGATCCTTTATTATATGATTATATGATAGCGGAACAAACACTGGTAGCAGTTACTTCTGTAAAATATCTGGGAGTATGTGTGCAGAACGATTTGAAGTGGAATGATCATATAAAATTAATTGTTGGTAAGGCGGGTACCAGGTTGAGATTCATTGGGAGAGTGCTTAGAAAATGTAGTCCATCAACAAAGGAGGTGGCTTACAAAACACTCCTTCGACCTATACTTGAGTATTGCTCATCAGTGTGGGATCCGTACCAGATCGGGTTGACAGAGGAGATAGAGAAGATCCAAAGAAGAGCGGCGTGTTTCGTCACAGGGTTATTTGGTAACCGTGATAGCGTTACAGAGATGTTTAATAAACTCAAATGGCAGACTCTGCAAGAGAGGCGCTCTGCATCGTGGTGTAGCTTGCTCGCCAGGTTTCGAGAGGGTGCGTTTCTGGATGAGGTATCGAATATAGTGCTTCCCCCTACTTATACCTCCCAAGGAGATCACGAATGTAAAATTAGAGAGATTAGAGCGCGCACGGAGGCTTTCAGACAGTCGTTCTTCCCACGAACCTTACGCGACTGGAACAGGAAAGGGAGGTAATGACAGTGGCACATAAAGTGCCCTCCGCCACACACTGTTGGGTGGCTTGCGGAGTATAAATGTAGATGTAGATGTAGATCTTACTATGTTTCAACTCAGAATATTTTCTAAGATTCCACAATCAGTGAATGCCAATGATCCTGGATGATAATGATGAGGATCACTTGTACTACACTTTTTGCACACTGATGTTATCTTTCAACTACTTGCCACACGTTTTTGATCAAGCTTAGTCACAAATTCTGTAATGAATCTGATGGTGATTCCATCAGCCCAGGGGCTTTGCCAAATTTTAGCAAATTCAGCTGTTTCTCAACTCTGCCAACACTGATATCTAAATCACTCATATTTGCAATGGTGTCAGAATTAAATCGGTGTAACAGGTATGTCTATTGAGATATAAAGGAACTTTTGAAAACATAGTTCAGCACTTTTGCATCACCACTTTCTATTTCAATTTCTGTATCATCCTTGACAGTCTGGACATTAACTTTGGTGCCACTGACAGCCTTTATATTTGGCAGATTTTCCTTGGTTTTGTGAGAGGCTTTTTGTTAAGCTTCTGATACAACACTCATTTAAGATATCAAGTGTTACCCTTCTGACTGGCAAACATTTCATTTAGCACCTCTCAACCTACATCTCTATTCGTTGTTTTACACCTTTTGTGCAGTAATTTCTGTTTCTTTAGATGTTCAGAAGAATCCCACCTACCCCTTCCTTTTTTCCAACTCCTCAATCGTGAACTGTGTGTATCGATCCAGAGCTTGGTCATCTATTTTTCAAAACTTGATCCAGAGTATCTCTATATGCTCATTCTCAGAGCTAAATAATTTGAATTCTTCCTTGAGATATAACCCTACTGACTCTTTATATGCAGACATTGATGTGCAAAGCTTAAGGATGAAAATAACTTTCACATGATGTATCACTGCCAAGTAACATAGCTCAATACATACAAAGACCTACTACATTATAGTACAGAAGGTAATTGAAAGAAACACACAATGAGATGAACATAAATGACACTTTTCTTCAAAGACAATAATTACACCGAAGTCACTGTGACTCATGATGGTTTCCTGGATGTTACAAAAGGCAGGATACAGTTCTTATTAGGGTGCATGATCACTATGGACACCAGCACATGCTCTGCAACATGTGCTGGCCACAGGGCTGATAAGGAGTTCTTGCGCTAGGGCACTTCATTCCTTCACCAGGCCACTTGATAACTGGTGGATGGCCTTGGTGCATGTGGGTGTGCTGCACATACTCGATGGTATTTGAGCTGGGGGGAGAGGCTTCCCCATGTGCTGAATAACCTCTCATTCCAAGAGCTCCCCTACCTGTGCCGTTCAACACGATTGCACATTCTCACCCATAAAAATGAAGTCAAGGCTGAATGCAGTTCTGAAGAGAAGCACATGGGTAAGAACTACACTGTCACAATAATGTTGACTGTTGGCTGTGCAGTGTCCAAAGATTTGATCAGTATGCCCACGCAACATTATGCCTCCCTATACCACAGCACCTGAACCAACAAAATGATCATGTTCCCGGATGCATTATGTGTCTCCACCTCTTGTCATATGAAGATACAGCCAGTATTGTCCGACATTATCATTTTGGTGGTCCAGGTGTTATGGTGTTGGGAGGCATAATGTTGTATGGGTAAACTTACCTCCAATCTTTGAACACTGTGCACTTACCAGTCAGTGTTATTGTGACACTGTACTTTTCCCCCATTTAAGTCTTTTCAGTGGTGCATTTGGTCCCAACTTCATTTTTATGGCTGACAATGCACAACACTGAACAATGCAGGTGGAGGAGCTCTTGGGACAAAAGGATATTTGGTGAATGGATGCACTGCAAGTTAAATCCCATCTAGCATGCATGGTATGCCTTGGGGAGACCCACATGCACCAATGACCATCCAGCAGCTGTCAACTGCAGTGGTGGAGGAATGGAAGGCCCAATCTTAGAACTCCTTACCAACCTTTTGGACAGGATGGGTGCATGTTGCAGAGCACGCATTGCCATCTGTGCTGATCAAGTTCACACAATATTATGTTCCATCTTTTTAATGTCCATGGGACCATCATGAATCATGGTGACTTCAGTGCAATTATTGTCTTTGAATAAAAGTGTTGCTTCTGTTCATCTCACTGTGTATTACTTTCAGTTATCTACTGTACTATTTTGTAGCAGTAGTATCTATGTATAGGGTGAAGAAAAATCGCTGCACTTGGTAGTCACCATGTGATTCCTCACCCCAAATTGAAAACAAAAGTATATCTAGCAAAACCTTGTCCTGCCAATAGGTATAATGGAAAAAAAAGGGATGCTCTGGCAATACTTTAACTGTGTACAGTTTGGCCAAGAACTGGTAGCATGAACTCTGTGTTATGCCAAAGCTGACCCAGATGTGGCAATGCAGTGAAAAACTGATATGTGGAGTTGCCTATGTTTAAATCCCATTAGGGCCAACTTTTATTTATTTATTTTTTCAGTTAAAGCATCGAATTGTATCCAATTGACACCTTCACAATGTGGTATCTTGTGTATTTCTTTCTGTTACTGTTATCTTTATTTAAAAATTAAGACATAACATGACAATATAATCCTAGATTTTGGATTGTTTGAAGATGTAAGACACGAACTTCATCTAGACATAAATGACCACTTTGTTTTGTCCATGACACAAATTAAGCTAGTAGAAAATAATAGTGGATACAGTAACATCATCTGTATCCAAAGGATACATTAGATTGGGCTGCATTAGATTGTATATTGTGCTAAACACAATGATTCCATTGTTTATGTTTGATGTATATAAGGTGCCTCTTTTGTAAATTTTATTTACTACACTATGCTGGGCTATATTGAATAGGGCAGTGGAATGACTATCATGTTGCTTCATGATGCATGACATTAATCAGCTGATGCTTTCCTTGGAGTGGAGTATTAACATAATTTAGGTGGCTAGTTACATCGACCATGAACACAAAGTCAGAAAGCCAATGTTTATCTTTGAACTCCGGGAGTCTCTTTCAATTACATTCAAAGAATGATTGTATTTCTTTCTTCAAATCACTTTGTGGTTATCACGGAGATTAGTCGAGAGATCGAGAGATAACTCATTTTGATATGAAATATACATTTATTGAACACTTGTACATATGACAATTATGGCTGTTACACATATCACAAACATGAAGTTCATGCCAGACTCACTAGACCAAAGAAAAAGGTTCCCAAAGATAGGGCACTCTGTGCCAGGTGTAGGCGGCAGCCGGCATGGGAAGTGGGGGCAGTGGTGTCGGCAGTACTGCAGCTTGGTGGTTCCAATGGCTGCACCTGAGAGGTGATGGTGGATGGAGATGAGTCAGCCGAAGGCAGGGCGGCAGCGTCGGGAGGAAGGTCATCACTGAGGGATCACACCTGTTTAAGTCTGTTAAGTGAGACTGTCTGGGGCCGTCTGGGGCCGTCCGTGGAGGTGAATGACGGATGTGTTGGTACCGCAATGTAGCACACAGTGAGGGGCCGAATAGGGTGGCTGAAGGGCTGTCCAAACAGTGTCATCCTGCAGCGTAACAAAGTTGCACTTAGCTAGGTCCTTGTGGACAAACGCAGGGGCGGGGGGGGGGGGGTGATGAGGGGGCAGGACAGGGGGCTGCGGAGTTGCATGACGTGCTTGCGGACACGCTTGACCAGAGCGGGGAGACCCTCAGAGCCGGTGGGAGGTGGATCCTTGATGAACTCGGCGGGGAGAAGGAGTGGCTCACTATACAGAACCTCGGCAAGTGACGCTTTAGGATCTTCCTTATGAGCAGAGCGGATACCCAGCAGGACGCATGGTGTGGCTCCGACCATAGGCCTCCATGACACATTAGGGCAGCCTTGAGTGTGCCGCCACTCGACGAGGTCGTTCGCGTGCGGTTGGTAAGCTGTGATATGAAACTCGGCGATGCCACAGAGTTCGCAGAGTCGTGATACCAGTAAGGGGGATGACCGACAAGATACATCTGTAGCCCTCGGACGGAGGAAGGGGACCAACGACTTTGATATGGACGTGCCGGAAACGCCCCTTAGGGATATCAAATATGCCCAGAGGAGGTTGGGCGTGCCTGCTGACCTTGCTGCACTGGCATGGAACATGAAGTGTGCCTGTCACAAAGGACAGGTATTGCTGAACCGGGTAGTATATGGGGGTGGAGAGAGAGCGATGAACCATTGTCTGAACTTAGTTGCTGTATATCATTGTTGTTGGCTTGTAGTTGGGCGAGCTCCTGCAGATTCAGCAATGCAGTTAGCACGCAGATGTGGGGAAGGTAGTCTGCCACGATGTTCTCCCCGCTGCGGATATAGCATGCATTGGAAGAGTGTTGGCAGATGTAGTCCGTACGGCAGAAAAGCTGAAGTCCACGAGTGGCTTGTGATCGGTATAAATCATTAAGGGGCACCCTTCGATGTCACTATGAAAATATTTGATCACCTTCTACACTGCAAGCAGCTCATCGTCAAATGCCGATCACTTGCACTGACTCTTAGTTCCTTGGAAAAGAAGTGGAGGGGCTGGATGGAGTTGGTGGTGTGCTGCTGTAAAACGGCACCCACAGCTGAATTACTGGCATCAGTTGTGATCAGGACACAGGCCTCTGGGTTAGGGTGGGCAAGTGTGACGGCTTTGGCTAGAGCAGTTTTAAGGTTACCAAAAGTGTCGAGCATTGGTTGGGTCCACCCCAAGTTCCATTTTCCTGTGGTGTTCATGCCGTAGAGTGCGTCGGTGAGGGCCATTTGGACAGAGGTAGCTTGAGAAATGTGGCAGTGGTAAAAGTTTGCCATACCCAGAAAACGACGAAGCTGAGCATAGTCCTCGGGGAGAGGAAGTTTATGTACGATTTTGACACAAGAACTCGTCGGCCGGAGGCTGTCAGTAGAGACGGAATGGCCGAGGAAGGTAACTGATGTGGAACAGAGTTGAGATTTATCACGGTTGATCACCACGCCGTCGGCAGCGAGGGCCAAACAGACTGAAGCGAGGTGAACTTCATGCTTCTCAGCGTAGGAAGAAAAGATAAGGATATCGTCTAAGTAAGCGTAAGCAAAAGACAGAGGAAGCAAAATGAAATCAATGAACCGCTGCCACGTCTGCACAGCATTTTTCAGTCCATAAGGCATGTAACAGTATTCAAAAAGGCCAAAGGGTGTGATGATGGCAATCTTCAGAATATCTGGTGGATGCATAGGAACCTGGTGATACGCTTTAGAACAATCTAATATGGAGAAAAAGGTAGAACCGTGAAGCAACTGCATGAAATCTTGGACATGTGGTACGGAGTAGTTACCGACAATAGTGCGCGCATTAAGGGACCTGTAGCCTCACACATGTGTAAGGTGCTGTCCATTTTGGGAACAAGATAAATAGGGGAAGACCGGTTGCTATTGGAGGGGTGGAGGACGCCCAAAGCCATCAGATCCTGAATGATCACCTTGGCGAGCAAAAGTCTGGAAGCGTTCCAGCACCTGGCCCTATAATGAACAGGTGGGCCTTCGGTGGTGCAGATATTATGGCAATGGCCATTACTGATGGCCGATAATCACATAGCAGAGTCAGCATGAGGGGTCAATAATGTATCCACAGGCGTCACTCCACTGACTTCGATGGACTGGGGCGACGTAGGCGAGGCATCGGCTGTAGTCGGCGATGGAAGGCGCGATGCAGGAGTGAAGCAGCGTGAAGAAACTGGAGAGCTGCATGCAGGTGCATCTTGGAGATTCGTCTGTGGTGATGCAAAAAAAAAAAAAAAAAAACATCAAGTGGTGGGATACTGAACACTGGAGTAGGTTGGTGAGAAGACTCTGTAGGGGTGTGTGCTGGGCCGCCTCCTTGCGGTGCTGCAGACAGGCAATATATGGTATGCTGTGCATGTGACAGTTTGGCAGAAGCAGAGGTGATGCGGGCACATAAGTCATTGTTCTGGGTGCGCAGTTCGTTGATCTGGGAGCACACGTACGACAGATCAGAGAGCCACGAGGTTATGTGCTACACCGGGGAAGCACGTGTGAAAAGTGCAGCCGAGGGGGTGGAGAGTGAAGTGGTGCTGAACTCTGTGTGCATGGAACTGGAGAGCCGGACGCATGGCGAAGTGCGGTGGCCTACAGGTCTGGTGAAAGTTTGCAATGGTGTAGAAAATCCAACCCCATCACAGGTTCATCCGTGTCGGCAGCGTGGGAGGTCGAAGTGAAGGTGTGAACTGGTGAGAGGTGAACCGACATCGTGTTGGAGCCGTGGACCACAATGGGAGCTGATGCCAATCGAGATATCTGTGGTATGTAGGTGTCGTGTTGCTGAAGTGGATGGTGCAGCGTCCGGAGATAGGCACCACGAAGGTATGTGGTGGGATGTGGCGCCTAAACGTGCCCGCCAGTCTCGTTTGGGTAGGCGCATGGTGCACAGTAGTTGCGGGTGACGTCTCCGTAAGTAGCCGGGTGGCTGGCCAGTGCAGTGCGGGTGGAGGTAGCGGCTGACTGCCGGTAGCTGACCGGGCTCCTGCTTGGGTGAGGTCAGTGGCTGTTGGGAGCCCACTGGCAGTGCATCCTGTAGGCCGCTAGGTGGCACTCAGGTACCGAGGTGAGCGCGCCGGCTGGGAGTGGAACTGGAGGCACAGGTGTGCCAACTGAGTAGGATGGTGGAGATGTCGTTTGTGACAGGTGGTGTTAGTGACAAATGATAGCATAAGCCTGATCTGCCATTTGTAATAGAACCTCGAGTGGGTCAGCGATATGAGACAGGAGATGAAGCTAGAGATCCGAAGGCATTTTGACCTTCCACAACGTCCAAAGAGCAGCACCAGGCAATGCGTGGTCGTCAGTTAAAGCATGTAGACACCGCCAAAGTTGCAAAGGGGTGCGGTCATCAAGATGCTCCTCATGTATAATGTGATGGATAGCCTCCGCTGGAGGCTGGGAAAGGCTGTCAATGAGCAGTGATTTGGCCATTGAGTATTTGTGTGAGGCGGGTGGTGAGAGGAGCAAGTTGCTGATGAGGTCCGTATGTACATGGAGATGGCTCACCAGGCAGACAAGACAGACGCCATTGTTGGAAATACTGTAGATGTCCAGGAGGTGGCCCACTAAGGTGAACCAAGTTTTTGGGTTGAATTTTTGCAATGCAGGGAGCTTAGGGAACCTGCCTGCTAACAAATATTGAGTTTGCACCAGCAGCTAGAGATTGGTTTGGGCGAAGCAGGTCACGTCCACCACCGAAAGTCCTGTAGCGGTGAACGGTGCATCGCCCGAGGTCTGGGTGGGGCAGTGGATGTGTGCAGCATACAATATGAAGGCAGCGTTGGGTGTATAAGATGGCAAGGTGTGTCCAGCCAGCAAACCTGATGAACAACGCGGTGTGGGTGTAACGGCCGGTGCCGTTGCAACAGTGGCTGGGGGGGTGGTCGTGGTGCAGTCATGGGGCAGTGGACCTGGGAACTGGTGCAGGTCTAATGGCCGGCGCCATTATGAATGCGAGCGGAAAGTAGTCGTGGTGCAACCACGCTGCGATGGTCACGGAAATTGGCACGGTTGAGGCGACTGGCATCACCAAAATGGCATGCCGGCAGGGGGGAGGGGGGGGGTTGCTGCAACACTATGTTAATGAGAATGTGCTACCTCATGCATCGTAATGTTTAATTCACAGTCCTGGAAATTTGCTGGTGTGCCAAGCCATCCTGAAGGTAACAATGCACATGAAGGATAGACCGCAATGTCTTTAACTGGAACTTCCTCCATGTCGTAGTTAGCCGGTGGGCACTGTCCATGGTGTGGCTGTTGTTGTGCTGCCATGCTAGGTGGTGGCCATGTTGAACTGGGTAAGGTTAGGTGGCCGCCAGCATGGCTGGGTGTTAATAAGTGTTCACTTTTAAGCAAGTTCGAAGGAGATACACTTGTCCACTTATGGTCGTAGTCGACAGAGTTAATGGGGCCCATTACAGTTGCACAGTTAGATGCATTGTGGCGTAAACAAAGCAATCTGGCACGTGATGTGAGAGAATGATGAAAACCAGTAGAAATAACGCCGGATGAGATGTTAACGGTGTCGGGGTCACCACTGTGGTTATCACGGGAGATAAGTCGAGAGTCAAACACTTGTACGTATGACAGTTGTGGCTGTTACACATATCACGAGCAGAATGTTCACGCCAGACTTGCTGTCCAAAGAAAAAGGTTCCCAAAGATAGGGCACTCTGCGCCAGAGACGTCACAACTCTCTTCAACATTTTGTATGAGTTGGCCATCTTACTTCTGTATAATGTGAAATGCTATCATGCTCTGAATCCAAAGACTTCGGAAATTCTTCGAACTGATTTTCGACTTAATAAAGTTCACTGTTTTGACAACTACCTTCGTGACATGGGTCTATTCTGAGGGACTTGGCACATAAATTCTCTTGATGAATAATGCACGCTCTTCGACTTGCAGCAACACTCCGCTCCTTCAGAACCTAACAATGCCGCGTCATTCATCGCAGCATTCCTGTAGGGGCAGCATTCTGCTGACCGATGTGTTCCTTGATGGAATATTTTTTCACATGCTCTACCAGTGTTTGTCACCTTACACAAACACACACATAAATAATTTCTTTAATGATGTTGCTGCCATATGACTGCAACAATTTTTATTTTATTGTTGTACAGTTCAGATTTCACTGTATTTCATACCAGTCTGATATCTTTTGATATATAAATAAGTTACTGTACTTGAAAATGGCCTAGGGCCGAACTCTGGATCGCATAACAATAAAATAAAAATTATTACCGTCAAATGGCTGTAACATCATTATAAAAGTTACCATGACTGTGGTTCCAGTCAAAACAAAAATTACACACAATCAGATTCTCAACATTAAGAAGGTAAAGCAAATTGCACAAATGTTATGTGCAAAATATCGAATAAGGATGTTACCTCTATTTTTCGTGTGGCAGAGCGGAATCCCCAAGATCATCGTCATCTGATTGGTCATCTGTCGCCACGACCACATAGTCTTCCGTATTTTCGCTGCTGCTGTCCTCATCGCCTGATAAAGGAATTACAATGTTATGAACGGATTCTTCCCTTACACCTTCTTCTGTGTTTGACCTTCTAATCTCTTTCCACACTTGGTTCACAACGTTCTTCCAATTTTCTGATGTTATTCGTGTGACAGCCCCATTTACCAGCCCCTCAGTGTCTCGCAATGTAAAGGTTTTGTTTCGCTTCGCAACAACTGCTTTATTTGAGCCCAGCTGAGTTCAGTTGCGTTGTAATTGCAGTGGTACGGTGGACGATGTATAACTTTGTGGCTGCGGTTCTCTGCTAATGTATCAACTACATAATGCGTCTTCTGTGGCTTGTATCGTTTCACTAATTCCAGAAGTTCCGCTTTCCGCATATTCTGTTCAAAGCCTATTTCATTATCTTTCAACCAGCTGACTATTTTGTCTCTCCTTGCAGCAGCCGTTGGTGCTTTATTTAATTGTACAGAATGGTACAACGCATTGTCCAGTACAAAAACACTACCAGAACTGATGTTTGATAGCAAACGAGTAATGAATCAGTATTTGAATGTATCTGCATTCATCTCCTTGTGGCAGTCGACAGTTTTCTTTGATTGAAACATCATCATAGCACAGGGCACAAAACTGTTCATAGAGCCAGCATGAACTATAATTAGTTGCCTCGCTTACCAGTTGGCACACTCATATTTACGTGGCATGTGTTGTATGTCCATGCGACGGAACGTACATGACACACGTTGACCCATGTTTCGTCAATCCATGTTAAATTTTCCAGATTCACTGCTAGCAACTCTTGCAGCAAACGACATCTC
Source organism: Schistocerca nitens (assembly GCF_023898315.1). Classification (NCBI taxonomy): domain Eukaryota; kingdom Metazoa; phylum Arthropoda; class Insecta; order Orthoptera; family Acrididae; genus Schistocerca; species Schistocerca nitens. Next base: position 11,770,457 of record NC_064620.1, read on the forward strand.
CATTCTACAGTGTATCCGAGTTCCATTAATATCTTTGGTAATTTCCAAGAATGATTGCCTATCGAAGTTGGAGGGCTCCAAACGATACATATCGAAGTTGCGATAGCAACTCGATTATGAAAGTCTCGTGGCGCATGTTACGAGTATGTTTGAAGGTGTCAATAGAGAACGACAAAAGAAAAGCGTTAGAGAAGCACTCGCAAGTGGAAAGGGGACTACTTACCTTAGTCGTCGTCTGTGTTATAGTCTTGTGACAGTCCGCGTGATGTATAAGCTGCAGGGAGAAGTCCTTTTTCCCCATACCCAGGGTAAACTCTGCCAATATCGCGTAGGAATATCGGCAGAGTGACGCATGCGTCGACTTTCCCCTGCAAACGCAGGTTGTGAAAGTATAGGTACTGGAACAAATACAGTTCGTCCCTCTGTCCTGGCCGTCCTCTTTTTATGGTTGACTTGACAGACTTCCACAGGCGTTCTATGTTCTGGGTATGGATACTGGCGTCGTCTGAAGAGACAAACTCGACAGAGTGGTCCACAAATTCGTACTCGAAGCTTTCAGCTTTGAGACTGACCTGTCTGTGATGACTTTTGTTCCAGGCAGTATGAAATGTTTTATGAGACCCACTAAAGTCACCTTGTCTCGGGACAATACCCTGACAACGAAACACTTGCGTGACTCCCTTTCTATCCCACCAAAAACCCAAATATGATCTACTTCGCTTTTAGAAGGTCGTCCTCTCTGATTCTTTCGTCTAACAATGTGAGACAAGTCTATTTTATTCGGTCCGCCAATTGGCACACTGTCATTTGTCACTATGACGTAGCACACTTCTCGGCAAAACCCGAAGTAATCACAGACGGCATTCGCCGATAGCTCAGTTTCTGATGCTGTGGCTTGCAGAGTATAATCTCGAATCCAGCACGACACAAGAATTACGCTTGTCTGAATCGACAATTTAGAGGACTCGAACCACGTATTTTTCCTGATGCTGGTTCGGTTTCCACAAAGTCCGCAATGAAACTGCAACGGAATCTCAGTGTCCGCACTCCTCTTACGCAGTTTCACAGACTTCGCAGCACCACAGTCAACACAGTCCCTCCTGTCGTCGTCTGGCAGAAGTCCATATTTCCGGCAAAAAGTCAAACATTTGTGAGGCAATCCGCAGAAGAAACTTGAGAAGCAGCACACATTACACTCGCTATGAAGAGAAACTGTCACAACCAATTATGGTGGGAACGTAATGTACTCAAACTGAAGAAACAACGCAGGTAATTTATCTTAACGCGCACCACGAGACTTCCATAATCGATTTACTATCGCAACTTCCTATGTATCGTTTGGAGCCGTCCAACTTCGTTAGGCAATCATTCTTGGAAATTACCATACCTTTCGTCCTGTGAACTTTTTCCAACGGAAGCCAATGTTTTTCAAAACAATGGAGGTACACAATGTGATAAAAAGTATCTGGACACCCCCAAAAACACACGTTTTTTATATTAGGCGAATTGTGCTGCCACCTACTGCCACGTACTCCACTTCAGCGACCTCGGTAGTCATTAGACATTGTGAGATTTGCACACTATTAAACATACCTAGGTCCACTGTTTCTGATGTGATAGTGAAGTGCAAACTTGAACGGACACGTACAGCAAAAAAGCGTACAGGCCGACCTCGTCTGTTGACTGACAGACCGCCGACAGTTGAAGACGGTCGTAATGTGTAATGGGCAGACATCTATCCAGACCATCACACAGGAATTCCAAACTGCATCAGGATCCACTGCAAGTACTATGACAGTTAGGTGGGAGGTGAGAAACCTTGGATATCATGGTCGAGTGGCTGCTCATAAGCCACACATCACGCCGCTAAATGCCAAACGACACCTCGCTTGGTGTAATAAGCGTAAACATTGGACGGTTGAACAATGGAAAAACGTTTTGTGGAGTGACCAATCACGGTACACAATGTGGCGATCTGATGGCAGGGTGTGGGTATGGCGAATGCCCGGTGAACGTCATCTGCCAGCTTGGGTAGCGCCAACAGTAAAATTCGGAGGCGGTGGTGTTATGTTGCGGTCGTGTTTTTCATGGAGGGGTCTTGCACCCCTTGTTGTTTTGCGTGGGACTATCACAGCACAGGGCTACATTGATGTTTTAAGCACCTTCTTGCTTTCCACTGTTGGAGAGCAATTAGGGGATGGCGATTGCATTTTTCAACACGATCGAGCACCTGTTCATAACGCACGGCCTGCGGCGGAGTGGTTGCACTACAATAATATCCCTGTAATGTACTGGCCTGCACAGATTCCTGACCTGAATCCTATAGAACACCTTTGGGATGTTTTGTTTTAGAACGTCGATTTCATGCCAGGCCTCATCAACCCACATCGATACCTCTCCTCAGTGCAGCACTCGGTGAAGAATGGGCTACCGTTCCACAAGAAACCTTCCAGCACCTGACTGAACATATGCCTGCAAGAGTGGGAGCTGTCATCAAGACTAAGTGTGGGCCAACACCACATTGAATTCCAGCATTACCGAAGGAGGGCGCCACGAACTTTTAAGTCATTTTCAGCCACGTGTTCGGATACTTTTGATCACATAGTGTACTTGTCGTTCTGCCTGTGAACAAACCACTGCCCGACAGTGATGCCATCAACTTTTTAAGTGTCAGATACTCCTCCCTGCTGTAGTACGTGGATATGTGTTGCCTGATAGCACTTTTGTCAAAGTTGTCTGTTTGAGTCACACGACACGATTTCTTCCTTGACTTTCCATGTGTCACTATAACAGGGCTCGCAGCTGAATTGGCAGCCTGTTTATCATTTGTGACCCCTTTCACTGTCGCTGTCGAGATGTTGAATGCTTCTGCCACTCTGTCAACCACTCTACTCACTGATATCAAAGGCCCACCATTGTCCCTTTCCCCTTCAAAGTAAACACGCAATGTGTGTATAAATTCACGTGCTTGGGATTTCAGCGGAGTTCCTTTCTCAAAAGCCCTCTTCTCTGTACTACAGGCAGCCATTATCCACCTACACACACTTTTCCACTTATACACACGGCATGAAACTCACAGAAGTAGCGGAATGGACACGCATACTCACAAACCTGAACATAGCACATGGTGCAACTGACTGAAAGCAGCGCTCACCCAGCACTATGGCAACAATGAGGCGTTGCCATGATAAAGTAAACAAAAGCTCACGATCTGATTGGCCGTCGTGGATCCGCGAAGCACGTGCGCCAAGGCTGCGTCAAATGTCAGAGCTCTTCTCTTGCCGTATGGAGTATAGTTGACACCATGGAAAGTTTACGCCTTGAATCGAAACAAATATTTTTTTACCATAAGTCAGAAACTGACAAAGAGACCACATGGTAATCAGAGTTCAGTAATTGTTTATTAAGTGAAGTTCACAGTGAAATATCAGTTACCTAAAGTAGTTTAATGCAACTCTCAAAAGTTTCCTGCCCAACTAGCACAAGGGTGGACTTCGATTCTCAGTTGTGGTAAATTTTTAAACAAAGGTTCATGTTCCATGGGCATTAAGTGTAGGTTACAGGAATATGGAAAAAAATTAATTTGAAATGTTTTTCGTTCTTTTAAATAACCTTATATATAAAAGCATCGGTGATTAGGGATTTATCTGCAATGAAAATTGTACTTTTAAGTGTGATATGTAATTAGAAATAAGAACACATGCATTTTTCATAAAAATGGCAATTAGACATGTGTCAATTAGTTTATATTTATATGACATAGGTATTCTAACTGAACGGAAAAAAAGGAAATAATGACTGAAAGTAGACTCAAACCAGCAATTACGTCTTGAGAGATTTTGTTTTTTCAATCTTATGTATTTAACTCCTCGCGGAAACACTTGTAGAGCATGCAACTGTGTTTAAAAATATATATCAACTATGCACCTATGTTTAAAAATACAACCCACCTGGGAATCAAACCATTGCTCTCCACTTTAAAGCCTGGCATTGCACCAACAGCGCTACACTGCTTGTCGAGTTCTGGGTCTTTCATTTCAGTATTATACACACTCGGGAAACTTCATAGTCTGTTCTCTCGAAATTTTTTGAGAGTAGTATTCAACTGCTTTAGGAAACTAATATTCTATTTCTGAACGTCATATGTCATAAACATTAAAAAATACATATGCTTCACTTAACATAGCAGCATTACTTTAAATTTTCGACCCCCATTTCGACCTTTTTTAATGATTGTTTCTTAAAGGGACATTGTATGTACTATGCCGCTAATGTTAAATTATCAAATTTTGTGACCCATTATCTTGGAAACTTTTGAAGACACCAACTTACCATTTTCCATAATTATTGAATGCACTTTTCTAGATACACTGAACTAGAATTATTACTAAAATTGTATTGTGGGACATGTTATCTTTTTGTTTTCAAACACTCAATTTTGACAGAATTTTGTAAATAAATGAACATAAAAACAAAACAACTCAGGATATTTTAATTATTCTAGATCCATATGTGCTGAATGTAACACCTGGCATGCTGAGAAAATTTCATGCCTCTACCATCACTACTTTTTTTAGAAAACAGGTTATTGCAAAAAATGTAATTAAGAGATATTGAGGTTTAAAACTTTTTTATTAAAATTCTTATACAGACTTACATTTCTGCGTCTTTTATGCACTAGAATTGCCCTGGTCCATGATCTGTGTCTTCTTCAGTGCCACAACAGCCTCCTCCTTTTCTTTCTTGCTTCTTTTGTCATTTGCTGAGCAGCTAACTCTGCTTCACGTATACGAAACTCATCCAGATCCCGCAGTCCTTTAGCTGTGTTCTGTCCAGATCTTACCCCTAACTTCCCCAGAACCTGAAGTCTTTCATAGTTCTCACCATTAAAGTTATAACAGCATCAGACACTACTAACTCTAGGCCGTGTCATACGTGAGCGACAGAAGCGAGCAACAGCTTCAGGCGACAAAACACAACCGCAGGTGTAGTTACGTAAGTGTCCTAAGTGAGCGACATCTGTGTCGCTGCCTGTCTGCCGCTGCAACTGGCGACGTTTCAATCCAAACGTGTTTGAATGTTGTCGCTGCAGCACGCGCGACACAGAGCGACAGCCACGTGTCTTCTCGGCAAAGCAGTGGAGCGGACGCGACAGCAGCTATGAATTACTTAACATCCGATTTTAAGAAAACTATTCGGTGAAAAAATTTGATTCTCCCGCAACCTATAGCTTGATATCCTTAAATGATAAAGGTCAGAATTTAATTTCGTTATTCGTTATCACGTTGTGTAGACTTTCCGTATACACTCCTGGAAATTGAAATAAGAACACCGTGAATTCATTGTCCCAGGAAGGGGAAACTTTATTGACACATTCCTGGGGTCAGATACATCACATGATCACACTGACAGAACCACAGGCACATAGACACAGGCAACAGAGCATGCACAATGTCGGCACTAGTACAGTGTATATCCACCTTTCGCAGCAATGCAGGCTGCTATTCTCCCATGGAGACGATCGTAGAGATGCTGGATGTAGTCCTGTGGAACGGCTTGCCATGCCATTTCCACCTGGCGCCTCACTTGGACCAGCGTTCGTGCTGGACGTGCAGACCGCGTGAGACGACGCTTCATCCAGTCCCAAACATGCTCAATGGGGGACAGATCCGGAGATCTTGCTGGCCAGGGTAGTTGACTTACACCTTCTAGAGCACGTTGGGTGGCACGGGATACATGCGGACGTGCATTGTCCTGTTGGAACAGCAAGTTCCCTTGCCGGTCTAGGAATGGTAGAACGATGGGTTCGATGACGGTTTGGATGTACCGTGCACTATTCAGTGTCCCCTCGACGATCACCAGTGGTGTACGGCCAGTGTAGGAGATCGCTCCCCACACCATGATGCCGGGTGTTGGCCCTGTGTGCCTCGGTCGTATGCAGTCCTGATTGTGGCGTTCACCTGCACAGCGCCAAACACGCATACGACCATCATTGGCACCAAGGCAGAAGCGACTCTCATCGCTGAAGACGACACGTCTCCATTCGTCCCTCCATTCACGCCTGTCGCGACACCACTGGAGGCGGGCTGCACGATGTTGGGGCGTGAGCGGAAGACGGCCTAACGGTGTGCGGGACCGTAGCCCAGCTTCATGGAGACGGTTGCGAATGGTCCTCGCCGATACCCCAGGAGCAACAGTGTCCCTAATTTGCTGGGCGGTGCGGTCCCCTACGGCACTGCGTAGGATCCTACGGTCTTGGCGTGCATCCGTGCGTCGCTGCGGTCCGGTCCCAGGTCGACGGGCACGTGCACCTTCCGCCGACCACTGGCGACAACATCGATGTACTGTGGAGACCTCACGCCCCACGTGTTGAGCAATTCGGCGGTACGTCCACCCGGCCTCCCGCATGCCCACTATACGCCCTCGCTCAAAGTCCGTCAACTGCACATACGGTTCACGTCCACGCTGTCGCGGCATGCTACCAGTGTTAAAGACTGCGATGGAGCTCCGTATGCCACGGCAAACTGGCTGACACTGACGGCGGCGGTGCACAAATGCTGCGCAGCTAGCGCCATTCGACGGCCAACACCGCGGTTCCTGGTGTGTCCGCTGTGCCGTGCGTGTGATCATTGCTTGTACAGCCCTCTCGTAGTGTCCGGAGCAAGTATGGTGGGTCTGACACACCGGTGTCAATGTGTTCTTTTTTCCATTTCCAGGAGTGTAGTTCCTTTAAGGCCATACATTACTACGTATGAAATATAACCAATATATCTAAATTGTATTTAAAGTTGAGACTGGAATGATATCTCTTTTCATTCTTAAGATATTGGTTGTTATATCCGCAGACGGTTCGCTCGCGTCGCGTCCGAACTTTTCCTGCGCTTCGGGACTCAAGTAGTCGTAAAAATCGTCGTATCTCATAAAAGGTTCGAGATATCGAAACGGCGATTTTTGGAAATGACAGCACGCAGAAAGGACTATTTTATCGTATGATTAACACTCGATGCGTTTTTGTAAACGAGTCAGCAGAGCGAAAACAAGACTCCCTATAACTTACACCATGAGGTTTTATCCAAATTTCCAGAGGCAAACAAAGGGAGAGAAACAGGTAAACGGGGTATCAAAGTGACCAGCATGAGGTCTAGTTTGGCATGAAAGTATTTAACTGCTTGAAAGTAATCAGGTTAATGAACGAAAACTTAATTAATAAGCTGAGGAAAAATTGAAATATTTCATGAAAAGCTGCTTTAAATGAAGTGCCAAAAATGTCATCTGTTAAAGACCTAGCTATTTTGCACATAAAAAGATACATTGGTGCGGTAATTAAATGTCAAAAAGGCAACCTTCGAATCAAGTGCGTCACGAAGGCAAACGAGGAGTCAGGAAGATCATGCTTTCTGAATGAAACTTGCAAATAAAAAATGGAAGAAATCACTCAAATATTTTATGAAATTATTTGTGTAAAAGAAATAAGTAGATCAGAGAAACGTTCTACATGCCTTTGAATGATGCTCGAAATCATGAACAGAAAATTAGGTGCACCAAACGTTTCCCTAATATTTTTTTATTTCATACTTTTAGACAAATCAATACACAAAATGAAACTTCTAGAATGAAATTTTCACTCTACAGCGGAGTCTGCACTGATATGAAACTTCCTGGCAGATTAAAACTGTGTGCCGGACCGAGACTCAAACTCGGACCTTTGCCTTCTGCGGGCAAAATGTTCGACTTTCTTTTCAAAAATTTTGTAAGCTTTACTTTCACATACTATTTAGAGTAACTGAAACGCTTGGCCTTAACACTGACTGCTGATGAATTACATTCGCAACATGAAATCTGTAAAATTTCATGGTTAATTGTAATTTATTAGGAATTAAATGTGTGTGATATACTGGGATAGGTGTGAAGACAAGTTCTTTGGCAAGACCTTAAAAATATACTTAACGATGCAGTGTAAACAGTATACACAGAACTTAGTATACATATTCATAATTGCGCCAGTAAAAATATAGGAATTGCCAGGAATCGAACTCAGGACCTTTTCTTCACATGTACTCAAGTACTGTATACGCGACCACTACACCACAGCTACATATTTCACATATTTCATTCTTTGTACTTTTGTTTGTGTTTAGCATAGTTAGTCATGTAACAGTCCTTCCTCCGCATTTATTGTGACCCAAAGTACATCAGAGTGAGTGTTTTGTACCAGTGTAATAAATAAACTATGTGAAATCCATCCCTAAATAACTTGTTCCGAAATAAATAAAGTACACTCCTTCCTCTCTCCAGCAGCCCATCACAGGCTGAGTCATTTCCCCGCCATTCCCCTCCCCCCCTCCTCCCAGACCGCCATCTTGGATTACATCACAGAAAGGACGAAAGTGCCCTCCGGTGGTGGTACTGTGTACTAGGTCAGTTGGACTCCAGATCTCGTGGTGAACACACTGGATGGATGTACTGCCTCCAATTGTTTAAAGACTGCCTGCAAAATAAAGACTTACATCCATCCTATCCAACATAGGCTGAGTGCTTTTACCACTAATTCCAAGGAAGATGTGGCAGTCGAACAACATAGGTTAGTGTAGGTAGCCCAAATGATGTATCTTCCCACCATTTTCTTAGGTTAGTGGAAGTAGTCCAAGTGCCATTACTTCCCCACCTAAATTTAATCTTCCTGTGATTTTCTGAGGGAGGGGGGGGGCAAAAGGAGGGGAGCGTGTTTACCAGAGGGGAATGGGTTAATTAATTGATCAATTTAATTAAGTAGTCAATCCAATCAAATTTATAAGAGTGAGGGGGGCTATTCTAATCACTCAGACCTGATACGGTACTTGTAGCAGCAAGGGGGAGGGGGAGGAGTGGGGGAACAATTGGTTCAGTACCTGTCAATCAAAAGGAAGGATCCTTTTAGCAGAGCAATATGTTAAATTCCTGCCAGTCAAAGGAGAACAATAGGTTTGCCCCTGAGTGCATACTTGCTCCTGGTGTAGGCAACCTGCACTAACAAAATGCGCTCATACGAAGTTTGTCCCACTACCCATGCAAATGCTAAAAGTGCATTTGATATACGGTAGCTCTTCAATTCATCGAAAATAGTTCCAATAGACATTTCGTGGATTAGGAAATGGCGGAACATAGTGGCAAAAATCAAATTGTCGTGTGCTAAGCAAAAGGGCATTACACGATTTTTTCGTTCTGCTAAGACTAGAAATTTTTTTACCTTGTGATTCCTCATGTTTTAAACAGTGCAAATCAATTAAGCTGTCAGTGCACTATTGTAATAAGGTATGTGCAGATGTTAAACTTTCACTCACAGTAGCAATATTTTACAGTACAATACAAACGTATTTTACAGTACATAAGCTGCTGTACATTACACTTTCGTGTGAGATTTTTTACTGTGTGAATGTTTCAACAAGGAACAGTATTTCAGGCAGTATGCCCGGATGAACATTAAAGTTGTGCTGCATGGCAGTGCAGTGTGTATTTGTGGGTCAATGAACGTGTTCATCTGATAATCCGACCTTTATTGCATTCCGACATTATCGCATTGGACGGATTAGAGACGTTCTTCTTGTGGTGCATATAGTATAAAAAGTTGTCTTAATATGTTTGAGATGATTGAAGTGCAGACTCGTAGCTTTATTAATGTCAGCTGCATGTGTTGAAAATTTACACTAATGACAAGCTAACACTTTCGCAGATTAAATGGTTCATATTTGTTAGCATCTAATAAAAAAAAAGGTGCACGACATATATATGCTTCTGAAAGTCAAATATACTGAAGCACGAAAATAACTGGTTTAGGAGTGCATATTGAAATACGGAGTGATGTAAACAGGCAGAATACGGCGCTGTGGTCGACAACACCTATATAAGACAATGTCTGGTGCAGTTGTTAGAACGGTTACTGCTTGCTGCAATAGCAGGTTATCAAGATATAAATGAATTTGAACATGGCGATATAATCGGCGCACGAGCGATAGGGCAAAGCATCTCCGAGGTAGCGATGAAGTAGGGATTTTCCTGTTCGCTCATTTCACGAGTGTACCGTGAATATCAGGAATGCGGTAAAACATCAAATCTCCAATATCACTGCGGCCGGAAAAAGATTCTGCAAGAACGGGACCAACGACGGCTGAAGAGAATCGCTCATCGTGACAGAAGTACAACGTTTCCGCAAATTATTGCAGCTTTGAATGCTGGGCCATCAACAAGTGTTAGCGTGCGAACCATTCAACATAAAATCATCGATATGGGCTTTCGGAGCCGAAGGCCCATTAGTGTACCCTTGATGAGTGGACGACACAGAGTTTTAGGCCTCGCCTGGGCCCGTCAACACTGACATTGGCCTGTTGACGACTGGAAACATGTTGCCTGGTCGGACGAGTCTAGTTTCAAATTGTATCGAGCGGATGGACGTGTACGGGTATGGAGACAACCTCATTAACCCACGGTCCCTGCACGTCAGCAACTGGTGGAGGCTCTGTAATGGTGTGGGGCGTGTGCAGTTGGAGTGATATGGGACTCCTGATATGTCTAGACACGACTCTGACACGTGACACATATGTAAACATACTGCCCAATCGCCTGCATCCATTCATGTCCATTGTGTATTCCGACGGACTTGGGCAATTCCAGCAGGACAGTGCGACACCCCACACGTCCAGAATTGCTACAGAATGGTTTCAGGAACACTTGTGAGTTTAAACACTTCCGCTGGCCACCAAACTCCCCAGACATGAACATTATTGAGCATATCTGGGATACCTTGCAACGTGCTGTTCAGAAGTAATCGCCACCCCTCGTACTCTTACGGATTTATGGACGGCACTGAATGACTCATGGTGTCTGTTCCCTCCAGCACTTCTTCAGACATTAGTCGAGTCCGTGCCACATCGTGTTGCGGCACTTGTGCGTGCTCACGGGGGGCCTACGCGGTATTAAGCAGGTGTACCCACGTCTTTGGGTCTACAGTGTATATCCACCACAAAACACACGTAGACGCGAGGCAACAAAATGATTTGCAAGAAATATCGTAAAATGACTCAAAAAATGGTTCAAATGGTTCTGAGCACTATGGGACTTAACTTCTGAGGTCATAAGTCCCCTAGAACTTAGAAGTACTTAAACCTAACTAACCTAAGGACATCACACACGTCCATGCCCGAGGCAGGAGTCGAACTTGCGACCGTAGCGGTCGCGCGGTTCCAGACTGCAGCGCCTAAAATGACTCACTCCCCACTATCAGTACAATTGGAAATTAAATGTCAATTACTTACGCAGTTTCATACAGTCAAGCCAGGATCGCATGTTTTATCCTTTTCTACAAACGTCAAGTTCTGGAATTCTATCGAAGTTTTTGTGCTTAATTATTCGTCAGGATCATTTATTCCATATTTTAAGCATGTATTTCGCCTTAGAGTGCGCTGTTGGGTTTAAGTATACTGTAATTTATGAAGTCCGCGCAATGGTGGATCAAATGGCGGTCAGCGATAATTCTTTTCGCCTCTGCGCCAGTTGTGTTAAATTTCTGGAGAATCTCAAATAAGTGGCAAATGGAGGTTTTTATCTAATTAATGAGTACATGTACGATCAGTATTGCTTTACGGTGTATTTAGATACATAACCATGATCATTTACCACAATACTGATCTGTAAGTCCAGGTAAGAACAATCGCTTTTATAACAAATGAAACGAAAGTAGCTTGATACGACAGACGAGCAACTAGATCAAAATAAAGATTAACGGAGCGATTTTAGTTCTGAGTTGTTATTTATACACTATTTACAATGGTAGCGATTCTTATGTGTGTGCTTGCTTGCATCTACATCTCTTTGATTGTCTTCCATATAATGTAATATCTGATATTTACACAAAATATCTCTACATCGGAGTTTGTTCATTTTTGTACGTTTAAAAATGTTTGTTAATTTTTAATATCACTTTTTCTGTACGTTATGTACGATTTATTGAATTCACTACCCAAGGTCGCAACGTGCTGTATTTCGAAAGTGGCAGGAATGTTAGGATAGGTGTATTCGTCCCCAAAGGAACTGCTTTGAAGGTGGTGTTCCAGAAAAAGATATAGGTAATACGTAATAATTTTACTTAATATATTTCGGAAACTCTCGTAATTTTCCTCTGCAAATGATATTCAGTATTAACCCTAGTGTAAAATATTCAAAAAACGAGTATAGGAATAAAAAAAGTGACTGTCGGCACGGCGAAGACTTATTTCCGTTTGTTCCAGTGATCAAGGGCACAGGTGAACACTCTTGACGGTGTCGCGAATTGCGTCGTACGCGATGTACCGGGCTTAATTGAGGCCAGCTTGTGGACTGCTGGCCGGCGCAGATTGGAGCTACAGGCAACGCAACGGATCGCCTGCCTTCTCTCTCTCTCTCTCTCTCTCTCTCTCTCTCTCTCTCGGGAGCCCGTACAACTAGTTACTGTTCCGCTGGTCGCCTGGTCTTATGGCACAGGGTGTGGCGTCGAAGAACAGGTTTCCCCAGACAAACGCGCCAGTTTTGCCGTAAACAGCACTCTGTGCGACAAGGCTTTTAGCACTCAGAATGTTTTAATGGCCCTGTCAAGATTAGAAACAATGTGTCACAGGGCCGTGCCAAAATTTTTTTCGCGATATCTAAACAGAATTTTCTACGATACGATTGTAGGCATGCAAAGTGCCTTATTTGTCAATCAAGCTTTTTTAACGGGCGATCAAAAAGTTTCCGTTTGAAGACGCTGCTGAAGCGTATATGCAACGTAGCGCGACTCCGATGCGGGTACATAAGCACCGACCCTTAAACAAGGGAGTAGTATGCCATTCGAATCTTTCCGAAGTGCGTGTGGGCCGGCCGAAGTGGCCGCGCAGTTCTGGCGCTGCAGTCTGGAACCGCGAGACCGCTACGGTCGCAGGTTCGAATCCTGCCTCGGGCATGGATGTGTGTGATGTCCTTAGGTTAGTTAGGTTTAACTAGTTCTAAGTTCTAGGGGACTAATGACCTCAGCAGTTGAGTCCCATAGTGCTCAGAGCCATTTGAACCATTTTTGAAGTGCGTGTGGTGAATGCGGAAACTGTTGCGACGTTATTGTCAAATGCATCTGAACAGAACCATCGCGCTGTTTCTCTTTTCTTGTCTGCCGAAGGACAAACAAACATTGGTAGAAAGGCATCGAAGAATGAAGAACGTGTATGGGGCAGCATGCTGCCGATAACCACCGTTGCGGAATGGTATACCAAGTTCATGATAACTCACGTTACCATGTCGCAAATGTCGTAACGCAGAAGTTTCGCCAACTCAAGCGGTAGACACTCGAGCATCTGAGCTATAGGTCTGATGCTATCATAACGCCTTCGGTCCCTTAAAAAAAGTCCTTCAGGGGTCGACGATCCTTGTCGGGCGAGGATGTGTAGCAACCAGTTACGGACGTCTTCGCACAACAGGACACGGTGGTTTACTAAACGGTTATGTTCAACCTGGCGCTTCAATGTTCGCGGCGATTTCGCCTGATTGACACACCGATTCGAGAATGTACGGAAACTTTATGATCGCCCCTTATGTATTGACCGTGGCTTCAGTTATTTTGCTGACCGCAACAGAAATACTTTGGTGCCTCGATTTGTTATTATTGTGTTATCAGTCTTCTGACTAGTTAATTGGCCCTAATTCCTCTGCTGTGCCAACTTCTTACAGCATTGACTCCGGTAATAAATGGTAGAAATAAATTGCAGAGACTTCAGAATGAAGAAGAGTTATCTGTGGTATCAGAATCACATATATTATTATTTGCGTTTTTTTTGTAGAAGAAGGATGACTGGTGTTTGTCTTGTCGATTCTGCGGTCCTCACTGACGGACGTCGAATTTTCACGGTCTGTAACTGATACAATTATTTGTAGTAGGAATATGATTTTTCTTGAATACATATGAGATTAATAATTGTAGTGCGTATTTTTCTGAGCAGCTAGTACCTGTCCCGTATATGATTCAGTACGTAATAATTAAATGTTGCCCTGGCCATTTCTGTGTAGGCTCATTGTTGTGGCGACGCCATTTATGACAAAAATTATATAACTTCTTCCAACAGACATATAATACTAAAAGTATAAAAAGAATAATTTAAATAATCTGAAAACGGCGTCCTGCAATACTTTTCCATTCATATTAGGCCAGAGGTACAGTTTTTATTAATAACAATATCAATACATACTTACGCTGTCATTCCACATAGGCAGCTATCCTGGAACATCCAGCCCCTCAGAAAAAGGTAATGAAGAGTTATTTAAAAGTATTATCGCATAATAGTTAAAAAGGCTTTTAATCCATCGTGAGTAGGACGGATGTCATCACGTTGGCATATATATGCTATTGTTGGTGATAGCACCCTGAGAAAAATCAGCCGTGCCTTTTAACATAGATAAAAGAGAAAAGATTAATTACTTCTATTTTTCAAAACTATGCCATAAATAAGAATAACGGCATGGTTATCGTTGCTTGAATTATTCAATCAATCATTTATTATCATTGAAAATTACGCGATAATCTACATCCCAGAGTTGCACTTACCTTCAACGTCCTCAAGTTGTTTTTTGGATATGTTACGATCTCTGTCTTCCTTTACACTTTTCGCTCTTTACAGATCTCTCTGCTGCTGTGGATGTTATTGCCTTGTGTCTTAACGCAAGTCCTAGCACCCTTTCCCTTCTTCTCGCCAGTGTTTTCCACGCGTTCCTTTGCTCTCCGAGTCCATGGAAAACTTTATTTTCTATGTAATTAGTTGACCCGATTTTCATGATTCTTCTATAGCGCCACATCCCAAATGCTTCAATCTTCTTCTTTTCCAGTTTCACAAAGCCTGTGATTCACTTCCATACAACGCTATGCTCTAAACGTACTTTCTCACAAATTCTTCCTGAAATTAAAGCTTACGTTTGATACCAGTAAACTTAATTTGACCAAGAATGCCCTCTTTGTCTGTGCTAGTTAGCTTTTTACGTCGCCCTTGCTTCGTCCGTCATGAGTTAATTTGCCTGCAACGTAGCAGAATTTCTTCAGTTCCTCTACTTCACTGTCCTCGGCTTTGATATTAAGTTTATCACTAATCTTATTTCTATCGACTGAAGACAAACTGTGTAAATATATCCGCGATTATGTTATGGCACTACCTGTAAAGATCCGCCTTGAGCATAATTAACTGTATAAATCACAATAACCGGTTGCGGGCACTGTCATCTTCAGATCTGTTACAAACAGGAAAGCAGCGGTGTTACCACCGAAGCTGAATTAGTTGGAGCAGTTTCTACAACAGGCCTAATTATACATAAGAAGAGTAAAAAATATCAACATGATTAACATGCATGCCAGTCATACATGTTGTTGATGTTGTTGTGGTCTTCAGTCCTGAGACTGGTTTCATGCAGCTCTCCATGCTACTCTATCCTGTGCAAGCTTCTTCATCTCCCAGTACCTACTGCAACCTACATCCTTCTGAATCTGCTTAGTGCATTGATCTCTTGGTCTCCGTCTACGATTTTTACCCTCCACGCTGCCCTCCAATGCTAAATTTGTGATCCCTTGATGCCTCAAAACATGTCCTACCAACCGATCCCTTCTTCTAGTCAAGTTGTGCCACAAACTTCTCTTCTCCCCAATCCTATTCAATACCTCCTCATTAGTTACGTGATCTACCCACCTTATCTTCAGCATTCTTCTGTAGCACCACATTTCGAAAGCTTCTATTCTCTTCTTGTCCAAACTGGTTATCGTCCATGTTTCACTTCCATACATGGCTACACTCCATACAAATACTTTCAGAAACGACTTCCGGACACTTAAATCTATACTCGATGTTAACAAATTTCTCTTCTTCAGAAACGATTTCCTTGCCATTGCCAGTCTACATTTTATATCCTCTCTACTTCGACCATCATCAGTTATTTTACTCCCTAAATAGCAAAACTCCTTTACTACTTTAAGTGTCTCATTTCCTAATCTAATCCCCTCAACATCACCCGATTTAATTTGACTATATTCCATTATCCTCGTTTTGCTTTTGTTGATGTTCATCTTATATCCTCCTTTCAAGACACTGTCCATTCCGTTCAACTGCTCTTCCAAGTCCTTTGCTGTCTCTGACAGAATTACAATGTCATCGGCGAACCTCAAAGTTTTTACTTCCTCTCCATGAATTTTAATACCTACTCCGAATTTTTCTTTTGTTTCCTTTACTGCTTGCTCAATATACAGATTGAATAACATCGGGGAGAGGCTACAACCCTGTCTCACTCCCTTCCCAACCACTGCTTCCCTTTCATGCCCCTCGACTCTTATAACTGCCATCTGGTTTCTGTACAAATTGTAAATAGCCTTTCGCTCCCTGTATTTTACCCCTGCCACCTTCAGAACTTGAAAGAGAGTATTCCATTTAACGTTGTCAAAAGCTTTCTCTAAGGCTACAAATGCTAGAAACGTAGGTTTGCCTTTCCTTAATCTTTCTTCTAAGATAAGTCGTAAGGTCAGTATTGCCTCACGTGTTCCAACATTTCTACGGAATCCAAACTGATCTTCCCCGAGGTCCACTTCTACCAGTTTTTCCATTCGTCTGTAAAGAATTCGCGTTAGTATTTTGCAGCTGTGAATTATTAAACTGATAGTTCGGTAATTTTCACATCTGTCAACACCTGCTTTCTTTGGGATTGGAATTATTATATTCTTCTTGAAGTCTGTGGGTATTTCGTCTGTCTCATACATCTTGCTCACCAGATGGTGGAGTTTTGTCAGGACTGGCTCTCCCAAGGCCATCAGTAGTTCTAAGGGAATGTTGTCTACTCCCGGGGCCTTGTTTCGACTCGGGTCTTTCAGTGCTCTGTCATACTCTTCACGCAGTATCTTATCTCCCATTTCATCTTCATCTACATCCTCTTCCATTTCCATAATATTGTCCTCAAGTACATCGCCCTTGTATAAACCCTCTATATACTCCTTCCACCTTTCTGCCTTCCCTTCTTTGCTTAGAACTGGGTTGCCATCTGAGCTCTTGATATTCATGCAAGTGGTTCTCTTCTCTCTAAAGGTCTCTTTAATTTTCCTGTAGGGAGTATCTATCTTATCGCTAGTGAGACAAGCCTCTACATCCTTACATTTGTCCTCTAGCCATCCCTGCTTAGCCATTTTGCACTTCCTGTCGATCTCATTTTTGAGACGTTTGTATTCCTTTTTGCCTGCTTCATTTACTGCATTTTTATATTTTCTCCTTTCATAAAGTAAATTGAATATTTCTTCTGTTACCCAAGGATTTCTATTAGCCCTCGTCTTTTTACCTACTTGATCCTCTGCTGCCTTCACTACTTCATCCCTCAGAGCTACCCATTCTTCTTCTACTGTATTTATTTCCCCCATACCTGTCAATTGTTCCCTTATGCTCTCCCTGAAACTCTGTACAACCTCTGGTTTAGTCAGTTTATCCCTGTCCCATCTCCTTAAATTCCCACCTTTTTGCAGTTTCTTCAGTTTCAATCTGCAGTTCATAACCAATATATTGTGGTCAGAATCCACATCTGCCCCTGGAAATGTCTTACAATTTAAAACCTGGTTCCTAAATCTCTGTCTTACCATTATATAATCTATCTGATACCTTTTAGTATTCCAGGATTCTTCCAGGTATACAACCTTCTTTTATGATTCTTGAACCAAGTGTTAGCTATGATTAAGTTATGCTCTGTGCAAAATTCTACAAGGCGGCTTCCTCTTTCATTTCTTCCCCCCAATCCATATTCACCTACTATGTTTCCTTCTCTCCCTCTTCCTACTGACGAATTCCAGTCACCCATGACTATTAAATTTTCGTCTCCCTTCACTACCTGAATAATTTCTTTTATCTCGTCATACATTTCATCTATTTCTTCATCATCTGCAGAGCTAGTTGGCATATAAACTTGTACTACTGTAGTAGGCATGGGCTTTGTGTCTATCTTGGCCACAATAATGCGTTCACTATGCTGTTTGTAGTAGCTAACCCGCACTCCTATTTTTTTTATTCATTATTAAACCTACTCCTGCATTACCCCTATTTGATTTTGTATTTATAACCCTGTAATCACCTGACCAAAAGTCTTGTTCCTCCTGCCACCGAACTTCACTAATTCCCACTATATCTAACTTTAACCTATCTATTTCCCTTTTTAAATTTTCTAACCTACCTGCCCGATTAAGGTATGTGACATTCCATGCTCCGATCCGTAGAACGCCAGTTTTCTTTCTTCTGATAACGACTTCCTCTTGAGTAGTCCCTGCCCGGAGATCCGAATGGGGGACTATTTTACCTCCGGAATATTTTACCCAAGAGGACGCCATCATCATTTAACCATACAATAAAGCTGCATGCCCTCGGGAAAAATTACGGCTGTAGTTTCCCCTTGCTTTCAGCCGTTCGCAGTACCAGCACAGCAAGGCCGTTTTGGTTAATGTTACAAGGCCAGATCAGTCAATCATCCAGACTGTTGCCCCTGCAACTACTGAAAAGGCTGCTGCCCCTCTTCAGGAACCACACGTTTGTCTGGCCTCTCAACAGATACCCCTCCGTTGTGGTTGCACCTACGGTACGGCCATCTGTATCGCTGAGGCACGCAAGCCTCCCCACCAACGGCAAGGTCCATGGTTCATATTCTGACGTCAATCTTCATAGTATGGTATGTGCTGGTAATGGCCTGGGTGCGTCCTGTATTGATGGAAATAAATGGAGGCAGTAGAGGACACTAATGCTAGGTACGTGAGTGGTTAGTATCGTAAATTCAACAGTTAAAATGCAACACACCTAGTTATTAAAATATAGCAAAATCAGCGTCTTGCACAAATTAGCATATTTAGGAAGGCAACGGCCACCGACACGGTTATAAATGCAAAATCCTTTAGCTCTAGAAAGCACAAATAGGCATACCACAGAGCCGTGATCAACAGGATGCTAAAACTATAACTCAGCCATAATGATGAAGCGGAACAATTAAATGTGATTAAATAAGTAATCAGGGCAAATGGATATAAGGACCGTGATGTAACAAAACTTTAGCTTATTGTTGTTGTTGTGGTCTTCAGTCCTGAGACTGGTTTGATGCAGCTCTCCATGCTGCTCTATCCTGTGCAAACTTCTTCATCTCCCAGTACCTACTGCAACCTACTTCCTTCTGAATCTGCTTAGTGTATTGATCTCTTGGTCTCCCTCTACGATTTTTACCCTCCACGCTGCCCTCCAATGCTAAATTTGTGATCCCTTGATGCCTCAAAACATGTCCTACCAACCGATCCCCTCTTCTAGTCAAGTTGTGCCACACACATCTCTTCTCCCCAATCCTATTCAATACTTCCTCATTAGTTATTTGATCTACCCATCTAATCTTCAGCATTCTTCTGTAGCACCACATTTCGAAAGCTTCTATTCTCTTCTTGTCCAAACTATTTATCGTCCATGTTTCACTTCCATACATGGCTACACTCCATACAAATACTTTCAGAAAAGACTTCCTGACACTTAAATCTATACTCGATGTTAACAAATTTCTCTTCTTCAGAAACGCTTTCCTTGCCATTGCCAGTCTAGAGTTTATATCCTCTCTACTTCGACCATCATCAGTTATTTTGCTCCCCAAATAGCAAAACTCCTTTACTACTTTAAGTGTCTCATTTCCTAATCTAATTCCCTCAGCATCACCCGACTTAATTCGACTACATTCCATTATCCTCGTTTTGCTTTTGTTGATGTTCATCTTATATCCTCCTTTCAAGACGCTATCCATTCCATTCAACTGCTCTTCCAAGTCCTTTGCTGTCTCTGACAGAATTACAATGTCATCGGCGAACCTCAAAGTTTTTATTTCTTCTCCATGGATTTTAATACCTACTCCGAATTTTTCTTTTGTTTCCTTTACTACTTGCTCAATATACAGATTGAATAACATCGGGGAGAGGCTACAACCCTGTCTTACTCCCTTCCCAACAACTGCTTCCCTTTCATGTCCCTCGACTCTTATAACTGCCATCTGGTTTCTGTACAAATTGTAAATAGCCTTTCGCTCCCTGTATTTTACCCCTGCCACCTTCAGAATTTGAAAGAGAGTATTCCAGTCAACATTGTCAAAAGCTTTCTCTAAGTCTACAAATGCTAGAAACGTAGGTTTGCCTTTCCTTAATCTTTCTTCTAAGATAAGTCGTAAGGTCAGTATTGCCTCACGTGTTCGAGTATTTCTACGGAATCCAAACTGATCTTCCCCGAGATCAGCTTCTACTAGTTTTTCCATTCGTCTGCTTATTATAAAGTCAAAAATACGTGGCAAGAAGGAGGCCATAAATCCACCGTGTGCAACTGTTTGATGCTATGTCGAGAGTTGTGTAATTTCTGACAGAATTGAGCAAGCCTTCAGAAAAACGAAAGTAAGAATTGGGTTTGAAATGAAAGGCACAGTCAGTTATAGGCTACGCCACAAAGTTGATGACAATAGCAATAAATATTTAAAATCTTGTGTCTACAAGACCAACCGCTAAGAATGTGCTCCAGAGAGTCAGCGTGTCACTTTCGTAAACAAAGGAACAATATCAAAGCTAAACAAAATGTCGTTGGGTGCAAATTTTAGTTTATTCAGTTTCTCAAGGAAATGTCCTAAGTCCTTTATGTATGTGTCAGTCTTCCCCACGTGCAGCTGGAGCAGAGAAGCCAAGTGTTTTGACTGTTTATACGTCGGTGAGCCAGGAGCGCTAACAATCGGTCTTAGTGGAACGTTGTTCTTATGGATCTTGGGTAATCCTTACAGCCAGGGTGGTAGAGCTTGTGCGTTGCACAGGTTCCTCCGTTTGTCCGCCGGCAGAACCTGTGCAACAACCTAATGCATCAGCATACTCTGGAAGGAACCTAATTGGTATACAGTCTGGACCAAAAGACTTGCTTTTATTAAGTGATTTAAGTTCCTTCACTACTCCGAGGATGTTTAATTGTACCTTACTCACGTTGGCAGCTGTTCTCGATTAGAATTCTGGAGTATTTACTCCGTCTGCTTTTGTAAAGGCATACCGGAAAGCCGTGTGTAGTACCTCTGCTTGGCAGCACTGTCTTCGATAGTTTCTCCCTTGCTGTCGCGCAGAGAAAGCATTGATTGTTTCTTGCCGCTAACATACTTCACATACGACCAGAATCTCTTTGGATTTTCTGCCAGGTTTCGAGACAAAGTTTCGTTGTGGAAACTGTTATAAGCATCTCGCATTGAAGTCCGCGCTAAATTTCGAGCTTCTGTAAAAGATTGCCAATCTTGGGGATTTTGTGTCTGTTTAAATTTGGCATGTTTGTTTCGTTATTTCTGCAACAGTGTTCTGATCCGTTCTGTATACCAAGGAGGATCAGCTCCCTCGGTTGTTGATTTATTTGGTATAAATCTCTCGATTGCTGCTTATACTATTTCTTTGGATTCAAGTCACATCTGGTCTACACTTATATTATTAATTTGGAATGAGTGGAGATCGTCTCTCAGGAAGGCGTCAAGTCAATTTTTATCTGCTTTTTTGAATAGGTATATTTTTCGTTTATTTTTGGAGGATTTGGGGGTTACAACGCTGTGTTCACTAATCCCTCTATCCGTTTTGATGTTCGTTATTAACTCGGGATTATTTGTTGCTAAGAGTTCAAGTGTGTTTTCACAAGCGTTTACTATTCGCGTGGGCTCATGAACTAAATGCTAGAAATAATTTTCAGAGAATGTGTTTAGCACAGTTTCGGATAATGTTTTATGCTTACCTCCGGAATTAAACTTGTATTTTCGCCAACAGATCGAGGGTAAATTAAAGTCACCACCAACTATAATCGTTTGAGTCGGGTACGTGTTTGAAATCAGACTAAAGTTTTCTTTGAAACTTTAAGGAACTGTATCATCTGAATTGGGAGATCGGTAAAAGGATCCAATTATTATTTTATTCCGATTGCCAACAATGACCTCTGCCGACACTAACTCACAGGAAGTATCTACTTCAATTTCGTGACAAGTTAAACTACTACTAACAGCAACAAACACGCCACCGCCAACCGTGTTTAGCCTATCCTTTCGGAACACCGGTAGGTTTTTCGCAAACATTTCAGCTGAACTAATCTCCGGCTTAGCCAGCTTTCGGTAAATGTAATGGTTTGAGCATCAGTGCTTTCTGTTGGGGCTTGGAGCTCTGGTACTTTCCCAACACAGCTACGACAATTTACAACTGTTATACCGATGGTTCCTGTATCTACGTTCTTCCTGTGTTCGGCCTGTACCCTTTGTGACTGAAGCCCTTCTTGGGCTTTCCCGAGACCCTCCAACCTAAAAAACCGCCCAGTCCCCTGCTGCCCGTGTAGCCCCCTCCTGTTTGTAGTGGACACCTGATCTATTCAGCAGAAGCCGAAATTCAACCACCCTTTGGCGCAAGTCGAGGAATCTGCAGTCTACACGGTCGCAGAACCGTCTGAGCCTCTGATTCAGACCCTCCACTCGGCTCTGTACCAGAGGTTCGCAATCGGTCCTGTCGACTATACTGCAAATGGTCAGCTCTGCTTGTATCTTGCAGGCAACACTGGCAGCCTGTACCACTTCTGTTAGTCACTCGAAACCAGAGAGAATCTCTTCTGATCCAAAGTGACACATTTCATTGTTACCGACGTGAGTAACCACCTGCAGCTGGCTGCATCCTGTGCTCTTCGTGGCATCTGGGAGGACCCGTTCCACATCTGGAAGGACTCCACCTGGTAAGCACTCAGGGTGCTCATTGGTTTTCTTTCCCTTCTTGACAGCCATGTCCCTAAGGGGCCCCATAATGTGCCTAACGTTGGAGTTCCCAACTATTAATAATCTCATCATCTGTGATTGTCCAAATCTTGCAGGCTGAGAGGTTTCCTCTGAAACAGGACAGGTGACAGCATCTGGCTCAGCGACAGTGTCAGCCACAGACAGCACCTGGTAACCTCTTTGTCAGAGCCTCAGTGCGATCAGTAACTGGGCTGACCACTGGTGACGCCTGGTTGGAGGACTTGAACGTGCTGGACGTCCATTGGATCCCCACGGCCGGCCCACAACTGTGGTGACCATCTACTGCAGCAGCAGCTGTGTAACCGAAGCCATCACAGCCTGGAGCTGAAAGTGAAGTGTAACAAACTTGGCTCACATCTGCACACAACAATCTTAATCCCTGTCCATACTAAAGACCGTGGAAAACTAACTATGCAGATAAATGGGCTATCGGCACATTCAGCACAACTCTACTGTATACACTGAAGAAAATGCTAGAGTTGTGTCTAATACATTAGATTAATACACAGAGATTCGAAAATCTAACTACCAAAGCAACTAAATAATTCGCCCCTGATTAGGTACTTGTAATATGTCACAAAACCGGTTACTTCCCTGTTACTGCGTGTATCTCAGCTGGCTGCTGCTGCCTGACTCTTCTTTTGTTCTTGACGAATATCTGATCTGCAGGACGGATAAAGACTTTAGAGCAAAGAAAATTCCGTGCATCGTTCTCATTGAGGAGATATTGGCAGAATCAAAATCACCACAAGGCGAGAAGGGTTAGAATACATTTGCTAGTCTTGAACGAAGAAAAGTATTCAGAGGACTGAATGCTTCAACGCGCAGCATCCGAAGAACTTTTTATTTTTTCTCCTGGAGTCATGGTGTACAGAAGAAAGTTACCCATTGAAGGAGACGTTGAAGAATGTGAAGACTGAAGTACGGTATGTTCCAACAAACGCAATACACAATACATCCGTAGACCAAGAATCGGCCACCGCCTGAGAGAGATGCGCAGTAATGCATCGTAGAGTATGAGACACCAAGCAGAAACTTTCAGAACACATTGCTAGGTTTAACCGACTATACTTCTTCGTATCGTGTGAAATTCGAGTCTTTAACATAAGTAGTATATCTATCCTGATTCTGGCTAACTTTGTTTGCAAGTCAAAAAGATTTAATTTGTTTACATCACATAATCCAGATCATTGAACTCAAAATCCAGGATAGCGACAGCTTCGCCTTCTCCCCTTATTTATCCCGTGAGAAGCCATATACCCTTGTCTACCATGTGACACAGCCCCATCCCTACTCCATATCTGCAGTCAGTCAATATCCAAGATGACAGAAATAGCCCAGTTGTGTTAGTGGGACATAAACAGAAATCTGAGGTGTCAGAAATGACCAAGTTATGGTTGCTTACCTTCTTCCCCCTCACTGCTCCCCCTTCCCTCTCAAATAAGCCACACCGTAAAAGTAAACTCAAACAGCCAATCGAAATCCAAGATGGGTGAAATAACCCAGTTGTACAAGTGGGAAATGTAATCTTTCCCTCTATTCAACCAGGTCGGAGATTTTCTGTCTGGGGACTGGGTATTTGAGTTGTCCTCAGCATTTAATTATCATTTGGGAAGGTGCCAAGACTGGGTAGTATAAAGATTGGGACTTTGTACGGGCACTGATAACCACACAGTTGAGTGACCTGCAAACTAAATAGTGTGTCATCATCATCATCGTCTCTTCCCCCAATCACAGTGAAATACTAATATGAAGCAGCCAGTCTGAATGTAATTTCAGTAAATAGATTAAATTTTAAATAATCCAACTTGCTCAGCTGTGCTTTGGATACCACACCCCTTTTCTCTCCTCTCCAGCCAATCAGACCATATTACTGAAATGATGTGGAAAAGAGGCGCTAAGTTTGATGATATGCAGCAAAAAATTGCGTAACTTCACTTCAAAGTCAAAGTTATATTATTTTTTGATATTTACATCCACATTTATAGTCTATGTATAATCAGCGTCATATTAAAATGATGTGTAAAACTGATTTCAAGTTACATTTTTTGCTTACACATACAAATCTTATATATATATCTTTGAGAAGTAACGCAACTTGGCGCCATTTTCACGAATCTTTTTTTAATATCATGCGGATTAAACACAAAGATTTGTATGTGTAAGCAAAAATGTAACTTGAAATCAGTTTTACACATATATATGGCTAGAGGACAAATGTAAGGATGTAGAGGCTTCTCTCACTAGGGGTAAGATAGATACTGCCTACAGGAAAATTAAAGAGACCTTTGGAGAGAAGAGAACCACTTGTATGAATATCAAGAGCTCAGATGGCAACCCAGTTCTAAGCAAAGAAGGGAAGGCAGAAAGGTGGAAGGAGTATATAGAGGGTTTATACAAGGGCGATGTACTTGAGGACAGTATTATGGAAATGGAAGAGGATGTAGATGAAGATGAAATGGGAGATAAGATACTGCGTGAAGAGTTTGACAGAGCACTGAAAGATCTGAGTCGAAACAAGGCCCCGGGAGTAGACAACATTCCATTAGAACTACTGATGGCCTTGGGAGAGCCAGTCATGACAAAACTCTACCATCTGGTGAGCAAGATGTATGAGACAGGCGAAATACCCACAGGCTTCAAGAAGAATATAATAATTCCAATCCCAAAGAAAGCAGGTGTTGACAGATGTGAAAATTACCGCACTATAAGTTTAATAAATCACAGCTGCAAAATACTAACGCGAATTCTTTACAGACGAATGGAAAAACTGGTAGAAGCGGACCTCGGGGAAGATCAGTTTGGATTCTGTAGAAATGTTGGAACACGTGAGGCAATACTAACCTTACGACTTATCTTAGAAGAAAGATTAAGAAAAGACAAACCTACGTTTCTAGCATTTGTAGACTTAGAGAAAGCTTTTGACAACGTTAACTGGAATACTCTCTTTCAAATTCTGAAGGTGGCAGGGGTAAAATACAGGGAGCCAAAGGGTATTTACAATTTGTACAGAAACCAGATGGCAGTTATAAGAATCGAGGGGCATGAAAGGGAAGCAGTGGTTGGGAAAGGAGTGAGACAGGGTTGTAGCCTCTCCCCGATGTTATTCAATCTGTATATTGCGCAAGCAGTAAAGGAAACAAAAGAAAAATTCGGAGTAGGTATTAAAATTCATGGAGAAGAAGTAAAAACTTTGAGGTTCGCCGATGACATTGTAATTCTGTCAGAGACAGCAAAGGACTTGGAAGAGCAGTTGAACGGAATGGACAGTGTCTTGATAGGAGGGTATAAGATGAACATCAACAAAAGCAAAACGAGGATAATGGAATGTAGTCAAATTAAATCGGGTGATGCTGAGGGGATTAGATTAGGAAATGAGACACTTAAAGTAGTAAAGGAGTTTTGCTATTTGGGGAGCAAAATAACTGATGATGGTCGAAGTAGAGAGGATATAAAATGTAGACTGGCAATGGGAAGGAAAGCGTTTCTGAAGAAGAGAAATTTGTTAACATCGAGTATAGATTTAAGTGTGAGGAAGTCGTTTCTGAAAGTATTTGTATGGAGTGTAGCCATGTATGGAAGTGAAACATGGACGATAACCAGTTTGGACAAGAAGAGAATAGAAGCTTTCGAAATGTGGTGCTACAGAAGAATGCTGAAGATAAGGTGGGTAGATCACGTAACTAATGAGGAGGTATTGAATAGGATTGGGGAGAAGAGAAGTTTGTGGCACAACTTGACTAGAAGAAGGGATCGGTTGGTAGGACATGTTTTGAGGCATCAAGGGATCACAAATTTAGCATTGGAGGGCAGCGTGGAGGGTAAAAATCGTAGAGGGAGACCAAGAGATCAATACACTAAGCAGATTCAGAAGGATGTAGTTTGCAGTAAGTACTGGGAGATGAAGAAGCTTGCACAGGATAGAGTAGCATGGAGAGCTGCATCAAACCAGTCTCAGGACTGAAGACCACAACAACAACAACATATATGTACCTCTGTATTTAACCAGTATAATACTAAAATAATGTGTAAAACACACACACACACACACACACTATTTGCTGAGGGCAGTGATCGTCAGTTTACAGGATGAGCCCTTTGTTCTGCATACTTAGCGCTACAGTCTACGCAGGATGTGGTGGGCGATGCACAGTGGCCAGTTTTCGTCCGAAGTGGTGGGCGAGTTCATCCATTTGCTCGGATGGAGAGGCCAACATTGCCTGCCCACTTTCAGTCTGTTGATGGCACGCTGCGATGACAGAACTTAGGCACACTACCTGGAGTCTTTCTCAAACGACTTTGCAGGAACTATTCGAAAAATAATTGTTTCTGCATTACTTAAAGTTTCTTTTGTCAGTTCCACGACAAAGTGCCCATGGTCATAGTTACTGTGATATTTGAAATTAGGTAAGGTACTGTGCAAAATTCGAAAACGTTTGTGAAGAAAAATAGAAGTCGTTATGATTTTGCGTTTGGTGCCTATTCCATAATATGTTGCTCGTAAATTTAGCTAATATATTGAATTTTTAGAATGAGATTTTCACTCTGCAGCGGAGTGTGCGCTGATATGAAACTTCCTCGCAGATTAAATCTGTGTGCCGGACCGAGACTCGAACTCGGGACCTTTGCCTTTCGCGGGCAAGTGCTCTACCAACTGAGCTACCCGAGCACGACTCACTCCCCGGGGCGTTGGTAGCGCACTTGCTCGCAAAAGGCAAAGGTCCCGAGTTCGAGTCTCGGTCCGGCACACAGTTTTAATCTTCTAAGAAGTTGCATATCAGCGCACACTCCGCTGCTGAGTGAAAATCTCATTCTGGATGTTAGTGAGGTGACACTGTGCAAATTCCACTGTATTTGGCAAAAGAAGCAAATTGAACGTGGCAACAAGCGAAACATGGGTGCTACTCGGAATTCGTCACTCATGATGCTTCTCTTGAAAGCTACACACGATTAACGAGTTATGCGAAAACAAATCGCTGGTTTAGTAGAGTTTTCAGCGCAATTCTTTTTAGTTACTAACCGAAGCGGGGGTAATAGTACATATTTTTGAATGGTCACCACACAGATATGGGTGTGGAGGAGCCCCACTTCATATTTACAGTAAAATGTGAGTGTAGGCTTCAGTTTAGAACGGCACTTCCGTTCAAGTGCTCGGCATTTCCCGTACACGGCCTCCCCACAACCCCCACCACAACCACCACTGCTCCCTCAACGCTTGCCCTGCCGACTGCGCATCTGCTGGCTACGTTATTCTGTGCGCATTCTACCCATGCGAACCCGAAGTGCGTCGCTAGTAAATTTATAATTAGCCTGGGCAGTTAATCTACCTGGTATGCCTCCACTGATTAGAGCTCAGTGTGTCTGCTGCTATGCACAGGATCCGGGTTCGATTCCCAGTACTCCCAGGAGTTTTGTTCTTGGTAAGACTGCAACAGGGGGGTGTACTCAGCGTTGTGATGCCAACTGAGGGTCTACCTGAGTTAGAAGAAGCGGTTCCAGGGTCTGGGAAGCCGACAATGGCCGGGATCTCAGTGTGCTGACCACTTGTCCCTTCCGAATGAGGCGTATGGCTGAGGATGACTCGGTGGACGGTCGGTACTGAATGAGCAGTCAGGGCCAGCAGAGGCAGCTTTACCTTTTAGTTAATCTACCGCCTTAAGAATACAGGGTCGCGCTCTTTTCTGCCTGACATCTAATCTATACCCCCCCCCCCCCCAACCAACGAGTGTTGTTCATTTAATTAGATACTTCCCGCTTTTGAACAATTGTAAGCCTTCTACTTGTAGTATCGTGCCAAATTATTAGGTCAAAGAAAGCCAGATGGACTTTAAAGAATAATATTTTAGTATTTGAATGACACAAGACAATGTATTACTTCAACAATAGAAACACTATATGTCGGGCCGAGACTTGAACTTGGGACCTTTGCCTTTTGTTCTACCAACTGAACTACCCAAGCACAACTCACAACCCGTCCTCATAGTTTTACTGTTACGCAAAGTGACTTTTACACTGTCCAGTCACATTAATGTGACCACTTGTCAGAAGGCTGAATAACCACCTTCTGTAGCGCAGACGTGCAGCAAGAGGGTAAGGTACCGTGAGAAATGTGGAGCCATACCACCTCCAGTGCTATGGCCAACTGTGCTATGTATCTTGTTTGAGTGTCTATGGCACTTACAACCCAGTCGAGGTGGACGCACAGATTCTTGGTTGGGTTTACAGTCAGGGAGTTTGGCGGCCAGGGGATTATGGCAAGCTCATCCTGGTGCTTTTCGAACCATTCACATGCACTGCGAGATGTGACACATTGCGTTGTCCTGCTGGTAGGTTCCATCATGCCGGGGAAGAAACAAACTGCTTATAGGGGTGGAAATAGTTCGCAAGGATAATGTATACTTGTGCTGATGCATCGTGCCTTGGAGGGCGACGAAATCGCCCAGGGAATGCCACAAAAACATTCCCCAGAACCCAGCACTACTTCCTTTGTACTGGACTCATCCGACATTTGTTACAGGTTGTCTGCTTTCAGACATTTCAGACCGATGGAGCATAAAACACGACTCATCTGAAAAGGCCACCTGTCAACACTTAGTGAGTATCCAGCAGCGGTGTTGGTGTGCAAATTCCCAGCGTTCGTCGCCTATGAGCATGATTCACCACAGGTACATGAACCAGGTGCCTGTCACAGAGGCCCATATGCTGCAACATTCACTGAGTGGTCGTTGAGGAGACAGTGTTGGTCGCCCCTTGATTCATCTGGGCAGTCAGCCTGCCATACGCATCTTTGCAGCCATCATCCACCACTGTTATGTATGGCCTGTGGTGCACCACAATTGTCTCAGCGCCAGTTTTGGGTAGCACAATTTACTTTTATCACGGAGGCTTGCGAACAATTCACATTACCCATTTCGGAAATGCTTCCGCTTTTGGCCTGAAAGCCAATGATTATTCACTTTTGGATGTGAGATAAATTGTCCCCTTTACGCATCACGACAATGACTGCACTATTTACTGTGTCCTTCCGACATGCATTATATACCCTTCAGTGCTAATATTGCCACCTGCCATCCGTGTCTGTTTATTTCACATTGATACTGACTATAGATGGTGGTCACAGTAATGCGACTGGACTTTCTGTACTGTATACGTGATCCGTTGCATGATTGAACAATACTCTGTACATGCTCAGACATACTTAATAACTTACAGTAAAGATTATTTGTCCATGTACAGAGTGATTATAATTAGTTTCACTTTCAAGACGGTGTAAAAAAAAAATAAAAAATGCAATCGCTGCCCAGAACAGCGTCAAATTTGAATGGAATACGACCAAAGAAGGGGGAAACGTTTTATATACGAAAAAGAGTTAATGTACATTTTCCCACTAGGTGGCGCTGAAAGCATCATAATATAAACGGGTTCGGCTAAAAATGACGGATGAATCGCAATACGACGTCTATGGTGTGGGAAGCACATTAAACCAGCCGTATTTTTTAGTGTGTAAGACCACACAAGTTTGGGATTCAACAGTTGTGGCACTGTCAGGTAAGACCACCCTCCATGGCAAGGTCGTACCACATCGGATGGGAAAAGTCGGTTTTTAACTGTTCTGAGGCCAAAAAGTGCATAAAAGACAACAATGACATCGGTTTTTAACTACCGCGAGACTGGTGCAAGACATATTCAGTGTGCTGTCCACAGTTTTCTTCCACAAGCTGAAATCGAGGAAAGCTTGTTTCACAACAGATCGAAATGTCTCAGGGGTCACGTTTAGAATGCGTTGCGCAATGCGTGCCTTCGATTCAGCTACTTTGGAATCGGATAACTGAACGCAGCAGCTTTCAGATAAGTCACACGGAAGGCGGTCAGGTGATTTGGACGGCCAGGCTGTAGGGAAATTATGGCTGATAATTCTAGCATTTCCAAAATGCATCTTGTATAAAAATGATCCTACCCACACATTCACACTGTTGAAAGGTGGAATGCCAATAGTATGTAGAAGACTCTCGTTGTTTATCAGTAACACGACCCGCAGGACCCGTCTCCTAGAAAAAATATGGTCCTACGATAAACGATGCCATCAATCCGCATCGCACAGTCACATTTTCAGAATGAAGCGTTATTGATTGGTTTGAGAGCGGACTTTCCGTTGCCCATATTCTGCCATTCTGTGTACTGATATGTTCTTGGAGATGGAAATAGACTTTGACTGTCCAGAGAATGTTCCATGGCCATTAATTGTCCACTTCCATGCGAGCAAGAAATTCTAGAGCAAACGTTCGTCTTACAGGCAGGTCAGCATGAAGCAATTCCAGAACGTGGTATTTTTGTATGGTTAGTGATGTAGGATGTTTCGTACGATTTTATGCAATGTGCTCACAGGCATGTCCAAGGTTCGGGCAATACCCCATGCACTGCATGTTTGAACGCCATAGTTCGACCCCTCCTGCAATGCTGTGGCCATGTCTTCTGACGTCGTGACCAAATCTTCTACTGCCTTGGGATCAGTTGTCTTTCTTTCTCTGCCACACCGCACTTCAGAAGAACCTCTCTTTTCAAATTTCGTAATCATTTTCTCCAGACTTTGGCAGACGCAAGACCAACGCCTTTTATCAAACCTCTGAGTATCTGCAACTTTTGCAGAGTTACTGGCACACATTCACAGTTCTTCTAAAAGAGCTTTAGCAGCAGCACACGATCCTGCATTGAGACAGAAGTGCCGAGCGTCTCAGGTGCCACTGGGGACGGCCGTCCACCTCGCGTCTTATTTTCCATAGTCTGCCGCTTACAGCACCATCTGATGGTAAAATTTTTGTTAATTCTTCTCGTTTCCATAACGTTTCCTCCTTCTTTGATAATATACCGTTGATATCTGACGTGATTCTGAGCTGTGGTTCGCTTTTTACAGCATTTTGAAACTAATTTTATTCATAATCCTCCCATACACTCCTCATTCACTCAGCTACACATTCCGACAGTACATAAGCTGTCTCTTACTGAGGAAAAACAACGCGAAACGAAAAGAAATGTTTATAGATAATTGAACTAGTAGAAGTATTACTCTTTTATTCGTCGTGTCCAAATAAGGAGCGTGTCTGATCCGACTTAGCACTTGTTCCTTCTTTTACTTGAAAAATATCTTCACTTGATCACCGTCTTTATTTTAACATTCATCTGTCCATCCTGAATTTTGTCGAGTAGGAGTTTCAGTAAACTGTGTTTGCTGTTCAGGGTTTTAAATTCCGTTCAATTTAGACTGATTTCTTCATCAGTGACAATTTCTTTTGGGTCTTCATTAAGTTCGTGTTAACCACTTGTTGTGGGTTCACATCAACAAGGCGAAGCTTAGAATTTTTCTGAGCCTTTCTTTGTCCGTTCTATATAGCTGACCAAAAAATTATAATCGCCAGTTCCTGGTGGCAACTGAGACTGTTTCCCGTTACGTGATGATCTCCCATGATTCTCTTCTCATCCAGATTCCATTTTCGTATTGTAGTCCTAAAGTTTTGTTAAGAAATTCACTTTCTTCCTCGTATTTGGGGTCTTTCACCAATTTCCGATGTTTTCAGATGCGTAAAATCTTCTGTTTTAACTACTGCGTCATAACATAATATTTTGCCCTTCTGCTCTTTCTGTTCCATGGAGGTTTGTCGGCTGTTTCAAGTTTTGCGGTTCTTTGTTTGTTAGCTTCCCGATTTGAGGATAGATTTGTTGTTAAAAACTGTTTTATGTTTGTTTTTAGAGAGAGTTCTTCTGTGGCAGATGTACAACGTCATATCGGTGTACCGGGGAGTGATTCCTTACGAAGACTGGAAATTTCGGGTTTTAAGTAAGTTTATGTATTTCAGCAGCCATTAAAGTTATCAACATAAGGTTGGGATGCTGATCTACTATTATTATTTAAAAGTTTAGTGTAAAGTTTTATTGAAATCGGTATACTAGAACAGACAAAATTGTCTTTAGGTTAGTGTGTGATTTAGCGAATCGATGTGCGCGATGAAACAGTTCTCGCGAGCAGAGAAAGGTAAGAGTTTATAGGACGAATTTTTGAAGGTGCAGTGGAAAATAGCTTGCACATTATAGAAAAAGATACAGGAAGATAAGCAGGACATCATCAAAGCGTTTCGAAGGACGAAGACGTACAGTGTCTTCGAGAAGTCCCTGTACACGTAGATTAAACAGTATATTGTATTTTGAAGTACTACTGGAACATAAAAAGTATGGACCCAGTGGATCTGTATGTGCACTATTGTATCTTACAAGAAGTTAAAGCGTATCCATGTCCTCCTTGACATCTTGTGGGACATCTCAGGAGATAACGTTCGTAAGGTTCAAATGGTTGGTTCAAATGGCTCTGAGCACTGTGGGACTTAACATCTATGGTCATCAGTCCCCTAGAACTTAGAACTACAGGGTGAGGCAGTGAAACGGCACGATTTCGATAGTGGTTGTCGGGCGCGGAGGGGGGTTGCGAGAGTGGGGGAAGTGACCTTGGGCGTCTAGAGTGGTGGAAGTGTCAGTAGCGATGGAGCGTTGGTCGAGTGCGCAACGTGCATATGCCGTAAAGGCATATTACAAAAACGCGGATAGTGTGGTTGGTGCTCAACGCGCCTTTCGTCGTGAATTCAACCTGCCGCCATGGGCTCCCGTGCCATCAAGGAAAGCCATTCTCCTTTGGGTTAAAACCTTTGAAGCTACTGCTAGCACAACAAAGAAAAGAGGCGGCAGCACAAAAACAATCCGGACACCCGAGAACATTAATCGTGTGCGCGAAGCGTTGGGACGAAGTCCGCGAAAATCCGCGAGACGGCACAGCGCAGAACTTGGTCTCAGCAATCGATCAGTAAGACGGATTTTGAAGAGTGACCTTCACTATCATCCATACAAAATTCAGGTAGTGCAAGCCCTTAAACCTAATGACTACAATAACCGTATACGCTTTTGCCAGTCAATGCTTAACGTTATTGAACGAAATGAAGAAAGAGTGCATAACTTATGGATGAGTGATGAAGCCCACTTTCATCTTAGTGGGTACCTAAATAAGCAAAACTTCAGATATTGGTCCTCAGATAACCCGCACGAACTTCATGAAAAACCTCTCCATTCTGAAAAAGTAACAGTCTGGTGCGCAATGTCATCTCGTGGAATCGTGGGGCCCTATTTTTTTGAAGATGAAGATGGCAACACAGTGACGGTAAACTCTGGACGTTATGCTGTCATGTTGACCATTTTTGGTCTGCCTGGAATTGATCGACATGATCCAGATGCTGAAACACTCTTCCAGCAAGATGGTGCAACAAGCCATACTGCTAATGTCTCAATGGAATTGCTCAGACTTGCATTTCCAGGACGTCTAATCAGTAGGAATGGCGGTTTCCCCTGGCCTGCCCGTTCACCAGATCTGACGGCACCAGACTTTTTTCTTTGGGGCTACCTCAAGTGCAAAGTCTTCCAGGAAAATCCACCAAGAACAAAAGAAGACCTGAAGGAGCGAATTCGACAGGAAATTAACAACATTCCAGTACAGATGCTACGAAACGTCATGGGACAGTTTCATCTCAGGCTTAGACAATGTGTGCAAAACCAAGGACGACACCTCACTGACACCATATTTAAAAAATGATTGTTTTTAAGTTAAATCTTTAATTTCCACTCTTGTACTTGAGATCCATGTTCAACTATTATGATTTTACTTGTAAATAAATCTTTGGTGGTTTTACAAAATCGTGCCGTTTCACTGCCTCACCCAGTACTTAAACCTAACTAACCTAAGGACATCACACAACACCCAGTCATCACGAGGCAGAGAAAATCCCTGACCCCGCCGGGAATCGAACCCGGGCGTGGGATGCGAGAACGCTACCGGACGACCACGAGATGAGGACTAACGTTCGTAAGGCTCCCTCAATAAATTTGCTCAAATCTTACCAACACTGAGCCACATGGAACTTGATTATTTCCCGTAATGAGTTATCCGAACAGAAATTATGATTACATCTCGATCCATAACATAACCTGAGGTGGCATCTTTTCCAGTTCTTATACGTACTAGGGATTTTACTTAGAACAGAAAATCACCACTTGTTTGAATTGCGATGTATCGCACTTGCATCAAAAAATAACAATCCTGAGCGGGACATGGCATTTGTAAATCGTGCCAACAAAGCATAGAAGTATGCACCTCATTGCTCCCTGTCGTTGTCGAATAATTAATTCACAGGTATCTGTCTAAATTATTAAATTTTAAGATTTTTTTTTTACATCCACATCAGCATCTACATCTATACTCCGCAAGCCACCTTACGGTGGATCGCGAAGGGTACTTTGTGTACTAGTGTCACTTCCTGCTTTTTCTGTTCCATTCGTGTATGGTTCTCATGATTGCTGTTAAGTCTCCGTGTGGGCTCCTCGAATCTATCTGATTTTGTCTTCGTGGTCATTACGCGAGAGATACGCAGGAGGACTTTTCTAGCAAAGTACGCTCTCGGAATTTTAACAGTTGAGCATTCCGTGAAATAGATCGCCTCTCTTGTAGCGTCTCCTACTGACGTAGGCTGAGCATATGAGTGACGCTTTGCCGCGTACTAAATCAACCTGTATCGAAAGGTGCTCCTCTTCTTTGTATCTTTTCTATTTCTTCTATCAATCCTATCCCGAACGGACGAGATAGGATTGACGTGCAATATTCAAGTATTGGTACTGATCGAACGAGTGTTTTGTAAGCTACTTCCTTTGATGATAGAGTACATTTCCAAAGGATTCTTTCAGTGAATCTGTCTGGCCCACAGTTAATTTTATGTAGTCGTTGCACTTCACATCGCTTCGTATGCATGCGCCTACATATGCTACGGAAGTAACCGCTTCCAGTGACTTTCTTCCAGTCCTCAGTCTTCTGGCTGGGGTGATGCGGCTCGTCACGAATTCCTCTCCTGAGCCAACCTCTTCATCTCAGAGTAGCAATTCCAACCTACGTCCTCAATTTATTTGCTGGATCTATTCCAATATCTGTCTTCCTCTATAGTTCTTGCCCTCTGCAGCTCCCGGTAGTACCATGGAAGTCATTCCCTCATGTCTTAACAGAGGTCCTATCATCCTGTCCCTTCTCCTTGTCAGTGTTTTCCACATAATCCTTTCCTCTCCGGTTCTGCGCAGAACCTCTTCATTCCTTATCTGTACACTAAATTTTCAGCATGCGACTGTAGCACCACATCTCAAATGCTTCTGTTCCGCTTTTCCCATAGTCCATGTTTCACTGCCATACAACGCTGTGCTCCAAATCTACATTTTTCGAGATTTCCTCCTCAGTTCAAGATCTGTGTTAAACTAGTAGACGTCTCTTGGTGACGACTGCTCTTTTTTTCCCCTGCTAGTCTGCTTTCGATGTCCTCCTTGCTCCGTCAGTCATTAGGTATTTTGCTGCGTAGATAGCAAAATTCCTTAAATTCATCTACTTCGTGGCCGTCAAACCCGATGCAAGTTTGTCGCTGTTCTCATTTCTGTTACTTCTCGTTACTTTCGTCTTTCTAAGATTTACTCTTAATCCATATTCTGGTTCATTAGACTATTCATTCCATTCAAGAGATCATGTCATCAGCGAATCGTATCATTGATATCCTTTTATCTTCAATTTTAATTCCACTCCTAAGCCTTTCTTTTATTTCCACCATTGCCTCTTCGATGTACAGATTGAACAGTAGGGGCGAAGGACTACATCCCAGTTTTACACCCTTTTTTTATTCCGAGCACTTCGTTCTTGGTCGTCCACTCTTATTACTCCCTCTTAGCTCTTGTACGTATTGTGTGTTACCCGTATCACCCGACTGCCCCTATAGCTTACCCCTATTTTTCTCAGAATTTCTAACATATTGTACCAATTTACATTGTTGAACTCTTTTTACAGGTCGACAAATCCTATGAACGTGTCTTGGTCTTTTTTTTTTTTTTTTTTTTGTCTTGCTTCCATTATCAACCGGTACGTCAGAATTGTCTCTCTGGCGCCTTTACATTTCCTGAAGCCATACTGATCGTCATCTTTTTTCCATTCAGCTGCATATTATTCTAGTAAGTAACTTTGACGCATGAACTGTTATGCTGATTGTGCGATAATTCTCGCACGTGTAACCTCTTGCAGTCTTTGGAATTGTGTGGATGGTACTTTTCCGAAAGTCAGGTTGCTTGTCACCAAACTCATATATTCTACACACAAACGTGAATAGTCGTTTTGTTGCCACTTCCCTCAACGATTTTAGAAATTATGATGGAATGTTATCCATCCCTTCTGCCTTATTTGATCGTAAGTCCTTCAAAGCTCTCTTAATTCTAATACGGGATTCCCTCTCTCTTCTAAATCGACTCCTGTTTCTTCTTCTATCATATCGTATAAATCTTTCCTCGTAGATGGCTTCAGTGTACTTTTTCCACCAATTCTCTCTCTCCTCTGCATTTAACATTGGAATTCCCATCGTACTCTTAATGTTACCACCCTTGGTTTTTATTTCACCGAAGGTTCTTTGGACTTTCCTACATACTGCGTCAATCCTTCCGATATTCACTTCTTTTTCGATTGCTTCACATTTTTCAATCAGCCATTTGGTCTTAGATTCTCTGCACTTCCTATTTATTTCATTCCTCAGCGACGTGTATTTCCGTATTCCTTCATTTTTGTACTTTCTTCTTTCATTGTTCAGCTGGAGTATTTCATCTGTTACCCATGGTTTCTTCGCAGTTACTTCCTTTGTACCTATATTTTTCTTTCCAGCTTCTGTGATGGCCCTTTTTAGAGATGTCCATTCCTCTTCAACTGTTCTGCCTACTGACCTATCACTACTGCTGTACCTATAGCCTTAGAGAACTTCAAGCACATCTCGTCCTTCTTTAGAGCTTCCGTATCCCACTTCTATGCCTGTTGAGTCTTCCTGACTAATCTCTTAAATTTCAGCCTACTCTTCATCTCTACTACATGTTGATCTGTGTTTTATATCTGCTCCTGAGTACACCTTACAATCCAGTATCTGGTTTCTGAATCTCTGCCTGACCATGATGCAATGTAACTGAAATCTTCCCGTATCACTCGGACTTTTCCAAGTATACCTCCTGCTCTTGTGGTTCTTGAACATTCGCTATTACCAGGTGAAATTAATGACAGAACTCAATTAGTCTTTCTCCTCTGTCACTCCTTGTCCCCCAGCCGATATCCTCCTGTAACCTTTCCTTCTGCTCCTTCCCCTGCAACTGCATTCCAATCTTCCATGACCATTAGATTTTTATCTCCCTTTACGTACAGTATTGCCCTTTCAATATCCTCATATACTTTCTCTGCCTCTTCATCTTCAGCTTGCGACATCGGCATGTATACTTGAACTATCGTTGTCGGTGTTGGTCCTCTGTCGCTTCTGGTAAGAACAACCCGGTCACTGAACTATTCGCAGTAACACTCTCTCTGCCCTACCTTCCTATTCATAACGAATCCTACTCCAGTTATACCATTTTGCGCTGCTGTTGATGTTACCCTATACTCAACTGACCAGAAATTCTTGTCTTTTCCATTTCTCTTCACTAACCCATACTATATCTAGATTGAGCCTTTGCATTTCCCTTTTCAGATTTTCTTGCTTCTCTACCACATTCAAGCTTCGGACATTCCACGCCCTGACTTATATAACGTTATCCTTTCTTTCATTGATTATCAATCTTTTTCTCATGGCCACCTCCCCATTGGCATCCCCCCCCCCCCCCCCCCCCCGGAGATCCGAACGGGGGACTATTCTGGAACCTTTGGCCAATGAAGAGATTATCATGGCACTTTTTGAATTACAGGCCACATGTCCTGTGGATGCACAGTATGTTTCTTTAACGCAGTGGTTTCCATTGCCTTCTGCTGATTCTTCAGCCTTTAGGGGCAGTTTCCAACTCAAAGGATAAGAGAGTGCCCTGAACCTCTGTCCGCTCCTCCGCCCTCTTTGACAAGGCCGTTGACAGAATGAGGGCGTCTTCTTATGCCGGAAGGTTTGGGTCACCAATGCTAATTATTAATCAAAATTTGAGTTGTCGCTGGTTTCTAACCCGGAACGGAGGACGTTTCGATTAGTAAACAAAGACACTAACCCCACACCACTCATATATATGTGTTAGCAACACGTTACATTTGTTTATGTTGAGTATCAAAAATGGTTCAAATGGCTCTGAGCACTATGGGACTTCTGAGTTCATCAGTCCCCTAGAACTTAGAACTACTTAAACCTAACTAACCTAAGGACATCACAAACATCCATACCTGAGGCAGGATTCGAACCTGCGACCGTAGCGGTCGCGCGGTACCAGACTGTAGCGCCTAGAACCGCTCGGCCACTGTTGAGCATCAATTGCCGCTCACTGCACCAAGCGTCAAACCTCTGCTAGCCTCCCTGCAGTTTTTGCAGTTTTCTAGCGCTGCCACTTCTCTGTACACAACAGTATCATCCACGAAATCCTCAAGGAACTTTCAATGTTATGTTCAAATGTGTGTGGATTCCTAAGGGACCAAACTACTGAGGTCATCGGTTCCTAGACTGACACACTACTTAAACTAACTTATTTTACGAACAACACACATAGCCATGCCCGAGGGAGGACTCGAACGTCCGCCGTGACATTGCGCCTCAAACCGTTGGGTCACTCCGCGCGGCGATGTTTTGTTTTATGTCATTTACTTCATGGGTGGTCACAAACAGTCTGAGGAGTCTGTGAGGTTTTTACACGGTAGATTATGCTGAAAATATTTGTTAAGAAAATAAGTTAGGTACTTTGCGTAGCTGCCGAGTTAATTAACATTGAAGTTAGCCAGTCAGGGCGCCCCACAAGCAATTCACGTAGGCCGCCAGAGATGGCGTCATCCAGCATGTTTTTCGTTTGGTTGCCTAAACACGAAAAAGAGAGCGATACAAAAACTGGACACGGGACAGTAGAAACGATCACACACGATCCAAGGTCTCGGCAGTCTCGTACACTGTTATCTATGCTATGAGAACAACTGACATTAATATTGTATCTGGCGGGTCGCTACAATATGCGCAAAAAACGGCCCGATTCGCAAACTGCAATGCCATTTAACTCGGAAACGGCGCAACGTATCTAATTTTTTTTCTTAACAATTGTTTCTCAGCGGAACCTTCCCTGGAATACCGTTAAGGCTGTTTCTGAACAATGCGTACAGTATATTGTGAAAAATAAGGGTTCTATATATCTACATCTACACGGATACTCTAAAAATCACACTTAAGTTCCTGACTGAGGGTTAATCGAACCAACTACACAATAATTCTCTGTTATTCCACTCTTGAACAGCGCGCGGAGAAAACGAACACCTGTATTTTTCCGTGCGAACTCTGATTTCCCTCACTTTATTATGTCGATTATTTCTGCCCATCCAGATTGGCGTTAACAAAATATTTTCGCGTTCGGAGGAGGAAGAGAGTTCGTGAGAAGATCCCGTCGCAACGAGAAACACCTTTGATTTAATGAAGTCCACCCCAGATCCAGGCAGTGACACTCTCTACCCTATTTATCGATAATAAAAACCGTGCTGCTCTTCTTTGAACCTTCTCGATGCACGCCATTAATCCTAGCTGGTACGGATTCAAGACCGCGCAGCAGTATTGCAAAGGAGGACGGACAAGCATAGTGTAGGCAGTCTCATTAGTAGATCTGTTACATGTTCCAAGTGTTCTGCCAATAAAACGTAGTCTTTAGGTTGCCTTCTTCACATTTTCCATGCGTTCTTTCCAGTTTAAGTTGTTCGTAATGTCAATTCCTAGGTATTTACGAGGGTAAGTCAATTATTATCCGCAATTTAGTTATATTTGTATTTATTTTGGTAGCACTGTCGTTTTACGTTGATGACGTATGCTTTGTTTATTTGTTGTTATATCTTTGCAATTTTCAAGCTGCTAGGTTAGTTTCGTTATCGCTGTCGTGCTGTTAACCATTGCTGCTCCGCTGTCTGTTTGCACCAAAGAAGAGCAAGGTTCAGTGATCCATTTTTTGTGGTCGGAAGGCGTATCAGGGGCCGAAATTCATCGAAGGTTTCGGTACAGTGCGAGAACAGTGTTTTGCCACAACGGAGTGTCTACGAATGGATTGAAGAATTACGAAATGGTCGCACAAGTGAAGGAGCCGGGCGACCATTTATCGTCACAAATGAAGAAACAATTAAGCGTTCACGTGAAATGATTCTCTTAGACAGACGATTAACTATATCATCTGCAAATTAGTCACGGTTCTGCCTAAGAAATCATCCACGAGAGACTTGGGTTTCATAAAGTTTGTGCAAGATGGGTCCCAAAACAACACACACAGTTGCATAAACAAACGCGCTTGGTCATCTGCAAAAAACATTTGGATCGCTATGGTAACGAAGGCGACAACTTCTTAGGCAGAATAATTCCTGGTGGCGATACATGGATCCATCGTTACGAGCCGGAGAGAAAACGGCAGAGTATTGAATGGAAACATCCAAATTCTCCGTGCAACAAAAAGTTCAAGACCCAACCGTCCGCAGGAAAACTGATGCTTACGGTTTTATGGGACGCACAGGGTCCAGTACTGGAACATTATGGAGAAAGGGACACAATAATAAACAGTGTGCGTGACAGTGAGATGCTTACTGCCAGGCTAAAGCCTGCAATTCGAAGCAAACGCCGAGGATGGCTGTCAAAAGGTGTTGTGTTGTTGGACAACAATGCCCGTCCGCATACTGCTGCCCACACTGCTGAAACGCTCCAGAAACTCAAATTTGAAGTACTGGATCATCCTCCATTCATCCTCCATATGGTACCGATCATGCCCCTTCTATCACTTGTTTGGTCCACTCAAACAGGCATTAAGGGGCCGACGATTTGCCTCGGACGAAGCAGTGAAAGAAGTGGTGCATTCCTGGCTCGCAGCTCAACCGAGAACCCTCTTTTATGAGGGCATCAGGAAGCTTGTACAACGATGGACCAAGTGCGTTGAAACGCAAGGAGACGAAGTCGTGGCCGAGCGGTTCTAGGCGCTACAGTCTGGAACCGCGCGACCGCTACGGTCGCAGGTTCGAATCCTGCCTCGGGCATGGATGTGTGTG
Organism: Schistocerca nitens; assembly: GCF_023898315.1. Lineage (NCBI taxonomy): Eukaryota > Metazoa > Arthropoda > Insecta > Orthoptera > Acrididae > Schistocerca > Schistocerca nitens. The sequence goes on from NC_064620.1 coordinate 11,812,377, forward strand.
ATGTCCTTAGGTTAGTTAGGTTTAAGTAGTTCTAAGTTCTAGGGGACTGATGACGACAGCAGTTAAGTCCCATAGTGCTCAGAGCCATTTGAACCATTTTAGACGAAGTCGAAAAATGATGTTCTAGTAAGTTTCCTATTTGATTACAATAAAATTTTATAACTACTTTGCGGATAATAATTGATTTACCCTCGTAGTTGAATTTAGGACCTTTAAATTTGATTGCTTTATCGCGTAACCGAAGTTTAAAAGATTGCTTTTAGCGCTCATGTGGATGATTCAAATGGTTCAAATGGCTCTGAGCACTATGGGACTTAACATCTGTGGTCATCAGTCCCCTAGAACTTAGAACTACTTAAACCTAACTAACCTAAGGACATCACACACATCCATGCCCGAGACAGGATTCGAACCTGCGACCGTAGCAGTCGCGCGGTTCCGGACTGAGCGCCTTAACCGCGAGACCACCGCGGCCGGCTCATGTGGATGACCTCACACTTTCCATTGTTTAGAGTCACTTGTCAATTTTCCTACCATACAGATATCTTTTCAAACTCGTTTTGCAATTTGTTTTGATCTTCTGATGACTTTACTAGACGATGGACGACAGCATTATACTCAAACAACCTAATCGCTTGTGTAGATAAAGAACAGCAGGGCGCCTATAACACTACCTTGGGGAACGCCGGAAATCACTTCTGTTTTACTTGATGAATTTCTGTCAGCTATTGCGAACTGTAACCTCCTCTGACAGTAAATCACGAATTCAGTCGCATAACTGAGACGATATGGCATAGGCACGCAATTCGATTACAGGCCGGTTGTTAGATACAGCCTTTTGGAAATCTAGAAATACGGAATCAACCTGAAATCCCTTGTCAATAGCACTCAACACTTTGCGTGAGTAAAGAGCTAGTTGTGTTTCACAAGAACGATGTTTCCCAAATCCGTGTTGACTTTTTGTCAGTAGACCATTCTCTTCGAGATAATTCATAATTTTCGAACGCAATATATGTTCCAAAATCCTGCTGCGTTTTGACGTCAATGATATGGACTTGTAATTTAGTGGCTTACTCCTAGTGCCTTTCTTCAAAATGGTTCCAATGGCTCCGAGCGCTATGGGACTTAACAGCTGAGGTCATCATTCCCCTAGAACTTAGAACTACTTAAACCTATCTAACCTAAGGACATCACACACATCCATGCCCGAGGCAGGATTCGAACTTGCGACCGTAGCGGTCGCGTGGTTCCAGACTGAAGCGCCTAGAACCGCTCGGTCACAACGGCTGGCAGTGCCTTTCTTGAATATTGATGTGACCCGTGCAACTTTCGAGTATTTGGGTACGACGGATCTTCGGTTGTATACGATTGTTAAGTATGGAGCTATTGCATCAGCATACTCTGAAAGAAAGTGATGGGTATACACTCAGGACCAGAAGATTACTTTTATTAAGTGATTTACGTTGCTTCACTACTCCGAGGATAGCTACTTCTAAGTTACTCATGTTGGCAGCTGTTCTTGATTCGAATTATCGAATATTTACTTCGTCTTTTTTGATGAAGCAATTCCGGGAGGCTTTGTTTACACTCTGCTGTCATCGATAGTATTTCTATTGCTATCGTGCAGAGAAGGCATTGACTGTGTCTTGCCGCTAGCATACTTTACATACGACCAGAATTTCTCTATATTTTCCGCCAGGTTTCGACACAAATTTCGTTGTGGAAACTACGAGGGCTATTCGGAAAGTAAGGAACGATAGGTCGCGAAATGCAAACCACAGTGAAAATAAAAACTGTTTTATTTGCAACAGTTAGCTACAACTTCTAGCTACTTACCTCCATAGTCGCCGATCTGACTTAGACGTTTGTCGTAGCGTTGTACCAACTTTCCAATACCCTCGTTATAGAAGGCAGCCGCCAGTGCTCTCCGCAATTCTCTACGCTGGCCTACAGCTCGTATACTGTGCCAAAATGTTGTCTTCATAGCCAGTGGTTCATGTGAGCAGAGATTTAAAGGTGGCTACACTGAGTCACAGCGCCAGAGATTGCGCCAAAGAGTATTTTTCCGCCGCCTCCACTGGTGCAGTAGCAGTTCAAAGGTTGCCGTGGGCAGTGCTTGTTGAGAGGATGTCGATAGCAGTACTAGTTGAGGGCATGTCGTGTGCAGTTGTTCTGTTGAGCGAGACAGCAGATACTGTTCGATTGGGAATGTTGTAATGATCACAGTGTATTTTTCGTCAATATATATGAAGGCAACAAAAAATTTTTTTATTTCAAATTTGCTAAATAACAGTGCCTCTTGGTCACAGGTTCAGTCAACAAAGCATCTGGCTTGTGTTCATGTATTAGACTGTAAATCTGGTTTCTATATGCAATTATAGTATTCCTGATTTTTTAATTACTTAATTGTAAATGGTGTTTAAAATATCTTGTCGTATTGAGGAAGAACCGTGCCAGATGTGTACGTTGAATCACACTTCCACACACAGAACAGTTACACTTGTGCTTTGTTGTTTCATAGCTTTTATAGTTGCTGGGAACTTAATTAATCAATTGTGTTAACGGAAATTTCCTTTCATTCTTTATTGTTATTCTATGCAGTCAGATTGCGTACTAATACTAGTCAGGGCCCACCGGTTACGAGACTTCATAACCTGACATACAGCTACTAAAATTATTTGCATTTATATAATTAAGCCCCCATGCATGTGGCGACTCTGCCAGGATCGTCCCTTGGAATTCTTTTGATAGTAAAAATAGCGGACAGTAGTATTGTTGTAGTAATTTGTAGTTTAGTAATTGTAGTCTATATTGCATGTGTAGATTTGGTAATTGAACATTTGTAGTTGTCTTGTCATTCTTCTAACGGTGTTTTTGCAGAATTTAATTTTTGATGTCATGTATACTGGTTTGACAATTTTGTGCAATTGTGAAGATTTCAATTGTCCGTTAGGCATGTTTGTCAGGAAGCATTTCGTGTGAATGGTATTGTTGGTAATAAAGTGTTATATTGTGTGTAATTTTCGTATAGTGATGAGTTTTGTATGTTTTGTAAATGATTACACGATCGATGAAAAAGGCAAAAATGATGTACAGTCAGAATGACGAAATTGTTAACATGGCGAAATCGCCAACACAGGTGAACGGTATGATGAATAATGAAGTAGAAAACAATTTAATAAGCCGGGAAAATAGTTTGGAACCAGTTGAAAATTCTTCACAATCGGAAAATTTTCAGAATATGAGATTAACCACAGAAGATTCTGAAATAGTATCGAAAACAGATAGCTGTACGGCTATGACGAAGGAAGTTAGTTTTACGGGAAATGTTAGGGGCGAAAAGAATTTTGAACCAGTTAATACGGAGCAGTTGATGGGTGCTATATTAAATTTGGGATCACGGATGAGAACAATGGAAACACAGACTCACTGGGAGCACAGTTAGGATCTGAATTAAAAACAGTGGCAACACCGTTAGAAACTGCTGTGGGAACATTGGCAACACGGTTAGACTCACAAATAGGAACAATTAAAACAGAGATGGAAACAATGGAAACACGGTTAGACTCATGAATAGGGACATGTTTGAAAAACATGAAAGATGAATTAAAGAAAGAAATTAGAGAAGAACTACAACCGATTTTGAATGCTCACAATAATAGATTAATTTCAATAGAAATCAGACAAAAGGAACTGGATAGAGAACAGGCAGAAAGAGATCGCGTGATAGTACAAAAATTTTCAGAGTTAAATTTACAACGTGCACACAATAAGGAAGAAATATTTGAAATAAGCGAGGAATCCGTACCAAATGACAGAATAAATAACCTAACACAACAATATGCACTGTTAACTACTAAATGTGTCAATACTGAAACCCGAGTCGCGACACTTACGGAAGACGTAAATAAACAGAAAGAACAAATAGGTGACTTATTGGAAAGAGTTGAGGAGATTTCAGATAAATTGACAAATCTTAGTTTAAATGGGGACGGAGATTCAGATGATACAGCTTCATTGCCTTTTGCAGAAACAGAAGAGTACCAGAATATAAATAAACATGTTGAAAATCAGGGAAAATTTAATGATCGCGTTAAAAGGGAATTTGAGGCGTTACGAAAGCAAGTCAAACAAATTGAAAGCGAAATCATAGGAAAAGACAGTAGAAGAAATTTAAAATCACAGATAGCAGCGGGTTATGAAGAAAATAATTTCTTTCATTTACGAGACGCAACAAGAGCGCGCCAGGCGCGCGAACTTGACAATCGACATTCGGACTGGGACAGACGCAGTAGGCCTTTGTCGCCACGAGGCGAAAACTTTGACTATAAACACTGTTTAACTGTTCGGAAATTTAAAATCTTTCGCAATTCTAAGAATGACATACATCCATGTTCATGGTTGGATCAATTTATGTACGCACTTCCAACAAATTGGCCACTAAGTCACAAACTGGAATTTACGTGCGGCTATTTAAGTCCTCAGGGGATTCGCTACACTAAGTGAATATGTGCCGTAGCGTGCACAGGTCCCCGAGCTGTAGTGGTGCTATTTCCCTTTTAGTTTTCTGCACCGCTGCCTACTCTTTTACTATTCTTTGTATCTATCAAAACAACTCTTCAAATATCAATCTATCTAGAGAGTCGGTAAAGAATAACCGGATATGACGATTTTACCCAAAAGTGATTTCGGTTCAAATGGTTCAAATGGCACTGAGCACTATGGGACTTAACATCTGTGGTCATCAGTCCCCTAGAACTTAGAACTACTTAAACCTAACTAATCTAAGGACATCACACACATCCATGCCTGAGGCAGGATTCGAACCTGCGACCGTAGCAGTCGCGCGGTTCCGAACTGCGCGCCTAGAACCGCGAGACCACCGCGGCCGGCAAGTGATTTCCGAAATTACCGCTTGGACTTACTGTATCTTCAGCAGCATTCATTCGTGGTTTAAACGAAATTTAACCTGTTTATCTTCGTGACAATATTAATTCATATGTTTACGTTATTCTTATTGCTAAACGTTCTTGGAGTGAGCATAACAAAATTTTGGATTCATTATTACGTATTTTTGCAAGAGTTGGCATTACAGTGAACTTGGAAAAATCTGAATTTGGTCGTTCTCAGGTGAAATTTCTTGGTCATATTATTTCTACAGAAGGTATTCTTCCTGATCCAGAGAAACTAGACGCTATTCGTAATTATGCTGTTCCTAATACAAAACGTGATGTTCGTAGTTTCCTTGGCGTCTGTAATTTTCTTAGACGCTTTGTTAGATTGGACAATTTGGCCACACCTCGTTTATGTGAACTATCTGGAAAGAATTCTAATTGGTGTTGGGATGAGGAAACTCAATCAGAATTTGAACAACTTCGTTATGCTTTAGTTGCTGCTCCACTTCTTTCACATCTGGATTTATCTAAAGATTTTTGTTTGGCGACGGACTCATCATACAAAGGCCTAGCTGCACACCTATTTCAAGAGATAGAAGAAAACGGCGTTGTAGTACAGAAAACTATTGCATTTGGAAGTTGTGTTCCCTCTATATCAGAAAAGAATTATTCGATTACGGAACTTGAGGCTTTGGCTGTTGTATGGGCTTTCAAAAAATTTCGCATATTTTTGTATGGCAGACATACTAAGGTTTACACCGATCATCGAGCTCTGGAATTTCTTATGTCAACAAAATCAACACATGGAAGATTGTCACGATGGTCGCTGTATCTACAGCAATTTGATTTTAGTGTTGTTTACATACAGGGTTCTTCAAATATTATTGCTGATGCTTTATCACGTGCACCTATGGGTTTGAAACAAAGTGCTGAGAGGACTGCAAAGAAAACAATTATTGTTTGATGTATATTCAAGATGTTGCGTTTGAAAATTTTATTTCGTCTTCGCTCCAGGACATCGCTAAGGAGCAAAACAAGGATCCAATCAGGAAGGACATTAAGGAGAAGTGGAGAAGAAAGGAAAGCGTAGCGATTAGACAGTATTACTTAGTTCACGATGATATTCTTTTTAAACGAAAATCGGTCGACAACTCTGTTTGGTTAGTTTGCATTCCTGATGAGTGGGTTAATAAATTTATTTGTTATACACATTTCAGTTATGCACACTTTGGTCCCAGAAAATGCTTTCATAAATTACGATAAAATTGCTACTTCAGTAATATGGAAAAATGTATTCGATCTGTTCTTGCCAAATGCAAATTATGTCAAAAGGCTAAGCCGCCAACAGTTTCTCACAGAGCACTGTTGTTTCCTATCATTCCAGCGAAATTAAAGGAGATGGCTGCAGTCGATTTGTTCGGTCCAGTGGTTCGTTCTACTAATGGTTTTGCGTACATTTTGGTAGGAGTGGAATTGACATCAAAATATGTGTGTTTTACACCTTTGCGTAAAGCAACAGCTCGTTCAGTATCTAATGCTTTCATCAAACATTTTCTGAAAGAAGTGGGTCATGTTGATAAAGTTATATCAGATAATGGATCACAGTTTCTCTCTAAAATTTGGCTTCAAACTCTACGGCGTCGTAATATTAAACCAATTTTCATTTCACTTTTTCACCCTCAATCTAACGCTTCAGAGAGATGGATGAAAGAAATCAATAAATTGTGTCGACTTTATTGTCATTAGAATCACATAACGTGGGATCAGTATCTTCATATTTTTCAAAACATTCTGAATGAACTCCCTAACTATTCAACTTCTTTACCGCTTATATTGATATTAAAAAATAAAGTACCGACAAATCGCATTTCTGAAATCGTTCCTTTTCCGCCTTCACGGAAACTGCGGCATTCTGAAGTTGTCAACCTGGCTCTACAAAATATTGCATCTGCGCCTGCTAGAAGAGAGAAATCAGCTAAACGTCCTGGTCGTTTAAAAACCTTGTCAGTTGGTCAAAAGGTGTTAATTAAGTCTCATCGTTTGTCTCACAAAGGAAAAGGCTTGTGTCGCAAATTTTTTCTGCTTTATAACGGTCCATATAGAGTTCGCAAATTTATTCATGATAACACTGTCGAAGTAGAAACTCTTAAATCTCGGCGCTTTATGGGAATTCATCATATATCGAATGCTAAAATTTTTGTGGAATGACATACTTTTGAGAAACTAACAGTTATACGTAAACACGCAGAGAATACAAAGATACCGCGCCGTGTTCCGGCGGCGGCACATACTCAAAGCAACAGTCAAGTCTGCGCGCCGCACAAGGCAGTCGTTGACCACAAACAATTACTTCCTACGTCACGCGTACCTACAGCTGATCGAGCGCTTAGTGCGAATGCACTGACAGCCGTAAACAAATACACAGTCTAATTTCTCTGATTAAATTCAGTATAAAGCTATAGTGACTTGATAAATTATGTTATTAACGTTCAGTTTTTTTCAGGATACAGTTGTATAAAATATTTGAGAACTTCAGGTAAATTCTGTGTGTGTCCGACGTTAAGACGACTTGCTATCGAGAAAATTTCAGGAAGAATGTAATTTCGAAAGTAATAAACTAAAGAGGTAACTATTAAATGAGTTTATTTTCAGGTACCATATTTCCACTTAGGTACGTACTTTAGACGTAATTTGCTGCTCGCGGTTACGTGATTTATACTTTGTGTTAAGTGATTTTGACAATGATTGATTAATGAACATGGTTGTTACTTATGTATATTACGCATCGCTTGGCTGCTATGCTTTTTCACTGATGTCACATTTTTCTATTATGTGTCTGCTGTGCTTATTTATTTAAATTATAATTGTCACCTGATTAGTTGTACTGATTTGGTTATGTATGTCAGTTATACTTTGTGATTTATCTGCTTGCGCCTTCATGTTTACTTATTATGATTACATATGAACATTTATTTGTTTATGCTGAGATGATGCTAATGACCTGTTTATTATGTAAGATATATATTTGCTGCTTTGCGTATGGATTGCATATTTACACATTTCTGTTTTGTTGTCATAAGTACTCTTTAATTTGGTGTATAGAAATGCTGATATACGGTGTACAAATTTGGAGTTTAGGTCACACTGTGGTATTAATTATAAATTGATCGCTTGGCAGAGCCTCGTTATAGGGATTATGCTACATCCACTTGTTAACATTCTGTTCTCTACTGGTATATTTACTCGCTATTGCATGTTTTGCTTACGCTCAGTGCCTTATATTTTAAGATAAGAAAATGAACTGCTATAATTTTACGAACGACTTTGGTACAAGAAACTTCATTGAAGTCACATGAGCTGGAGGTTTTATGGAAGCTGTAAAAATTTATGCTAATTGGAAGGGAGCTAACGACATGACATACCAACACTAGGTTTAGACCATTGACAGTTATTACACTGCATTCTTCGTGAGCAATTGAAATAGCAAGTGACACTTGACACAAGAAATACTCCACATATTTGCTTCTGTTTTACTATGATTCTTGAAGTGGTGTTCACACTGTGAAAAATTATGATCATTCCCACTCCGAACTCGTACTTACTTACTGAAAGTTATTCAAACTAAAGGCTGTTAGAGGTCATGTATGCATTTCTTTTATTTAATGATGGACAAGGTAACCAAAATGTATTTTATAATTCATAATGAGTAGAAGATTTGGGTCAGATGGATTACACAGAGGTTGTGTGTGGACATTGTGTCTTCGGGTTGTATGGGATGATAAATTCAAGTTTGCACTAGGATTTTATCTGTACTTGTTCGAGGAGACTGACTACAGGAAAGAGTTGTTATGGAAGTGAAATGATATTGGCGATAAGGTTTATATGTATCGACGTATTGAAGAGGTATTATTGAGGTATTGAGATTGTGTGAAGTTGATGATTATTGGAGTTTTGGTGGACAAGAGGTAAGGTAAATGATATTGATGATAAGGTTTATATGTATTGATGTAAGAGGTATTATTGAAGTATTAAGATTATGTAATGCTGATGATTATTGAAGTTTTGGTGGATAAGAGGTAAAGTGAGGGAGGAACATTTTTTTGTTTTTTTGTTTATATGGAACAAGGAGGATGAAGATGGCAGACTAGAACACTCAAGTAGAAGGAAGATTGTCTACACACGCACTTTGTTAAATCAATAAGCAGTATAGACTTTTTTTTGGAGGGAGGAAGTATTTGCATATCTTGGCACACTGATAGTTGTTCAGCAACCGTACATTTGATTTGGCTTGGCAAACATTGGTGTTGACATGATGACTATGACGTTGACTAACTATTATTGACAGTTATACACTGCTGCTACTACTACTTGATACACATGTTGAACATCAAATTTTGACAGAATTGCATTTACACAGTTAACACTATTCAGTTACACAGTAGTACTTAATGTGGATGAAAGATGAGTGAGTGTGTTTTCCTTTCCTAATACCCAATAATTGGTACCGACCTATCCCCTAAATATTATCTTACTTGTTTGTTGTGGCTTGCACTGACATCCATAAATATTATAGGTTTACTGTTATTTGTGTATTTGTGATAGTTAATATGACAATTATATGATATCATTTGTGTGTTTATTATAATTTGTATGTTTAGTGTAAGAGCATTGATAATAATTTTGTAAAAGCAATTGTGTGTGTATTCAAACTGTTGTACGTGCTTGCACGTATTCAACATTGCTGGGTGCCACTTGGAAATGTATAATTTCTGCTGATAAACTCTGATGAACTGTCTGATTAGTGAAAGTGAATATTATGGACTGTTACCTGCACTTGTTCAACATGATGGGTGCCACTTGTAAATGTTTAATTTATGCTGATAAACTCTGATGAACTGTCTGATTAGTGATAGTGAATATTATGGACTGTTACCTGCACTTGTTCAACATGATGGGTGCCACTTGCAAATGTTCAATTTCTGCTGATAAACTCTGATGAACTGTCTGATTAGTGATAGTGAATATTATGGACTGTTACCTGCACTTATTCAACATGATGGGTGCCACTTGGAAATGTTTAAACTCTGATGAACTGTCTGATTAGTGATAGTGAATATTATGGACTGTTACCTGCACCAGTTCAACATTGCTGGGTGCCACTGATGGAACTGCTTCTACTGAGATAATGTCACTTCTTGGTGTCTGCACCTGTTCAACATTGCTGGGTGCCACTGATGGAGCTGCTTCTACTGAAATGATGTCACTTGTTGGTGTCTGCACCTGTTCAACATTGCTGAGTGCCACTGTTGGAGCTGTTTAAATACTGCTGATGAAATGTTATGAGACTGCTATTTGCACCTGTTGACCATTGCTGGGTGCTACTGTTGGAGCTGTCAACTACTCTGTGGAGTGCTACTTGTTTATTGAACTATTGAAAAGATTTTATGTGAATATTTGTATAAACTGATTTTTTGTGTATTTACTGTTTATGAAATGTTATGAGACTCTTACCTACACCTATTCGTCATTGCTGGTGCCATTGCTTGAATGATACTTGTGTAAACTATTATGTAAATCACATGTATGCAAGCATTTGTATTCCTTACTGTATTTTATATATTAGGTTATTGAAGAGTCAGTGAAAAGCCAAAATTAGTTATTTTTTATTTATCTTTTATTTTTGTCTGTATTTGTTTGGACGAATTTGGTGGTATTTTCAGCACCAGTGCTGGCAAAAATACCATCAAATTCTAGCCCGTGGAGGAGGGGCATATGAAAGGTGGCTACACTGAGTCACAGCGCCACAGATTGCGCCAAAGAGTATTTTTCCGCCGCCTCCACTGGGGCAGTAGTAGTTCAAAGGTTGCTGTGGGCAGTGCTTGTTGATAGCAGTACTAGTTGAGGGCATGTCGTGTGCAGTTGTTCTGTTGAGCGAGACAGCAGATGCTGTTCGATTGGGGATGTTGTAATGATCGCAGTGTATTTTTCGTCAATATATATGAAGGTAACAAAAAAATTTTTTATTTCAAATTTCCTAAGTAACAATGCCTCTTGGTCACAGGTTCAGTCAACAAAGCATCTGGCTTGTGTTAATCTATTAGACTGTAATTCTGGTTTCTATATGCTGTTATAGTATTTCTGGTTTTTTTTATTACTTAATTGTAAATGTTGTTTAAATTATCTTGTCGTACTGAGGAAGAACCGTGCCAGATGTGTACGTTGGATCACACTTCCACACACAGAACAGTTACACTTGTGCTTTGTTGTTTCGTAGCTTTTATAGTTGCAGGGGACTTAATTAATCAATTGTGTTAACGGAAATTTCCTTTCATTCTTTGTTGTTATTTTATGCAGTCAGATTGCGTACTAATACTGGTCAGGGCCAACCGGTTACGAGACTTCGTAACCGGACATACAGCTACTAAAATTATTTGCATTTATATAATTAAGCCCCCATGCAAGATGAAACTCAGTGGGAGACAATTACGGGCTGTAGTGAGGGTAATCAAACATTTCCAATTGAAAACGATGCAGGAGCATCTTCATTGCCCCTGCTGAATGCGGCTGAGAATTGTCTTGAAGAAGAAAACGCACGACAGTTATGTAATGTTGGCTGCATCGCTTCAGGCAAAATTTCTCACCAGGCCCTCGTACTTGGTGGGAGACACTGTTGTTCTAGGTATCTTTATGTGCTCCCTGTGTGCTCAGCACTAAAAAGAACGAAGTAACGCGATCGACGGGCATACTAGAGGCACTGCCCAACACACCTGCGCAAAACTTCATCGGACTTTCACTGTTGTTTCCATTTCGCGACCGATAGTTCCTTACTTTCCGAATAATCCTCCTATTACAAGCCTCTCGCATTGAAGTCCGCGCTAAATCTCGAGCTTCTATAAAAGATCGCCAATCTTGGGGAGTTTGCGTTTGTTTAAATTTGGCACGCTTTTTTCGTTGTTCCTGCAGCACTATTCTAACGCTCCCTGGGAGCACCCCGGAGTTACTTTTACGTCTGAAGACTACTCTCTGTCCATAATTACGTGCTGTGTTCTGCTTGCTAGAAACTCTTCAGCCCAATCACACAGTTTGTCTGATATTCTGTACGGTATTATTTTCTTCATTAGGTGGCAGTAAGGAAACGTGTCGAATGCCTTCCGGAAGAGAAGGAACACGGAATCTACCTGGGCGCCTGTATTTACTTGGTCATGCATTGTTGACTACAGTACTACAAGTTCAGCTGTTTCCTCGAGAGACTACTGTGTTGATTGAGCGACGGCGGTGCACGTTCCATCTCGCGTTGTCTTAAGACGCATGGGGACTTCTAAGACAGCCTGCAAAAAGCAATCAGAAAACCGCGGAAAATCTAAATAAGGGCGGACAGATAGGAAACCGAACCTCAGGTCTTCACAGCGCGAGTCCAGAGACTTAGTCATTGCGCCACCTCGTTCACTTTTAGAAACGGAAGCGAGTCCGAGGGCATGTACAATAAACAGTACTTGTTCTCCAGTAGATATCGAGTACGGGAGTGAAAAGGAAATGATATTTTAAGCATGTTTATTATTCGTATGACGAAATATGAGTATGGAAGGTTGTAAGCAGAAGAACCTTCATATGGCAGATTTGCGTGTTAAAGACGTAATAGAGAAACGCGCTCTGCAATTCACCTAGTCGGTTTGTGCTTTTTTGGCAACAGGTGGAAATGAAACCCGCCTAATTCGCACCGGTGTGCGGCAGCTTTCAAAGAAAAACTGCTAAGTGGCCCTTACACGCCTACGGCAGCCAGGAAGAGAAACCACACTGGCACCGGTGGAAAGTCTCCAGACAGCTGCTTACGAGTGGAACCAGCTTCGCGGTGCTCCGCTTCCAGGAACGGACAAAAACGTAACCAGTTGTGCGCATGATCAGAGAGCGCTGCAGTCGTGGGACAGCTTACCCTGTAGCAGGAACAGAACTCTCTCATCTCTGTTCATGCTGGTTAGGTTAATGCTGGCATTCAGTGTCTGACAGATTTTTTTGTCATTACAGGACACTGCTCAACCCATCGGATGTAGCTAGCTGTGCAGCAACGCATAAGCTACTCGTTGTGAGTATCTCGCAGGTAGCTCACCGTATTCGCAAGTGGGTTGGATTGAGCGAGTTCCGTTTTTTAAGTGATCCGTCGTTTTCATTCGCGATAGCTGGTCATGATTATGGTTCAAATGGCTCTGTGCACTATGGGACTTAATCTCTGAGGTCATCAGTCCCCTAGAACTTAGAACTACTTAAACCTAACTAACCTAAGGACATCACACACATCCATGCCCGAGGCAGGATTCGAATCTACAACCGTAGTGGTCGCGCGGTTCCAGGCTGTAGCGACTAGAACCGCTCGGCCACCACGGCCGGCTCATGATTATGCAACGCGTCTCAAACGTGCATTTTTAGCTACTTTATTCCTTACAGATGGCCCTGACATTTATTTTTTGTTATTCACATGGAGGGAGCTGGTGCTACAGACATATGCTGTACGTTGTTTTGAAGCCGGTGCTGCCATGTTAGATGTCGCACAACATTAGCAGACTATTGTTTACATGGAGACAGTTTACTACTGCATTTCTTCGTAATCTCTGTCGTGTGCACGCGAGAGTTGTTTTAAATAGTAAATATTACAGCGCTTGCGATGGTAACGTAGTGCCGGGAAGGCGTGCTCAAACGTTTTTCTGGTCTTAAATGCCTATTTGATCCAGTGGGTCTGCATTTGGCCTCGTAATTGTGACTTATGTTTTGTTCATATATTTCAGACAACCAAGAAGAGAAATATGTGATGTGGAAAGTATGCGTAAATAATCCATTTAAAACCTCTTTCGCTGTATTTGCGTCGACATCTGACGAAGCTAGAGCTCCGAAAGCAGTGCTTGTTTACGTACTGGTGCTGATTCTTCTCGTTACATTTTCAACTTTCATATCATACACCCTACCTGCATTTTAACTCTCCCTCGCTCCCTCTGGCGCTGTTTGTTCGACTTGGAATTAGTGTTTACAGCATCTATGTTTCTCTTGCCTTGTGGTTTTAGGCTGGGGGTTTTAGTGTATTGCAGAGTGGCTGGCTCCTCCTATTTTTGTTCTTGCCATCAGCCCAGCCAAGGCCATCTGCTATATTGTTTTAAAACCTTTTACCGCTTCCCCCCCCCCCCCCCCCCCCCCCCCTCGTTTAGTTAATGTTTTCAATTTTGGCTTGAAACTTTTGTTTCCTACTTCAGTATGGTTACACACATAGTTTTACATATTTTGTTCCTTCCCCAGATTTCAAGCGCTAGGATTCTTTTGCGGTATGGTTTTAATCTAAGGCCTGTGTGACTAAGGAAAAAGGAACTGATAATCATGCAGTTTAGTCCCTTTAATCTCCAACCAACCAATGTTCACGTTTGTAAAAAAACCTATTTTCTTTGTTAGCCTGTAAATGTGTGCAGTGAGGGCCGGCCGCTGGTGGCCGAGCGGTTCTGGCGCTACAGTTTGGAACCGCGCGACCGCTACGGTCGCAGGTTCGAATCCTGCCTCGGGCATGGATGTGTGTGTTGTCCTTAGGTTAGTTAGGTTTAAGTAGTTCTAAGTTCTAGGGGACTTATGACCTCAGCAGTTGAGTCCCATGGTGCTCAGAGCCATTTTGTGCAGTGAGGAAAGAAGTAAACAAGGCATTCTACCTTGACTTTTAGATGTCAAAGTGGAAGATTCTTGAAACGTCGAAGGAATAGAACTGCATGCAGGCGTACCTAGAAGTAGAACTATTTTCTTGTTTTATCCGACTGTCAGTACGTTATTGTCATTGTAGTTCACACGTCTCACTTTGAAATCTTACATCTGAAGTGTCGTTCAGTACGTGGCCAGTAATAGCAAAGAACGCTACTCATTTTTGAAAGCATGTTTCAGTAATTTGTAATTTAATAAATGACACCCACAGGCAGTTCGGATCGTATTAATGAGCATTTAACCTGATACCGCTTATATTCGAGCGAAAGACCGCATCTTGAATAAAGAAATGTTCTCAATAGTGTAGACCTTGTAAAACGGATATTTTATTTCAACAAGTATGTAACTCATTTTCAGTACTTATATTCTAACCCATGTAACACGTACAAGCTTCTTAAACAGATATTTACTTTAATAAAGATTTAATTAATAACGTGAACTTTCACACTAAATTTATTTGTCTTGTTTGACAGTCGCCTATATGCATCATGTCCCAGAATATTTCTTACCAGCACATCTCTGTCAGTTTTTCCGGAATAACCTGCTTGATTTTACTTTTGGTAAACTGGCTGATTTGGGGGAAGGACCAAACAGCAAGGTTATCTATCCCATCGGAGTAGGGAAGAAAGCGGTCGTACCTTTTCAAAGATTCCATTCCGACATTTGCCTAAATCAGACTGGCCGGACGCGGTTTTGAACCGTCGCCCTCCCGAATGCGAGTCCAATGTGCTAACCACTCTGGCACCTCGCTCGGTGATTTTACTTTTATTACGTGTAATGAGACTAGGATGCCCTGCAACTATAGTTCAAATGTTCAAATGTGTGTGAAATCTTATGGGACTTAACTGTTAACGTCAACAGTCCCTAAGCTTACACACTACTTAACCTAAATTAACCTAAGGACAAACACACGCACCCATGCCCAAGGGAAGACTCGAACCTCTGCAACTATTGCTTTTATTTGTTATTCATCCATTATACAGGAGATCAAGATTGGTACAATGTAGTCGTCAGATAGGACTGTGAGCATACTGTGCATAATAAGAAATGATATGCATATGTGAAGGGTGCACGCGAATAACGATCAAGGTCCATCAATGTTTGAAATTTAGTTAGTAGTGCCATTTCATAGAGGAATAAAAGTATTATAATGTGACAGAGCTTGTTTCTTGTAAAAACGATCAACTTGCTCGAAAACCTGGGCTAAAGTTTTGATGTTCTTGAGAGAAACGATCATCGTCTACTCGGTGCTGAGGAAGAACAATCGCGATCAATTTTCTACTTAGTTTTCTTCTCGTCTTGTGTTTCATCTTATAACGCTGTAGCTTCAAGTTACTGGCTTTCCAACAATACTTTCCAGCGACTCAACAGTTGTAAATGAAGTTCGAACTGTTAATATTGTTTACTAATAAAGCAAAGACCGATGTAAAATTGCTCCACGTTATGTTATCCAAAGTAGGCTGGAAAATGAGTTTTTATTGGTAAGCTGATGAGAAACGCGCGTGCGTTATTGTAATCGAGATAGTGCATAAAGTTGTTTCTTAGGTGGAATGAAAACATCAGAAATGTCAGAGAATGAAGATGAAAATTGGGGAATATTTCCGATTCTTCAGAAATATTACGAGCAATCAGTCACGTTACAAGTGACGATTTAAGTGCTTACGATTGACATGTTTTCGGAATGTTCCGTTTACAGAAAAGAATATGTTAATGAAGGAACTGAATCAGATGGTTTCCTATGATAAATAGAACTCACGTGGCTGGACATTTCAGTGTTATCCTGTGGTGCGATGAATACGAAAGAAAGGTTCTCATGAAGCCGCAGGTCAAGTTTTTTTCCTATGCCTATAAGGTGTTCAATAAGAGACGGACAAATACAGGATGTACATGTATATCAACCAGAATTCTTGGTATTGCATGGCATCATCAACAGACGTCTTACTACTTTTAAAAAGACATTGGCTACTACAAGGAAAGCACATTTGGAGACCAGAGGAAAAGATAACGCTACACCAAACAAACTTAAAGGAAAAACCGAGAAACAATATGTAAAGGGCATCAACAAATACAGTCAGTGAGAGGGTGCCTCAAATCGCATTACAGCATTCATGATAGCAAACGGTTATATTAACCAGAAGAACTTAATATGTGTAAGTTACACGCGTTACATCCACAGAAAAATCCTACAATCCCTGTGTCATACGAATTATATCGACTAATTTTTGTGACTAACTTCAACATAAGTTTTGGATACTCCAGAAATAACACCTGTTCTGCGTGTGACAAGTTTAAAGCCGACTGTTCTAAATTTTATTTACAGATAAACAACGAGAAAGATGCAGCTCAGATACGAACTTTGAATATGCAGAAACAACATCTAACTGCTTAAAACGAAATGCCTAAGAAGAGAGCAGACAAGTTTTACGAAATTAAACGTTCTGAACGTCTGAAATGCGAAAGATCTGTGATTACGAAAGACATCTGTATGGGTACCAGAAGAATGTTCCGCTTCCTAATATTTAAATCAATGAAACTTATTACTGCAGGCAGCTATAATTCAATATCCATTTACTTTCTACCAGGAAATATGTGTTTTTAGGCATGTGACGAGACACTTTCCAACAAGGGCCTGATAAGTGTGTTCAACGTTCTGGTACTTCTGTTGGAAATTTTACGTGACTCTGTGCGTGAACTCGTTGTGTTCTGTGATACCTCTTCTGGACAGAGTAACAACAATCGAAGGCAATGTTTTCGGCCAACTAAGATGGCAGACGTCGGCTTCGAGTTTTTTTATGTCATGTCAACTCTTCTTACTTTTACTTCCGTGGCATGTCAGATTTGTTTTGTTCTATTTTGCGCATGTCAGAGTAACATTTTTTTCTTTTGCTCTATTGTCTTTTGTTCTTGTGTTTTATTTTCGGAATAACTTCCTTTCCATTAGTGATGAATTCAGAGAGTGAATTGATGGATATGCACTACTTGTATGGCTTAGCAGAGGGGAATGCATTAGTAGGACGTCAGTTTCATGGAGAAAGGTCGCCTCGAAGGCAGTTACCTTGTGTAAAAACTTTTGCGCAACTCAGTCATCGGTTTTGAGACCCTGGCACATTTGAAAGGAGAGTTTCAGATGTTGGGAATTGGGAGACTTCCAATTTTGTAGACGTACATTGTTAAATGTATCACATTCAACATTGCCATCAAAACGAAGCTTTTTCGACCCATGTTCATATGGGCTTTTGTAAAATATCCGTGCTTTTATGGACACCAGCTTACAAATAACCTATATTTATCCATTTTCTGTGTCGTAAATACACTCCTGGAAATGGAAAAAAGAACACATTGACACCGGTGTGTCAGACCCACCATACTTGCTCCGGACACTGCGAGAGGGCTGTACAAGCAATGATCACACGCACGGCACAGCGGACACACCAGGAACCGCGGTGTTGGCCGTCGAATGGCGCTAGCTGCGCAGCATTTGTGCACCGCCGCCGTCAGTGTCAGCCAGTTTGCCGTGGCATACGGAGCTCCATCGCAGTCTTTAACACTGGTAGCATGCCGCGACAGCGTGGACGTGAACCGTATGCGCAGTTGACGGACTTTGAGCGAGGGCGTATAGTGGGCATGCGGGAGGCCGGGTGGACGTACCGCCGAATTGCTCAACACGTGGGGCGTGAGGTCTCCACAGTACATCGATGTTGTCGCCAGTGGTCGGCGGAAGGTGCACGTGCCCGTCGACCTGGGACCGGACCGCAGCGACGCACGGATGCACGCCAAGACCGTAGGATCCTACGCAGTGCCGTAGGGGACCGCACCGCCACTTCCCAGCAAATTAGGGACACTGTTGCTCCTGGGGTATCGGCGAGGACCATTCGCAACCGTCTCCATGAAGCTGGGCTACGGTCCCGCACACCGTTAGGCCGTCTTCCGCTCACACGCCAACATCGTGCAGCCCGCCTCCAGTGGTGTCGCGACAGGCGTGAATGGAGGGACGAATGGAGACGTGTCGTCTTCAGCGACGAGAGTCGCTTCTGCCTTGGTGCCAATGATGGTCGTATGCGTGTTTGGCGCCGTGCAGGTGAGCGCCACAATCAGGACTGCATACGACCGAGGCACACAGGGCCAACACCCGGCATCATGGTGTGGGGAGCGATCTCCTACACTGGCCGTACACCACTGGTGATCGTCGAGGGGACACTGAATAGTGCACGGTACATCCAAACCGTCATCGAACCCATCGTTCTACCATTCCTAGACCGGCAAGGGAACTTGCTGTTCCAACAGGACAATGCACGTCCGCATGTATCCCGTGCCACCCAACGTGCTCTAGAAGGTGTAAGTCAACTACCCTGGCCAGCAAGATCTCCGGATCTGTCCCCCATTGAGCATGTTTGGTACTGGATGAAGCGTCGTCTCACGCGGTCTGCACGTCCAGCACGAACGCTGGTCCAACTGAGGCGCCAGGTGGAAATGGCATGGCAAGCCGTTCCACAGGACTACATCCAGCATCTCTACGATCGTCCCCATGGGAGAATAGCAGCCTGCATTGCTGCGAAAGGTGGATATACACTGTACTAGTGCCGACATTGTGCCAGCTCTGTTGCCTGTGTCTATGTGCCTGTGGTTCTGTCAGTGTGATCATGTGATGTATCTGACCCCAGGAATGTGTCAATAAAGTTTCCCCTTCCTGGGACAATGAATTCACGGTGTTCTTATTTCAATTTCCAGGAGTGTATGAGTCAGATAACAACGCAAGATGATTCCTACGCTATGTAGCGCTGCCAAAAATGTGCATCTAGGCATCTGTCTAAGCAATATACGAGGAGCATTTAAGAAATAACGCAACACATTTTTTTCTGATAGCAGGTTGGTTTTATTAGCCATTATTTTGGCCACAGAACCTTATTTTTCAAAATAATCCCAGTGCAACGCGACAGCCACCTCACTTTGCCAGCTTGTATTCCTGCACGGTATTCCTCTACTGGTCGACGTCGGTGCTGACTTATCGCTGCAACAATAACCTCCCCGTCATCCACTTACTGCTTTTGACTCCTTCATTGGGCCAAACAGACGGACGACGCGGGATACGGGCTGTAGGGTGGGTGAGGTAGAACAGTCTAATGAAGTTTTGTGGGCTCCTCTCGTGTGAGGGCTTGCTTTGTAAGCTACCGCTTCTGTTTTGCTATTTTCTGCTGTTGGGTAAGCCTGCGAGCCGAACGTATAAGTGAAAAATTTTGCACAACGGATTTTATAACGCTAATTTGTCGCCCTGACACTTATACGCTGTCCAGAAGGGTAAGCTTTTCCTCTGCTCTATATGTGCCGTCAACTAGTCGTATGCAAATCTGGTTGGTTTCTAACCTTATCCTCAGTATATACTAGAATGTTCAGATGTGCTGACCTACAAACACTGCCTCCACCAGGTGGTTGCAAATATGAAATACACAAATAAGGAGATAATAAAATGACAAAGGAAAGTACTAGCTATGAAATGATACACTCAGTAGTGTTAAATTCTTTACTCTTCTGTAATTTACTCTATACAAGATTACACAGTACGAGCAACATTTTAGTTCTACCTATTCACATTTGGTAATCGCTCTGTCTGGCACTGTCCTGTGATATATTCGCGGTCGTTAATTCGAGCGCGGAATACTGACATCAGCTATGGCAATTTCAGTAATATTTAGAACTACACTCGCGACTAGCAACGTGAAGCCTCAGCATAGAACGAAAAAGACACGTGATCGGCAGTTTACTTTACTTCCCTAACCGCCGTTGCGAATGTACTACCACTACAGTAATCTAACGCTTATCGCTGCAAACGTTCTCGCCTCAGCGAGATAACATAAACTCTACCTCACCATAAGCTTCCGTGGGCACCTCCACGGCTGCCGTGGAACACCAGACGATCCTCAGGCTCTCGCTGCAAGTACTCTGTCCCAGTAACGAGGTCGCACACCTCGCCAGGACCAACCTCTCTCCTCGACGCCCCAGGAACAAGTGTTTCACAGTCGCTACGCTTTGTAGTAGCTCCTGTTCTTTTTTCTTCCCCCCTTTAATGTGCGTGGGCAATCATGTTGCTGGAAGGCGTTCGTTTCCGAGCGCCGACCAATCTCAGTTTTGCAACCGACCGAAGCTTGTAGAAGCTTCCAGACTGTTCCAGAAGCTTCCGCTCCGTCCGTTGGGAAAACCACCTACACGCCGCCACGCGTTTTGTGAGCGAGCCGCTGTGTCTTCTTCTCCTTGTCCTCGGCCACGTGGCTGCCGCTAAGACGCGGTCCACCCGCCTGGGGTTTCCAGAGTAGCTTACGGGCGCTGTTGTCCTCAGCTCTCAGGTCTGCCTGCCTCGCTCGTGTCTTCCCCGTTCTCCTGCCAGCCTCCCGTCTCCGTCCGCTTCACTATCGCCCAACGTGCACATATTCTGCTACAAATTAAGATCCCTAGCCAGTGTCAGTACCGTTTATGGTTTCCTCTATCGATGTTTATACTATTAAAGGGTCTTCTTTCCGGAGTGGTAATTGTAATGTGGCTCAAAATGATGCCACCTTACAGCTTTGTCATGGAGAAGGGCAAGTTCGTTTCCAACACCTCGAATCAGAGTGTCCGCATTTTCCGACATTGTAGGAGTCACATCTGTGTGCGGCAGGCTGGCTTGCAAAAGGTCAGACAGGTTTTACGCGACGTTGCTGCTATGACAAACGCCTCACCCGAAGAGTCACCTTTTCTTCACTGCCAAATCACCGTAGACATTCTGTAAGCGCCTAAGAATATCTGCGATGCTCTGGTTTTCCTCTAAAAGAAACCCAGTGACAGATCTGTGCTTGGAACACACCTCCGTTACAGACGCCATTTTGAAGGCTACGTTTAGCGCCGACACCTATCGTAACTTCATGAAACTCTATAGGCTGAAGTGGGAATATTTTACGATTCCCACAACAAATCCGCATTTTTTAAACCAAAACTGGCCGAGAAAAAAATGTGTTGCTTAACTTATTGAACGCCCTATGTATTTCACGTCTACATAAATGATCTCTTTTTATTTTATCCTGACAGCCACCATTTGCTGTTGTGATTTCATACCTAATCAGATCAGCCAATATAGCCAACATGACGACTTTAAAATGAACTGTTTCTAGCGACATATTTAGTAAAACTTCGGAATATTTTGTCCAGCTTTTAAGTACGTTGGAACGGATTAATTATAAGACTGATCAAAATGGCATGTAACAGGTTTCCACAATGAGAATTTTCACTCTGCAGTGAAGTGTGCGCTGACATTAAACTTCCTGGCAGATTAAAACAGTTTTAATCTGCCAGGAAGTTTCATGTAACAAGTTACTTAATTGACACTTATTACACTATAAAACCCATTATAGCGTAAAAAAGTAGAAAAAGTAAGTTTTGGCACTGTAAGATCTTAGATTTCAGTTTACAAATAAAATGAGTTTTCGTGTCTGTAAAAACATACCTTAGCTAGATGTTGGCCATGGAGATATTTTTGTTTTTTGTTGTAGTGGTAATACACAACAAACTTAGATAAATGTAGCCTAACCGCATACATACTAAATACTCTGAAATCCATCTATGTATGGAATAGGAGGAGTTGTCAAGTAGAAATGATTTCGATTTGTTTCTAACAAGGGAACCTCCCCATCGCACCCCACTCAGATTTAGTTATAAGTTGGCACAGTAGATAGGCCTTGAAAAATTGAGCACAGCTCAATCGAGAAAACAGGAAGAAGGTGTTTGGAACTACGAATTTGGAACTACGAAAAAAATAAGCAAAATATACAAACTGAGTAGTCCATGGGCAAGATAGGCAACATCAAGGTTAGTGTGAGCTCACGAGCGCCGTGGTCCCGTGGTTAGCGTGTGCAGCTGCGCAATGAGAGGTCCTTTGTTCAAGTCTACCCACGAGTGAAAAGTTTAATTTTTTATTTTCAGACAATTATTATCTGTCCGTCCGATGCGAGATAACTGCTGCGTAGTATGGGGACGCTACACTTAAACAAAAGTCTAAACACACGTCAGTCGACTATAGCGCACGGAAGAGAGAGTATTCCTGCTAACGAGGCTCCCTGGCTGGCAGTTGACTGTTCGCTACTTTGGACGAGAGTGCAAAAAAAAGTGGGTCAAATGGCTCTGAGCACTATGGGACTTAACATCTGTGGTCATCAGTCCCCTAGAACGTAGAACTACTTAAACCTAACTAACCTAAGGACATCACACACATCCATGCCCGAGGCAGGATTCAAACCTGCGACCGTTGCGGTCACGCGGTTCCAGACTGAAGCGCCTAGAACCGCACGGCCACGCCGGCCGACACGAGAGTGCATTAAATACGTGAGATGTATTCCGTGGGCAAAATGAATCCAGCAAATATAGCTCGCGACTTCAATAACAAGGTCAATGAATATTTTCCGAACTGTAAGGAATTGGAAAGTTCCTTAAGGGACCGAACGATTGTCGAACATTTGTATGATTATTTCCTACATTTGTTGATAAACAGTATGTGTGGTGATGACGATACCTTGCTGATTGCTGCGGGGCTGTCTGTACCAGATGATGAGATTGTTGACGATCCGTACGAAGAACACGAAGAGGAAATACTGCGACTTCAATCTGATGGTATTTCTTTGGGTTACATGAAGGAAATGCTCCAATACAGGTTACTGTCCAAACCAATTAAAAGACGCAAATATAGACTGAAGTAACAAATAAATTTAAGAAATTTAAAGGGATGGAGCAAAAAAGCACAATTAAATATTGCAAAGAAGTCGTGGAACGAGGTGGAACCCGAAGATAGAAGTTCAGTGAACTAGAAAACCATGTATACCGACAATTTATTAAAGCCAGAAATGAATTAAGTGCAGTGCATGATACATACCTAAAGATTTGGGGATCACATCACGCTAAACAAATCGGCCTGAACTTCAAGGCTTCATCTCATTGGCTTGTCACGTTCAAAAGAAAATACAAAATTACGAGCAGGAAGATTACGAAATATGTAAGCAAGAACTACGCGAATGAACTGGAAGAACTTTTAGAGTGTTCCGAGACGTTTGTTACAGAAACTAACATCAGATTCCAACAGTATGAAGACGCATATATTATCAACACAGATCAGTCTGGTTTTAACTATGAAATGAAATCGACCCACACCTTATCGTTAGTTGGAGAAGGCGACACGGAATGTACTGTAGACCAGCTGCATGCCACTTCACATAGTTATACCATACAATATGCTCTGAACGAAGCAGGATTTCTTTTACCTACATTTTATTTATGTTTGCAGAAAAAAAATTGTGTATCTGGACCGCAAGTTCAGCAACATGTGAATAGGGTACTTGCGCAAACGCCGAATGTCATTGTGAATTGTAGTGCGTCAGGAAAAATGGAGAAAAGACTAGTGAAAGACTTTAATGAACGTGTGACTGCTCCTTACGCGGACAAAGATTTTGCCTTACTCCTTGACAGCTATACAGGACAGAAGGATCAGGCATTGTACAATTTTAGTGTGGGAGTAGACGTGATTACCATTCCTCCAGGTTGTACACCTCTTGTGCAACCGTTAGATGTGTTTGGTTTTCGGCAAGTGAAATACTTTGTGAAAAGATTCTATGATTTTGCGAAGCTGCACAGCTACAGAGAGCAGTATTGTTTACGTGATCGTGTGTCAATTATCAAAGTTCAGGGACTCACACATAATCAACTTCGCTCTCCAAAATTCCAGGACATGTTCAGATTTGCTTGGACATATGCAGGATTTGACGGTCTACACACGGAAAAATTTGAAAACGTTAAAAACATGTTTTGACAGAGCACAGGGAAAACTGTGCGACTGTGAAACTGTAGCATTCATTTGTTGCAGTTTACGTGAGAAACTCTTATGTTTTCATCACTTCTTTGGGAGTGATTATCACATCCACAAGAAAACCTAAATCGGGCGAGATACCCATTCGCCAAATGTACAAGTTAGGTGGGTCGACAAGATATTCCTGTCATGTGACGCACATGCCGTCACGAGTGTCGTATAGAATATATCAGACGTGTTTTCCTGTGGAGGAATCGGTTGACGTATGACCTTGCGATCAAATGTTTTCGGTTCGCATTGGAGAGGCACGACCTTTCGTCTACTAATCGCACGGTTTTGCGGTGCGGTCGCAAAACACGGATACTAAACTTATTACAGTGAACAGAGACGTCAATGAACGAACGGACAGATCATAACTTTGCGAAAATAAAGAAAGTAAACTTTTCACTCGAGGGAAGACTTGAACCGTGGACCTCTTGTTCCGCAGCTGCTCACGCTAACCACGGGACCACAGCGCTCCCAAACTCATACTAACCTTAATGTTACCTATCTTGTCCATGGACTACACAGTTTGTAAATTTGGCTTATTTTTTCATAGTTCTACACAACTTCTTCCTGTTTTCTCGATTGATCTGTGTTCAGTTTTTCAAGGCCTATCCACTGTGCCAACTTATAACTAAATGTGAGTGGGGTTCGATGGGGAGGTCACTTTGTTAGACCTTCGTTATCTGTCACCAGCTCTAATTCACAACTCGGTTTTTCAAATATTTTTATAGCTGCTTACTTTGCCCCTTTCTGTCAAGAGAAAGGCTGAGTTGTTCATAGTGGATTCTATTATTTTTCTGGTGTTACGTTTATAAATTCTACTATTACTTACAAATCGTGCCTGATTTGCGACAACGAACTTCGTAAGGAACTAAAGATATTGTGTGGCCTCTATTAGTATGATCAAGTGTTTTACTTGCCTACATGTAGTTGAAGAATGGACACCATGTATTATCCTCACAGCACATTCCTGTACAATGAATACTTCTATGTGTGGAATTGCACCAGAAAATTATTCCATGGACATCAGTTAATGGAAGTATACAAAGCAAACTACACTCCTGGAAATTGAAATAAGAACACCGTGAATTCATTGTCCCAGGAAGGGGAAACTTTATTGACACATTCCTGGGGTCAGATACATCACATGATCACACTGACAGAACCACAGGCACATAGACACAGGCAACAGAGCATGCACAATGTCGGCACTAGTACAGTGTATATCCACCTTTCGCAGCAATGAAGGCTGCTATTCTCCCATGGAGACGATCGTAGAGATGCTGGATGTAGTCCTGTGGAACGGCTTGCCATGCCATTTCCACCTGGCGCCTCAGTTGGACCAGCGTTCGTGCTGGACGTGCAGACCGCGTGAGACGACGCTTCATCCAGTCCCAAACATGGTCAATGGGGGACAGATCCGGAGATCTTGCTGGCCAGGGTAGTTGACTTACACCTTCTAGAGCACGTTGGGTGGCACGGGATACATGCGGACGTGCATTGTCTGTTGGAACAGCAAGTTCCCTTGCCGGTCTAGGAATGGTAGAACGATGGGTTCGATAGCGGTTTGGATGTACCGTGCACTATTCAGTGTCCCCTCGACGATCACCAGTGGTGTACGGCCAGTGTAGGAGACCGCTCCCCACACCATGATGCCGGGTGTTGGCCCTGTGTGCCTCGGTCGTATGCAGTCCTGATTGTGGCGCTCACCTGCACGGCGCCAAACACGCATACGACCATCATTGGCACCAAGGCAGAAGCGACTCTCATCGCTGAAGACGACACGTCTCCATTCGTCCCTCCATTCACGCCTGTCGCGACACCACTGGAGGTGGGCTGCACGATGTTGGGGCGTGAGCGGAAGACGGCCTAACGGTATGTGGGACCGTAGCCCAGCTTCATGGAGACGGTTGCGAATGGTCCTCGCCGATACCCCAGGAGCAACAGTGTCCCTAATTTGCTGGGAAGTGGCGGTGCGGTCCCCTACGGCACTGCGTAGGATCCTACGGTCTTGGCGTGCATCCGTGCGTCGCTGCGGTCCGGTCCCAGGTCGACGGGCACGTACACCTTCCGCCGACCACTGGCGATAACATCGATGTACTGTGGAGACCTCACGCCCCACGTGTTGAGCAATTCGGCGGTACGTCCACCCGGCCTCCCGCATGCCCACTATACGCCCTCGCTCAAAGTCCGTCAACTGCACATACGGTTCACGTCCACGCTGTCGCGGCATGCTACCAGTGTTAAAGACTGCGATGGAGCTCCGTATGCCACGGCAAACTGGCTGACACTGACGACGGCGGTGCACAAATGCTGCGCAGCTAGCGCCATTCGACGGCCAACACCGCGGTTCCTGGTGTGTCCGCTGTGCCGTGCGTGTGATCATTGCTTGTACAGCCCTCTCGCAGTGTCCGGAGCAAGTATGGTGGGTCTGACACACCGGTGTCAATGTGTTCTTTTTTCGATTTCCAGGAGTGTAGTTTTGCAAGGCTTTCATCACTAAATCGGAAATTACATGTGCAGCAAACGTTGCTTAACTCATGCGGTTGAGATCTGTACCGCTATCAAAACTATCGGACTCTGGGCATATCGTTTCCTTTCAGGAATGTTATCGTAAAAAGAAAAAGACTTTGCCTCACAGATGCTGCTTTATGAGACGCTCCACGGCTTCACTGTCACGCTGATACAACCATCGTCTCCGAAATGTACCTCTACGGTACGCAGTACACAATGCTATGAAATATTTTCATCTCTCTTCGCATTTAGCATTTTCTTAGGCGCAATAGGGGGACCACACCCTAACCATGGAAAACACTCCCATACAGTAACGCAAACTTCACTGTTGGCGCTGCATATGATGGCACGTAACGTTGTCCAGGCATCTGCTAAACCATCACCCTTCTGTCCACAGTGTACAGCATGCGGCTTTTCGCGGATTATGCTGTAGTATACAGAGAAGTTGCAGCATTAGAAAATTGTAGCGAAATGCAGGAAGATCTGCAGCGGATAGGCACTTGGTGCAGGGAGTGGCAACTGTCCCTTAACATAGACAAATGTAATGTATTGCGAATACATAGAAAGAAGGATCCTTTATTGTATGGTCATATGAAAGCGGAACAAACACTGGTAACAGTTACTTCTGTAAAATATCTGGGAGTATGCGTGCGGAACGATTTGAAGTGGAATGATCATATAAAATTAATTGTTGGTAAGGCGGGTACCAGGTTGAGATTCATTGGGAGAGTTCTTAGAAAATGTAGTCCATCAACAAAGGAGGTGGCTTACAAAACACTCGTTCGACCTATACTTGAGAATTGCTCATCATTGTGAGATCCGTACCAGGTCGGGTTGACAGAGGAGATAGAGAAGATCCAAAGAAGAGCGGCGCGTTTCGTCACAGGGTTATTTGGTAAGCGTGATAGCGTACGGAGATGTTTAATAAACTCAAGTGGCAGACTCTGCAAGAGAGGCGCTCTGCATCGCGGTGTAGCTTGCTGTCCAGGTTTCTAGAGGGTGCGTTTCTGGATGAGGTATCGAATATATTGCTTCTCCCTACTTATACCTCCCGAGGAGATCACGAATGTAAAATTAGAGAGATTCGAGCGCGCACGGAGGCTTTCCGGCAGTCGTTCTTCCGGCGAACCATACGCGACTGGAACAGGAAAGGGAGGTAATGACAGTGGCACGTAAAGTGCCCTCCGCCACACACCGTTGGGTGGCTTGCGGAGAATAAATGTAGATGTAGATGTAGATTTATCGCTCCAAATCACTCTTTTTCACTTATCCATTGTCCAATGGCGTCGCTTTTTACACCACCTCAGGCGTAGCTTAGCAGTTACCACAAAAATGTGTGGCGTATGACCTTTATAACACATACTTTTTAACTCCCTACGCACAGTCATTGTGCTAGCAGGAATGATGGAATTTGTAACTCATGAGCGATTCCTTCCGCTGACTTCTCGCGATTTTTGACAACCGCCCTCCGCAATGATCGACGGTCCCTCTCCTTCTATACATGAAATCTGTCTGGTCTCGATTTAGCTGCGGTCTTTTGTTACCGTTCCCGTTTCACATTCACATCATTAACAACAGACTTGGGTAGCTTTGCAAGGATTGAAACGCCCCTCATGGATTCGTTACTTGGGTAACACGCAGTGACTAGCACACGTTCGGAGTCACTGTAATCTCCTGACCGACCCTCTCTGGTGCTGTCGGCTTCTCTACTGACAACACAGTACGTCCCGCTTCCTTCTACTCTAGTGGGTCCACCTCTCGTGACACACAGTGGTCAATACCGCGTTACGTAGGGGTGTCTGGATACTTCCGATCAGACAGTGCGTAGTATCCTAACTGTTTTATTAATTTTTTGTGTATGAGAATTGCTTCCTTATTCTTAATTTTCGCCTGTGTCTGCATGCATGAACAATGCAGGTAGTGTGATTATGTAAACGCCATCTGATAAAAAGAGTCGCCGAATCCGTCTGACATTATATAATTGTCTTGCAATAAATTTTTACCAAAAATAGTTTAAAATCCAGAAACTGTATGCTAAGTAAGCTACTTATGAAATTCTGTGTTGTACAATCGGGACATCACAGTACGTGTCATGCAGTTCCAATCCACGATACTAATAGAGTAAGAATTCTGCATAAAATTACAAGGTGAATTTGAAAGAACAACAGTCCAAAATGGTCCTACTAAAACGTCCTGTAAATTTACGTACGCAAACTAACTAAATAAAATTCCAAAAGTGAAACGACCCACAAGCGAATGCAACACTGCACTAGAAGAGTAAGACTGACTGCATGAAAAGTGAGATCTGAACTGGAATTTACCTAAACTGACCCACGTAATTTTGAAATGCAACGCATCACTGAATGATTTTACTGTCGCCTGTCTGTGATGTCAAATTGGTCCTAACGAATTTTGTGACTTACCTTGTGGCGTAGGAAACTCGATACTGCTCGAAAGTGGTGAATAATAAAATGCAACAATGCAGGAAACCAGCTGCAGGAAAATCTTGCTAAGTGCATTGCAAGGAAAAGCAACTATGCTAACCACATTATACATTAAGACTGAGCAACTGTGTTCTGCTAAGAGCAACGCGGCAAGACATGGTTAGAAGATGAAATTTCCTTGAGGAGATGGTGGAAGAAACTCGATATACTAGATGAATGAAAAACTAGTATTCGAAACTGTATTATGAATCTCGTTCCTTAAAAATTATAACTATCTTTACCATAAATAACTTCATATAAAAATAGGACTCTGCCCTGAAAATGGTAAAGGAACGGTGAATCTACGTTCGTTTACCATTTTCAGGGCAGAGTCCAATTTTTTATAAGAAGTTATTTTTTTGTAAATATAGTTATAATTTTTAAGGAACGAGGTTCATAATACACTTTTGAATACTAGTTTTTCATTCATCTAGTATATCGAGTTTCTTCCACCATCTCCTCAACGAAATTTCATCTTCTAACCATGTGTTGCCCCGTTGCTCTAGTTTGAATGTCGAGACGTGACTAAACAAACTCATCTGAACCAATAAAAAAAGTGCAAATATTTGCCTCAATAAACTCATGAAAAGGTAACTGTCGGGCAGCCACTGCAGCGACAACATTACCTGAATATCTCCCCCCCCCCCCCCATTTTCAAATGAACCTTTGCAAAATCATATTTCAGAAAAGCAACATCCTCTGCGTTGGCAACTCTGTGTTCTGCTAGCTGCTTCCAGACCTCTGAGCAGCATGACACCGACACCTGAATCTCTCGCTTTCTTCTCGCTGAATGTTACACTGGCAACGACAATGCTGCAGAACTTCTGTGGCGAAACGTATCGACTATTGAAGACAACCTACGTCCTCAATTATGTGCTGGATGTATTTCAATTTCAGACTTCCTCTACAGTTTTTATCCTCTACAGCTCGCTCTAGTACCATGGAAGTTATTCCTTGATGTCTTAACTCATGTCCTACCATCCTGTCCCTTCTCCTTATCAGTGTTTTCCACATATTCCTTTCCTCGCCGATTCTGCGGAGAACCTTCTCATTCCTTACCTTACCAGTTCACCGAATTTTCGACATTTTTCTGTAGCACCACATCTCCAGTGCTTCGATTCTTCTTTCCAGTTTTCCCACAGTCCATGTTTCACTACCATACAACGCTGTACTTCAAACGTCCATTCTCAGAAACCTCTTCCTCTTTTCCAGTTTTCCCACAGTCCATATTTCACTACCATACAAAGCTGTACTTCAAACGTCCATTCTCAGGAACTTCTTCCTCAGATTAAGGCCTATGTTTGATACTGCCCTTTTTGCCAGTACTAGTCTACCGTTGTCCTTCTTGTTGCCTAGGTAGCAGAATTCCTTAACTTCATCTACTTCGTGATCACCAATGCTGATATCAAGTTCTTCGCTGTTCTCTTTCCTGGTACTCTTTGTTAATTTCGTCTTTCTTCGATTTACTCTCAATGCATAGTCTGTACACATTACACTGTTCATTCCATTCAGCAGAGCCAGTAATTATTCTTCACTTTCACTGAGGATACCATTGTAATCAGAAAATCTTATCATTGATATCCACTTTCAGTTATAATATCACTCTTGAACCTTCTTTTATTTCCCTCATTGCTTTTTTAGTGGGGCGAAAGATTACAACCCTGTCTTACACCATTTTTTATCCCAGCACTTCATCCTGTCTCCCACTCTTATTGTTCTCTTTTGTTATATTACCCGTCTGAAGTATGGTATAACACATCAAATAGAAAGAGAGCTCACATCATTTTCATTGAGCACCAGAACTAATTTACTAACTTTACAATACATCTCAGGTAGGAAAGTATCGTTTGTGGAGATTTATTATTAATTATCACCCCAAAAAATAAAGTTATGGTACATGATTAATTTTTGCTTGTTTGTTGGTAGGTATAACCATATAGTCCTGGTAGCATTGAAGTCGCCAAGCCGTCTGGATTTTCGTGACATGACGTCGACATTTCCTCTGCTGCCGAGAACGAAGTACTGCACGACAACGCACTTTACAGTGGACAGCGCCATTTTGTTTGGCTCCGTCAGCTGTGTGCTACTGTACTGTGGTTCGGAGATGTCAGTGTGTACCAAGACTATAAAACGTACCC
The DNA here is from genome assembly GCF_023898315.1 of Schistocerca nitens. NCBI lineage: Eukaryota > Metazoa > Arthropoda > Insecta > Orthoptera > Acrididae > Schistocerca > Schistocerca nitens. Next base: position 11,843,992 of record NC_064620.1, read on the forward strand.
CGCTACAAACAAAAAAAATTAATTAGCTAAATATTTTTCGAGGGAGTAATTAAAAAAGTAAACGTGCCAAACGTAATTGATGACCTTGGGTACTGATGGAATTTAACAAGTACTCAAGTTCTAGGCGCTTTAGTCCGCAACCGCGGGACTGCTACGGTCGCAGGTTCGAATCCTGCCCCGGGCATGGATGTGTGTGATGTCCTTAGGTTAGTTAGTTTTAAGTAGTTCTAAGTTCTAGGGGACTGATGACCTAAGATGTTAAGTCCCATAGTGCTCAGAGCCATTTGAAGTGAAGTTCTGAAAATGCCGAGATTATACGAGGTGCATTCAAGTTCTAAGGCCTCCGATTTTTTTTCTAATTAACTACTCACCCGAAATCGATGAAACTGGTGTTACTTCTCGACGTAATCGCCCTGCAGACGTACACATTTTTCACAACGCTGACGCCATGATTCCATGGCAGCGGCGAAGGCTTCTTTAGGAGTCTGTTTTGACCACTGGCAAATCGCTGAGGCAATAGCAGCACGGCTGGAGAATGTGCGGCCACGGAGAGTGTCTTTCATTGTTGGAAAAAGCCAAAAGTCACTAGGAGCCAGGTCAGGTGAGTAGGGAGCATGAGGAATCACTTCAAAGTTGTTATCACGAAGAAACTGTTGCGTAACGTTAGCTCGATGTGCGGGTGCGTTGTCTTGGTGAAACAGCACACGCGCAGCCCTTCCCGGACGTTTTTGTTGCAGTGCAGGAAGGAATTTGTTCTTCAAAACATTTTCGTAGGATGCACCTGTTACCGTAGTGCCCTTTGCAACGCAATGGGTAAGGATTACGCCCTCGCTGTCCCAGAACATGGCCACCATGATTTTTTCAGCACTGGCGGTTACCCGAAATTTTTTTGGTGGCGGTGAATCTGTGTGCTTCCATTGAGCTGACTGGCGCTTTGTTTCTGGATTGAAAAATGGCATCCACGTCTCATCCATTGTCACAACCGACGAAAAGAAAGTCCCATTCATGGTGTCGTTGCGCGTCAACATTGCTTGGCAACATGCCACACGGGCAGCCGTGTGGTCGTCCGTCAGCATTCGTGGCACCCACCTGGATGACACTTTTCGCATTTTCAGGTCGTCATGCAGGATTGTGTGCACAGAACCGACAGAAATGCCAACTCTGGAGGCGATCTGTTCAACAGTCATTCGGCGATCCCCCAAAACAATTCTCTCCACTTTCTCGATCATGTCGTCAGACCGGCTTGTGCGAGCCCGAGGTTGTTTCGGTTTGTTGTCACACGATGTTCTGCCTTCATTAAACTGTCGCAACCACGAACGCACTTTTGACACATCCATAACTCCATCACCACATGTCACCTTCAACTGTCGATGAATTTCAATTAGTTTCACACCACGCAAATTCAGAAAACGATTGATTGCACGCTGTTCAAGTAAGGAAAACGTCGCCATTTTAAGTATTTAAAACAGTTCTCATTCTCGCCGCTGGCGGTAAAATTCCATCTGCCGTACGGTGCTGCCACCTCTGAGACGTATTGACAATGAACGCGGCCTCATTTTAAAACAATGCGCATGTTTCTATCTCTTTCCAGTCCGGAGAAAAAAAAATCGGAGGCCTTAGAACTTGAATGCACCTCGTAAAACAAGTGCACAGGCAATGTTACCCTCAGTCCGTGTTACACATTTGATGCTGCTGGTGATGAAGGGGTTGCTAGAGTTAGTTCTCGCCACGCCGTAACTGCGGTGGTGTTGGATACGAGACAGATATCAATATAGATACAGTGGAAAGACGATGACGACTTTTCGCGGGGAGCTCGCCAAAAGCACCCGATACATGTCGAGCTCCACCAACAGCTTGTGTACTGTTGTACAGCAACCCTGTTTCCAGGTGCTCAAACCAATTTACGAAGCTATTGTCCGACACAGACAGTAAAAGAACCAAGTCCAGCTCTGACCGTATGCCACAACCGTAACGTAGAACAAGCGAAGAGTGCCAGCACTGAAACAGCAGGGCAACCCCTGTACTTGATTGCTACACAGCAGGCAGAGCAAGGAGCGCAAATGGTATAGTAGGACAGGATCCAGAATGTCGTTCTGCGAACTCGGCAACACGGAGTAATGACATGTTAGCGTCTGAGCTCTGCCGCTCCAAGGCGTGCTAGAGCTGACGATAAATGCAGAGGCGGGGGAAACTGTCCTCACTTGAGACAAAGAGTGCGGACAAGGCTGCTGACATCTCTGTCTAAACAAGAGCAAACTGCCACCTAGCCTGCTACGGTGACATCTGGATTTGAATGCCCGTATTTTGGACAGCTCGTCCTTATTGTGTCTGTTCCGTCCATCACCGATCTGTACGTGAATGACAGTTTCACTAGTTAGAGTTTAGCGGTGCTGGCGAACCACAATGTACTGCTTGCCGCCTGTCTGAAGCCTTCAACTACGAGACTGCAGCCTGTCAGCTGTGGGCGGACTTCGTCGCTCCACGCCTTCGCTGCTGGGAGGTCGCAGCGGTGACTTGTATAGGATGCAGAGCTGGTGAGGCGCCTAGCCAGCTGAACGCGAGCTGCCATCTTCTGCTTAATGGGTGGGCGCCTGTGTGCCACCTCCCACGCTGTACGTTTACAGCCTCCCTGGTTGTAAGCTGTGTGTGCTGAGGGAGCCCTCGGCTTCCACCTTCACGACAGCCGCCACCGGGAAGATGCTGTGTAACTGGGTAACCTCTTTTGATGCTAGTCAGTTGTCAGGATGAGCATTACTGCCAAGGGCATTTGATTCTAAAGCATTATGTCAGGGTGAAAAACACTAAATAAATTACTTTTTCTCTCTTAACGACATGTGGGCAGGGTGGGTTCTTCCTTGGCTCGGGTATGAGGTAGAATGAAACAGCAATTTTACATAAGATAACTTTTATTGAAAGTTTTGTACAATGGTTTCCTTACTGGATTGTTCTGGCTGGGAGAGCGGCAGCTGTGTCGTTTGCGAAGCCTTCTGCTGCGTGAGCGGCAGCGTCTGATTACGCCTGGCGGTGTGTATCTCGTGTCGCCGTTTCGCCCAGTTGACTGGAGACGTCGTGAGGTGGCCCGTTTAATTATTAAGAACGAAGTCGTGAATCAGATGGTGATACCTTGGCTGTGGCGTCCCAGTGTTTCTCTTCTCTATGCGACCGCGTGTGTCAGTGTTGTGCGTCGGCCAGCGGAGCGGCGCGGCGGGGACTCGAACAACGGACTCCAGCTTGCCAGTCTTCTGCTGTCAGATCTTCATCACCATCTCACAGGTGACTGCTGATGTGAGGCCGTCTCCATCCTGTCCTCACGAGTCATCCGGGTACGTAAAAATCAGTCTTCAAATACCTTCTAACTTCTGTCTTCCGGTGGCGAGGCTGCTGCTTGCTATTCCATTACAGCGGCGGACGTGGTGCTTCTGTGTACGATGTAGTCTCTTCCTGCATGACGGTCTTCAGCACCGATTGAACTGTACTGGAACTGAACTCGAACCTAAACTGAACTGAAAACTACTACTGTCGGGCCCACTGCGTCTCGCGTATTTATTTACTTCAGTTCACTGGAGGTGAACGACTTCACGGTCATTGCCTCTTCTGTCACGTTGAAAAGCTTCTCGAAGAATCTTCTTAACGTCGGTCATTGGCTCTTGGAATGTAGGCAAGGGCCTTTGCTCACATGTGACAACTGAGAAACACGTGAGCCGGTCGGGCGATGCCCTGACGGCTGAATCGGCAGCTTCCTCTTATGTGGGGAGGGCGATGGCTTCTCCTGAACGTGCTGTGCTGACTTGCAAGCGCCGGCCGTTCCACGGCTGCTCTGCCCGCTGTTTGCCAGTGTGTAACTCTTCTAAACTAAACTAAGTTTTCATTTATTTTCTGATTTCTACTTCACTTCACACTGATTTTACTAATTCATTTACCTATCTCAAGTACCACTCAACAGCTGTGAGACGGGCCCTCTTAGAGTGTGCCGAGACCCTCGAGTTCACCGCGGCGTGTCCGCGGGCTGCCACACGGCATCCTGCCATCGCCCACGCACTGCTTCGCTGTAAGGCAGGTTGCCTGACCTCCTGCACACTGCACAGGCTGTCTGGGTGCTGTGTCCAGCATTGTTCGCGGACACCTTGGGAGCAGCCAGGCCTGTGTACTGGGGAAGACAATACTCATTCTAGCAAACACGTTAATAAACTTGAAGTATCCTGGACTTGGAACACTTCCACAAGAAACACACGAGCGTGTAGTCCATCGTCTGTATTTAAGAACCCAATGAGTTCAACACAAATGGTCTTCGTTCGTCGTCACAAAAAAAGAAAAAAAAAAGGTTCAAATGGCTCTGAGCACTATGGGACTCAACTGCTGTGGTCATTAGTCCTCTAGAACTTAGAACTACTTAAACCTAACCTAAGGACATCACACACATCCATGCCCGAGGCAGGATTCGAACCTGCGACCGTAGCAGTCGCACGGCTCCGGACAGCGCGCCTAGAACCGCGAGACCACCGCGGCCGGCCGTCACAAGCAACTAGCAAACTTTGAAACTACTCTGGTGTTCTAAATTAACGCAACAAACTGCTATTCCCCTGTCCTCTTTCTAATTCACGTCCGTACGATCTTGTTTTGCACGGAACATGGCATTCCGGTCAACGGGCAAGTGTCCCAACAGTGACGTCAGGGCACCTATCAAACGTGGTAGTTGTGGCGGCGCGGTTATTCCCGTCCCTTTACGACGTACCTGCACCTACCTGTGACCATTGTCTCAGCAGATCATCAGTAGGGAAGCCGAGTGAACCTAATGTACATCGACGTGAACCAGGCTGCAATTAAAGTTACTAATCTACGTTTCGGGAGAAACACGAAAAGAAAGTTTGGAAATTTTGTCCTCAATTAATATATTCTGAAACTGAGGTGAACAAGTATCACTGCCAAGCCTGTGCTAGTCTTAACACAGTCACTCACAATCCCTTTCACTCACGTTAGCAAGTTTATGGTGTTGCATTTCTCGGAAACGTAATAGCTACAAAAATACTGATTGTTTTTGATTGATAATGCTCGCCAAATATTAAGTCTGTCGGTACCAAATGCAGTCACAGTTTTTAGCCACCGACCTGCTCAATACGCCACGCAGAATATATGTCTTTTCTCGTCACAAAATTCACTTAAAAATTCTGAAATTTCTACACACACATCGGATTAATTACGCCGTCACTTTCCAACACTTTTGATGTATGAAACACTGCTAGATCCGGCAACTTATCGTTTCCATCGGAACTACTACTGCACACGTCCGATCTGTTTCATGGCTAGGCTTCGACTCCTCCCTAGAATACTCTTAAATCTTCTCTACCAGCAGAGAAAGGCGCGCGAAGAATATTGCTTTACCATTGGTCAGTTTACTCATGAGCCAATAGCAAAACAACACTCTCCCGCGTCAGTCCGCGCTTTTCATCAATAACCAATCGCAAAATAGTAAACCTGACGACTGCACTTTTTTCCGACGTAATTATCTAATATGCTGAAGTTTTGCTTATGCATAAAGTTATTTACTATTGTCATTTATACTTGAATTAACTTTCCCTTTACCATAAACTTACTTTACAAATCTATTCTACAAAAATCCCCTTTGCTCATATCCATACTTCTTCGAAATGTTCCCGCACTAAATCCCACTACATAACTCGTTAGACAATTATCTTCATACTAACCTTAAACCACACTCACGCATCATTCATACTGCTAAAACACATTTACAACCTTTTACATACATAAAAAGACATATAGCACTTTATGAAAATACTAGAACAGTTTATGAAAAACATTCAATTACTTTAGTGCACTCTAGTGGGCACAATAGAAACTAAAACCACAGTCCACCTATCCAATATTGTCCTCTATCGTCTGATACATAAACTACGTGCGCGTCCAGTCTCGCCGCACCATCTGTCACTATCCAGCTCTGAGACACAGCTCCCACTTAACCGCCTCCAAGGCACGATCGTTATACGGCGCTAGGCCCCAGTAGTGATCGGCGGGTAGCTCAACATCCACAATCGCTGTGTACACAGTCACAAACGGTCCAGTATGACACAGAGAAGACGCCTACTAGACTCTCTGCAATGAAGGGCCACAGAAAGAATGGAAGCAGGATTGTCGCAGACCGATGTGGCCCGATGGCTTGATGTGAATAGTTTTGTTGTTGCTCGGATGTTGCGACAGTTTATAGAGACCGGAACTGTGTCCTGAAGACCAATGTAGGGCCGACCGCATGTGGCATCAGAGAGAGAGGCCCGTTATTTGGCTGTAAGGGCTCGACGGTACCGCCTTAGTATTGCACGGCAACTGGCATCTGACCTTGCAGTATCCACTGGACGTGTTGTATCGAGGCAGACGGTGTACAGATTGCTTCGGCACAGTGGACTTTATTGTCGGAGAGATGCTGTATGTGTATCTGTGACGCATCTGCATAGAAGGGAACGTCTAGAGCGGAGTCGTCAACATGCCACCTGGACAGTCGAACAGTGGGCCAATGTTCTTTATACAGGTGAGGGGCGCAGCCCCGAATCCTCCCGCAGTCAGAAAAATGGTACCGAATGCTCCCAAGCCTGCAAGGGTCTGAAAAACGATGGGGCCGAATCCTCCCGTTTGAAGCAGGTAGCAGTTAGAAACTGGAATCATTTATAGCGTTTATTTCTTAATAATTAATTTATTAAAATAGCAAATCTAGTAAAATTAGAGGCCTCGGCCCCCCAAGGCGGCCAGCGCGAGCGGCAAAGTCCAGTCGGCAGAGCGACAGCGGAGTCCCGCTCAAGTTCACGCGCAAAGCGTGCATGTTGTTGTTGTTGTTGTGGTCTCCAGTCCTGAGACTGGTTTGATGCAGCTCTCCATGCTACTCTATCCTGTGCAAGCGTCTTCATCTCCCAGTACCTGCTGCAACCTACATCCTTCTGAATCTGCTTAGTGTATTCATCTGTTGGTCTCCCTCTACGATTTTTACCCTCCACGCTGCCCTCCAATGCTATATTTGTGATCCCTTGATGCCTCAAAACATGTCCCACCAACCGATCCCTTCTTCTAGCCAAGTTGTGCCACAAACTTCTCTTCTCCCCAATCCTATTCAGTACCTCCTCATTAGTTACGTGATCTACCCACCTTATCTTCAGCATTCTTCTGTAGCACCACATTTCGAAAGCTTCTATTCTCTTCTTGTCCAAACTGGTTATAGTCCATGTTTCACTTCCATACATGGCTACACTCCATACAAATACTTTCAGAAACGACTTCCTGACACTTAAATCTATACTCGATGTTAACAAATTTCTCTTCTTCAGAAACGATTTCCTTGCCATTGCCAGTCTACATTTTATATCCTCTCTACTTCGACCATCATCATTTATTTTACTCCCTAAATAGCAAAACTCCTTTACTACTTTAAGTGTCTCAATTCCTAATCTAATACCCTCAGCATCACCCGATTTAATTTGACTGCATTCCATTATCCTCGTTTTGCTTTTGTTGATGTTCATCTTATATCCTCCTTTCAAGACACTGTCCATTCCGTTCAACTGCTCTTCCAAGTCCTTTGCTGTCTCTGACAGAATTACAATGTCATCGGCGAACCTCAAAGTTTTCATTTCTTCTCCATGAATTTTAATACCTACTCCGAATTTTTCTTTTGTTTCCTTTACTGCTTGCTCAATATACAGATTGAATAACATCGGGGAGAGGCTACAACCCTGTCTCACTCCTTTCCCAACCACTGCTTCCCTTTCATGTCCCTCGACTCTTATAACTGCCATCTGGTTTCTGTACAAATTGTCAATAGCCTTTCGCTCCTTGTATTTTACCCCTGCCACCTTCAGAATTTGAAAGAGAGTATTCCAGTTAACGTTGTCAAAAGCTTTCTCTAAGTCTACAAATGCTAGAAACGTAGGTTTGCCTTTTCTTAATCTTTCTTCTAAGATAAGTCGTAAGGTTAGTATTGCCTCACGTGTTCCAACATAACTGTATCAATATTTTTGTTTAAAACATGGGAGGGGTAGGGGAAGGAGATAACGAACATGGCAGAGATAAGGAACTTTTACTGTCTACAATACAACATACAATGAGTCTGTTTGGGAGGATTCGGTCCTGTTACCTGCTTACCTACCTGGTTTCGGGAGGATTCGGGACTGCGCCGCAGATGAGTCCCGATTTGGTCTGGAGAGTGATTCTCGACGGATTTGTACATGGAGGGAAAGTAGAACACGATTTCGGAACCCGAACATTGTGGAAAGAGACCGATATCGAGGAGAATCCCTAACAGCATCGACAAGGATTACGTTGACCACTCGAACACATCTTTATGTAACTGTGCGGCTGAATCGACAAGGTTTAAGGGGCTCCGGAAAGGCTCAAAATCATGAAAAGTTCAGTTTTTACTTTTTTGCGTTTTCTGAATCTGCAGACTATTACCTTTTAATAGATATATAATTTATTCAATTCCGAAGACTACAACTATTTTTAAATTTTTTTTGAAATGTGTTCTACATGGGCGTGACCCACTGTGGCGCTGTTAAACTGCTGTCAAATGGTGTTATTATTAACGTCCGTGTTCATCAGGTACATTTTAGTGATGTGAGATAAAGTATGTGTTGTGGCTAACCTGTGATGGTTCAATACATGTCGCTGGTGTGATTGTCGATTGTTTCATGTTTATTTACTCTGTCGTTATCCCGAAAATATTCGCAATTAATTCTGTTTCTTGAGTCTCTGTTTTGTTGAAGTATAATAATGAGTAAAAGTAAAGTTATTAGAAATCCTCTGAAGGCTTTCAAGAAAAGGAGAAATGTTGGAAAGCCAAAGGTATGTGTTATTACTGTAAACAATAAAGACGATGAAAATCCCCAACATAGCTTGTGTCCCAAAGAAGAAGACAGTTGGTGTAAATATAACAAAGGATTGCTAACTGGTGAAGTGTACACTCATAAGCATAGTCTGCCTCATGCAATAATGGAGGTGATAAAACCTATTTTCAGAGACTTAGCAGCACCTGAACTGTTGAAAAAGTGTATTCACGGAAAAACTCAAAACCCCAATGAAAGTGTAAATAGTGTTATATGGTCGAGAATCCCCAAGACTGTATTTGTTGGAATAGAAACACTTCACTTTGGTGTGTATGATGCTGTTGCGACTTTCAATGATGGCAACATTGTAAGGTGCAAGGTATTTAGAAATATGGGAATGAAGATAGGTTCTAACATGGTACGAGCGATGCTTGCTTTAGACAAGGAACGCCTTCGGGCTGCAGACAGGGCTGTAAAGAGTCTAGAAATACAAGCAAGAGTAAACAGGAGGAGGAACAAGAGGAAGCTGGAGGAGGAGTTTGCAGAGGATGAAGATAATCCATCCTATGGACCTGGAATGCACTAAAAAGTTAATCCAATCTTTGTCGCTCGATTCCCAAAACTTTTATTTTCTCATACTAATTACATGTTTTCTAAGGATCTTCCAAACATATTTGTTTCAAACTTTCAGTAAATGTTACACAGTACCTTCTGCATAATTTAACACAGCCTTTTTCCAAAAAACTGTATATTTTTGAATATATAAATAAAAAATTGCAAAAAAATGTTGTGAATTTTCATTACAATTGAAAAAAAATCATCTTTAATAACTGAACCAAAATTTTTTAAATCCCTGTGTTAAGTTGTAGCCCATATTCCAATAAATAATCTGTAAAAAGTTCAACTTCCTACCTCAAATACTTTGTGAGGAAAGATGTAATTTATAAGCGTTATTTTAACATTGCAAGTATAGGGCGTTCCGGAGCCCCTTAACTGCTGTCAAATATCGTAATGAGGTCTTAGGACCTCGTGTACGGTTGTTGCGAGGTGCTGTGGGCCCAGACTTCGTATTAATGGACGATAATGCTCAACGTTATAGAGCAGGGGTGGTTGGTGTTTTCTTGGGAATGGAAGATATTGCATGCATGGCGTGGCCTGCTCGCTCTCCCGATTTGAACCTTACAGAGCATGTCTGGGATGCACTAGGGAGACGGGTTGCATCACGTCAGCATCCACCAACTATCCTCCAAGACCTGCGACCAGCTCTGCACGACTACGGCCGTTATTGCCTCAGCATGAGATTGATGGGATCACTCACAGCATACTCCGTCATTGCTAGGCCTGCATTGCTGCCAGAAGTGCCCATACCCTATACTGAGCACATTAACCAGTTGTCGGAATGTGTGTGTTATGTTAGAAAAACGAGGAACGTTTTTGTCTATCGTTATGCATGTGGCAGTTGTCTACGTTCTGTAGTCTTTACATTATTTCTACACTACTGGCCATCAAAATTGCTACACCACGAAGATGACGTGCTTCAGACGCGAAATTTAACAGACAGGAAGAAGATGCTGTGATATACAAATGATTAGCTTTTCAGAGCATTCACACAAGGTTGGCGCCGGTAGCGACACCTACAACATGAGGAAAGTTTCGAACCGATTTCTCATACATAAAGAGCAGTTGACTGGCGTTGCGCCGGCCGGAGTGGCCGTGCGGTTCTAGGCGCTACAGTCTGAAACCGCGCGACCGCTACGGTCGCAGGTTCGAATTCTGCCTCGGGCATGGATGTGTGTGATGTCCTTCGATTAGTTAGGTTTAATTAGTTCTAAGTCCTAGGCGGCTGATGACCTCAGAAGTTAAGTCGCGTAGTGCTTAGAGCCATTTGAACCATTTTTGAACTGGCGTTGCCTGGTGAAACATTGTTGTGATGCCTCGTGTAAGGAGGAGAAATGCGTACCATCACATTTCCGACTTTGATAAAGGTCGGATTTTAGCCTATCGCGATTGCAGTTTATCGTATCGCGACATTGCTGCTCGCTTTGGTCGAGATCCAATGACTGTTAGCAGAATATGGAATCGGCGGGTTCACGAGGGTAATACGGAACGCCGTGCTGGGTCCCAACGGCCTCGTATCACTAGCAGTCGAGATGACAGGCATCTTATCCACATGGCTGTAACAGATCGCGTAGCCAAGTCTCGATCTCTCAGTCAACAGATGGGGACGTTTGCAAGAAACAACCATCTGCACGAGCAGTTCGACGACGTTTGCAGCAGCATGAACTATCAGCTCGGAGACCATGGCTGCGGTTACACTTGAGGCTGCATCACAGGCAGGAGCGCCTGCGATGGTGTACTCAACGACGAACCTGGGTGCACAAATGGCAAAATGTGATTTTTTCGGACGAATCCAGGTTCTGTTTACAACATCATGACGGTCGCATCCGTGTTTGGCGACATCGCGGTGAACGCACATTGGAAGCGTGTATTCGTTATCGCCATACTGGTGTATCACCCGGCGTGATGGTATGGGGTGCCATTGGTTACACGTCTCGGTCACCGCATTGACGGCACTTTGAATAGTGGACGTTACATTTCAGATGTGTTACGACCCGTGGCTCTACCCTTCATTCGATCCCTGCGAAACCCAACATTTCAGCAGGATATTGCACGATCGCATGTTACAGGTCCTGTACGGGCCTTTCTGGATACAGAAAATGTTCGACTGCTGCCCTGGCTAGCACATTCTCTAGATCTGTCACCAACTGAAAACGTCTGGTCAATGGTGGCCGAGCAACTGGCTCGTCACAATACGCCAGTCACTACTCTTGATGAACTGTGGTATCGTGTAGAAGATGCATGGGCAGCTGTACCTGTACACGCCATCCAAGCTCTGTTTGACTGAATGCGCAGGCGTATCAAGGCCGTTATTACGGCCAGAGGTTGTTCTGGGTACTGATTGCTCAGGATCTATGCACCCAAATTGCGTGAAAATGTAATCACATGTCAGTTCTAGTATAATATATTTGTCCAACGAATACGCGTTTATCATCTGCATTTATTCTTGGTGTAGCAATTTTACTGGCCAATAGTGTGCTTTAGTACCACCTGTTTACACTGTTTAGTGGCAAAATAAACACAGCCTTCAAAAATTTCCGTTTGTTGCTTTAATTTTGGACACCAGTGTAGTTTCAAACATGAAAATAAGCTCACAACTAAACGCAAGTACTTGGAATACGAGTCTTGGTTAAGGAAACAACAATGAAAGCTTCTACGGTCAAAGCTCGTTCTCCATCAGTTTGTATATAAAATGTTTTAACTCCTCACTGTTTGGAACAGACTAATACGTGAGTTACGACTTGTACGAGTGCACACTTTCTACAGTCTTGCCAAATGAGTCTGACAGAACACTAACAGGCCCGCGAGCACATTGCCGACGTCGCTTGGCGCCGAAGGCGGCGTGCGGTCGAGGCGGCTCTGGATCCGGAGCAGACGTCTTCTCTTGGCTGGCTGCGTCGAAACTGCCGTAATGGGCGCGGGTGCGGTCCTAAACACCCGCACGGCGTAGGTACACTTCCTCCTGATTGGCTGCACGCGACACTGGCGGATGTTGCAACAGGTAGGTAGCAGGAGCGACATCCCTTGCTGATTTAAGCGCATATGTGCTTTGGTCTGGTGTATGGGAAGGCCCTCTGCAGGTCGCGTTGCAAATGGCGGAACCAGGACGTCGTGTGGTCGCAGGGGCTGAGTGGGCAACCAACCCGACAGCTGTGTCTTGCAGTGTTGCGTCGGCACCTGACGGTTTTTGAGACACGCCAAAAATATTACTCCACAAACCACAGTTTCTCTAGCGCCTTTGGCCATAAGGCTGACTCACGAGCCCTCGGCCTCCAACACATTGTAACGTCATAGCCTCACCTGTCTAACCTCCAGCCCCACTGACCTGACCTGAACAATACACAGTGCAGCCACCAGCAAGCATCCTCTCTATGAGTTCAGACCACGATACTGAGTGTGTTGCACGTTGGCTTCTACGGCCTCTGCAGGTAAAAAAAAAAAAAAAAAAAAAAAAAAAATTGTCACCCAGAGGAAACATCTCGCTAGTATCTTGTAACGCTGCCTTTAGCCTCGATGACGGCTTCAGTTCGGAAAAGAGAATACAGATTTTTTCAGGTAAGGGATATCCAGCTGAAGCCGCTCACTGATTAGATACCAAATTACAGAATGGTGGTTGTTACATTTCAGTCGTTGTTCCTAATAGTGCATCATTTTCTAAGGGATTACGATTGTCTTTGTATGTCCATCCTTGTGAGTGGAGGTCTGGGAGACTTCGGCCGTTCACTTATGCAAGAAAATGAAACATCTACAGTCGTCCTTATGTTGTTATTTATTGTATGGCTATGAGTTTCGGTGCTTCGTTGCACCATCTTCCGGACATAGCTCATGCCGAGAGGGTAACACGAAGGGTATCTGCCGGTGATTGATCTGTACAATTTAGATAGTTGAATGAATATTAAATAAACAACCTCGCCATGTTTATCTATTGCTCAGTGATAACAGTAGGACGTAAAATGGAAGTTTGGGAGGGAATACGTAAGCATGTGCTCTGGTGAAGGTGAAAATATCACGTTTATTCAAGAACAGCTGAACAAAATAATAAACTAAACAACTAACAAATGAGTGATGGTTATAGCTGCAACTAAAAGTGCAGCAGATGCTGCAAAATCAAATTCAAATACAAAAGCAGCAATAGGTCACAAAGTAAGCAAGCTTCTTGAGAAAGAAATGAATAAAGATAAGTTTAGATCTAAATATACAATAAATGACTCAAAAACTTTAAAATCTATAAATAATAAACTGAAAAACAACCAATCCATAGTTGTAAAGTCAGACAAAAGTAATACATTAGTTGTGATGAAAGAAAAAGAATACACAGACAAAACAAATGAATTTTTTGCTGCTAATAACATTCAGCACATTGAAAAAGACCCAACCAAACAATTCCAAAGTAAAATTAAGGAACAATTAAAGAACATACATTTCCTGTTGACAGAAACTGAAAAGAAATACCTTACATGTATGAATCCAAAAGCACCACGCCTAAGAGCACAGCCAAAAATACACAAAAATGGAAACCCGATACGTCCCGTGGTCAACTCTATAAACAGCTCAGCATACAAACTGTCACAAAAACTAAATAACATACTGGTGAAAAATTATACATATGAAACAACATATTCCATAAAAAAACAGCATGATTCTAGCCAAAGAACTAAGAACCAGAAAGCTCCCCCAAGATGCACAGTTTATATCACTTGACATCACCAACCTTTATTCAAACATACCCATACAAGAAGCTCTAACAGTAATACAAAAGAACCTTATGCAACACAAGAAACTTTCATACACAGAGATTGTCGAATTTATGGAACTCCTTCAGCTAACCCTAAGTTACAACTACTTTACCTTTAATGACAACATTTATAAGCAACCAGATGGCCTAGCAATCGGATCATGTATATCAGGTACCATAGCTGACATATACATAAATCACTTAGAACAAAAATTATTTGACAGCCAAGAACCTTGCCTAAAGAAAATAGAATTTTATAGGAGATATGTAGATGACACACTACTGTTAGTGAAAGGAGATACCAAAGACATCACAGACATTCTTAATCATTTCAATAATCTAAATGAGAAAATCAAATTTACAGTGGAACATGAGCAAAATAAAAGCATCAACTTTCTGGACCTAAATATTACAAGACACAACAACACATGCACATTCAAAACTTATAGGAAAAACACAATGACTGACACCACAATCCCTGCAACCTCATGTCACCCAAATATCCATAAACAGGCAGCATACAGGTCAATGCTGCATAGGACAACAAAAATACCATTGAACCAGGAAAATATGCAACAAGAAATAAACACAGTGGAGAAGATTGCAGTTGCCAATGGTTACAATGCTTCCATGGTTGACACACTCTTAGACAAAGTGAAGAGAAACCCAGGTACAAACTGCACCACAGAAGAAAAAGAGAAAAACAAATATATGTCCAGCATTCCATACATAGGCAATGTATCACAGAAGATTGCAAATATTTTCAAAAATCACAGAGTAAAAATTGGGTTTTCTACGTCCAATAAACTACACCAATAACTAATACACAATATAAAGTGTAATCATGATCCATATTCAGACTCTGGAATATACAAGGTAACATGCCAGGAATGCTCCAAGTTATACGTAGGACAAACAGGCCGAAATATTAACACCAGGTACACAGAGCACATTAGAGCATACACACACAACAAACACACTACATCAGCAATAGCAACACACATACATAATACAGGACACTCATTTGGAAAAATAGAGCAAAATGTCAAAGTACTCCACCGACTAAATAAAGGACATAAAATGGATTTGCTTGAAGAACTGGAGATATATTCACATTACAGAAAATATGAAGATAAAATATTAAATGAAAAACTTGAAAGTGAATCAGTGAATTTCTTCAGGTGTTTCGATAATATACTTAAATAAAAATAGTAAAACATATAAATAAGCACAATTGTAAAATCAAACTGTTAAGATAAATAACCTCTGTACAAAAGCATATCATAATCTGTGGAAGACCTATAAATGTTATCTCTGTGAACTACCTGTAAGAAGATCTTTGTAACTGTTTTGTGTATATAAGATATTTTCGATGTGTAAAGTGTACAAGTTGTGTGTGATGTTAAGTGTGTGTGAGACTCTACACAAATGGACCATTAGAAAACTGTAAGTACAAATTGTTCTCAAACTTTAGCCACTAACCTCACAGAAAGAATTGATACCCAACTAAAAATCGCGTTTTTATGTATTACAGTAAAAGCCAACAAAATGAAGCAGACTCACACACACACTGACAACATCAAAAGAAATGGCTTAACACACATCAAAAAACGCACTTGAAAATGGGAATTATTTCTTCTCGAAACGCGTCGTGCGAATAGTAAAATAAAGAAAAATCGTGACTGGTAGCAGAAGATTTATTTGTTTATAAACAAACCTATTGTATCTACAGTCGCAGGCTTTCAGAAAGCATTTATAATGGATCAAATCAAATTTAAAAACATATTTAAGATTTTCATTTGACTGACCCTCGTACATATAATAGAAATTCAGGACAAATATAAGAGCCGGCCGCGGTGGTCTAGCGGTTCTAGGCGCGCAGTCCGGAACCGCGCGGCTGCTACGGTCGCAGGTTCGAATCCTGCCTCGGGCATGGATGTGTGTGATGTCCTTAGGTTAGTTAGGTTTAAGTAGTTCTAAGTTCTAGGGGACTGATGACCACAGATGTTAAGTCCCATAGTGCTCAGAGCCATTTTTTTTGACAAATATAAGAACGAAGAAAAGATTCACCAGTACGCACGTGATTGGCAAATGGTCGTTCCTTTTTCTTGAGCGCACGAAGCAAGCGAACAAGAATCCCGATAAGAGTAAACTGTTAATAGTTGCACCATGGAAGAGGTTCTGAAACAAATTTGGAAGTTTTACCCGGAGAATCAGTAACTCAGACATGTAACGACTCTCACCATCCGCGAACACATGGCCGTGACAAACAGAAATTCTGGATAAAATGAGTGCTGAAATTCAGTATAGCTAACCAAGTTGGACAGGATGTATTACTGTGAGATACGATCTCCGAACTCAATCTCTCAGATCCGTCCTTAACACTTGATGAGACTACAAAGACACGTGGAAACTAGATTACGAACTAAAATCTAAATTAGCCAAGTTTCAGAAAACTGTTCCGTTATACTATACGCGTGAGATCAACAACGAATTAAATCAGACTGAAATGAGGAAATACGAGTCCACGTGTTTGAACAGAGGTACAGCAGAACAAAATGGCTTGCATGCGTGGCTAAATGCAACTGCTCGTAACGTTCAGAAATTAGCAAGAAAAATTCCGTGTACCGCTCAACGAGCGATGACTGATGACAGAAAGACGTTAATTTTGACTTGAGCTGAAATCCACAAAAATAAGACAATTACTCAGCTATCATTAGGCACACCTACACCTCAGTCGGTGTCGTCCGTCTCGCCTCTCCCGGAACACTGCCGAGCGGGCCGTTTTAGAATCCACTCGTTCCGTTTCTCCGGAAGGGACCAGAGAGCTCTCTATTGCGTGGTGCCAGTCTGTACCGAAACTGGTAGCCACACAATAAATAACTTCATAAGAGCGGCTGCAGGTGTTTCACTTTCTTACATAAGGATTACGACTGGCTGATTTAATGGGTTGAAGTGCGATAGGGTGCTTGAGTGTTCGTCAAATGAGGGACGTATGAGTGCAGCCACATGATCAAGGGTGTTCTCATCTTGAAGGACAGGAATGTAGGCAATGTTGTTATGTACGAAAATACACTCGCCAGAACAACAATGTGTTCTTTGGTTTGTTGAAGCAGGAGACTGAGCTTCATTACAATATAGATATGAAGATTTACTTGACATGGTACAATCTGTTCCATTGGAATGTTCTCTGTACTTACAACTGTCTTTAAATATTAAAATATGTTGATACAGACATATTTACAAGACTCTTGAGCCGACAGATAACGCTGCCGTCTTGATCGTTGACTGCTAACTGGGCAGGGCGTTCCTCTGCTCACACGCAAACCTCCAGGTGTCAGACACTCAGATCGGTAACACAAGTTGCATGTCGATGGAGTGTCAACCAAAACTCAGATTCAGTTCGTATTATGTGCAGTCGTCCGGCAGAACGGACGAAAAGGTTAATTAAAACAAAATTATTAAGGCTTTTGTGGCCACTTGTTGACAAACTGCCTATCGGCTTCTGGCTCGAGTTCTTCGGCCGACGTTCGTCTGATGATTTTACTGACGTTTCGCCAGCACGAGTGCCTGGCATTGTCAAAGCTTCACCCTCCGTTGCTGGTGGTGAACTGGAGCCGAGCTCGCGGCCGCAGACCAGATGTACCTGGCGTGCCAACGTCCGAGGGCTATTGCTATTTCACGTGGAATGGCAATTTCTACGAACAACTGGAAGGCGACGCCATGGGTAGTCCTCTTAGTCCAGTGCAGGCCACCTTCTTCATGGAACATTTCGAAGCACAGGCACTGGACTTGGCGACTTGTAAACCTAAGGTGTAGTACAGATACGTCGATGATAATTTCGTTGTCTGGAGCCTTGGGGAAGGAAAGCTCAGTGACTTCCTAAGTCTTGAATAGCTTCCATGCCAACATAAAATTTACCATGCAAGTAGGAATGGACAAGAAACTACCATTTCTAAATGTGCTGATCACAAGAGATGGTGAAAGCCTAGGACACAACGTGTATCCAAAACCGAGACACACGGAACGATAACTGCACAATTAACAAACCACCACCCGAGCCACAGCAGAGACATGATTAAAACGCTGGTAACGCTAGCAGGAAAAATATGTGAGCCGCAGCACCTCAGACGCGAAATGCAACACCTGGGAAGTGTTCTGAGGAGCAATGGGTACTCCACAAGTTACATTAGAAGTGTAACAGAGCCAAACACTCGGCGATGTGGAAAATCAGAAAAAGAAAAGTCGGAGACGGCCACCCTGCCGTACATTGCCAGAGTGACCGACGGAATCGGCCGCATATTGCACAAACACGCCCTAAAGACGATTTTCAAGCCGATAAAGAAGATCAAAGAATGTCTCAGATCGGCAAAGGAAAAACGGGACCCACTTGCAGTGTCTGGAATATACCGCATACCATGCACATGTGGAGAAGTTTATGTCGGAATGGCTGGACGATCAATCAACATGAGGATCAAAAAACATAAGCGGCGTTGCAGGTTGGGGCAGGTGGAGAAATCGGCCGTGGCGGAGCACGCACCGAGTGAGACCGACCACGTAATAAAATTCGCCGACACGAAAGTTCTGGCTGTAGAGAAGCACTATCACACGCGCTTGTTCAGAGAAGCTGTAGAAATACAAAAACACGGGAATAGCTTCAACAAGAAAGAAGAAAGCCTTAAGGTTAACGGACCCTGGCTTCCCGTGCTGCAGCGAACGACTGTCGCAGGTAGCAAGAGGAGAACCGCACCGGAAATGACAGCGGAGAAGCCCTCGGACGTTGGCGCGTCAGGTACGTTGGTACATAATTATAGTCTGCGGCCGCGAGCTCGGCTCCAGTTCACCACCAGCAATGGAGGGTGAAGCTTTGACAATGCCAGCCACTCGTGCTGGCGAAACGTCAGTAAAATCGTCAGACGAACGTCGGCCGAAGAGCCCGAGACAGAAGCCAACAGGCAGTTCGTTTATTAAAAGTAACACCAGATTTACGGAGCACACGAAAAGCAAGGCTATATGTTAAAATATATGTTGTTTCTGTGGGGAAGTTGGTAGAGCGTTATATCCTTGTAGCAAGGGCCCTGGGTTCGATTTCCACCGATGACAACCTTTTCTTTTTTACTGTGTTATGCTTGAAAGTGTCATATGGGACAGTATGTACATAAAATGTAAAAGGGCTTACAGCAATGTTGTCTTGGCAATCTGCTTTCGCTTCATTTCTTTGAATGTAGTAAACCTTTAGAATGCATTTGTAGGGTCACATAATATACTACCAGAACAGAAAAACAAAGGAACAATTGCATTACACATGTGGAAGTAGTAGTAGTAATAAAAATAATAATTAATAATACACAAAATATTAAGACCATTAGTAAGTACATAACGTTCAACTAACAGAGCGAAAGCAAACTGCTAGAAGGAAATTGCTACAAACTCCGAAAAGTTCTTTCACATATCAGGAAAACTGTCTCCCATATAACAGGTTGACGCGTAAAGAGTCAAAAAATGTTATTATCAGTGGGGTTCGAATGCGGGACCTTTGGAAGGACGACCCAGCGCTGTTCCACCTCATGCACCCGAAATGTACAATATCATTCCCCGCAAATATGTTTTTCCTTTGCTCCGTACTTCTGTTCTTACTTTTAATTACCATTTACGAATGTTCTACTGGACGACAGCACACAGCACAACTAAATCGGTATTTTGGTTGATACTTTATCGTGGTACATCGTTTGGAACGGATGTGAGTGTCTGACGTCTAGAGGTTTGGGTATCAGCCGTAATTAGACCGCCGACTGCAGTGGCGCAACGAAGTTGTAACGAGGGAAACTCCCCATCGCACCCCTCTCAAACCTAATGGTAACACGGCCCAGTTGATTGTCCGTCAAAAACTGAACACGGATCAAGAATGAAAACAGGAAGAAGGTGTAGTGAGAAGGTGAACTGAACTGTGGAAAAAACGCTAAATGGAAACAGTGAACAGTCCAAGAACAAGTGCAGCATAGAGCAGCTGGGTCTACGAATAGCGTCGTCGCAAAGTGGATACGGTGTTGTACTGCCACGCTGGCTAGCCGTGTTCAAATCTCATTATGAACTGTTCGTCCGGTCATTGAACTGTTTGTTCTCTTTCTGTAATCTTGGCAGTTGTCATACTATACATTAGTTACAGAACCGAGTCGTGTGAAAAGAACATGTTACCGTCGCAAATAAATAGTGAGAGCAGGCGAGATACCACATAAACGTCTCACAGAAGTGAAAACAACAAATAAACGGGTGTGAACTATGTTACAACAAATGAATTCAAGAGTCAAGACTTCCAGAACGGAACGCAACTTCAAAAACGTTAAAAATATATGTTTGGACAGAGTGCAGAGAAACTGTGTGATTGTGAAATTGTTGCGTTCACCTGCTGCAGCTTATGTGACAAACTATTATGTTTACATCATTTCCTTGGGAGTGATCACATCCGCGTTCATACGAACACCTATATCCGCAAGGAGGCATATCTCACTCACTTACCAGTCGTACAAATTAAGTGCGTTGACAAGAGATTCCTGTCATATGACACTCGTGCTGTCACTAATGCCTTGTATGACACAAGAGACGTGTTTCACTGTGGAGGATTCGGTTGGCTTGTCGCCTTGTCACGAAACGTTTGCGGTTCCCATTCTAAAGCCACTTCCTTCCGGCTGCTAGTAGAAACAACTGACATTATAAGTCCCTACCTTACACCTTGCAAAAGGACGTTACATCACAACACAGACACAAGTTTGAATAAAGCGAACAGCGGGGGCAAAAAGTTGGCAGCAGGGTGATGTGAAGACGGCTCGCCCGTGTGGCAGCGCCGCGCCCTAACCACTTCCTTTTTTTTCTCATTTTGTTCGTCGCTTTTGTTCGGGGCGGACCTCCCACGACACCCGTTGAAGTTCGTCGTTGATCCATTCAACTCAATTTTTTTTTTATTACAGAGGACAGCTGACCTGACCGAACACGCTGAGCGACCATGCTGGCCATCCACTTCTCCACGACGCTCGTTCTGTCCCTTACTACTCTATATTACATTTATTGTTCTTGGACCGTTCACTTTCTATTTTTCATGTTTTCATGCTTGATCAGTGTTCAGTTTTTGGACGGACTGTCCACTGGGTCCTCTTACCACTAAATCTGAGTGGGGGTGCGTTGGGGAAGTTTCCTTGTAAGAGGCGCAGCTAAGCCGGCGTAGCTCGTAATTCGTCAGTGCAGCATGCAGCGACTATGATCTTCTGTGGATCCGTTGCAAGGTGCCAACCTTGCTTTGGCACCACACACTTCGGACGGCACCACAGGAAGCGTCCAAGTGTGTCCCAGCTCCGTTAGCGTGACTGTGTGGTATTACAAACTACAATGTTATCCCAGGTCAAGTTGCAGCGTTACCATCCTTGAAGTTTCAGCACCAGCCGAGTCGAAGGTCAAGAGTCAGTATCGTTTCAGCAGGCGTCCTGGTCGTGAATGTAACACTCGTCGGAAAATGACGGTGAAGCGGCTAGCCAAAGTCATATTTGGTGTCTGTGCGGAAGAAAGTAGATTACTTTCCGTGTCGAACTATCGGTTACTTCCGATACCATTCGAATAGTAAAAATAGCGGCATCAAGTCTTTGAACAAAATCCTGAACGCTGCCTTTCCACGACAATTTACTATCTATCTGAACACCTAGAAAATTGAACTGTTCAGTTTCACTAATTATATGCCGATTCTGTGAGATTAAAACTTCGGGTTTTGTTCCACTGTGTGTCAGAAGCTGTGAAAACTGAGTCTTACTATGATTTACCGTTAGTTTATTTTCTACAAGCCATGAACTTACGTCATGTACTGCACTATTTGAAACCGAGCCAATGTTGCACACAACATCCTTTACTACCAAGCTAATATCATCAAACAGAAATATTTTAGGATCACATGTAATATTAGTGGGCATATCGTTTATATAAATAAGGAACAGGAGTGGCCCCAGCAATGATCCCTTGATCCCTCGGACACGCCCCATTTGACTATGCCCCACTCAGATCCCATATCGCAACCATTCTGAAAACTGTGGATAATGACCTTTTTCTGTCTGTTGTTAAAGTAAGAGGTGAATCATCTGTGAGCTACTCCCTGTATTCAATAATGGTCCAACTTCTGGAGCAATATTTTGTGATCAAGACAATAAAATTTTGCCTTAGTTAAACCAAAAAAGATGTCTAGCGTTAGAAATCTTTTGTTTCATCCATCCAGAAGAAATATAATATAGCATTTTCAGTTGTTAGACCACCTCCAAAACAGAAATGTACCTTTGAAAGCAAATTATGTGAAGAAAAACAATCAATTATCCTTACATATGCAGCCTTTTCAATAACTTTAGCAAACACTAATGGCATAGAAATAGGGCTAAAATTGTCTAAATTATCCCTTTCTCCCTTTTTATAAAGCGGCTTTACTACTTGGTACTTTAATCGTTCAGAAAACTGACCATTCTTAAAGGAAAAATTACAAATATGGCTGAGTACAGGGCTAACATGTGCAGCACAGAACTTTAATATTCTGCTAGGCACTCTGTCATATCAATGAGAGTTCTTAGTCTTCAGCGATTTAATTATTGACTCAATCGCTCCCTTGTCAGTATCACAGAGGAGTATTTCAGACATCAATCTCGGAAAGGCATTTTCAAAGAGAGGTATATGAGTTCCTGTGGAAACTAACTTTCTATTTAATTCACATAGCAATGCTCAGAAAGTGATCGTTAAATACTGTACATACATCTGACTTATCAGTAACAGAAATGTTTTTACTACGATCTGACTTTATATCGTCGACCTTCTGCTGCTGACCAGACACTTCCCTCACTACTGACCACACGGTTTTTAATTTTATCCTGTGAAATAAAGGACCGCATCAAACATACCGCTCGTCAAAAGAATTCTTTGACAGTCTGTTTTTCAGACCTCAGCGGTACGAGAACGGCAAGAAATATTACTTCCCTTTAACGCTGGGCCGATAATATCGTTACTGTGGTCCAGCCGCGAGCTACGCTATAAATCACTTCAGTACGACAGAACCTGTTCCAACGGGTGACGCCGCAACATAGTCAGGTGTGGCGCTGTGACTGGAATTCGCTAGGCAAAAAATAACAGCCTTCGCCCAGCTACCCTGAAGGAATGCTTCTGTTAATTGCTTCAGGTGAATGTCAGTCTGGTTGCGTCACCAAGTTAATATCAAACATTTTCTCCGCTCTATTGTAATTACGCTCTTAGTCTCTCGTTGCTGAAATTAAATGGGACTTTGTGTATGTAGAAGGTACTGTCTTGAACTATACGGGACTACATATACAGTGCCTCAAAGGTTTAAGGGGCCTATATAGCTGCAGTTTATCACAAGTAATGTCACGTCTGAGTGATAAACTGTACAGTAACGGAGACAACTGGGTAGTCCAGTCAAGTCGTCGGTCTAAGCGAGGGACCCGTGTTTCGCGATGACCTGCATGAAAACAGAAAAGACGATACGCTTTTGGCTTTTACTGAAGACTACCGGAATCTTCCTGAGCTCTGGGGTATAGAAAGTACTCATGAAAAAAGAAAGGACGGCACGCTTTTGGCTTTTATTGAAGACTTCCTGAGTTCTGGGGTATAGAACGTACTTCATATAACAGTCTTGTAGAAAAAGCGGTTGCGTATGATGCTGTAAAAGAAAAACTAATTTCTAGAGCCTGGCGTGATCGTGTAGCGAAAATAATAAACAAGATTCGGTCCACTTTTCTGAAAGAAAGAAGCGACAAAGCAGCAACAACGCAACAAACTTCTGTTCTACTGTTCCTGTCACCCATAGTCACTCCACAGTCACAAAGAGAGTTGCTGGATATCGTTTGCATTCATTACTGAGTAACGAATACATTACGAGACTAAAAATATCGTCTTCGTTGATCCATTATGGATCGTGGGACGTCGGCTGGTTGAACTTCTTGATGCATTAATTTACCAACAGCCGTCTGTATTGTAGAAATTTTTTTTTACGTTATGAACTTCTATGTGCTACCAGTTTCGGAATTATATTGATGCCATTTTCAGGCCCCTGTACAATGAGTAGAAGAAATGTACTATTATAAAGAATATTGAACATACGTTAACAATTGACAGGTATTATGTTAACTATTTAAGTGGCTCAAAAAGACATATTGTATATCACTAAAACAATATGTAACATTAGGGCACATATGCTTCTGCCAATGTCATACTGTTGTTAATAGTTTTCACTGTTTTACTCGAATATAGCATGGTATATGAACATATGTATACGCTATTATTCAAAAGACCATACCAAAGAGTTGTAACAGGCCATGCAACACATCAAATGTACTGCATACAATCGTATGTCCAGTGGAACAGTGGAAGAATTTTTTTAATATAATAATTAACTAATATACACTCCTGGAAATTGAAATAAGAACACCGTGAATTCATTGTCCCAGGAAGGGGGTCAGATACATCACATGATCACACTGACAGAACCACAGGCACATAGACACAGGCAACAGAGCATGCACAATGTCGGCACTAGTACACTGTATATCCACCTTTCGCAGCAATGCAGGCTGCTATTCTCCCATGGAGACGATCGTAGAGATGCTGGATGTAGTCCTGTGGAACGGCTTGCCATGCCATTTCCACCTGGCGCCTCAGTTGGACCAGCGTCCGTGCTGGACGTGCAGACCGCGTGAGACGACGCTTCATCCAGTCCCAAACATGCTCAATGGGGGACAGATCCGGAGATCTTGCTGGCCAGGGTAGTTGACTTACACCTTCTAGAGCACGTTGGGTGGCACGGGATACATGCGGACGTGCATTGTCCTGTTGGAACAGCAAGTTCTCTTGCCGGTCTAGGAATGGTAGAACGATGGGTTCGATGACGGTTTGGATGTACCGTGCACTATTCAGTGTCCCCTCGACGATCACCAGTGGTGTACGGCCAGTGTAGGAGATCGCTCCCCACACCATGATGCCGGGTGTTGGCCCAGTGTGCCTCGGTCGTATTCAGTCCTGATTGTGGCGCTCACCTGCACGGCGCCAAACACGCATACGACCATCATTGGCACCAAGGCAGAAGCGACTCTCATCGCTGAAGACGACACGTCTCCATTCGTCCCTCCATTCACGCCTGTCGCGACACCACTGGAGGCGGGCTGCACGATGTTGGGGCGTGAGCGGAAGACGGCCTAACGGTGTGCGGGACCGTAGCCCAGCTTCATGGAGACGGTTGCGAATGGTCCTCGCCGATACCCCAGGAGCAACAGTGTCCCTAATTTGCTGGGAAGTGGCGGTGCGGTCCCCTACGGCACTGCGTAGGATCCTACGGTCTTGGCGTGCATCCGTGCGTCGCTGCGGTCCGGTCCCAGGTCGACGGGCACGTGCACCTTCCGCCGACCACTGGCGACAACATTGATGTACTGTGGAGACCTCACGCCCCACGTGTTGAGCAATTCGGCGGTACGTCCACCCGGCCTCCCGCATGCCCACTATACGCCCTCGCTCAAAGTCCGTCAACTGCACATACGGTTCACGTCCACACTGTCGCGGCATGCTACTAGTGTTAAAGACTGCGATGGAGCTCCGTATGCCACGGCAAACTGGCGGACACTGACGGCGGCGGTGCACAAATGCTGCGCAGCTAGCGCCATTCGACGGCCAACACCGCGGTTCCTGGTGTGTCCGCTGTGCCGTGCGTGTGATCATTGCTTGTACAGCCCTCTCGCAGTGTGCGGAGCAAGTATGGTGGGTCTGACACACCGGTGTCAATGTGTTCTTTTTTCCATTTCCAGGAGTGTAGATGACAATAAAATTAGTTAAAATACATGAAAATATGACAACCATGTCAGAATACATAAGTTACATATGTGTGGTCTAGGTCGTATTATGTGTGGTACGACAAACAAATGCCGCAGTATTAACGATAAAAAGCATAAAAGAGTTTGTCTTAAAACCCAAATGCATTCACGAAGTAAACCAATGCAGTCGTACTATAAAATCATCAAACACCTCATCATCGTAGGCGCTTCATACGGATCCTTGTGTAGGACAACCCCACATTGTGCTGAGTGGATTAATGCAACGCCAGTAGCTGCCTCATATAGTCATGGTTACGAAGAAGGTTCTCAATCTCTG
Source organism: Schistocerca nitens (assembly GCF_023898315.1). Lineage (NCBI taxonomy): Eukaryota > Metazoa > Arthropoda > Insecta > Orthoptera > Acrididae > Schistocerca > Schistocerca nitens. Next base: position 11,870,332 of record NC_064620.1, read on the forward strand.
CATATCAAAACACCTAGAGCTAAATGACTTAATCCTTTACTGCTTTCGATACGTTGATGACACCATCGTATTATACGACGAAACGAATAATCGGGTAGATAAACGTTCAAGTATTTTCAATAACCTCCACCATAAAATAGCCTTCACACATGAGCAACAAACTGAGGACAGAATAGATTTTCTCGATATAACTGTGAAAAATATGAATGGCAGGCATTGTGTCGACTTTTTAGAAAATCTAAAACTTCTGATGCTATTACACCCATCGGTTCTATCCATTTCAATAGGTACAAAAATTCCTTCTTTTACAGCATGATTAGCCGAATGAGTAAAATCCCGCTAGCAAACGCTGATATCGAAAAAGAAAAGAGCATACTAAAAGATATAGCGGTAAAAATGGATACAAACCTGAGGTTATTGATAAGATTCATAGTAAAGTTCTCAAAAAGAAATCCAATTTACTGCACGAAATTACTCTATCCCGGAATGAAAGCAATAAAAAGATACATTCTGGCATGGAATCCTTAGGTCCTTACAGAGTCGCGCAAACGTTTCGTAAAAACAATATAGAATAAGACTTTACCAATAAAAAACATTAGCAAACACTCTCACTCATTCTATTGAAAAACACGACTACCTTATGAGATCTGGAGTTTACAAAGTTAAATGTGGTGACTGCGACTGAATATATGCTGGTCAGACTGGAAGGCCATTTAAACAAAGGTTCCGTGAACATACAGCTTTGCATACTATTAAGCATTGCACCTTTGAAGAACATTTGCGAGAAACGAAACATACGATCACAAATATTCATGGTAGTTTAGAAATACTACATATTGTCGATAAAGGAGGAACGATGGATATACTTGAAGAGTTAGAAATTTACATCCATGCAGAGCAAGAGGATAAAAATCTGTTGAATGAGCAAACCGAATCTAAAAAGAATTTCTTTTTCGAAATTTTTCACGACCTATTACCCTGATATCAAGACCATTAATAGTCCCTGGATACGTTAGCCTCCCCATAGCTTGATTTGTAATTCGTCGTCCTCACTAGAGTTCCACGAGAAACGACTGTACTATTATCGATTCCTACCAGCAGCGTTTCCTAAGACCTTTGACTCTGTGGTTTCATCTTTGACCACACATCGATGTTTGCAAACCGCCTCAGTCTGTTTCGCCTGGCCCCCAAGAGCTGTTGCAGGACGGAATGTCGAGCATAAAACGTAGTGTGTTGACGTCTCCTTGAAACTCGTTAGTATTTTAGAATTGATTCACGGATCCAGTTATATGGCTCCTTCCGTGTATAGCGATTTTATGACTATGACGAGTGGTGAGTGATATATTTTACTCTGTAGCACCTTAATATTGCAGTGGTATTAGAGAAGGTGCTCGAAAGGGTTATAAGTAGCGTGAGAGTTAGATCCCTTTGTATAAATATCTCTCCCGACACAAATAATTTTAGATGTTGATTCTTTATACAGCTTTTTCGTAATGTTTACTATGTCCAATTACCTTCGACACCTCGCCGGTATATTGGGCAATAGGGTTTCGCAATATTTGCATTTCGTCTGTCAACCTCTTCCTACATGAATCGTAGTAAATGTGTACAGTAACCTTTAATATCACGGCAACGCCTATGTAGATATAATTGACAGGATGAAAAAAATAATTTTAGTAGTTTAGACTAATATGTAGGTAGCCATCGACAACTATGATAAGGGGTTGTTACCCGAAGTTCACATTTTTTACATTTTTCGTTTTGACTCGTATATGTTGAATGTTTGTGCTTGGTTCACGTCAGATTTGAACTTAATCGAACCACTGCGTCCCCATCGAATTACTCAGCCTCTGATACATTTGAAGCCAGTGAGCTTTTACACCTATTTGGTAACGTTAGATACGATATTTTAGACTTACTTCTGATAACATTTCCCGGTTAGGTATTCGTATAACCTTACTACAATTTAGTTATAAGGGGGTTTTACCACAGTGAGTATGTGGTTAGCTGGTACTTAAGATGGATGAACAGTTTTACAGACACAGCGTTATAGGTGTTATCCTGTCAAGATTTAAAGATATCGGTACGCATAAATAGGCAGCGACTTGTATATTTTAACTTTGGTCCAGGTCATCAGTGATGTACCAGCAAAATTATATTCTCATAGATATTGTTAGGTGAATGTTGCCATACATCTACAAACGAGATACTTATAATACCTGTGTACTGATGATCACGGGGATCGTAGTATAATACTTTGGAATTTTGTGTACTATACTTGCCGGCCGGTGTGGCCGTGCGTTTCTAGGCGCTTCAGTCTGGAACCGCGTGACCGCTACGGTCGCAGGTTCGAATGCTACCTCGGGCATGGATGTGTGTGATGTCCTTAGGTTAGTTAGGTTTAAGTAGTTCTAAGTTCTAGGGGACTGATGACCACAGATGTTAAGTCCCATAGTGCTCAGAGCCATTTTTTGTACTATACTTAGATGCTATTTCGATATTTGCCAATATAAGGCACTTACGGTTAATACTACATTTTTCCCCTCCAATGGAAGTTGTCCACTGCCATAACTTGCAAATGTGTCCATTTTCTAACTCTTTTGGATTACTGTACTGTTCACCTAACTATGCACTCCTAAATGGCCACTAAACCAATTTTATACTTGATGCAACATCGCATTCCCTGAGACTTAGGTATTGTTTGATTTTACCTAGTCAAATATTTTGATCAGTTTTTAGGTACCACGACATTTTGACGCACGCAGATGGTTTCCGACTCATTAAGGTCATTAGACAGATATTGATGACACTGGATGACTTACTTAAGATCCGCGTAATCATCTCATACGCTACAATACCTGGCCTTAATGCAACCTGAGAATGATTCGACATGGTTATAGGTGATACCCTTAGTCTTAGGGATGGTATACGTTTCATTTTGAGATCTATGTTCAGACATATAAGTGGCCTTCTATATTTCTCTTTTTTTCTTTTTATTCTATCGATTCCACTTGGTATAATTCTGCATAATTGTATAGGACTTACATGTAGGCAGATAGACATTTTTGATGTACAGAGATTGAGAATCTTCTTTGTAACCATGACTATATGAGGCAGCTACTGGCGTTGCATTAATCCACTGAGCACAATTTGGGGTTGTCCTACATAAGGGTGCTAGTGAAGTACCTACGATGACCAGGTGTTTGATGATTTTATAGTACGACTGCATTGGTTTACTTCGTGAATGCAACTGGGTTTTAAGACACTCTTTTATGCTTTTTATCGTTAATATTGTGGCAGCTGTTTGTCTTCCCACACATAATACGACCTAGACCACACATATGTAACTTATGTATTCTGACATGGTTGTCACATTTTCTTGTTTTTTAATTTGTCACCTATATTAGTTAATTATTATATTAAAAAATTCTTCCAGTGTTCCACTGGACATACGATTGTATGGAGTACATTTGATGTGTTGCATGGCCTATTATAACTGTGTGGTATGGTTTTTTTAATAACAGCGTATACATATGTTGATATATCATGCTATATTCGAGTAAAACAGTGAAAACTATTAACAATAGTATGACATTGGCAGAAGCATATGTGCCTAATGTTACATATTGTTTTAGTGACATACAATTTGTCTTTTTGAGCCACTTAAATAGTTAACGTGATACCTGTGAATTGTTAACGTATGTTCAATATTTTTTATAATAGTACGTTTCTTCTACTCATTGTACAGAGGCCTGAAGATGGCATCAATATAATTCCGAAACTGGTAGCACATAGTTCACAAAATAAACTAAATTTCTACAATACATACGGCTGTTGGTAAACTAATGCATCGAGAAAAATAAAAATATCGTACCGTCACAGCCTGAAACGTTGTTACTCGCCTGGTTTTCTTCCCCGCACGAAGTTTGTGCCGCTTTCTGGTCCATTTGATAGTTTCGTATTCCTCAAATTTTCTACTCCAAGCGGACCAAGTCGCCAATGAGGCGTAATAACTAATACGTAGGTGGAGTGGAGAAAAATATGGGAGCAGCAAAAACACAACACATTACCATGCCTAACACGACGTAGGAAAGCAAAACAGCTTCCAGTTGTCTCGGAATGGATAAATAGAGGCCCCATACCGTTTTTAACGAAATATTATGCCATTCTTCCTGCAAATTACTGCAGTTAAGGTAACGATGAGGGAGGTGAATAGCGATCACACACTCTACTCTCCAAACATCACAGGGGCTAAATAATAGTGAGAACTTGAGTACGATGGCTAGAGAGGTGTGACAATTCATTCTTGTGCTCACAAAACCAGTCCTGAACGATGCGAGCTGCTTGAACAGGAACCCCGTCATCTTGCAACACATCATAGCTCTGGTGATGTGCAATGGGATGGACGTCATCAGCCAAAATGCTCCCATAACCTGGCAGTAATGCGACATTGCAGGATACCTCTGGAACCCATGGAATACCACTTTATGGCTGTGCAACTCATCATTGTTCTACTCCCCTCCCCTCCCCCTCTCCCCATGTCTCACTCGTGTGACGTAAACTCGGTCAGAGGTTGGGAACGGTATGCAACAAACCTCATTCGACCAAATGACCTTCTTCCGTTGCTCCATGGTCCACGTTTTGTGGCTTGGGCACCACGTTTTCCCCTTACGGGCGCATGCGCCACTGATGTGTCGTTCTGCAATTCCAGCTCGCGCTGCATTTTCCTGCTTATAGAGCTCGCTTAGAGATGTTTTCGGGTTTGCGAGTGAGACATTAACATTGCACAGGTACCGCTCGTGATCAAATACAGCAGCGCAGCTTGCAGGCTTGCCTAGCATCTGCATTTATGTTCAAGCATGGTATTTCTCGCCGTGTTTCCGTAGTTCTGACCAATTTCTGTATTTTGTCATTCATCATATTTTTTTCCGCATAAAATTCGTATCCTCGGCCGAAGCCGAGTGAGCAGCATTCGTAAGTCTCTAGTTTCTTACTCCTAAACATGTTTCGTTAATCCTGTGAATTCAGGCGACATGCATGAGCAATAGATAGCGTAAGTGGCCTGCATTAGAACTGTGTGACTTTAACAACAATCGTGACTTTAACAACAATCGTGAAAAGTAATCTGAAGTAAATGAGATATTTTACTGTACAACGACTCATCATAGAGGGTGTAGTGGGTATTAAGTGTAGATATTTCTATTCATAACTGAGGGCTGTGTACTCAACATCGTTTACGTCATTTGGAGAGTAATGACTTAACGAGACAGCGGCAAAGGCGTATGTTTTTTAAAAGTCGTGTGCTTTTGGATTGGTTAGTACCTACAAATACATGTGACGAGAGCAAGCCATTAATGCTTATTGTCCCCTGGGCAGCAACAGATCAGCTGTTGAAATGTGTATACATGGATGCAAAATGGTTGGTCTACACTGATAGGCGCAGTACCCTTAATGGTGCAGTTATCACCGTGCAGAAAACATCAGGCCATAATGTTCATGATATTTTTGTGGGAAGCCTGTTATATGGAGAGAAAAACAACAAAAATACTGACGTGTGCACATAGTACGCCGGATTAACAGCCTTGGCTGGTGCCTAGCCAGCATGAGCATGGTTTTTAGTGAGTTACCTACATTCATTTAGAAAAATGCTGGGCTGGTCTCCAATTTCTGTCTCAGATAAAATGCAATCAGAGTCTCCACTATTTACAGACAGACGGTGCACACGACTTCCCTGCCTTAGGCAATTGGTGACTGTGGCAACAGAAGTAACATCTGGGCACACGGCTAAATACAAATATTAAATTTGCCAAATCTTCAGTACGTTGGATGGGTTTAACGCTAAGAAGAAGAAGAAGCAATGTATTCTTTATGTACCAGAAATGCAACACACAGTGTGCCATTCCGGTGTTTTTTCCTCGGGGAAGAGGCTGGAAATAGAGCAAAGTGTTATTAGTGTCAACATCAAGCGCAAGCGAAGGTTCACAACAAATTAAAAAAAAGAAGCAAAATTTAGATGTAACGACATTCGGTAACGAGAGTAACTAGTAATGAATGTGTGAACAGACTGTGACGTAAGGATGCAGACAAGGTGGCATATTGTAGGGAAGCAGCCTACTCACGCCGAGTAAATTCACATCAGTCTTTCCATTGTGTGCCAGCCAGTCCGCTGTAACTAGCTCTGACGTCATAAATGTTGAGCAATACTTTTAAAAATCAAGCAAATAACCTAAAACGTTTCTAGCATGTCAGGAGTAATACTAAATCAACATGTGTAGAATGTCAGTTCAATAACTTTAACGATTTTCGAAATTTGGACGTTTTTCTGTAAAAATCATTGGCGCAACAGAAAAGAGCTAGAGAATTAAAAATTTATATTTACATTCCTTTTTCATAATAATTTAATAGAAACAGTACTTTGGATTTCACAAATTAAAATTTTAGTGGAAATTCATGATTTTCTGGTTTTTGTCTTAAAAATTAAGGAAGCAAGATAGCTTAAGTAGGCTAATAAATAAGGCTAGGATGTTTATATTTAAGTAGAATGGAGATTCGCTATAACTATAAAGATGTGAGAAGTTTCATTTGAATAACTATAAAACTATAGCGATAGCGTATCTCCAAAGGGCAAGTTCAGAACTCGTCTACTGCGTGCAGTCTAATTAAATTAATTCTCTCGCCCAAAATATTTTACTTAGCCACGTCAGACTTTTGTTATGATTACTTACCTGTGTGTTGAATGCACATTTAAATTGAGAGCTTCATCGGCCATCAGCAAAAGAAGCTATGATTTATTCGATAACTTAATGTGGTGCATTACTAGTCCAGCGGCTAGTCGGGAGAGCAGATTTGATCAGACGTTCCCTTAGCCGTCCGCACCGCGGCTTTATACACTCCTGGAAATGGAAAAAAGAACACATTGACACCGGTGTGTCAGACCCACCATACTTGCTCCGGACACTGCGAGAGGGCTGTACAAGCAATGATCACACGCACGGCACAGCGGACACACCAGGAACCGCGGTGTTGGCCGTCGAATGGCGCTAGCTGCGCAGCATTTGTGCACCGCCGCCGTCAGTGTCCGCCAGTTTGCCGTGGCATACGGAGCTCCATCGCAGTCTTTAACACTGGTAGCATGCCGCGACAGCGTGGACGTGAACCGTATGTGCAGTTGACGGACTTTGAGCGAGGGCGTATAGTGGGCATGCGGGAGGCCGGGTGGACGTACCGCCGAATTGCTCAACACGTGGGGCGTGAGGTCTCCACAGTACATCGATGTTATCGCCAGTGGTCGGCGGAAGGTGCACGTGCCCGTCGACCTGGGACCGGACCGCAGCGACGCACGGATGCGCGCCAAGACCGTAGGATCCTACGCAGTGCCGTAGGGGACCGCACCGCCACTTCCCAGCAAATTAGGGACACTGTTGCTCCTGGGGTATCGGCGAGGACCATTCGCAACCGTCTCCATGAAGCTGGGCTACGGTCCCGCACACCGTTAGGCCGTCTTCCGCTCACGCCCCAACATCGTGCAGCCCGCCTCCAGTGGTGTCGCGACAGGCGTGAATGGAGGGACGAATGGAGACGTGTCGTCTTCAGCGATGAGAGTCGCTTCTGCCTTGGTGCCAATGATGGTCGTATGCGTGTTTGGCGCCGTGCAGGTGAGCGCCACAATCAGGACTGCATACGACCGAGGCACACAGGGCCAACACCCGGCGTCATGGTGTGGGGAGCGATCTCCTACACTGGCCGTACACCACTGGTGATCGTCGAGGGGACACTGAATAGTGCACGGTACATCCAAACCGTCATCGAACCCATCGTTCTACCATTCCTAGACCGGCAAGGGAACTTGCTGTTCCAACAGGACAATGCACGTCCGCATGTATCCCGTGCCACCCAACGTGCTCTAGAAGGTGTAAGTCAACTACCCTGGTCAGCAAGATCTCCGGATCTGTCCCCCATTGAGCATGTTTGGGAGTGGATGAAGCGTCGTCTCACGCGGTCTGCACGTCCAGCACGAACGCTGGTCCAACTGAGGCGCCAGGTGGAAATGGCATGGCAAGCCGTTCCACAGGACTACATCCAGCATCTCTACGATCGTCTCCATGGGAGAATAGCAGCCTGCATTGCTGCGAAAGGTGGATATACAGTGTACTAGTGCCGACATTGTGCATGCTCTGTTGCCTGTGTCTATGTGCCTGTGGTTCTGTCAGTGTGATCATGTGATGTATCTGACCCCAGGAATGTGTCAATAAAGTTTCCCCTTCCTGGGACAATGAATTCACGGTGTTCTTATTTCAATTTCCAGGAGTGTATATAAGAACGCTGCGCGAGGAAGGAAGGCCCCAGTTCCTCCAGACGCTGAATAGCACACCATCTGTGTCGGGTTGTCGCGTCGCGTCGGTATCATTGCTATAAACAGCCTCGGATGCCGTATTAAGTTACTCGGGATACGCGTAACCATGAAATCATTTTCGAGTGAAGTGTTAATTCTGGGATGACTTTAATAATCCATCTTCAGTTTGCGTATGTCGTCTTTTCACGTGCCGCCGCGGGACAGACATTCTACCATTATTTAGCGTGGCGTTTGATGAACATTATCATCAAATTATGGCGAGCATTCACTTAAACATTTAATTTGGACAGTTATAGTTGCATCAGCGCATTAGACTTGAACTGCTTTGTTAGTCAGATTGTGTGGATTCTGTTTTTTTTTCATCTGTGACTTTCAGAATACAGAGAATTTTTAGAAAATCGTTTTTTGATTATGAATCCCAGACAATCTCCTAATTTCTCAGAGCTATAAGCTGTAGCTATAAGTGTGTTTCTCAGATGAAGTGGGCACTAGGAATTCTAATTACAGGCTTCACGTTTTGCTAATCACTTTCTGGTTGCCAATATTGTAGTTAGAGAGCCAGTGTTGAGAACGGCAAAAGACAGCATAAATAATAGGAACATTTATACAACAATTAATTCCACTCGCCGCCCCACATATGGTTAAAACGGCAAGGAATTCATCTTTTCTACATCACAAAACAATCATTTATTTATATAACAGTAGATTTTCCACCCGCCGCCCCACAAATGTTTAATCGGCCAGGAAATGCAGTGTTTCTACATTCAAACATTTTATATAACAACATTAATCCTACCAGCCGCCCCACAATATGGAAGCCTGGGTTGGGCAAGAGGTGTGCTCTGGTAGCCTAAGTGGTAAGGTGACTGCTCACGATAAGTAGGAAATCTAGTTTCGGCACCCGGTCTGGCACAAACTTTTATATGACGCCGATGGGTAGCGTAGCTATACCCAGTACGGTTGATGCTAGGAGAGTTCGCATTTCGGCAAATGTATACACTGGGTACATACAGTACAAAATTTACTCGATACGTTCACAGCAATAGTAGCACTGCAAGGAACGCTAGAAGTAGACAAGCAAACGAAACTCATTCGCTGTGAGTGGGTCCCTATCTGCCGAACCGGAGTGCGTACATTGCGTAGTGGAGTACGGGCAGCAAGTTATACTGCACCGACCATCTGCTTGTTGGGGCATTGGCCGCTGAGCAGATGCTGTACATGGTGAACTTTCAATCCTCTGCGTTCACAGTGGATACAACATGCTGTCGGCAAACTTACATACAGAACACGAGTAAAAATTCCTGTTTTCTCACTAGCGAGGGAAGGAAATTCAACTCAAGTAGTCCTGTGCAAAGAAGCACTTCAGTGCGTGTCATACTCCACAAAGAGGTAAAGCTCGTCACTCAAGTTAACAGAATAACAACCTTTTTCACAGAGAAACGACTTCACGTGCTTCTTGTGTCGGGAGCAACATGCCTCAAAATTTGACCCCAGATTCTCCGCTGTGGCTTTCACCGGCGAAATCTATAGGTCGATCCCCCGAGGGAAGTGTCTTAGATTGAGTCCTGCAGGGAAGTGCCTTTGATTGATGCACACAGGGAAGTGCCACGCCGTACGCCAACTCCCACATGGACACGGTGTCTACATTTGGGTTCAGACTACGAATCCGAGCGGTCATTACAAAAACATTTCCTCCCACTACATGGGTCGTGGATGTCAGCTGGTTGGCTTGAACATGAACCTTTCCAAAACAAAAGTAATGTCCAACAAATGGGCCCCAGCTGGAGATGTGAAAGTCAAGGACAGTCTATTAGAAGTGGTCAATGAATATGTCTACCTTGGCCAGATTATAAATATGAAGGGAGACATAAGGCCAGAAATCTATCGACGCATCAAGCTTGGCTGGCAAGCATTTGGGAAAAATTCAACAGTATTCAGATAAAAAATGCCAGTAAATATTTGATCAATGCATTCTTCCTGTGATGATGTATGGCTGTGAGACATGGACACTGAACTCATTTACAAAAGGGAAACTTAGGACAGCACAGAGAGTCATGGAGAGATCAATGCTGGGCTATACAAGAAAGGATAGGAATAGGGCAGATGACATCCGGTGTGTGACGAAGGTAAATGAGATCTTAGAGACAGTAGGTTCCTGGAAATGGCAGGGGGCTGGCCACGTCGCAAGAAGAAAAGACAACAGATGGACGAAGCTAGTACTGGAGTGGAGTCCGAGAGAGCACCGGAGGCCTAGAGGAAGACCACCAGACAGATGAGACAAAGACATCAAGAAGACCGCTGGTAACACCTGGCAAGAACTGCCCAAGACCGTCCCACTTGGAGAAGACTGCTGAAAGCCTTCCTGAATCCACGACTCGAAGAGGCCACATCATTTAATGATTGAATTGGCTGATGATGATGACATGGGTCGTGAATCTGCCAACCAATCACCTGAAGCTCATACTCCTTTCAGAAGTTTTTATGGAAGTTTCCATTTCCCCTCCTACATCCTCAGCATTCGTGTCTCTGTTTTTCGGTGAGGAGCGTGCCACGCCACTTCCCGTGAGAAGTCTCAGCTCGCGACTGTCGTTTGTGATCTATGTATTCCTTTACGCTAGAAGGACATCTTTTCGTCTTCTTCCGCCCCTGACGCACTCTGGGCAGGTACAGTGTTCTGAATTTTGTTTTTGGTCTACCAGAGTGCAACCCCCTACCTGTACTGTCCACGCTACATAGATTCTGCAGCCTCCAGCGTTGTGAACCACCGCCACCGCGCTATACTCAGGGCAATAAATGTCTGGCCCTGCAAAACATAACTCTCTTCGCAGTCACTCCTTAGCCAATAGCGGCTTCTGAGGAACATGTGGAACAACATCGCCCTTTCTGTAACTTAATAACAACTTAGTTAATTTATGTGAAAAACTAATTAAAGGTGAAACTAAAGACCCTCACATTATAACGTCCGCTCTTAACTGAAGCCGTCAATAAACTGGGGAAAAGATTTAGAGGAGCTCAATGTGTGAGCGTTTAAGGACAATGCGAAAAGCGAGAGAGAACGATTGACTGAGAGAGGATGAAGAGGGTTACGAGGATAAAGGGATACGCCACATGGCTGTCCGTTCGGCTCCCCATCTCTACAACAGGATCTCTGAAAGCATTGAAGGGGGAGGAATTAATAGGTATTGCTATATATTCCTTGTTTGATTACCATAAACACAAGTAATTAGCCGGCCGCGGTGGTCTCGCGGTTCTAGGCGCGCAGTCCGGAACCGTGGGACTGCTACGGTCGCAGGTTCGAATCCTGCCTCGGGCATGGATGTGTGTGATGTCCTTAGGTTAGTTAGGTTTAAGTAGTTCTAAGTTCTAGGGGACTGATAACCACAGCAGTTGAGTCCCATAGTGCTCAGAGCCATTTGAACAAGTAATTAACACAAAACCCCATAAATTACTCACTTGAATAGTTAAATTAGTAAATAGAGCTAACTACCTAGGTAGTAGTACCTAACTGGATTGTTCTTAAATTGGCTGATTTGACATTCAAAAGTAATTTGACTTCTCAGAAGAAAAAAAGAAATCTTAGCACGAATTTAGCACTACGAATACTATCACGTTTTCATTGGTACCTCTACTCTTTTTACGCAGAATTTGATGCTCTGCAACTTTCATGCATGACTGTTTCATTTGGGCTAACCATTTTTTGAGGAGAGGCTTTGAAACATGGCCATGACTCATTTTTCCGCCAAATTGGTAACAACTGACGATCTTTGACGAACGACTGTGGCTAAACAGCTGAATCGATTTTTACTTTTAAATATGTCATTTGACGAGAAATTTTATGCTCTTTCATTTTAGTGCATCAGATTTTCTGTTGGAGTTTAGAGTTATAAAACGAAAAACTTAAACTCCAAAACTTTCGTGGTTTCTGACCCTCAAAAGCTTAACACAAGCCAGAAAACGTAGCAAACCTCTTATCTGAAATGCCTAGCATAGATCAAAATTATTTCCAACTTGTGCATATTTATTGGGCAGCGCGGCTCTTTGTGAACTAATTTTCCTAGCGTATTCCTCTACTGGCACTATCTGCCGATTCATTTTCCGTGGTACGTGTACCCTCGCTCCACGCAGGAACAGAATAGCAAAAGCTTTAATAACTATTTCAATGGAAATTACCCTCAGCCACGTATTTCACAGTATTTTGAAGAGTATGGAGATTGATGTAGTTAATTGGGCTCAGCCTAATATTTTTGTTTGTCGTCGATCAACAATATAGTACTTTGGTTGTCGTGGCCACTTTAGCTGTTATCATTTTACCTACAGTGGATTTTTGAGTAGTATTTAACCTGCACGGATAGCGGAGCACGACAAAGTGGTGATCGATTCTAGGTTGGGAGGAGGCGCACCAGCTTCCAGTCGAATTCGCCCCGTGTATTAACGACAAGGGCCAGTGTGCCGGCCAGCCTGTGAGTCGTTTTTAGGCAGTTTCCCACATGCGACAAGGTGAATACTGGGCTGGTACGAATGTCCCGGGCCGGCCAGAGTGGCCGAGCGGTTCTAGGCGCTACAGTCTGGAACCGCGCGACCGCTACGGTCGCAGGTTCGAATCCTGCCTCGGGCATGGATGGGTGTGATGTCCTTAGGTTAGTTAGGTTTAAGTAGTTTTAAGTTCTAGGGGAGTGATGATCTCAGATGTTAAGTCCCATAGTGCTGAAAGCCATTTGAACCATTTGAACCGATGTCCCGCCCCAGTTACACAGTTCACAAATACTTAGAAAACGTTGACTCTTGCTCATGAGATAACATTAGATACAGACAGAGGGAGTACAGTTTCCTTCCTGTGGTAAAAGTATTGGTTTCATGAAGGGCAACTAGCCGCCCACTGGCAGTAACATTGCCAAATTCATAATAACATGCCGACCCCTTCGAGACACGGGATGATGTCAGGCAGAAAGCTGCTCTGAAAATGTCGTTCGAATGGTTCAAATGTCTCTGAGCACTATGGGACTTAACATCTGAGGTCATCAGTCCCCTAGACTTATAACTATTTAAACATAACTAACCTAAGGACCTCACACACGTCCATGCCCGAGGCAGGATTCGAACCTGCGACCATAGCAGCAGCGCGGTTCCGGATTGAAGCGGCTAGAACCGCTCGGCCGCAGCGGCCGGCGCAGACAGGTTAGTTGCAGGTCCTCAACTGGGCTCCTCGTAACGAATACACTGCCATCATTGTCACCGAGACAGAAAAGGCTTTCATCAGAAAACACAACAGACATTCATTCCGCCCTCCACTGAGCTGTCCCTTGACGTAACTAAAGTCTCAGACGGCGATGGTTTGGGGCCAGTGGAATGGACACTACACGACGTCGGGCTTGAAGCTGTCCTTGAAGTAACCGATTTGTGGCATTTCGTTGGGTGACTGTGATGCCAACTGAAGCTCGAATTTCTGCTGCAGATGCAGTACGATGCAGCACACCCATACGCCGAACACGATGGTCTTCCTTCACGGTAATGCCACGTCCAGAGCCCGGCCGTCTTAAGTCGGTACCAAATGGTTGAAATGGCTCTGAGGACTATGGGACTTAAATTCTGAGGTCATCAGTCCCCTAGAACTTAGAACTACTTAAACCTAACTAACCTAAGGACATCACACACATCCATGCCCGAGGCAGGAATCGAACCTGCGACCGTAGCGGTCGCGCAGTTCCAGACTGTAGCGCCTAGAGCCGCTCGGTCACAACGGCCGGCAAAGTCCGTTTCGCTCCATGACCATCGCTGCCAGCAGTCACGTACGATGGCTACATTTCTGCCAAGTCTTTCTGCGATATCGCAGAAGGGACATCCAGTTTCTCGTAGCCCCTTTACAAGACCTCGTTCGAACTCAGTGAGCTGTTGATAACATCATATTCGTCGTCTTAAATGCATTCTTGTCTAACATCAACTCTCTACGTCCAACCCAAAAGTTAACTAACTCTCACGACCATTATTGCGCGTATTTCAAACAAACATGATTTGCATCCTCGCAGTGGTGCTGCTTTCTTTCAGGTGTAGAAACACGCCTTTTGTTCATCTCGCACAACTTCTTCTTGGTGTTGGGAATTTTTTGCGCTGTGTGAATAATGTAGGCGGCAGGTAAAAGATTATGAATTTCTTCAGGCATGTCATGACTGTAGATGCTCTAGAGTACTGCGTCAAATGGTGTCGCTGAAACTTTGCAATATTTTCACAGAGCACCTCCTGCTCAACTCCAGAGGATGGTAGCCGATGGCCGTCGTCATCAGGCAATGAAGGTGAGTAGGTAGTCCATAAAATATTATCAAGTTTCCTCGGCGGCTCCCGAAAGCCGAATAACGCTTACCAAGCCAGCTTTAAACAACATACGTTAACGTTGTTTGGTGCAGACACTTGGTAACCGTTTCAGCACACTCACACGACGTCGTAACACAATAACTTAGAGATCAGCCCTAGTGGACCGGTCTCAACGACTGTGCAGACAGACCATTCGAGCGCTACAGCGAGTAGAGTGCAGGTGGCAACGAACACAAGCGACGAATTGCTCCATAGACAATCCTAGATAAACATGACAGCAGTACTGGTAGCAGGTCAGACAACAGTGCCACAGGCGACATCCGACAAACATAGAGTAAGGGCCAAATGTTATAGTAACGGAGTGTCACGAAAACAAGTGTTCATTAGACGGTAATTTTAGATAGTAAGGCAAATGCAGAAATAGAGGACAGCACGTACTGCCATATAGAGTAAGCTACACCGAAGCGCCAAAGAAACTGCTATAGGCACTCGTATTCAAATGCAGAGATATGTAAACAGGCAGAATACGGCACTGAGATCGGGAACGTCTATGTAACACAAGTGCCTGGCGCAGATGTTTTATCTGTTACCGCTGCTACAATGGCAGGTTATCAAGATTTAAGTGAGTTTGAACATGATGTTATTGTCAGCGTACTAGCGATGGGGCACAGTATCTCCGAGATAGCAATGAAGTGGGGACTTTCCCGTACTACCATTTCACGAGTATACTGTGAATATTAGGAATCCGGTAAAACATCAAATCTCCGACATTACTGTGGCCGGAGAAAGATCCTGCAGGAACGGGACCGAAGACGACTGAAGAGGGTCGTTCAACGTGACAGAAGTGCAACCCTTCCGCAAATTGCTGCAGACTTCAGTGCTGGGCCATCAAAAAGTGTCAAGGTGCGAACCATTCAACGGAACATCATCGATATAGGCATTCGGAACCGAAGGACAACTCATCTACCCTTGATGACTGCAAGACAGAAAGTTTTACGCCTCGCCTGGGCCTGTCAACACCGACATTGGACTGTTGATAACTGGAAACTTGTTGCCTGGTCGGACGAGTCTCGTTTCAAACTGTACCGGGCGAATGGGCGTGTACGGGTATGGAGACAACCTCATGAATCCATGGATTCCGCATGTCAGCAGGGGACTCTTCAAGCTGGTGGAGCAACTATTGCAGGTAACTCACGTTAGCCCTTTCTGGATACTTTCTTTGGCTGCCCCTATTGATATTACTACCAGGCTGGTGGGGCGTGTGCAGTATGAGTGAGATGGGACCTCTGATACGCCAAGATACGATTTTGGCAGGTGACACCCACTAAGCATACTGCCTGATCACGTGCAACCATTCATGTCCGTTGTGCATTCCGACGTATTTGACAATTCCAACAGGACAATGCGACAGTACATGACTCCAGAATTGCTACAGAGTGGTTCCAGAAACACTCTTCTGACTTTAAACACTTCCGCTGGCCACTAAACTCCCCAGGTATGAACATGTGAACATTATTGAGCTCATGTTCGATGCCTTGCTGTGCTGTTCAAAAGAGATCTCCACCCCTCCCGAGCGAGGTGGCGCAGTGGTTAGACACTGGACTCGCATTCGGGAGGACGACGGTTCAATCCCGCGTCCGGCCATCCTGATTTAGGATTTCCGTGATTTCCCTAAATCACTCCAGGCAAATGCCGGGATGGTTCCTCTGAAAGGGCACGGCCGAATTCCTTCCCCATCCTTCCCTAATCCGATGAGACCGATGACCTCGCTGTCTGGTCTCCTTTCCCGAAACCAACCAACCAACCAATCCACCCCTCCTACTCTTACGGATTTATGGACAGCCCTGCAGGTTTAATGGTGTCAGTTCCCTCCAACACTTCCTCAGACATTAGTAGAGTCCATGCCACGTCCTGTTGTGGCACTTCTACGTGCTCGCGGGGCCCTCCAGGATATTGGGCAGGTGTATCAGTTCATTTTGCTCTTCTGTGTAAATCTTAAACGTAGGATTATTTCTTCTGAGGGCGAGAGACTCGGAGTAATGCTGGGGTCCTGGCCTGCAGATGGCGAATAGTCATCGTGACAGAAGAAGATTTTGTCGCTTTCCGAACGTGAGTGTTACGTGGGATTGGGCGAGAGGTTTCGCAGATAAGGTAAAAGAGAGAGAGTCTTGATCTGACTATATGGTTAAAATTTCCTTTAGGGCTATTGATAAAACGCAGATATATCCATATGTCATACAAGTTGTCTCGATTATTATCGCCATTGCTTTCTCCTTCGATATATCGATGCCGGAATCGATTTTTCGACTGCCGATATTTTTATATTACACGAGGGTTCGAACTTAAAATAGTGACAACTATTTATTCACAACCGATACAAAAGAGTTTCGTGTTTGCAGCTGCTACTGTCCCTCAAAGTAGTCCCCAGCTTTGTATAGAGCCCGTTGTCAGCGATGTGAAAGGCGTGGTGTACCGTTAGCAGAGCCTGTTCAAATGGTTCAAATGGCTCTGAGCACTATGGGACTTAACATCTACGGTCATCAGTCCCCTAGAACTTAGAACTACTTAAACCTAACTAACCTAAGGACATCACACAACACCCAGCCATCACGAGGCAGAGAAAATCCCTGACCCTGCCGGGAATCGAACCCGGGAACCCGGGCGTGGGAAGCGAGAACGCTACCGCACGACCACGAGATGCGGAGCAGAGCCTGTCCTGTTGATGGTGCGAATGAAACGGTATACTGCCTGTCGAATCTCTAGAACAGTTCTGAATCGAAGGCCACGAAGTGGTTCCCTCATCTTCGGAATCAAATCAAAGTCACAAGGACTTAAGTCCGGGGAGTATGGTGGATGGTACAGTACTTCCCAGTCCCATCGACAGAACAGGGCAGCCACAGCTGTATGCTGCATGGGGGCTTAATTAAATAGAATGCAAATATTTTTAGGTGCCCTGACTGGTATTACTCCGCAATCTGACTGCATAGAATAACAACAAAGAATGAAAGGAAATTTCCGTTAACACAATTAATTAAGTCCCCAGCAACTATAAAAGCTACAAAACAAAAACTACGAAACAACAAAGCACAAGTGTAACTATTCTGTGTGTGGAAGTGTGATTCAACGTACACATCTGGCACGGTTCTTCCTCAATAAAACAAGGTATTTTAAGTATCATTTACACTGAAGTAATTAAAAAAACCAGAAATACTATAATTGCACATAGAAACCAGAATTACACTCTAATACATGAACACAAGCCAGATGCTTTGTTGACTGAACATGTGCCCAAGAGACATTGTTAGTTAGGAAATTTCAAGTAAAAAAAATTTTTTTTACCTTCATATATATTGACGAAAAATACACTCTGATCATTACAACATCCCGATTCGAACAGCATCGGCTGTCTAGCCCATCAGAACAACTGCACACGACATGCTCACAACTTCAGAACTACTACTGCCCACGGCAACTTCTGAACAACTACTGCGCCAGTGGAGGCGGCAGAATAATACTCTTTGGCGCAATCTCTGGCGCTGTGACTCAGTGAGCCACGTTTCATATGCCCCACCTCTGCGGGCTAGAATTTGATGGTATTTTTGCCAGCATTGGTGGTGAAAATACCACCAAATTAGTGCAAAGAATACAGACAAAAATAAAAAATAATATTAATAAGTAAATACCACATAACTAAATAAATTTTGGCTTTGCACTGACCCTTCAATAACCTAATATATAAAATACAGTAAGGAATACAAATGCTTGCATACATGTGATTTTACGTAACAGTTTACACAAGTATCATTCAATCAATGGCACCAGCAATGACAAATAGGTGTAGGTAAGAGTCTCATAACATTTCACAAACAGTAAATATACAAAAAATCAGTTTATACAAATATTCACATAAAATCCTTTCAATAGTTCAATAAACAAGTAGCACTCCTCAAAGTAGTTGAGTTCCAACAGTAGCACCCAGCAATGGTCAACAGGTGCAAATAGCAGTCTCATAACATTTCATCAGCAGTATTTAAACAGCTCCAACAGTGGCACCCACCAATGTTGAACAGGTGCAGACAGCAACAAGTGACATTATTTCAGTAGAAGCAGTTCCACCAGTGGCACCCAGCAATGTTGAGCAGGTGCACGTAACAGTCCATAATATTCACTATCACTAATCAGACAGTTCATTAGAGTTCATCAGCAGTAATTAAACATTTCCAAGTGGCACCCACCAATGTTAATACGTGTAAGCACGAACAACAGTTTGAACGCACACACAATTGCTTTTACAAAATTATTATCAATGCTCTTACACTAAACATACAAATTATAACAATCACACCAATGATATCAGATAATTGTCATACTAACTGTTACAACAGACAAATAACAGTAAACCTATAATATTTATGGGTGTCAGTGCAAGCCATAACAAACAAGTAAGATAATATTTAGGGGATAGGTCGGTACCAATTATTGGGGATTAGGAAAGGAAAACACACTCACTCATCTTTCATCCACATTAAGTACTACTGTGTAATTGAATATTGTTAACTGTGTAAATACAATTCTGTCAAAGATTTGATGTTCGACATGTGTATCAAGTAGCAGTGGCAGCAATGTATAACAGACGATAATAGTCAACGTCATAGTCATCATGTCAAGACCAATGTTTGCAAGCCAAATCAAATGTACTGTTGCTGAACAACTGTCAGTGTGCCAAGATATGCAAATACTTCCTCTCTCCAAAAAAAAGTATATACTGCTCAGTGATTTAACCAAGTGTGTGCGTAGACAATCTTCCTTCCACTTGAGTGTTCTAGTCTGCCATTTTCATCCTCTTTATTCCATATAAACCAACAAAGCATATGCTCCTCACTTACTTTGCCTCTTATCCACCAAGTCTCCAATAATCAGCATCAATCTCAATACTTCAATAATACCTCTTACGTCGATACATATAAACCTTATCATCAATATCATTTACCTTACCTCTTGTCCACCAAAACTCCAATAATCATCAACTTCACACAATCTCAATACCTCAATAATACGTCTTCAATACGTCGATACATATAAACCTTACCGCCAATATCATTTCACTTCCATAACAACTCTTTCCTCTAGTCAGTTTCCTCGAACAACTACAGATAAAATCCTAGTGCAAACTTGAATTTATCATCCCATGCAATCCAAAGACACACTGTCTACACACAACCTCTGTGTAATCCATCTGACCCAAATCTTCTACTCATTATGAATTATAAAATACATTTTGGTTACCTTGTCCATCATTAAATAAAAGAAATGCATACATGACCTCTAACAGCCTTTAGTTTGAATAACTTTCAGTAAGTACGTACCAGTACGGAGTGTGAATGTTCATAATATTTCAGTGTGTACACGACTTCAAGAACCATGGCAAAACAAAAGCAAACATGTGGAGTATTTCTTGTGTCAATTGTCACTTGCTATTTCAATTTCTCACGAAGAATGCAGTGTAATAACGGTCAATGGTCTAAACCTAGTGTTGGTATGTCATGTGGTTAGCTTCCTTCCTATTAGCATAAATTTATACGGCTTCCATAAAACCTCCAGCTCATGTGACTTCAATGAAGTTTCTTGTACCAACGTCGTTCGTAGAACTATAGCAGTTCATTTTCTTATCTTAAAAATATAAGGCACTGAGCGTAAGCAAAACATGCAATAGCGAGTAAGTATACCAGTAGAGAACAGAATGTCAACAAGTGGATGCAGCACAATCCCTACAACGAGGCTCTGCCAAACAAACAATCTATAAATTAATACCATAGTGTAACCTAAACTCTATGTTCGTACACAGTATATAAGCATTTCTATATACCAAATTAAAGAGTAGTTATGACAACAAAACAGAAATGTGTAAATATGCAATCCATACGCAAAGCATCAAATATATATCTTACATAATAAACAGGTCATTAGCATCATATCGGCATAAGCAAATAAATGTTCATATGTAATCTTAATAAGTAAACATGAAGCCGCAGGCAGATAAATCACAAAGTATAACTTACATACATAACCACAGTCAGCACAATTAATCAGGTGACAATTATCATTTAAATAAATAAGCACAGCAGGCACATAATAAAAAAAAAGTGACATCAGTGAAAAAGCATAGCAGCCAAGCGATGCATAATATACACAAGTAACAACCCTGTTCATTAATCAATCATTGTCAATATCAGTTAACACGAAGTATGAATCACGTAATCGCGAGCAGCAAATTACGTCTAAAGTACGTACCTAAGTGGAAATATGTTTCCTGAAAAATAAACTCAATTAATAGGTACCTTTTTTGTTTATTACTTTCTTCTTCGAAATTACAGTCTTTCTGAAATTTTCTCGATAGCAAGCCCTCTTAACGTCGGACATACACAGAATTTACCTGAAGTTCTTAAATACTTTATACAACTGTATCCTGAAAAAAAACTGAACGTTAATAACATAATTTATCAAGTCACTATAGCTTTATACTGAATTTAATCGGAGAAATTAGACTGTGTATTTGTTTACGGCTGTCAATGCATTCGCACTGAGCTCTCGATCACCTGTAGGTACGCGTGACGTAGGAAGTAATTGTTTGCGGTCAACGACTGCCTTGTGCGCGCGCAGACTTAACTGTTGCTTTGAGTATGTGCCGCCGCCGGAACACGGCGCGGGATCCTTGTACTTTCCGTGTGTTTACGTATAACTGTTAGTTTCTCAAAAGTATGTCATTTCACAAAAATTTTAACGTTCGATATATGATGTATTCCCTTAGAGCGCCGAGATTTAAGAGTTTCTACTTCGACAGTGTTATCATGAATAATTTTGCGAACTCTATATGGACCGTTATAAAGCAGAAAAAGTTTGCGACACAAGCCCTTTCCTTTGTGAGACAAACGGTGACACTTAATTAACACCTTTTGACCAACTGACAAGGTTTTTAAACGACCAGGACGTTTAGCTGATTTCTCTCTTCTAGCAGCCGCAGATGCAATATTTTGTAGAGACAGGTTGACAACTTCAGAATGCCGCAGTTTCCGTGAAGGCGGAAAAGGAACGATTTCAGAAATGCGATTTGTCGGTGCTTTATTTTTTAATATCAATATAGGCAGTAAAGAAGTTGAATAGTTAGGGAGTTCATTCAGAATGTTTTGAAAAATATGAAGATACTGATCCCACGTTATGTGATTCTAATGACAATAAAGTCGACATAATTTATTGATTTCTTTCATCCATCTCTCGGAAACGTTAGATTGAGGGTGAAAAAGTGAAATAAAAATTGGTTTAATCTTACGACGCCGTAGAGTACGAAGCCAAATTTTAGAGCGAAACTGTGATCCATTATCTGATATAACCTTATCAACATGACCCACTTCTTTAATAAAATGTTTGATGAGAACATTAGATACTGAACGAGCTGTTGCTTTGCGTAAAGGTGTAAAACACACATTTTGATGTCAATTCCACTGCTACCAAAATGTACGCAAAACCATTAGTAGAACGAACCACTGGACCGAACAAATCGACTGCAGCCATCTCCTTTAATTTCGCTGGAATGATAGGAAACAACGGTGCTCTGTGAGAAATAGTTGGCGGCTTAGCCTTTTGACATAATTTGCATTTGACAAGAACAGATCGAATACGTTTTTCCATATTACTGAAGTAGCAATTTTCTCGTAATTTATGAAAGCATTTTCTGGGACCAAAGTGTGCATAACTGAAATATGTATACCAAATCAATTTATTAACCCACTCATCAGGAATGCAAACTAACCAAACAGAGTTGTCGACCGATTTTCGTTTAAAAAGAATATCATTGCGAACTAAATAACACTGTTTAATCGCTACGCTTTACTTTCTCCTGCACTTGTCCTTAATGTCCTTCCAGACTGGATCCTTATTTTGCTCCTTAGCGATGTCCTGGAGCGAAGACGAAATAAAATTTTCAAACGCAACACCTTGACTATACATCAAACAATACTTGTTTTCTTTGGAGTCCTCCTCAGCACTTTGTTTCAAACCCATAGGTGCACGTGATAAAGCATCAGCAATAACATTTGAAGAACCCTGTATGTAAACAACACTAAAATCAAATTCCTGTAGATACAGCGCCCATCATGACAATCTTCCATGTGTTAATTTTGTTGACATAAGAAATTCCAGAGCTCAATGATCGGTGTAAACCTTAGTATGTCTGCCATACAAAAATGTGCGAAATTTTGTGAAAGCCCATACATCAGCTAAGGCTTAAAGTTCCGTAATCGAATAATTCTTTTCTGATTTAGAGAGAACACGACTTCCAAATGCAATAGTCTTCTGTACTACAACGCCGTTTTCTTCTGTCTCTTGAAATAAATGTGCACCTAACCTTTGTATCATGAGTCCGTCGCCAAACAAAAATCTTTAGATAAATCCGGGTGTGAAAGAAGTGGAGCAGCAACTAAAGCATCACGAAGTTGTTCAATTTCTGACTGAGCTTCCTCATCCCAACACCAATTAGAATTATTTCCAGATAGTTCACATAAACGAGGTGTGGCCAAATTGTCCGAGAAAATTACAGACACCAAGGAAACTACGAACATCACGTTTTGTAGTAGGAACAGCATAATTACGAATAGCGTCTAGCTTCTCTCGATCAGGGAGAATACCTTCTGTAGAAATAATATGACCAAGAAATTTCACCTGAGAACGACCAAATTCAGATTTTTCCAAGTTCACTGTAATGCCAACTCTTACAAAAATACGTAATAATGAATCCAAAATTTTGTTGTGCTCACTCCAAGAACGTTTAGCAATAACAACATATGAAGTAATATTGTCACAAAGATAAACAGGTAAAATTTCGTTTAAACTACGAATGAATGCTGCTGAAAATATAGTACGTCCAAACGGTAATTTCCGAAATTGCTTTTGGGTAAAATAGTCATATCCAGTTATTCTTTACCGACTCTCTAGATAGATTGATATTTGAAGAGTTGTTTTGATAGACACAAAGAATAGTAAAAGAGTAGGCAGCGGTGCAGAAAACTAAAAGGGAAATAGCACCACTACAGCTCGGGGCCCTGTGCACGCTGCGGCACATATTCACTTAGTGTAGCGAATCCCCTGAGGACTTAAATAGCCGCACATAAATTCCAGTTTGTGACTTAGTGGCCAATTTGTTGTAAGTGCGTACACAAATTGATCTAACCATGAACATGGATGTATGTCATTCTCAGAATTGCGAAAGATCTTAAATTTCCGAACAGTTAAAAAGTGTTTACAGTCAATGTTTTCGCCTCGTGGCGACAAAGACCTACCGCGTCTGTCCCAAACCGAATGTCGATTACTGTCAAGTTCGCGCACCTGGCGCTCTCTTGTTGCATCTCGTAAATGAAACAAGTTATTTTCTTCAAAACCCGCTGCTATCTGTGATTCTACATTTCTTCTACTGTCTTTTCCTACGATTTCGCCTTCAATTTGTTTAACTTGCTTTCGTAACGCCTCAAATTCCCTTTTAACGCGTTCAATAAATTTTCCCTGACTTTCAACATGTTTATTTATGTTCTGCTACTCTTCGGTTTCTGCAAATGGCAATGGGGCTGTATCATCCGAATCTGTCCCCATTTAAACTAAGACTTGTCAATTTCTTTGAAATCTCCTCAACTCTTTACGATAAGTCACCTATTTTTTCTTTCTGTTTATTTACCTCTTCCGTAAGTGTCGCGACTCGGGTTTCAGTATTGACACATTTAGTAGTTAACTGTTCATACTGTTGTATTAGGTTATTTATTCTGTCTTTTGGTATGGATTCCTCGATTCTTTCAAATATTTCTTCCTTATCGTGTGCACGTTGTAAATTTAACTCTGAACGTTTTTGTACTATCACGCGATCTCTTACTTCCTGTTCTCTATCCTGTTACTTTTGTCTAATTTCTATTGAAATTAATCAATTATTGTGAGCATTCAAAATCGGTTGTACTTCTTCTCTAATTTCTTTCTTTAATTCATCTTTCATGTTTTTGAAACATGTCCCTATTCGTGAGTCTAACCGTGTTTCCATTGTTTCCATATCAGGTTCTAACCGTGTTGCCGAAGTTCCCATCTCTGTTTTTAATTCAGATCCTAACTGTGATCCCAGTGAGTCTAACCGTGTTTCCATTGTTCCCATGTCAATTTTAATTGTTCCTATTTGTGAGTCTAACCGTGATCCGAAATTTAATATTGCACTCATCAACTGCTCCATATTAACTTGTTCGAAATTATTTTCGCCCCTAACATTTCCCGTAAAACTAACTTCCTTCGTCATAGCCCTAAAGCTATCTGTGTTCGATACTATTTCAGAATCTTCTGTGGTTAATCTCGTATTCTGAAAATTTTTTGATTGTGAAAAATTTTGAACTGGTTCCGGACTATTTTCCCGACTTATTAAATTGTTTTCAACTTCATTATTCATCATACTGTTCCCCTGTGTTGGCGAGTTCGCCATGTTAACAATTTCGTCATTCTCACTATTCATCATTTTTGCCTTTTTCATCGATCGCGTAATCATTTACAAAACACACAAAACTGGTCACTATACGAAAATTACACACAATATAACACTTTATCACCAACAATACCATTCACACGAAATGCTTCCCGACAAACACGCCTAACGAACAATTAAAACCTTCACAATTGCACAAAATTGTCAAACCCGTATACAAGACATCAAAAATTAAATTCCGCAAAAATACCATTAGAATAAAGACAAGACAACTACAAATGTTCATTACCAAATCTACACATGTAATATAGACTACAATTACTATATTACAAATTACTTCAACAATACTACTGTCTGCAATTTTTACTATCAAAAGAATTCTAAGGGACTATCCGAAGCAGCGGTCGCCACGTGCATGGGGGCTTAATTACATATAATGCAAATAATTTTAATTTTAGTAGCTGTATGTCTGGTTACGAAGTCTCGTAACCGGTTGGCCCTGACTGGTATTACTCCGCAATCTGACTGCATAGAATAACAACAAAGAATGAAAGGAAATTTCCGGTAACACAATTAAGTCCCCAGCAACTATAAAAGCTACGAAACAAAAGCTACGAAACAACGAAGCACAAGTGTAACTGTTCTGTGAGTGGAAGTGTGATTCAACGTACACATCTGGCACGGTTCTTCCTCAATAAGACAAGGTATTTTAAGCATCATTTACAATGAAGTAATTAAAAAAAACAGAAATACTGTAATTGCACATAGAAACCAGAATTCCACTCTAATACATGAACGCAAGCCAGATGCTTTGTTGACTGAACCTGTGACCTAGAGACATTGTTAGTTAGGAAGTATGAAGTAAAAAAAAAAATTTTTTTTACCTTCATATATATTGACGAAAAATACTCTGATCATTACAACATCCCCATTCGAACAGCATCGGCTGTCTAGCCCATCAGAACAACTGCACACGACATGCTCACAACTCCAGAACTACTACTGCCCACGGCAACTTCTGAACAACTACTGCGCCAGTGGAGGCGGCAGAATAATACTCTTTGGCGCAATCTCTGGCGCTGTGACTCAGTGTAGCCACCTTTCAATGCGTCCATACATTGTCGTGCAAAATGAAGGGTGCGTTGCGCAGAAAGTGTCGCCGCTTCTTTCGCAAAGCTGGTCGCGGGTGATGCTCCAAAAGCGAACAGCAATACTGTGCACTGACGGTCTGCCGTGGAGGAACGTAATGCGTTAGGATAGCACCATCACAGTCGTACACGAGAATCACCACAACTTTAGACCGCTCCTTACGCACCGTCAACAGAACAGGCTCTGCTAACGGTATACTACACCTTCCACATCGCCGGAAACGGGTTATACACAACGCTGGTGACTACTTTGAATGACAGTAACAGGTGCAAACATGTAACTCTTTTGCATCGGTTATGAAGAAATAGTTGTCACTATTTAAGTTGCAACCCTCGTATTGTATAATAGAAACGATTTTAACGTAACTAGTGTGCTACTTCTTGGTATCAGCATGCTTCAAAAACGGTTGCTGAAAATGATAGACAAAAATCTAAATGACAAGACTGGTCTCTGCGGCGGGCGGAGACGTGAGAGGGGAAATGCCGACGTAATCGGCGCTCGGCTCTATCAACAAAACTGTAACGCTTAAATTGACCTCACTATTTTGAAACTACAGCGGAAGTTAAAAAAAGCTGGGAAATCGACATGAAATGTTCCGGACAAATCCGATAAGTGACGAAACCGAACGACGGACCGATCGAACAGGTTTTATTGTGCCACTTACATGCATTTACCATTGGTAGCAAAGTGGTTATCGCCAGGCGTGAACGTGGATCGTTTTGCTTTCAGTTTTGTTCTAAGGGGAATAAGCAGGCTGCTAGCTTGTTGATGTACGGAATATCTAATAATAAGGCAATACTTAAATATACAGTTCTAAAACCGGGAGAATATTTACAATGTGCAGCCGATATGATTATAGGGCAGTACGTCGATATTTCTTCGGTCCATATACCGATACTTTCTTTCGCTATATCGAGGACTGATAATAATATTTTTTTAAAATATCGATACATCGGATGCCTGATATTTTTAAAAATATCAACAGTCCTAATACGATTGTTACAAGCGGTAAAGCTTGAAATAAGTACTGAAATAACAAACACTCTGAGTGTTTTACAGCTTATGACTTTATTCAGTAAACAGCATCAACTCCTGATATAACTACTCCAGAGAAATTGTAGCCACGAAAAGACCAATTCTTTACGCAGCGACTGTGATTACCCAGCGCCATTTGTAGTTGGACGCGAAATTGAAGCGTCACCCATCCACCAGTGTCAGCCCAGTTTGCAGGTGAATATAAGTTTACTTTAGTTTTGTTTATGTATTTTTGTAATATTAGTAATGGTTGTGGATTGTCTAAAGTTTTTGTATTTATTTTTTATGTTTCATGTACGGAGAGGGCGGCGCAACGAACGGAGACAGCATCTTCGCTGCCGGGACCAGACAGAAAATTGCTGGCCACTATACGTCGCGGGTCGACAGCCAAAGAGCAACAGAAGATCCTGAAACCGAGTTGTTGCGTCGTGCTTCTAAAAATCAAATAAATGAGAATTTGTAATGTTTTGTACAACAATATCATAGGAAGTTTAATCTTATTGAAAATGTTAGTTTTGTCTTGTCAAGGCTCAGGTTCACGTCTGTATGTAGGAAGATAATAAACTAGTGGATGCTACTAAAGTTGAAATACGTGTTCCGAGGATTTATTTATGAAGAATTATGTGAATGAATTAATAATATATTTGACAAGATTATTGAATTTTGACAGCGTTCATCGCGACTTTGAATCTCAAAAAGTTTATTCAATGTGGTTCTAATATCGATTAAATCATATAACGTGTATCAATATAATTTCTGAGGAGAAATAAACGACATCTAAAAATTGAAATAGTATACGCAAACCAATTGGCCCGAGTGACGTAATTCTGCGCATACGACTCAAATGATGTTTTACAGTTTCGTTCAAGAACCATTCTGAGACAAATTTTAAAAAAGAGTTTAAATAATTTTGAAGTGTGTTGTAACTGACGTAGGTGACGAAGTCTGCACATGGTCATATGTCAAATGAAAATCATTTAAACAAATCTATACGTCGTTACACTACACATTCCGTCTATTTACAATGAAGCTGTCAGTACTAACCGAACACGCAGCCACAACACGACACGCGGACGTTCCGAGTTAAACGTGTAGAGTTCCATCAGCCGCTCAGCAACTATTGCAGGTAACTCAGCACTTCATGGCTACTTTCTTCGGCTGCCCCTACCGATATTACTACAAGCTTCCTGCTGACCAACTGCCAGCAAAAGACTGCACGGAGAAGACTGCACGGAGCGTCCTCATTCTGAGTTTTATTCAGTTTTTCCCCTCGTCCTCTCCAGTCGCTGGCGTGGTGTGTTGTCGAAGGACCCTCACCAACTCATTGGCTCTAATTGTGCACTATCCTTCGGAGGTTGGGTAGCGGCAGTAAGGCGTCTGTTGTTAAACCATGGCTTAGGCCT
This sequence comes from Schistocerca nitens, assembly GCF_023898315.1. Taxonomy (NCBI): domain Eukaryota; kingdom Metazoa; phylum Arthropoda; class Insecta; order Orthoptera; family Acrididae; genus Schistocerca; species Schistocerca nitens. The sequence goes on from NC_064620.1 coordinate 11,899,079, forward strand.
GCTACAGGCTCTCCAAGACGTATAGATGCCCCTTGCTAAACTCTCTCCCTCTATCCCCATCTTAACCTCGCTCCTTGTCTGAAATTATCCTCGTGTAACCCCTCGTGGTCTCGCGGTAGCGTTCTCGCTTCCCGACCGCGGGGTCCCGGGTTCGATTCCCGGCGGGGTCACGGATTTTTCCTGCCTCGAGATGACTGGGTGTTGTTGTGTCGTCTTCATCATCATCATTCATCCCCATTACGGTCGGAGGAAGGCAACGGCAATCCACTTCCATTAGCACCTTGCCTAGTAAGGCGGTGCGGGTCTCCCGCATCGTTCCCCTACGCTCTGTAAAGAAGCATGGGACTTCATTTCTATTTCCAACTGTTGCTTTCACAGCTTGTTGTGTTACTGCTATACCCGATCATACACTCCTGGAAATGGAAAAAAGAACACATTGACACCGGTGTGTCAGACCCACCATACTTGCTCCGGACACTGCGAGAGGGCTGTACAAGCAATGATCACACGCACGGCACAGCGGACACACCAGGACCCGCGGTGTTGGCCGTCGAATGGCGCTAGCTGCGCAGCATTTGTGCACCGCCGCCGTCAGTGTCAACCAGTTTGCCGTGGCATACGGAGCTCCATCGCAGTCTTTAACACTGGTAGCATGCCGCGACAGCGTGGACGTGAACCGTATGTGCAGTTGACGGACTTTGAGCGGGGGCGTATAGTGGGCATGCGGGAGGCCGGGTGGACGTACCGCCGAATTGCTCAACACGTGGGGCGTGAGGTCTCCACAGTACATCGATGTTGTCGCCAGTGGTCGGCGGAAGGTGCACGTGCCCGTCGACCTGGGACCGGACCGCAGCGACGCACGGATGCACGCCAAGACCGTAGGATCCTACGCAGTGCCGTAGGGGACCGCACCGCCACTTCCCAGCAAATTAGGGACACTGTTGCTCCTGGGGTATCGGCGAGGACCATTCGCAACCGTCTCCATGAAGCTGGGCTACGGTCCCGCACACCGTTAGGCCGTCTTCCGCTCACGCCCCAACATCGTGCAGCCCGCCTCCAGTGGTGTCGCGACAGGCGTGAATGGAGGGACGAATGGAGACGTGTCGTCTTCAGCGATGAGAGTCGCTTCTGCCTTGGTGCCAATGATGGTCGTATGCGTGTTTGGCGCCGTGCAGGTGAGCGCCACAATCAGGACTGCATACGACCTAGGCACACAGGGCCAACACCCGGCATCATAGTGTCGGGAGCGATCTCCTACACTGGCCGTACACCACTGGTGATCGTCGAGGGGACACTGAATAGTGCACGGTACATCCAAACCGTCATCGAACCCATCGTTCTACCATTCCTAGACCGACAAGGGAACTTGCTGTTCTAACAGGACAATGCACGTCCGCATGTATCCCGTGCCACCCAACGTGCTCTAGAAGGTGTAAGTCAACTACCCTGGCCAGCAAGATCTCCGGATCTGTCCCCCATTGAGCATGTTTGGGAGTGGATGAAGCGTCGTCCCACGCGGTCTGCACGTCCAGCACGAACGCTGGTCCAACTGAGGCGCCAGGTGGAAATGGCATGGCAAGCCGTTCCACAGGACTACATCCAGCATCTCTACGATCGTCTCCATGGGAGAATAGCAGCCTGCATTGCTGCGAAAGGTGGATATACACTGTACTAGTGCCGACATTGTGCATGCTCTGTTGCCTGTGTCTATGTGCCTGTGGTTCTGTCAGTGTGATCATGTGATGTATCTGACCCCAGGAATGTGTCAATAAAGTTTCCCGTTCCTGGGACAATGAATTCACGGTGTTCTTATTTCAATTTCCAGGAGTGTACACCCTGGCGACTCTGTTCAGTGTTAATGCATTTAGCAGACTCTGACCTCCAACGTGTAGCTGTTGTTACACCTACCAGAATCCCTTGTAGTTTTCCCTTTGTTATGTTTCGAACTCACAAGACATGGCGGTGGCTACTCAGGAGCAAGAGGTGCTGTGTTCTCCTGAGATACCTTTTCCCAGGCAGCGTGGGTTATGGCGTACTATAAATCTAAATTCTTTCCTACTACCCGATCTTCCATTTTACACCTTCTTAAAACAAAAATCGTCAGTTTTAAGCATTTAGTTTCCTAATTAGTTTTACGTCTTCAAGCATTTACAGCTCCAAAATTGCTAGAACATCATTAAACCAAAAAGAAATCAAATAAGCTTCATATTTTTTTGTTTTTTTTGTTTTTGTCATCAGTCTTCTGATTGGTTTGAAGCGACCCGCCGTGAATTCCTCTCCTGCGCCAAGATCTTCATCTCAGAGCACCACTTGCATCCAACTTCCTCACTTACTTGGTGAATGCATTCGAATCTCTGTTTTCCTCTACAGTTTTTGCCCTCTACAACTCTGGTACCATGGAAGTTATTCCGCGATGTCTTAACAGATGTCCTACCATCCTGTCCCTTCTTGACGTTGTTTTTCATATATTACTTTCCTCGATGATTCCCTGGAGTACCATCTGATCCCTTATCAGTCTATCTAATTTTCAACATTCGTCTGTAGCACCACATCTCAAATGCTACCATTCTCTTCTTTTATGGAGTTCCCACAGTCAGTGTTTCACTTCTATACACTGCTGTGCTCCAAACTCACGTTCTCAGAAATTTCTTCCCGAAATTAAGGCCTATGTTTGATACTAGTAGACTTCTCTTGGCCAGGAATGCCCTTTTTAGCAGTACTAGACTGCTTTTTATGTCCTCTGTCCTTCGTCTGTCAAGAGTTATTTTGCTGTCAAGGCAGCAGAATTCCTTAACTTCATCTGCTTTGTGATCACCAATCCTGATGTTAAGTTTCTCGCTGTTGTCATTCCTGCTACTTCATTACTTTCGTCTTTCTTAGATTTAGGATCAACTCATATACTCATCAGACTGTTCATTCCATTCAACATATCCTGTAATTTTTCTTCAGTTTCACCGAGGACAGCAATGTCATCACCGAATCTCATCAGAGATGAAGGGCTTATTTCAATAGTGGTACAAGTCCATTTCTCTTCATTCTGAGAAACAGAGTCCTAAAGTTAAGTGAGCGGTGAAAAATCTGCAGTTGAGATACCAGAAATATTCAAGTATATATACTTGAATATTCCTCGTATCTCAACTTCAAGTATATATACTTGAATATTTCTGGTATCTCAACTGCAGACTTTTCACCGCTCACTTAACCTTAGGACTCTGTATCTCAGAACGAACAAAAATGGAATTGTACCACTATTGAAATAAGCCCTTCACATATCCTTTCATCTTGAATTTTAATTCCGCTCTTGAACCTTTCTTTTATTTCCGTCATTGCTTCTTCGATGTGTAGATTGAACAGTGGGGGCGAAAGGTTACATCCCTGTCTTACACTCGGTTTAATCCGAGCACTTTCGTTCGTGTTCATCCACTCTTATTATTCCCTCTTGGCTCTTGTACATATTATACATTACCCGTCTCTCCCTATAGTTTGCCTCCATTTTTCTCAGAATTTCGAACATCTTGCACCATTTCACACTGCCGAACGCTTTTTCCAGGTCGACAACTCCTATCGACGTCTCTTCATTCTTCTTTCATCTTGCATCCATTATCAACCGCAACGTCAGAACTGCTTCTCTGGGTCTTTTTACTTTCCTGAAGCCAAACTCAATTATCTTTTCCATTCTTCGACATATTATTTTTGTCAGCAACTTGGATGCATGAGCTGTTAAGCTGGCTGTGCGATAATCCTCGCACATGTAGGCTCTTGAAGTCTTGGGAACTGTTTGGATGATGTTTTTTCGAAAGTCTACACATTAACGTGAATAGTAATTTTGTTGCCACTTTACCCAATGATTTTAGATACTCGTATGGAATTTTATCTATCCTTCTGCATTATTTCGTTGTAAGTCTTCCAAAGCTCTTTTAAATTCTAATTCTAATACTGGATCCCCTGCCTCTTCTCTGTCAACACCTGTTTCTTCTTCTATCACGTCTTCAGATACGTCTTCCTCCTCACAGAGGCATTCAGTGTACTCTTTCCACCTATCCGCTCTCTCCGCTGCACTTAACAGTGGAATTCCCGTTGCACTCTTAATGTTATCACCATTGCTTTTAATTTCACCGAAGGTTGTTTTGACCTTTCCATATACTGAGTCACTCCTTCCGACAATCATTTCTATTTCGATTTCTTCACATTTTTCATGTAGCCATTTCTGTATGCCTGAATTTCCTTGAACATTTTTATACTTCTTTCTTTCGTCGATCAGCTGAAGTGTTTTTCTGTTACCCATGGTTTCTTCGGAGTTACCTTCTCTGTATCTATGTTTTTATTTCCATTTTCTGTGACTGCCCTTTTTAGAGATCTCCGTTCCTCTTCAACTGAACTGCCTACTGTGGTATTCGTTATCGCAGTACCTAGAGCCCCAGAGAACTTAAAGTGCATGTCTTCATTGCTCGGTGCTTCTGTATCTCACTTCTCTGCACATTCATTGTTTCCAACTTGTCTCTTAAACTTCAGCCTACTCCTCATCACTACTAAATTGTAATCAGTCTATAGCTGCTCCTGGATAGGCCTTAAAATCCATTATCTGATTTCGGAATATCTGACTGACCGTGTTGTAGACTGACTATGAGTTAATCTAACTGATAGCTTCTAGTACCTCCCGGCGTTTCCAAGTGTACCGCCTCCTCTTGTTATTCTTGAACAGAGTATTCGAATTACTAACTGAAATTTATTCCAGATTTCAATTAGTCTTCTTTCTCTCCCATTCCCAGTGCAAGCTCATAATCTCCCATAGCCCCTTCTTCTACTCCTTCCCCTATAACCGCATTCCAGTCCCCCATCACTATCACATTTTCATCTCCATTGACGTTCTGAATTACTCATTCACCATCATATACTTTCGCCATCCCTTCAACTTCGGCTTGCGACGTCGGATTGTATACCTGAGCTATCGTTGTCGGTGTTGGTTTGCTGTCGATTCTAATAACAACAACCTTATCACTGGAAATGTTCACACCAATGCTCTCTCTGCCCTACCTTCCTATTCATAACGAATGCTACACCTGTTACACCATTTTCTGCTGGTGTTGGCATTACCCTATACTCGTCTGACTAGAAATGCTTGTCTTCTTAGCATTTCACTTCACTGACTTCCACTATATCTAGATTGTGCTTTAGCATTTCACTTTTCAGATTTTCTAGCTTCCCTGCCACGTTCAAACTTCAGATATTCCACGCCCAGACTCGTAGAACGTTATCCTTTCGTTGTTTATTCAATCTTTTTCTCATTGACAACTCCCCCTTGGCAGTCCCCTCCCGGAGATCCGAAAGGGGGACTAATCGGGAATCTTTTGCCAGTGGATAGATCACGACATTTTTTCCATTTACAGGCCACATGTCCTGTGGGTATACATTGTGTGTCTTTAATGAAGTTGTTTCCAAGCCTTCCGCATCCTCATGCCGTCGATCATTGGTGATTCTTCCGCCTTTGGCGTCAGTGTCCCACCCGAAGGGCAGGAGATTGTCCTGAACCTCTGTCCGCTCCTCGGCTCTCTTTGACAAGCAGCAGAATGAGGGTGACCTCTTATCCCAATCCCTTCGGCCGCCGTTGCTAATGGTTTTTGTTCGAAATTTAGGCGGTGTCGCGCATTGAACCTAGGGAAGAGTACTTTTTGATTACGAATCTAAGCCGGCGTCGGTGGCCGAGCGGTTCTAGGCGCTTCACTCCGGAACCGGGCGACTGCTACAGTCGTAGATTCGAATTCTGCCTCAGGCATGGATGTATGTGCTGTCCTTAGGTTAGTTAGGTTTAAGTAGTTATAAGTTCTAGGGGACTTGTGACCTCAGCAGTTAAGTCCCATAGTGCTCAGACACAATTGAACCATTTGAACCAATCTAAGATACGACCCATAGTCCACGGGTGCATTGTTATGTATATATGCTCCCTAATATTGTAAAAACATGACTTGTCTTATTAGATGGAAGTCATTTGGGAAAAACTAGCACATAAAATTAATAAATCAATAGTAACCGGTTCTTCGTTGAAGCGCTAGGACAGGTATATAAAATATCGGACGTTAAAGTTGGGAGATTAGTGACGGAAGTCTTCCAAGGAGTATGGATTGTGGAACTTCCTGGCAGGTTATGAATGTGTGCCGGACTGGGATTCAAACCCTGAACCTTCGGCGTTTCGGGGTCAATCGCTCTGCCAGCTGAGCTAGGCGAGCACGACCCATGACCCCTCCCCACAGCTCTACTGTCGCCAGTACCTCATCTCATACCTTCCAAACTTAGCGAAGTTCATACAATGTAAACTTTCACGGCCGGTATTGACTTCACTTAAAACTTCCGGGCTGATAGGCCGTGGTCGAAGTATAAAACTGTCTCCTAACGTTTCGTCTCCGACTGCGGGAGACATCCGATGATGTCTCCCGCAGTCGGAGACGAAACGTTAGGAGACAGTTTTATACTTCGACCACGGCCTATCAGCCCGGAAGTTTTAAGTGAAGTTACCGAAGTTATTCTGCGTAATTTGCGGGACAAGCGTTCCTGGAAGAAACGATGTTGTGGCTGCGGATAAGCCATGATGTTGTGGCGGCTGGTAAAGCTGTGAGGAACGGTCGTTAGCGGTGCCCGGGTAGCTTAACCGATCCCCGGCACGGTAGCTCAGCGTGTTCGGTCAGCGGATTAGCTGCCGTCTGTAACAAAAATACTGAGTGAACGTAAGAACGATGAAGTTGAACGGGTGTCATTGGAGGTCCGTCCAGAACTATTGCACCGAACAATGACGACTGAAATGAGATCAACAAAGAAAAAAAAGAAAAAAAGAAAAAAAATTGATAGAGCACTTGCCTACGAAAGGCCAAGTTTCCGGATTCAAATTCCGGTCCGGAACGTAATTTTTAATCTCTCTGGAAGTTTCATATCAGTGCATATCCCGATAGAGAGTCAAAATTCACTGTAGAATATGCACGAACCTTTCCCCTAAGACTTCAAACCAATAGCCGACAGTTTTCAGAAGAAATGGCGGTTTCAAAATTGTGTCAGGTGCATAGCTGCAAGCATCAGAGGATAAAAACCCACTTTATTTCGATAGTATGATTAGAAATTATAAGTGACTTTGTTCAGTCGTCTTGCAAGCTGTAGCTGGTCCTGGGTACAGACTTATAGGTACGTTGAGACCTTGTTACATAATTAGAAAATATAGCGTTGGCTCTTGGGCGTCGCTACAGAGTGTTTCTTGATGTTGTTGTGGTCTTCAGTCCAGATACTGGTTTGATGCAGCTCTTCATGCTACTCTATCCTGAGCAAGCTTCTTCATCTCCCAGTACCTACTGCAACCTACATCCTTCTGAATCTGTTTAGTGTATACATCTCTTGGTCTCGCTCTGCGGTTTTTACCATCCACGCTGCCCTCCAATACTAAATTGGTGATCCCTTGATGCCTCAGAATATGCCCTACCAACCGATCCCTACTTCTAGTCAAGTTGTGCCAAAAATTTCTCTTCTCTCCAGTTCTATTCAATAACTCCTCATTAGTTATGTGATCTACCCATCTACCCATCTAATCTTCACAATTTAATATTGCATGTTCAGAAGCTAGCAAGTCTCTCAACAACGCGTACTATGACGTTTTTAGTTTTCCTAGGTGGAGAAGGTGGAAGATGGAGAACTGCAACGATGGTGTGGCTACAGCATCGCTCCTGGCCTCCATTATCGTTAATTTTTACGTTCATGACATGCCAACTAATAACTGCAAGAATATCCAGTGAGCAGATGAACTGGCTTTGAAATACCAGAACAGAAACATCAAGCAGCGCGAGAGTACACTCGCAAATGACTTTAACATATAGCAAGACCAGTTTTGTAAATGCAGACTCTAGCCAAGCATAAGTAAAACAGACCGTTCCATCTCGATAGTGAAGAGCAATGAAAGGTATACAGGTTCTTTAATGAGATCGTAGCCTCGTACAATTACTTCTCCAAATACTTCTATGTAACTATCGATCGGACACTGTAATTTAAGCAACACTGCACGTGTCTGTCGAAGAAGCATGGCTCAAAGGTAAGTCTACTCCATATAGTAGCTAGAAACGGCAGCGCATGCAGATGCACTATGCATGCATTTTTGTATTCGTCTTTTATGAAATTATGAATATTATGACATTTGTAGAGACCGAAAATCTCATCTCTGGGAACAAACGTGGTTCAAAATGGATCTGAGCACTATGGGACTTAACATCTGAGGTCATCAGTCCCCCAGAAATTAGAACTACTTTAACCTAACTAACCTAAGGACGTCACACACATCCATGCCCGAGAAAGGATTCGAACCTGCGACCGTAGGGGTCGGGCGGTTAGACTGAAGCGCCTAGAACCGCTCGGCCACAACGGCCGGGAACAAACTTGGGTACCGAAAACAAAGATCTTGTGAAACTCAGCTCGCTCCGTTCGTCCATGAAATTGAGATTATAGTAGATAGAGGCGGCCAGGTATATTCCGTCCTCCTCGACTTCGGAAAGGCGTTAGATACAGTTCCACTCGTCCACCTAATTAATGAAATACGAGCTTATGGAATATCAGATCAGCTCTGTGACTGAACGGAAGAGTTTCTAGCAAACAGACCACAGACCGTCATTCTGAACGGAGAGAAGTCTTCACACGCAAATGTATCTTCGGGCGCGCTCCAGTGAAGTTTTATGGGACCATTACTTTTGACAGTGTATATGACTGACCTAGTAGATAACGTAGGAGGATCCATGAGGCTCTTCGCCGATGGTATACAGCCAAGTCGCGACGCTAGAAAATTGTAGCGGAATGCAGGAAGGCTCGCAGACGATTGACGTTTGTTGCAGTGAGTGGCAATTAACCCTCAACATCAACAAGTGTAAGGTATGACGACTACACAGCCGCAAAGACCCTTTACTTTGTGATTACAAAATTGCAGAACAATCACTGGCAGCAGTTGCTTCCATAAAATTGCTACAGGTAGCGTACGGAGAGTTCTGCAGTGGTAGAACCACATAAAATTAATCTCTAGTAAGGTAGATGCCAGACTGAGTGCCAGGGGGTAGCCGTGCGGTCTTGGACGCCTTGCCACGGTTCGCGCGGCTGCCCCCGTCGGAGGTTCGAGTCCTCTCTCGGGCATGGGTGTGTGTTTTGTGTAAAGTCACTCTTATTTGTATTTTGGCTATACTGACCCTTTTATACTGAGATGTTTCCCACACCACCTTGTGTTGTGGCTTTATATGTATGAATGATTGTCTGTGTGTGTGTTCTGTTGTAGTGAATAAGTACGCCGTTGGTGCGACACAGGGCGACGGGTGAAACTGCTGTCACACTATACGCTTCCGTTGTTACGGCGATCTGCTCCAGCTGCTGCAAACGTATGTAGGGACAATAACCTACAGATTGCAACGTCTCCTAAAAAATAAATATGGCTGCAACATAGTTTTCTCTACCAACAACTCTCTCAAAAATAATCTTATCCATAATTTAAAACCAAGACGGTCGCCTCTGCAAAACTCAGGCGTTTATAAAATCACCTGTGACACTTGCTCAGCTTATTATATAGGACAGACTGGACGAGCATTTTCGATTAGATATAAAGAGCATCTATTAGGGAAAAAACGTACGAACGTACATAATTCGTCATTCTCTGACCACCTTCTTATTACAGGACACTAACCTAAAGATGTTCATGATATTAGTATCTTACATACAGAAAAGAAAGGCTTCAGACTTGATATTCTTGAACAGTTGGAAATTTTCAAACATATTTCCCGAAACGACCATTTAATCCTGAATGAGCAATTACAATTACGTGATAAAAATTTCTTTGATGGTGTAAAACTCTTGCTTAAAATCACTTAACGCGGAATATTGCTATTACGCTTCGCGTACTGTAGCCTTAAATGTTGTTCCCTCTCTCTCTCTCTCTCTCTGTTTTACAGTATAATATTTTGTTCAACTTTCGATCTGTTACATACTATCTGACATGATGTAATCAGCACATTACGTGCACTCCTGTTCCAATGCTTCTGACAGCTGTTGTCACTGTAAATTACAAGCATTCAATACTAGATGGCGCGATACAAGATGCCGACCTGCTAACATCGACGGCGCGCGCTCCTCTCAGTCTGATGCTGCTTACAGTGCCGGCCGCACACGCGACCCTTAGCGGCGCGTCTTAATCAAGTCGTGCATTCCTAGGATTATTTTATAATGTACAAATATATTTTTATCTTTAACGTGAGCACTGTTGCTCTAAACCATTTCATAACTATTTACTCTATGTAAGTATGCTTTCTTCGTCTACTGTACCGTAGCAGTTAGCTATGATGTAATTTTATTACATATGTTTAATTTAAAAATTTTTATATTATTTCAAAACTCTGTTATAGGTAATGTAAAAATTTTTTTACTTTTGATGAAGGCTGCCTTAGAGCAGTTGAAACCTAGGTAAAGTTGGAAATTTTTAGCTGTGCAACCGAAGAGCTGTATTTTCAAGTAATATTATAAAAAGAAGCTGAAAGTGTTAATCAAAGTTGCGGAGAAATATTCGTCGGGGCTCTGTTGCAAAGCAATCAGATTTGCCTTCAGTTCTTAGAAACATTGGTGGCAAAAAATGATCCGTGAAATCACTTCTTTTCCGAAGAAAGCATCAGATTATTTAATTAGAACTGAACGCTCCTGTAGAAATTGTTCTCGAGTTGGTATTCATTAATAGATCACACTTGAGTATACGCGTTTGTGGAAATAACACGTACCTTTTTGAAATGAACGAAATTTTATTGACCTTAGTATCAATGAAATTATTCTCGCAAATGAATTAGCGATTCTCTGTTATATATAGATGTATATATAATTTTCTTGCAATACGTCGCAATGATGATTTGTACTATCCAATAGAGAACACTCATGGGAATTAAACCTTAACAAGCACAAAAGCTTACTATCTAACAATAATTATGAATGCGCACTACGCCACAGAGTGATGAAGAATATCTTTGTCGTACTGTCACATTAATGCATAGCAATCTTACTACATGATACATTATAGTTGTCCTTAGCGTAAGTTAGATTAAGTAGTGTGTAAGCCTAGGGACCGATGACCTCAGCAGTTTGGTCCCATAGGAACTTCCCACATATTTCCAGACTGACTCCATAGGAAATGTGATCCGTCAACAAAGGAAGTAGCTTACAAAACACTCGTTAGAGCAATACATGATACCGCTAGTCAGTACTGAAGGGTCGCTCCGTGAGTCTCTTCAGTATTTCTCATAACATTTAATATGTAACCACCTCTGGCACCTCAATTCTGGGCGCAAAAAAAAAAAAAGTACAGAGCAGTTGATTGTGTCGATAGATAGCACAAGATATATTATCTTTATTTTGAAACGTCCCCTTTTGAACAATATACACGACTGTCCTTAACCTGACACACAATATTTATAGCGCAACGCAATCTGACTTTCCACACACAATATTTTGTTAACGCAACGCAATCTGACTTTCAAAATTCTCTACAAGAGAATGGCCCTGACTAACATTAACCTGTACTTTTCAGAAATCACTTACCTCACAAAAATCTTGGTTACTCCCACTACTGCAATACAGCAAGCGCCACTACTGCCAGCTAAATAAAAGATTCAAACTATGGAAGGCACTAACTACTGATAGGGATAGTTAGCAAATGAAAGATATTAATAGAGAACAAACAATGTATTTACCTTAATATCATATATAGAGCAGTTCATGACAAATTACAATTTCACTTCACATTTTGCTAAGATTTTTGGTAATTATCGGAGCCCCACAGGCATATTCAATACATCTATGTGCATTAAGTCCTTATATACATCCTTTCAGCACTGAAAGACCTGAGTTGCAACAAGGCCCCGGGAGTGGACAACATTCCATTGGAACTACTGACGGCCTTGGGAGAGCCAGTCATGACAAAACTCTACCATCTGGTAAGCAAGATGTATGAGACAGGCGAAATACTCTGACTTATAGAAGAATATAATAACTGCAATCCCAAAGAAAGCAGGTATTGACAGATGTGAAAATTACCGAACTATCAGTTTAATAAGTCACAGCTGCAAAATACTAACACGAATTATTTACAGACGAATGGAAAAACTGGTAGAAGCCGACCTCGGGGAAGATCAGTTTGGATTCCGTAGAAATATTGGAACACGTGAGGCAATACTGACCTTACGACTTATCTTAGAAGAAAGATTAACGAAAGGCAAACCTACGTTTCTAGCATTTGTACACTTAGAGAAAGCTTTTGACAATGTTGACTGGAATACTCTTTCAAATTCTAAAGGTCGCAGGGGTAAAATACAGGGAGCGAAAGGCTATTTACAATTTGTACAGAAACCAGATGGCAGTTATAAGAGTCGAGGGGCACGAAAGGGAAGCAGTGGTTGGGAAGGGAGTGAGACAGGGTTGTAGCCTCTCCCCGATGTTGTTCAATCTGTATATTGAGCAAGCAGTATAGGAAACAAAAGAAAAATTCGGAGTAGGTATTAAAATCCACGGAGAAGAAATAAAAACTTTGAGGTTCGCCGATGACATTGCAATTCTGTGAGACAGCAAAGGACTTGGAAGAGGAGTTGAACGGAATGGACAGTGTCTTGAAAGGATGATATAAGATGAACATCAACAAAAGCAAAACGCGGATAATGGAATGTAGTCGAATTAAGTCGGGTGATACTGAGGGAATTAGATTAAGAAATTAGACACTTAAAGTAGTATAGGAGTTTTGCTATATGTGGAGCAAAATAACTGGTGATGGTCGAAGTAGGGAGGATATAAAATGTAGATTGGCAATGGCAAGGAAAGCGTTTCTGAAGAAGAGAAATTTGTTAACATCGAGTATTGCTTTAAGTGTCAGGAAGTCGTTTCTGAAATTATTTGTATGGAGTGTAGCCATATATGGAAGTGAAACGTGGACGATAAATAGTTTGGACAAGAAGAGAATAGAAGTTTTTGAAATGTGGTGCTACAGAAGAATGCTGACGATTAGATGGGTAGATCACATAACTAATGAGGAGGTATTGAACAGAATTGGGGAGAAGAGGAGTTTGTGGCACAGATGGCAAAAAGAAGGGACCGGTTAGTAGGACACGTTCTGAGGCATCAAGGGATCACAAATTTAGCATTGGAGGGCAGCGTGGAGGGTAAAAATCGTAGAGGGAGACAAAGAGATGAATACACTAGACAGATTCAGAAGGATTTAGGTTGCAGTAAGTACTGGGAGATGAAGAAACTTGCGCAGGATAGGGTAGCATGGAGAGCTGCATCAAACCAGTGTCAGGACTGAAGACCACAACAACATCATACATCCTTTCCTCCTCTTACCTGATGGATGAAAAGCATGACTGAGAGTGTAAATTTCAGTATCTAGATCTGTGCCTGCTGCTGTGGCAGAATAGTCATGTATTATCCAAGTAGCAAAGAGGTTTCTGTTCCCTTTGGACAAAGCTTTTGTACAAGTTGGTAACACAAAATAGGGATCTCTTTGGGTTCTTCCGGACTAACGGGACTCGTGGGTTCCAAAAAGGATTTGCTCGGCAGTGTTCCGGGAGACGCGACACAGGCGACACCGACTAACTGTGAGTGTGCCTATTCATAGTTAATTCATTTCCTTGTTTTTGTAGATTTCAGCTCCAGTCAAAATTAACGTCTTGCCTTCTTCGCTCATGGCTCGTTGGACGGTAACCGGAATTTTTCTTGCGAATTTCGGAATATTACGAGCAGTTGCACTTAACGAAGCACGCAAGCTATTGTTCTGTTCCTCCCTTGTTCAAACATGTGGACGTGTGATGTTTCTTCTCAGTTCACTCTGATTTAGTTCGCTGTTGATATCACGAGTATAGCATAATTCAACAGATTTCTGAGACTTAACTAATTTCGATTTTAGTTCGAAATCTAGTTTCCAAGTGTCTTTGTTGTCTCAGCACGTGTTAAGTACGGATGTGAGAGCCTTAAGTTCGCAGATCGTGTCTCACAGTAATGTATCCTGTCCAATGTGGTTAGCTAATCAAACTTTTATCACTCATTTTAGGCACAATTTTTGTTTGTGACGACTGCGTGTTCGCGGACTGTGATTATCGTTACCATCTCGGGGTAAAACTTCTAAATTAGTTTCAGAATTTCTTCTATGGTGCAACTATTAAGTGTATTCTTATCGATGAATTCTTGTTCACTTGCTTCGTGCACTCAAGCCAAGGGAACTACCGTTTGCTCACCACGTGCATAATGGCGAAGTTTTTCTTTATTCTTATATTTGTGCTGAACATCGATTATATGCGAATAAGTGCTTGAATGTCGCGATTGAAAGATTCCTCTTACCCTTCCGTAATTAATAATGAATGATAAATGGTGCTGCGGTCTCCAGGACGCATTTCTAAAAGTAACTTTGTGACTCAGCCGAGAGTTTTATGAAGAACAGCAACCATTACCCATTTATTAGTTGTTTTTATTAGTTTTTTTTCAGTTATGTCTCCAATAAGTGTGATAATTTTAATAGAGTACGTGCTTAGGTATTCCATCGCAAACTTCCATTTTTACACCCTACTGTTATCCATTGTGCAACAGATAAATATGGCCAAGTGATTTATTTAAGATTTATTCAATTATGACAAATGTGCAGACCCGGCAACTCAGTTCATTTAAACATCATAAGGGTTTATTTCATTTATATACAGATCCGTCTCCCGACCTTCCATGTTAATAGATACCTCATTTTTACGGACAACTTCTTCACGAGCACCGAATCCTTACCTGATCTCTCACGTATGGATACTCTTCATTATGAGATCCGTATAAGATACGACTGATAAAGGAAATAGAGAAGATCCAAAGAAGAGCAGCACGTTTCGTTACAGGTTCGTTTAGAAAGCGCGAAAGCTTCACGTGGATGCTCAGGCAGCTCCAGTGCAGACGCTAGAAGAGAGGCGTTCTCAAATGGTTCAAATGGCTCTGAGCACTATGGGACTTAACTGCTGAGGTCATCAGTCCCCTAGAACTTAGAACTACTTAAACCTAACTGACCTAAGGACATCACACACATCCACGCCCAAGGCAGGATTCGAACCTGCGACCGTAGCAGTCCCGCGGTTCCAGAGTGAAACGCCTAGAACCGCTCGACCACAGCGGCCGGCAAGAGGCGTTGTGCATCAAGTTATTGTCTGCTGTTAAAGTCCCGAGACCGTGAGTTCCTAGAAGAGCCAATGAATATATTGCTTCCTCCTCACGTATATCTCGCGAAAAGACCATGAAGGTATCATAAAGGCCCGTCCACACGCAACGATCTGTCTGCGCACATCACATCTGCGCAGACAGATCGTTGCGTGTGGACAGAAGATTTGCACCAACCTGAGGTGTGTGCAAACCTGGAAGTTGGAGTTGGAGGTTTGAGCGAAACCTCTCAAATCTGTGGGTTCAAACCACATCTGCGCAAACAAGTTGGAGCGTGTGGACGGGAGATCGCCGCTAATCTGGCGCGAAACAGCTGTTTACTCAGTCTAGTGTTTGTATTTGTGCGCACAGGGCATTGAAATGGCTGATATTCGTCAGTGTTCTCGAGAGTTTGTGAGTGAATTCATTGAAATATATAGAAACCACCCATGTTCGTGGAAGATTAAAAGTAAAGAATATAGTGACCGAGACAAAAAGACAGCAGCATACAATGCTCTAATTGAAAAATTGCGGGTATTATTTCACTCAACGCTTGTTTCGATATTGCAGTTGAAAATTCCAAATCCTTGTAACTCCTTCCTGTTGCTATGAATCTTAATGTTACCGCCAGCCGTTCATGAGGAGAAATTGTCCTTCTCTATACAAGTATTTTTTCTCATAATATGAGGGGTTACAAACTTTAAGAGATTATTGTAAGTTTCGACATCCATCAGCAAATAATTTCGCCAGTCGTTAGGTTCGCCCTGCAACTCTCGCAGTAAATTTACGTGAGAAAACTGCTTTCGCTTTAGCAGCCACTGTCTACACCATTTTGACCGCTTTCTCTGTTTCCAGCGGTTGGTCTGAATGTTTTTTGCAACACAAGTTGCGAACACAGACCACAACAGAACTTCCTCCATTTCTATATTTCAAAATAACTGAATTAAATTTTTGACGTTTACGGGGAGTGTAGTCGCTTGCCACTGATATTTCTTTTCTACACCGACAGATGGAGGGCGAGTAGTAGATTGGTGTTTGTGTCGTGTGAACACACCACATTTGCAGCGATCTTTTGCATGTACAGACATCTGCGCCGATGTCTGCACAGACAGATCGTTGCGTGTGGACAGGGCTTTACAGATATTCGGGCACACACGGAGTCCTACGAGCAAGCGTTCTTCCCGCGAACGGTACACGAGTGGAACAGGAAAATGGGGAAGTGTCACTGCTACATGAACTACCCTCCGCCACATACAATAAGATGGCTTGTGTAATACAGATGCAGAAGTAGATTTAGATGTAGACGGTCATCTGCTGAGTATTATGCCCGTAAGTAGGAAAACGGTACCCGTACAAACAAGATAAATGTCCGTCTGAAAGAAGCTATGAGCACTGTTACTGTCACTGTCAGATCAACTCATTCATTGGTTGCCAGTATTTCTCCTCCGGATTCCAGGATAAAACCTGCCAAGGTGCAAATTCACCATAACTCATTTCTAAATAGCACTTCCCAGACTCCACCGGCTACCTGCCTAAAGCCAAGCAAGCCGTTTAGGATCTGTCTTCGCATCACTGGCGTTTTTGAAGTCACACCCACCCCAGAACGTCGACCTAATTGTAAACCTAACGAACACGCTAGCAGTCTGTAATTTTCCCCGTCGCGAACTGTCGAGACTAAATCGGATGCGAATGGGTGAAGGGAGATCTGGGCTGATCTCTGATGAAGTGGGGTTATTGTCAAAGCGCTGAATGTGACTGGTGCAGAGGAACAGACAATAACACATATTACGGAGAAATGCCAACAATATAGCCTACTCTTAAAGGTGGTGTTGGTTGGTTGGCTGATTCGCGGGAGGGGAGCATACAGCGAGGTCATCGGTCCTATCGGGTAAGGGAAGGATGGGGAAAGAAGTCGGCTGTGCCCTTTGAAAGGAACTAGCCTGGCATTTGCCTGAAGCGAGCTATGGAAATCACGGAAAACGTAAATCAGGATAGCCGGACGTGGGTCTGAACCGGCGTCCTCGCGAATGCGAGTTCAGTGCGCTAGCCACTGCGCCACCTCGCTCCGAACAAGGTGGTGTGAAAGACTTGAATGGAGTGACACCTAGTGTGTCATCTGCTTCTTAAATTTAAGCGTGCACCTGTTAATACACAGTGCATGTACACGCCCATGTTCCATGCGATGCCGTACGGTAGTAATAGATGAGTACGCAAGATCGCTTGGTGACGTAAACAGGAAATACGTCGTTATAGGCTTACGGAATAGCGGAACAGTTAAGATAAGCTGACTTTCGGCAGTGGACCGAAATCAAGCATGTGGCCTTTCACACGCTCACAGGTGTTAAATTAATAACTTCTAAATAACCTCTAATGTCTGACCAGAGGCAATCAACTACGGAATGTAGCAACGATGAAGTAAATCAGTCAGTCGTATAATTATGCGCTTGCTTTAACCAAGAGCAGCTGCCGCTGTCTAGGAGCCCACGTGGCTTCGATGTCGTGAGCGGCAAAAGGTGTTAACAACTGCCGAAACGCCGCGCCCGACGATGATTATCTGGTATGCGTGTATTGGCTCTTAAAAACTAATTGGCGATGTAGAAATCACTTAATGTAACACGTAAAGGTGTTTTTCAGGTTTCTCTTTTTTGAGCGTCCAGTTTGTGTAAAAGACCATTATCCATCACTTGTCGTAAGCACGTCGTGGATGAAGGAAAGTTTCTGTGGAAAGGATGTTTGTAAATTATAATATAAATACAAACAATACTTAGAGATTTGTTATGTGGTTGGTTGATTCGAGGGAGATTTTGTTAATAGCAAGGGATAAATATACACAACGGCTGGGCAAGAACGTGGAAACGTCGCGAGAAATGCATTACTGAACGTATATACACCATGTGATCAAAAGTATCCGGACACTCCCAATACCATACGTTTTTCATATTAGGTGCTTTCTGCTGCCACCTACTGCCAACAGAGCAGAATGGGGCGCTCCGCGGAACTCACGGATTTGGAACGCGGTCAGGTGATTGGGTGTCACTTGTGTCATACGTCTGTACGCGAGATTTCCACACTCCTCAACATCCCTTGGTCCACTGTTTCCGATGTGATAGTGAAGTGGAAACGTGAAGGGACACGTACAGCACGAAACCATACACGCCGACCTCGTCTATTGAGTGGCAGAGACCGCCGACAGTTGAAGATGGTCGTAATGTGTAATAGAAATAAATCTATATAGACCATCACACAGGAATTCCAAAATGCATCAGGTTCTAATACAGTTAGGCGGGAGGTGAGAAAACTTAGATTTCATGGTCGAGCGGATGCTCATAAGCCACACATAACGCCGCTAAATGCCAAACGACGCCTCGCTTGGTGTAGGGAGTGCAAACATTTGACGATTGAACAGTGGAAAAACGTTGTGTGGAGTGACGAATCACGGTACACAATGTTGCGATCCGTTGGCAGGATGTGGGTATGGCGAATGCCCGGTGAACGTCATCTGCAAGCGTGTGTAGTACCAACAGTAAAATTCGGAGGCGGTGGTGTTATGGTGTAGTCGTGTTTTTCATGGAGGGGGCTAGCACCCCTTGTTGTTTTACGTGGCACTATCACAGCACAGGCCTACATTGCTGTTTTAAGCACCTTCTTGCTTCCCACTGTTGAAGAGCAATTCAGGGATGGCGATTGCATATTTCAACACGATCGAACAGCTGTTCATAATGCACCGCCGGTGGCGGAGTGGTTACACGACAGTAACATCCCTGCAACGGACTGGCCTGCACATAGTCCTACAGAACGCCTTTGGGATGTTTTGAAACGCCGACTTCGTGCCAGGCCTCACCGACCGACCTCCATACCTCTCCTCAGTGCAGCACTTGGCGAAGAATGGGCTACCATTCCCCAAGAAACATTTGCACCTGACTGAACGTATTCCTGCGAGAGCGGAAGCTGTCATCACGGCTAACACCATATTGAATTCCAGCATTACCGATGGAGGGCGGCACGAACTTTTATGTCATTTTCAGCCAGGTGTCAGGATACTTTTGATCACATTGTGTACACGTGCTAGCCAAGCCTGTAGGTTGGGCTGTTGTACTTGATCACAAACGACACTTGTGAAATGTCCTCAGTATATTTGGAGCGTCAGTTGCGGTGACAACAGTGTTCTGTTAGGAGTCATTGCACTATGTTGGTGCCACGCGAGTTCGAACGTTGCCAAACTGTTGTCGTTCGTATGGTGGGTGCTTCTATAACGAAGGTAGCTGAAGTGTTTGGTGGTCCTAGAGGGACATTATCGTACGCGGACGTAAGGGCGTGTTGAGTAATCGTCAGGGGCGGCCATTGAACAGGAGTGTGACGAAAAGCAAGAGAACGACAGCCACAAAAATCACAGCAGAACTGAATGTCGCATTCTTGAACCCTACCAGCACCAAAACAACACGAAGGCAGCCCCACAAGCAAGGTACTCCAGGATGAGTAGCCATTCCAAAACATCAGCGACGTAAATTCCCATAACAGGAAAAGGTGGTGGCGAAGCCATAAGACGTGGGCTATGAAGCTATAGAAGAAAGTAATTTGACGGGATGAGTCTTGTTTCACACTGTTCCAACTTCTGGCTGAGTTTATGCCGCAAAAGTGAAATATGGCAGTGGTTCGGTGAGGATTTGGGCAGCCATATCGTGGAATTACGTGGGGCTCATGGTTACTCTGCAAGGTCGTATTACTGCCAAGGGCCTTGTAACCAGTTTGACTGAATAGGTCTATTCCAGTGGTAAAATGCTTGTACCCGAATGTTGACGCTGTGTTCCAGGAAGACAGGACCCCTGTTCGCACAGCTCGCATCGTCCAGCTTCAAATGGCTCTGAGCAATATGGGACTTAACATCGATCATCAGTCCCCTAGAACTTAGAACTACTGAAACCTAACTAACCTAAGGACATCACACACATCCATGCCCGAGGCAGGATTCTAATCTGCGACACTAGCGGTCACGCGGTTCCAGAGTGTAGAGCCTAGAACCGCTCGGCCACAACGGCCGGCGCATCGTCCAGGATTGGTTCTGTCAGCACGAGAGTGAACTGTTGCATCTCGCCTGGCGGCAACTGTCATCAGTTTCCAATGTTATTGACCCTTTGTTACCTACTTAGGGAGAGAAGCTTGTATGGTCACTACCCATCTCCACCGTGGTTACCTGAACTTGCCTCCGTTTTGCAGAACGATTGGTTTATTTATCATGAAAAAGTATACATAACTTGTATTTATCCATTGCATAATGGCTGGAAGCTGTTTTGAATGTCGACGGTTTTCTTGCACCGTATTAGGCAAGGCAATGTGTCGTATTTTTTATTTCTCCATATTTTTGTTTATTCCTGTACATTAAAAAATAGTGTAAAAATATTTATAAATATTATTTATTCATGTAGATGCATGGGGTGTCATTTACTACAATTTCCAAACATCCTTTCAATTTGAGGTTCTCCTGTATCAGCGACACACATAGAAAAGGTATTGGATAATGGTCTTTGACCGAAACCGATGGCCCAATAGAGTACATGGGACACCGGCTTAAGGTGTTACATGCCATCATTTCTAGAATTTATAAAACCTGTAGAACACAATCAACAGGACATAAATGGAAATAATCATGATCCCCTTGCAGCTCTCTGGGATCTATTTGAAAAGATCCTACTGAACCGTCGTCTGAGGCTTATTTGGATTAGTATACCTTGCATGTAATTGAACAAATAGATAAATTTCTAAGAGTCTGCGCTCCAGTTCACTAATCTACAAGCCAGGGTTAATACCCACATGCGCCGTAGACAATCGTTCTAAAAAAGTGAAAGGAATGATTTCACTGCTCAGTCACATTAATGTGACCATCTGTCAAAAGCCTGAATAACCACCTTTCACAGCGCTGACTGTGGCGAGACGAGCAGTAAGAGAGTCAGTAAGGTTCTGCAAGAAACCGATAGGAGTGTGTAGCCATGCTGACTCCAGTAACCGTGGCCAGCTGCTCTAGGTTTCTCTGTTGCAGAGACATAGCGCGAACAGCCCAACTGATATGGTCCCATAGATTCTTGACGCTCTTCAAACCACGCAGGTACACCGCGAGCTGTGTGGCGCGCTGCATTGTCCTGCTATCGTGCCGAGGAAAAACAAATTGCATGTAGGGATGGATATGATAGTAAAGGGTAATGCAGACTTGCGTTGATCCACTGCGCCTTCCAGGGTGACGAGGTCTCCCAGGTAACGCCAGGAAAATATGCCCTGGATCATAACGCTCCATCCCCCTGACTGTAGCCTTCCCACGATTGTTCCAAGGTGTTTGATTTAAGACGCTTCATATCGATGGAGGGTAAAACGTGATCCATCTGAGATGGCCAGCTGTCGCCATTCAGTAGACGTTCAGTCGCGGCATTGGCGTGGAAATTCCAGCCTTCGTCTCAGGTGAATAGCAATCAGTATGAACCAGGTGAAAGTAGGCTGTTTAGGTTTTTATGTTGGTAACGCCACGTAGCGCTCTGAATGGAAATCACTGACTATGCTGTATGCAGTCTGTGGCTGGTTGGCATTGTTCGAATATTCGCTAATGTAGTGTTGGGCAGCTGGATGTGAACAACGCGTTGCGTTGCGCAGTTGGAGGTGAGCCGCCGGCAGTGGTGGATGGGGGGAGAGAGATGGCGGAGTTTTGAGAGCGGACGACCTGGACGTGTGTCAGTCAGCAAAAGGAAATTTGTAAGACTTTTGAACACTATTATCTTTCATCTTTCATTTGCTAACTATGCCTATCAGTAGTTAGTGCCTTCAGTAGTTAGAACGTTTTATTTAGCTGGCAGTATTGGCGCTCGCTGTATTGCAGTAGTTCGAGTAACGAAGATTTTTGTGAGGTAAGTGACTCATGAAAGGTATAGGTTGTTACTGGCAGAAGTAAAGCTGTGAGGACGGGGCGTGAGTCGTGCTTGGGTAGCTCAGTTGGTACAGTAGTGAAGATAATCTCATTGCTTTCGAGGCTTTTATGAGAACGGCACGTTGGAAGATGAAACGTTACCCAAATATCAGGACGATGTTTGGTAACATGTTAGACATAATATTTGGAAAACAAGGCGTAGGGTAATTCTCGACGCCGGTAAAGACATAAATCACGTGCAAGACTATGTAGCGAACACAATACACAGCGAATAAGGAGTTACACTTGTTGCTAAGACTGCTCCCGACTTCTCAATGGTGTTATTAACTTCATTTGACGTTTTCCTTAATTTATGTTGCCTGTGCATGTCTATGTTATTCGTTTGTATGCTCCAAATGACTTTCTGTGAAGATTATGGACGGTTGTGAATCAATTGACAGAACTGCAATTATAGTTAAGACAGTCATATATATTTTGTAATTCTCTTTAATATGTTTGCGTTTTGGTTCTATGTCTCTGTCTGGACTGAAGATGCTATTGTTATTTTGTTCTGTTTCGTAAGCTTACGAATGGCACTATATGGCACTATATTGAAATGTGTTCAGTCTATTGTAGGATACAATTCGTGTTGAAACAGTTCCAGTAGCTAATTATTTTATTTTTGTGCTTATGAGCTTATATCATTGTTTTAATAAAGGGAAAAATGGTGTTAAAAAAAAAGTTGGTAGAGCACTTGCCCGCGAAAGGCAAAGGTCCCGAGTTCGAGTCTCGGCCCGGCACACGGTTTTAATCTGCCAGGAAGTTTCATATCGGCGCACACTCCGCTGCAGAGTGAAAATCTTATTCTGGTATAGGTTATTGTTAGTCAGGGCCATTCTTTTGTAGGGATTATTGAAAGTCAGATTGCGTTGCGCTAAAACTATTGTGTGTCAGTTTAGTGTTGATCAGAATAAGTGAAGAGAGAAATGTCTGAGTACGTTCAGTTTTGCTCAGCTGTTTGAAAATCAAATAACGTAGAGGTTTTCCAGCACTGCCATTTATAAATTTTTCTAAGGGGATGCTTCACAGGCACCTGCTGCGCACGCCCATTACGCAGCAACGTTCGCTGAACGGTCGTTGAGGAGACTCTGCTGGCAGCCCGTCGGTTCATCTGGGTGGGCAGCTGGTCAACAGGTGCACGTCTGTTCAACCGCACACATCTTCACAGCCGTCGTTCATCACAGTGTCCTCGGTGCCGGTTTTGGATAGCACCATTTTTCCATGTGCGTTACACATTAACCATAGCGGTAAGCAACCAGTTTGCAAACTACGTCGATTGGGAATGGTTACACTCTTGACCCGATAGCCAATGATCATGCCATTTTGGACTTAATCGCTCCGATTCCGCTTTACGACGACTACACTGTTTTCCGCGTCCCCCAGACAATCTTTATGCCCCCCCTCCCCCCATTGCTAGAGCTGCCACCTGTTCTCTGTGAGTGGTGTTGCACGTTAACGTCGAACATCCGCTGCGGACTGGACCGTGTACGTACTTACAAGAAAATGGCATCCATAGGAAAAATGATGTACTGAATACATTCCAAAATAAACCACTGCAATACGACCGCGTAGTCTGCAGTAACACCGAAGCACTTGAGGCGAATACATTATTCCTGAGGAGAACAGTGTTGGGATATTCGAGGATAGTCGTGAAACTTCGCACTATCTGAATGACAGTGACAAGCCCGAGCCTGAGGGCATCAGTTTTCCGTTCGGCGTGAGGTTCGCTGCAGTACTGGAAAAGGAAAGGTCACACAGCGTCTACAGATACTGAGCCTAGGCACCACCGTCGCGGGCGAGACGGGTCCGACTGACCACCGTGTCATCCTTAACCAGTGGTGTCTTTGAGATGCGGTACGGAGCAGCGTGGTGTCAGCACGCCGTTCTCCCGGCCCTTGTCTGGTTAGCAGGCCTGTTGCCGCTGCTTCCTACTGAAGTAGAAAAATGGTTCAAATGGCTCTGAGCACTATGGGACTTAACATCTGAGGTCATCAGTTCCCTAGAACTTAGAACTAGTTAAACCTAACTAACCTAAGGACATCACAAACGTCAATGCCCGAGGCAGGATTCGAACCTGCGACCGCAGCGGTCGCGCGGGTCCAGACTGAAGCGCCTCGAACCGCTCGGCCACTCCGGCCGTCACTGAAGTAGATCTTCAGCTGATATCACAAGGCTGAGCGCTCTCTGATATAGTCCTCCCACGGAGGGAAAACCGATGGCAGTACCAGGTATCGAACCCGTGTCTGCCGGAAGGCAGTCAGGGGCGTTGACCACTTTTCTTTTTAAATAAAAATAGCTTTATTGACAATAACCTTTGATATTACAGTTCTTGTTTTACATAAACTACATATACAATACACAGCACATCAATAAGTAACACAACAGTACTTTACATTCATCACATGACAAACAATGGAGCAAAATTTGTTCTCACTAAGTACAGTCTAACAAAAATTAAATCTGCTGATCCAGTGATTTCTGTTCCGATAACGCATAAAAAAACTCAAATCCCAGACTAGACAGCTTTCCCCTTAATCAAATTCCAGAACATAACTTTTGTGGCTCGGGGTGTATTTCACTCACTAATCTTGTCTTACCAATTGACTTGTATTTAATATGGTAATAGTTAACATTCGCCTTATCAATTTGAACGTTAATTAAAAGCACTTTTATTGGCTTCAGGCTTTTTGCTTCCATCTTATAAGACCTTCTGATGAACATACAAAGACAAAAATCCTGTCTCTAGCGCAATAAAAGTTTTTGTTTTCTGTTTTTGATATATTTCATCCAGATCAACGTTTTTCAAATGTACTCTAGTGCATGTTTGTGAAATCTTTTTTGAGGTCAGGGAATAGTTTCACTCGCCAATAGGCTTCTTCGATGTAAACTTGAAATGTGATGAATGTTGTTTTCACTATTTCTGTTTATAATGTAGTTCACATAGCGTCCTGTTGTGTACATACTTCCGCGTAGTCAGCGTGTACACAACTTTCCCACTGGAACGCGCCCCGCTAAGCACAACAGCGCAGGTGCAGCGCTCGTCCGTCTCCGCACTACGAGATGGCGCTGCCACAGAGACGGACCAAATTCTGCTTCCGCCGATCCGCGTATTAATATGTAACGCAGCCAATGAGATTGCTGCTAACGTAGAACCTTTTCTCCTCGCGGATCACACTCGCGCAGTGATACATGAATGCTCGAGGTATTATAACGAGTGTACTGACCTCCATTTAGTCAGTCTGCATTTGTCTGCACCAGTTGTACGAGTTCTACATTTGTCTGTACTAGTCTATAGTTAAGTTTCAGTCTGCGCCTAGTAAGATTACCATATTCCTGTACATAGCTATCAAGATAAATGTATAGACACTTTTATCAAGCATCAGAGATATATGTGGGAATAAGATTAACGTACCAATACCAAAGGAACTTCAGATTGTCAATTGTAAATAGCATCCAGAACCAAGTTAAGTAATTTTTATGCTTGTTATTATTTTATAAATGTGTGTGAAAATTAATCAAGTTCTGTTTAAAGTTGGTCACTGTCAATCTGCTACTCTAAGCGTACAAGTGGTATTTCTGTCGTCTGACCTAAGGGCAGAAGATAAACACGCCACGTTAAGACCACGAGACACATTGCTGACACTCGCCTACTTCATTAGAGCGACAAGTCAAATAATCTGATGGTGTGTGTACTGAAAGTCTTACAGTACGCACACCACACTTCCTAGTACCCACGTCATGCTGTTGGTCTGTGGGTAGAATTCTGAGTCAGTCCACAGGAATACGCTAGTGATGTAATTGATTTTCAAGCTTTTTGCAAGGAGTTCCGTTCTTTTCTATCCAGTTTCCAGTTCATTAACAGTCTGGAGTAAGCAAATCTACGTCGCAGCGTATCCATTAGACCACATTTTTGAAGCATTTATCAGTTTTGCTTATACCAGTCCGGTAGAATTTTTCGTTAGCTTCAGCTGTATCGTTGACAACTTCATACCATGTTGAAGCCGTTTCTGATAAAAGAATTGGCAAGCTAATGTTGTTCCGAAGAGTCCTCTACATTGTGTTGGGTTTCAACTCAATTTGGTTTGGGCCATGTGTCTACTTCCATGCGTCAACCAAAGCTTTAGTCATTAAAAAAATGGTTCAAATAGCTCTGAGCACTATGGGACTTAATATCTGAGGTCATCAGTCCCCTAGACATGGAACTACTTAAACCTAACTAACGTAAGGACATCACACACATCCATGCCCAAGGCAGGATTTGAACCTGCGACCGTAGCAGTCGCGCGGTTCCAGACTGCAGCGCCTAGAACCGCTCGGCCTAGTCGTTAAAAAGGTCTTTCGCAAAAAGTTTCGGCTAAATAATTCACTTCAAGATAAAACTCACAGTTTAAATTTTAACCTACCTAATCTGCTGCGGATACGGGAAATTCTAAGTCTAGCAATGTGTAAATCTGTCTTAATATGTTCCACAGTATACCCCTATGAGTGCAGCGGACTGCTCGATATTCGACCCACCCCAGAGTGGAAGTTCTTTTAAGCCAAATACCTGTTCAGCTGTTGAAGGAGGGTGAGAACGCCCAGTTGGGAGTATTCCAGCATTTGCCCTACAATCAAGAGAAACTTCCGGAAAACGTTTTTCGGCACTGGTGGAGTGAAGCTATTCTGGAGTTATTTCTGAGAGAAAAATATGAAGTCTTTGTGCATGTTAATCTGTTTAATGTGTAAAAGGCTCAAGTGGGTCACATACTCGGCATGTGGAGTGTTCCTAAGTCTCGTTATGAATGTGGGCACTAATCTGTTAAAACTGACCTTCAGAATACAGACCTCTTTCCACGTATATCTTTTCTTCAAGTTGATCCAAAAGGCTGGGACAGACTTCGAAGCGGTTGGGAGCTGCTTGGGGTGTGGCAAGGTGCTGAATAAATTAAGTCGTATTTCCATAAATAACAATTCATTATCTCTTAAACCAAACAATCTCTTAACGACAAAGAAAAATTAAGGGGCAACAGTCAATGACTTGTAGCAAAAATTTAACTCAAAAACAACTAAATACAGTTTTCACAATTTTAAAAAGCACAGAACAATTGTACTAGTATGGCAACTCCTAAAATAAAAGACATAACAAATCAAGACAACATTAGCAATTTACGACAAAGGGTTTCAGGCCAAGCGATGACAATAATAATAATAATAATAATAATAATAATAATAATAATAATAATAAACCCCGTGGAGGCCCGGGAAAAGAATAGGCCTCCGGTATGTTCTGCCAGTCGCAAAAGGCGACGAAAAGAACAAACCACTAATAGGGATAACCCCCCTTTTAGTGTGATTAGTTGGTTCAGGACAGAACTAAAGAAGCCTCGGACAAGCGCCGTCATGGTCAGGGACAACGCTTGAACCCTATGCCAGCCCACAATGGTAACGACACTGCTAGCCAACTGGAAAATGATTTAAATCCAAATAGAGGTGTTTTGCAGGATATGCTTCCTGCAACCACCGTAGAAGGAAAACAAAGACAGAGGATGAGATGGTCAGATGAAGTTAATAGACACCTCATGTTCTGTTATTACCAAGCAACAAACCTAGGAACCAACACAACTGGATACAGATCACAAGTATACACAACATTTATTACCAGATACCCAGAATTAAAATTTTTAACAGAACAACGACTAGCTGATCAGATCCATGTAATAATCAAAAATAACAGGATACCCCAGTCAGAATTAGAAAACATCAAACAACAAGTACAACAAATACTGGAACAAAATAATGTGCAATCAGAAGAAGAAGAAAATACAGTAATGGACTCAAACATCCCAGAGCAAACAAACAAAGAACAACACGCATCAATTAAACAATCAGAGGAAAACGTAATCTTAAGACAGCCACCAGACCAAGCACAAATAGAACACGAAGTGACACACATGTTAGATATAGAAGAAAAATTTCAGCTGACATATATAGAATACAAAGACACAAATACAGACGTTAGACCATTCCTGCATAGACCGCCAAATAATCCACAAATCGAAACAACAATAAAAACTATCCACACAATCATACACAACAAAATAAATGAAAACACAACTATGGAAGAGTTACAACTACTGGTTTATATAGGAGCACTCACTACACTAAATGTACACACTAGGCAGAGATCAGAACCAACAAACACACAGAAGAAACCCACAAAACCAGCATGGCAACACAGGCTACAGATCAGAATAGAAAAACTGAGAAAAGACATCGGACAGCTAACACAATTTATAAGAAATGAAATGTCAGAAAAAAAACGAAAAAGGTTAGGTAAAATCTCACAACAAGAAGCGATAGAGCAATTAGATGAAAAGAAGCAGAAATTACAAGCAATGGCCAAACGTCTTAGAAGATACAAAAAAAGTGAAAATAGAAGGAAACAAAACCAAACATTCAACACAAACCAAAAGAAATTTTACCAGACAATAGATAACACACACATTAAAATAGACAATCCACCAAACATAACAGACATGGAACACTTCTGGAACAACATATGGTCAAACCCGGTACAGCATAACAGGTATGCACGGTGGATACAAGCAGAAGCAGATACATACAAGATGATACCACAAATGCCTGAAGTGATAATTTTGCAACATGAAGTCACCCAAGCAATTAATTCTACTCACAATTGGAAAGCCCCTGGAAAAGATAAAGTAGCAAATTTCTGGCTAAAGAAGTTCACCTCAACACATTCACATCTAAGTAAATTATTTAACAGTTACATTGCAGACCCATACACATTCCCTGATACACTTACACAAGGAGTAACTTATCTGAAACCTAAAGATCAAGCAGACACAGCAAACCCAGCTAAATATCGCCCCATAACATGCCTACCAACAATATACAAAATATTAACCTCAGTCATTACACAGAAATTAATGACACATACAACACAGAACAAAATTATAAATGAAGAACAAAAAGGCTGTTGCAAAGGAGCCCGAGGATGTAAAGAGCAACTGATGATAGATGCAGAGGTGGAATATCAAGCTAAAACTAAACAAAGGTCGCTACACTACACATACATTGATTACCAAAAAGCTTTTGATAGTGTACCCCACTCATGGTTACTACAAATATTGGAAATATACAAAGTAGATCCTAAATTGATACAGTTCCTAAACATAGTAATGAAAAATTGGAAAACCACACTTAATACCCAAACAAATTCAAATAATATCACATCACAGCCAATACAGATTAAGCGTGGAGTATACCAAGGAGACTTATTAAGTCCTTTCTAGTTCTGCCTTGCTCTGAACCCACTATCCAACATGCTAAATAATACAAATTATGGATACAATATTACTGGAACATACCCACACAAAATCACACATTTGCTATACATGGATGATCTAAAACTACTGGCAACAACAAATCAACAACTCAACCAATTAATAAAGATAACAGAATTATTCAGCAATGATATAAATATGGCTTTTGGAACAGACAAATGTAAGAAAAATAGCATAGTCAAGGGAAAACACACTAAACAGGAAGATTACATATTGGATAACCACAGTGACTGCATAGAAGCGATGGAAAAAACAGATGCCTATAAATATCTAGCATACAGACAAAAAATAGGAATAGATAATACAAATATTAAAGAAGAACTAAAAGAAAAATATAGACAAAGACTAACAAAAATACTGAAAACAGAATTGACGGCAAGAAACAAGACAAAAGCTACAAATACTTATGCTATACTAATATTGACCTACTCATTTGGAGTAGTGAAATGGAGTAACACAGACCTAGAAGCACTCAACACACTTACACGATCACAATGCCACAAATATAGAATACATCACATACATTCATCAACAGAAAGATTCACATTAAGCAGAAAGGAAGGAGGAAGGGGATTTATCGACATAAAAAACCTACATTATGGACAGGTAGACAATTTAAGAAAATTCTTTATAGAACGAGCAGAAACTAGCAAAATACACAAAGCAATCACTCATATAAATACATCAGCTACACCACTACAATTTCATAACCACCTCTACAACCCTTTACATCACATAACATCAACAGATACGAAGAAAGTAAATTGGAAAAAGAAAACACTACATGGCAAGCACCCGTATCATCTAACGCAGCCACACATCGATCAAGACGCATCCAACACATGGCTAAGAAAAGGCAATATATACAGTGAGATGGAAGGATTCATGATTGCAATACAGGATCAAACAATAAACACCAGATATTACAGCAAGCATATTATTAAAGATCCCAATACCACAACAGATAAATGCAGACTTTGCAAACAACAAATACTAGAAACAGTAGATCACATCACAAGCGGATGTACAATACTAGTAAATACAGAATACCCCAGAAGACATGACAATGTAGCAAAAATAATACATCAACAGCTTGCCTTACAACATAAACTTATAAAACAACACGTTCCCACATACAAGTATGCACAACAAAATGTACTGGAGAATGATGAATACAAATTATACTGGAACAGAACCATTATAACAGATAAAACAACACCACATAACAAACCTGACATCATACTCACCAATAAAAAGAAGAAATTAACACAAGTAATCGAAATATCCATACCCAATACAATAAATATACAAAAGAAAACAGGAGAAAAAATTGAAAAATACATCCAACTGGCTGAGGAAGTCAAGGACATCTGGCATCAGGATAAAGTTGACATTATACCAATTATACTATCAACTGCAGGAGTCATACCACACAATATCCACCAGTACATCAATGCAATACAGCTACATCCAAACTTATATATACAACTACAGAAATCCGTAATTATTGATACATGTTAAATTACCCGAAAGTTCCTAAATGCAATATAACATATACCGTACAGTTAAAAGGAAGTCACGCTTGATCAAGGTCCGCATCACTTTCCATTTTTGACCAGACATAACGTCTGAGAAAAGAAAGAAATAATAATAATAATATTGAACAACTAAAATAGCAGTCTAGGCCCAATAAGGTTGTTACAGAGTAGTTCACTAGAATAGTAGGAGACCCCCAATAATATGTCTATAATGTTAATCCACATATGAGGTTGTGGGTGGATTTTCCATAATTTTTTGAGCACTATTTAATTCCGAGCCCAAGGCGAATCAAATGTTTGTAATAAGTGAGACCTCTCAAGATGTTGTTTATACACAGAGTGCCGGATTTAAGTACAGGTGAGCGCCCTGTGAACGCGAAAATGATTTTAAATTTTAAAACACTCTGCCGTCGGCAGATTCAGTATTATACCAACAGCCACCTCTCGATGGCATTGTCAGAGATTTTCAAAAATATCTTTACCAGAAGGATTTAACATCCACGGCCGTTAATAAATAAGCTTAGTGCCAGTTTTTCAGATTATTAAGGAAGCTATAAAATTAGCTGCGAGCACCGCTAGATAAGGGGGAAACAAACAAACAAGAAACGTGATAGTAGCACAAGAGGCGAACACACTCAAATGTGATAGAACGGTAAGCAAGGTGCAGTAGAGTGCGTACCTGGAATTAAGTAACCAGCTGTTTTACAAAGACGTAAGATACCTCTGTCCAATGGTGTATAAAGGATTAAACGGAATCCCTAGATGCCTCCTGTTCACTTTTCAATTGGCTGTGAACTTAGGTCCACTCGGAGGGACAGAGGGCCCCTCCCGCCGGAGGTTCGAGTCCTCCCTCGGGCTTGGGTGTGTGTGTGTTGTTCTTGGCATAGGTTAGTTTAAATTAGTTTAAGTAGTGTGTAAGTCTAGGGACCATGACCTAAGCGGTTTGGTCCCTTAGGAATTCACACACATTTGAAAATTTTTTGAGGGACACGGGAAAATACAGCAAGGCTCGCTTCCGGGCTTCCTCTCAAATTCAGTAAAGTCATTATTAAGAAATGACCAGTGGGTCCCCTGCAATATACAAACTGCGTTACAGATTAAATTAGATTAGATTAATACTAATTCCATGGATCATGAATACGATATTTCGTAATGATGTGGAACGAGTCGAATTTTCCAATACATGACATAATTAGGTTAATTTAACAACATACTTAAGTTAATATAACAACTTTATTTTATTGTGTTTTTTGTTTTTCTTTATTTTTTATTTTTATTTATTTTTTTAAAATATTTTTTTGTTTTTTTTCCCTTAATTTATATCTAAAAATTCCTCTATGGAGTAGAAGGAGTTGTCATTCAGAAATTCTTTTAATTTCTTCTTAAATACTTGTTGGTTATCTGTCAGACTTTTGATACTATTTGGTAAGTGACCAAAGACTTTAGTGCCAGTATAATTCACCCCTTTCTGTGCCAAAGTTAGATTTAATCTTGAATAGTGAAGATCATCCTTTCTCCTAGTATTGTAGTTATGCACACTGCTATTACTTTTGAATTGGGTTTGGTTGTTAATAACAAATTTCATAAGAGAGTATATATACTGAGAAGCTACTGTGAATATCCCCAGATCCGTAAATAAATGTCTGCAGGATGATCTTGGGTGGACTCCAGCTATTATTCTGATTACACACTTTTGTGCAATAAATACTTTATTCCTCAGTGATGAATTACCCCAAAATATGATGCCATATGAAAGCAATGAGTGAAAATAGGCGTAGTAAGCTAATTTACTAAGATGTTTATCACCAAAATTTGCAATGACCCTTATTGCATAAGTAGCTGAACTCAAACGTTTCAGCAGATCATCAATGTGTTTCTTCCAATTTAATCTCTCATCAATGGACACACCTAAAAATTTGCAATATTCTACCTTAGCTATATGCTTCTGATTAAGGTCTATATTTATTAATGGCGTCATACCATTCACTGTACGGAACTGTATGTACTGTGTCTTATCAAAATTCAGTGAGAGTCCGTTTACAAGGAACCACTTAGTAATTTTCTGAAAGACAGTATTGACAATTTCATCAGTTAATTGTTGTTTGTCAGGTGTGATTACTATAGTTGTATCATCAGCAAAGAGAACTAACTTTGCCTCTTCATGAATATAGAATGGCAAGTCATTAATATATAATAAGAACAACAAAGGACCCAAGACTGACCCTTGTGGAACCCCATTCTTGATAGTTCCCCAGTTTGAGGAATGTGCTGATCTTTGCATGTTACGAGAACTACTTATTTCAACTTTCTGCACTCTTCCAGTTAGGTACGAATTAAACCATTTGTGCACTGTCCCACTCATGCCACAATACTTGAGCTTGTCTAGCAGAATTTCATGATTTACACAATCAAAAGCCTTTGAGAGATCACAAAAAATCCCAATGGGTGGTGTTCGGTTATTCAGATCATTCAAAATTTGACTGGTGAAAGCATATATGGTATTTTCTGTTGAAAAACCTTTCTGGAAACCAAACTGACATTTTGTTAGTACTTCATTTTTACAGATATGTGAAGCTACTCTTGAATACATTACTTTCTCAAAAATTTTGGATAAAGCTGTTAGAAGGGAGATTGGACGGTAATTGTTGACATCAGATCCATCCCCCTTTTTATGCAAAGTTATAACAATAGAATATTTCAGTCTATCAGGGAAAATGCCCTGTTCTAGAGAGCTATTACACAGGTGGCTGAGAATCTTGCTTATCTGTTGAGAACAAGCTTTTAGTATTTTGCTGGAAATGCCAGTACTACTAGAACAAAGAACATATGCCTCAACGAGTTTGAACAAGTTGACGAGCACAAGCAATACAATGGCCAGGGTAGTTTCAGAGCAATTACGGTAGCATGCAGTTCCTGAGACAATGTGAAAACGAGGAGCTCGTACAGACACAAAAAAGCCACTCCGCCCAGCATCAAACAACAGAATGACAGAGTTGGCAAAAATAAATTTAATGATTAGACCTTATTCGCTACACGTAACAGAGATAGCCCAATACAGAAACAAAGGAGTGCATACATCCCTCAGAATATCAGGTCAGCCAATCACTCGCGAACCGGAAAGATAACCAGGATTTTCAGGGCTACAACACTTGTTTATCAGGTTCAAAACTACTGTCCCTAACTGGAAATACGCGCTCCCCATACAACAGCAGCCTTCACGTGAGTCGAATTCCAACTTGCACCTCAGGGTCTTATTGCCGACCCCACGTTATTGCTCAGCCCACAGGGATGTCAACAAGTCAGCGGCAATCAGAGACCGTGATAAACACACAGATTCTAATTACGTGAGTGCGTGGTGTCTCTTCTTCCGGACATGTCCTAAAGATCAGGCATCACGGGGAACCCGCAGCTGATATACACTAAACGTAAATGTAAGGTGGAGAGGGGAAGAAAGGAAAGGAAAGCGAGGGTATTACTGTTGTCAACTGCATCGGGACATTAGTCGGAATTAGCAGCGACGAATGGAAATGTGTATCGGACCAGGATTCGAACCCGGGATCTCCTGCTTACGGGGCAGGTGCGTTAACCACTGCACCAACTGTGAGAACTGCCTCGGCGTGCCTCACGGCCAATCCACATTCCCTGTCCATTTCCTTCATGTTCGCTCTCTGAGATTCCCATAAGATGTCGGACTACTTGTGCACGCGCACTGAAGGAGGTGGATCCATTGCTTAGCTAGGCCAAACAAATTAAATGAGTGCGTGGTGGTCTGTTCTGTCGACCGCACTCGTATAATTTGATTACATTTTATTTCCTTTCTTCCCCTCTCCACCTCCAATTTACATATAACATACAGATTCGCCGACTAGATAGGACTTCACAGGATGCCTCTCGCGCCGCCTCTCTGCCCCCCTGGTAAGAAGGCGCCCTTTAGTTACCCAAAAAGCTGGACGGAGACGTTCGCCATGTATGGCTACTGTCGATATAAGAGTGCGGCCCCGACACGGACCGTGCGCGGCGCAGTATTCATCGGTTAGTCTTTCATTGCTGTGAGGCAATGAAAAGAATGCCCAACACTGGTCATAAACTTTGCGGTACATGGAGCCGACTTCACTTTTGCATTTCTTGCTTCGAATGTTTTTTTCGTTTCTGGCTTGCCTGATTCGTATCATAAATTCAAACACGAAATCAGTTGCTTTTTATAAATTATCCAAACATTTGTCTTCGCATTTAAGTTTGGTCAGCATTCAACGAAGTGTCACCTATCTTTCACAAGGCTTTCTCGTAACTTATTATTCATGTGCCAGTAATCCCACACAAGGATTCTTTAAAGAATCAAACTCCCATGCGCAAAACGACTTCAAATATCTGATTGCTTTACGAATGAGTTACTGGGTTAACCGTTTGACTTTAAACGTGTAAAACATTTATGGCTGCCGAAGCAAAACCCTGATTTTGTTGGTTTTACTAGTTTCGGATGAATCACCCAGAAACTAATGAAAACGTTTTAAAGGGTTGACATTGTGTGTAAAGTTAGTTGGAAATCGCTATGATCTCTTATTACCAAACATTGGATGAGTATAGCTTGGGTAATTTGCGCTTCGTTTTAAGAAAAAGTAGTTTTTCACACATCCAAAGTTCGTGACATCTCTTCTGAACTATGTGTGTAACAACAGTGTGATTTTGCAGTTGCATTCAATGGTATATGTGGATACTCTCTGAAAAATGTTCCGAATATAGTTCGTCGTAAAGAATTAATCACAAGATCGTGGCGTATGTTGAAATTTTAATGCATGAGCAGCAAAAAATTTAGAAAGAGGGGAACTTTTTTTTCTTCATTATTTTGTGGAAGGTATCAACGAAAAAAGTTTCAAAAAGGTTCGAAATTATGTGTAAAGTTTGTTCAAAGTTGCTAAGTGCTCTCATTCTCAAATACTGGATAAATATTGCCCGGGTAACTTGTGCACCATGAGCTACGATGCTTCCAGACATACGCCGGCCAGAGTGGCCGAGCGGTTCTAGGCGCTACAGTCCGGAACCGCGCGACTGCTACGGTCGCAGGTTCGAATCCTGCCTCGGGCATGGATGTGTGTGGTGTCCTTAGGTTACTTAGGTTTAAGTAGTTCTAAGTTCTACGGGACTGATGACCTCAGATGTTAAATCCCATAGTGCTCAGAGCCATTTGAACCATTTGAACCTCCAGACATATACATGGTTTCTAGCTGTAATAAGTATCTGTTATGTCTTACTGTGCTAAACCTTTAACGTAAGATTACACCACTTAACGAGCAGATGATTTCGGTCAATAATTACATGAAATATTGAAAATCAAATTTTTGTCGCCCCTGTAAGGCATTAGATAGGCAACATGCAGTTCGGACCATACACTGTGCACCAAGTTAGCCGTTTAGCGATACAGACTACGCATCATACTCGTTCTGTGGATGTGCCTTTAGGAAGAGCTATTTAAAACAGCTTTAACTGCTGACAGTACGGTACCACATTGCGCATATTCAGGAAATTTTCACTTGTGGTTATACTTTCAGAAATTCTTCACGCAGCTTACCGTTAATATTATTAAGGCCAAATTGAAACCAACTGCTTGTTTCTTATCTAATGAAAAGCAAAGGACAGATGCACTTTAAGACTTCAGCAACTTCGAACAGATGTCTCTTGCCGCTAAACTGTTTTAAATACTGTATATTATTACGCATTTTGGCGTATCCACACTAGAAGGCTATTTTTAAATTCCGTGTATTGAATACTGTTCTTCAGATGAAATTCAGTAGTTACTTTTGCGGAACATGCACGAACATAACAAAAACAAAATATCACTGATATTAATGCCATTTCTACGTCAAGAAAAAGACTTCCCATCTTATCAATACAAAAAAAGTCTGACTGGTAAATAGCGCTTATGTGCCTGTTACATTCATGTCAGTCAGGCATGTGTCTGCTCAGGTCCACGCCCAACAGTGTAAAGAAAATGGCTGAAATATTTTTAAATGTCTTTTAGGCTATCCTGAGAGTTTTTTGAAGCTATTGAGTTGTCAGTCCACAAGTGCAACACTTCTTGATGTTGTTCCATACATATCATCAGTATTCCACAGTTTTTGAGTTAAAACTGTGCAGGTGAGGATTCAAATAGTTCAAATGGCTCTGAGCGCTGTGGGACTTAACATCTGAGGTCATCAGTCCCCTAGACTTAGAACTGCTGAAACCTAACTAACCTAAGGACGTCACACACATCCATGCCCGAGGCAGGATTGGAATCTGCGACCGTGGTGGTAGCGCGGTTCCTGACTGAAGCGCCTAGAACCGCTCGGCCACTCCGGCCGCCGGCAGGAGGGCTGTAGATATCAGCAGAGTTACAGTCAGGTTTGCAAAGACTTTCATGTTCTATAATTTGTTGGCAATATCCATATTTCCTTCTGTGGCCACACTTCGCTGGCTTCCGTTCGCTCCTTGCAGCCTTTTTGGAAGGTAGGACACGTGCAGCAGAAAATGAAAAAAGAACAAATCTTGAGAGAGAAAATACCACCAGTAGGATTCAAATCTGATACCTGGGGAGCATTGTGGCTAAGCAGACGCAATGAAGAACCTGTACAAGTTAGAAACAGCAGTAAATATCTAAAATATAAAAATTTACGGAATATTCGAAGCTCTAGTAACCATAATCTCCCACGCGGAACTTGTCGTATGAGGAGTTTATTCGCCACCCTAACTTAATGCATCTGCCATCTTGGACTTTATAGACATCAGTAATAGTGAAGGGAAAAAAAGGACGAAATCCGAAAAATACCATAGCCGAGGGATGCAAACGTGTTTGGGGGGGTGGGGGTGGGAAATGTGGACTCAGTACTTAGGAAGGGGAAATTGTAGGCTCTAGGATTCAAACACACGACGTTTTGCTTAAATGAAGTGGAGGGGGTGAGGGTAAAATTTTGAGCAGGACATTTAAAGTAGAGGAAATAGATGTTTTTGTAGGAATTAGTAACGTCACATGGCTAAACCGTAGAAGTCAATTGCAACTTTTGCAACACCGTAGACTACACGAGAATGTACGCTCAGTATTCGTTTGATATTCCAAAGTTACATCATTTAGTCTGTATTTGCTCGTAGCTGTAACGCAGGAATGGTGACACATGTCTAACGTGTAATCAAGTATCGTTGCCGAAATCTACCATATAGTAGGTATACCACTCCAGGATGTTAGAACAGCGGCAGAAGTTGAAAAGAGGAAACAGGAAAATAACCACAGTAATATCACGTCAGAAATTGTAACACAACTTTCTAGACTAAAGTCAAGCAACAGTTTTCTCTCTGAACGACTATAGCAATCGCATAACGACCTTTCACCTACCGAATGGAACTGTGACGGAAAAGACACGCAGAGCATAAATCCAAAACTCAAAGGAAAAGTCTGCTGCTGGTTTCCAACAGCCTTTTACAAGGGACTTCAAAAAGTAAGTTCGATGTATCACCTCACGCTAAGAGCATTGTTCCGCTGCGATATGGATCGTCATAGCGTGGAAGAGAAATGACGCGGGAGATAGAAACGTACTCCAGAGTTGAAGCACTTCGGAGAGCATGTGCCAGCAATTTGACCATGGCCGCTCGAATGTTAGTGATGCTGATTGATTAGGAGGGCCATCAATATTGATCACAGATGACAATGTCCAGGCTTTCGGGGAACTGATTCGGAGAAGACGCAGATTTTCCGACGAAGAAGACGTTCACGCAGCGGTTCTGGAATGGCTCAGTGACCAAGGAGCGGATCTGTATTGTCCAGGAACTGAACGATTCGTACAACGTTGCGAACATAATTTACAGGGACTTTGTGACTAAGTCGAAAAATAATTTGATGTCTCTGCGTCACTTTGAAGTGTAGTGTAGTAGTTAATTAAAGTTACTTATGCTGTCGTAATAATCCATAACTTAGTTTTTGAAGTCCCCTCGTGGTACGTGAAGCGAAGGGGCCACATTATTGGACAAGTAACCTTTAAATGTCGAACTTCAACATGCACAACAGCACCTTGTATGCTAGAATCTAACAGTAACCTGCAAGCTGGATGATATAGTTTCAGCAAACGTACGAGAAATGAAGACTGCCGACTTCCGCGCCTCAAAATCCTTCTGGATTATGTAGTAGATCGAATTTGTAAATAACTATGCTGTACTGTTCCGGATACAATAATAATAATAGTAATAGTAGTAGCAATATGGCCACTGCAAGCTGAATTGCAGATTGAGATTATCACTCTGCAGCGGAGTGTGCGCTGATATGAAACTTCCTGGCAGATTAAAACTGTGTGCCCGACCGAGACTCGAACTCAGGACCTTTGCCTTTTGCGAGCAAGTGCTCATTCTGGAAACATCCCCCAGACTTTGGCTAAGCCATGTCTCTGCAATATCCTTTCTTTCAGGATTGCTAGTTCTGCAAGGTTCACAGGAGAGCGTGATACATAGGTTCACACTTAACATGTCATATAGTCTTTGACCAAAATTTGGCCACTTCTAGTCCATTTTCTGTCGCTTGATGGAGGTCTTCTGCAATACAGGAGACTGGACACAGTCGACAATGAAGCATGTGCTAGACACAATATTGTTTGCTGTACTGTAGCCCCATCTTGCCAGATTAAACCTCGATTCATCCACTCCTGATTTCAGCCTATTGAAAGATTTCCAGGTCATTCATTCCTCGTCACGTCCTGAAGGCAGATTTCAGAAATTCTTTTCCAATCAGAGTTGCGCCCTAGCATTTTCTGCAGAGGTATTAAGTACCTTTCACAGTTTTAATCTGCTAGGAGGTTTCAGTACCTTTGATATTCTAAGGAAACTCTTCCGTGACTTCAGACACTGCGAATGCGTTTTTATTCGTCGCAATTTCTCTTCGAATGGGAGGTGGTATTATTCCTGCAAGGTGGTAAATCCATTCGACAGGAGTAGATTTCAAACAACTTGTTATAATTCTGCAGATGTCGTTGAGAGCTGCGCCTACCTGTTTGGCATGTGATGAATTATACCGAACAGGACAAACGTACTCTGTTATACAATAAAGTGAAATAAGTTATTGTTAACTACCAACTGCGGCTTTTCTCGACACAGAGCTGTATCTAAAACACACAGAAAACAGCAAAGACCTTTAAGATACCTTTTGTAATGTAACTGCCGATACGAAATTGTAACTGAGTACTACGATTCCCGGTTAGCAAACTATGCGGACTCTATTTTTTATTGTCGTTGTTGTTGCCTTGCATCCGAAGAGTAGCTTGACGCAGCACTGCATGCTATTCAATTCTGTGCAAGCCTCTTCGTCTCCGAACAACTTCTGCAGCCTGCATCTAGTTGAACCTAGTTACTGTGGTTGAGTCTTGGGTTTTACTCGACCCCCCCCCCCCTCCTCCACCACCCCCGCGACAAACACACCTACACTTTCCTCCGTTATCAAATTGACGATTCCTTGATTATCGGTTGAAAGGCCTCATCTTAAGGAAAGGTGGGCCATTAACATCGTTTATCCTCTGTTTGATTCAGTACCTCCACATTATTCAATAGAGCTTCTCTTCTGGTCTGAACTGTGCATTGTCCATGTTTACTTTCCGTAGAAGTCTATAATCCAGACGTATATCTTCAGAAAATACCTCCTAACATTTAAATTTGTATTAGTCGTCAAGAAATTGCTCTTTTTCAGAAATGCTCTCCGTGGTGCAGTCAGACTCTATTTATATTGCCTCTACTTCAGCATACTGCTGCTCTTCGGGCCGTACGGCGGGGTAGAGTCAGGCCTGTGTCCTTGTGTCCCGCGGCTTTCGCGGGCGTCTCCAGTCACGTCATCGACCTGCGCTCTCATTGACTGGAGTAGCCAGTCCAGCTTGGAGCTGAGCCACGATGAACAGCGAAGACGTGGCTGCAGGCGCCCCGGGCAGTAGTCCGCTACTAACTGTCACCTGCCATACGTCCTGACAATCACAAGTGATGGCTTGGGGCGCCGTTTAATCCCATAACGCTGTCCGTTGTGGCCGATCGGTTCTAGGCGCTTCATTCCGGAACCGCGCTGCTGCTACGGTCGCAGGTTGGAATCCTGTCTCGGGCATGGATGTGAGAGATGTCCTTAGGTTGGTTAGGTTTAAGTAGTTCTAAGTTGTAGGGGACTGATGATCTCAGATGTTAAGTCCCATAGTGCTCAGAGCCATTTGAACCATTTGAATTCCACAACACGTCTTCGCTGTTCATCGTGGCTCAGCTCGAAGCTGGACTGATCACTGAAGACAATGCTACTCCAGTCAACGAGAGCGCAGGTCGATGACGTGACTGGAGACGCTATGCAGCACACTTGCAGCACAGCGAAACGCCGACGATATTATACGCCTGGTTTTGTTACCCTTCTTGACAAGTCACCCTGGGCGTACATTTCATCAAACGGTGAAAGTTTCTTCTGCTTGTCTTCGTGCCTGCCAAACCATACCTTGCCCAGCAAGGTCGCTGGACCTCTCCCCGATTGAGAACGTTTGGAGCATTGTGGACAGGGCCCTCCGACCAGCTTGGAATTTCATGACCTAACGCGCCAGTTGGTAAACTCGGCACGATGTCGCGCAGGAGGCCATCCAACAACTCTGTCAGTCAAGGCCGAAGTGAATAACTGCTTGCTTAAGGGACACACGACGAGCAACGCGCTATTGAATTGCTCAGTCTGTGAGCCCTTCGTGTTCCGTCTTTCTCTTGTCTTGCTGGTAATGAGCGCTAGAAGAGACACATGCACGTGTGAAGTCAATTTTTGTAATTTTGCTAACCCAGCAAGAAATGATTGGTAATAATAGTACAGGGTACTCTCCGCCACGCACCATACGATGGCTTGTAGAATGTGTATGTAGATTTAGATGTATATGAATGAGAGCTTGTGGTGTCGAGTGTGTATGTAGATTTAGATGTAGATAAATGAGAGCATGTGGTAGGGACGGAGCCTGACCAGTTATTTAAAGAACCGTAGGGAAGCACTCGTGTTTTA
Source organism: Schistocerca nitens (assembly GCF_023898315.1). Classification (NCBI taxonomy): domain Eukaryota; kingdom Metazoa; phylum Arthropoda; class Insecta; order Orthoptera; family Acrididae; genus Schistocerca; species Schistocerca nitens. Next base: position 11,941,106 of record NC_064620.1, read on the forward strand.
ACGTTCGGGCGTTATGCTGCGTTCACACATGACTGACGCCAAGCGTCGTAGGCATCGAGACTCTGCTCATGGTCATGGCGATTAGCGTTGAACTTGGAAAGTTCGCCATAGTTCGGTGTTACGCTTGGCGTCAGCTCGGAGAAGCTAATTGCACGGAGAACTTTCAGAGTTAGTTATTTTCATGTTTTTGGTTCTGTTTCGTGTGACACTTTGGTGGTTGTTTTGGATTTACTGGTATTTCAAATCATTAGTAGGATTTCTAGAGTGACTTTAACTCTCAGAAGGCTTGTGGAACTTCTGTGCATGTGCGAGTGAATATTAGACGTTCTCTTCCGCTCTATTATGGCTTTGATAGACATGCAGGGTTAATCAAACAGCAACTGATAAAATTTTCTCGAGCTTCCAGCCGCGTACGGTGGTTTAAAATCCACGAGCTTTCGGCCGAGTTTTCCTCGGCCATTGGTAAGTGGCAACAATCGAATGATTGCTGCTGCCGTCCTTATATAGCCGCGCTGTCTTCAGTGACGTCACTGGTGCTCGCACCAGCGCCATACACGTTAATGTTGAAACTTCCTGGCAGATTAAAACTGTGTGTCAAACCGAGACTCGAACTCGGGACCTTTGCCTTTCGCGGGCAAGTGCTCTACCATCTGAGCTACCCAAGCACGACTCACGCCCCGTCCCAGCTTTACTACCGCCAGTACCTCGTCTCATACGTTCCAAACTTCACAGAAGCTCTCCTACGAACCTCGCAGAACTAGCACTCCTGGAAGAAAGGATATTGCGGAGACATGGCTTAGCCACAGCCTGGGGGATGTTTCCAGAATGATATTTTCACTCTGCAGCGGAGTGTGCGCTGATATGAAAGTTCCTGGCAGGTTAAAACTACGTTAATGATTTCATTGCGAGCCGGCCGAAGTGGCCGTGCGGTTAAAGGCGCTGCAGTCTGGAACCGCAAGACCGCTACGGTCGCAGGTTCGAATCCTGCCTAGGGCATGGATGTTTGTGATGTCCTTAGGTTAGTTAGGTTTAACTAGTTCTAAGTTCTTGGGGACTAATGACCTCAGCAGTTGAGTCCCATAGTGCTCAGAGCCATTTGAACCAACCATTTCATTGCGAGCTTGCCGCACCCGCTCAACTTTCCGATGGCCGGGTTCCAAGCTGTGTTTAGCTTCAGGCTGCCGTCTTTATTGAGGGCGTTGTCAGCAATTTTTATCTCGATCGCTTCTTTTATAATACTATTCCAAAAACTAGTAGTCCGCGTAATAACAGATGTTTCGGCAAATGCAATACTGTGTCCGTTTTCTAAAACATGATCTATTGTTAATGCAATGAGTTACGACTTCCCGAGACGGTGCTGTATATGTTCTGTGAGCTAAATTCTGTGTGTTAAGGTCCTGCGTAGAAAATTTGTATAGGGACTGTGGGAGATTTTTGTATATTAAAACTTAACACTATATATTCCAAGGAGTAGAACTGACTGGTCATTAATTTTAGCATCAAAGTTAGCAGATTCGATTTGTCATTTATCGAGCAACATAAAAGTTCACAGAAACATCTACTCACAATTTTGATGACAATAAGGTGAAAGCTTACAAAATATATCTACACCCGTTTTGATATCTGTGCGAGACCATACACTAACGTTTGGTGAGGACAAATATCACCTTCACTTAATCTGACTAACACAAATTTTCATTCCCAGTAAGTAGACGGTGTCGGCGTGAAAGTTCGTTGTAGATTCATTATAACATCCGTGCTAAGTGCCAAATGAAAGTGCTGAATAAAAAGCGAAAAACCTCCCACAGACGATAGTTTGGATTTATTTCCGACTTTTTTCCGCTTTAATTGGTGTCTAACATAGTTCTGTAAAGACTTACAAAAGTTTAATTGACGATTCAGTGTGTACTTCTATGAAAATAATATTTTGCCAGTAAAAGAATAAGAATAGGGGTATGTGATATAACCATATACCGTACGTCCAAATTTCAAATACATCAAAAGAGGGCTAAGAGCGTCTATGTTGTTATAATGACGTGGAAAACATATTTGTATGTGGTTCATTTAAAATGTAGTGACCAGCGAAAAACAGGTTGAGGTTTAGTTTAGGAAAAGAAACTAGGAATAATCATTACTTTATTTATTAGAAACAAAAAGATCAATATCAATGTCTTTTAGTCGCTACAATTAAAAAAAAAAAGCAACGCACTGTTACTGAACTACCTCTTCATAAAAAAGTTTGCTTTTTCCTTTCGGGTAAGGAATAAACTTTTTCAAATATTCCTTTTTTTCATTTTTCAGTGCTAGCTCCTATCCTTTCATTGTTTCCATTTTAACTCGTTTCGCGAAAACACACTTTCGTCTTGGGGGGAAAACTTTCAGCTATACGCTGTACATCATCAACTGTTTGTTTCCTATCTCCGGTTTTATTCATCCAACGTTCAAAGAAGGTAACATCACCACGCTTTCGCGATTTAACCATGATTTCTACCCTACACTTTGTGATACCACCCATTTCCAGAAATGTTTGCTTCACACTTAATGATGATCACCTTTGCATCAGGAACCATAAAAAATACATTAGTCTGGCTTCGACCTCCTTTCGAATCTGTGTACGACCCATGTCTCCTTTACAGATACTTATGTATACCAATACACACCAATTTTGCTTGACGTGATCTAGTTCATAAAACTAGTGGTCAGCGTTTGATCGAAGGCAATGGTTTTGCATTGATATCGACACCGGCGTGAAACTTACAAAACAACAAAAAAAGTTATTATAGGCGTTATCAGTACATCAAATAACCTGTTTCTTGCTAGTCTGCACTAAGAACAACAATGGATAGACAGACAACCGTGACAGTAAGAGCTGAAGGAGTACCACGTTAAGCTATTAACAAACAACAACCTAGGTCTATGAAGTTATACGAGGGGTATTAAAACCTACCTCAACAGATGGCGGTTGTTTTCGAGGCACTCTCGCGTTCTGGTTGTTCATGTAGGACTTCCCTGCCGCTGTAAGCTTTATCTTGAATTGAGAAACACTTCCCTCAGCTCTTTCTCACGGTATCCATTACAGAAAACAGTATTACACAGAAATAAATAAACAGTTTATTAATAAATAAACAGTTACTTATTGCGGCACCATGGAGTCATAAACAAACTAACATATGGCCCAGATTTTACTTCAGAACTGGTGGAACATAGACCCACGCGCATCTTAGTGACGAATATTTGAACTACTTCCACAGTGAATACTAGACAACCTGGTTTTAACCCTTTCGTGGTTGATGGGTCATATATGTCCCACTAACTTTGAGCGCCAGTTCGAGTGTCGGGATATATGTTACCCAGCTCTGCACGGTGCTGCCATCTAGGAACGACTGTACTGAACCTAAGAAAAAAATCGGGACTGCACTGCAAAGGCAATAGAGAAGCGGTGACTACTTTTGTTGACTGGCGTGTATATATGGCCGCTGCAACGCCACTTATTTGTGTCATTCTTCGGGTTTCATCGTTTCTCACTTTCCAGCGATGTAAGTAATTCATCTTATTATTAACTTAATAATCATTTTTTAGTACAAATACAGTGTGGAATGTACTTGTCAGCGACTGTACTATCTTATAATCGAAATAAAATTAGTGGGACACATGTGTCCCAGGAGACATTATTTGTAAAGATTAGCAAGACAATTGATTAATGGGTATTCATCCAGGAAAAAGAGGGGATCAATGCCCACTTTCTTCCCAGCAAAGAGAGGAGTCTCTAGTGTGCCAGATGACGTCCGGCTCGTGAACGTAGGCAAACATGTACCGAAATACAGTGACACTAGGAAGCGATGCAGATTCTGCAACATAGACTCTAAAGAGAAGAGAACAAAAGTTGTTTGCACTGCTTCTGGTGTACCACTCTGTGCCACACCATGTTTTTCCAAGTTTCATGGCAGGTAAAGTTCTGGAAGTATTGATCATGTATCACGAAAACTGAAATGTAATGAATATTTTTTACACTGGTTCTACACAAATAAAAAGATTAGATGCATGTATAATTTGTAGTTATTTTATTCTCTGCAAAATCCTGTTTATGGCTAAAAAATAAAATTACAAAATCAGTCAGTCAGCAGAAAAGGTATCTTGCGTTGGTTCATGGGACATGTGTGTCCCACTTCCTGTTGTGAAAAAATGGAGTTTAAAAAATATTTTGTTGGTGAAAATATAATAATGGGACTGAAAACAAACTGTTATCACCTTAATATTTTAAAAATCTGTAAAAAATGAATTTTATCCACGAAAGGGTTAAGGAAGTGGTGTTAGGCACGGAGCCTACGTTTTGACATTAAATCGAAGTTTTTCGGTTTTGGCACTTAGCACTGATTTTATTTCCATTCTGCAGTTGTGTACCGAGTAGTGAGCTGTGGTAATGGCCGGTCAGGGCACACCTGCTTCAGTCCGCCAATAGTTTACAACGTTAACTGGTGTTTCATTAGGCGTTGATCATGGATTTAGAGCTATCGAGATCAGATTTACAAAGCTCTCTGTGTGGCTAACGTTATCAGCATACTTAGAGAACTCTGCAGGAACACTTACACAGTAAACTGTTGATAATGAAAGTTATGGACTCGGAGCCAAACCAAGTAGGCGAGTCGCCTCTTTCTCTATACGTTCCAGCACGACATTCGCCACTAGACCACGCTTCACGACCATCTGCCGCTTTGTGGGATGGGTACTTACACTGACTTTTCCCCCTTGCTAACTTACAGCAGCTTGTATTATAAAACATCGCAAATTGTGTGCTGAAATGTGACATACACGCCTCATGACTCTTTAGTGGTCGGATCCCTTGTGTGTCAGTCACCTCAACACTTTCACCAAACGCCCTGAGCTGTTGTTTGTGTGTATCTAAACTCTGCCTTCATTTCTTGCGCACTAGGACACTCAAAAGAATTAGCGGAACACGTCTTTGGGAATCTGCCAAAGTCCACTGAGCAACAACTGAGGATTGGTTATGTTATACCTTTGTATTTCAAAACTTAAGTACCCAGCATCATTACACCCTCGGTACATAATAATAACTGAAAAGTCCGACATCATCCCGGGTGATTTTCATTGGACTTTGAGAGCTTCAATAACTTGTATGCCCTCTGTGAGCGTTTATCACTGCCTGACACCTACAGGTATATGGCCCGCTTCGTAGAAGTGTACGGAGGGCACCGTGCCATATCCGTTACCATTCTTCAGTGAGAGCCCAGAACGACCTCGAACACGTCTGTCAAGCATACTCCACATATGCACGATGGGCCTTAGCTAGCAACTCACCGCCGGTCACTTCATTACTTTAACGGCCACGCTTCGCAAGACACCGCTGCCAGCTGAACGTTACTTCTCTGTTTTTCTATGAGTGCAATCACAGTTTCTTCTACACGACCATGTGTCCAGTGTAGTGGACATTTTACCCGGCTCTTGATGTTTTTTTCGGTGATATTTGGTTTCTACTGTTGGTTACACTGAGATGTTCCGCTCACTGTGTTATGGTGGCACAAAGAAGTGGCATGTAAGAATCTTCTTCCATTTCGTTGACTTGGCGATTGTGAAGTCGTGGTCTGGCTACACAGAGGATTAGCAGGCATTAGGTGCTAGCAAAAAACCAATCACGGATCTATTGGATTTTAAGATCTATATTGGTGAATCCCTGAGTTCAGCTGCAACTGCACCACGACAGGACCTAAACTCTTCAGACTCTAAATCTGAATATGATGGAGCAGCTCTTACGAAACACGCAAAGGTAATTCAACTTTCAAACAGAGATGTTAGGAAAAGTGGGAGTAGACATTTGACTCTCTGCCCAATTACAGACAACAATAAACGGATGAGATACCGAAACAAGGGCTGCTAAGCTAAAGCCAAGTTAATATGCTACGAATGCCAAGTATGTCTTTGTTTCACTACTGAGAGATGATGTTTCCTTGACTTCCACAGCTGAAAAGCGATTGCGATGTACTACCAGAATTTCAGAAATATTGATACTGAAACTGCTTTTCTTCTGTCATACTTTTGTAATACTCCGTAAATAATGTATCTAAATGTTAAATTAATATTAAGCAACATAAATTGTATTATTACTTTCATGGACATGTATCACGAATACTCGCTTTGAGTCCGTGTCCAGCCAGGTGGAAATAGGAAAATCTCTTTCGGATGAGCAGTCCATAAAACTACCGTCAGAATGTGAATCTTCAGGTTTTGGCGGCGCAAAGACTGTTCCATTAAGTTCCGGGTGTGCAGCCGCAAGAAATCGCCTCCTTCTAATATTTCGGCTGTATAACGTTCAGCCATCTTCAGAGTGAGCCGCAAGACTGCCGCTCCAGTTTTTTTTCCTTTATTGATTTTCAATTCCCCCCGAAGGGGGTGGACTGGCAGCAGCTTAGTACGCTGCTCTACATCCTACAGACTTTTATTTTAAAGAACAGAAGAAGAAAAGAAACAACAAAAACAGGCGATAAAACGGTGACGTCAAGGGAAAAATGGCGGAAAAATGCGGAAAGTTAAAACAGAAAGCAAAAGGGGTTGGCAACGTTAATAAAAGACACAGGAATCAGACAAGTAACATAGTACACACACAATTAAAAAAACACGGCGACAGTCTGGTTTCTGTTCGCAACAGATAAAAGGCACACCCAGCGACAGTATGATGGCCGTTCGCAACACTTCCCAAAAAAAGCAACACGGAACACTCACTGTAAAACACGCACTGTAGAACACTCACTGTAGAACACTGCACGAAAGTGGCGGCACAAAGATGACACTCCCGAGCCAAAGGCAGATGGGGGAGGGGGACCTGGAGAAAGGGGAAGAACAAGGAGGGAGGAAGGAAAAAAACGAAAAAAAGGGGGGAACCAAGGAGGGAGAGGACTAATAAAGGGGGAGAAGGGCAGACGTGAGAGGGAATGAGAGGAGGCAGAGGAGGGAAAAGTAAAAGGACTCGGGGGGGGGGGGAGAGAAGGGGGCAAAGAGAGGGGAGGTGGGGAAGAAAGAGGATGGAAGGGAGGGAGAGGGAGCCCGGGAAAAGGACAGAGGAAAGGAGGGGGAGTGAGGATCAGAGTTGATAGGAGGGATAAATGGAGGGAGAGAGGGCATCGTTCCGGGAGGGAGAGTTGATGGAAGCCACCTTGGGAAAGGAGATGTAGGGTGTAGAGATGTTGAAGGACACTAGTCTTTTCCCAGATACTGTGAATCCAAAATAATTCTTTGCTTTCAGCTATTGGCCTGTCCCTCGCCAGCCGCTGTGGCCGAGCGGTTCTAGGCGCTTCAGTCCGGAACAGCGCTGCTGCTACGGTCGCAGGTTCGAATCCTGCCTCGGGCGTGGATGTGTGTGATGTCCTTAGGTTAGTTAGGTTTAAGTAGTTCTAAGTTCTAGGGGACTGATGACCTCAGATGTTGAGTCGCATAGTGCTTAGAGCCATTGGAACCATTGAAAGGTGGCTACACTGAGCCACAGCGCCAGAGATCGCTAGAGAGCATTGTTCCGCCGCCTCCACTGGCAGTGATTATTGAGATGTCGTGTGGGCAGTGCTTGTTAAGAACTCGTAGCAGAGAGTGTTTGTTGAGATGTGCTAGTAGGGAGTGCTTGCTGAGATGTGATACTGAAAAGTTCTTGTTGAGATGTGGTAATAGCGAGTCGGTGTGGAGATATACTGTAATGATTAGAGTGATTTTGGTCAATATATGAAGGTAACGAAACTTGATTTATTTTTCATTATTTCCATGTTTTAAATAATGCGTCATTACAGGTTCAGTCAACAAAGCATCTGGCTTGTGTTCTTGTATTAGAGTGTAATTCTGGTTTTCTTGAGTAATTATGGTATTTTTATTTTTTCTTTAATTAATTCAGTATAAATGATATTTAAAAATTCTTGTCTTGTTGAAGAAGGACCGTGCCAGATGTGCGTTGAGTCATACTTCCACATACAGAACAGTTACACTTGTGCTTTGGTTTCGTAGGTTTTATAGTTGCTGGGGACTTAATTAATTAATTGTGTTAATGAAAATTTCCATTTCATTCTTTGTTGTTGTTCTATGCAGTCAGATTGCGCAATAATACTAGTCAGGGCCAACCGTTTACGAGACTTCGTAACCGAACAGACAGTTACTGAAACAAAAAATTAAAATTATTTGCATTCTATTTTAATTATGCCCCCATGCACGTGGCGACCGCTGCTTCGGATCGTCCCTTGGAATTCTTCTGATTGTAAAAATAGTAGACAGTAGTATTGTTGTAGTAATTTGTAGTTTAGTAATTGTAGTCTATTTTGCATGTGTAGATTTGGTAATTGTCATTCTTCTAATGGTATTTTTTTTCTCTGAATTTGATTTGTTGTCTTGTATACGCGTTTGACGATTTAGTGCAATTATTTCAATTGTTCGTTAATCGTGTTTGAGGGAAACATTTCGAGTGAATGGTATTGTTGGAGATAAAGAGTCATTGTGTATAATTTCCGTACAGTGACGAGTTTTGTATGTTTTGTAAATGATTACGCGATCAATGAAAAAGGCGAAAATGATGGATAGTGAGAACGACGAAATTGTTAACATGGCGAACTCGCCAACAGAGGAAAACAGTATGATGGATAATGAAGTGGAAAACAATGTAATAAGTCGGGAAAATAGTCCGGAACCATTTCAAAATTTTTCTCAATCAGAAAATTCACAGAATCCGAGATTAACGACAGAAGATTCTGAAATAGTATCGAACACAGATAGCTTTACAGCCATGACGAAAGAAGTTGGTTTCGCGGGAAATGTTGGGGGCGAAAAGAATTTCGAACCGGCTATTACGGAGCAGTTGATGAGTGCTATATTAAATTTGGGAGCACGAATGGAAACAATTAAAACATAGATAGGAACTTTAGCAACACGGTTAGACTCACAGGGATCACAAATAGGAATAATTACAACTGGTATGGGAACAATGGAGCAGTTTCGATCTGAATTTAAAACAGAAATAGGAACAATTAAAACTGAGATGGGAACAATGGAAACACGGTTAGATTCACGAATAGGGACATGTTTCAAAAATATGAAAGATGAATTAAAGAAAGAAATCAGAGAAGAAGTACAACCGATTTTGAATGCTCACAATAATAGATTAATTGCAGTAGAGATTAGACAAAGGGAACAGGATAGAGAACAGGAGGAAAGAGATCGCGTGATAGTACAAAAATTTTCAGAGTTAAATTTACAACGTGCACACGATAAGGAAGAAATATTTGAGAGAGTCGAGGAATCCGTACCGAATGACAGATTAAATAACCTAACACAACGATATGGACAGTTAACTACCAAATGTGTCAATACTGAAACCCGAGTCGCGACACTTACGGAAGACGTAAGTAAACAGAAAGAAAAAATAGGTGACTTATCGGAAAGAGTTGAGGAGATTTCAGATAAATTGACAAATCTAAGTTTACATGGGGACAGAGATTCGGATGATACAGCTCCATTACCATTTGCAGAAACCGAAGAGTACCAGAACATAAATAAACATGTTGACAATCAGGGAAAATTTAATGAACGCGTTAAAAGGGAATTTGAGGTATTAAAAAAGCAAGTCAAACAAATTGAAGGCGAAATCGTAGGAAAAGACGGCAAAAGAAATTTAGAATCACAGATACCAGAGGGGTTTGCAGAAGATAATTTGTTTCATTTACGGGACGCAACAAGAGAGCGCCAGGCGCGCGAACTTAACAATAATCGACATTCAAACTGGGACAGACGCGGTAGGTCTTTGTCGCCACGAGGCGAAAACTTTGCCTATAAACACTTTTTGACTGTTCGGAAATTTAAAATCTTCCGCAATTCTAAGAATGACATACATCCATGTGCATGGTTAGATCAATTTACGTACGTACTTCCGCCAAATTTGCCACTAAGTCACAAACTGAAATTTATGTGCAGCTATTAATGTCCTCAGGGGATTCACTACATTAAGTGAATATGTGCCGTAGCGCTCACAGGGCCCCGCTGCCTACTCTTTCACTATTCTTTGCATCTATAAAAAACAATTCTTCTACTATCCATCTACCTAGACAGTAGGTAAAGAATAACCGGATTTGACTGTTTTACCCAAAAGTGACTTTGGAAATGACCGTTTGGACTTACTATATTTTCTGCAGCATTAATTCGTAGCTTAAATGAAATTTTACCTGTTTATCTTCGTGACAATATTACTTCATATGTTGACGACATTCTTATTGCTAAACGTTCTTGGAGTGAGCATAACAAAATTTTGAATTCATTATTACGTATTTTTGCACGAGTTGGCATGACAGTGAACTTGGAAAAATCTGAATTTGGTCGTTCTCAGGTGAAATTTCTCGGTCACATTTTTTCTACAGAAGGTATTCTTCCTGATCCAGAAAAACTAGACGCTATTCGTAATTATGCTGTTCCTACCACAAAACGTGATGTTCGTAGTTTCCTTGGTGTCTGTAATTTTCTTCGACGCTTTGTTAGATTGGACGATTTGGCCACACCTCGTTTATGTGAACTATCTGGAAAGAATTCTAATTGGTGTTGGGATGAGGAAGCTCAATCAGAATTTGAACAACTTCGTGACGCTTTAGTTGCTGCTCCACTTCTTTCACATCCGGATTTATCTAAAGATTTTTGTTTGGCGACGGACTCATCATACAAGGGCCTAGGTGCACACTTATTTCAAGAGATAGAAGAAAACGGCGTTGTAGTACAGAAGACTATTGCATTTGGAAGTCGTGTTCTCTCTAAATCCGAAAAGAATTATTCGATTACGGAACTTGAAGCTTTGGCTGTTGTTAGGGCTTTCACAAAATTTCGCACATTTTTGTTTGGTAGACATACTAAGGTTTACACTGATCATCGAGCTTTGGAATTTCTCATGTCGACAAAATTAACTCATGGCAGATTGTCACGATGGGCGCTGTATCTACAGGAATTTCAAAAAAATGGTTCAAATGGCTCTGAGCACTATGGGACTCAACTGCTGAGGTCATTAGTCCCCTAGAACTTAGAACTAGTTAAACCTAACTAACCTAAGGACATCACAAACATCCATGCCCGAGGCAGGATTCGAACCTGCGACCGTAGCGGTCTTGCGGTTCCAGACTGCAGCGCCTTTAACCGCACGGCTACAGGAATTTGATTTTAGTATTGTTTACATACAGGGATCTTCAAATATTGTTGCTGATGCTTTATCACGTGCACCTATGGGTTTGAAACAAAGTACTGAAGGGGACTGCAAAGAAAACCATTATTGTTTGATGTACATTCAAGGTGTTGCGTTTGAGAACTTTATTTCATCTTCGCTCCAGGACATCGCTAAGGAGCAAAATAAGGATCCAATCTGGAAGGACATTAAGGAGAAGTGGAGGAGAAAGGAAAGCGTAGCGATCAGACAGTATTATTTAGTTCGCAATGATATTCTTTTCAAACGAAAATCGGTCGACAACTCTGTTTGGTTAGTTTGTATTCCTGATGAGTGGGTCAATAAATTGATTTGGTACACACATTTTAGTTATGCGCACTTTGGTCCCAGAATATGCTTTCATAAATTACGAGAAAATTGCTACTTCAGTAATATGGAAAAACGTATTCGATCTGTTCTTGCCAAATGCAAATTATGTCAACAGGCTAAGCCGCCAACTGTTTCTCACAGAGCACCGTTGTTTCCTATCATTCCAGCGAAATTAAAGGACATGGCTGCAGTCGATTTGTTCGGTCCAGTGGTTCGTTCTACTAATGGTTTGCGTACATTTTTGTAGCAGTGGAATTGACATCAAAATATGTGTGTTTTACACCGTTACGCAAAGCAACAGCTGGTTCAGTATCTAATGCTTTCATCAAACATTTTCTTAAAGAAGTGGGTCATGTTGATAAGGTTATATCAGATAATGGATCACAGTTTCGCTCTAAAATTTGGCTTCGTACTCTACGGCGTCGTAAAATTAAACCAATCTTCATTTCACTTTTTCACCCTCAATCTAACGCTTCAGAAAGATGGATGAAGGAAATCAATAAATTGTGCCGTCATTATTGTCATCAGAATCACAGAATGTGGGATCAGTATCTTCATATTTTTCAAAACATTCTGAATGAACTTCCTAATGACTCAACCTCTTTACCGCCTCTATTGATATTAAAAAATAAAGTACCAACAAATCGCATTTCTGAAATCGTTCCTTTTCCGCCTTCGCGGAAACTGCGGCATTCTGAAGTTGTCAACCTGGCTCTACAAAATATTGCATCTGCGGCTGCTAGAAGAGAGAAATCAGCTAAACATCCTGGTCGTTTAAAAATCTTGTCAGTTGGCCAAAAGGTGTTAATTAAGTCTCATCGTTTGTCTCACAAAGGAAAAGGCTTGTGTCGCAAATTTTTTCTGCTTTATAACGGTCCATATAGAATTCGCAAAATTATACATGATAACACTGTTGAAGTAGAAACTCTTAAATCTCGACGCTCTAAGGGAATACATCACATATCTAACGTTAAAATTTTTGTGGAATGACATACTTTAGAGAAACTAACAGCTACATGTAAACATGCAGAGAATACAAGGATACCGCGCCGTGTTCCGGCGGCGGCACATACTCAAAGCAACAGTCAAGTCGGCGCGCCGGACAAGGCAGTCGTTGACCGCAAACAATCGCTTCCTACGTCACGCGCCTACAGCTGATCGAGCGCTCAGTGCGAATGCACTGACAGACGTAAACAAATACACAGTCTAATTTCTCCGACTAAATTCTGTATAAAGCTATAAGGACTTCATAAATTATGTTATTAACGTTCAGTATTTTTCAGGATACGGTTGTATAAAATATTTAAGACCTTCAGGTAAATTCTATGTGTGTCCGACGTTAAGAGGACTTGCTATGGAGAAAATTTCAGGAAGAATGTAATTTCAAAAAAAAAAGGAAGTAAAAAACCAAAAAGGTAACGATTAATTGAGTTTATTTTTCAGGTAACATATTTCCACTTAGGTACGTACTTTAGACGTAATTTGCTGCTCGCGATTACGTGATTCATACTTTGTGCTAAATTTCATGTTCTATGAATTTACTAGTGAAGCGACGTGCTTGCGCACATTAACTGATTTTGACAATGATTGACTAATGAACAGGGTTGTTATTTGTATATATTATGCATTGCTTGGCTGCACTGCTTTTTCACTGATGTCATATTTTTTAATTATGTGCCTGCTGTGCTTATTTATTTAAATTGTAATTGTCACCTGATTAATTGTGCTGATATGGTTATGTATGTAGGTTACACTTTGTGATTTCTCTGCTTGCGCCTTCATGTTTACTTATTAAGATTACATATAAACATTTATTTGCTTATGCTGATATGATGCTAATGACCTGTTTATTATGTAAGATATATATTTGCTGCTTTGCGTATGGATTGCATATTTACACATTTCTGTTTTGTTGTCATAACTACTCTTCAATTTAGTATATAGAAATGCTGATATACCGTGTACAAATATAGAGTTTAGGTTACACTGTGGTATTAATTATAGATTGTTCGCTTGGCAGAGCCTCGTTGCAGGAATTGTGCTGCATCCACTTGTTGACATTCAGTTCTCTACTGGTATATTTACTCGCTATTGCATGTTTTGCTTATGCTCAGTGCCTTATATTTTTAAGATAAGAAAATGAACTGCTATAATTCGACGAACGACATTAGTACAAGAAAGTCATAGAAGTCACATGAGCTGAGGTTTTATGGAAGCTGTATAAATTTATGCTAATAGGAAGGAAGCTAACGACATGACATACCAAAACTAGGTTTAGACCATTGACAGTATTACACTGCATTTTTCGTGAGCAATTGAAATAGCAAGTGACAATTGACACAAGAAATACCCCACATGTTTGCTTCTGCTATGATTCTTGAAGTGGTGTACACACTGTGTAATATTATGATCATTCACACTCCGTAATCGTACTTAATTACTGAGAGTTATTCGAACTAAGTCTGTTAGAGCTCATGTATGCATTTCTTTTATTTAATGATGGACAAGGAACCAAAATGTATCTTATAATTTATAATGAGTAGCAGATTTGGATCAGATGGATTACACGAGAGGTTGTGTGTTGACATTGTGTCTTCGGATTGTATGAGATGATGAATTGAAGTTTGCACTAGAATTTTGTCTGTACTTGTTCGAGGAGACTGACTAGAGGGAAGAGTTGTTATGGAAGTAAAATGATATTGGTGCTGAGGTTTATATATATCGACGTAGTGAAGAGGTATTATTGAAGTATTAAGATTAAGTGATGATTATTGGAGTTTTCGTGGACAAGAGGTAAGGTAAATGATATTGATGATAAAGTTTATATGTATCGACGTATTGAAGAGGTATTAGTGAAGTATTGAGATTATGCTGATGATTATTGGAGTTTTGGTGGATAAGAGGTAAAGTAAGTGAGGAGCATATTTTTTTTTGTTGGTCCATATGGAACAAGGAGGATGAAGATGGCAGACTAGAACACTCAAGTAGAAGGAAGATTGTCTACACACACACTTTGTCAAATCACAAAGCAGTATATACTTTTTTTTGAGAGAGGAAGCATTTGCATATCTTGGTACACTGACAGTTGTTCAGCAACCGTACATTTTGATCTGGCTTGGCAAACATTGGTCTAGACATGATGACTATGACGTTGACTTAACTATTATTGACTGTTATACATTGCTGCCACTACTACTTGGTACACATGATGAACATCAAATCTTGGACAGAGTTACATTTACACAGTTAACACTATTCAATTACACAGTAGTACTTAATGTGGATGAAAGATGAGTGAGTGTGTTTTGTGTGTTTTCCTTTCCTAATCCTACCCACCTATCTCCTAAATATTATTTTATTTGTTGGTAGTGGCTTGCACTGACACCCATAAATGTTATAGGTTTACTGGTATTTGTGTATTGTAATAGTTAATAGGACAATTATCTGATATCATTTGTGTGTTTGTTATGATTTGTATGTTTAGTGTAAAAACATTGTATGTGTATTCAAACTATTGTTCATGCCTGAACTGTCTGATTAGTGATGGTGCTGCACTTTTCAACATGATGTGTGACATTTAGTCATGTTTAATTTCTGCTGATGAACTGTGTGATCAGTGATTGTAAAAATTATGGACTGTTACTTGTACCTTTTCTACATGATTGGTGCCACTAGGACATGGTTAATTTCTGCTTATAAACTCTGATGAACAGTGTGATCAGTGATAGTGAATTTTATGGAACTGCTTCTGCTGAGAAATGTGACTTGTTGCTGTGTGTACCTGCTCAACATTGCTGGATACCACTGATGGACTGCTTCTACTGAAATGGTGTTACTTGTTGATGTCTGCACCTGCTCAACATTGCTGGGTGCCACTGATGGACTGCTTCTACTGAAAAGATGTCACCTGTTGATGTCTGCACCTGCTCAACATTGCTGGGTGCCACTGATGGACTGCTTCTACTGAAAAGATGTCACCTGTTGGTGTCTGCACCTGCTCAACATTGCTGGGTGCCACTGATGGACTGCTTCTACTGAAAAGATGTCACCTGTTGGTGTCTGCACCTGCTCAACATTGCTGGGTGCCACTGATGGACTGCTTCTACCGAAATGGTGTTACTTGTTGGTGTCTGCACCTATTCAACATTGCTGGGTGCCACTGATGGACTGCTTCTACTGAAAAGATGTCACCTGTTGCTGTGTGCACCTGCTCAACATTGCTGGTGCCACTAATGGAACTGCTTATACTGAAATGGTGTTACTTGTTGGTGTCTGCACCTATTCAACATTACTGGGTGCCACTGATGGACTGTTTCTACTAAAAAAATGTCATTTGTTGGTTTTGCACCTGTTGACCATTGCTGGGTGCTACTGCTGGAACTGTCAACTGCTTATTCTTGAGCTATGGAAAGCGTTTATGTGAATATTTGTATAAACTGATTTTTTGTGTATTACTGGTTGTGAAAAGTTATGAGACTCTTACCTGCACATATTCGTCATTGCTGACGCTATTGATTGAATTGTTTAACCACATAATACTTGTGTAAACTATTATGTAAAGTCACATGTATGAAAGAATTTGTATTGCTTACTGTATTCTATATAATAGGTTATTGAAAGGTCAGTGCAAAGCCAAAATTTTATCTAGTTATATGATATTTACGTATTAATATTATCTTTTATTTTTGTCTGTATTTTTTTGACGAATTTGGTGGTATTTTCACCACCAATGCTGGCAAAAATACCATCAAATTCTAGCCGTGGAGGAAGGGCATATGAAAGGTGGCTACACTGAGCCACAGCGCCAGAGATCGCTAGAGAGCATTGTTCCGCCGCCTCCACTGGCAGTGATTATTGAGATGTCGTGTGGGCAGTGCTTGTTAAGAACTCGTAGCAGAGAGTGTTTGTTGAGATGTGCTAGTAGGGAGTGCTTGCTGAGATGTGATACTGAAAAGTTCTTGTTGAGATGTGATAGTAGCGAGTCGGTGTGGAGAGATTGTAATGTCTAGAGTGCTTTTCATCAATATAAATTAAGGTAATAAACTACTTTTCTTTTCTTTCTCATTATTTCAATGTCCTGAATAATGCGTCATTACAGGTTCAGTCAACAAAGCATCTGGCTTGTGTTCTTGTATTAGAGTGTAATTCTGGTTTTCTTGAGTAATTATGGTATTTTTATTTTTTCTTTAATTCAGTATAAATGATATTTAAAAATTCTTGTCTTGTTGAAGAAGGACCGTGCCAGATGTGCGTTGAGTCACACTTCCACATACAGAACAGTTACACTTGTGCTTTGGTTTCGTAGGTTTTATAGTTGCTGGGGACTTAATTAATTAATTGTGTTAATGAAAATTTCCATTTCATTCTTTGTTGTTGTTCTATGCAGTCAGATTGCGCAATAATACTAGTCAGGGCCAACCGTTTACGAGACTTCGTAACCGAACAGACAGTTACTGAAACAAAAAATTAAAATTATTTGCATTCTATTTTAATTAAGCCCCCATGCACCATTTTTGAGCCTGTCTCGTGGGAGAACACTCGGGGAAAAACATCAAATCCTCATTCAACCTTCGCAAAGTGTCGCGAGTATAAAATAAACAATAAAATATTGCTTAATAAGACAGAAAATTCATTACTGTAACATGAATACACGTGGCGGAATTTGTAAGCGTCCGACGTTAGAACACGAATCCATGGCCTCCTGCTTCTGTCCATATGTAGCGTTCAGCATACTCAGGTTTTCGCAACTTCACTCTCGAAAATATGGTTCAATGGCTCTGAGCACTATGGGACTTAACATCTGAGGTAATCAGTCCCCTAGAACGTAGCACTACTTAAACCTAACTAACCTAAGGACATCATCACACACATCCATGCCCGAGGCAGGATTCGAACGTGCGACCGTAGCGGTCGCGCGGTTCCAGGGTTATTTGGTTGAGCATGATAGCGTTACGGAGATGTTTAGCAAACTCAAGTGGCAGACTCTGCAAGAGAGGCGCTGTGCATCGCGGTGTAGCTTGCTGTCCAGGTTTCGAGAGGATGCGTTTCTGGATGAGGTATCGAATATATTGCTTCCACTTCTTATACCTACCGAGGAGATCACGAATGTAAAATTAGAGAGATTCGAGCGCGCACGGAGGCTTTCCGGCAGTCGTACTTCCCGCGAACCATACGCGACTGGAACAGGAAAGGGAGGTAATGGGAGTGGTACGTAATGTGCCCTCCGCCACACACCGATGGGTGGCTTGCGGATTATAAATGTAGATGTAGCTGTAGACTGAAGCGTCAAGAACCGCTCGTCCACAACGGCCGGCGCTTCACTCTCGGCAGAATCGACCTATCACTTACGTCACTGACCTGCTCACGACATGACTGGCTGCTCACGTGGACGATGACGCAAGACGCACCCTAAGTAAGAGCCGTTGAGTTTCACCAGAAAGTCGTATGAAACGGGTTAAAAGAATGCTCGGGTGCATGCCGCGGCCGCTAGGGAGACTTGCCGCCAAGGACGGGCGAAAGAAACGTTTCAATTCGTCACGAGTTTATGATGCCTTTAAGAACAGAATATTTCTTTCAGGAGTCCTACCTACGCGCTGCTATATTTGGCGGCGGCGACTTTTGAGTGTGGCGACAGACCTTATGAGGGAGACTACGGTTTCCTTAGCGGGCCCTGCAGCTGCCGAGATGTGTATCGTTTGCAAGAGCCGTGTCGAAGGCGGCGCTCGGAAGGCCCTCGCGGGTGGGCAGCTCTCCGGGGCGCAGGGCAGGGCTGCTGGTGGTAGGCGTGTGCGCGCCAGGCAGCGGACCGTGCCCGGCATCCGGTTGGAGTCTCCGAGCCGGCGGCCGCGGTGCGCCTTCCAGTGGTCGGTTACGTAAATGACGGGTCCCGCGGAACCGGATCGTAAATTCGGCAGGCCTGGCCGGGTGGCGGGTATTTTCCACTGGGCTCCTGTCCACGCCAAACCTGCGGCACATCTGGGCCGCTGAAGCGTCTCTAGCCCGCCGCGTAAACGCGTCCAGGCAAGCGCAGCCTCGACCACACACGCCGAAAGAGTCGCAGCGACGCTGGTTAGCAAAGTGACTTAAATAAAACTGAATTCCTTAAGCTACAACGTTTTCAGATCGGACTAAAAATGTGTAAAATAATTTCTCTCAGCGAGATACGGACTTCTAACCCCGTACAGATAGTCCTGAAAATTTGTGATTGTGAATTTTTAGGAGCTATGAGAATACTTGTAAGATTTAAAACAAAAAAAGAAGTCCGGATAAATGCGAGTAGAACTCAAGCACCGAGGGTTCTAAAAAAATGGCTCTGAGTACTATGGGACTTAACAGCTGAGGTCATCAGTCTCCTAGAGTTACTTAAACCTAACTAACCTAAGGACATCACACACATCCATGCCCGAGGCAGGATTCGAACCTGCGACCGTAGCGGTCACGCGGTTCCAGACTGAAGTGCCTAGAACCGCTCGGCCAAACCGGCTGCCCACCGAGGGTCCTGTTGAGTCATAATTATGTTATATGCACCGCTGGAAAAAGTACCTGTCATGCAATACATTTTGTACATTGAAGGATTACTTAGCTGAAACAGAGTAGGGGTTTGATAAAAAAATGTTATACAAATAAATAATAATAATGATTATAAAATATCCAACATTCCACATAACACCTTCACATTGTCTTTTTTCCTTCTTTTTTCCTTTCTAGAAATACACTCCTGGAAATTGAAATAAGAACACCGTGAATTCATTGTCCCAGGAAGGGGAAACTTTATTGACACATTCCTGGGGTCAGATACATCACATGATCACACTGACAGAACCACAGGCACATAGACACAGGCAACAGAGCATGCACAATGTCGGCACTAGTACAGTGTATATCCACCTTTCGCAGCAATGCAGGCTGCTACTCTCCCATGGAGACGATCGTAGAGATGCTGGATGTAGTCCTGTGGAACGGCTTGCCATGCCATTTCCACCTGGCGCCTCAGTTGGACCAGCGTTCGTGCTGGACGTGCAGACCGCGTGAGACGACGCTTCATTGAGTCCCAAACATGCTCAATGGGGGACAGATCCGGAGATCTTGCTGGCCAGGGTAGTTGACTTACACCTTCT
Organism: Schistocerca nitens; assembly: GCF_023898315.1. Classification (NCBI taxonomy): domain Eukaryota; kingdom Metazoa; phylum Arthropoda; class Insecta; order Orthoptera; family Acrididae; genus Schistocerca; species Schistocerca nitens. The sequence continues at coordinate 11,960,768 of NC_064620.1, forward strand.
AGAGCACGTTGGGTGGCACGGGATACATGCGGACGTGCATTGTCCTGTTGGAACAGCAAGTTCCCTTGCCGGTCTAGGAATGGTAGAACGATGGGTTCGATGACGGTTTGGATGTACCGTGCACTATTCAGTGTCCCCTCGACGATCACCAGTGGTGTACGGCCAGTGTAGGAGATCGCTCCCCACACCATGATGCCGGGTGTTGGCCCTGTGTGCCTCGGTCGTATGCAGTCCTGATTGTGGCGCTCACCTGGACGGCGCCAAACACGCATACGACCATCATTGGCACCAAAGCAGAAGCGACTCTCATCGCTGAAGACGACACGTCTCCATTCGTCCCTCCATTCACGCCTGTCGCGACACCACTGGAGGCGGGCTGCACGATGTTGGGGCGTGAGCGGAAGACGGCTAACGGTGTGCGGGACCGTAGCCCAGCTTCATGGAGACGGTTGCGAATGGTCCTCGCCGATACCCCAGGAGCAACAGTGTCCCTAATTTGCTGGGAAGTGGCGGTGCGGTCCCCTACGGCACTGCGTAGGATCCTACGGTCTTGGCGTGCATCCGTGCGTCGCTGCGGTCCGTTCCCAGGTCGACGGGCACGTGCACCTTCCGCCGACCACTGGCGACAACATCGATGTACTGTGGAGACCTCACGCCCCACGTGTTGAGCAATTCGGCGGTACGTCCACCCGGCCTCCCGCATGCCCACTATACGCCCTCGCTCAAAGTCCGTCAACTGCACATACGGTTCACGTCCACGCTGTCGCGGCATGCTACCAGTGTTAAAGACTGCGATGGAGCTCCGTATGCCACGGCAAACTGGCTGACACTGACGGCGGCGGTGCACAAATGCTGCGCAGCTAGCGCCATTCGACGGCCAACACCGCGGTTCCTGGTGTGTCCGCTGTGCCGTGCGTGTGATCATTGCTTGTACAGCCCTCTCGCAGTGTCCGGAGCAAGTATGGTGGGTCTGACACACCGGTGTCAATGTGTTCTTTTTTCCATTTCCAGGAGTGTATTTACCCCCAAGCTATGCATACCACAATACTAACACCTCCTCTTTCTGAGCTCAACATCTCACTCATTATGGAGGGATGCCGACTCAGTTTTTCAGGATGTGTGTGTGTGTGTGTGTGTGTGTCTAACTATAAGTCTGTAAATATGTGTGTATACGAATTAGCTTATTTTAAATTGATTTAAATTTGTAAATTCTTTGACATGTCCTATATCCTTGTAGAAAGAGATCTACGGTTGAATAAAGCTACTACTACTACTACTACTGCTACTACTACTACACCTGGAAAGACGATGTCGATTTTGTTCAGATGACTGTATGGCACTTGGGGGACAGTAGATGTTGTACTGATAATGGTTTCAGCGTCGCCCGCCAACAGATAGCGTAGAGGCACAGCTACCAGAGCGTCAGCTGTTCCTGCCCTTTAATAGGGAAAGCGCACAGCCAGAAGCCTCAGTGTGGTACAAACGTGTGAAGCAAGCAGGCAACCATGACACGCAACGCGCTCGTGCTTCCTACAGTCAACTGAGCGAGTTTGAAGGGGTCGAATTGTGGCCTTCGGAGTCGCGGGCTGGTCCTTTCCGAGAACTGCCACACAAGCTGCGTCAGTTCTGCACAAGTGCCGATATCAGAGGCCACGTGAACATACTTACACCGTAGACGAGTTTCTGTACGTCGATGCAGTACGAGGTGCATACAAGTTCTAAGGCCTCCGATTTTTTTTCTAATTAACTACTCACCCGAAATCGATGAAACTGGCGTTACGTCTCGACGTAATCGCCCTGCAGACGTACACATTTTTCAGAACGCTGACGCCATGATTCCATGGCAGCGGCGAAGGCTTCTTTAGGAGTCTGTTGTGACCACTGGAAAATCGCTGAGGCAATAGCAGCACGGCTGGTGAATGTGCGGCCACAGAGAGTGTCTTTCTTTGTTGGAAAAAGTCAAAAGTCACTAGGAGCCAGGTCAGGTGAGTAGGGAGCATGAGGAATCACTTCAAAGTTGTTATCACGAAGAAAGTGTTGCGTAACGTTAGCTCGATGTGCGGGTGCGTTGTCTCGGTGAAACAGCACACGCGCAGCCCTTCCCGGACGTTTTTGTTGCAGTGCAGGAAGGAATTTGTTCTTCAAATCATTTTAGTAGGATGCACCTGTTACCGTAGTGCCCTTTGGAACGCAATGGGTAAGGATTACGCCCTCGCTGTCCCAGAACATGGACACCATCATTCTTTCAGCACTGGCGGATACCCGAAATTTTTTTTGTGGCGGTGGATCTGTGTGCTTCCATTGAGCTGACTGGCGCTTTGTTTCTGGATTGAAAAATAGCATCCACGTCTCATCCACTGTCACAACCGACGAAAAGAAAGTCCCATTCGTGCTGTCGTTGTGTGTCAACATTGCTTGGCAACGTGCCACACGGGCAGCCGTGTGGTCGTCCGTCAGCATTCGTGGCACCCACCTGGATGACACTTTTCACATCTTCAGGTCGTCATGCAGGATTGTGTGCACAGAACCCACAGAAATGCCAACTCTGGAGGCGATCTGTTCAACAGTCATTCGGCGATCCCCCAAAACAATTCTCTCCACTTTCTCGATCATGTCGTCAGACCGGCTTGTGCGAGCCCGAGGTTGTTTCGGTTTCTTGTCACACGATGTTCTGCCTTCATTAAACTGTCACACCCACGAACGCACTTTCGACACATCCATAACTCCATCACCACATGTCTCCTTCAACTGTCGATGAATTTAAATTGGTTTCACACCACGCAAATTCAGGAAACGAATGATTGCACGCTGTTCAAGTAAGGAGAACGTCGCCATTTTAAGTATTTAAAACAGTTCTCATTCTCGCCGCTGTCGGTAAAATTCCATCTGCCGTACAGTGCTGCCATCTCTGGGACGTATTGACAATGAACGTGGCCTCATTTTAAAACAATGCGCGTGTTTCTATCTCTTTCCAGTCCGGAGAAAAAATATCGGAGGCCTTAGAACTTGAATGCACCTCGTACAGACGCGGACCAGGTCTTGGTATTGTAAAGGCCGCAGTGGCAGATAGTACAGCTACCACAGGGCAGATAAGGGGGCCTGAGACCCCAGATGTGTCAGCAGGAACCGTTCCGAACCGGTTATAAGCGGTGCGACTAAGACGCGCACACCTGTAGCTCGTCTTCCAGATACGCGAGAGCATCGACGTGCACGGCTCGACTGGTGACGTCACCTGGAAGACGGATTGGCGAGCCGTGGTCTTCAGCGGTGGAAGTAAATTCTTCCTCCAAGGAAGTGATGATTGTCAGTTCGGCGTTGACCTGGTGAGTGCTGCTTCGTAGAGTGTACCTGTCGAAGATAGACTGGCCTCCACTCCAGGCCTTAAGGTCTAAGGTGCGCTGAGCTACAGCTTTGGTTCACCTTTGGTGCTTCTGGAGGAATCGCTACCCAGCGTTCGGTGCGTGCAATATGTCGTTAGACCCGTTCTTTTGAAGTTCATAAAATAGGAGGGTGATGTGTTGTTCCGACACAATCATGCACGTCCACACACTGTCAGTGGAACTCAATGTGCTACCCAAGACGTGCAGCAACTTCCCTGGACAGCACGATTTCCGGACTGGTTTCCAATCGACAACGTGTGGGATGTGATAGGACGAGAAGAGACTCGTGCGACTCGTCAACCAACAAATCTTAGAGAACTGCATGAACAGGTGGAGCAGGAGTGACATAACGTGGCCTGCGACAGTGTTCACCATATATAGCATGGACTGGACGCCACGGTCAGCGCCTGCATTGCCGTGCGTAGAGGCTACACCACGTACTTGTATGGGTGTTTCAGCTTGCTCCCTTAGAACCTCCTGTGATACTGATCTATAAACTTACTCATTTTGTGTACTCCACATGCACTGTTGCTGTAGTAAGTCTTGAATGAACTGGAAACCTCTAAAAGAGTGTACTGAATTTCTTTCAGCAGTGTAGATGCTTCAGCCATCATGCGAATCAAGAATCTCTATGATTTTGGCTTGTTATCGTTATCGAACCTGGCAAGATATCGGTCCCGGGAATTCAGAGACTTTTGAGAATGTTTTAAGTTTAAATGTTTTCTACATCTACATCTGTATCCATACTCCGGAAGCCACCTGACGGTGTGTAGTGGAGGGTACTTTGAGTACCTCTATCAGTTCTCCCTTCTGTTCCAGTCTCGTATTGTTCGTGGAAAGAAAGATTGTCGGTAGGCCTCCGTGTGGGCTCTAATCTCTCTGATTTTATCCTCATGGTCTCTTCGCGAGATATACGTAGGAGGGAGCAATATACTGCTTGACTCCTCGGTGAAGGGATGTTCTCGAAACTTCAACAAAAGCCCGTACCGAGCTACTGAGCGTCTCTCTTGCAGTGTCTTCCACTGGAGTTTATCTATCATCTCCGTAACGCTTTCGCGATTACTAAATGATCCTGTCACCTCCGTTGGATGTTCTCTATATCTTCTATCAACCCTATCTGGTACGGATCCCACACCGGTGAGCAGTATTCAAGCAGTGGGAGAACAAGTGTAATGTACCCTACTTCCTTTGTTTTCGGATTGCATTTCCTTAGGATTCTTCCAATGAATCTGAGTCTGGCATCTGCTTTACCGACGATCAACTTTATATGATCATTCCACTTTAAATCACTCCTAATGCGTACTCCCAGATAATTTATGGAATTAACTGCTTCCAGTTGCTGACCTGCTATATTGTAGCTAAATGATTTAGGATCTTTCTTTCTATGTATTCGCAGCACGTTAGACTTGTCTACATTGAGATTCAATTGCCATTCCCTGCACCATGCGTCAATTCGTTGCAGATCCTCCTGCGTTTCAGTACAATTTTCCATTGTTACAACCTCTCTATATACCACAACATCATCGGAAAAGAGCTTCAGTGAACTTCCGATGTTATCCACAAGGTCATTTATGTATATTGTGAATAGCAACGGTCCTATGACACTCCCCTGCAGCACGCCTGAAGTCACTCTTACTTCGGAAGACTTCTCTCCATTGAGAATGACATGCTGCATTCTGTTATCTAGGAACTCCTCAATCCAATCACACAATTGGTCTGATAGTCCATACGCTCTTACTTTGTTCATTAAACGACTGTGGGGAACTGAATCAAACGCCTTGCGGAAGTCAAGAAACACGGCATCTACCTGGGAATACGTGTCTATGGTCCTCTGAGTCTCGTGGACGAATAGCGCGAGCTGGGTTTCACACGATCGTCTTTTTCGAAACCCATGCTGATTCCTACAGAGTAGATTTCTAGTCTCCAGAAAAGTCATTATACTCGAACATAATACGTGTTCCAAAATTCTACAATTTTGTTTAATTCCGCAACCGTTACCGTAAATTTTCATTTATTTTATCAATTTTGGAGTAATGTTAACATGCTAACTGTCAATTGCAGAAGCGTCGACTTCGTCTGTTCTCGTCCCTGTTGCGATAACTGGCAAGATCTGACGGCAGCCTGTAGTGAAGAAAACAGTAGACCCGGCCAGAGGGCTATTGTTGTTAGACGAATGTCGAATTGTTCTGTGAAACGCTTCTATGGATATTTTATGGAATACAGCAAACTCATTCCAAATAATGGAAGTGTCATCTTTAATCAGTTACCTGTATTACTTTGCTTTGAAGCATTGCAGATACTGCACTTCTCATAGGCGTAGACTCTCAGCGCGGTAGCAGGAAAAACCATCTACTTATCTGTCGGGAACCTCATTTCATCGTAGCTCAGGCAACTAGCGCGAAGCATTTGTAAATTAAGGACGCAAACCATCCTCGTGAATCACTCTACCTATAGCTGGAAACCGGATCAAAATCCCTGCAGTTGTTCCTGATTCTGTTGACGGACTGCGAATGTGAGGTAAGTTTGTAATGGCAAAGAATACCCGTATTTTTTTTAGGGGATGAATTACAAATTAACAATTTTCGAATTGTTTCGTTTACTTGTACAATGAAACCTTAATTTTCGCAAAAATTTTATGGTTACAGGTCAACGGGAACTGGCCTACAGGTTTTGATGAGCGAATTTGCGTGTTTCAAAATATGTGACATAAATGGCTGCGCCTTTTGATTACATTGACTTAGAAGCTTAGTTTTTACACCGAAAAGGTGATTCGTCTCCCCGTTCCTGAGAAAAAGGGTTCTTAACAGTCGGACAGACAGAGAGTGATTCTATAAGGGTTCCGTTTTCACCTATTAAGGTACTGAACCATAAACACACGGGGCACATGCAATAGATAACAGTTACGAGATAAACTGCAGATTCATCAACCAGTAGGCAGTGTAATAGCAGAGCATCAAGTATTGCACTCGTTCCACGTTCTTCGTTTTATCTTCTTATTTGTATAGTCAAATTTTGAAATAAGCGATCTGTTACGTTAAAACTGTGGACTCAGAAAAACCCACACTAACTAGACTAAAAATATAACTTTATTTGATTACTGGTTTCAGTTTATGTACAAGCGACAACAAAATCCATTGATTAGTGTACTACTGCCAAACGGCATCGCTATAATCTTTGTGAGCAGCATCGTTTCTTGAACAGCGCATGGCCTATTACCAGCTGAAATTTATTGCAGAATCAGTCAGTCTTGCTTATTCCTACTGTAAGAGGTCCGAGCAGATGTAATTCTATGTAAGAGGTATGTAAGAGGTCCGAGCAGATGTAATTTTATGTAAGAGGTCTGAGGAGATGTAATTTCGATGTATTGCTCATGCGCTGCCTGCGATATGCAAGGTATAAGAGAATCACTGACCAGAGAGCAGTGTTGACTGCAGTAGGAACTGTGTAGCTGTAGCAGTAAGTAGTGGGTAGTCTTACAAGCATTCATTTCAATTTAAAGAATTTACTAATTTCTCCAATCCATGATCATTCCGATTGTTGCAAAAGAAAAATCAGTTGCTTCCTTTCATAAATGACAAATCTATCGGCCAGCATTGCACAGAGTTGTGCTGGAAAAAGCTATTGTAAGAGCAGATATATCCGGCGACTTTATTGAGGTAAGAATTTTTCCTTTTTTTTACTCAGAATGATCTTACAGGGCCGTGACGCAGCACTGCTGTCGTCCAAAATTTACCAGGTTACTGAATTTATTTTTTATTAAGAGGTTAAAGAATTTTTCTGTTTCGAGCTTACATTAAATGAGAAAAGAATTTTGTGGGTACGTTAAATGTGAATGCATTTCTGTACGGAGATTATAAATGGGAACCAATTTTGTTCTGAGGTTACACTAAAAAAAATTAGAATCATATTCATATTATTATTATTTATTTTGTAGCGAGGTTACATATTAAAAATATTTTGTGGGGAGGTTACGCTATTACCAACCCATATTCTGCCGTAACCATTTCTTTTACTGGCTGTTGATATACTTTCCGGGATGTGAGGTCGTGGTCCAAGAACTTTTCTGCTCCTTACGTTTCGTCCAGAACTGCGCTGGACTTCCTCAGAGGAAGTGCAGCGCAGTTCTGGACGAAACGTAAGGAGCAGAAAAGTTCTTGGACCACGACCTCACATCCCGGAAAGTATATCAACAGCCATGTCACCCGGTCGTGAAAGCCTTCATTCTACTTTCTTTTACTCCTTTCCCTACAACCGCATTCCAGTCTCCATGACTATTAGATTGTCATTTTCCAATATCCTCATATTTCCTCTATCTCCTCATCTTCAGCTTGCGACATGGGCGCGTATACCTGAACAACCGTTGTTGGTGTTGGTTTGCTTTCGATTCCGAGAGCAACAAGCCTTTTACTGAGCTGTTGACAGTAACTCAGTCTTTCCCCTACCTTCCTATTCATAACCAATCCCACTCCCATTACACCATTTCTGCTGTTGTTGGTATTGTAAGTAGGCTGTTTATGTTTTCTTATTGGTAACGCCACGTAGCGCTCTGTATGAAAATCACTGGCTGTGCTGTGTGCAGTCTGTGGCTGCTTTGCATTGTTGTTGGCCATTGTAGTGTTGGGCAGCTGCATGTTAACAACGCGTAGCGTTGCTCAGTTGGAGGTGAGCCGCCAGCAGTGGTGGATGTGGGGAGAGAAATGGCGGAGTTTTGAAATTTGTAAGACTGGATGTCATGAACTGTTATGTATATTATGATTTTTCAACACTGTTAAGGTAAATACATTGTTTGTTCTCTATTAAAATCTTTCATTTGCTAACTATGCGTATCAGTAGTTAGTGCCTTCCGTAGTTTGAATCTTTTATTTAGCTGGCAGTAGTGGCGCTCGATGTATTGCAGTAGTTCGAGTAACGAAGATTTTTGTGAGGTAAGTGATTTGTGAAAGGTATAGGTTAATGTTAGTCAGGGCCATTCTTTTGTAGGCATTTTTGAAAGTCAGATTGCGTTGCGCTAAAAATATTGTCAGTTTAAACACAGTCATGTATAATTTTTCAAAGGGGACGTTTCATATGTCGACCCTTAGCTGAGGATACCTCACTGGAATCTTCTGATTTTTTTCTTGTACTTTGTGTAATTAGTGTAGCTATTGTTTATTGCTAGCGCGTAATTGTAGAAAGAATCTCCTTTATAATTGCACTCTTTCATTGTTGTTGTGGCATGCATGTAGATTTGCACCAAGTATTTCGCAGCTGCGCTTGCAGTTAACTAGATATTATTTTCAGTGCTATGTTAATGTGTTTTCTTATTTTGCTCTTCAAATTGTGCTTTTCTGTGTTGTCATGTGAAATATTGTGACAATAATGGCGTGTGAAAAACGTAATACTAGGCTCCAAAGTAAACTGAGAAATGACAGTGAAGACGAAAGCAGTGTCTTAGCGCCACCGTGTAATGAATTAACTAATGTTCAACATAGTAATTTGGTAATTGTGCGTAGGGAAATGGAGCGGGCGGCAAACAATGGTATAGACAGTGAAACAATTAGTGAACAGGGAAGCATTATCGATCGATCGATCGGCAACAGCCCGCCTCAGGAATCGGGAACGACAGGACACAATCGTGCAATTGCTGCAGATTCAGGTTTTGGGTTCTCACCGTTTTCTCAAATAAGTCAAGACACATTTTCTGCTTTTCAAAATGCGAATGTTGCCGGTGAAAATGCACTGCCAAAAAGCATAGAGAAACACATTCCTGACACTAATACATTATTATTGCAATTAATGCAACAAATGGAACAAAATCAGAGACAAACACAGCAAAAGCTTCAAAAGTTAGACACAATGGAACAAAATCAGAGACAAACACAGCAAAAGCTTCAAAAGTTAGACATCACACTTGAACAAACAAGTGAATATTTAACTACTGAGTTACATACCATTGAATCGAAATGTTAAAAAGTCTGTAATGACGTAAAAACACAAATTTGTGAGCATTTTCAACCTATTTTTTCGCGGCATGAAAACGCATTACAAAATCACGAAGCAGCCATAAAAGAACTGCAAACTATTGTTCATGAAAATCATGAGACCTTGCAAGCTAAAATCGACTCAGTTGCATCTACCGATTCGGTTACGCAACTTGCAAAAACTCAGGAAAACTTAAAGGACACAGTAGATACTCTGAAAATTGGTTCAGAAAGACACATGGAGGAAATTAGTTCACTATCAGAGAAAGTAGTCGAACTTTCGGATCAGCTAAATAATTTATCTAAGAAGGTAGATGATAATCTGAATGACGCAAGACCGGTAGTCTTTAATGACACAGAGGAGTACGAACAATTTAGGAAATTCAAACAAAATCAGAATCGAATTAATACACAACACCAAAGAGAAATCCGGGAAGTACAAGATCAGCTGACACAGGTAATACAAGAATTACGTATTTCAGAGGACACTCGCGCTCCAACACGGGAAGAGGGACATAGAAATACGGAACAACCACAAAATAATAACTCAGGGCACTTCGGAAATTATGAAAGAAATTGGCAAGGCACACCGAATTTTGAGATGGAACCGCCGAAACGACGTAACAATGACCGACATGCGACTCGCCGACATGATGATTTTGACTATAAGCTGTTCATTACTACACGTAAATTCAAAACATTTAAGAATTCTGACAACGACATTCATCCACAAGCATGGCTTCATCAATTCTCTCATTGTTTTCCTCCCAACTGGTCATTGGAGCACAGGTTAGAATGTATGTGTGGCTATTTAGAGAATGAACCAGCTGAAAGAATGCTATCGGTCATTCACGATTGTCACAGTGAAGGAGAATTTTACCATGCCTTCCTCTCAGCATATTGGTCTCAAGCCACACAAGACCGAGTAAAAGATAGCATCATAATGATGAAACATTTCGAACAATCTGAATTCTCCAGTCTTTTGAAATATTTTGAAGACATGTTGCACAAGAATCAGTACCTGTCAAACCCAAACATCCCCTCAGAACTCATCCGCATTTGCTTAATCAAATTACCTGAACATTTACGACATATTATTTTGGCAGGACGTTGCAAAGACGACATTGAAGCTTTTCAGGGACTCTTACAAGAATAAGAAATTGACACTGATAATCGCAGAACGCGAAAACAGGAACACACCAATTACAGGTCACATCCGTCGCAATTCCATGATGAAAGAGATAATAACTGGACATGACAAGGCTATTCTCACAACACAAATCGTGACCAAAACAGACACCACCTCTATGACAACCGTTGGCAGAGTAGTAATAATTACAGAGAAAGATCGCATTTCCGTAGTAATGAATATGACAGAGACAATCATAGAAACAGACAATATGGGAACCAGAACTATTATTATCAAGGGAGACAGAATAACTTCAGACGCAACAGTTCAGCGCGCGGTTACGATTCCGGGAAAAATTCTCCACCACATGACCGACAAACAAGAGACTATGTAAGCTACCGACAAAACGACAGACCTGAATTCCATCAGAACTGGCGAGCTTCGAACAGGGAAGGGCCTTCTCGTCAAGGTGAATTTGTAGAAGTTAGGTCTCCTAATCCCAATAACGACGCACGCCAACAAAGAGACAGACAATGACTCGCACCGCAGGCTGGCTGGGAAAAATTACATAGACGCTAACCGTGAGAAAAATTTTAGCATTCTTTACCGATGTACCATATTCCACATGATAATTCCACTGAAGCTGAAACTCTGCGTACTAGGAAGAGTAAAGGTTTACACCACATTTCACATGTAAAACCGTTTATTGAAAGATAATCTGCTTTTTAACTTTGTCTTTGCCATAAAACTTTTCACTTCACATTTATAGCATGGATTGTCAGACTTAGAATCTGTTAATATGCAACAATGTTTGAAGTTAAATATACAGTCAAGAACCAAGAGAACATATTTAAACAGAAATTACAAATGCATTGTTATTGTGAACAGACGACACAGTGTTATTGTGTGTGTACATTCTTGCTTGTTAGTTGCACGATTACGTAACGACTATAAGGCTCACATACTTAGAACATTTACCAGTACTGCTAATGAGATTTTAATGCAACATTTTGGTTTACTTGAAAATACAATCTGGATTTATTCTGTGAGATACCAGATGACACAGTGGTTAGTTTATGTGACAGCTACACGATTTTATCACGACGTTACTAATGAGTGACAATTTACAATGTTGTTTTTGCGGTGTATCTGTTTTATATCTGCACAGTTTTTCTGAATTATTCTGGAAAGTAAAACATGTTTTAGTAGTAACTTTTGTGGTATAGCTACAATGAGACAGACTTTTTCGTAGCACAACAATACGTTACATTATAGTACTTTCTTCATCATGGCAATAAGCATAATAACTACGATATCTATACGCAAAGCATCTCAATTTTGTTTATGATGAGGTGAGTACATTGACTTCAGCAGAACTTTGCTTACAGAGGACGATAACTATGACACTTCAACAGAATTATCTTACAGCAAGACGCACATTTAGCGCTACAGGACACGTATTTCAGTGATTAATTTTGTACTTAAAACATTTATTTTTAAAGATTTTTGAATTACAAATAAAGTTTTCCGTGATACATTTCATTCCATTGTTGTAATCTGTAACACCTGAGGGTATAATTACATTAATCCTCAGGGGGGTACACGCTTACTTTGTGTACCATGTGTTTGGCAAGCACAAGGAGCCCTAGCTAATATGGTATTTGCTTATACAACTTTACACATTGGTACCATATTTCTCTAACACGTAATTACACAGCTATCTGATTATTTAACTGAGAGAGAGACAAACATTTATTTTACTACATCAGTGACAGATGTTTACGAAATTACACAGTTGGATAATTTCACTCTTATGAAATTGTATTTTGTCTGTACTTTGTGAACTGTTCATATTTTTTCGGAACCCTTGTGATACTATGAGAGCTTTGAATGATATGTGGTACGGGATCATGATTTTTAAGGTACGTTTGAGGTACATGACACTATTTAAATGAGCAGAGAATTTTTTAGGTTTTGAAATTATTGGAGGAAGCTACGACGATTTTGAGAGTTGACTGAGGTGTTATGATGTTATTATTACGATGACTATGTGAATTATGCTGTTGCGGTATGTTTATGATCAATAAGCTGATGCTGTATGAGTTATTTGATTATGCTACGTATCTGTTATGATGAAATATTGAAGAAGTTTCGACGAATAAGGTAAGGAATAATGAGTAGTGGTTAGGGACTCTGGTTTGTGAAAAAGGTTGTTGGAAACCAAGAATCGAACTTTAACAGTTATGAAATGTATGTAAATGCGTGAATGTATTACAATGTCGATGAAAATGTTTGGACACTGTTATATCAATAGGATTTTGTTTCTACAGATTTGTAACGCAAATTCTTGACCTGTGAAATTTTTTATATGAGACTGCCACTGTAGCGGAAACTGCTGTCGTAAATATTTCGGTAAGAAAGTTAAGTGACCTTGATGTAACTCGTTTTGGGCGCCCAGCTGAGAGATAGTTGTCTGACAAAAGAAAGCCATTTGGTGGAGAAAAAAAGAAACCATTAACCTCGCTATTGACATTCCTTTGTAGAAAGCATCGCAAATACGACACGCTCATTACTTGGAAAGATACTTACATCTGCACACCTGATTATGACAAGAATCTTTCTACGAAAGTTGAGAGAATTTCTACCAACTTATGAAATGTCACATGACTATTGAATGATATTTTTATGCTTTGCTTTTCATAGTTGCTTATTTCATTTGATATCTGGTTTCCAGCTGTGTTGCAGCATTGGTTTTATAAAATAAAATTAAATGCATTTGCTAATGTGAACACTTTCTGTCAACAGATCTATTAAATAATTATTTTATGATCCACATTCTTCGAAAAAGGAGCCCTTGGAATGGAAAGAACAATAAGAAGGGACTAATAACAGTAACTGCATATATAATTTTCTTTTCAAGTACTTGGTAATTTCCCTTGTCTGCATTGTTGTCTTTAGTGTAATATTTTTTCTGCTTGAGCTATGTCATGTTTAGATATAAGTTATTGCATTTGCTGCTGCTGTTTGCCAGGCTTAGTGCTACTAAATTTCACTTTATATTACTCTGTTAAGCTGGTTTTACTACTGATTTATTTTTCTTGTTGCTGCACATTGGCTCATATTAGTTGTGATGTTGCATTGCTTGGTAATTTAGATTTACTGTATCTTGCTTTGCAAATTTCCATTTTTTTGTCATTGCTGTTTGTGTTAATTGTTTTGTGCTGCTGCATTTCCTCATCCCTTAGTTTACCATCTGAGCTCAGTAGATTTAAGTTAGCTTAAGAGGGGGTAGACTATATAAGAGAATGAGTTATGATGAATTGGAAGAAATGCATTGAGAAGCTATAAGAAAATGGTTTGGCCAAAAAAGTTGTGTGCAGTGCAGAAAAAGTATTTTTGAAAGAGGATGTGAACAGAATACAGAAAGCAAGCTTGGATAGAATTTTTTTGGTGGAAACAAATGTTGAAATAAGAGGAAAGACATACGGAATGAAGTTTTGGGGTGGACTTTGGTACCAAGTGTCACACTGAAAACAAACCCTGTCCTGTATTTTTGTGTTATTACACTATGTGAATTTGTGTTTTTCCTGTCTTAATGTGTTTACCTAATAAGAGTTATGTTGTAGAATTTTACTGATAATATGTTATTTTCTTTGTAAAGATGTTTAGACATTATTTATTCTGTTTTGTTTTAATGCTCATGTGTGAAGTTGATGTTTCAAAAGTTATTCTGATCTTTTATATATTTACTTATGTCATAATTCCTGTAACACTGATGTATATGTTATTTCGATTCTTCTGTAAAGCCTGCATTACCACAAATGTTATCTTTATTGTTATGTTCTTTAATGATGTATTTTGTACCTTTGTTATTGTATTCTTATGTTATAAAATTGCAATTGACACCAGTTCATCAAATTAAGTAACTTGTAAGTTCCATTTCACTGCACACGTTTCTGTTGGTCATAGTATATGCACAATATATGAGAAGTTGGGACCGTTAGTGTTTGGACGTGCGTTAATAATTCAGCAAGGGACTGGTTAACAGCATTGCTGGTTCTAAAGACATTTCAAAAAAAATTTTTGTGAGTGCACAAGTGGTGGTTTATGGACTTGCTATATTGTCCGCAATACTCTTCGATGATGATTGTGCACCTGCACAGTCGCAACAGATGGTTGCTGGACGTCTCTGCAAGGACTACAGTGGGTCTACACCTTCGATGACTCACCAACACCATTATTTCTACAAGGACTGCAGTGGGTCTGCACCTCTGGTGGCCCACCAAAACAGTAATCTCTAACAAGACTACAGTGGTCTGCTCTGTGATGACCTACCTACCAATATTCTTCAAAACTTCGACTGACTCTGCTGTGGGTTTGCTCTGTTGTGGCCCATTAGCTGTCTGCATGTCAAGAGTCAGCACTGTCTTTCCGCTGGAAGGACAACACTACTTCTTCAAGACTGCATGGAAATCCACTACATCCGTGTGCATTTTCTTTTACTGCTCAGACTTTGAGAAAAACACTGCTATTTTACTGTGATGAACGATCAGGATTGTCTTTATGGACTGTGAGAAAATTTTAGCTTTTGACCAACATTGTTTCAATAAGTGTGTGCATTTGATTTCTTTGTTATTGTAATTATGAAAATTTTTTTCAAATCTGTATTGGCCACTGCCCAAAACAATTTGTAAAATTTTTTGTAGGGAGCATGGGGGCTATGTAAGTAGGCTGTTTATGCTTTCTTATCGGTAACGCCATATAGCGCTCTGTATGAAAATCACTGGCTGTGCTGTGTGCAGTCTGTGGCTGCTTTGCATTGTTGTTGGCCATTGTAGTTTTGGGCAGCTGCATGTTAACAACGCGTAGCGTTGCTCAGTTGGAGGTGAGCCACCAGCAGTGGTGGATGTGGGGAGAGAAATGGCGGAGTTCTGAAATTTGTAAGACTGAATGTCATGAACTGCTATGTATATTATGATTTTTCAACACTATTAAGGTAAATACATTGTTTGTTCTCTATTAAAATCTTTCATTTGCTAACTATGCCTATCAGTAGTTAGTGCCTTCCGTAGTTTGAATCTTTTATTTAGCTGGCAGTAGTGGCGCTCGCTGTATTGCAGTAGTTCGAGTAACGAAGATTTTTGTGAGGTAAGTGATTTGTGAAAGGTATAGGTTAATGTTAGTCAGGGCCATTCTTTTGTAGGGATTTCTGAAAGTCAGATTGCGTTGCGCTAAAAATATTGTGTCAGTTTAAGCACAGTCATGTATAATTTTTCAAAGGGGACGTGTCAATATCACCCTATACTCGCCTGATCACAAATCCTTGTCTTCTTTCCATTGAACTTCACTGACCACATCCCCTCCCTCCTATATCTATATTGAGCCTTAGCATTTCGCTGTTCAAGAATCACAACAGGAGGAGGTATACAAAGAAAAGGCCGGGAGATACGGGAAATGGCTGCAAGAAAAACGTGAAAAAATCGAAAAAGAAATGATTGTCGAATGGAGTGACTCAACATGTAGAAAAGCCGAAACAACCTTCGGTGAAATTAAAAACAAGAATGGTAACATTAAGTGTGCAATGGGAATTAAACTGTTAAATCCAAAGGAGAGAGCGGATAGGTGGAAGGAACACATTAAAGGTATCTGTGACAGGGAAGACTTGTCTGATGGCGTGATACAAGAAGCAGGAGCCGATAAAGAAGAGAGAGGGGATTCAGAATTAGAATCAGAATTTAAAAGAGCTTTGGCAGACTTAAGATCGAATAAGGCAGAACGGTTGACAACACTCCATCAGAATTTCTAAAATCATTGGGAGAAGTGGCAACAAAACGACTATACACGTTGGTGTGTAGAATGTACGAGTCTGGCGATATACCATCAAGCTTTCGGAAAAACATCGTCCTTACAAATTCAAAGACTGGAAGAGCCGACAAGTGCGAGGATCATCGCACAATTAGTTTAACAGCTCATGGCTGTAAGTTTCTGACAAGAATAATATACAGAAGAATGGAAAAGAAAACCGAGGATGTGTTAGATGGTGATCGGTTTGGCTTTACGTGAGGTAAAGGACCCAGAGAGGCAGTTTTGACGATGCGGTTGATAACAGAAGCAAGACTAAAGAAAAATCAAGACACGTTCATATCAGTTGTTGACCCGAAAAAAGCGTTCGACAATGTCATATGATGCAAGATATTCGAAATTCTGAGAAAAATACGGATATGCGATAGGGAAATACGGGTAATATACATATGTACAAGGACCAATAGTGAATAGTAAGACCGGAAGACAAGGAAGGAAGTGCTTTAATAATTTTCATGGAAATTGCAAGAAGGAAGCGCTAGGGTTAAAAAGGTTGTACGACAGCGATGTAGTCTTTCCTCGCTACTGTTTAGTCTATACGTCGAAGAAGCTGTGTCAGAAATAAAAGAAAACTTCAAGAGTGGAATTAAAATTCAAGATGACAGGATACCAATGATAAGATTCGCTGATGACATTGCTGACAGGACATTGAAGAAAGACGAAAGTGATGAGAAGAAGTAGACATGAGAACAGTGAGAAACTCAACAACAGGATTGGTGATAAGGAAGTAGATGAAAAATCTAAGGAAGAATTTTCTGAGAATGTAAGTTTGGAGCACAGCATTGTGTGGTAGTGAAACATGGACCATGGGGAAACTAGGAAAGAAGAGAATTGAAGCGTTTGAGATGCGATACTTCAGAAAAATGTTGAGAATTTGGTGGACTGCTGAAATAAGGAATGAGGAGGTTCTCTGAAGAATCAGCGAGGAAAGCAATATATGGAAAATACTAGCAAGAAGGAGGGCAGGAAGATACAATATCTGTTATGACATGAGGGAATGACTGCCATGTTACTAGAGGGAGTTGTAGAGGGTAACAACTGTAGAGAAGACAGAGACTGGAATACATCCAGCAAATAATTGATGATATAGGTTGCAAGTGCTACTCTGAGATAAAGAGGTTGGCGAAGGAGAGGAATTCATGGCGGGCCGCATCAGACCAGCAGAAGACAGATTATAAAAAAGAAAAAAAACATCGTTTGCTATACAATACAACGGACCAATGATGTCAGTTATCCCCGAATAGTAGATGGCGATGTGTAAAGGTACGTTTACACTGGGATACATGTATCGCGACATGTATGAGCGACATGTCAATTTGACATGTCGCGATACATCACCTCATACAAAAATACACGGAACTTGTATGCGGACCCTCCAGCTCATACATGTCGCGTATACATTTTGTATATCGCTTTTTGGCCATATACGCGACATGTATGAGCGACATTTGAAGAACTCGCGCATGCGCAGTACTATCATTTCCTGTCGTCTTGTCGACTGCCGCTTATTTCGACGATTAGCGCATGCGTAGGTCCAGGCTCTTTGGCGGCTGTTTGAGTTTTGAAGGTGCCAACTGTCGTTTCGACGTTAATGTATCTGCATAGAATATCAAAAAGTGCCATATGCAACATTATTCTTCGTGTTTGCGAGGCCATTGTGCAAGTTTTATCCCAAGAAGTGAGGGTAAAAGTTTTATATATATATCAGTGTATGTAATACATTATATAATTTTTTCATGCATCTGGCACGTATATCAATGTTTTGCTATTATTCCGGCGGCCTCGCGTGATAATGTTGACAACGGATGCCGACAATCGTGTGTGAGACGTTGGCATTAGCAATCGCGCGACAATGCAAATGTTTTGTCATGAAATCTTCGTTTTACGAGGAATCCCCAGTGGCTAAAAAACGAAGTGTTACTGCCAACTGATCCTCTGGTGGAATCGCTTCCCGAAAGTTTGTGTTGGTTTTGGACACAAGAGGAGCCACAAGTGATAACAAACCGCGGAAATCCTCCATACTCATCCTAACATAATTTATAAAATATGCGCCATCCTCTAGCGTTAATTCGCGAGAAACTCTCTGTGCCACCATCTACGCTTCCTCCGCCTTTTCTTCCCATCATCTTCCAAAAGAGCAAGTGTATCAGCACATAAAAATGTGAAAACTTCCAAATCGTCGTCGGAAGCTATCGCACAGTGATACATATCAACCAGTGTAAACGCACGCTCATACATGTATGAGGTTGATACTTGTCAACTCATACAAATCGCGATACATGTCGCAAAGTCGCATATACATGTATCTCATACATGTGCCGATACAAATCGCAGTGTAAACGCACCTTAATACACACTCACAGTATCAGATACTTTACGCAAGTGGACACATTGGGAAATATGATAGCTCACACGAATTATGATGGTGCGTCCAGACGTTTGGCAACTTTACACTTATCAGACTAGTTTGTTAGAATCTAAAGTTGGTTTGTAGATGAGCTATACCTAGCAATCAAATAAAATTGTATACATAATCTTGACCATTAAGCGTTTTCTGAATCCACAGCTTGAACAAGACAGATCGCTTGTCTCCAAAATTGACCGTGCCAAGTACTGTACAATGGAATTAATTGTAAAGGGAAGATGTAGGAACCGGTATCATCAGTAGCTAGCGAATTATAATAATGCTGTAAAACACTCTATCACTATCTTGATAAGAACATGTAATATAATAAACAATGTTTAAACTCTTCCACAAGTTGAGAAATAGATATTTGAATGATTTGGGTAAATCAGAAGTATTACATTGCTGACATAAACTAAGTTGCCAACATTTACACCATTATGAAGTCTTACCAAATCCGACTGGACATTTGTGCAGCTTTTTCGCCTAATGTCTCACTGCAGATACCTGCAAAAAGTCGGAGATTATTACTAATATTGTGTAGCAAGTCTTTAATATACATTACTAGCAAGTTTATTCTACATCTATCCATAGCTCTCCATCCAAGGTAACATGCAGCGTTCTTTCCGCAAAGGAAACCTCGAGCCAGTCACAAATTCCGTTTAATATTCCGTATGAGTGTAGATTTTACTGTTGAGTCAAATGCTTTGCGGAACATAAGGAATACTGCATCCATCTGACTACACAGATCCTAGGCTTTCAGGACGCACGCGAGGAAAGCGCAAGTTAGAACCTACCTGTTTTTTGCGTTGAGCAGTCTTCTGACTGGTTTGATTCGGCCCGCCTCGAATTTCTCTCCTGTATCAACCTCGTCAGCTCAGGGTAGCAGTCGCAACCTACGTCCTCAATTATTTGTTGCATGTATTCAAGCCTCTGTCTTCCTCTACAGTTTTTAGCCTCTACGGCTCCCTCAGGTACCATAGACGTTATTCCATGATGTCATAAAATGTCCTATCATCCTGTCCATTTTTCTGTTTCTTGTCAGTGTTTGTAATATATTACTTTCTTTCCTGTTCCTTTGGAGAACCCCCTCATTCCTTACCTTAGCAGCCCACCTAATTTTCAACATTCTTCCGTAGCACCAGAACTCAAATGCTTCGATTCTGTTCTATTCCGGTTTTCTGACAGTCCATTATTCTCTACGATACAATGCTGTGCTCCAAATGTTCTTCCTCAAATTAACGTCTATGTTTGATGCTAGTGAAACGTCTCCTTTTGAACAATTATACAAGACTGTGCTTAAACTGACACACAATATTTTTAGCGCAACGCAATCTGACTTTCAATAATCCCTACAAAAGAATGGCCCTGACTAACATTAATCTGTACCTTTCACACATCACTTACCTCACAAAAATCTTAGTTACTCGAACTACTGCAATACAGCGAGCGCCACTACTGCCAGCTAAATAAAAGATTCAAACTACGGAAGGCACTAACTACTAATAGGCATAGTTAGCAAATGAAAGATTTTAATAGAGAACAAACAATGTATTTACCTTAATAGTGTTGAAAAATCATAATATACATAGCATTAAAAGAAAACAGAATAAATAGCGTCTAAACATCTTTACGAAGAAAATAACATAGTATTCGAAAAATTCTACAACATAAATCTTATTAGCTAAACACATAAAGACAGGAAAAACACAAATATACAAGAGTACTCAAACACATAGTAGAATAACACAGGGTGAAAGGACAGGGTTTGTTTTCAGTGTAACATTTGGTACTGCAGTATTTTCCAAACAAAACCTTTTTTTTTTCTTGGAGATCTTCCTTCGTTCCGCATTATTTCAAAAAGTGCTATCTATACCTGCTTTCTGTACTTTTTTCATAAAACTTCACAATGCATTTCTTCCAGTTCATCGCAACTCATTCTCTTATATAGTCTACCCCCTCTTAAGCTAACTTAAATCTACTGAGCTCAGATATATATACCAAGGGACGAGGCAATGCAGCAGCACATAACAAATTAACACAAACAGCAAGGAAAAAAATACAAATTGGCAAAGTAAGCAACAATATTACAACTAATATAAGGCAATGCGCAGCAAACAAGAAAAATAAATCAGTAGTAAATTTGCTTAACAGAGTAATGTAAAGTGAAATTTAGTACCACTATGCCTGGCAAACAGCAGCAGCAAATGCAATAAATTATATCTAAACATGACAAAGCTCAAGCAGAAAAATATTACAGTAAAGACAACAACGCAGATAAGGGAAATGTCTATTCACACCTTAATATCTATGTCATTAAAGTGGTGCACCACAACTTATTCTACAAAATAAATTACCAAGTACTTGGAAAGAAAATTATGAATGCAGTTCCTGTGAAGGTAAATGTCTTATTGTGCTCCCTCATTTTTTTGAAAAAATTATTATTTACTCGATCTGTAGACAGAAAATATTTATATTAGTACATCTATAAATTTTATTTTAACCAATGCTGCAGTGCAGCTAGAAACTAGATATTAAACAAATTGAGTAAATAAATACATAAAGCAAGCCATATGGCATTTCTCTCAACTAGCAAGACAATAGCTGTGAAATGTTTCTCATCATTTCATTAGGCATTTTAGTAAATATCTAAATTAAGAGCTCCACAGTATAATCATATGTTTTCAAGTTTGAGCGTGTCGTATTTGCGATGCTTTCTACAAAGGAATGTCAATAGCGAGGCTAATGGCCTCCCTTTTTTTTCTACCTGTGCCTCTGAAAAGGCACACACTAATGGCTTTTTCTCCAGGCGTCTGACTCAGCTGGGTGCCCATGACGCAATACGTGCAGGTGGTCACTTAACTTTCTTACGGAAATATTTACGACAGCAGTTTCCGCTACAGTGGCAGTCTCATATAAAAAATTTCACAGGTCGAGAATTTGCGTTGCAAATGTGTAGAAACAAAATCCTATGAATATAACAGTGTCAAAAAAATCTTCAGTGGCATTGTGATACATTCACACATGTACACACATTTCATAAGTCTAAAGTACGATTCTTGGTTTCCAACATCCTTTTTCACAAATCAGAGTCCCTAACCACTACTCATTATTCCTTACCTCATTATACATATACATATTCATCGACACTTCTTCAATATTTCATCATGAGAAATATGTAGCATAATAAACATTCCCCAACAACATAACACACATCGTCGTCGAAATAATAACATCATAACACCTCAGTCAAATCTCGAAAACGTCGTAGCTTTCTACAATAATTACAAACCCTAAAAAATATTCTCTACTCATTTCAATAGTGTCATCTACCTCAAATGTACCTTAAAAATCATTATCTCATACCAAATACATCATTCAAAGCTCTCATAGTATCACAATGGTTCTGAAAAAATATGAAGAGTCCACAAAGTACAGACAAAATACAATTTCGTAAGTGTGAAGTTATCCAACTGTATAATTACGTAAACATCTGCCACTGATGTAGTAAACAAAAAAATGTTTCTTTCTCTGTTAAATGATCTGATAGCTGTGTAATTTATGTGTTAGAGAAATATGGTACCGATGTGTAAAGTTGTATAAGCAAATACCATATTAGCTAGGGTTCCTTGTGCTTGCCAAACACATGGTACACAAAGTAAGCGTGCACCCCCCTGAGGATTAATGTAATTATACCATCAGGTGTTACAGATTACAGCAATGGAATGAAATGTATCACGGAAAACCTTTGTTTCATTGTACTTCAAATATCTTTAAAAATAAATGATTTAAGTACAAAATTAATCACTCAAATACGTGTCCTGTAGCGCTAAATGTGTGTCTTGCTGTAAGATAATCTCTGTGGAAGTCTCGTAGTTATCGTCCTCCGAAAGCTAAGTTCTGCAGAAGCCAATGTACTTACCTCATGATAAACAAAAGTTAAATGCTTTGCGTATAGATATCTTAGTTATTACGCTTATTGCTGTGATGAAGAAAGTACTGTGCTGTAACGTATTGTTGTGCTACGGAAAAGGCAGTCTCATTGTAGCTATACCACAAAAGTTACTACTAAAACATGTTTTACTTTCCAGAATAATACAGAAAAACTGTGCAGATATAAAACAGAAACACCGCAAAAGCAACATTGTAAATTATCACTCATTAGTAGCGTCGTGATAAAATTGTGTAGCTGTCACATAAACTAACCACTGTGTCATCTGGTATCTCACATAAAGTACTTTAAATCCAGATTGTATTTTCAAGTAAACCAAAATGTTGCATTAAAATCTCATTAGCAGTACTGGTAAATGTTCTAAGTATGTGAGCCTTATAGTCGTTACGTAATCGTGCAACTAACAAGCAAGAATGTACACACACAATAACACTGTGACGTCTGTTCACTATAACAATGCATTCGTAATTTCTGTTTAAATAAGTTCTCTTGGTTCTTGATTGGATATTTAACTTCAAACATTGTTGCATCATAACAGTTTCTAAGTCTAACAAAGCATACTAGTAATGTAAAGTGAAAAATTTTATGGTAAAGACTAAGTTAAAAAGCAGATTATCTCTCAATAAGCGGTTTTATATGTGACGTGTGGTGAAATCCTTTACTCTTCATAGTACTCAGAGTTTGAACTTGAATACAATTGTCATGCGGTATACGTCGGTAAAGAATACTGGAATTTTTTCGAGGTTAGCGACAATGTTATTTTTCTCTGAGCCAGCTGGCGCACGTGACTGCCTGCGGTGCAAGTCATCGTCTGTCTCTTTGTTGGCGCGCGCCGTTATTGGGATTAGGAGACCTATCTTCTACAAATTCACCTTGACGAGAAGGCCCTGCCCTGTCTGAAGCTGGCCAGTTCTGATGGAATTCAGGTCTGTCGTTTTGTCGGTAGTTTACATAGTTTCTTGTTTGTCGGTCATGTGGTGGAGAATTTCTCCTGGAATCGTAACTGTGCGCTGAACTGTTGCGCCTGAATTTATTCTGTCTCCCTTGATAATAATTGTTTTTGTTCCTATATTGTCTCTTTCTATGGTAATCTCTGTCATATTCATTACTACGGAAATGCGATCTTTCTCTGTAAATATTACTCTGCCAGTGGTTGTCATATGTGTGGTGTCTGTTTTATTCACGATTTGCGTTATAAGAATAGACTTGTCGTGTCCAGTTATTGTTTCTGTCGTCACGGAATTGTGACAGATGTTACCTGTAGTGGTTGTTTTCCTGTTTTCGCATCCCGCGACTGTCTGTATCAATTTCTAATTCTTGTAAGAGTCCCTGAAAAGCTTCAATGTCGTCTTTACAACGTCCTGCCACAATAATATGTCGTAAATGTTCAGGTAATTTGATTTAGCAAATGCGGATGAGTTCTGAGGGGCTGTTTGGGTTTGACAGGTACTGATTCTTGTGTAATATGTCTTCAAAATATTTCAAAAGACTGGAGAATTCAGATTGTTCGAAATGTTTCATCATTATGATGCTATGTTTTACTCGGTCTTGTGTAGCTTGAGACCAATATGCTGAGAGGAAGGCATGATAAAATTCTCCTTCACTGCGACAATCGTGAATGACCGATCGCATTCTTACAGCTGGTTCATTCTCTAAATAGCCACACATAAATTCTAATCTGTGCTCTAATGACCAGTTGGGAGGAAAACAATGAGAGAATTGATGGAGCCACGCTTGTGGATGAATGTCGTTGCCAGAATTCTTATCGTTTTGAATTTACGTGTAGTAATGAACAGCTTATAGTCAAAATCATCATGTCGGCGAGTCGCATGTCGGTCATTGCTACGTCGTGTCGGCGGTTCCATCTCAAAATTCGGTGCACATTGCCAATTTCTTTCATAACTTCCGAAATGCCCTGTGTTATTATTTTGTGGCTGTTCCGTATTTCTATGTCCCTCTTCCCGTATTGGGGTGCGAGTGTCCTCTGAAATATGTAATTCTTGTATTACTTGTGCCAACTGATCTTGTACTTCCCGGATTTCTCTTTTGTACTGTGTATTGATTTGATTTTGATTTTGTTTGAATTTTCTAATTTGTTCGCACTCTTCTGTGTCATTAAAGACTACCGGTTTTGTGTCATTCAGAGTATTATCTACCTTCGTAGATAAGTTATTTAGCTGATCCGAAAGTTCAACTACTTTCTCTGATAATGAACTAATTTCCTCCATGTGTCTTTCTGAATCAATTTTCAGAGTATCTACTGTGTCCTTTAAGTTTTCCTGAGTTTTTGCAAGTTGCGTAACCAAATCGGTAGATGCAACTGAGTCAGTTTTAGCTTGCAAGGTCTCATGATTTTCATGAACAATAGTTTGCAGTTCTTTTATGGCTGCTTCGTGATTCTGTAACGCATTTTCATGCCGCGAAAAAATAGGTTGAAAATGCTCACAAATTTGTGTTTTTACGTCATTACAGACTTTTTGACATTTCGATTCAATGTTATGTAACTCAGTAGTTAAATCTTCACGTGTTTGTTCAAGCGTGGTGTTTAACTTTTGAAGATTTTGTTCCATTGCGTCTAACTGTTGCTGTGTTTGTCTCTGGTGTTGTTCCATTGTGTCTAACTTTTGAAGATTTTGTTCCATTGCGTCTAACTGTTGCTGTGTTTGTCTCTGGTGTTGTTCCATTGTGTCTAACGTTTGAAGATTTTGTTCCATTGTGTCTAACTGTTGCTGTGTTTGTCTCTGGTGTTGTTCCATTGCGTCTAACTTTTGAAGATTTTGTTCCATTGTGTCTAACTTTTCAAGATTTTGTTCCATTGTGTCTAACTTTTGAAGATTTTGTTCCATTGTGGCTAACTGTTGCTGTGTTTGTCTCTGGTGTTGTTCCATTGTGGCTAACTTTTGAAGCTTTTGTCCCATTTGTTGCATTAGTTGTAATAACAATGCACTGGTGTCTGAAACATGTTCCTCAGTGCTTTTCGGCAGTGAATTTGCACCGGCAACATTCACATTTTGACAAGCGGAAAATGTGTCTTGACTCATTTGAGAAAACGGTGAGAACCCAAAACCTGAGTCTACAGTATTTGCAATATTGTGTTCTGTCATACCCGATTCCTGAGGCGAGCTGTTGCCGACCGATCGATCGATAATGCTTCCCTGTTCACTACCTGTTTCACTGTCTACACCATTATTTGACGCCCGCTCCATTTCCCTATGCACAGTTACCAAATTACTACTTTGAATATTAGTTAATTCATTACATGGTGGCGCTAACACACTGCTTTCGTCTTCACTGTCATTTCTCAGTTTACTTTGGAGCCTAGTATTACGTTTTTCACACGCCATTATTGTCACAATATTTCACACGACAACACAGAAAAGCACAATTTGAAGAGCAAAAATACACTCCTGGAAATTGAAATAAGAACACCGTGAATTCATTGTCCCAGGAAGGGGAAACTTTATTGACACATTCCTGGGGTCAGATACATCACATGATCACACTGACAGAACCACAGGCACATAGAGACAGGCAACAGAGCATGCACAATGTCGGCACTAGTACAGTGTATATCCACCTTTCGCAGCAATGCAGGCTGCTATTCTCCCATGGAGACGATCGTAGAGATGCTGGATGTAGTCCTGTGGAACGGCTTGCCATGCCATTTCCACCTGGCGCCTCAGTTGGACCAGCGTTCGTGCTGGACGTGCAGACCGCGTGAGACGACGCTTCATCCAGTCCCAAACATGCTCAAAGGGGGACAGATCCGGAGGTCTTGCTGGCCAGGGTAGTTGACTTACACCTTCTAGAGCACGTTGGGTGGCACGGGATACATGCGGACGTGCATTGTCCTATTGGAACAGCAAGTTCCCTTGCCGGTCTAGGAATGGTAGAACGATGGGTTCGATGACGGTTTGGATGTACCGTGCACTATTCAGTGTCCCCTCGACGATCACCAGTGGTGTACGACCAGTGTAGGAGATCGCTCCCCACACCATGATGCCGGGTGTTGGCCCTGTGTGCCTCGGTCGTATGCAGTCCTGATTGTGGCGCTCACCTGCACGGTGCCAAACACGCATACGACCATCATTGGCACCAAGGCAGAAGCGACTCTCATCGCTGAAGACGACACGTCTCCATTCGTCCCTCCATTCACGCCTGTCGCGACACCACTGGAGGCGGGCTGCACGATGTTGGGGCGTGAGCGGAAGACGGCCTAACGGTGTGTGGGACCGTAGCCCAGCTTCATGGAGACGGTTGCGAATGGTCCTCGCCGATACCCCAGGAGCAACAGTGTCCCTAATTTGCTGGGAAGTGGCGGTGTGGTCCCCTACGGCACTGCGTAGGATCCTACGGTCTTGGCGTGCATCCGTGCGTCGCTGCGGTCCGGTCCCAGGTCGACGGGCACGTGCACCTTCCGCCGACCACTGGCGACAACATCGATGTACTGTGGAGACCTCACGCCCCACGTGTTGAGCAATTCGGCGGTACGTCGACCCGGCCTCCCGAATGCCCACTATACGCCCTCGCTCAAAGTCCGTCAACTGCACATACGGTTCACGTCCACGCTGTCGCGGCATGCTACCAGTGTTAAAGACTGCGATGGAGCTCCGTATGCCACGGCAAACTGGCTGACACTGACGGCGGCGGTGCACAAATGCTGCGCAGCTAGCGCCATTCGACGGCCAACACCGCGGTTCCTGGTGTGTCCACTGTGCCGTGCGTGTGATCATTGCTTGTACAGCCCTCTCGCAGTGTCCGGAGCAAGTATGGTGGGTCTGACACACCGGTGTCAATGTGTTCCTTTTTCCATTTCCAGGTGTGTAAGAGAACACATTAACATAGCACTGAAAATAATATCTAGTTAATTGCAGCTGCGAAATACTTGGTGCAAATCTACATGTGTACCACACCTGTTTTAGTGTACAACAATGAAAGACTGCAACTACAAAGGAAATTCTCTCTATAATTACGCGCTAGCAATAAACAATAGCTACACTAATTACACAAACTACAAGAAAAAAATCAGAAGATTCCAGTGAGGTATCCTAGGCTAAGGGTCGACATATGAAACGTCCCCTTTGAACAATTATAGAAGACTGTGCTTAAATTGACACACAATATTTTTAGCGCAACGCAATCTGACTTTCAATAATCCCTACAAAAGAATGGCCCTGACTAACATTAATCTGTACGTTTCACACATCACTTACCTCACAAAAATCTTAGTTACTCGAACTACTGCAATACAGCGAGCGCCACTACTGCCAGCTAAATAAAAGATTCAAAGTATGGAAGGAACTAACTACTAATAGGCATAGTTAGCAAATGAAAGATTTTAATAGAGAACAAACAATGTATTTACCTTAATAGTGTTGAAAACTCATAATATACATAGCAGTTCATGACATCCAGTCTTACAAATTTCAAAACTCCGCCATCTCTCTCCCCACATCCACCACTGCTGGCGGCTCACCTCCAACTGCGCAATGCTACGCGCTGTTCGCATCCAGCTGCCGAACACTACAATGGCAGACAACAATGCAAACTAGCCACAGACTGCACACAGCACTGCCAGTGATTTTCATACAGAGCGCTACGTAACGTTGCCAATAAGAAAACATAAACAGCCTACTTATACTAGTTTTGGGAGTTTAAAGAATAAAGTAGATGAGCTTCTGGTTTGTTTAGAAGATTTAGAAGCTGAGAATGAAATAGATATACTATGCCTGTCTGAGCATTACATTGTTACTGATATGGATAAGGTAAATGTAAGTGGATATAAGCTCTCTGCACATGTAATGAGAGAAAACATGGAGAAAGGAGGAGTTGCCATATATGTCAAAAGTTATCATTGTGCAAAAAGTATAGAAACAAAAAAGTTTTGTGTAGAGAAACATATAGAAGCATGTGCCTGTGAGCTTAAATTAAATAAAGGCACATTTATAATTGTAACTGTATATAGGTCCCCATCAGGAAATTTTCATCTATTTCTGAAAAATTTGGACTCCTTGTTGTGCTATCTGTCAGACAGGGGGAAGCAAATTATTATTTGTGGGGACTTCAATGTAGATTCTCTGAAAGAGGGTAATAGGAAAAATGACCTTGAAGTATTACTCGGTTCATTCAATTTGACACCCGTTTTTGATTTTCCTACTCGGGTGGTAAAGGATAGCAGCTCACTGATAGATAACTTCTTTATAGACCAAGATAAGTTTAACCAGATAAATGCTCAGCCTGTTGAGAATGGTCTTTCTGATCATGGTGCACAGCTAGTTACAATATATGACATAGCTCCATTCAGCAATACTAAACAGTCCTCCAAAGTAGTACGTTCAGTCAACGATTTAACAATTGCAAATTTCAGGGAAAGCCTACAGCAGTTAGACTGGGATGAGGTGTACCGTGAACCTGATGCCAATTTAAAATATAATTTATTTCATGACAATTTTGTAAATGCATTTGAAAACTGCTTCCCCAAGAAAATAGTTAAATATACTCGTAAGGAACATTGTAACAAACCATGGCTTACTAAGGGCATAAAAATATCTTGTAACCGGAAAAGGGAAATGTATCTGACAGCAAGAAAGAGTAGTGACCCAGAAACTATCAAAAATTATAAAAACTACTGTGTTATATTAAGAAAAGTTATTAAAAAATCCAGGAGTATGTGTATCCTGTCTGAAATCAGCAACTCTGATAATAAAATTAAAACAATTTGGAATATTATTAAAAGAGAAACAGGTCAACCAAGAGCAGAGGAAGACAGTATTACCATCAAATTGAATGAAAACTTTACGAACAAAAAGTCAGAAGTTGAAAATATTTTTAATAATCATTTTCTAAATGTTGTGGATATAGTAGGATCCAGGTGTTCATTAGAAGATGCTAGGCTGTTAATGGAAGAGGCCATACCTATGCAATTTGATACAATTGAAATCTCACCCACTTCTCCCTCTGAAATTAGGAAAATAATAAACTTGCTTAAAAGCAAAAAACTCACATGGAATTGATGGCATTTCCAGCAAAATACTAAAAGCTTGTTCTCAACAGATAAGTAAGATTCTCAGCCACCTGTGTAATAGCTCTCTGGAACAGGGCATTTTCCCTGATAGACTGAAATATGCTATTGTTATACCTTTGCATAAAAAGGAGGATAGAGCTGATGTCAACAATTACCGTCCAATCTCCCTTCTAACAGCTTTATCCAAAATTTTTGAGAAAGTAATGTATTCAAGAGTAGCTTCACATATCTGTAAAAATGAAGTACTAACAAAATGTCAGTTTGGTTTCCAGAAAGGTTTTTCAACAGAAAATGCCATATATGCTTTCACCAGTCAAATTTTGAATGATCTGAATAACCGAACACCACCCATTGGGATTTTTTGTGATCTCTCAAAGGCTTTTGATTGTGTAAATCATGAAATTCTGCTAGACAAGCTCAAGTATTGTGGCATGAGTGGGACAGTGCACAAATGGTTTAATTCGTACCTAACTGGAAGAGTGCAGAAAGTAGAAATAAGTAGTTCTCGTAACATGCAAAGATCAGCACATTCCTCAAACTGGGGAACTATCAAGAATGGGGTTCCACAAGGGTCAGTCTTGGGTCCTTTGTTGTTCTTATTATATATTAATGACTTGCCATTCTACACTCCTGGAAATTGAAATAAGAACACCGTGAATTCATTGTCCCAGGAAGGGGAAACTTTATTGACACATTCCTGGGGTCAGATACATCACATGATCACACTGACAGAACCACAGGCACATAGACACAGGCAACAGAGCATGCACAATGTCGGCACTAGTACAGTGTATATCCACCTTTCGCAGCAATGCAGGCTGCTATTCTCCCATGGAGACGATCGTAGAGATGCTGGATGTAGTCCTGTGGAACGGCTTGCCATGCCATTTCCACATGGCGCCTCAGTTGGACCAGCGTTCGTGCTGGACGTGCAGACCGCGTGAGACGACGCTTCATCCAGTCCCAAACATACTCAATGGGGGACACATCCGGAGATCTTGCTGGCCAGGGTAGTTGACTTACACCTTCTAGAGCACGTTGGGTGGCACGGGATACATGCGGACGTGCATTGTCCTGTTGGAACAGCAAGTTCCCTTGCCGGTCTAGGAATGGTAGAACGATGGGTTCGATGACGGTTTGGATGTACCGTGCACTATTCAGTGTCCCCTCGACGATCACCAGTGGTTTACGGCCAGTGTAGGAGATCGCTCCCCACACCATGATGCCGGGTGTTGGCCCTGTGTGCCTCGGTCGTATGCAGTCCTGATTGTGGCGCTCACCTGCACGGTGCCAAACAAGCATACGACCATCATTGGCACCAAGGCAGAAGCGACTCTCATCGCTGAAGACGACACGTCTCCATTCGTCCCTCCATTCACGCCTGTCGCGACACCACTGGAGGCGGGCTGCACGATGTTGGGGCGTGAGCGGAAGACGGCCTAACGGTGTGCGGGACCGTAGCCCAGCTTCATGGAGACGGTTGCGAATGGTCCTCGCCGATACCCCAGGAGCAACAGTGCCCTTAATTTGCTGGGAAGTGGCGGTGCGGTCCCCTACGGCACTGCGTAGGATCCTACGGTCTTGGCGTGCATCCGTGCGTCGCTGCGGTCCGGTCCCAGGTCGACGGGCACGTGCACCTTCCGCCGACCACTGGCGACAACATCGATGTACTGTGGAGACCTCACGCCCCACGTGTTGAACAATTCGGCGGTACGTCCACCCGGCCTCCCGCATGCCCACTATACGCCCTCGCTCAAAGTCCGTCAACTGCACATACGGTTCACGTCCACGCTGTCGCGGCATGCTACCAGTGTTAAAGACTGCGATGGAGCTCCGTATGCCACGGCAAACTGGCTGACACTGACGGCGGCGGTGCACAAATGCTGCGCAGCTAGCGTCATTCGACGGCCAACACCGCGGTTCCTGGTGTGTCCGCTGTGCCGTGCGTGTGATCATTGCTTGTACAGCCCTCTCGCAGTGTCCGGAGCAAGTATGGTGGGTCTGACACACCGGTGTCAATGTGTTCTTTTTTCCATTTCCACGAGTGTATATTCATGAAGAGGCAAAGTTAGTTCTCTTTGCTGATGATACAAGTATAGTAATCACACCTGACAAACAAGAATTAACTGATGAAATTGTCAATACTGTCTTTCAGAAAATTACTAAGTGGTTCCTTGTAAACGGACTCTCACTGAAGTTTGATAAGACAGTACATACAGTTCCGTACAGTGAATGGTATGACGCCATTAATAAATATAGACCTTAATCAGAAGCATATAGCTAAGGTAGAATATTGCAAGTTTTTAGGTGTGTCCATTGATGAGAGATTAAATTGGAAGAAACACATTGATGATCTGCTGAAACGTTTGAGTTCAGCTACTTATGCAATAAGGGTCATTGCAAATTTTGGTGATAAACATCTTAGTAAATTAGCTTACTACGCCTATTTTCACTCATTGCTTTCATATGGCATCATATTTTGGGGTAATTCATCACTGAGGAATAAAGTATTTATTGCACAAAAGCGTGTAATCAGAATAATAGCTGGAGTCCACCCAAGATCATCCTGCAGACATTTATTTAAGGATCTAGGGATATTCACAGTAGCTTCTCAGTATATATACTCTCTTATGAAATTTGTTATTTACAACCAAACCCAATTCAAAAGTAATAGCAGTGTGCATAACTACAATACTAGGAGAAAGGATGATCTTCACTATTCAAGATTAAATCTAACTTTGGCACAGAAAGGGGTGAATTATACTGGCACTAAAGTCTTTGGTCACTTACCAAATAGTATCAAAAGTCTGACAGATAACCAACAAGTATTTAAGAAGAAATTAAAAGAATTTCTGAATGACAACTCCTTCTACTCCATAGAGGAATTTTTAGATATAAATTAAGAAAAAAAAAACAAAAAAAAATATTTGAAAAAATTAAAAAAATAAAAATAAAGAAAAACAAAAAAACAAAAAAAAAACACAATAAAATAAAGTTATATTAACTTAAGTATGTTGTTAAATTAACCTAATTATGTCATGTATTGGAAAATTCGACTCGTTCCACATCATTACGAAATATCGTATTCATGATCCATGGAACTAGTATTAATCTAATCTAATCTAATCTAATCTAATCTAATCTAGTAGAGTTGTCTTGGTCCTGAATTCCATCATCTCATTGGTTCGTGCGTCGTGGGTGAAACAATTCCGTTTAATACGCCAGTAGAAAATACTTTGTGCGTCTGTAGAGGTGTGTAGAAACTGCATTTACAGTGTAACAGAATAGAGCCACTCGCTATTCGCTGTCGTAGTCAACCATAAGTGTGTTACTAATATCGCAACAGAGTACGTTGCAGCTCTTCCGAGGGAAATATGGTGACTGTCACAACGAAGATTTTGGAAACTGACCAGTGGGAAAGTTAACTAGCCAAATTAATGTTAGGGAAATTTTAATTTAAAGTAATAAATCTAGTACAATAAAAATATTTTTACTATCAAACAGAACTACGTGTTATGAAAATTAGCGTCAGGAGTCTGCAGGTTATGTCGGAAAGATTAAACTTCATTAAGGTTCCACCGAAAATTCAGTCAGCATGGCTGGAAGGGCTTTTGATCCACACACCTTGGAACGCGTCATCAATTTCTTAAACACTGTGCAAGTTAGCTTGGTGTGTTGTGGAATGGGTTTCCAGTCGTCGTCCTGCCCTAGAGAGGTTTTCAATAATTATTCTGGAAATAACTTCCGCATAATAACGAGAGGACTTCTGGAAAAAGCGACGCCGTTCCAGCTGAGCCGATGCTTTGTAACGATCTCTAAATCAACGAGATGTTAAACTGTTTACTTCTTTCGTATCTTTGTGCCACAGAAGAGCTATTGAGGCGCAAACTACGTTACGTACTGAAGCTGAAATTTGCGGCTGCCGCGGTGGCAGTACGTGATTAGATTCGCGCACGGCTTGATTTCTGTGCTTCGGCATCTAGGGCACTTGTTTTTATGTCCGCATGCGAAAGCTGACACGCGCGAAAATCCTCGACGCCAGTGGCAACTCTGAGATGTCTCGCCAGCGCTGCTTGCGCCTTCCAGAGATAAAGTTCCGGAAAGACTTTCCTCAGTTCCTCGTGAAACGCAGTGCTTTCTTCGTCTAGTCAGTCCGCTGCTGATCTCTCCCCTAATGTTTGTTGTGATGGGACACCCTAACTCCGATGGAACGAATGCTCTGTAGCTGGTGCCAAAGTTTTTCGTTGCCTCATCTTTGTGCCTGTCGGTCAGGGCAATATCAAAAGCTTTCTGCATCGACGTAGGTCAGGGTCGCGTGGACAAGTAGTCTTGCGTTATCTTGTTGAAAGATACCATCACAGAAACCTCGAAGAGAGGGGACAGCCATCGACCTTGATGCATCAGTAATGTAGCGTGTACTGTCCAAACTAACGGCTATGCGAACAGGTGGTGATCGTGTTGTGCACCCAGTGGCACGATCCAGTCACATTAATGTGACTACCGTCTATGTTCGACGTCGACGTGCAATAATCACTCACAGATGGCAGATGGCAGCACTGGCAATGGAGGGTACATAAGAGTGTGGATCGGACAGGGAGATCAGTGCAGTCCTTGTCGTAATGTAGAAACGGAGCGATTTGTCTGAGGTCAAAAAGGACATCATCATTGGCATTCAGGCCAAGGGTGGAAGCGTTTCCGGAACTGCTAACTGTAGACTGTTCACGTTGTAAAGACATTGCTTTTCCCGAAAGTCGATGATTTTTGTTTTCCCTTTGTGCATTACCTTGTCATAGCACGTATGTATCATTTATTTCAACTATTCTTTATTTGTTAATACGTCACATTGTTTCTTCATTCATTTTGCTACTGTTTTTTGTTTTATATTGTACGAATATGAATGTTCTGGTTTTATATGCTTTGCAAATCTTTGGTCACGCTAGGTTAAGTACTGTGTCAGAGAGAGAGCGAACGACCATCGATAGAGAGCGTGCGCGTTGTGTGGTATCGTGGGCGGTTAGCGGGTGGAGAAACGTTGAAAATTTCGTCGTGAAAGACGGTGATACGCGGAGGAACAATGAATTACAGTGCGTCCTCTGTGTTAATAGGAGATCGTGCATTATTAAGTGAACAGTAAAACCTGAAAAGTATATCGAGTGTTTGCGGTGACGATTTTAAATACTGTGTGAACTTGTGAGAATTAGCCGTGAACCAGACACCATTGTCGTGCGGAGACACTAACTGTTAGAATTGCGTGAAAGTGGAACAAACTAAAATGTTAAATAAAAGAACGGTGCTGTGATTTGATCAAGAAACATTTATTATATCATCCAAACTGTCTTAAAGACGACGACGTAAATTGAACTGATGTTTAACGGACTGTTATAGTGATAAACACATGTGAGTGTTTTCCTGTGGCAACACGGTGAAAGAACTGTGCGAAGTATTGGCATTAACCGGATATATATCTTAAATGCTAAAGACATTGCGTAATTCCGACCTACCCGCACCGCGCGATTAATAAACTTTTAATAATAAAACGTAGCGCGCGTAACGACATCGCACACACGGGAACTATTATTATCCCGCCAGTACTGCCAGCTGATTCGACTACAACGGAGACGTGGACCACCGCTGTAATTGGAACATTAATGAAAAAGGTGGATCCGTCGTTATCTTCACGCCACGAACCAGGATTAATTTCACACATCGTCCGCGCGGACCACCGCTGACGTCATCGCACTGCCTGCAGCAACAGTTAAGACATTAAAAGAAAATTATTACGCTCTCTCTCATTTCAAAATTAAAGACAATTGCAGTTAAATTATCTATTTTAAAAATACTGTCACAATAGCAAGGTTCAATTTTGTTTAGTTCCAATAAATATTCTTTCCATTATTTCGTCTTGTTAAGTGTTGAAAACCCGACAAATTAAAGTTCAATTAATAATTTTCTTTCAAAATTCTTCTCAGACATTTTGCTGCTCATCATAATTTTATTTTAATGTTTGTGTGTAACTTCTTTTGGAGGCAGTACATATTTTATTTTTTGTGCAGTAAAATTAGCTACCATAAAATTACGTATATTACCAACTGATGATGTCCGCCATTACCGCTTGAAAACTGACAAATAGTATTTTTGCACCTATTTTCTCATTGGCTGTCAGCTTTAAAACAAAATTACGTATTTCGTGGGCATCTAGCAGATGCACGATGTCTATGTAGGCCCCTACAATAAATTTTTTATTTTTGCAGATTTACTGGAATTATATTGACTTTAACTGTTCATTTGGCCCCGTTAAAGTGATTTATCGTATCTATATAATAATTGTAATGAATTATCTAATTTATTTTTTTATTACGTTAACATTGGTACAGCATATTTAGATTAAAATTGACGTCTTATTGGCCGCACATAAGATTCTACACGTTCTGACAAAGACTGTGCTACTTTTTTTTCCATGACTAACAGGGGTAGTCAGATTCCTTGTATAGGTCATGTTTTATTATTTAAAATGGTTTTTTTTCGGAAGTAGAGAACCAGTTTCTTTACAACGTGTCACTGTGATTGAAGTACACCATTCATGGCAAAATGGCAAGTAAAATACCGGTGCAGAGGCAACCTTGGTGCGCATCGTAGATGACAGCGGTAAACGACAGCTGTGCAGATGCATACGGGCACATGGACGTTAAAGTGTTGTGCAACTGGTCGCCATCATGAACCAAAGGGCTACCAACTGTCTCCCTAACGAGCGCTCAGCGGTCACTGCTGCGCATGGGCCTGCCTCTGCAGCAGGCGCTTGGTTCGTGCACCCATGCTGGCTGTTATCCATCGGCCATGAGGACTGGAATTTTCACGCCACCATCGCAACTGGACTTCCACGTAGAGCAGACAGATGGCCTTTTCAGTTAAATCTTGTTTTATAGTCCATCAGACAAATTACCATTGTTGCGTACGTCATGAAACATCTGGAAGCAAACGTCCTTCAACAACTGTCAGAAGCGTACAGACCAGAGGGAATTTCCTGGGTGATATTCTGATTCTGCAGGACACAATGGAACAAAACAAGTATGCATATATCCTTGGGGAATATGTTCACATCTGTATACAGTTCCTTTTCCTCAGCTTGGTGGATTCTATCAGCAGGACAGTGCAACATATCACGCAGCTCTCAGAGTACGTGCGTGGTTCGAAGAGCACCAGGATTGTGTTTACCATACTCCCCAGACCATCAAAGTCCTCGGATTTAAACTCGATCGAGAATCCATGGTATCGGTCTCTTCGCTTCACAATACTCAGTCGCGAAATTTAATGCAGCTGGACATGGAACTGTAGTCGGCGTGGCTCCACATCCCTGTTGGCACGTACCAGAAGTTCATTGACTCTCTTCCTGCATGTCGCGCAATGGAAGGTTGTTACTCAGGCTTTTGACAGGTGTTAACACGAATGTGATTTGACGGTAATAGGTCCATGTGTTGCACCCTATGGAGATGATCTTGTAGGGGTCGGGACTGACCCCTACGGTGACGGGTGAAATAGCTAATGGTAGCCGACGATGGAGCACCGTGGGGTGCAGGTGTAAGTGCGGACTGTACAAGTACCCTCAGTAAAACATCCCTGATTACCAATATGCTTTGTTCGTGTCAATTACAAGGATGGAGTCGCGGCCGGAGGGTAGGTTATTGTCGTGGCGAGCGTGCAGAGTGCCGACGTCAGCATTTGGCCTGCCTGCCAGGCAGCATGTGCGAAAGTCGTCGCTGGTGACGTCAGCGCTGCCATGGATACCTGATGCGTTCGCCAACCCAGTGAGGAAAGATCTTGGCCACTCGGCTATGGCCGCAGAACCAATACCAAAAATGGTGTTAAACCGTAATACTCAGCATGTTCAAAGTCGAGTACATACGCTCGCAGTGGATGGTCACCAGCAACAATGAGGCCCCACAAGGAGTAGTCACTAGCAATAGCAACAGAGTAATCGGGCAGCTGATAGCTCAGGCTCGAAGAAGCGACCCACCAAGGAACTGGTCGCCAGCAGAGGGAAGTCAGTATGCACGTGGCGTAGCAGCATGGAGACGCCAAGTTGTCTGCATACAAAGCACAACACAGGCGGTCACGTGCAGCTACTGGAGTCGAAGTCCATGGAATGTGGCTGACTGCTTGATCTGGTACTGCAGTTGACTTTATCTCGAACGACTCTCATAGACTGCGGCGTTTGCCATCATACTTCCTGATAATATTGAGAGCATTCGAGTGTGATGGTGCGCTTTCGGGGATTAGGGGGGGGGGGGGGGCAGCTGGTTGAGTATTTCTCCAATACTTGCACTTCCGCCTCACAACTCACAGTGGGCTGGAGCGGCAGGGCGTCCCCAATAGGCACGAGAGACTTCATTTGCTCTGGTTTTCTTGCTTGATCAACTCCTCCAGAGTCCTGCAGGGTTTCCCAGCTTCGCCTTTCAGAGGGGCTGGTCGGTGACTTCCGCTTTGGCAGCGTCCCGGGTAGTGCTGTTGCACTCGGAATATACCATCTTATGAAACGGTGTCGGACTGTTTCCTCCTTTATGACGTCGTTCTGCCGAGCATTGCAGGAACAGTACCTTGGCCCTGGTAAAGCCATGATGCAACAGACACAGGTACGTTCATCGTGAAGCAGTCTGCAAGGCTCGTCTCAGAAGACGGTAAGCCTGTGTCTGAGCTCACAATGTCTATCGACCTGGGCAGTAGTCATGTGGAGCCGTAGTCATCCTGCAGCCATCAATATCGTGTTCAAGTAACATTCGTGGAATATAAGGTTTCAGTATTACGAGAGGCGGCAGTTTTGCTTGTTAAAAACCAATCAAAAGCCAACATCGCGCAAGATACTTTATTATTCAGGGCAATAGGTTTTAACAGTCTTTGTTGCTATAATCTTCAGACCAGAAACATCGTTTTATAGTAAAACATGTTCATTTTACGCTGAACCCCATGCACAACATGGCAAGTGGATGAAACTCAGCACACTGTAAGCGTTTGCCGTCGCTAAAATAATTAAAAACACAAAGCACCCTACCCAGAAGGCCACGTCCATGTACATGTTGCTCACAGATGCTTGTTACATGGTACAAATCGGAACATAATAGCACATCTGTTCACATGTGGTGGACACGTACTAAAGAATGGGAATACAATTTAAATGGATTATAAAATACAACTCTCTGTACGACAAACGTTTATAAAGTGCTGAGTTTTATCCACTTGACATCTTATGCTTGAGGTTCAGTGTAAAATGAACATGTTTTACTACAAAAAGATGTTTAAGGCCTGAAGATGACAGCAAAGACTGTTGAAACCGGTTGTCTTGAATAAAAAAAAAAAAATTCGTGCGATCGTGGCTTTCGAGTGGGTTTTAACGATTAAAACAGATCGCCCGTCAATACGTTCAGAAAATTCAATCAAGTTTTATTTGTAATATTTGCTACAGAGCTTAATTCCTGAATACATGTATAGACGCGACTCTGTGGACACCAGGGAAGCTTATATTGTCGTCACGTAGTCACTCAGTGCTGGTTAGCACTTAGTGGTAGTTAAACATGGCCTGTTTAACTAATAGTATCTATAGTAAATCTTATTACTATCAATATATGGATAAGCTATGGGATGTTTTGGGAAAGAACTTCAAATTAAAAACAACTTAACAACTCTCTATTGTTTAGTAAGTTCCATTACAAGATGTGCCAATTTTGCTTTATAAAACGGAAGATATTTAAATTCTTGTCTTCTAGACTGTTTCGTTTTTCATTAATTATTTCTCCTGCCTTGGAGAAAACCTTCTTTGCAGAAACTGAAGTCATTGGACAGGACAAATATTTATTGGTCATTACACGCAACATACTATTAGATTTTTGTCGATATTGTAATATACATACACGATTGTCTGTTACAGGCTTCTTACAATGTTAACTTGGGTCAGTTATAGAATCACTGCTGCTGATTGGGAAGAAAAACAGATTTTGAACAGGTAGCCCATCAGTAGACTGTTAGCGCTGCTCGTGGATGTTTCTACAAAAGCAGAAATGGCATAGTGGCGATATGAACGCGACAAAGTTTTGTGTTTTCGAATCACATTATACAATAACATGTAGAATGAAAACACTTGTAAGTGCAAGGAGGGCTCAGAAACAGACCACAATAGTGGTGTGCTTAACTGATAACGATGATAATCGTATTTATTTTAAAATGCATTACGCGCCACAATCTCAGACGCTTAACAAATCTTTAAATGTTATTTTGTCCTTTACTAACTACATTGGTTTACAACAGCCTTATCTACATTTGTATTCTTTACTACAAATAAGTAGGCTTACACATGATCATCTGCATAATGCGCTTTCACGAATGCATATAATTTGCTAGCTGATCAGTACGAGACGCGCACGCCGGTGAGTTGACAG
Organism: Schistocerca nitens; assembly: GCF_023898315.1. NCBI lineage: Eukaryota > Metazoa > Arthropoda > Insecta > Orthoptera > Acrididae > Schistocerca > Schistocerca nitens. The sequence continues at coordinate 12,000,903 of NC_064620.1, forward strand.
CAATGGAATACAAACACGAAAATTCCGTCTCTCGTGTCCGCTCACCCGCAGCGCCAATCTAATAACAACATATGTAACCAACATACACTGGCTAAGGCACGACTATATTTCATGTTGCTTAAACATCTCCTTGCTATCTGCTCGTACTTCGCCTCCTCACCATGCACTCTAAGGAGGTAATCGGATCGGAAAACTTCTCGCACCCTAATTAATGAGGCGTTATTTTTTGAAAGATATGACTATCGACAGTTAAGCAGACTGTCGATAGTGTCGATAGTGCTGACATTGTCGTTAATCTGTAATTTGTCGATGTGTAAGTAACACTACTAGCACTTCTTTGTCGTGCTTTGGTAGAATCAGACGTGTTGTCTAGACCGTGCTGATGTGGATGCCTGATTTTGGAATGCAGCTGCTGCAGCTTGGGACACATGAGGGAGTGCTGGTAAGCAATACCTCCGAATTTTTTATTCTGTTCTCAGTTACATGTCTTGCTTGTCACTCGGTCGACTTTCTCGGTACGCTGACGCAAGATGCAACTCTCTACCACTGGGGGGCCCCGATTTATATCGTGTAACTATACCTTTGTGTGACAGACGACGTGCAGGTATTGAGTTTATAGCCGCAGAAAACGTCCACACATGGGGCATCCCTTCCCTCAGAATGACAATGCCGGAAAATACACCGTCGCCACGACGTCTACAACAATCCGATGACTTGGGTTCATCACCATCGATCGTCTTCCATTCAGTCCCGACCTGGCCCCATCCGATTTTCGTCAGTTTCCAAAACCTAAAGAACACCTTAGAGTACTTCCAGTTGATAGTGATCTACATCTATATCCAAATGTACATGATTACTCTGCAATGCACATTTAAGTGCTTGGCAGAGGGTTCATCGAACCACAATCATACTATCTCTCTACCATTCCACTCCCGAACAGCGCGCGGGAAAAACGAACACCTAAACCTTTCTGTTCGAGCTCTGATTTCTCTTATTTTATTTTGATGATCATTCCTACCTATGTAGGTTGGGCTCAACAAAATATTTTCGCATTCGGAAGAGAAAGTTGGTGACTGAAATTTCGTGAATAGATCTCGCCGCGACGAAAAACGTCTTTGCTTTAATGACTTCCATCCCAACTCGCGTATTATATCTGCCACACTCTCTCCCCTACTACGTGATAATACAAAACGAGCTGCCATTTTTTGCACCCTTTCGATGTCCTCCGTCAATCCCACCTGGTAAGGATCCCACACCGCGCAGCAATATCCTAACAAAGGACGAACGAGTGTAGTGTAAGCTGTCTCTTTAGTGGACTTGTTGCATCTTCTAAGTGTCCTGCCAATGAAACGCAACCTTTGGCTCGCCTTCCCCACAATATTATCTATGTGGTCTTTCCAACTGAAGTTGTTCGTAATTTTAACACCCAGGTACTTAGTTGAAATGACAGCCTTGAGAATTGTACTATTTATCGAGTAATCGAAATCCAACGGATTTCTTTTGGAATTCATGTGGATCACCTCACACTTTTCGTTATTTAGCGTCAACTGCCACCTGCCACACCATACAGCATTCTTTTCTAAATCGCTTTGCAACTGATACTGGTCTTCGGATGACCTTACTAGACGGTAAATTACAGCATCATCTGCGAACAACTTAAGAGAACTGCTCAGATTGTCACCCAGGTGATTTATATAGATCAGGAACAGCAGAGGTCCCAGGACGCTTCCCTGGGGAACACCTGATATTACTTCAGTTTTACTCGATGATTTGCCGTCTATTACTACGAACTGCGACCTTCCTGACAGGAAATCACGAATCCAGTCGCACAACTGAGACGATACCCCAAAGGCCCGGAGCTTGATTAGAAGTCGCTTGTGAGGAACGGTGTCAAAAGCTTTCCGGAAATCTAGAAATACGGAATCAAATTGAGATCCCCTGTCGATGGCGGTCATTACTTCGTGCGAATAAAGAGCTAGCTGCGTTGCACAAGAACGATGTTTTGTGAAACCATGCTGATTACGTATCAATAGATCGTTCCATTCGAGGTGATTCATAATGTTTGAATACAGTATATGCTCCAAAACCCTACTGCAAACCGACGTCATTGATATAGGTCTGTAGTTCGATGGATTACTCCTACTACCCTTCTTAAACACTGGTGCGACCTGCGCAATTTTCCAATCTGTAGGTACGGATCTATCTGTGAGCGAGCATATGTATATGATTGCTAGGTAGGGAGATATTGTATCAGCGTAATCTGAAAGGAACCTAATCGGTATACAATCTGGACCTGAAGACTTGCCCGTATCAAGCGATTTGAGTTGCTTCGCAACCCCTAAGGTATCTACTTCTAAGAAACTCAGGCTAGCAGCTGTTCGTGTTTCAAATTCTGGAATATTTCATTCGTCTTCCCTGGTGAAGGAATTTCGGAAAACTCCGTTCAATAGCTCCGCTTTAGCGGCACAGTGGTCGGTAACAGTACCATCGGCACTGCGCAGCGAAGGTATTGACTGCGTCTTGCCGCTTGTGTACTTTACATACGACCAGAATTTCTTCGGATTTTCTACCAAATTTCGAGACAATGTTTCATTGTGGAACCTATTAAAAACATCTCGCATTGAAGTCCGTGTCAAATTTCGCGCGTCTGTAAATTTTAGCCAGTCTTCGGGATTTCGCGTTCTTCCGAACTTCGCATGCTTTTTCCGTTGCCTCTGATGAAGCGGTGTAAGCAGAGGTGAGGTTGTCGCTCCGTGAACAGAGTCAATCATTCTGCAGAGACGGTATCAAGAAACTGGTCTCTCGTTGGGAGAAATGTGTTCGTCACCAGGGTGACTATGTTGAGGAATGGATAGGTAGACAAGAAGAATAGAGATATAGAATGTTAATAACTTTCATTTTACTTAAAAAGCTTTAGAAGTTTTCACATAAAAAATTCGGAGGCTTTACCATTCAGAACTTCCTAGTGTCGACTAAAGTACTATCTCCCTATCATTGGCGTGGACCAATATTGCAGGAAAGGAATACAACCTACCACGAACGGGCTATCTGCAGAGGTTTTCCAGACACATGATCTGCAAGATCAACTGAATTGAATCCATGTGACGGATGGCTATCGGGGTATTCAAAAGAAAGGGTGCACCAGGGACGCGTTCGGTTTCTACCTTATATGAAAGCCAGTGTACAGCAACATGTTACTCAGATTCCACCGGAACTGCAGTGAGCAATTTTTGATCACGACGTTTTACGGATGCAACATCTTGTGGACGTCTCCTGTACTCGTACTGAACAGATTGTGTAAGCGGCCGTTAATAATAAAATAAACATTATCCCTTCTCATTTCTTTGACCTTTTCAGCCCACATTCCGTTCCTAATTCATTAAATATACAAACATTTCCACACGTCTTCCTCGCATTCACAGCGCCAGACATGCACCCGGTGACCAAAATTGGAATTAATTTTTTGTCCATCGTAAATCGCTTTCGCATTAACGCATTAGAATATCTACCAGGTTTCGCTGACATACGATAATTGCAGTCCGTAGTGGACTTCTGTGAGTAGCTAGACTGTAATAATAATAACAACAACAACTCAGTACTATCATACTCATAGTGATGCATGAAAAAAAATTGTTGTTTTATGTTCTCTGCAGTGGATAGATATACTTGACATTCCATGATCAGTCATGCTGCACAGCTACGTATGCAATTGTTGGTTTATTAAGGAGATATACACTCCTGGAAATGGAAAAAAGAACACATTGACACCGGTGTGTCAGACCCACCATACTTGCTCCGGACACTGCGAGAGGGTTGTACAAGCAATGATCACACGCACGGCACAGCGGACACACCAGGAACCGCGGTGTTGGCCGTCGAATGGCGCTAGCTGCGCAGCATTTGTGCACCGCCGCCGTCAGTGTCAGCCAGTTTGCCGTGGCATACGGAGCTCCATCGCAGTCTTTTAACACTGGTAGCATGCCGCGACAGCGTGGACGTGAACCGTATGTGCAGTTGACGGACTTTGAGCGAGGGCGTATAGTGGGCATGCGGGAGGCCGGGTGGACGTACCGCCGAATTGCTCAACACGTGGGGCGTGAGGTCTCCACAGTACATCGATGTTGTCGCCAGTGGTCGGCGGAAGGTGCACGTGCCCGTCGACCTGGGACCGGACCGCAGCGACGCACGGATGCACGCCAAGACCGTAGGATCCTACGCAGTGCCGTAGGGGACCGCACCGCCACTTCCCAGCAAATTAGGGACACTGTTGCTCCTGGGGTATCGGCGAGGACCATTCGCAACCGTCTCCATGAAGCTGGGCTACGGTCCCGCACACCGTTAGGCCGTCTTCCGCTCACGCCCCAACATCGTGCAGCCCGCCTCCAGTGGTGTCGCGACAGGCGTGAATGGAGGGACGAATGGAGACGTGTCGTCTTCAGCGATGAGAGTCGCTTCTGCCTTGGTGCCAATGATGGTCGTATGCGTGTTTGGCGCCGTACAGGTGAGCGCCACAATCAGGACTGCATACGACCGAGGCACACAGGGCCAACACCCGGCATCATGGTGTGGGGAGCGATCTCCTACACTGGCCGTACACCACTGGTGATCGTCGAGGGGACACTGAATAGTGCACGGTACATCCAAACCGTCATCGAACCCATCGTTCTACCATTCCTAGACCGGCAAGGGAACTTGCTGTTCCAACAGGACAATGCACGTCCGCATGTATCCCGTGCCACCCAACGTGCTCTAGAAGGTGTAAGTCAACTACCCTGGCCAGCAAGATCTCCGGATCTGTCCCCCATTGAGCATGTTTGGGACTGGATGAAGCGTCGTCTCACGCGGTCTGCACGTCCAGCACGAACGCTGGTCCAACTGAGGTGCCAGGTGGAAATGGCATGGCAAGCCGTTCCACAGGACTACATCCAGCATCTCTACGATCGTCTCCATGGGAGAATAGCAGCCTGCATTGCTGCGAAAGGTGGATATACACTGTACTAGTGCCGACATTGTGCATGCTCTGTTGCCTGTGTCTATGAGCCTGTGGTTCTGTCAGTGTGATCATGTGATGTATCTGACCCCAGGAGTGTGTCAATAAAGTTTCCCCTTCCTGGGACAATGAATTCACGGTGTTCTTATTTCAATTTCCAGGAGTGTAGATACTAATTTTGTTCATTTAAAAGATTGTATGTATGTTCTGTATTAGAAGTTCAAGTATAAAGATAGGGTATATAGTCAACACAGCTACACAAGTCACATATAGAAGGTCAGATCTGAAGGCTTCACAGAGACTGAATAAAGCGTACACAGCTACACACATTGGAATTCCAAATACGGAAGTTTCGCACAGTCTTACATAGCGATTTCATACTGGCAGGTAGAAGTATGAAGATCACATGCGTATGTGGGTGCCTCCACAGGACCCAGAGTTGTCTTCATGATATTTCCGCTTTTATGCGTTACTATCAGACGGCCAACTACTGTGTCGGACCCACAGCAAAGTTTGTCTACTCCTTTACTTCCCCCTGGCGAGCTTTGAGCGCGAGACCCACCTTGACCTATCAAACTGAGTAGACAGGATTTCAAACGTGCTGCTTACTAGCGACAGACTTTCCACATCGGTATCAGCTTTGTCACTGATTTCATCATCAGGCAACGACGATTCAGGGATTTGGGTCATCAATCCAGTTCACAGTTGAGGCCACCTTTAAGCGGATTGGTATCTCCAACTTCCGTAACAGTCGTCCGTGGGGCAGTGGGCACAACCCCCTCTGGTATGGTGACAGTGAATCATCAGCATCGGTGCAGCCAGAATGTGTGGGCCAGGACAACTGGCACCAGTTTTCCTTCCACGTTGCATAACCGACCGGAACTATGGTGGCGTTCTTGTGGGTGACTTTACTTACCCGGCTGGAAGGAGTGCCATTTATGATTCTAAGGGTTATGTGGCTGCTACATGACGGAGCTCCAGCACACTTCGCCGTTAACGTCCGGACGCATCTCAGTCGTGTCTTCCCTGGTCTGTGGATCTGACGACGGGGTCAAGTTGCACGGCCTGCTCGTGTGATTTCTGGTTATGGGACCGTCACGAAAGCACGAAAGCATCTCGTATGCAGAGCCCATTCCAGATGGACGGCCGCTGCGGCCGTGCGGTTCTAGGCACTTCAGTCTGGAACCGCGCGACCGCTACGATCGCAGGTTCGAATCCTGCCTCGGGCGTGGCTGTGTGTGATGTCATTAGGTTAGTTACGTTTAAGTACACTATAGGCCATTAAAATTGCTACACCACGAAGATGTGCTACAGACGCGAAATTTAACCGACAGGAAGAAGATGCTGTGATATGCAAATGATTAGTTTTTCAGAGCACTCACACAAGGTTGGCGCCGTTGGCGACACCTACAACGTGATGACATGAAGAAAGTTTCCAACCGATTTCTCATAAACAAACAACAGTTGAGCAGCGTTGCCTGGTGAAACCTTGTTGTGATGCCTCGTGTAAGGAGGAGAAACGCGTACCACCACGTTTCCGACTATGATAAAGGTCGGATTGTAGCCTATCGCGATTGCGGTTTATCGTATCGCGACATTGCTGCTCGCGTTTATCGAGATCCAATGACTGTTAGCAGAATATGGAATCGGTGGGTTCAGGAGGGTAACACGGAACGCCGTGCTGGATCCCAATGGCCTCGTATCACTAGCAGTCTAGATGACGGGCATCTTATCCGCATGGCTGTAACGGATCGTGCAGCCACGTCTCAATCCCAGAGTCAACAGATGGAGACGGTTGCAAGACAACACCATCTGCACGAACAGTTCGACGACGTTTGCAGCAGCACGCACTATCAGCTCGGAGACCGTGGCTTCGGTTACCCTTGACGCTGCATCAGAGACAGGAGCGCCTACGATGGTGTACTCAACGACGAACCTGGGTGCACGAATGGCAAAACGTCAGTTTTTCGGATGAATCCAGGTTCTGTTTACAGCATCATGATGGTCACATCCGTGTTTGGCGACATCGCGGTGAACGCACATTGGAAGCGTGTATTCGTTATCCGCATACTGGCGTATCACCCGGCGTGATGGTATGGGGTATGGTATGGTGACACGTCTCGGTCACCTCTTGTTCGCATTGACGGAACTTTGAACACTGGACTTTACATTTCAGATGTGTTACGACCCGTGGCTCTACCCTTCATTCGATCCCTGCTAAACCCAACATTTCAGCAGGATAATGTACGACTGCATGTTGCAGGTCCCGTACGGGCCTTTCTGGATACGGAAAATGTTTGACTGCTGCCCTGACGAGCACATTCTCCTGATCTCTCACCAATTGAAAACATCTGGTGAGTGGTGGCCGAGCAACTGGCTCGTCACAATACGCCAGTCTCTACTCTTGATGAACTGTGGTATCGTGCTGAAGCTGCATGGGCAGCTGTACCTGTACACGCCATCCTAGCTCTGTTTGACTCAAGGCCCAGGCGTATCAAGGCCGTTGTTACGGCCAGAGGTGATTGTTCTGGGTGCTGATTTCTCAGGATCTATGCAGCCAAATTGCGTGAAAATGTAATGACATGTCAGTTGTAGTATAATATATTTGTCCAATGAATACCCGTTTATCATCTTCGGTTCTTCTTCGTGTAGCAATTTTTAATGGCTAGTAGTGCAGTTCTAAGTTCTAGGGGTCTGATGACTCCAGATGTTAAGCCCCATAGTACTCAGAGCCATTTGAACCATTTCAGACGTGTAGACTCTGGAGCACCGTATTCATGCTGCCTTTGACAGTGTTCGGATGCAGCCTGTCCGATTTAAACGTGTGAGACAGAACATGCAACGACAATGACGCGTACACGCATGCGTCGAGACGCATGGGTACCTTTTTCAACGCGTACCGTAACTGTGGCTGCCTGGTGCTGAGTGTATTAGAACGCAGTCCCTGTAAGAAAGTAGGACTGAATGAATGGTCTCTAGTATAGAAACAATGCGTTTCCGGGCGTAAGTTCATGTACCTTTCCTTTGTTCCGTATCCTCTCGTCGATCAATCCCTAGAGTTTTTAGAGGGTGGAAAAAAATCACCCTGTATTCGTTTTTTTTGGTCATCAGTCTACTGACTGGTTTGATGCGGCCCGCCACGAATTCCTTTCCTGTGATAACCTCTTCATCTCAGAGTAGCACTTGCAACCTACGTCCCCAATTATTTGCTTGACGTATTCAAATCTCTGTCTTCCTCTACAGTTTTTGCCCTCTACAGCTCCCTCTATTACCATGGAAGTCATTCCCTCATGTCTTAGCAGATGTCCTATCATCCTGTCCCTTCTCCTTATCAGTGTTTTCCACATATTCCTTTCCTCTCCGATTCTGCGCAGAATCTCCTCATTCCTTACCCTAACAGTCCACCTAATTTTCAACATTCGTCTATAGCACCACATCTCAAATGCTTCGATTCTCTTCTGTTCCGGTTTTCCCACAGTCCATGTTTCACTACCATACAATGCTGTACTCCAGACGTACATCCTCAGAAATTTCTTCCTCAAATTAAGGCCGGTATTTGATATTAGTGACTTCTCTTGGCCAGAAATGCCTTTTTTGCCATAGCGAGTCGGCTTTTGATGTCCTCCTTGCTCCGTCCGTCATTGGTTATTTTACTGCCTAGGTAGCAGAATTCCTTAACTTCATTGACTTCGTGACCATCAATCCTGATGTTAAGTTTCTCACTGTTCTCATTTCTACTACTTCTCATTACCTTCGTCTTTCTCCGATTTACTCTCAAACCATAATGTGTACTCATTAGACTGTTCATTCCGTTCAGCAGATCATTTAATTCTTCTTCACTTTCACTCAGGATAGCAATGTCATCAGCGAATTGTATCATTGATATCCTTTCACCTTGTATTTTAATTCCACTCCTGAAGCTTTCTTTTATTTCCATCATTGCTTCCTCGATGTACAGATTGAAGAGTAGGGGCGAAAGGCTACAGCCTTGTCTTACACCCTTCTTAATACGAGCACTTCGTTCTTGATCGTCCACTCTTATTATTCCCTCTTGGTTGTTGTACATATTGAATATGACCCGTCTCTCCCTATAGCTTACCCCTACTTTTTTCAGAATCTCGAACAGCTTGCACCATTTTATATTGTCGAACGCTTTTTCCAGGTCGACAAATCCTATGAACGTGTCTTGATTTTTCTTTAGCCTTGCTTCCATTATTAGCCGTAACGTCAGAATTGCCTCTCTCGTCCCTTTACTTTTCCTAAAGCCAAACTGATCGTCACCTAGCGCATTCTCAATTTTCTTTTCCATTCTTCTGTATATTATTCTTGTAAGCAGCTTCGATGCATGAGCTGTTAAGCTGATTGTGCGATAATTCTCGCACTTGTCAGCTCTTGCCGTCTTCGGAATTGTGTGGATGATGCTTTTCCGAAAGTCAGATGGTATGTCGCCAGACTCATATATTCTACACACCAACGTGAATAGTCGTTTTGTTGCCACTTCCCCCAATGATTTTAGAAATTCTGATGGAATGTTATCTATCCCTTCTGCCTTATTTGACCGTAAGTCGTCCAAAGCTCTTTTAAATTCCGATTCTAATACTGGATCCCCTATCACTTCTAAATCGACTCCTGTTTCTTCTTCTATCACATCAGACAAATCTTCACCCGCATAGAGGCTTTCAATGTATTCTTTCCACCTATCTGCTCTCTCCTCTGCATTTAACAGTGGAATTCCCGTTGCACTCTTAATGTTACCACCGTTGCTTTTAATGTCACCAAAGGTTGTTTTGACTGTCCTGTATGCTGAGTCTGTCCTTCCGACAATCATATCTTTTTCGATGTCTTCACATTTTTCCTGCAGCCATTTCGTCTTAGCTTCCCTGCACTTCCTATTTATTTCATTCCTCAGCGACTAGTATTTCTGTATTCCTGATTTTCCCGGAACATGTTTGTACTTCCTCCTTTCATCAATCAACTGAAGTATATCTTCTGTTACCCATGGTTTCTTCGCAGCTGCCTTCTTTGTACCTATGTTTTCCTTCCCAACTTCTGTGATGGCCCTTTTTAGAGATGTCCATTCCTCTTCAACTGTACTGCCTACTGCACTATTCCTTATTGCTGTATCTATAGCGTTAGAGAACTTCAAACGTATCTCGTCATTCCTTAGTACTTCCGTATCCCACTTCTTTGCGTATTGATTCTTCCTGACTAATGTCTTGAACTTCAGCCTACTCTTCATCACTACTATATTGTGATCTGAGTCTATATCTGCTCCTGGGTACGCCTTACAATCCAGTATGTGATTTCGGAATCTCTGTCTGACCACGATGTAATCTAATTGAAATCTTCCCGTATCTCCCGGCCTTTTCCAAGTATACCTCCTCCTCTTGTGATTCTTGAACAGGGTATTCGCTATTACTAGCTGAAACTTGTTACAGAACTCAATTAGTCTCTCTCCTCTTTCATTCCTTGTCCCAAGCCCATATTCTCCTGTAACCTTTTCTTCTACTCCTTCCCCTACAACTGCATTCCAGTCGGCCATGACTATTAGATTTTCGTCCCCCTTTCAATATCCTCATACACTTTCTCTATCTGTTCATCTTCAGCTTGCGACGTCGGCATGTATACCTGATCTATCGTTGTCGGTGTTGGTCTGCTGTCGATTCTGATTAGAAAAACCCGGTCACTGAACTGTTCGCAGTTACACACCCTCTGTCCTACCTTCCTATTCATAACGAATCCTACACCTGTTACACCATTTTCTGCTGCTGTTGATATTACCCGATACTCATCTGACCAGAAATCCTTGTCTTCCTTCCACTTCACTTCACTGACCCCTACTATATCTAGATTGAGCCTTTGCATTTCCCTTTTCAGATTTTCTAGTTTCACTACCACGTTCATGCTTCTGACATTCCACGCCCCGACTCGTAGAACGTTATCCTTTCGTTGATTATTCAATCTTTTTCTCAGGGTAACCTCCCCCTTGGCAGTCCCCTCCCGGAGATCCGAATGGGGGACTATTCCGGAATGTTCTGCCAATGGAGAGATCATCATGATACTTCTTCAATTACAGGCCACATGTCCTGTGGATACACGTTACGTGTATTTAATGCAGTGGTTTCCATTGCCTTCTGCATCCTCACGTCGTTGATCATTGCTGATTCTTCCGCCTTTAGGGGCAATTTCCCACTCCTAGGACAAGAGTGTGCCCTGAACCTCTATCCGCTCCTCCGCCCTCTTTGACAAGGCCGTTGGCAGAATGAGGCTGACTTGTTATGCCGGAAGTCTTCGGCCGCCAATGCTGATTATTTACCAAAATTTAGGCAGTGGCGGGGATCGAACCCGGGACCGAAGACGATTTTGATTTTGAATCAAAGACGCTACCCCTATACCACGGGTACACCCTGTATATTAGCATCTATTTTGATAAGATGTAGAAATTTAATATGAGGAAGTATTTTCTGAAAGTACTTGTACTGTGTGCCACCTTGTATGGGCGTAGATCAGGGAGGGTAAAAGTTTCAAACAAGAAGAGAATAGAAACTTTTGAAATATGAAACTGCAGAAGAATTCTGAAAATTATTGACGGCTACTGAATCAAATTAGGGAGAAAATAATTTATAGGAAATTTAAGACAAACCCGTATTCTAAGGAGCGATTGAAAAGCTTTCGTTCAAAGGCCGTGCAGTCCAGAGTCGGAACGCCAATCAGGCAAATTCGCCGTGAGCATTTAGGTAGTCATTCCCCCGATGCATCAGGTTGAAGATAGCCGTTTGGTAAAACACCATCTCCTGCTGCTTGAAGAATTCCGTAGCTGACACTTCCTGGCAGATTAAAACTGTGTGCCGGACCGCGACTCGAACTCTAGACCTTTCCCTTTCGCGGGCAACTGCTCTACCAACTGAGTTATCCAAGCAATTTGCCAGCAGGTTTCATATCAGCGCACACTCCGCTGCAGAGTGAAAATCTCATTCTGGAAACATCCCCCAGCCTGTGGCTAAGCCATGTCTCCGCAATATCCTTTCTTTCAAGAGTGCTAGTTCTGCAAGGTTTACAGGAGAGCTTCTGTAAGTGTGGAAGAGAGGAGACGAGGTACTGGAAGAAGAAAAGCTGTGAGGACAAGGCTTGAGTCGTGCTGGGGTAGCACAGTTGGACGCGACGTCCTTCCTCTCAGAGCGACGCGACTCCCTTCCGTCTTCCGACACGGAGGGACGAACCCGCAAACAACGTTTACCTAAGAGGCGCAAGAGGAGGCGCCGTACGGTCTCGAAACGAGACGGATCACCTCCCCTTGATGCTGCAGAGGCCGTCCGACCCGACGAGGCCTCGGAGAACCTACACGACGATACGAATGAGGACAACATGACGCCGACTGTGGATGTGTCGATGCCTACTCTACTGGCTCGCCCAGGTGCTCCTGAACCAATGGACTCCACCGCTGCGACTGCCGCCGAGACGTCCTCCGCCCCTACGACCGACGTGGAACGTACGACCATCACAACGACAGCGCCTTCAATGGTGTGGAGTGAGGACGTCGATGAGGACCCGGACCACACGCTGGGGACAGAGTTACCCCAGACTGAAGCATCGTTACGCCGCTGATAACGTTGTCAGGTGGCGTACGGCAAGACTCGCCGTTACCTCGCCCCTCTTCATCCTCCGCCGGTGGAGTTCCCCTCCACGGCGGGGTACGGCTCCAAACCTACCGAATAGCGACGATCAACACTATTAGCTCACCCGTGAAACTTCAACTGCTGCGAGAGATGATATGGGCGTCGGACGTCGATATCGCACTACTACAGGAAGTACACTTGGCCACTTGGGATATAACACTTATCCTTCTCCTGGTGACCACCTGGGACACGGCGTAGCCATCTACGCCAGAGAAGGCATTCCAGTGGCCGATATCACATACCTTCCATCTGCCAGAGGCATGGCCGTCACCGTCATGGGGACCCGTATCGTCAACATTTACGCTCCGTCAGGCTCCACCCGCAGACGCGACAGGGCACTCTTCTATTCAGAAGAAATCGCTCCTTTGTTTCTTGGACGCTGCGACCATTACTTGCTTGGGGGTGTTTTTAATTGTGTCTTGCACCCCAAAGATCAAGTGCCCCACTACAACACCTGTCGAGAACTGCGTCTTGTCGTCCGCGATCTGTTGCTCCGCGACACTTGGGAATTTCGCACGGGATATACTTACCAGACGAGTCACTCCGCGAGCCGCCTTGATAGGATTTACGTCTCTCGGGAACTCACACCTGCAGTCCAAGGTGCAGAACTTTGGCCCGTGGCCCTTTCGGACCACTGTGCCTACAGCTGCAACATTCTCTTCCCCAAGCAAGTGGTCTGGCGTAGTCGTGCACCGTGGAAGCTAAACACCACCCACCTTCATGATCCCGAATGTCTTCAACGTGTTACCGAGACATGGGCCACCTGTGAACGTCGCTTACCTACATACTGCACGACCTTGACCTGGTGGCTGGAATGTGCCAAACCTGCCATTCGACGTACTTTGATTCAGTATGCAAAGGAAGTAGCTGCGTGGCGCCGGCACACTACCGACTATTTCTACGCCGTTCTCCGCGACCTCGACGCCCAACCGCCCACCCCCGACACCCAGAGGGTACGCAGCAGGATTAAGGCGCAAATTATAACGTTGACACGCCATAGACTGCAGGGGGATATAGTGCGAACCCGATGTCAAGATTCGGCGGAACAAGAACATCCAACCATGCATCACATCGCCTCCGATAGGAAACATCGACGACAACAACTCATCACCGAGATCAACACCTGTCACGGCCAGCACTCCACTTGCCAGGCTGAAATCGTCAGTGCCTTTGTCGACCACTACCGCACAATGTACCAGGAGGAGACTACCGACAACCACGCTGAGGAGTCTGTGTTACCACACGCAACTCGCACCCTCACCAACGACGAAGCGGACGAAATGATGGAGCCAATTACGCGTGACGAAGTCCACGATGCAATCAAAAAAGGCGCTCTGAATAAGTCACCTGGTGTCGACGGATTGCCGATAGAATTTTATCGCGCTTTCCTCACACTAATGGCGTCACGGTGGAGAACGATGTTTCATGAACTGCTGACGATGGGGAACGCCGTACCGCCGTCCTTCGTCACGGGAATTATTATACCCATCCATAAACCGACACCAGGTGTGACGACAGCACATTACCGTCCCCTGACTCTGCTTAACGCAGATTATAAAATTTTTACACGCCTACTGGCAACGCGATGCCGCAAGGTCCTGCCTAGCATTCTATCCCCGGAACAGACAACTCCGGGCGGCTCAGTTAATATACAAAAGGCCACAGGAGAATGTCGCGATTTAATTGCACTGGCAGCGGCGTGAAGACTCCGCACCGCAGTGGTTGCCATTGATTTTGACAGCGCATTCGACAAAGTGCGGCATCCTTTTCTGTTCTCGGTGATGAACCGCATGGGTTTTCCACCAGCCTTTATCGACGTTATCCGGCGCCTGTACGGCACCGCCGAATCGCTGATTCAGGTTAATGGCCGTGTGGTGGGACCAGTGGCAATCCGGCGTTCCGTACGGCAAGGCTGCCCACTTTCGACCCTACTCTATGCCATAAGCCTGGAGCCACTCATCGGGAGTCTGACGAGCCACCTTTCTGCTCTCACTTTGCGACAGCACAGTTTTCGATGTCGTGCGTATGCGGACGACCTCCTCCTCTTGATCCGCTCACGGAGTGAAGCACACACGGTACTCGATTTGATATCAACGTACGGCGCTGCAGCGGGCAGTAACATGAATGTGGCTAAATCCGCGGCGATGCCCATTGGACGCGGCCTCTCACACGACGACTTAGCACCTCTCCCGTATGTACAAAAACTACGATACCTTGTTATCATTTTCACCTCCACCGTGCGCCGCTCCGCTGCCATCAATTTTCGGCGTGCACTCCAAACTATCCGCACGACGGTGCGACAAAATCTTCTCCGACGACTCGATTCTTTACAACGTGTCCAGTACCTCAATCAACATGTGGCGTCCAGAATGGTCCACATCGCACAGGTCCTCCCGCTGCCATCAACAATTGGACGCAGCCTCCAAGCTGCCTTCGGATACTTCCTTACGGCCGGCACGCTCTTTAAGGTCCGCTACGACACGCTCACCCTTCCCATGCGAGCGAGAGGCCTCGGCCTTGTCAATGTGCGACTCCGAGCGGCGTCCTTGTACATGTCCACCATGCACAAGCAGTGGCACGGGGGCACCTCTCTTACGCGCAGCTTGCTGGAAATTCTTGTGCCCGCGACCATAACACCACCAGTACCAGTCGGACACATCAAGCACCATCTGACGCACATTTCTGATTTCATCGTCGACTTCAGTTATGCTCACACACACTTACCGACCACGCGTTCTCCTCGACCTAAAAATTTTTACACCCCACTGCTTCGATCCATATCCAGCAACAATATCGAACTCAGACATCCGTCCAAGCGGTGGCCCACGGTTTGGCGTCATATCCACCAGCCTTTTCTTCCCTCCAACGTCCGGGCAACATGGTACCAAGTCGCAAATGAAAAATTCGCCACAAATCATCGCCTTCACGCCATCGGACTAATGGACTCTCCACTTTGTTCCATTTACCACCTCGTGGATGAGGATGTCCATCAACTGACTTGTGCTGCCACCAGTGACGTCTGGAAACTTGCCCGACAGTTCGTTGCCTGTTACCTCCGCTTTCCGCCGGGCTCGATTGACCCATGGACTTTTATCCATCCTGAGAATACTTATTTCCCCGCCGCCAAAAATCATGCGATTGTATGGGTCAAGGGATGGACGGTCACCTACATGTATAACGATGGCGACAAATCACGCCTTGATTTCTGGCAGTACTTACAAACCGCCCACAGTCAAGTCGAACACCGACCGCGCTACCGCGCCTTCTTCGCCAATTACCTACATGCGATCTTTACGTCACCCCCGCTCAGTTGGATGGTGCCACAAGCCGACAACACTCCCGCCCCCCAATCTGACATCTGAGACTCCCCGCACTACTTTCTATATTGTAACCCACAGTGGAGTAGACGCTTGGAGACGCGCCTCCTTTCTTTTATGCAATATACCAGAACACACTGGTTTTTCCCTCACTCCACTGTATATTGCTTCACACCTCTTAGCTTACATCAGTATTATTATTCTTTTTTTCCTACACGTTGTTCATAAAACAGAAAAAAATTGCTCGCCTTGTACGAGTATAATGTCTTGTGTTATTTTCGCCGGAAGGATGGCATTTCTGTTGTATTTCAGTTTGTACCAATAAAGATCTTTTGTTAATTTCCCTGTTCCTGGTAAAAAAAAATCATGATAATAAAATACAAATAAATATATAACAAAGAGCGGTTCTGGGCGCAAAAAAAGGGGGGGGTAGTGGGAAAAAAAGTTGGTGGAGCACTTGCCCGCGAAAGGCAAAGGTTCCGAGTTCGAGTCTCGGTCCGGCACACTGTTTTAATCTGCCAGGAAGTTTCATATCAGCGCACACTCCGCTGCGGAGTGAAAATCTCCATTCTGTAGCTGCCTACTGCACATCCTCGTCCGAAAGGAATCTCAGACATTTGAAGGCCTTTTTTGAGGGATCGAAAGCGAGATAATCGAACGGGAAGAGATCGGAACTATAGTGGGGATGCTCGAGTGCCTCCCAGCAGAGTCTGCGTTACGACATTTGCGATGTGAGGACGGGCGTTGATCATGAAGCAATATCTATATCTACATCTACACCCATACTCCGCAAGCCACCTGACAGTGTGTGGCGGAGGGTACTTTGAGTACCTCTAACGGTTCTCCCTTCTATTCCAGTCTCGTATTGTTCGTGGAAAGAAATATTGTCGGTATGCCTCTGTGTGGGCTCTAATCTCTCTAATTTTATCCTCATGGTCTCTCCGCGAGATATACGTAGGAGGGAGCAATATACTGCTTGACTCCTCGGTGAAGGGATGTTCTCGAAACTTCAACAAAAGCCCGTACCGAGCTACTGAGCGTCTCTCTTGCAGTGTCTTCCACTGGAGTTTATCTATCATCTCCGTAACGCTTTCGCGATTACTAAATGATCCTGTAACCTCCGTTGGATGTTCTCAATATCTCCTATCAACCCTATCTGGTACGGATCCCACACCGGTGAGCAGTATTCAAGCAGTGGGAGAACAAGTGTACTGTAACCTACTTCCTTTGTTTTCGGATTGCATTTCCTTAGGATCTAGGAACTCTTCAATCCAATCACACGATTGGTCTGATAGTCCATATGCTCTTACTTTGTTCATTAAACGACTGTGGGGAACTGTATCAAACGCGTTGCGGAAGTCAAGAAACACGGCATCTACCTGGGAACCCGTGTCTATGGCCCGCTGAGTCTCGTGGACGAATAGTGCGAGCTGGGTTCACACGATCGTCTTTTTCAAAACCGATGCTGATTCCTACAGAGTAGATTTCTAGTCTCCAGGAAAGTCATTATACTCGAACATAATAAGTGTTCCAAAATTCAACAACTGATCGACGTTAGAGGTATAGGTCTGTAGTTCTGCGCATCTGTTCGACGTCCCTTCTTGAAAAGGGGGACGACCTGTGCCCTTTTCCAATCCTTTGGAACGCTACGCTCTTCTAGAGACCTACAGTACACCGCTGCAACAAGGGGGGCAAGTTCCTTCGCGTACTCTGTGTAAATTCGAACTGGTATCCCATCAGGTCCAGCGGCCTTTCCTCTTTGAGCGATTTTAATTGGTTCTCTATCCCTCTTTCGTCTATTTCGATATCTACCATTTTGTCATCTGTGCGACAATCTAGAGAAGGAACTACAGTACAGTCTTCCTCTGTGAAGTAGCTTTGGAAAAAGACATTTAGTATTTCGGCCTTTAGTCTGTCATCCTCTGTTTCAGTACCATTTTGGTCACAGAGTGTCTGAAGATTTTGTTTTGATTCACCTACCGCTTTGACATAAGACCAAAAAAATACCAATCCTTTTCGACAGACATGCTTCCACATTCTTCGACGGATGTCTACCAGTGTTTGACCTTCGACAGACAAGAAAACAATGACAGTACGTTGGTCCTGTTTGGAGACGTTGAAAGGTGGCTACACTGAGCCACAGCGCCAGAGATCGCGCTAGAGAGTATTGTTCTGCCGCCTCCACTGGCAGTGATTATTGAGATGTCGTAGTGAGCAGTGCTTGTCGAGGACTCGTAGTAGTCAGTGTGTGTTGAGATGTGCTAGTGGGCAGTGTTTGTCGAGATGTTGTTCCATGTTTTATGCAGTTGTTTGATGGGCTAGACAGCAGATGGTTCGAATGGAAATACTGTAATGATCAGAGTGCTTTTCGTCAATATATATGAAGGTAAAATATTCACTGTTTTTTCATTATTTCCATGTTTTAAATAATGCGTCATTACAGGTTCAGTCAACAAAGCATCTGGCTTGTGTTCTTGTATTAGAGTGTAATTCTGGTTTTCTTGAGTAATTATGGTATTTCTATTTCCTTTAATTAATTCAGTATAAATGATATTTAAAATTTCTTGTGTTGTTGAAGAAGAACCGTGCCAGATACGTACGTTGAGTCATACTTCCACACACAGAACAGTTATACTTGTGCTTTGGTTTCGTAGGTTTTATAGTTGCTGGGGACTTAATTAATTAATTGTGTTCATGAAAATTTCCATTTCATTCTTTGTTGTTGTTCTATGCAGTCAGATTGCGTAATAATACTAGTCAGGGCCAACCGTTTACGAGACTTCGTAATCGGACAGACAGCTACTAAATCAAAAAATTAAAATTATTTGCATTATATAATAATTAAGCCCCCATGCACGTGGCGACCGCTGCTTCGGATCGTCCCTTGGAATTCTTCTGATTGTAGAAATAGTAGACAGTAGTATTGTTGTAGTAATTTGTAGTTTAGTAATTGTAGTCTATATTGCATGTGTAGATTTGGTAATTGTCATTCTTCTAATGGTATTTTTTTTTGCAAAATTTCATTTCTGTTGTCTTGTCTACGGGTTTGACAATTAGTGCAATTATTTCAATTGTTCGATTAATCGTGTTTGAGGGAAACATTTCGTGTGAATGGTATTGTTGGAGATAAAGTGTCATTGTGTGTAATTTTCATATAGTGACGAGTTTTGTATGTTTTGTAAATGATTACACGATCGATGAAAAAGGCAGAAATGATGGATAGTGAGAATGACGAAATTGTTAACATGGCGAACTCGCCAACAGAGGAAAACAGTATCATGAATAATGAAGTGGAAAACAATTTAATAAGTCGGGAAAATAGTCCGGAACCATTTCAAAATTTTTCTCAATTAGAAAATTTTCAGAATACGAGATTAACGACAGAAAATATGCAGCAGTTGATGAGTGCTATATTAAATTTGGGAGCACGAATGGAAACACGGTTAGGCTCACAGGGATCTCGGTTAGACTCACTGGGATCACAAATGAAAGCAATGACAACACGGTTATGCTCACAAATAGGAACAATTAAAATCGAGATGAAAGCAGTGGGATCACAGTTACGATCTGGATTAGAAACTGATATGGGAACAATGGAAACACAGTTAGGCTCACGAACAGGGACATGTTTCAAATACATGAAAGACGAATCAAATAAAGAAATTAGAGAAGAAGTACAACCGATTTTGAAGGCTCACAATAATAGCTTAATTTCAACAGAAATCAGAAAAGAGGAACAGGACAGAGAACGGGAAGAAAAACGTCGCGTGATAGTACAAAATTTTTCAGAGTTAAATTTACAAAGTGCACACGATAAGGAGGAAATATTTGAGAGAATCGAGGAATCTGTAACAAATAACCTAACACAACAATATGAACAGTTAACTACTAAATGTGACAATACCGAAACCTGAGTCGCGACACTTACGGAAGACGTAAATAAACAGAAAGAAAAAATAGGTAACTCATCGGAAGGAGTTGAGATTTCAGATAAATTGACAAGTCTTAGTTTACATGGGGACAGAGATTCGGATGATACAGCTCCATTACCATTTGCAGAAACCGAAGAGTACGAGAACATAAATAAGCATGTTGAAAATCAGGGAAAATTTAATGAACGCGTCAAAAGGGAATTTGAGGCATTACAAAAGCAAGACAAATATATTGAAAGCGAAATCGTAGGAAAAGACAGCAGACGAATTTTGGTATCACAGATAGCAGAGGGCTTTGAAGAAAATAATTTGTTTCATTTACGGGATGCAACAAGAGAGCGCCAGGCGCGCGAACTTGACAATAATCGACATTGGGACTGGGACAGACGCGGTAGGTCTTTGTCGCCACGAGGCGAAAACTTTGACTATAAACACTTTTTGACTGTTCGGAAATTTAAGATCTTCTGCAATTCTAAGAATGACATACATCCATGTGCATGGTTAGATCAATTTACGTACGCGCTTCCGCCAAATTTGCCACTAAGTCACAAACTGAAATTTATGTGCAGCTATTAAAGTCCTCAGGGGATTCACTACACTAAGTGAATATGTGTCGTAGCGCTCACAGGGCCCCGAGCTGTAGTGGTGCTATTTCCCTTTTAGTTTTCTGCACCGCTGCCTACTCTTTCGCTATTCTTTGCATCTATAAAAAACAATTCTTCTACTATCCATCTATCTAGACAGTAGGTAAAGAATAACCGGATTTGACTGTTTTACCGAAAAGTGACTTTGGAAATTACCGTTTGGACTTACTATATTTTCTGCAGCATTCATTCGTAATTTAAACGAAATTTTACCTGTTTATCTTCGTGACAATATTACTTCATATGTTGACGACATTGTTATTGCTAAACGTTCTTGGAGTGAGCACAACAACATTTTGGATTCATTATTACGTATTTTTGCAAGAGTTGGCATTACAGTGAACTTGGAAAAATCTGAATTTGGTCGTTCTCAGGTGAAATTTCTCGGTCACATTATTTCTACAGAAGGTATTCTTCCTGATCCAGAGAAGCTAGACGCTATTCGTAATTATGCTGTTCCTTCCACAAAACGTGATGTTCGTAGTTTCCTTGGTGTCTGTAATTTTCTTAGACGCTTTGTTAGATTGGATGATTTGGCCACACCTCGTTTACACATTTCAGTTATGCACATTTTGGTCCCAGAAAATGCTTTCACAAATTGCGAGAAAATTGCTACTTCAGTAATATGGAAAAACGTATTCGATCTGTTCTTGCCAAATGCAAATTATGTCAAAAGGCTAAGCCGCCAACTGTTTCGCACAGAGTACCGTTGTTTCTTATCATTCCAGCGAAATTAAAGGACATGGCTGCAGTCGATTTGTTCGGTCCAGTGGTTCGTTCTACTAATGGTTTTGCGTACATTTTCGTAGCAGTGGAATTGACATCAAAATATGTGTGTTTTACAACTTTACGCAAAGCAACAGCTCGTTCAGTATCTAATGCTTTCATCAAACATTTTCTTAAGGAAGTTGGTCATGTTGATAAGGTTATATCAGATAATGGATCACAGTTTAGCTCTAAAATTTGGCTTCGTACTCTACGGCGTCGTAAGATTAAACCAATTTTTATTTCACTTTTTCACCCTCAATCTAATGCTTCAGAGAGATGGATGAAGGAAATCAATAAATTGTGCCGTCTTTATTGTCATCAGAATCACAGAACTTGGGATCAGTATCTTCATATTTTTCAAAACATTCTGAATGAACTTCCTAATGACTCAACTTCTTTACCGCCTCTATTGATATTAAAAAATAAAGTACCAACAAATCGCATTTCTGAAATTGTTCCTTTTCCGCCTAAACGGAAACTGCGGCATTCTGAAGTTGTCAACCTGGCTCTGCAAAATATTGCATCTGCGGCTGCTAGAAGAGAGAAATCAGCTAAACGTCCTGGTCGTTTAAGAATCTTGTCAGTTGGTCAAAAGGTGTTAATTAAGTCTCACCGTTTGTCTCATAAAGGAAAAGGCTTGTGTAGCAAATTTTTTCTGCTTTATAACGGTTCATATAGAGTTCGCAAAATCATTCATGATAACACTGTTGAAGTAGAAACTCTTAAATCACGACGCTCTAAAGGAATACATCACATATCTAACGTTAAAATTTTTGTGGAATGACATACTTTAGAGAAACTAACAGCTACATGTAAACATGCAGAGAATACAAGGATACCGCGCCGTGTTTTGGCGGCGGCACACACTCAAAGCAACAGTCAGCCTGCGCGCCGCACAAGGCAGTCGTTGACCGCAAACAATTACTTCCTACGTCACGCGCCAACAGCTGATCGAGCGCTCAGTGTGAATGCACTGACAGACGTAAACAAATACACAGTCTAATTTCTCGGATTAAATTCAGTATAAAGCTATAGTGACTTGATGAATTATGTTATTAACGTTCAGTATTTTTCAGGATACGGTTGTATAAAGTATTTAAGACCTTCAGGTAAATTCTGTGCGTGTCCGACGTTAAGACGACTTGCTATCGAGAAAATTTCAGGAAGAATGTAATTTCGAAGATGAAACTAATAAACTAAAAAGGTAACGATTAATTGAGTTTATTTTTCAGGCAACACATTTCCACTTAGGTACGTACTTTAGACGTAATTTGCTGCTCGCGATTACGTGATTCAGACTTTCTGCTAAATTTCATGTTCTATGAATTTACTTGTGAAGCGACGTGCTTGTGTACATTTACTGATTTTGACAATTATTGATTAATGAACAGTGTTGTTACTTATGTATATTATGCATCGCTTGGCTGCTATGCCTTTTCACTGATGTCATATTTTTTTATTATGTGCCTGCTGTGCTTATTTATTTAAATTGTAATTGTCAACTGATTAATTGTGCTGACTGTGGTTATGTATGTAAGTTATACTTTGTGATTTATCTGCTTGCGCCTTCATGTTTACTTATTAAGATTACGTATGAACATTTATTTGCTTATGCTGATATGATGATAATGACCTGTTTATTATGTAAGATACATATTTGCTGCTTTGCGTATGGATTGCATATTAACACATTTCCTTTTGTTGTCATAAGTACTCTTTAATTTGGTGTATAGAAATGCTGATATACTGTGTGCGAACATGGAGTTTAGGTCACACTATGGTATTAATTACAGATTGTTCGCTTGGCAGAGCCTTGTTGTAGGAATTGTGTTGCATCCATTTGTTGACATTCTGTTCTCTACTGGTATATTTACTCGCTATTGCATGTTTTGCTTACGCTCAGTGCCTGATATTTTTAAGATAAGAAAATGAACTGCTATAATTAGACGAACGACATTAGTACGAGAAACATCATAGAAGTCACATGAGCTGGAGGTTTTATGGAAGCTGTATAAATTTAAGCTAATAGGAAGGAAGCTAACGACATGACATACCAACACTAGGTTAGACCATTAACAATTATTACACTGCATTCTTCGTGAGCAGTTGAAATAGGAAGTGACACTTGACACAAGAAATACTCCACATGTTTGCTTCTGTTTGCCATAATTTTTGAAGTGGTGTACACACTGAAATATCACGATCATTAACACTTCGTAATCGTACTTAATTACTGAGAGTTATTCGAACTAAGTCTGTTAGAGGTCAGGTATGCATTTCTTTTATTTAATGATGGACAAGGAACCGAAATGTATTTTATGTTTCATAATGAGTAGAAGATTTGGATCAGATGGATTACATAGAGGTTGTGTGTTGACATTGTGTCTACGGATTACATGAGATGATGAATTGAGGTTTGCACTAGGATTTTGTCTGTACTTGTTCGAGGAGACTGACTAGAGGAAAGAGTTCTTATGGAAGTGAAATGATATTGGTGCTGAGGTTTATATGTATCGACGTATTGAAGAGGTATTATTGAGGTATTGAGATTATGTGAAGTTGATGATTATTGGAGTTTTCGTGGACAAGAGGTAAGGTAAATGATGTTGATGATAAGGTTTATATGTGTCGACGTATTGAAGAGGCATTATTGATGATATTGATGATAAGCTTTATATGTATCGAAGTAAGAGGTATTATTGAAGTATTGAGATTATGTGATGCTGATGATTATTGGAGTTTTGGTGGATAAGAGGTAAAGTAAGTGAGGAGCATATTTTTTTTGTTGGTCTATATGGAACAAGGAGGATGAAGATGGCAGACTAGAACACTCAAGTAGAAGGAAGATTGTCTACACACACACTTTGTTAAATCACTAAGCAGTATATACACTCCTGGAAATTGAAATAAGAACACCGTGAATTCATTGTCCCAGGAAGGGGAAACTTTATTGACACATTCCTGTGGTCAGATACATCACATGATCACACTGACAGAACCACAGGCACATAGACACAGGCAACAGAGCATGCACAATGTCGGCACTAGTACAGTGTATATCCACCTTTCGCAGCAATGCAGGCTGCTATTCTCCCATGGAGACGATCGTAGAGATGCTGGATGTAGTCCTGTGGAACGGCTTGTCATGCCATTTCCACCTGGCGCCTCAGTTGGACCAGCGTTCGTGCTGGACGTGCAGACCGCGTGAGACGACGCTTCATCCAGTCCCAAACATGCTCAATGGGGGACAGATCCGGAGATCTTGCTGGCCAGGGTAGTTGACTTACACCTTCTAGAGCACGTTGGGTGGCACGGGATACATGCGGACGTGCATTGTCCTGTTGGAACAGCAAGTTCCCTTGCCGGTCTAGGAATGGTAGAACGATGGGTTCGATGACGGTTTGGATGTACCGTGCACTATTCAGTGTCCCCTCGACGATCACCAGTGGTGTACGGCCAGTGTAGGAGATCGCTCCCCACACCATGATGCCGGGTGTTGGCCCTGTGTGCCTCGGTCGTATGCAGTCCTGATTGTGGCGCTCACCTGCACGGCGCCAAACACGCATACGACCATCATTGGCACCAAGGCAGAAGCACCTCTCATCGCTGAAGACGACACGTCTCCATTCGTCCCTCCATTCACGCCTGTCGCGACACCACTGGAGGCGGGCTGCACGATGTTGGGGCGTGAGCGGAAGACGGCCTAATGGTGTGCGGGACCGTAGCCCAGCTTCATGGAGACGGTTGCGAATGGTCCTCGCCGATACCCCAGGAGCAACAGTATCCCTAATTTGCTGGGAAGTGGCGGTGCGGTCCCCTACGGCACTGCGTAGGATCCTACGGTCTTGGCGTGCCTCCGTGCATCGCTGCGGTCCGGTCCCAGGTCGACGGGCACGTGCACCTTCCGCCGACCACTGGCGACGACATCGATGTACTGTGGAGACCTCACGCCCCACGTGTTGAGCAATTCGGCGGTACGTCCACCCGGCCTCCCGCATGCCCACTATACGCCCTCGCTCAAAGTCCGTCAACTGCACATACGGTTCACGTCCACGCTGTCGCGGCATGCTACCAGTGTTAAAGACTGCGATGGCGCTCCGTATGCCACGGCAAACTGGCTGACACTGACGGCGGCGGTGCACAAATGCTGCGCAGCTAGCGCCATTCGACGGCCAACACCGCGGGTCCTGGTGTGTCCGCTGTGCCGTGCGTGTGATCATTGCTTGTACAGCCCTCTCGCAGTGTCCGGAGCAAGTATGGTGGGTCTGACACACCGGTGTCAATGTGTTCTTTTTTCCATTTCCAGGAGTGTACTTTTTTTTTGGAGAGAGGAAGTAATTGCATATCTTGGCTCACTGACAGTTGTTCAGCAACAGTACATTTTGATCTGGCTTGGCAAACATTGGTCTTGACATGATGACTATGACGTTGACTAACTATTATTGACTGTTATACATTGCTGCCACTACTACTTGATACACATGATGAACATAAAATTTTGACAGAATTGCATTTACACAGTTAACACTATTCAACTACACAGTAGCACTAAATGTGGATGAAAGATGAGTGAGTGTGTTTTGTGTGTTTTCCTTTTCCTATCCCAAATTGGTACCAACCTATCTCCTAAATATTATATTACTTGTTTGTTGTGGCTTGCACTGACACTCATAAACATTATAGGTTTACTGCTATTTGTGTATTGTAATAGTTAATAGGACAATTATCTGATGTCATTTGTGTGTTTATTATTATTTGTATGATGAAATGTCTAATTAGTGATAGTGAATATTATGGACTGTTACCTGCACTTATTCAACATGGTGGATGCCACCTGGATATGTTTAATTTCTGCTGATGAACTGTATAATTAGTGATAGTGAATATTATGGACTGTTATTTGCACTTTTTCTACATGATTGGTGCCACTTGAAAATGTTTAATTTCTGCTAATGAACTCTGATGAACTGTCTGATTAGTGATAGTGAATATTATGGACTGTTACTTGCACTTTTTCTACATGATTGGTGCCACTAGGACATGTTTAATTTCTGCTGATGAACTGTGTGATTAGTGATAGTGAATATTATGGACTGTTACTTGCACTTTTTCTACATGATTCGTGCCACTAGGACATGTTTAATTTCTGCTGATGAACAGTGTGATTAGTGAAAGTGAATGTTATGGACTGCGGTCAGCACTGGTTCAACATTGCTGGTGCCACTAATGGAACTGCTTATACTGAAATGGTGTTACTTGTTGGTGTCTGCACCTATTCAACATTACTGGGTGCCACTGATGGACTGCTTCTACTGAAAAGATGTCACCTGTTGATGTCTGCACCTGTTCAACATTGCTGGTGCCACTAATGGAACTGCTTATACTGAAATGGTGTTACTTGTTGGTGTCTGCACCTATTCAACATTACTGGGTGCCACTGATGGACTGCTTCTACTGAAAAGATGTCACCTGTTGATGTCTGCACCTGTTCAACATTGCTGGTGCCACTAATGGAACTGCTTATACTGAAATGGTGTTACTTGTTGGTGTCTGCACCTGTTCAACATTGCTGGTGCCACTAATGGAACTGCTTATACCGAAATGGTGTTACTTGTTGATGTCTGCACCTGCTCAACATTGCTGGGTGCCACTGATGGACTGCTTCTACTGAAAAGATGTCACCTGTTGCTGTGTGCACCTGCTCAACATTGCTGGTGCCACTAATGGAACTGCTTATACTGAAATGGTGTTACTTGTTGGTGTCTGCACCTATTCAACATTACTGGGTGCCACTGATGGACTGTTTCTACTGAAAAAATGTCCCTTGTTGGTTTTTGCACCTGTTGACCATTGCTGGGTGCTACTGTTGGAACTGTCAACTACTTGTTTCTTGGGCTATGGAAAGCGTTTATGTGAATATTTGTATAAACTGATTTTTTGTGTATTACTGTTGTGCAAAGTTATGAGACTCTTACCTGCACATATTCGTCATTGCTGACGCTATTGATTGAACTGTTTAACCACATAATACTTGTGTAAACTATTACGTAAAATCACATGTATGAAAGAATTTGTATTGATTACTGTATTTTATATATTAGGTTATTGAAAGGTCAGTGCAAAGCCAAAATTTTATCTAGTTATGTGATATTTACGCATTAATATTATCTTTTATTTTTGTCTGTATTTTTTTGACGATTTTGGTGGTATTTTCACCACCAATGCTGGCAAAAATACCATCAAATTCTAGCCCGTGGAGGAAGGGCATATGAAAGGTGGCTACACTGAGCCACAGCGCCAGAGATCGCGCTAGAGAGTATTGTTCCGCCGCCTCCACTGGCAGTGATTATTGAGATGTCGTAGTGAGCAGTGCTTGTCGAGGACTCGTAGTAGTCAGTGTGTGTTGAGATGTGCTAGTGGGCAGTGTTTGTCGAGATGTTGTTCCATGTTTTATGCAGTTGTTTGATGGGCTAGACGGCAGATGGTTCGAATGGAAATACTGTAATGATCAGAGTGCTTTTCGTCAATATATATGAAGGTAAAATATTCACTGTTTTTTCATTATTTCCATGTTTTAAATAATGCGTCATTACAGGTTCAGTCAACAAAGCATCTGGCTTGTGTTCTTGTATTAGAGTGTAATTCTGGTTTTCTTGAGTAATTATGGTATTTCTATTTCCTTTAATTAATTCAGTATAAATGATATTTAAAATTTCTTGTGTTGTTGAAGAAGAACCGTGCCAGATACGTACGTTGAGTCATACTTCCACACACAGATTAATTGTGTTCATGAAAATTTGCATTTCATTCTTTGTTGTTGTTCTATGCAGTCAGATTGCGTAATAATACTAGTCAGGGCCAACCGTTTACGAGACTTCGTAATCGGACAGACAGCTACTAAATCAAAAAATTAAAATTATTTGCATTATATAATAATTAAGCCCCCATGCAACGTTTGGTTACAACGTCGCCATAGTTAACGTTTCCGCATTTACCTCACAGTCGGGAAGACACGAATGCCAATGTCTGTCCTCACGAACTCCTATCGGATTCCGCGCTGTGTAAGATATACCCTGCAGCAGCGTCCTCAAATGACAACTTCTGGATCACTCGTTTTAAAATTAAGGAACTGGTTGACAGGCTATATCTTTAGGCATGAAGGAATTGTCTGATAATGGAAGGAGACGTGTGTGTGTGTGTGTGTGTGTGTGTGTGTGTGTGTGTGTGTGTGTGTGTAAGGAGGGGGGGAGAAGGGTGGTTAAAATATGAGGGGCGATCAGATCATTTCTGTCTGAATGCCACACTAGTACCTCGCCTAGATATCGGTGCTTACACGCCCGCATCGGAGTCGCGCTGGGTTTTATATTTCGCTGCAGCAGAGACCTCAGACGGAAGCTTTTTGATTGGCCCTTATAACAGAGGGAGACCAAAACCTGAGTACAGTAAGCAGGCTAACGTGGATGTAGGTTGCAGAGGTGAAGAGGCTTCCACAGAATAGACTAGAGTGGAGAGCTGCATCAAAGCAGCTTTCGGACAAGATAAAAACAACAAACAGCAATGCAAATACCAGGGCGTTCAATAAGAAATGGAACAACTCTTTTTTTTCAGACAGTTTCTGTTGAACAACTACTAAACTTATTGTCGGACGTCGTGTAATATTCTCGCTCTTCCCCCTACAGTTCAATGAATTTCCGATGAGTGGCGACGCTGTATGTAGCCTGCAAAATGGTCTGTAACGGAGGTGCGTTCCAGTCAGTGAGCTGCCACCGAGTTTCTTTTGGCGGGAAACCAGGGCACCACAGATGCTCATCGGCGCCTGCAGAATGTCTACAGAGACATGGCAGTGAACAAAAGCATGGTGAGTCGTTGGGCGAGGCGTGTGTCGTCATCGCGCAAACTTGCCCGACCTCCAGTGTGTTGGCCGGCTCCGACAAATGTGATTGCTGCAGTATTGGAACGTGCCGACACACTCATTCAAGGTGAGCGTCGTATCGCAATCAAACAAGTCGCTGCAAAATTGGACGTCTCTGATGGTGTAACGCCGGAAATGAATAGCCTCCTATTTCCATCTATTGTAGTATAAATTTTTTTTCTTATTTTGTTACCTGAAGATATGGCATTTCTGTGTCTTTATATATTGTAATTGTTTTACTATTTGTATATATATATATATATATATATATATATATATATATATATATATATATGCATTTATGTCGATGTATATTTTATTTGTTTTGTAAATATTATTTGTATTTTTACGCTGAGTCTGGCTCGAGTAGGGCGGTGGAGCAGGTGTGTTATGTGACGATCCCGCGAGTTGCCGCGCTTTCGGGGTTTGGCAGCATGTAATTGCGCTCGACTTGCTATGATAGTTTCTGATACGGTGTCGCGGAGGGGAAGCATTAGCTGGCGTACATCAAGAGCCCGTTTCGCCTGGTGACCGTGTCGAGAAGAAGGCGCGCCAACATCCAGCTTCTGCAACAGCGACGGCCGACAATGAGTGACTGTCGCCACCTCCCCGATCGACGACTTCAAACCTTCAATCAACCAACAAGGAAGACTAAAAGCACGTAAAGTTTCAGAACTGTATGGCAGACCTCAGCTTTTCAAACTGTTGCATCACAAAAATACAGCAACTTACCATGAACCTTTGTTGCTCATTATCCCAATTGCATTACCAAGCAGGGACCCTTCCTTTTCTGGAATGAACCCGAGTGTCGTTGAAATTCAAACGCCAGCATTAAAGTAATATCATGGTATTTCACTGCTTTAATTTCAAAGTTCAGTTAAAGTATTCATAGCTGGCTACAATATTTAGATTACACAAGCACAAATTAAGAGTGCGAGTTTTGTTAGCATATTTTACCTTACCTGTGACTGCAGCTCAGCTTGGTACGTACTAAATGTTACTATTGTTAATTGTCCAGAATCATTTACTTCAAGTTGAAAGTTAAATCTCTTATTTCTAAATTGCGTGGATTCAAGTAGCTTTTGAAATTATTGTTGAGGTAGCCCAAGACTAACCTTATTTTATTGAATTTCGTAGTGCTTCAGAAACAGAGTTCACTATTAATTTCAGTCACTAATTTAACTTTCAATTTTCCGGTTTTGTTAATTCGTTTGCTAAATTAAGTCAAGTGTAGCGAAATTTATTACTTCTGACAAACATTCAGTTTTCACACAACACGTGTCAACCTTCAGTGGCCACGGTTTTAGTGCTAATTATATGTGCAATAGCCTTCCTTTTTCAGTTATTATAGTAGTTGTCCATGGGACTGGCGACCGTAATTTTCCCCAAATCTCAAATATCTAATTAACGCCAATTAATTGTTAACGTAACGACCACACATTTACTTTCTTTATTAATTTTACCCTTTTCTCAAAATTAATTTCCACCAGTTTCATTTGCATTTTTCCTTTTATTTAGATGTAACCCTTTCCTCCCTCTTTACCAACAAATTAACTTCGGTGACGATTGCTTTTCCCAAATTTCCATTAGGTGCACGCGGTTTAATTTTTCACTGTCATTAAAGTCGATAAGTGAGGGGGAGGTTACAATGGTAGCAGTGACACACTCGTCCACCGGCTGGGGAATTCAAAGACGTGCGCCCGCTGGGTTCCTCACCAGCTAACAGAAGACTCAAAAGCAACGAAGGGCCAAATGTGTGGAGTTTTTTGCGCATTACGAAGCTGATCGTAACAATTTTCTGTCGAGCATTGTTACAGGCAATGAAACACGGCTTCATCGCTTCGAACCGGAAACAAAACGGCAGTCAATGGAGTGGCGCCACCCCACCTCTCCTCTGAAGAAAAGGTCTTGAAGAAGCTGACCAAGTGACGACCCAGCGCCCGGAGCTCCGCACCAGAGGATGGGCCGTCTGGCCCCAGACACAGGGTGAGGGGAACGTGGAAAGGCAACTGGATCTGAACGGGTGGACCCGCAGTGCCGTCAGAGAGAAGTGCTGACAAGAGCCTGGGCGGTCAAGCAGCAGTCGAGGGTTACCGGTCCAGCGACTGTGGTGGCAGCCGCGTTGCAGTTCTTCCGTTGTCTTCACGGTAGCGTCCGACGATGACTAGCTGGGCCTGGTGGGTGTAAACACTTGCTGTCTGGAGGGTGATCATGCAGAAGTGGTACCACTGTCACTTTCTGCCATCACGCAAGCGGCACGGAGGATGGTCAGTGTCCAAGGACTCTGCCATTACCTCACGGAAATGGCTCGCTGCTACTAAGAATGATGTGTTGGCATAGGGCACTGACTGCGGCACTTAGTGCTCGGAACATGACGCCATGGATAGAGGCACCGTTTTCTTCATTCCAAGGCGTATGGAAATCTGCGAGGGACGGAGAGAGAAGTACTGATATTGTTCGGATAGGGAATTCGCCAACCGTACGCCATACACCTTGCTCTTTGGCACGAAAGACAGCTACAGAACTCGCCGAAACGCTAACTCACCAGTGTGGGGCGGATCTCGATTCAGAGGCAAGCCTTCTGAAATTCTGGTGGCGGACTAAAGTTCCATTAGTAGTATTTGGCCGTTAAGGGGAAGAGATCTGTCGGCGACAAATTCCGAACTTCTCCAAAGTGTCTATGAAGTGAGGGCATGTGACACTGCTGACGGACATTCTGCTCGGCTGCCGTTTGAGAAGCATAAGTCATGTGCCAGTACTGGATTTTACCCTCTCCCCGTGCATCTTCATCATCATCATCATTATCATCAAAAATGGTTCAAATGGGTCTGAGCACTATGGGACTTAACTTCTGACGTTATCAGTCCCCTAGAACTTAGAACTACTTAAACCTAACTAACCTAAGCACATCACACACATCCATGCCCCAGGCAGGATTCGAACCTGCGACCGTAGCGGTCGCGTGGTTCCAGAGTATAGCGCCTAGAACCGGTCTGCCACTCCGGCCGGCCATTATCATCATCATCTTCATCATCATCATACAAACTGAACAAGGTGAACGTAACACTACACACTGTAGAAGCATCCATTACATTCATCTATAATCTACAAATGAACATACAACTACTCTTAATATATCAGCAAGGAAAGGGGCCAGCATGCACATATGAGGAACAACCACACTTTTGGGCAGGCAGCTGAACCCAACCTGTGGGATATCCCAGTCAACAACGCCATTCGACATTTACATTTACCAGCTTCAGGGATAGTGGGTCCACGATTTACCGGAAAGATGTTTGAATACTCGTAGGTCTCTACAGCCGCCTCTAGCAACAGCTTTGTCTTGGTGATGTTTCTCCTCTAGCGTCTTTACCCTGCTCCACATGGAGGAGACGTAATTAATCAGTGCAGAAAGGTGTCACTCCTCTATCTCTCTGTCTGTCTGTTCCTAAACATTCAAACCAGCTCCTTCATTCTCTGTCTGTTGCGATTCTGGATGGATGTCTTCGAGCACTTCAGTAGTGAGACGCGAGTTCTATACAATGGCCGTTCAATAACTCTTTCGCATCCTAACCATTGATCTCCACACTCCTGAACGTCTCGAAAAGTCTAGGCTTATCATATTAGCGTGAAGAACACGTAAGGGGGCCAAGAAAATTTTTTGATTATTGTCTTCTGGGTACGCCAATACATTCAGTCCAAAATTAAATATGAATACATGTTATTTCATCAAACTTGCGTTACTTCCGTTTTAGAACTTCACCCTTTCATTGGTGAGTGTACCATCGTAATACCGGGCATATGCGTGTGTGGTCAGGACACGATGTGGCACTGAGCACTGCGGGGTCCGCTGCGCTCGATCATCATTATAGCAGCCTTGTCTGTATTTCTTCTCATCACAAAGTTTTTGAAATAAATTGTAGTTTGAATGTTTTTGTTTATTGAAGTTTCTAAAACTCCATAACATCACAAACAAGTGTTTCAGAAAGTTTTTTGAGTGACAAACTTCGAAACAAGGCACAACACACTGTCCATCACATCGTTTCCAGCGATAAAGCAATTTCTTTTGTTTTTTGCTCTTGCTGAATATCATGCACCTCCTTGCAGAACCGAATTGTTTTACTGACGATTCAGCGATGATTGTAAAGTGACTTTCTCCAAGCCTCACTGGATTTTCTTGGTGCGATCGATAACCTCCTGAAGCTTTCCTTTCTTGGTGTTACGTCTCTAAAATCTCACGAATAAGGTTCAGATGAAATTCGGCGACTAAAGTATTCTTTTCGGTAAGAATCTAGTGAACAACGCGGATATTTGGCAAGCATACGTCTAAGGAGTGAGAAAAAGAGTTTTTTGTACCATTGCAGTGTTTTGCGAACACATTTCAGTGAACTAACTGGCATGTCCACAACATGCATTACAGCACACGTTTTGGTTTAAATTTTTCGGTGTTATTTATTGCCCCATTGTTACAGCTAATTTCATTGCAGCTGTATGACATGTCGTTGAGCTAACATACGTGTCTTTTTTCATGCAACATTAAACCCGTCGTAGTGTCTGTTGACCTAAATTCCATCTCACCTTTTTGCAGTTTGGCCTCAAGTTTGGGCGTACCTTTCCTGTCCATGCGAACTGTATATGGACTACTGTAGCGGTTGCCCACATATAACATATGTGTTTTATGGCTTTTATTTATCAAGAAAAACCTCGAAACATATATATCTGATGTTAGTACCCATGGCACTCTCGGTTCCTGTGGCATAAATACGAGGGACATTCAATAAGGAAAGAGACGAAGTAATGTAGAAAAGAAACAGTTCGTAGGAGGAGTTTTATACTTCCAAGTTTTTAGGTTCGCATCACTAGGATAAACCGAGGATAGCTCACGAATAAAAATTGTTTTCTTATAACCACACTATTCCATTTAACGATGGCGTGTGAGCCGGTCGGTGTGGCCGAGCGGTTCTAGGCGCTACAGTCTAAAACCGCGCGACCGCTACGGTCGCAGGTTCGAATCCTGCCTCGGGCATGGATGTGTGTCATGTCCTTAAGTTAGTTAGGTTTAGGTAATTCTAAGTTCTAGGGGACCGATGACCTCAGAAGTTAAGTCCCATAGTGCTCAGAGCCATTTTTGATGGCGTGTCCACTTGAAGTTTCCACATTAGCTGAAGACCTGAATAGAAGTTATGGAGGGCATTGGACTAGGGTAGGCCGTGCAGCTGCGTTACCTATACTATTGCGGTGGTGTAACAGTTAGCACAACTGTCTGGTAAACAAGCTCCTGGTCATAGCACGATCTGTGAGGCAAGGCTGCCCCCTTTCCACGATATTGTATGCTTTCACTTTGAACACCTGCTCCAGGGACTGCGCCAACATTTGGAAGGTATGGCGTTGCACGGGCATCACTTCTGTTGCATGGCCTGTGCAGGCGATCTTCATCTGTGCAGTGAGGATGAACTTCGAGCAGCCCACGCAGCATCGGGTGGCTCTCTCATCGTATCCAGATCCGAGGTCGTGCTCAGTGGTGAGAGCCTACCGGAGAGCAGCATCGCTCCCTTAGCGCCGTCGCCATTCACAGCCGATCTCCGTCGCTCAGCGGCTATCAACGGTAGGCGTTTGCTGCAGACAACCAGAGCTAGCGTTGCAGATCACCAGTTACGAGCCTCGACATTATCCAACGGTCGCAATATACACTCCTGGAAATTGAAATAAGAA
Organism: Schistocerca nitens; assembly: GCF_023898315.1. Lineage (NCBI taxonomy): Eukaryota > Metazoa > Arthropoda > Insecta > Orthoptera > Acrididae > Schistocerca > Schistocerca nitens. The sequence goes on from NC_064620.1 coordinate 12,035,854, forward strand.
CACAGTGAATTCATTGTCCCAGGAAGGGGAAACTTTATTGACACATTCCTGGGGTCAGATACATCACATGATCACACTGACAGAACCACAGGCACATAGACACAGGCAACAGAGCATGCACAATGTCGGCACTAGTACAGTGTATATCCACCTTTCGCAGCAATGCAGGCTGCTATTCTCCCATGGAGACGATCGTAGAGATGCTGGATGTAGTCCTGTGGAACGGCTTGCCATGCCATTTCCACCTGGCGCCTCAGTTGGAGCAGCGTTCGTGCTGGACGTGCAGACCGCGTGAGACGACGCTTCATCCAGTCCCAAACATGCTCAATGGGGGACAGATCCGGAGATCTTGCTGGCCAGGGCAGTTGACTTACACCTTCTAGAGCACGTTGGGTGGCACGGGATACATGCGGACGTGCATTGTCCTGTTGGAACAGCAAGTTCCCTTGCCGGTCTAGGAATGGTAGAACGATGGGTTCGATGACGGTTTGGATGTACAGTGCGCTATTCAGTGTCCCCTCGACGATCACCAGTGGTGTACGGCCAGTGTAGGAGATCGCACCCCACACCATGATGCCGGGTGTTGGCCCTGTGTGCCTCGGTCGTATGCAGTCCTGATTGTGGCGCTCACCTGCACGGCGCCAAACACGCATACGACCATCATTGGCACCAAGGCAGAAGCGACTCTCATCGCTGAAGACGACACGTCTCCATTCGTCCCTCCATTCACGCCTGTCGCGACACCACTGGAGGCGGGCTGCACGATGTTGGGGCGTGAGCGGAAGACGGCCTAACGGTGTGCGGGACCGTAGCCCAGCTTCATGGAGACGGTTGCGAATGGTCCTCGCCGATACCCCAGGTGCAACAGTGTCCCTAATTTGCTGGGAAGTGGCGGTGCGGTCCCCTACGGCACTGCGTAGGATCCTACGGTCTTGGCGTGCATCCGTGCGTCGCTGCGGTCCGGTCCCAGGTCGACGGGCACGTGCACCTTCCGCCGACCACTGGCGACAACATCGATGTACTGTGGAGACCTCACGCCCCACGTGTTGAGCAATTCGGCGGTACGTCCACCCGGCCTCCCGCATGCCCACTATACGCCCTCGCTCAAAGTCCGTCAACTGCACATACGGTTCACGTCCACGCTGTCGCGGCATGCTACCAGTGTTAAAGGCTGCGATGGAGCTCCGTATGCCACGGCAAACTGGCTGACACTGACGGCGGCGGTGCACAAATGCTGCGCAGCTAGCGCCATTCGACGGCCAACACCGCGGTTCCTGGTGTGTCCGCTGTGCCGTGCGTGTGATCATTGCTTGTACAGCCATCTCGCAGTGTCCGGAGCAAGTATGGTGGGTCTGACACACCGGTGTCAATGTGTTCTTTTTTCCATTTCCAGGAGTGTATGAACATATATCATGCCTCCCGTATACCATAAGTGGCTCAGGTACTACGGGTCCAAACTCACCTGGCCCGACATCTGTTGATGGCATCGGGCTCTTTCGTCAGCTCAGGGGTGTTATTCAAAGTGTGATATGAGTCCCTCGCACTCACACGGGACCGTGGTGGGGTGGGACTGATACACGTGTCGAGTAGACTCACGGCGCTGTACCTCAGCTCCCAACCAAGACTCTGGCACCGTTGCCCGCAAAGCCTCACTGGACTCCTATTCCAAGACTCTGGGCCGGTCTTTTCGTCCGCCCCAGTATTGTCATCGACTGTCCAGTCCCTCTTTTATCATACCCGACGATTTTTCTGGGCTTATGTCTACCGATCCTTACCACTTCCATTTTTATACCAGACGAAAACAGTTTACAAAGTGTTACAACAGTGGCGCCCGCCCAACCCCATCGAAATTAATCATCCCCAGTGTTTGTAGTGGCACATATGGAAAGCGGTCCACGCACGGTTTCTCGAATCAGACGTCCAATCAGGCTGGTAAATCGCAGAGAATGGTAAACAGGTTAATCGACGTTTACTGCATCGCACCTATCTAGCTGATTCGCCTCTCTGCATCCGCTATCGAGTGGACGATGGAGACTGTGGTCCAGCGTCCGATGTCTGGACGCTAGCGCAGCGTATTTTGGCGTTTCCCTGCTGCCAACCATCCGTTCAGGTCGACATCCACTCACTTTTATTCCCTGAGGGGATTTTTTACCCCACCACCAAAACTCACTCTGTGAACTAGATCTGTGGCCACACGATCCGTTATCTTTCTCTTTCTGGCAACAAGTCAGTGCTAGGATATCGGAACTGCCTCAAAGCGTGACACTGCGTCCTAACACGCAATCCACGCGGTAAGCAATACTTCTCCAATTTCTTAGGGAACACCTTCAATGATCAATGATCCACTTCGCAGCTGGAACGTCCATGCCATGAGAAACTGAAAACTGATCTGAACCTACCCGAGCCGAACAGGACCGATAACGGAATCTAGACCCTTTCAACGACAAGACACATTTGACGTGCTGGCCAGCGCAAGATCCGCTACTCAAGGCGCTCATAGAAAAAGCTTATTATGTTGAATTTTCATGGCTCCCCTGCGGTTTCCTTCTCTTTTGTTGTTTCTCGCCCCCCTCCCCCCCCCCCTCCCCACTCATAACTCTAGGTTAGTCGTATTGGGAGTGGTATTAGATAGTGGCCAACGCCTGAGGTTGTGGATTTTTGTTTGTTTGTTATTTTTACTTTTTTTACTTAGAGTAATAGTGGCGATGGCAATAATTCCTCCTTTCTGTCATTCCCTTTTCTACTTCCCGGGGAAGGATAAGGAAGAAAGCAAGCAAGTAGAACTAGTTCAAGTCATGGCAGTGGCACAAGTTTTAATTCATTTCTTCAGCTTCTAACATTACCGCAGGTGACCAACATTCAGTATCCGTTATTTGAATTATGAAGGCGAAAAACAGGCTAAAATATTTTCTCAAATGACTACAGTTTCGAACGCGGCTGTTACTCGGCAGTCATATACCACACTGAAGAGCCAAAGGAACTGGTACACCTGTCTAATATCGTATCGGCCCCTACGAGCACGCAGAAGTGCCGGAACACAACGTGGCATCGACTCGACTGATGTCTGAGGTAGTGCTGGAGGGAATTAACTCCATGAATCCTGCAGGGCTGTCCATAAATCCGCAAAAGTACGAGGGGGTGGAGATCTCTTCTGAACAGCACGTTACAAGGCATCCCAGATCAGTAATGTTCACGTCTGGGGAGTCTGGTGGCCAGCGGAAGTGTTTAAACTCAGAAGAGTGTTCCTGGAGCCACCCTGGTGCAATTCTGCATGTGTTGGGTGTCGCATTAAATGGTCTGATGTGTGTGAAATCTTACGGAACTTAACTGCTAAGGTCATCAGTCCCTAAGCTTACACACTATTTAACCTAAACTGTCCTAAGGACAAACACACGCACCCATGCCCGAGGGAGGACTCGAACCTCCGGTGGGACCAGCCGCACAGTCCATGACTGCAGCGCCTTAGCCTGCTCGGCTAATCCCGCGCGGCGGTGTCGCATTGTCCTGTTGGAATTTCCCAAGGTCGTCGGAATGCACGATGGACATGAATGGATGCAGGTGATCAGACAGGGTGGTTGCATACGTGTCACCTGTCAGTCATATCTAGACGTATCAGGGATCCTATATCACTCCAACTGCACAAGCCTCCGCCAGCTTGTACAGTCCCCTTCTGACTTGCAGTGTCCGTGGATTCATGAGGTTGTCTCCATACCTGTACACATCCATCTGATCCATACAATTCGAAACGAGCCTCATTTCCATTCATCAAGAGTCCAATGTCGGTGTTGACGGGCCCAGGCGATGCGTAAAGCTTTGTGTTGTGGAGTCATCAAGGGTAAACGATGGGCCTTCGGCTCCGAAAGCCCTTATCGATAATGTTTCGTTGAATGGTTCACAAGCTGACACTTGTTGACGACACAGCATTGAAATCTGCAGCAATTTGCGAAAGGGTTGCAGCTCTGTCACACTGAACAATTAATTCTCTTTAGTCGTCGTTGGTCCCTTCTTGCAGGATCTTTTTCCGGCCGCAGCGATATCGGAGATTTGTTGTTTTGCCGGATTCCTGATATTCGAGGTACACTCGTGAGATAGTCATACGGGAAAATCCTCACTTCATCGCTACCTCGGAGATGGTGTGTCCAATTGCTCGTGCGCCGACTATAACACCACATTCAAATTCACTCGCATCGTGATAAGCTGCCATTTTAGCAGGAGTAACCGACTTATCAACTGCACCAGACATATAGGTGTTGCCGACCCCAGCGCCGTATTCTGCCTCTTTACATATCCCTAACCCAGATTCTTTTGAGGTTCAGTGTAGTTTCAACATGGGATTAAACAGCCAACCGGTTGCACATGACTGGTAGGTACACTGATCTAGTTTTCCACACCTAAATAAAATTTTGCTGAATCTTAAAATTACATTGCTAAAAAGCAATGGTCAGAATTCAGAGCAGCTATGCTGAAGTCCAAATTGAAATAAAACGTTCTAGCCTTTTCCACGTCTGTCCAGCTGGGAATAACATCGGAGTCATGTAAGTATGGTGTATGTTGCCCGAACCGCAGAAATTTTTATATGTGGGTAGAACTATTGAAAAAGCGATCGGACCTCAGTAACCGAAGAGGAACCGCCTCCGCTTGAGACCCGCACTGACCGTAGTATTCGTGAACACATAGCAAAACAGTGTTGCCACAGTTCATAACGTTATCAGTAACAAGCTCAAGCATAGCTAATTAAGTGCAAGGTGGATCCCGAAAGAGTTAACGCAGCGGCACACAGAGACCAGTGCGTACAGAATTACACTACTGGCCATTAAAATTGCTACACCACGAAGATGACGCGCTACAGACGCGAAATTTAACCGACTTGAAGAAGATGCTGTGATATGCAAATGATTAGCTTTTCAGAGCATTCACACAAGGTTGGTGCCGGTGGCGACACCTACAACGTGCTGACATGAGGAAAGTTTCCAACCGATTTCTCATACACAAACAGCAGTTGAGCAGCGTTGCCTGGTGAAACCTTGTTCTGATGCCTCGTGTAAGGAGGAGAAATGCGTACCATCACGTTTCCGACTTTGATAAAAGTCGGATTGTGGCCTATTGCGATTGCGGTTTATCATATCGCGACATTGTTGCTCGCATTGGTCTAGATCCAATGACTGTTATCAGAATATGGAAACGGTGGGTTCAGAAGGGTAATACGGAACGCCGTGCCGGATCCCAACGGCCTCGTATCACTAGCAGTCGAGATGACAGGCATCTTATCCGCTTGGCTGTAAAGGATCGTGCAGCAACGTCTCGATCCCTGAGTCAACAGATGGGGACGTTTGCAAGACAACAACCATCTGCACGAACAGTTCGACGACGTTTGCAGCAGCATGCACTATCAGCTCGGAGACCGTGGCTTCGGTTACCCTTGACGCTGCATCAGAGACAGGAGCGCCTACGATGGTGTACTCAACGACGAACCTGGGTGCACGAATGGCAAAACGTCATTTTTTCGGATGAATCCAGGTTCTGTTTACAGCATCATGATGGTCACATCCGTGTTTCGCGACAGCGCGGTGAACGGACATTGGAAGCGTGTATTCGTCAGTGCCATACTGGCGTATCACCCGGCGTGATGGTATGGGGTGCCATTGGTTACATGTCTCGGTCACCTCTTGTTCGCATTGACGGCACTTTGAGCAGTGGACGTTACATTTCAGATGTGTTACGACCTATGGCTCTACCCTTCATTCGATCCCTGCGAAACCCTACAATTCAGCAGGATAATGCACGACCGCATGTTGCAGGTCCTGTATGGGCCTTTCTGGATACAGAAAATGTTTCGACTGCTGCCATGGCCAGCACATTCTCCAGATCTCTCACCAATTGGAAACGTCTGGACAGTGGTGGCCGAGCAACTGGCTCGTCACAATACGCCAGTCACTACTCTTGATGAACTGTGGTATCGTGTTGAAGCTGCATGGGCAAAAAAATGGTTCAAATGGCTCTGAGCACTATGGGACTTAACTTCTGAGGTCATCAGTCCCCTAGAACTTAGAACTACTTAAACCTAACTAACCTAAGGACATCACACACATCCATGCCCGATGCAGGATTCGAACCTGCGACCGTAGCGGTCGCGCGGTTCCAGACTGTAGCGCCTAGAACCGCTCGGCCACCATGGCCGGCCTGCATGGGCAGTTGTACCTGTACACGCCATCCAAGCTCTGTTTGACTCAATGCTCAGTCGTATCAAGGCCGTTATTACGGCCAGAGGTGGTTGTTCTGGGTACTGATTTCTCAGGATCTATGCACCCATATAGGGTGAAAATGTAATCACATGTCAGTTCTAGTATATTTGTTTAATGGCATCTCGTGGTCGTGCGGTAGCGTTCTCGCTTCCCACGCCCGGGTTCCCGGGTTCGATTCCCGGCGGGGTCAGGGATTTTCTCTGCCTCGTGATGGCTGGGTGTTGTGTGCTGTCCTTAGGTTAGTTAGGTTTAAGTAGTTCTAAGTTCTAGGGGACTGATGACCATAGATGTTAAGTCCCATAGTGCTCAGAGCCATTTGAACCATTTGTTTAATGAATACCCGTTTATCATCTGCATTTCTTCTTGGTGTAGCAATTTTAATGGCCAGTAGTGTAAAAGGTGGCTGTGATGCTTTTCTAAACAAGATTTTAACAGGCAATGAAACGCTGGTTCACCATTTTCAACCGAGTGCTCAGGACAAAGTATTCAATGGAAGAATTTCTGGGAAAGTGGTTCAAACAACGAGACAGACTTCTTTGCATTAGGTATAAGAGAGTAATTCATCGTTCGGGTAAGTGTATTATTACTGGTGGGGTTTTGTTGAAAGATATACAGTTTCTTTTCTACATTAACTTGTGTCTTTAATTCGTGAATGTCCTTCGTACGTAGTTAGCGCTGGAGCACACCGATTGTGCACGAGTATATACGCCGCTAGCACTTAAAGGCTTAAATACAGAATATAAACCGAGTACTGTACACGAAGTACTCAAAGCGTAATTGTTGTGTTGGCACTCTCAATCAATATAAAAAGGGCAGAAACACTGGAAAGCTACGAAGCTATTTTGATTAGAAGGGGAACTCCCCATAGCACCCCCTCCAGGTCTAGTGGCAAGAATGTGCAATGGACGGCCCGTCAAAAACTGAACACAGATCAAGTGTGAAAACAGGAAGAAGGTGTAGGGAACCGTGAAAAAACGGAAAAATAAAACAGTGAACGGTCCAAGGACAAGAAGTACGATATAGAGCAGACCACCAGAGAAACTGTGTTGTGGTTAAGTGGTTACGGTGTTGGCCTATCAAGTGGGTGAGACGTGTTGCAACCTCCCTCCCCGGATTTTTATTTTTTGTCACTGTTAACTTTATTCAAATATGTGTCTGTGTCTTGGTGTAACGTCTGTTTGTAACAGCGAGGTGTAGGGTAGAGACTTATGACAGTTGATTCTGCACAACTACTCTATTAGCAGCCGAAAGGAAGTGGTTTTCGAATGGGAACCGCAAACGTTTGATGACAAGGCGACAAGTCAACCGAACCCTCCACCAGAAAACGCGTCTGATGTGTCATACACGGTATTAGTGACGGTACGGTGTGTCATATGATAGCAATCTGTTATCGACGCACCTAAATTGTAAGACTGGTAAGTGAATGAGACACGCCTCCTTGCCGATATAGGTGTTGGTATGAATGTGAATGAATGTGATCACTTCCAAGGAAATAATGAAAACGTAATATTTTGTCACAGAAGCTGCAACAAATGAACGCAACAGTTTCACAATAACACAGTTTCTCTGTGCTCTGTAGAAATATACGTTTTTAACGTTTTTGAAGTTGCGTTCCGTTCTGGTAGTTTTGACTCTTGACTTCCTGTGTTGTAACGTAGTTCACACCCGTTTATTCCTATGAGACGTCTATGTGGTATCTCGCCTGCTCTCAACATTCATCACATTTACTTGCCACGATAATGTATGCTTACCATATGACTCATACTCTATAACCAACGTATAGTAGCCGGCCGCCGTGGACGAGCGGTTCCAGGCGCTACAGTCTGGAACCGCGCGACTGCTACGGTCGCAGGTTCGAATCCTGCCTCGGGCATGGATGTGTGTGACGTCCTTAGGTTAGTTAGTTTTAAGTAGTTCTAAGTTCTAGGGGACTGATGACCTCAGATGTTAAGTCCCATAGTGCTCAGAGCCAATGTATAGTATGACAGCTGCCAAGGCTGCAGAAAGAGAACAAACATTTCAATGACCCGACGGACGGCTCATAACGTCGTGAAAAACAGGCAAATGGCACGAAAAAGGTTTGATCGCGACTCCCCTGCCACCCACTCCAACACCATGACCGCTTACCCACGACGCCGCTGCTGCATCAGGCTGCTATTGCATTTCGCAGTTCAGTACACCTTCTTCCTGTTTTCATGCTTGATCTGTGTTCAGTTTTTGACGCCCCATCCACTGGCCCATCTTACCACCAAATCTGAGGGGGCTGCGATGGGGAGAGTTTCCGCTGTTAGTGTGATTCTGTGTTGCTCAGTCAACGAGAGGCAACGCCACGTTTAGCAGGAGAACACGGGAGTCACTCTTTGTTTCAGCAAAATCAGCAACGGGGGCACCGTTGCTCCGAAAGGACATCTGAGGCAACCGAGAAAAGTTTTTCACAGAAAAGACTCAACCAAAATCGAAGCCCGCGGTAATTGAAGGCAGTGAAAAGGTAGGTGTTGCTGTGGACTAACCGGAGACCGACAATGTGAATCGGTAACAGTTACCTGTATTGTTTATCTTAATTCAAAAAACTTTGATGGCCCTTGAGAGCAAATGACATTCAGTAACAAGAAATGCAATGTGGTCAAAAAGATTTGTAAGATTTCACAAGGCTATCTGTTACGCGTAAGGTGCTGAAAATCTGGGGTGAATTTTGACTTACACAGAGAAACTAAGAGCCTACCTTGGTAAGTGAACTGCCCCTGTGTTGGCCGTCCGCCATCCGACCCGGAACAACATATTAGGAAGCAACGGTCGCTGAGGAAACGGAAGAGACAACGACGTACCTCTTCTGATGACTGCCTCATCGGATGTGTGCATGGGATGACGACCCTGCTACTGATGATGCTATGGTTCTAAGCACTTAACATCTGAGGTCATCAGTCCCCTAGAACTTAAAACTACTTAAACCTAACCTAAGGACACCACACACATCCATTCCCGAGGCATTCGAACCTGCGGCTGTAGCCACCTTCCATCTCTTTCTCCAAACTGACAAGAATGTTTTCACGATTTCTTCGTCGTTTGCTGCCCTTGCATACGAGATGTTTTTGCCGCCCTTTGTCTCAAAACAGCATTGTGCCTTTGCATAAATTGCCTTGCCCTGTGTTGGCAGCGCTGTGTAGCGCTTTGCATTGGATCTCTGACTGCATTTTGTAAGAGACTCTGTGGCTGGTCGGACTCGTTGTTGAAGTTAATCGCCAGTACTGTTGGCCAGTTGGAGGTGAACAGCCGGCAATAATGGATGTTAAATGTGAGAAGTTAGCATTAATGGAGGGTAGAGGTCTGAAGTGTTAACGATCTGGAAGTATCCGACTCGGAAATTGAAAATTATTCATGATTATATATCTCCGTACTGGATGTCAATGACGATTTATATTCGTGTTTGAACTGGATGTCCCATTATTAAGATAAAAAATACATTATTTGGTTTGCAACAAAATCTTTCCTTTGCTAACCACTTGCCTATTGGTAGTTAGTGGCTTTAGTAGTTAGAATCTTTTATTTAGCTGGCAGTTTTGACGCTCGCTGTATTGCAGTAGTTCGCGTAATGAAGATTTTTTTTAAGTGCTTAATGAAATGTGTAGGTTATTGTCAGGGCCATTCTTTTCTATTAATTATTTGAAGTCAGGCTGTAATTTTTTTTCAGCAGTCAGACTGCGTTGCGCTAGAATATTGTGGGTCAGTGTTGACATGATAAGAAAAAGTAAAGAGAAAGTAGACTCAGTACGTTCAATTTTATTCAGCTGTTTCAGAATCAAATAACGTAGAAGCTTCATCTTCTCAATCATTCAGCAATTTAAGTACAGATTCACACATTTAAATAAAGAAGTTTCAAGTTGTAAGTTGCTACACCGTGTGGTCGGCTGTAGAAGTCTCCCTGATGCGGATACCTAGTTCACTCTTTTCTTACCAAAGCGCTTCGACTCGAGATCGCAGTAATAAAGCAATGAAACACGTTTTGCCCTCTATGTTTCAACAGCTGCAGTTCAGTTATGACTATGAGGGCTGGTTTTCATTGGGAACACGATCCTGTACCTCCTACAGTTCAAAGCGTATGACGATGGCAACTGTAGTTTCCTGACACTGGTTATTCGTTTATGAGGAAATCCGCAGGTCGCACTTGTCTGATCGTAGAGGAAGTAGGGTGCTTTCAACGGAGATTTCTGCATAGCCAACAGAAATCTCTCCGCCGATTCAGACTAGAGGTAGCCATTCTCACACGCCTGTTGTGCGCCGACGTTACAGCACAGTATTCAGCTGCGATAGGCTCTTCTCATAAACAACAAAATGCAAAGTCTTGCGGATTATTTCTAGGCGTGGAGATGGAATAGAGTTCATATTTATTCTACAGTAATGAGGCTACATTTCATTTAAGTGGAAAACTGAACCGCAACAACATAAGAATATTGGGAACACTGAAGAGCGTGCTGCTGAAAATCAAGACTTCTCTTTCATTCGGCCAGACGTGTATACATATATATGTATATAAAAGAGGTGATAGAACGCTTGAAAATACCAAAGAAACTACAATAAAACCAATAGAAATATTTCATTGTTGAAAACTGAACTGCTAGGTAGGCATTGGCAATCTTTGATGGCCCGCGGGTCTAATTTTTCCATACTTAATTAAATTGGCGGCGAGCTTTATCAAGTGATGCGACGGTAGCGATCCTAGCGCATAAAGCCAGAACTGTAGTGTCCGTGACGTTTACACACCTATGTTGATGGCAGCCCTATCCCAACGCCACGCGAACAAATTATACCTCTGAACACGCCTTTTTTTGAGACTAAATTCATTTAATGTTGATCCAGTCTTCTTCAGATCTTTAAATTTATTTACACTACGTGAACATTGCTTCTTTACTTATGAATTTCTTTCGCAAGCCGGATTGAAACCAGTCGTGAGCCGGATTCGGCCGGCGCTCCGCTGGTTGCCCACCTGTGCGCAAGAACTTGTCCTTTAAGAGAGAATACTAATTATCCTTATTTGAAACATATATTTTGTAAACAGCGTCACGTGATCCATAAGTGTTCGTTCAATCTGGTACTGGAGCCCTCCAACGTTCGCTGTAAGACCTCAGCTTGAAAACCGCGAAAGAAGGGCTTTTCTCGACAGGTGCTGATATAAGATAAAATGGTTAAATATCACGCGGCTCGAAAATTAAAAGGATTCGTAGCGCAGTGTCGACGGATCTGCTACAAGAATAATTTTCTCCGCAGCAGCCTGAGGACAACTCTCCTACAGAGCACCAGAGGCCAATCTCGCTGTGACAATAATTTTCTCCTCAGCAGATTGAAGACATGCATCGCCACATCAACTGGAGTCAATCCAGCAAGTCGGGTAATAGTAACACCACATCTAGAATTTCAGCATCAACAACATTCTAATGCTTAACCTGCACACATGCCGAGCAAGGAATTCTCACTAGCGACTAACGGAGTTGCCGACAATTTTACTCTGGTTGACAGAGTTCTTACTGTTCTACTCCTTCTTGCCTTTGGTTTTATTAATAACAGCCACTTCCTGAATATATGAGGAGCGTTCAATAAGTAGAGCAACATATTTTTTATCTGCCAGTTTCAGCTGAAAAAAAATGGAATTTGTTTTGGGACATCGTTGAACAGACTATTCCCTCGTCAGGCGTTATAGTTCCACAAAGTTCCTATAGGTGACGGTGGTATACGTAGCCTTCAAAATTGCGTCTGTAACGGAAGTCGGTCCAAGCAGAGAGCTGCCATTAAGTTTCTCATGGAGGAAGAGCATCGCAGATATTCATAGGTGCTTGAAGGCCGGCAGTGAACAAAACCACGACGAGTCACTGGGCGAAGCGCCTGTCGTCATAGCAACAAGGTCGCGCAGACCTCTCCGATCTCCAGCGTGTCGGCCGGTCGCACACAGCTGTTGCTCCTGCAGTGTTGGAACGCGCGGACACTCATTCGAGGTGAACGACGGATAACGATCAAACTCCTCGCTGCTCAACTGGAGATCTCTGTTGGCAGTGCTGACAAACTCGTCCACCGGCTGGGGTACTCGAAGGTGTGTGCCCGCTCATTTCCTCGCCGCCTCACAGAAGACGAGAAAGAGCATCCATCTGTTTGGCCCACTGAAGGACGCACTCTGTTTGAAGGAGTATATGGATGATGTTGAGATTATTTATGCAGAAAGACGTTGGCTCGAAGGTCGACCAGGAACACAGGCCCTAACGGTAAGGTGGCTTTAGGTCGTCACATTGAACGGAGATTATGTTGAAAAATAGAGTTCTGTAGCCAAAGGGTGCGGAATAATGTGGTGTATTGAAACCATGAATAAAACCATCCCGCTTTCAGAAAAAAATGGTGTTGCGTTACTTAGTGAACATACCTCCTAACTTATGCCCTATAAAACCAATTTCGTCTTCAGTGCAGGTTGAATATATAAATAAAATAGTATTCCACACCACAGAATCTTTATTTTAAAGCCTTTCAAAACATTTAATTGAAGCACAGAATATTTTAAAATTTAATTAACTTCTGGCGTGATTAATTAAAAGATACACGAGTGTTACATTTCACAAGAGCCGATATTACGCACACCCTTAGTCACAGATACAATACGAAAGCGTCACAGTACAACCATTACAAAAAAAAAAAAAAAAAAAAAAATCCGAACGGCGTTATTGAAACTCATACCGCAAAGGCAACTTAAATTGCATTTTTTTCGCACTAATAAAACCCAAGGGTAATAAAAGAAAAATGAAGGGTAATGAAGTAGAGAAAAATGACAATGAATAAGCTGTAGACAGTGGAACAACGTCTCAATGTGGCCAGCCTTGACGCCAATCAGGAGTACTAATTTCTTGCTGAATCAGCTCATTTATTCCTTCCAATGTGACTGAGTTACGTAAGCACAATTAATGCAGCCTTGACGCATATATAGCGCATAAAACACTTTTGTGCATAAGGGAATCTCAATCTTTAGACGAGCCATTAATTCGGAGTGTGTCAAGCAAACCCACCTTGCTGTCAAAGCGCTTGCGTAATACGTACAACAAAGCGTTGCAATAGCTCAGCGTAACGCTCTGAAGTGACAGTCACTCTGATGATCTCATTTTCGAAGGAGAGTTATGACTCCCTTCTAGCAGCAGTTTATCATAGGTCGCTGTAACAAGGAACGGTAGCAACCGACTGGAAAAAAACTCAGCTAGTTCCTGATTTCAAGAAGCGTCATTGGACAGATACACGAAGTTGTAGGGCCATATCGCTGACGTTCGTCAGGTGCTTGAATACGGAACATATTCCATGCTCACGCACTATGACGTTTCTGGAGAACGAACATCTCCTCTATAAAAAACCAACATGGATTTTGTAAATAGAGATCTTGCAAAACACAGGTCGTTCTTTTCGCCCATGATAACGCGAGAATCGTAGACAAAGGAACCTATGATGATACCATCTTTCTTGACTGCAGGAATATATTCGATACAGTCCCGCACTGTCGACTAGTGAAAAAAGTTAGCGCTTCCCGAGTACAGAACTAGATTTGTGCATGCATTCAGATCTCAACACGTTTTCCTTAGGGAAGTGAAGGTGACAGACGTAATGGTAATTTTGAAGTACGTATTGTAACGGAGTGTTGTAGGGCTGTTACTGATGTACTGGGTGATATATATAAGGGGCCATTCGAAGGCCATTGTTGTTGTTGTTGTTGTTGTTGTTGTGGTCTTCAGTCCTGAGACTGGTTTGATGCAGCTCTCCATGCTACTCTATCCTGTGCAAGCTTCTTCATCTCCCAGTACCTACTGCAACCTACATCCTTCTGAATCTGCTTAGTGTATTCATCTCTTGGTCTCCCTCTACGATTTTTACCCTCCACGGTGCCCTCCAATGCTAAATTTGTGATCCCTTGATGCCTCAAAACATGTCCTACCAACCGATCCCTTCTTCTAGTCAAGTTGTGCCACAAACTTCTCTTCTCCCCAATCCTATTCAATACCTCCTCATTAGTTACGTGATCTGCCCACCTTATCTTCAGCATTCTTCTGTAGCACCACATTTCGAAAGCTTCTATTCTCTTCTTGTCCAAACTATTTACCGTCCATGTTTCACTTCCATACATGGCTATACTCCATACAAATACTTTCAGAAACGCCTTCCTCACACTTAAATCTATACTCGATGTTAACAAATCTCTCTTCTTCAGAAACGCTTTCCTTGCCATTGCCAGTCTACATTTTATATCCTCTCTACTTCGACCATCATCAGTTATTTTACTCCACATATAGCAAAACTCCTTTACTACTCATTTCCTAATCTAATTCCCTCAGCATCACCCGACTTCATTTGACTACATTCCATTATCCTCATTTTGCTTTTGTTGATGTTCATCTTATATCCTCCTTTCAAGACACTGTCCATTCCGTTCAGCTGCTCTTCCAAGTCCTTTGATGTCTCTGACAGAATTGCAATGTCATCGGCGAACCTCAAAGTTTTTATTTCTTCTCCGTGGATTTTAATACCTACTCCGAATTTTTCTCTTGTTTCCTTTACTGCTTGCTCAATATACACATTGAATAACATCGGGGAGAGGCTAAAACCCTGTCTCACTCCCTTCCCAACCACTGCTTCCCTTTCATGCCCCTCGACTCTTATAACTGCCATCTGCTTTCTGTACAAATTTTAAATAGCCTTTCCCTCCCTGTATTTTACCCCTGCGACCTTTAGAATTTGAAAGAGTATTCCAGTCAACATTGTCAAAAGCTTTCTCTAAGTTTACAAATGCTAGAAACGTAGGTTTGCCTTTCCTTAATCTTTCTTCTAAGATAAGTCGTAAGGTTAGTATTGCCTCACGTGTTCCAATATTTCTACGGAATCCAAACTGATCTTCCCCGAGGTCGGCTTCTACCAGTTTTTCCATTCGTCTGTAAAGAATTCGCGTTAGTATTTTGCAGCTGTGACTTATTAAACTGATAGTTCGGTAATTTTCACATCTGTCAACACCTGCTTTCTTTGGGATTGGAATTATTATATTGTTCTTGAAGTCTGAGGGTATGTCGCCTGTCTCATACATCTTGCTCACCAGATGGTAGGGTTCTGTCATGACTGGCTCTCCCAAGGCCATCAGTAGTTCTAATGGAATGTTGTCTACTACCGGGGCCTTGTTTCGACTCAGGTCTTTCAGTGCTCTGTCAAACTCTTCACGTAGTATCTTATCTCCCATTTCGTCTTCATCTACATCCTCTTCCATTTCCATAATATTGTCCTCAAGTACATCGCCCTTGTATAAACCCTCTATATACTCCTTCCACCTTTCTGCCTTCCCTTCTTTGCTTAGAACTGGGTTGCCATCTGAGCTCTTGATTTTCATACAAGTGGTTCTCTTCTCTCCAAAGGTCTCTTTAATTTTCCTGTAGGCAGTATCTATCTTACCCCTAGTGAGACAAGGCTCTACATCCTTACATTTGTCCTCTAGCCATCCCTGCTTAGCCATTTTGCACTCCCTGTCGATATCATTTTTGAGACGTTTGTATTCCTTTTTGCCTGCTTCATTTACTGCATTTTTATATTTTCTCCTTTCATCAATTAAATTCAATATTTCTTCTGTTACCCAAGGATTTCTATTAGCCTTCGTCTTTTTACCTACTTGATCGTCTGCTGCCTTCACTACTTCATCCCTCAGAGCTACCCATTCTTCTTCTACTGTATTTCTTTCCCCCATTCCTGTCAATTGTTCCCTTATGCTCTCCCTGAAACTCTCTACAACCTCTGGTTCTTTCAGTTTATCCAGGTCCCATCTCCTTAAATTCCCACCTTTTTGCAGTTTCTTCAGTTTCAATCTGCAGTTCATAACGAATAGATTGTTGTCAGAATCCACATCTGCCCCAGGAAATGTCTTACATGTTAAAACTTGGTTCCTAAATCTCTGTCTTACCCACTCCTATTTTGTTATTCATTATTAAACCTACTCCTGCATTATCCCTATTTGATTTTGTATTTATAAGCCTGTATTCACCTGACCAGATGTCTTGTTCCTCCTGCCACCGAACTTCACTAATTCCCACTATGTCTAACTTTAACCTATCCATTTCCCTTTTTAAATTTTCTAACCTACCTGCCCGATTAAGGGATCTGACATTCCACGCTCCGATCCGTAGAACGCCAGTTTTCTTTCTCCTGATAACGACGTCCTCCTGAGTAGTCCCCACCCGGAGATCCGAATGGGGGACTATTTTACCTCCGGAATATTTTACCCAAGAGGACGCCATCATCATTTAATCATACAGTAAAGCTACATGCCCTCGGGAAAAATTACGGCTGTAGTTTCCCTTTGCTTTGAGCCGTTCGCAGTACCAGCACAGCAAGGCCGTTTTGGTTAATGTTACAAGGCTAGATCAGTCAATCATCCAGACTGTAGCCCCTGCAACTACTGAAAAGGCTGCTGCCCCTCTTCAGGAACCACACGTTTGTCTGGCCTCTCAACAGATACCCCTCCGTTGTGGTTGCACCTACGGTACGGCCATCTGTATCGCTGAGGCACGCAAGCCTCCCCACCAACGGCAAGGTCCATGGTTCATGGGGAGTCGAAGGCCATACAGTTCAGAATCGATATGCCAATCAGGCAAAACCGTCGTGAGCACTGAGGGAATCGTCCCACCGACGCACCAGATTGAGTAAACCCGCTTTAGAAAACACCGTGTCCTGCTGCATGAAGAAGTACTTAACTGCTTGCTGCATATACTCGTTCGACAGAAATGGTTGACCCTTTAAGGCCCTTTTAGGGGACCATTGGCCTGATAAATGCTTAGGAAGAGATCAGGACTACAGGGCGGGTGCTCGAATGCCACGCCCCTCCCCCCAGAGCTGGCGTAACTTCTCCGTAACTCCCAGATCGATCGGCGTCTTGTGTCGAACTGCAACCAGCACAGAGCATGCTGCATCATCCTGCAACGCCCAGTACATGCTTTTCATTCTCCATTGGGCGTCTACCAGTG
This sequence comes from Schistocerca nitens, assembly GCF_023898315.1. Lineage (NCBI taxonomy): Eukaryota > Metazoa > Arthropoda > Insecta > Orthoptera > Acrididae > Schistocerca > Schistocerca nitens. The sequence goes on from NC_064620.1 coordinate 12,053,105, forward strand.
TTTGTCCTTCAGAAGCCAAGAAAAGAATAACAACACGTTGGTGCTGTTTGGATGCATTTGGTAATAATGTCGCCATAGTTCAAGTTTGCACATTTACTTTAAGCAGTTCGGGAAGACACGAATGCCACACTAATTCCTTGCCTACTTGTCGGTGCTTATATACCCGCAGGGGAGTCGAGCTACGTTTCATGTACGCTGCAGCAACGCTCTCAAACGGAAACTTTTTGATCGTCCCATTCCCCATATAATTACAGTTTCACTTTCAGAACACTGTAAAAAAATAAAAAATAAAATAAAATAAAAGCCACGCAGAACGACACTAAAATGTGAAGGAATATAATCGATGAAGATGCAAACGTTATGGAGAAAAAAACGAAAAATTTCCTACCAGACGCCGCTGTAAGCGTCAGAACGTAAATGGGTTTGGCTACAAATGACAGATGAATCATGCTGCGACGACCATGATGCGAGTTGCGCAGCCTTTGGCTCGCGTTTAATCCTTACTGCTGTCCCATACTCAATTTTTGTATCGCTCTCTTTTTTGGTTTTAGAAAACCAAACGAAGAGCACGTTTGGTGACACTGACTCTGGTGGGCTGTTTGAATTTGCGCGCAACGGTTGAATGGTTAACTTCAGTGCTAATTAATTCGGAAACGACACAAAGTATCAACTTTTTTTCTTTTATTTTTCATCACAACGTACTCTGTACTGTTACAGGGTGCTGTTCGATACGTCGTGTCATGCCGAACTTTTTTTCTCTTATTCTACATCTACATCTACGCGATTACTCTGCTGTTCACAATAAAGTGTCAGAGGGTTCAATGAACCACCTTTGTGCTGTCTCTCTACCGTACCACTCTCGAAAGGCACGCGGGAGAAACGAGCACATAAATTTTTCTGTGCGAGCCCTGATTTCTCTTATTTTATCGTGATAATCATTTCTCCCTATGTAGGTGGGTGCCAACAGATTGTTTTCGCAATCGGAGGGGAAGACCGGTGATTGAAATTGCATGAGAAGATCCCGTCGCAAAGAAAAAACGGTTTTGTTTTAATGTCACTCCAATTCACGTATCGTGTCTGTGGCACTATCTCTCCTATTTCACGATAATACAAAACGAGCTGCCCTTCTTTGAACTATTTCGATGTCATCTGTCAGTCCCACCAGATGCGGATCCCACACCGCACAGCAATACTCCAGAACAGGGCGGACAAGCGTGGTGTAGACAGTCTCTTTGGTAGACCTGTTGCACCTTCTAAGTGTTCTGCCAATGAATCGCAGTCTTTGGTTTGCTCTACCCACAACATTATGTACGTGATCGTTCCAATTTAGGTTATTTGTAATCTACATCTACATCTACATGGTTACTCTGCAATTCACACTTAAGTGCCTGGAGAGGGCTCATCGATCCATTTTCATACTACTTCTCTACCATTCCACTCTCGAATGGCGCGTGAGAAAAAGGAACACCTGAATCTTTCCGCTCGAGCTCTGATTTCTCTTATTTTATTATGATGATCATTTCTCCCTACGTAGGTGGGTGTCAACAAAATATTTTTCGCACTCGGAAGAGAAAGTTGGTGATTTAAATTTCGTAAATAGATCTCGCGCAAACAAAACAGCCTTTGTGTCAGTGACTGCCACCCCAAGTCGCGTATCATATCTGTGACACTCTCACCCCTGTTGCGTGATAACACGGAACGAGCTGCCCTTATTTGCACTTTTTCGATGTCCTCCGACAATCCTACCTGGTAAGGATCCCATACCGCGCAGCAATATTCCAGAAGAGAACGGACAAGTGTAATGTAGGCTGTCTCCTTAGCGGGTTTGTCGCATCTTCTAAGTGTTCTGTCAACAAAGCGCAGTCTTTGTTTCGCCTTCCCCACAATACTATCTATGTGGTCTTTCCAATTGAAGTTGCTCGTAATTGTAATTCGTAGGTATTTAGTCGAATTGACAGCCCTTAGAGGTGTGTGATTTATCGTATAACCAAAATTTTTCGGATTTCTTTTAGTACCCATGTGGATGACCTTGCACTTTTTTTTTTTAGTGCCAGTCGCCACTTTTCGCACCATACAGAAATTCTCTCTAGATCATTTCTGGAAATCTAGGAACATGGAATCGATCTGAGATCTCTTATCGACGGCATTCATTACTGCATGGGAATGAAGAACTAGCTGTGTTGAACAAGAACGATATTTTCTGAATCCGTGTTGGTTATGTATCAAAAAGGCATTTTCTTCAAGGTGACTCAATGTTTGAGGACAGCATATGCTCCAAAATCCTAATGCAAATTGAGGTCAGTGATATGGGTCTGTAATTCAATGGGTTACTCCTATTTCCTTTCTTGAATATTGGTGTGACCTGTGCTACTTTCCAGTCTTTAGGAACAGACCTTTCGTCAAGTGAGAGGTTGTATATGATTCCTAAGAAAGGCGCTATTGTGTCTGCATACGTACTCTGAAAGGAACCTGATTGATATACCATCTGGACCGGAAGACTTGCCTTTCTTAAGTGATTTGAGTTGTTTCGCAACACCTAAGATATCTACCTTTATGTCACTCACGCTAAGAGCTGTTCTGGTTTCGAATTCTGGAATATTTACTTCGTCTTCTTTCGCGAAGGAATTACGGAAAACTGTATTTAGTAACTCGGCTTTAGTGGCACCATCATCGGTAACATTTCCATCGCTATCGCGCAGTGACGGTATTGACTGTTTTTTGCCACTGGTGTACTTTATTTACATACAACCAGAATCTCTTTATGTTTTCTACCATATTTTGATACAATGTTTTATTGTGGAAACTATTAAAAGCATCTCGCATTGACATCCGCACTAAATTTCGAGCTTCCGTGAAACTTAGCCAGTCTTGGGTATTTTGCGTTTTCTGAATTTCGCATGCTTTTTTCGTTGCTTCTGCAACACTGTTCTGACGTGTTTTGTGTACCATGGTGGATCAGTCGCGTCTCTTATTAACTTATTCGGTATGAATCTATGTATTGCTGTCGATATTGTATCTTTGTACCTGGTATACACTTAAATAATTAACTTGGAAGGAAAGGAGACTTTCCCTTAAGAAGGCATCAAGCGAATTTTTATCTACTGTTTTAAATAGATATATTTTGCGTTTGTTTTTAGAGGTTTTGGTTCATATGGTTTTGAGCCTCGCTACAATGACCTTGTATTCACTAATCCCTATATCCGTCATGACGCTCTCTATTAGATCAGGATTATTAGTGGCTATGAAGTCAAGTGTGTTTTCGCAACCATTTACAATTCGTGTGGGCTTATGAACTAATTGTTCAACGCAATTCTCAGAGAAAGCATTTAGTACAATTTCGGAAGATGTTTTCTGTCTTCCACCGGCTTTGAACATGTATTTTCGCCAACAAATCGAGGGTAGATTGAAGTCTCCACCAATTATAACTGTATGAGTGAGTACTTATTTGTAATGAGATTCAGGTTTCTTTGAACCGTTCAGCTATTGTATCATCTGAGTCGGGGTGTCGGTAGAAGGAGCCAATTATTATTTTGGTACGGCTGTTGAGTACAACCTCTACCCATAGTAATTCGCAGGAACTATCTATTTCAACTTCACTACAAGATAAACTACTACCAGCAGATACAAACACACCACCACCTACTTTATTTAATCTATCCTTTCTGAACACGGTTTGCGCCTCTGTAAAAATTTCGGCATAATTTATATCCGGCGTTAGCCAGCTTTCTGTTGCTATAACGATTTCAGCTTCAGTGGCTTCTATCAGCGCTTGAAGCTCGGGTACTTTTCCAACACAGCTACGACAAGTATTTTAGTCGCAAGTATTTAGTTGAGTTTACAGCCTTCAGATTTCTGTGACTTATCGCGTAATCGAAAAGTAGCGGATTCCTTTTAGTGTTCATGTGAATCTGATTGTTAACATAGATCAGGGACAGAAGAGGGCCTATAACACTTCCTTGCGGAATGCCAGATATCACCTCTGTTTTAGTCTGTGAGTTTCCGTCTGTTATTACGAACTGTGACCTTTCTGACAGGAAAACACGAACCCAGTGGCACAACTGAGGCGATATTCCATAGGCACGCAGTTTGGTTAGCAGTCGCTTGTGAGGAACGGTGTCGAAAGCCTCCTGGGAATCTAAAAATATGGAATCTGTTTGACATCCCGTGTCGATAGCACTCATTACTTCGTGAGTATAAAGAGCTAGTTGTGTTTCACAAGAACGATATTTTCTGATTCCGTGCTGACTATGTGTTAATAAACCGTTTTCTTCGAGGTGGTTCACAATGTAATTCATAATTTCCCATCGCAACGTACCCTGTAACACCGTTACAATTTCTTCAGACTGTTTCTGACCACCCTATATACAGGGTGATTATATTTAAAGTTCTAATTTGAAAAACGGTGTAAAAAATGAACCACTGCTCGGAATGACGTCAAATTTGAACGGAATGTTGTCGAAGGAGGGGGAAATGTTATTGAGAAAAAAAAAAAGAAAAATTAACGAAAATTTTACCACTAGATGGTGAGGTGAGCGCTAGAATGTGCAAAATAAAAGAGGCGAGGTAGACAGCTGTTTCTTTGTTTGCGTCTGAGAAGCTTAGCATGACTGTCTAAATGCCGGATCGCTGGCTGCTGGTGAACCTCTTTTAACGTTAAATGTGCGCCAGTAGCTCCGCAAAAGTTCCTGACACTCAAGGGTATGAAAAAAGGCGTTGGTCCAATGTCTGCCAGGGGTCTGGAGAAAATGATGAAGAAATTCGAACAGACAAATTCTTTTGAAGTATAATGTAGAGGAGGGAGGAAAACAATTGTCCGTTGTCAGTAGAAGATGTGGCCACAGCATTGCAGTAGGGTTCGAGCGATGCTGAGCAAACATAGTCTACACAGAGAATTGCCTGATCTTTGAAAACACCTATGACCAAGGTGCATACAATTCTACGAAACATCCCGCATTGCTACCCGTACAAAATTAGAATTGTTTCACGCTGACTCGCCAGTTAGAGAAACCTTTGTTCAAGAATTTCTTGCTCGCATGAGAGTGGACAGTGTATGGCCATTGGACGTGCTGGGCAGGCAACGCCCGTTTGCATCTCCAAGGACATGTCAAACTACAAAAAAATGGTTCAAATGGCTCTGAGTACTATGGGACTTAACATCTGGGGTCATCAGTCCCCTAGAACTTAGAAATACTTAACCTAACTAACCTAAGGACATCACACACATCCATGCCCGAGGCAGGATTCGAACCTGCGACCGTAGCGGTCGCGCGGTTCCAGACTGAAGCGCGTAGAACCGCTCGACCACACCGGCCGGCGTCAAACTACAGAACTGAAGAATACGGTGTAGGGAAATCGCACTTAAGTCAACCGGTACCACTTGATTCCGCAAAGGTGACTGTGTGGTGCGGGTTGACGGCATCATTTATCGTAAGGCGTATTTTTTTCGAGGAGGTGAGTCCTGCGGGTCGTGTTACCTGTTACTCCACTGATAAACGCTGTGAGAGTCTCAGCTCTTCTACACCGTGGATGGGATACTATTCTGTGCAAGACCGCGCTTCTCCGCACACTGCATAACTAGTGACACAGAAGGTGGAGAGACATTTTGGAGCCGTCAGAGTTATCAGCTGTCGTTCCCCCATAGCCTGGCCGTCCAGATCACGTTATCTTAATACGTGTGACTTCTACAGAGGGGTTATCTGAAATATGCTGGGTACCATCTGTAATAGGAGCTGAATAGAAGGCGAGAATTGCGCAATGCATTCTAAGCGTTGATGAATTTCTTATCTGCCAATCAAAGAAAGGAATATTTGTGAAAAATATGTCAGTTTTGTTTTGTTGGAGAGCAATCAAAAACGATCTGCAACAACGTCTTGTTCAGTCGGCCATTTTTTTCAAACTAATAATCACGGATAGGAAAAAAATTATAATTAGAGTCAGGGTGCTAAATATTTTACATGCAATAACACTGGAAAACTAAAATTATATATTTTCAAACGTTTCATGATTTATTTTTTGTAAATGTTTTTATTGCTTGCTTGGGCTTTCATATCTCATGTTTCAGATGCGCTGAATTTTGATTATTACCATTATCATTATTATTGTTACCTGCATGCTATTAGTTATAAATTATTTAAAACAGTGAGATACTATAATTTCTATTTGTTAACTTGATGAGTTTTCCCGGTGTGAGGAGACGTGAGAGTGACGTAATTTTAACAGTAGTAGTAGTAGAAGAAGAAGAAGAGACTGACAGAGAGAGAGAGAGAGAGAGAGAGAGAGAGAGACCACTATTAACTATTTTTGCAACGGTTATTTCCATTTTTCAAATTATTAATTTTCATTTTTTTAGTGATCATTTGATTTTATTCAGCAATTTAAAACCATAGTAAACGTTTCTGTTTTCTATTACGTAAAGTGATTCCGTTGATTTTGTGTGAACTATTTCAGCAGCATACATTTGTTCAGGCAAGTCCCGTAGTAATTACTGCTCTTATAACCAAGTGGTTAATGAACAGAATTTGTTCATTTGAAACGAAGACTTGTCTGAGGTGCTTTGAATAATAAAAACGATATGTTTGTTTATTATTAACTTCATATGTTCTTCACTAGTATTGTTGCCTTACTATTACTCAGAAGCGAATATTCAAAATATTATTTGGAACTGTCAAACAAAAGTGCTTCTTGTTGCTCCCGTTAATCTTCGAACAACATCCGAAATGCCCTGAAAAAAAAAAAATGCCAGCCTCACATGAGGCATCTGCTTTTATGCCTTGTGGCGACAACGAAGCCCTTCGTCAAAATGACGAAGAGTCATATGAATCAAATCATAACTTGTACAATTTCAAATGAGAGTGAAGGCCAATTTTCAACTTAATTCGGTGAATCAATATAATTCAGTATCAATTAAAGACTGCCAGTTCTTTCGGACGCAAATACTGTTCATAATGTGTTGATCGAACCTCTCTGATACCGGTACGGTATACCATCGCGTATTCGTAACTTCCATCACTGCAGACTGATGCTTTTTTGTTCTGTTTTTAAAACAGAAATCACTATCAAATGTCTCAATAATAATTGAATACAATGTGTTGATACGCACATAAAGTGATTGCTTTTGTTTAGTAGATTGTAAATATGGAATTACATTTTGTCAAGCCAAAAACTATAGATACATTTTTCTATCAGCGTTTAACGCTTTAATTAATTGATGCTAATAAAAAGAGCTCTTCGAGATGAAAGAAGTGACCTACTTGAAGATATCTTGACCTCTCATATCGATTGTGAAACCTGAAATGCTTCAGAATGTTGTCTGTCTGAAAGTAAGCTTAGCTGTGCGCTTACAGTAGGCATCGTGGAAATAGTTCATGGAAGCTACACCCCACAAAACCTTTTACGTCACTGCCAATACGACTCTGTTCTAATTTGCAATAGATGCCAGTAATATTTCGGAGAATTTGTTTGTTGGTGATAATTCCTTGACAGGAAACCCAGTGTGAAAACTTAAATTATAAGATGGCAGCTGATAACGTAAATGTAAGTGGAAGTCTGATAATTTCGAGCGGTTTTATATTGTAGCCCAATGTATGTAGGGCCCCATAAAAACGAAATTTTACCACACGAAAATTTAGGTTATGATGAACAAATCGCCACCAGCCTAAACAAATTAATTAAATGTCGATTGGGAGCTTCCAGTAATAATCAGACTAGTAAAAAGGATGGAGCATTCCACGGAATTTTAACACTAAAGACTACAACATGTGTGATAATAGAACAGGACTGGCGCTATTCGTTGATCATGATCAAGATCATGTGTCGCCTAGAACTTTCATACTGTCCTTGGATGAAAGGGATGTCCTTCTGATCGCTGCGCAACTTACACAATGGGAAACAGATGTGGTGGACCTTTAAATAAACTCTTTCTTGAATAGTATCGTCTTCTGCAGCAAGTGGCGGTGAGCGGATGCTGTGGTTGTGATGTTCCTGCAGGAAGCGGAGGTGGGTTGTTTGTTCGTTTTACTTTATCTCTTGTTATATCCCAGCGACAATTTTTAGATTTCCTGGTAAACCGTCTCTCTTAAACTTCTCAGTTAATGTTACCAGTCCTAATTTTTGGTGTTACATTCTTCGTAAATCAAATGCAATTATGGTCAGTAAACACTGGTGTACATGTTACACAATTAATTAGAACGGCTGTTCTGTAGTGCCTATCGTCTCTGTGGGGTCGCAGGCCTTCAAATTTTTGTCGTTTCCTAATCGTCCATTCTCTCGTCTTGATGGAGACCACTTAGTATTTGTTTTGCACGTTTCGTTTCCCTTAACGAGCCGAAAATCAAAATCAGTTTCAACTGCGAGTACTAGTCTTTAGTCCACCCACGCAACAAACGAATATAAACTACTCAGAAGGGTAACCTGAAAGTAGTCGTAAAAAGTTACCTGCAGTCTTGATTCTGCTTACTGACATTTCAGCTTCCCGAATCTGAAAAACTCTTACTTAATAGAGGAGCAAGGCAACAATGAAATTTTTCATTGAAATGATAACCACAATTCCAAGAAAATGCCCATGTATTACTATAAGTTAACTCTTTTGCTCAAACACACAAGATAAACACAGAGAGTTTATACTAATGAGATTCTCTCTTCAGCACCTGGCACAATTCAGATTCGAAATTGTACAAAAAGTCGATTAATAGCAGTTGCTGTTTGTATTAAGCAACGTGAATATCAATCACCAATAGTTTTGTTTTCCTATAAAGTGGAAACTAATGTTCCCCCCGCCACGCGGATTCTGGGTACAGGTGGCATAGAAAAATTCAAGAATTCCGGAGGACTAAGACAATAACATCATGTGGTGTTTTAGATGTTCTTGAGGTCTACACGAAAGTTCAAATTCATCAAATGAAAATGGAATACCAACAAAGTCCCTCTCACGAATACGTTGGCTTTTTTTGGTACACAGTTACCCGAAGCTCGCGCTCTGGCTATAACAAAGTACACGATCGCGTATTCACAACTGCCATCGCTGCAGACTGATGCCCTTTTTGTTCTTCGGTGCGGGCAAAGGAAACGCAATGGGCCTATTTGCTGCAGTTAGCACACACAACTGTATACTCAAAAGGCATCGCTGCGCCACACCAAATCTCATGTGTTTCCCAATTAGGATTCTACTCTCGTCTTATCTTTTCATGTATTAGAGTACTGGTTATGGAATATGCTGTTTAAATTTGGAACGATTATTAAAACAAATATGGCTTCTACAAATTTTTAATGGAACTATGAGTAGTCCTTTTCCTCCAAACTGGTCACGTTCTCACTTTTGTACCACTCAGTGTAACACTGATTTTTCCAGAAACTTTGCAAGTCGACTCTTGTTTTAATCACAGATATATGTCTGAGTGAAGATAATGTTATTATCTTGTCACAGACCTTCAAATGGTGTGCTGTATAGCGTCCCCAGTGCTATATTACGAAAAGACTTAAAAACAATATTTATAAAGAAGAGACATTCAAAAATTGAATAATATATTTTTATCATGTAGCCGTAAAACAATAATTTCTCTGTCCAGAAATGCAAAGAAATGCAATGCAAAGAAATAATTTCTGACAAAATGATCTAAAGAGACAAGATACGCTCTTTTGTTAATTTTTTTAGTCGACTTCACTCCTTCACTTGTCTTGATGATGTACAGACGGACATCTTGCGAGTGCTGGCAAATGTAAGCATATTTGTATGAGTTAAGCATATAATATACTGATTTAATATTATTGTGCACTTTTAATTTGTAAGAGATGATCCCGATTTCATGTCCGCCTTCCTTGAATTAACCTGCATTCAAGTAATTTACAGTTCAACAATCGCAGCGGCCGATGCAGCCAACGACGCCATTACGTGGCGATATGAACTTATGAAAAATTTGCGGAAGCGGAAAACACGCCCGCTATTAACATAATATTAATTTTTCTCCACAGGCGTCCGACGTTGCAGAAAATACTTAGCTTTAAGATTCTTATTTTCATTACCATAACCGAGAGCCAGAGCCAGGACTCCGACTAAAATACAATGGTTAACAGAGGTAAGAAAAATACTCTCGCGCGTGTGTGGGCCGCAATTTTAAATAATAACTGAAGATTTCTTGCTTTATAGTGAACTGACTAGCCGAGGAAATTAATATGAAAAGTTTATTACATTGTACAACTTATATGCTCATGTTTTAAGATTCAGCGAGTCTAACGTTCATTAACGTAGCAAATAATTTAAGATTAATATTGTTAAAAAGGAGAACTTCAGGAAAACATTTAATCGTAAAATCAAAATTAAATGAAATATCATTTTTATTAAGGTCCACCACGTAAGTCGGCAACAATCAAAAAATAATAATAACAATAATAATATATTAAATTACGACGGCCGACGGACGCGAGAGCTGCTCACACGAGTCTTCTACATGATTTAGTGCATTTACTCATGGCACTTTTGTTGCCCTAAGCATGTAATCACTTTCAGAAATCGAGTTAATAATCAAATTAATTCATTTAATAATATCGAACCTTAAATTGCTGGTGTACCCATGTACCACCAAAATAAAATAAGAACAGTGAACAGTAGAGGGAGTATGAATGTGAACAGCGGTGGTATTTAAGTTTACAAAATAATCACAAGTTTTATTAAACCTTTCGTGCCTACAGCTTTCTGGAGAACCAGCTGATAAATCTTGCAGAAAAATGACAAATAAAAATTGGTTTTGGAATGGTGTTTGATAGGTAAAGCGTATTTTGACGTGGAAGCTTTACAAATTCTCCTCTGAACTAATCCCTTTTACTACACAATCTGACTTTGTTTGCATGAATCCACTGTGAAGCCCAACTCTATTCGATCAACTGTGGTCACGTATACCAGAAAGTACGCTTCATCTGCACAGGCAGCTGTGACAACACAACGCCGATGCAGCAGTACTTTACCGTATCACCTTGAGTCAGGCAGCTCCAGAAAACGACGCACTGTGGAGGAGGAGCGGTGTGCTGCGCCAGCAATGATGTTTGACATGTCCATGAAAGTTTGTAAACAACGTGGCCTGTCGTTCTGATTATCAGAAAGCTGGAAACTTCCCCATCAGAGCCCTGAAATCCTGGCAGATTTCAGTGTGAGATGCACCCACTCGCTGGTCTGGCCAAACCAATTTGACTCTCAGGCATGAGGGTGTGCGCTGGAATTGTCAAACGTCAGATGGCCGACTCAGGATGAATAAGTTCACCCTCGTGACACACGATATGTCCGAGAGGATATGCAGTTCCACTGTCGCTACTGTTGGAAACTGCCAAATGCTTTTAATCCACCACAAGATACAGAGTACAAGTCTCACACACGACGGAAAGACTTGAAGTTCTCCACCGGGGGAGGACCAGAAGACTAAGTTCCCTGAAGAATCACAACCATTTTCCACCTAGCTTGATATGGGAGCTGAATTAGCAAAACCAAACCGCCCCCACATAGCACAAACCAATCAAACTGTATTCTACTGTTTGAATTTCCTCTCTCGATTGTTCTGTGGCCCTGGACACAATCCAGAAACAGCACTGCGGCTCCCATGCTTGGGAGGAAGCATCTTCTTTGCGTATACTGAGAGGAGCCAATAGCGCCACCAGATATCTCGTACGTGAAAAAAGAAGATTTTTGGCTAGGGACGCGTCATCCTATGGTAAGCATGGCCATGTTTTGGCAAAAAGCATCTACACAGATGGGATCACAGTCCCTCATGTATAGAGTGATCTAATCTTTCTGGGCTGACAATTTCCAATTTCTGAAAGAAGGCTGTTAAGCTTTGTAGAGAGTCTTGCCTCTGAAATATGTGTTTTGCCGCTCACTAAAAAGAACCTGACGACTTCCTCGTGTCAGGAGGGTGTCATAGCCCTTCCCTATCGTCGCAGCTTCTAACATTAGAATACATGGAGTTTCATGACCATCCCACCAGTTGCACAAAAGCTCAGTTTACAGCAGTCTGTCTTTAAAGGCCTCCTTCACCCAATTTCAGCCATCCGGCCATTTTCTCCAATGGACTGCCGCCTGGCCCAGGTAAAATGTTTTGTGAACCTTCCACCCGACCCTACGCGCAAGGAAGAGAGAGTTTCGGCCAGAAGTCCCTCTGCAGGTAAAATCCGCTGAACACTGTTTCCCAGAATCACTCGCATGGCCAGGTCGCTGCACTCGGCATTTTTGCCCCCAATTTGACTCGCTCTCTGTTCTCAGTCACCTCTGCTACAGCCCCCCAGCTACAAGCTCTCTACAGATTACACTGCTATGAATTGTCACGAAAAATGCACAATATTTCAACATAATTTCAAATGTGTTAGTAATAACTAAGCATTATGCTATTTAAGGGGGGAAAATCTACATACACTACTGGCCATTAAAACTGCTACACCAAGAAGAAATCCAGATGATAAACGGGTATTCATTGGACAAATATATTATACTAGAACTGACGTGTGGTTACATTTTCACGCATATATCCTGAGAAATCAGTACCTAGAACAACCACCTCTGGCCGTAATAACGGCCTAGATACGCCTGGGCATTGAGTCAAACAGAGCTTGGATGGCGTGTACAGGTACAGCTGCCCATGCAGCTTCAACACGATACCACAGTTCATCAAGAGTAGTGACTGGCGTATTGTGACGAGCCAGTTGCTCGGCCACCATTGAGCAGACGTTTTCAATTGGTGAGAGATCTGCAGAATGTGCTGGCCAGGGCGGCAGTCGAACATTTTCTGTATGCAGAAAGACGCGTACAGGACCTGCAACATGCGGTTGTGCATTATCCTGCTGAAATGTACGGTTTCACAGGGATCGAATGAAGGGTAGAGCCACGGGCCGTAACACATCTGAAATGTAATGTCCACTGTTCAAAGTGCCGTCAATGCGAACAAGAGGTGACCGACACGAGTAAACAATGGCACCCCATACCATCACGCCGGGTGATACGCCAGTATGGCTATGACGAATACACGCTTGCAATGTGCGTTCACCGCGATGTCGACAGACACGGAAGCGACCACTATGATTCTGTAATCAGAACCTGGATTCATCCGTAAAAATGACGTTTTCCATTCGTGCAGACAGGTTCGTCGCTGGGTAACCATCGCAGGCGCTCCTGTCCGTGATGCAGCGTCAAGGGTAACCGTAGCCATGGTCTCCGAGCTGGTAGTCCATGCTGGTGCAAACGTCGTCGAACTGTTCGTGCAGATGGTTGTTGTCTTGCAAACGTATCTGTTGACTCAGGGAGCGAGACGTGGCTGCACCATCCGTTACAGCCATGCGGAGAAGATGCCCGTCATCTCGACTGCTAGTGATACGAGGCCGTTGGAATCCAGCACGGCGTTCCGTATTACCCTCCTGAACCCGCCGATTCGATATTCTGCTAACAGTCACTGCGGGCCTTTGGGGTATCGTCTCAGTTGTGCGACTGGATTCGTGATTTCCTGTCAGGAAGGTCGCAGTTCGTAGTAATAGACGGCAAATCATCGAGTAAAAATGAAGTGATATCAGGTGTTCCCCAGGGAAGCTTCCTGGGACCTCTGCTGTTCCTGATCTATATAAATGACCTGGGTGACAATCTGAGCAGTTCTCTTAGGTTGTTCGCAGATGATGCTGTAATTTACCGTCTAGTAAGGTCATCCAAAGACCAGTATCAGTTGCAAAGCGATTTAGAAAAGATTGCTGTATGGTGTGGCAGGTGGCAGTTGACGCTAAATAACGAAAAGTGTGAGGTGATCCACATGAATTCCAAAAGAAATCCGTTGGATTTCGATGACTCGATAAATAGTACAATTCTCAAGGCTGTCAATTCAACTAAGTACCTGGGTGTAAAAATTTCGAACAACTTCAGTTGGAAAGACCACATAGATAATATTGTGGGGAAGGCGAGCCAAAGGTTGCGTTTCATTGGCAGGACACTTAGAAGATGCAACAAGTCCACTAAAGAGACAGCTTACACTACACTCGTTCGTCCTCTGTTAGAATATTGCTGCGCGGTGTGGGATCCTTACCAGGTGGGATTGACGGAGGACATCGAAAGGGTGCAAAAAAGGGCAGCTCGTTTTGTATTATCACGTAATAGGGGAGAGAGTGTGGCAGATATGATACGCGAGTTGGGATGGAAGTCATTAAAGCAAAGACGTTTTCCGTCGCGGCGAGATCAAGTTACGAAATTTCAGTCACCAAATTTCTCTTCCGAATGCGAAAATGTTTTGTTGAGCCCACCCTACATAGGTAGGAATGATCATCAAAATAAAATAAGAGAAATCAGAGCTCGAACAGAAAGGTTTAGGTGTTCGTTTTTCCCGCGCGCTGTTCGGGAGTGGATTGGTAAAGAGATAGTATGATTGTGGTTCAAATTCAAATGGCTCTGAGCACTATGGGACTTAACATCTATGGTCATCAGTCCCCTAGAACTTAGAACTACTTAAACCTAACTAACCTAAGGACATCACACAACACCCAGCCATCACGAGGCACAGAAAATCCCTGACCCCGCCGGGAATCGAACCCGGGAACCCGGGCGTGGGAAGCGAGAACGCTACCACACGACCACGAGATGCAGGCGATTGTGGTTCGATGAACCCTCTGCGAAGCACTTAAATGTGAATTGCAGAGTAATCATGTAGATGTAGACTTTTCTTATTTCCACTGTTTCAATGAGTTTCGCGCTACAAACGTCGAAGACGTCAACCTTAATTTTCAGGATTTTCTTGACACTAAAACTATTTTTGGAGAGATTTTCAGATAATTAGTTTCCAGTGATGTTGAGCGATAGTCATGTCATACTGTTTAAGAGAGTAAACCTCCATTTGACTGCGTATTACTATATTTATCTTTTGTACTATTTAAATTTCGGTTTTTATGCCACTGTCGCAAGCAGATGACTTGTTGAAAGAAAAACACAGAGAAGGAGAACTTTTTTAATTTTACCTGTGCTTACTGATGTGGAGTTTCCGAAACTGAAGAACATGCAGTTGATATGGCGTCAGTGTCTGGAACATTGTCTGTGAGCAACCGTTTTCGAAAATGAGGTACGTTAAATCAACACATCGAACGAGGTTGACTGATGAAATTTGAAAACAAATATCTTTATTGGATGCAGCAATAGCAAACCAAACATTGATGATATCTTGAAAGACAAAGGTCAGTTTTACCAATCTCACTAACGTCTTTTGCTGATTGGTTTGTGAGATTCGGATTGTGTACACGAGGTCTGATGCAACCATCTCTTTGCTAACGCCGCCTTATTTGATAACATTTTTCAGGAAGTGAATATTTAGGTGGTCCTTGTTTTTTGGGCACTGCTTGCCACTCCTCCTAGTTTTTCGTCTTTTTTCCCCAGAACCTTCGTTCTGGCTTGCAAGTGATTTTTTTTTTTTTTTTGGTCATCAGTCTACTGACTGGTTTGATGCGGCCCGCCACGAATTCCTTACCTGTGCTAACCTTTTCATCTCAGAGTAGCACTTGCAACCTACGTCCTCAATTATTTGTTTGACGTATTCTAATCTCTGTCTTCCTCTACACTTTTTGCCCTCTACAGCTCCCTCTAGTACCAAGGAAGTCATTCCCTCATGTCTTATCACATGTCCTATCATCCTATCCCTTCTCCTTATCAGTGTTTCCCACATATTCCTTTCCTCTCCGATTCTGCATAGAACCTCCTCATTTCTTACCTTATCAGTCCACCTAATTTTCAACATTCGTCTATAGCACCACATCTCAAATGCTTCGATTCTCTTCTGTTCCGGTTTTCCCACAGTCCATGTTTCACTACCATTCAATGCTGCACTCCAGACGTACATCCTCAGAAATTTCTTCCTCAAATTAAGGCCGGTATTTGATATTAGTAGACTTCTCTTGGCCAGAAATGCCTTTTTTGCCATAGCGAGTCTGCTTTTGATGTCCTCCTTGCTCCGTCCGTCATTGGTTATTTTACTGCCTAGGTAGCAGAATTCCTTAACTTCATTGACTTCGTGACCATCAATCCTGATGTTAAGTTTCTCGCTGTTCTCATTTCTACTACTTCTCATTACCTTCGTCTTTCTCCGATTTACTCTCAAACCATACTGTGTACTCATTAGACTGTTCATTCCGTTCAGCAGATCATTTAATTCTTCTTCACTTTCACTCAGGATAGCAATGTCATCAGCGAATCGTATCATTGCTATCCTTTCACCTTGTATTTAAATTCCACTCCTGAACCTTTATTTTATTACCATCATTGCTTCCTCGATGTACAGATTGAAGAGTAGGGGCGAAAGGCTACAGACTTGTCTTACACCCTTCTTAATACGAGCACTTCGTTCTTGATCGTCCACTCTTATTATTCCCTCTTGGTTGTTGTACATATTGTATATGACCCGTCTCTCCCTATAGCTTACCCCTACTTTTTTCAGATTCTCGAACAGCTTGCACCATTTTATATTGTCGAACACTTTTTCCAGGTCGACAAATCCTATGAAAGTGTCTTGATTTTTCTTTAGCCTTGCTTCCATTATTAGCCGTAACGTCAGAATTGCCTCTCTCGTCCCTTTACTTTTCCTAAAGCCAAACTGATCGTCACCTAGCGCATTCTAAATTTTCTTTTCCATTCTTCTGTATATTATTCTTGTAAGCAGCTTCGATGCATGAGCTGTTAAGCTGATTGTGCGATAATTCTCGCACTTGTCAGCTCTTGCCGTCTTCGGAATTGTATGGATGATGCTTTTCAGAAAGTCAGATGGTATGTCGCCAGACTCATATATTCTACACACCAACGTGAATAGTCGTTTTGTTGCCACTTCCCCCAATGATTTTAGAAATCCTGATGGAATGTTATCTATACCTTCTGCCTTATTTGACCGTAAGTCCTCCAAAGCTCTTTTAAATTCCGATTCTAATACTGGATCCCCTATCTCTTCTAAATCGACTCCTGTTTCTTCTTCTATCACATCAGACAAATCTTCACCCTCATAGAGGCTTTCAATGTATTCTTTCCACCTATCTGCTCTCTCCTCTGCATTTAACAGTGGAATTCCCTTTGCACTCTTAATGTTACCACCGTTGCTTTTAATGTCACTAAAGGTTGTTTTGACTTTCCTGTATGCTGAGTCTGTCCTTCCGACAATCATATCTTTTTCGATGTCTTCACATTTTTCCTGCAGCCATTTCGTCTTAGCTTCCCTGCACTTCCTATTTATTTCATTCCTCAGCGACTTGTATTTCTGTATTCCTGATTTTCCCGGAACATGTTTGTACTTCCTCCTTTCATCAATCAACTGAAGTATTTCTTCTGTTACCCATGGTTTCTTCGCAGCTACCTTCTTTGTACCTATGTTTTCCTTCCCAACTTCTGTGATGGCCCTTTTTAGAGATGTCCATTCCTCTTCAACTGTACTGCCTACTGCGCTATTCCTTATTGCAGTATCTATAGCGTTAGAGAACTTCAAACGTATCTCGTCATTCCTTAGTACTTCCGTATCTCACTTATTTGCGTATTGATTCTTCCCGACTAATGTCTTGAACTTGTAACACTCCGTGAAGAACGTATCCCGCTCGATCGGGATCTGAATAGCAGCCCAAATAATAATTAATTGATGTGACCGTGTACCTAATGGGGCTAGCAATCGGAATGGACTGCTGCGGAGTTGTTACATTCCATTTTGTCCTTCTCAAATGCTGTAATAATGAGATGTCTGGTGACAAGAAGAACACCAACACAGCTTCATTAATCAAGAACCTATATTCGTCTCTAAAACACAAGAAAAAGGAGACAGCCACTGCCTTCGTCATACATGTTTAATAACGGCTAATCTCAGCACAGGCTTCTTCGTTATTTATAATCGTCACACGCTAAATACAATCACTGCAATCCAACACTGCTATCCAAATGATGCCGGCGCGGTAGACGCGGAACCACAAATATCGGCACAGAAATATCACTGATCACTCTCGTAATTATACCTTTTCACTTTCCCGTATTATTCTAACACAAAGGGGTTAAACCGCGGCGATGGCCACTCAACTATACACTCGCCCTCGCAACCCGACACTATCGATTGTTTGCCCTGTCGACCTGTGCCGAGTGCAAACTTACAGTAAGGGCCTACGGACTCCTTACATCCCCGCCCTCGAAAACTTCTTTGGAGCCACAGGCGTAAAAGAATCGGCAAGGGAATTAGACATTGCTACATCTGAACAAAACACATAGTGTAAATAATTAATGAAATTACAATTCACCAAAATAATCCCTCGACTCCGGTAGTGGGCTGCCTCCACAATAATTTCTACAAAAGGTTATTACATCTCATAAACATGGCATAGTCCAAATTACAATTTTTATATCAAGCAGCAATGGCCCTCTATAGTCCAACGTTGAATGAAACACACAACATACAATCAAAAATTATTACTTGAACACAAGACATATGAATGATTATACTACAAATTAGTTGTTACAGGTTTTATACCCATTCTCAGGTAATCATCGATATGAAATATGCAATTCTAATTATAATACATCAGAAAACACAACGTAAATAAACATTTCCCTTTTTCAAATGTCCGTTTAACAACTAAATATTCTAAACATGTACTATCCAACTACATCAAGGAGCTTGACACTCTCATTTCAGACACTCGCCCTAACGAGTTCGCCTTCCTCATCTGGGTTATCCCTGTTCTCGTGTGAGTAGTACCTTTTTATGTTTTCCACATGTTCCTTACCATGCACTCTCTGTGTCCGTGCATATTCCAACTCCACAGTGTTAGGATGACCAATTTTTATAATCCTGTATGGTCCCTTATAAACGTGGTTGAACTTATTTATTTCAGAGTTTATTTTCTTTGATTTTGCATGAACCTTTACTAGTACCAAATCTCCTACTCGGTAAGTTATCGGTTACACTAGCATTTCGTGTCTTTCCTGTCTTTTCCTAGCCTTCTCCTTCATACTTAATTCCACTAGCTCCAATTTGCTTTCCCAAGTCAATGAACTTCCTGGTGGGTAGACTAGCAACTCACGAAAAATACTATCGGGTTCTTGATTGAGCAATACTTCACATGGTGCAAACCCTGTAGAATCATGTTGGAGGTGATTCCTGACCCGCTCAAATTCTTCCAGATACTCTTTCCATGAACCATGCTTCCTATGACAGTATGTTCGGCATAAACGGTTCAGTTCCTTCATTGTTCGGTCTGCAGGGTTAGAATCTGGCCTATACCTAGAAAGGGCAATTTGCTCTATTCTGTGCTCATTTAGCATCTCTGTCCACTCCTTTGACCTAAATTGTGACCCATTATCACTCAAAATTCGCTTAGGAATACACACCTTTTGAAAATAGTCTTTCTCAGAATGGTTAATGATGGCTCTACTAGTAGCTTTCTTCAACGGGTAAAATTTTATGTACTTGGAAACCAGTTCTTCCACTACTAAGATTTGTGTGTAATTCCCTTGTGAGGGAGGAAGTGGCCCAAAGAGATCCACTGCAATTATGTCCTTAATTGCTGTTGGTACAATTGGATGCATATATCCTTTGTGCTGTACTGTAGTCGTTTTAGATTTTTGACAGGTGTCACATGTACTCAGTATCTTACGTATACGCCTTCCCATGTTGTTGAATGCACAATCTAACTTCAACTTTTCCAGACACTTTTCGGTCCATAATGCGCATTACTATAGTGCGTATACCAAATTTATCTTTCTACCACATGCTCAGGCACACAGAGTTTCCAGTTCTCCTCACTCTCCTTGTTTCTTTTATAAAGTATCCCATTATGAATATAATAAAATGTGCGAATCCTTTCCTCTCCTGCACACCTATATTTGTTTTTAATTGTCTTTAATTTCTCGTCCTCGTTCTGTTCCCTGCGCACATTCTTTAGGAACTTCCTTATGAATTCTTCATACTGTACTCCCTTCATCAGGTTAATCCTAACTCCTTCTCCTTCTGGCCTGTCCACCAAAATTCCTCTCGATTCAGCTGGTAATCTTGACAAAGCATCAGGTATTATATGTGTTGCTCCTGGTTCATAAATTATCTCGAAGTCATAGTCCTGTAATGCCAGGGCCTACCGCGTTAGTCTGCTATGCCTCAACTTGCTTGTGGTCAGAAATGTAAGGGCCTTATGGTCAGTCACTACTTTCACATGCCTCCCGGCCAAATAATACCGGAAATACTTAAACCCCCACACAATTGCCAATGCCTCCCTTGCAGTAATCGAATATTTCCTCTCCCAAGCATTTAAACTTCTGCTACCGAACGCTATTGTTCTTACACTCTCACCATTTCCGCTCCTCTCCATTTGGTACAAATGTATTCCTAGTCCATAGTCAGAGCTGTCTGCTCCTAAATAAAAATCCTTGGAAAAATCCGGGTGGTACAATATGTCTGCACTATATAGTGCTTCCTTGATATTCTCAAACTCGGTTTGGCACTCTGCACTCCAATGCCACGGCATCCTCACCTGGGTCAATTCCCTCATACTTGGGGCATTAAGTACAGATCCTTTGACAAATTTTCTATAAAACTCACAAACCCCAAAGAATGCTCGCAACTGTTTCTTACTATGGGGGGTCGGAAAATTTCTAATAGCCTCCATTTTACTAGGATCAGGATAGATACCCTCCTCGGATATTGTATGGCCCAGGAATTTTATCTTTGATTTGCCAAATTCCGACTTGTCCAGGTTTACAGTTACCCCTGCGGTTTGAAAAGCTGCCAAGATTGCATCCAATCTATTCAAATGTTCTTCCCATGATTCGCTTGCTATCAAGAGGTCATCCATGTAGATGGTGACCTTTTTAAGTAATTCCTCGCCTAGTATCTTATCCATCGCTCTTATGAATTCAGACACTGACACATTAAGCCCAAACGGCAACACTCTAAATTGATAGCACCTCCCTCCATAAGTAAATGCTGTATACTGGCGAGACTCTGTGGCCAATGGTATTTGCCAGTAACCAGCAGTTAAGTCGATACTACTAAGCACCTTTGCTCCTCGGAATTTTTGAATCAGTTCTTCTGTAGTCTCAGGTTTGTCCCGCTCCGGCTCGATGATTTTGTTCACTGTTCGTGCATCCAAAACTATCCTCACCTTTCCATTCTTCTTGTCAACAACAAATAGGGGGTTGTTATATTGACTGTTGGCCCTTTCTATAACACCAAGGTCCATCATCCTCTGTATCTCTTCATCTACGGCTCTTCGTTTCGCTTGGGGAATGGAATACTGCTTTATATTGAACGGTTTATGGTTCTTTATCTTTAGCTTACACTCCACCCCTTTCATGATACCTGGCCGTTGAGAAAATACCTTACAACGCCTGTATAATACTGTGGCTAATTTCCTCTTAGTCCCCTCATCTAGGTGTGTCATCTCCTCCAACTTTTTACTGATCTTATCCTCTTTATGTCTATCCTCTCGTGCTAATCCTTCAAGGTATATCAACACTTCTTCTCCTAGTTCCTCTTCCCCGTATCCCATGGTGGGTTCCTCTTCATGACACAAATTTATCCTTCTGAATTCCTCCTCTTCTTCGATTGCACTCCCCTCAGCAAACTTTAACCTCTTCTCTTCTCCATTTCTTCCTTTGACCTTGATAGTACCTTCATCAAAACTCACTACTGCATCAACTTCATTCACCCAATCTGTCCCTAAAATAATTGATGTGTTCAATCCAGCCACCACCAAAAATGTTGCTTCGTATTCTTCTCCCTCTATCTCGAAGTTAATCAACACTTGTTCTTTAATAGGTTTACTTTTTGCACCCAACGCATTCACAATTCTCACTCCACTCACCGGGAAACTAGGCAAGCTAATATTTGCTTTTAGTATCTGTTCATATAACCTTTTGGATACTGCACATGCTTTACTTCCTGTATTGACTAATGCCTCGATATTCAGTCCACATAGCTTCATCCCTATCATGGGTAGCATGGGTTCTTTGGGAATCCCATTTTTTTCCTCCAGTAGATCTTCTCTCAGATCTCCACCATTGTCGTGTCTTAGTAGGTTTACTCTGGTCCTTGTAACTCTCACCCCTGACCGGACCTCATCTGGAGTGTCATTCAGTTTTCCGGTCTCTCCGCCTCTTCTATATGCACTGTGTCATTCATTCGTCTATTCCATCCTCTCTCATGATCTCTTGGTTCTTCACTCCTTCTCCAATCATTTCTCCATTGCCGTTCACCACCATGGTTCCTGTACCTATGGCCACCACCTCTTCCTCTATAATTAGACGAATTACCAAAATCATTCCTTGGGTCATTACTTCTTCCTCGGTTTTGATCGTTAGCTTGATTGTGTTCCTGTGATCGAACAGATTCCAACTGTTCCAGTATTTCCATTAAGGCCTCCCTATCTTTAATTAGGCTCCCGGATACAGTTTCTTGCATTCTCCGGCTCATTCTTCTTTTTATCGCTGATATCATTACGTCATCACTCAGGGGTTGTTCCAAGGTCTCGTTCAATTCCCACAAATGTTCGGCAAACTCTCTCAACGTTCCTCTCCATGTACTAAGTGACTTGCGGTGGAGTAGGTCCTCAATTGCTGCACACTGATGACTTTGGGACCAGTATTTCTTCAAGAATTCCTCTTCAAACTGATCATAACTAGTAGTCCCTTCCTTTTTCCTGACTCCCCAAGTGAAGGCCTCACCTTCCATTCTATCTATTGCAAATTGGATCTTGTCTGAGTCTTTAAGATGTGCTGGGAAAACTCCTTTTAACCATTTCATAAATATCATTGGGTGCAACCCTCCTTTCGGTCTAAATTTCTGCCCTGTATTATTTTGGACGTACCGATTATCACTGCTCATCAAGGTAACAACTTTACCTTCCCCAACGGTTAAAGTGGCATTGCTAATTCGTTTATCAATTTCTTCAGTCTTGCTCTCCAATTGCTGCATTCCCTGTTGTAATTGCCTGACTTCCATTGCAACCCTCTTGTTATCCTCTTCTCGTTGCACAGCTATAGCATTTTTCAGATTGACAGCCAGTTGGTTTTGCCTATCTCCTATTCCCTTAACCGCATCATTGCATTGTTTCTGCATCTGCGTCACCTCGGTGATCCTTTCTCCCAATTCGGCTTTTGCTTCTTCAACATCGTCTTCTATCTTTTTTGTCAACTTTCCTTCCATCTTCTCCGTGTCTCCCTGGACTTGGTCTATACTCTTCTGTAGCTTATTCTCTCTCTCGTTGATGTCCATCTTCAATTGTTCTTGTAGCTCCTGCATCTCCTTCTTCAGATTATATTCTATCTTCATTTGTGATGTTTTGATCTCTTGTGCTATAGTTTCCTTAAATGACTCCAAGCTTTCTTTGGTTTCTTGTAAGTCTTCCTTTAATGATTTGCGGAATATTTCTTCCCTTTCTCTAGCTTCTTCTCTAGCTTCTTCTCGGGATATTCTTCCCTCTTCTCTAGTTTCTTGTAAACCTTTCTATAATGATGCGTTAGCTTCTTGTAAACCCTTTAGTGATTCTCTTGTTTCTTGTGAACCCTTCTCTAATGATTTGGTCCCCTTTAGCAACTCTGCTAACATCGACCGTATATCTGCATCCTCTGAAACTGACTTATTTCTCGTCGTTTGTCCCGGTGTCTCGGGATAACTAGTTGAATGTGCTAATGGGCTATCTAATGACACTCCATAATCACTGATTCCCGAATCATCTCTGTCTTCCTGTCCTATCCCTTTCCTTTCAGCTACTGCCTCACAAACCTGTTTATCTTCAGTAGACATGTTTGGTTTATTTTTAATGCACAGGCAAGCAATATAAAATAACCTCTAGTAACCCAAAACACTCCTAATTACCATGAAACTAATCAAACAGTACCTGCAGCATTGTCAGTTAATCCAAAATTGATACAATACGTACGAATACCGAACATAACAACTCTCAAAAACTAATAATTTCAAATATCAATTCTCACATACACAGCTTATGTAAAATGTTCTAAACAAGATAAATCACACCATTCATAAAATCTATAAATGTGAAATCCCCAAAAACAATAAGCATATCTGTATAATCACCATTTAGACTGCGCAGTATGCATAAATAAGTATGCTATATTTCAGAGTATGTTACGCAAACTTTTCGGAAATTACTGTAATTGGGCACTTTTCCTAATGCGAAATTCCGTTTACAATTGTTTATTTACCGCGAAACCAGTACACTGCAATTTAATGTTATGTCAACCAGTCGTCTTCACTCAGCAACTGACATTACCACGAGTCGCGATGTTTTGACGTTTGAAGTGGGCGTGGCGCTGTACTGCTGCCGGAGCCGAGTGAAGTCGCGCTGAAGATCTGCAGCGAGTCGTCGTAGTTCTCCGTCGCGCTGCAGGCGGGCGTAGTTTGTAGTTCGGCCGCTAGATGCTGGGTCGGCGCTCGGTGTCTCGACGTCGCGCGGCTCGCTGTGGTGGGACGTCGTAGTTCTCAGCCGGCCGCTCCGTGGCTCTGCAGGCGGGCGTAGTTTGTAGTTCGGCTGCTAGATGCCGCGTCGGCGCTAGGTGTCTCTAAGTCGCGCTGAAGACCATCGGTTTTGTGCGTCTGTGCTTGAACTACTCCTTGCACAGGTAGTTGGGATGACGTGTGTAATCACCGCGCGGATCGAAGCTCTTTGACGCAGCTGCTACACGGGTCTGCGTGACGTCACTCAATAATTGCGTCGCCACAATACATTGTCGTCCGCATAACAGTTTATAGGTCCACATGAAGCTGTACGATTTTCACTATTTAAAAAGCAATTCCAGTCACAATATTACTATTAAACACTTCATAAAAACTTTCGTGACGAATTCTTGGCTTGTTTGCTGTAGTAATGTTCACACGTGTCTTTCTTTAGTGTTCACTTTTCACAGTTTTTCACGCGGATTTACGCATTTGCACATTATCGACACTATTATTGCACATTATCGACACTATTATTCTTATCAAATATGGCGAGAAGAAACAGTTTATTCACAATCGTAAGATATTATTACTTCGTATTGTTCAAAAATGCACTGATTCTTGTCGCAATTTTAAACTTTATGCTCTGTCCCGAATCAACTTTGAAAAATATTTTCTCGCGTTAAGCAAGGTAAAATTACCTACTCTTCTTTACGATTCGTCCGAAAATTGCACTAGTCCTGTCACGGTCGCCAAGGGTGTAACACTCCGTGAAGAAGGTATCCCGCTCGATCGGGATCTGAATAGCAGCCCAAATAATAATTAATTGATGTGACCGTGTACCTAATGGGGCTGGCAATCGGAATGGACTGCTGCGGAGTTGTTACATTCCATTTTGTCCTTCTCAAATTCTGCAATAATGAGATGTCTGGTGACAAGAAGAACACCAACACAGCTTCATTAATCAAGAACCTATATTCGTCTCTAAATCTAAAGAAAAAGGAGACAGCCACTGCCTTCGTCATACATGTTTAATAACGGCTAATCTTAGCACAGGCTTCTTCGTTATTCATAACTGTCACACGCTAAATACAATCACTGCAATCCAACACTGCAATCCAAATGATGCCGGCGCGGTAGACGAGGAACCACAAATATCGTCACAAAAATATCACTGATCACTCTCGTAATTATACCTTTTCACTTTCCCGTATTATTCTAACACAAAGGGGTTAAACCGCGGCGATGGCCACTCCCTTTGTCGGTAAACCTTGTATCACAGAAACCGGCCTCGGCCCGCAACCCGGAACTGACTCAACTCTACACTCGCTCTCGCAACCCGACACTATCGATTGTTTGCCCTGTCGACCTGTGCCGAGTGCAAACTTATAGTAAGGGCCTACGGACCCCTCACAAACTTCAGCCTACTCTTCAGCACTACTATATTGGGATCCGAGTCTATATCTGCTCCTGGGTACGCCTTACAATCCACTATCTGATTTCGGAATCTCTGTCTGACCATGATGTAATCTAATTGAAATCTTCCCGTATCTCCCGGCCTTTTCCAAGTATACCTCCTCCTCTTGTGATTCTTGAGCAGGGTATTCGCTATTACTAGCTAAAACTTGTTACAGAACTCAATTAGTCTTTCTCCTCTTTCATTCCTCGTCCCAAGCCCATATTCTCCTGTAACCTTTTCTTCTACTCCTTCCCCTACAGGCCGGCCGCGGTGGTCTCGCGGTTCTAGGCGCTCAGTCCGGAACCGCGCGACTGCTACGGTCGCAGGTTCGAATCCTGCCTCGGGCATGGATGTGTGTGATCTCCTTAGGTTAGTTAGGTTTAAGTAGTTCTAAGTTCTAGGGGACTGATGACCTCCGATATTAAGTCCCATCGTGCTCAGAGCCATTTGAACCATTTCAACCTTCCCCTACAACTGCATTCCAGTCGCCCATGACTATTAGATTTTCATCCCCCTTTACATACTGCATTACCCTTTCAATATCCTCATACACTTTCTCTATCTGTTCATCTTCAGCTTGCGACGTCGGCATGTATACCTGAACTATCGTTGTCGGTGTTGGTCTGCTGTCGATTCTGATTAGAACAACCCGGTCACTGAACTGTTCACAGTAACACACCCTCTGCCCTACCTTCCTTTTCATAACGAATCCTACACCTGTTATACCATTTTCTGCTGCTGTTGATATTACCCGATACTCATCTGACCAGAAATCCTTGTCTTCCTTCCACTTCACTTCACTGACCCCTACTATATCTAGATTGAGCTTTTGCATTTCCCTTTTCAGATTTCCTAGTTACCCTACCACGTTCAAGCTTCTGACATTCCACGCCCCGACTCGTAGAACGTTATCCTTTCGTTGATTATTCGATCTTTTTCTCATGGTAACCTCCCCATTGGCAGTCCCCTCCCGGAGATCCGAATGGGGGACTATTCCGGAATTTTTTGCCAATGGAGAGATCATCATGACACTTCTTCAATTACAGGCCACATGTCCTGTGGATACACGTTACGTGTATTTAATGCAGTGGTTTCCATTGCCTTCTGCATCCTCATATCGCTGATCATTGCTGATTCTTCCGCCTTTAGGGGCAATTTCCCACCCCTAGGACAAGAGAGTGCCCTGAACCTCTATCCGCTCCTCCACCCTCTTTGACAAGGCCGTTGGCAGAATGAGGCTGACTTCTTATGCCGGAAGTCTTCGGCCGCCAATGCTGATTATTCATCAAAATTTAGGCAGTGGCGGGGATCGAACCCGGGACCGAAGACGTTTATGAATCAAAGACGCTACCCCTAGACCACGGGTGATACACGGCGTAGTACTGCAGCCCACGTCATTTTGTAAGTTATCCGGCTCACTGTGAGAAGTTTGGATCTCTGCGTTCAATCATATCTGGTGGGGATCTCAAATACCCGAGCAGTACTCAAGAATGGGTCGCACAAGTGTTCTGCATGCCGTCTCTTTTATAGAGGTGCTACATTTTTCTAGAATTTTCCCAATAAATCGAGGTCGCTCATTTCCCTTCCTTGGTCTTACGTGCGCTTTCCATTTTATGTCGGTACTTATCCAAGCTAACACACTGTCGCAGTTACAAAGTAAATGTTAGTTGCATAAACTGAACTTGCCAGACCGAGAGAAACCACATTCTGATAAATGCAACTATCAGTCGCCAGTCCTTGGGTAAATAATTGCTACTTGAATCGTTAGCAAGTAGTTAGACAAAAGTTCCACTTTTAGTTACGGGGTAGACCTCTCCGAATTTTTCCGTCCTACGGCTAGGCCATCAGCTGGATGTTTAATCAACGATGAATGTTCGCTTTCGCTTCTTAATTTACCTCCTTGTCTTGCCTTATCATCAAATTGAATATAGCGTATTAAATTCTGCCATTAACTTATTTTTGACTTAATTACGTTTATTATTGCTTCTCTACACTTCATATTTGTAATATTCATAGTAATCTTGCTAAGCAAAATATAAAACATTTACAGAGTTACCGTATATGCTTTACATTATCTAATTTACTTTTTACAATACTGATAGATTTTTAGATACATCTAGTTGACGTTACTTACACTACAGTCTTGGAACGCTTCCCTCAATACTTAAAATTTGAGGTTGACTACGTTACACATTAGATAAAAATGCAAAAAAAAAGGGTGTTTGTGATGGTACAAACGTTCAAATGGCCGTTAAAAAGTGCACATCGTATCGCGGAGTGAACCTTATTTACGGTGCTAATTCTGGTGAGAAACATAACTAAAAATGGTGTTTCCCTAAAATATAGACAGACGCTGTTGAGATCATGTGATCTGAAGGTGATAAGTATCTACACGAAGAACTTGTCGGATCCCACTGTGACAGCATAATCATTCGGATCTCAGTGGTCTGTCGTATCCAGCACCTTTATCCTATACCGTTGGTCCGGTTCCCTAATTCACTCCTGTCATATGACACTTGCTCCCCTTCTTCACTTCATGCAAGACTCTTAACTGATCACAACCAACTATCTACTGTCCGCATTTTTGTTTATTTTTAGTGTTCTGTGGACCAGTAATCTAAAGGAAGAACTGCTATACGTTTACGAACATAAAAACACAAGTCTCTCATTACTCCGTAACGACCATCAAAGGCTGAACTCTGACGCCTTTCTTGCAACAAATAAGATTCAGCGGGAACGTTTCACTATCTACAGAAGTTTAGTAACTTTTGTTCTCTCTGAAGAGCGATTTTTATTTCTTTTTATTCGTGTGTGTTACCGTAACATTATTATTCGATAACAGAACAAGGGTCTCATTACACGGTAACGAGTGATTAACAGTAATGCCTTTAGAAGCTATTAATTTTAAAACACCATTAATGAACATAGCTTGAAAGAAAAATTTTATCGCTGTAGATCTTTCCAACTTTCACTTTGAGAACCGGTGGAAAATATGAATCTACGACAAAAATCAGATCAATTTGATTAGACGTTACGAGATCAAAATTTCCCAGATTCAATTAATTGTAATAAATTTTAGTAAAAATGATGACTACTAAGGGAATGGTAAGTATTCTGGTAGAAAACGGCGGAAGTTTGAAAGTAAGGTCTAAGGGTAGGACCTCTTTTGAATGAAAGAGAAAGAGGTGTCTACCTTACACACGGATCAATCCTTTGTCTTGGGTACACTAAATAGATGTAAATACCCCTAATCATCTTGGGGTTGAACCTCATTTCTTCCGTGTTTGCTTTAACGATACGTATGTTTTTGGATAGGGTCCGTCTTTAGCAAAACACAATTTTGTTTTTTAACCAAAACATGTTTCACTGCAGTTGCAGCATCTTCAGTGGGCCCACTGAATGTACTGTAACTGTAATGAAACATGTTTGGGCTGAAAAACAAAATTCTGTTTTGCTAAAGGCAGACCCTATTCAAAAACATACGTAAATACCACATTTTATCAATAAAAGTTCGTATTGTTAACTACACATCCTATAAGTAAATATGCATGATCAATAGAATTACAGATTTCTATTGTGCTGGAGAGAGAGAGAGAGAGAGAGAGAGAGAGAGAGAGAGAGAGAGACTGTCGCCATGACAAATTTAATAATTCGGCATGTCACGAGACTGGCATGTCGTGACATTCTACTGGCTGTCGGCGTGACATTTAAACACGGATTACAGAAGCATGCTGAGAATTATATGGATTGCTAAGAACTAAGAAGATCCTTCACAGAACGGTGAGGAAAAGAAAATGCGAGAAATACTGAGTAGAAGAAGAGGCAGGTTGGCATGATCAGTGTTTAGACATCAGGGAATGACTTCCAGGTCTTATAGGGAGCCTTAGAGGGCTGATACTGGAGGAGGAGGCTGAGTGTGAGTGGTACTTTGAGACGAAGAGAAGATCACAGGAGAGGAAGCATTGTGTGCTGCATCAAACCATTCAGTACAGTGATGACCAAAAAAAGGCGCGTTTGAACGTGGTCAGGTCGCTGGTGCCCGACGCTTCGTGCATCGTCGCAGCCGCCTCGTATGCACTGGGGTACCCATGTGCCACCATGTCCATGGTGAGCCACCCTGCTAGCCCGCAGGACAGGACAGATGGAATAATTTGTGGAAAGGGGGCAAAATAAGGGGCTGTCAGTTACATTCAAACATACGACTTTATTATTTGATCAAACGTTACAAGAGCCCAAAAAAAATTTTTTTAAACCCACAGCTTTAATCTTTGGGACTTAATTACCGGCTGAAAGCCACCTTAATTTAAAAACGGCTGAATGCCAATAACTTAAAACGCAAGCATAATCAGGAATTTAAACGGCAAGCCTTATCTTAAAACAGTTCTTTAGTTAGGCTGAAGTAAACTAGTTAAATTCAAATCGGCTGAAGGCCTAACATTTAAAACTCCATAACATTAATTTTTTTAAATACCAAAGGTCTTACGTGAAACAGTTCTTTAATTTAGGTTGAAGGCCTTAGAAACAACTCAAACTCAGAGTCGACTGAAGGCGCAAGACTTAAAAATTCAACATTAAAATTTTTAAAATGCCAAAGGCCTTACGTGACACAGTTCTTTGGACTAGCCTGAAGGCCTTAAGAGCAAAACAATTCTAATTTTTTAAAAAATCGGTTGGAACCATACAAGTACAAACAAGAACAAATTAAAAAATAGGGCAGTACACCCGAGGGCACTCATATGTTCGAGGGTCGACCTGTAATTCAAACACTAACGCTCGCTTAGGTGAGACAGGCACTCAGGCCAAACATTCACGATCCGACGACGAATCGACCGATAGTCAACGGACCCACCGACAAGGCAACTTCCACTTCACCCGATCAGGGCACAACAGGGAGTTCAACGGAACAACGTAGAACATTCACAAGCCTCGACATCGTCGCGAAAAAACAGTGACCCGTGTATGTATTAAGTTTCCTTTAATTTACCTCTGTGGTCACAAACTTTTTGTTAACAGATTATAGGTTTCGGTCTTTAATGACCATGGTTATTAAAGACCGAAACCGATAATCTGTTAACAAGAGGATTGTGACCATAGACGTAAATGAAAGGAAACTTAACGTAGAAGATATTGGCGCCCACAACCAATCATACATGGAGCTGTCAAAGTACACACCATGCTGGACAGCAACAACACGATGAGGAAACTACACTGCCTGAAACTTACATCAACAGTGGAACGTTCACGGCCACAAGGCACAAGATTCCGCTGGTGCACTTCAATTCAAATAACCAAATAATAGTGAAACTCCATCGGAGGGTGGCTAGAATTTTGCAACTTGAAAACCACGTTGTTGCTAGCAGGAATATCCCAACAGCCGACAACGCACTCCAAACGACACAATGCGAACAGTCGTGACTTGCTGGTAGGTTATACCAAAGCTCAACTTTCGTGTCCAGGGTCGGTGATCCACGGACTTCATAGCAATGGGAACAGCGCCACACATTCCGACACCGGGTCGAGACCGCCAGCAGATCCGGCCAAACCGTGCCCCGCCGAGAATTCCTCGCTGCTCCACGCCAACCAAACGACTGGTCGCACACCGCCCAGCCAGAAACTATAAGCGCCAGGTCAAAGACAGACCAAGGTGCGAATATCGATACACGCCGCTGCTGCCACCCGCGGAAGGAGAGGATAACAGCAAAATCGCGATAACCGCGGGAGACTAAACACAGAATCGCAACGAAGGTTTAATCCAGTGCATAGCTCACAGGAGTACCGCGATTATTTAGATTTAACAAAATCCACTGGACCAGAGTAGTCTAGGGTTACAAGCTGTTGATAACAGATGCCGCCGTCGTCTATGTCGGACTGTGACAGTGAACTTTTATCAACAGTGTTCTGTTTTGATGCGGCCCACCTCGAATTCATTTCTTGTCTCACCCTCTTCATTTCAGAGTAGCACTTGCATCCAACGTCCTCAATGGATGTATACCAATCTCCAGCTTCCCATACAGTTTCCACCCTCTGCAGCTACCTTTAGTATCATTGGAATTATTCCCTGGTGTCTTAGCACGAGTTCAGTCTTCCTATTCCTCCTCCTTGTCAGTGCTTTCCATATATATGTTTCCTCCACGATTCTGTGAGAACTTCCTCATTCATCTTATTGGTCTGCCTAATTTTCAACATACTTCTGTAGCACCAAATCTCAAACGCCTCTATTCTCTCCAAGTTAAGACAGATGTTCAATACTGGTAGACTTCTTTTGGCAAAGAATGTTCTTTTTGCCTCTGCTTCGCCCGTCACGGGTTATTTTGCTTCCAAGTTCGCAGATTTCCTTCACTGCGCGGTCACCAATTTTGATTTCTCGCTAATATCATCTGCAAATCTTCATTTCTTTCGTCTTTTTCGGTTTACTCCGAATCCATAGTCTGTGTTCATTTCACTTTTTATTCTATTCGGCATGTCCTGTAATTCTTCCCCACTTTCACTGAGGGTAGCAATGCCACAACGAATCTCATAGTGATGTACTTTCCACTCCAATTTTAATCCCTTTCTGTTATAAGCCTTTCTTTTGCTTCCGTCATTGCTTCAGATGGTAGAGACAGAGGACTGCATCCCTGTCTTACACCATTACTGATCTGGCCACTTTCCCTGGTCTTCCAGGCTTACTGTTCTCTCTCGGTTCTTGTACCTGTTATACATTGTCTAGCTTTCCCTACTGCTTACTCCTATTTTGCTGAGAATTTCGAACATCTTGTCCCATTTTACATTGTAGACCCTTGTTCTAGATCGACAAATCCAATGAATGTGTCCTGATTTTTGTTAAGTCATGCTTTGGCCATCAATCGCAAGGTCAGAATTGCCTCTTTGGTGCCTTTATCTTTCCGAAAGCCAAACTAATTCTCATGTAACAGATCCTCAATTTTCTTTCATTCCTCTGTATATTATTCTTACCGGCAACGTGAATAAACGAGCTGTTAAGCTTATTGTCCGACATGTCTCGCACTTATCGTCATCGCGACCTTCAGAATTGTGGATGATCTTTTCTCGAAAGTCTGATAGTACCTCTCTACTCTGATGGATTCTACACACCAAACTTGAATAGTCGTTAGCTTGCCACCTGCCCCAGTGATTTTAGAAATTCCGAAGAAATATAATTTATGCTTTCCGCCTTGTTTGATAGCTAGTCTTCCAAAGCTCTATTAAACTCTGCCTTTACTACTGGACCCTCATATCTTCTTCTATAACGTCATGAGATAACTTTCCCCTCGTAGAGGTCCTCAGTGTACCCTTTCCACCAGGCCGCTTTCTCCTCCACATTTAACTGTGGCGTTCCCACAGCACTCTAACAATGCCGCCCGTGCTTTTACTTTCACCAAATTTTGTTCTGTCGTTTTCTTCCAACGTTGATTTATTTCTCAATTTGTCCGCATTTTCTCTGCAATCATTTCGCCTTGGCTTACTTGCACTTCCTATTTTTTTCATGCCTATGTGACTTATACAGCTGTACTCTTGTCTGTCCCTGAAAATTTTTGTACTTCTTTGTTTCGTCGGTCAACTGAATATATCTTCTGTTATGCAAGATTTCTTCGCAGTTACCTACCTTGTAGCTATGTGTTTCCAACTTCTGTCATTGTCCTTAATAAAGATGCTCATTATTATCCTTCAACTGCATTACCTTTTGTGGTAGTCATTATCGCAGTATCTACAGCTTAGAGAACTTCAAACACAGTTCATCTGTCCTCAGTACAACCCACTTTTCAGATTGTTTCTTCAGAGAGATTCTCTTAATCTTCTCACTCTACTCTTGATCACTGCGAAATTGTGATCCGCTACTATGCCTGTTCCTTGGTACGCTTTATAATCCAATATCTTATTTCGGAATCTCTGCCTATTCAGTAATTCATCTGGATTCTTTCCGCACCCTCGGGCCTTCTCCAAGCACACTACAACCTCTTGTGAATTCTGAACAGTGTATTCGCGTATTACTATTGGAAATTTATCGCACATCTCAGTTAGTTAATCTTCTCATTCCCACTACCAGGACCACATTCACTATACTGTTCTCTCTCTACTCTATTTTTCTATTCACAACAAATCCTACTCTCATTATACCGTTTTCTGCTACTGTTGATATTAACCTACACTCGTCTGGCAATAAGTCCTTATCATTTTTCCATTTCACTTCACAAGCCCTTACCATATTTAGTTTGAGCTTTGCATTTCCCTTTTCAGATTTTCTAATTTTCTAGCTTCGCTACCACTTTCGGACTTTAGGCTTTCCAGCAGGTACAAACTCGATAAATCACTCGCCAGTTCAAGGATTGTCAACAACGAGTGGACTGACAACATTCGCAAGGTACAAAAGCCACCAGGATCACGGGTCCATGAATGGAACCACTGGAAACGCTGCATGGAAAATGGTGCTTGGACAGGTACACTCAGGTTGCGTCAAAACTGACACAGACAGTGTGTTCTGTCCACCGACAAGGAATAATTTAACCAGGTGATGGAGCTATTCTCCTATAAGTTAGAGAGAGGGAGGGAATATTATTTGAAATGAAACTGTTCCTTTTTGTATATAAGATGTTTCAAAATTACACTGGCAAACTTCGAGGGTGTGTAGAAGGGGTCTTGAGAAACAAAATGAGGATAGGAGTCCGTGTCCGGAAACAATCAACGATGTTACACGGCGTCGAAGCTATAGGCCCCCCCTCTGGCAGCAAGCGTGACTTTGTACTCGAATAGACCGCGGGCAGAACGCTTCGCAATGTACCTGACAGCAGTCTGGGCGTCAGCTGGCGCTGAACGCGACTATGCCTGCCACACCAGCATTGTAGAGACCGCTAACAGAGGTAGCAGCATGGGGGTAGATACACTGCGCTCAGTTCAAAATGGTTCAAATGGCTCTGAGCACTATGGGGCTTAACATCTGAGGTCATCAGTCCCCTACAACTTAGAACTACTTAAACCTAACTAACCTAGGTACATCACACACATCCATGCCCGAGGCAGGATTCGAACCAGCGACAGTAGCGGTCTCGCGGCTGCACACTGTAGCGCCTAGAACCGCACGGCCACTCCGGCCGGCCAGCGCTCAGTCGTCGTTCGTCGTGTGCTGGCGTGCCGCATCATGAGGACGCTTATGAAATATGGTTTCACCGGACAGAGCGAATCAGGTTATGGTTGTGGAAAGCGGCCAAGATCTGTTACTGTTAGTAGCACAAAACACACAAACTTTATTTTCCAAAAACAGTTAATCACATCTGGCCTTAAAAAGGATTAAGAACACAATACAGCTGAAGGCCTGAACACAAGTTATTAAAAATTGCTTTAAGGAATACACGCGGCAGAAGGCCTTACTTAACAAAAATTACATAAATACTCGGCTGAAGGCCACACGCTGGACATAAAAGAACTGATGGCTTAAGGCCTGGATAACAAAGATTTCAAATGGAGCCAAATCTCCTTTTCTAAATTAGTTTTAAACAAATCAATCTTGAAAGCTCAGTTTAAGTTGACTGAAGGACTTATTTTAAAATTAAAAGAAACTAATAGACGGCTGAAGGCCTCGCACAATACTTCAGACGAAAAGGAAATCACAATCTAAAACCAACAGAACAGTGGTGTTCAGAACTGTTCCAAGGGTCGGCCTGAGGAGGTAACACCAATGTAAGGTTAGGTGAGACACGCAGCCAAAAGTACGATTAAGTAATGTGATGGGAACCCGACCCAGGCGTGGCTGAAGGACCGACAAAAAGGACCGACAAACAACCTAATCAACCACTTTCCGCCCGACCAACGGAAGAACCACTCAAAAACACATACACCAAAGGCTGTCTAACTACACACCGTGCCGGACAGGATCAACATGGCGAGGAAACACACTCGCTGCGCTGTCCCAACCGACCGACTGCCTACTCCAGTATGCAGACAGCATTCAGAACTGCTCAATGGAAATCGCAGAAGCTACACACAGTTCCGCGTAAACACTAGCACCAAGAACTCCGACAATCCTAAAACCAATCGCTGTGGAACGACAAGGAGAAATCACAAGCCGACACACACAGAGTTTCCATAAGCGGTCGGCGACCAAATACACGTCGTTCGATGAGACGACCGACCGAACGAACAACCGAGGTCGTCCCAACTCAAGTTATGCGTGTCGGCAACGGTCGCGCGAATCATGGCTCTCCGGAGCTCACGGCAGCTGCATCCCGGAACTCGGAGACACGGCGACCTGGCCACACTGGCTCGGACCCAACCATGCAGAGGGAGCACTTACCCATTGGCCACCCGACATCTCTGCACAAGGAAGGAACCGACCTACGTCCGGCAAGATGACCAACTGACGAGGCCCAGAAACGGCCAAAAGACCAAATACACGTAGCACGATGAGACGAACGAGCGAACGACCAACCAATGGCCGTTCCCGCTCCAGTCTCCTTCCCTTGGACAGTTCACGTGTGTCGCCAGCGGTCGGCGAGTACTGGCTGTCCGCACCTCACTGGCGCTGCGTCTCAACTGAACTGCCGACAGACCACGCCCCGGAAATACACTCCTGGAAATTGAAATAAGAACACCGTGAATTCATTGTCCCAGGAAGGGGAAACTTTATTGACACATTCCTGGGGTCAGATACATCACATGATCACACTGACAGAACCACAGGCACATAGACACAGGCAACAGAGCATGCACAATGTCGGCACTAGTACAGTGTATATACACCTTTCGCAGCAATGCAGGCTGCTATTCTCCCATGGAGACGATCGTAGAGATGCTGGATGTAGTCCTGTGGAACGGCTTGCCATGCCATTTCCACCTGGCGCCTCACTTGGACCAGCGTTCGTGCTGGACGTGCAGACCGCGTGAGACGACGCTTCATCCAGTCCCAAACATGCTCAATGGGGGACAGATCCGGAGATCTTGCTGGCCAGGGTAGTTGACTTACACCTTCTAGAGCACGTTGGGTGGCACGGGATACATGCGGACGTGCATTGTCCTGTTGGAACAGCAAGTTCCCTTGCCGGTCTAGGAATGGTAGAACGATGGGTTCGATGACGGTTTGGATGTACCGTGCACTATTCAGTGTCCCCTCGACGATCACCAGTGGTGTACGGCCAGTGTAGGAGATCGCTCCCCACACCATGATGCCGGGTGTTGGCCCTGTGTGCCTCGGTCGTATGCAGTCCTGATTGTGGCGCTCACCTGCACGGCGCCAAACACGCATACGACCAACATCGGCACCAAGGCAGAAGCGACTCTCATCGCTGAAGACGACACGTCTCCATTCGTTCCTCCATTCACGCCTGTCGCGACACCACTGGAGGCGGGCTGCACGATGTTGGGGCGTGAGCGGAAGACGGCCTAACGGTGTGCGCGACCGTAGCCCAGCTTCATGGAGACGGTTGCGAATGGTCCTCGCCGATACCCCAGGAGCAACAGTGTCCCTAATTTGCTGGGAAGTGGCGGTGCGGTCCCTTACGGCACTGCGTAGGATCCTACGGTCTTGGCGTGCATCCGTG
The DNA here is from genome assembly GCF_023898315.1 of Schistocerca nitens. Taxonomy (NCBI): domain Eukaryota; kingdom Metazoa; phylum Arthropoda; class Insecta; order Orthoptera; family Acrididae; genus Schistocerca; species Schistocerca nitens. The sequence goes on from NC_064620.1 coordinate 12,090,493, forward strand.
CGTCGCTGCGGTCCGGTCCCAGGTCGACAGGCACGTGCACCTTCCGCCGACCACTGGCGACAACATCGATGTACTGTGGAGACCTCACGCCCCACGTGTTGAGCAATTCGGCGGTACGTCCACCCGGCCTCCCGCATGCCCACTATACGCCCTCGCTCAAAGTCCGTCAACTGCACATACGGTTCACGTCCACGCTGTCGCGGCATGCTACCAGTGTTAAAGACTGCGATGGAGCTCCGTATGCCACGGCAAACTGGCTGACACTGACGGCGGCGGTGCACAAATGCTGCGCAGCTAGCGCCATTCGACGGCCAACACCGCGGTTCCTGGTGTGTCCGCTGTTCCGTGCGTGTGATCATTGCTTGTACAGCCCTCTCGCAGTGTCCGGAGCAAGTATGGTGGGTCTGACACACCGGTGTCAATGTGTTCTCTTTTCCATTTCCAGGAGTGTACTAGCGGCCGCTCCAGAGATAGTACGACAGTGCACTTATGAATAAGCGCTGCTGCCGCCACTCACGGGCAAGCAAACCAGGACGCCAGTAAATCGAATAAAAAAAAAGGAGACGTCGGCACCGCAAAGACAAGTGGTCAAGCAATAAACGGCACGAACGCGAGCCGCGCACGGCTTGGGCCTAGCAGCACTTTCGCGTTTGGTGCGGCGAAAGCCAGCGGCCACGCAGCGTGGTTAAAGATATCCCGATAGATGTCAGCCACACCACTCCACTCCACGTTTACGACCATCCATCGGCGTCTGGGTGAAACGGGTGGTTTCACGGGGCGTCATCACGACAGAGGGATTGCGCGCAAAGCGTACACATGCAGATATTTGCGGAGGACGTATTAGACAGGTTCAGCACGGACCCATCTGCAAGCGCCCACCCGTGCTGTGGCACATGCAGTGCAAAGATCCACTCACCCGTTGGGTGGGTGCTGCATCAGTAAGGAAAATATCCATTCCATCTCCAGAAGACACATGCGCTGTTGGACCGCAGCTTTGCTCTGTGTGTGGAGTTGGGTCAGGGATTCCAGCAGCGTTGCGCCAAGCAGACGTATAACGCTGCACACGTGTTGTTCACGGACGAGGTGTCCCTCATCCAAGAGGGTGTGTCCAACGCGCACAACTGCCATGTGTGGACGTATGCCGTGACCTCCAGGTCACCAGGAAAAGTTCACCATCAATGTATGGGCTGGCATGGTCCCTGATTACTTGATTGGTCCCCCTCGACTTACCGACAGCTGTACAACGTGACCAGTGTGTAGAGAACAGTTCCTGGAGATTTACTACGACTGTGAATTTGCTATCAGAAAATGTTTAAAGAAAAACTACGTGAAGTAAATTAATATTGTATAAACCCCAAGAATCCGTTTTGTTTCCGGAAACTTCAGAAGCAAACCTCTATATGAGAAGTTTCCCAGTCCTGTTAAAATTCTGATAATTACATTATTTGATCGTGAAAACAGTAAAGCACTCTGAAACTAATTTGATAAATAAGGACACAGAATACCGTAATTTTGCTTACCAGTAACAGTTAAACCCAGATAAATTTGCATCTAAAAAGGAATGAATGGAAATATGACTAAGTGATATGTAAACAAAGATCGCGTACTTTGAAGTTGTCAGGTTCAAAGTTCCCTCTAATACAACTTAAACCAATGGCGAGTAAGCTACTTCTTTGTAATTGATCGGTGTAAGCAACTTTAATGGCGGATGCCTCAAATTACACGTGTGGCCACATTTCACAGTACAACACATAAATTCTCCTGTCTAAACTACTGTATATACACATCGAAGCACACCCTTCCAAAAGACACATACAACGCATGCAACGAGTAGTACAAATACACTGAAGAGTAAAACAAGTAAATGATGGCAATAACTACTGTTAGTGGTGTGGTCAACAATCAATGAAGGTTAACTGTCTTTACAATGCGCTACTTTTATTTACAGAGAAAAACGTTAAGAGATAGTCTATTACAAAGCAAAAAGAAATTAGTTTTTTTACAATTGTGAGTTTCTCGAAGAGAGGAACGGGTTTGAGTCTTATCTGTTCTGGGTCGGCATGATGTGGCGACGGCGGTAGAAGCTGTTTGACGTTGCTGATACGAATCCTGTAAGTTCATCCAGTCGTGTCCCTGGCATTAATATATCCTCTTTTCCTTACATCCTGTTTCGGCTGGAGGTGGTATTAAGTTGCGAAGCATCCATTTGTCGTAGGCCAGAACAAAGTAACAGTTTATGCAGCACTTCAAGGTCGTATTTGTTAGGCTGCAACCTTCACACACGACAGTTTGGCACAGCCCATACATCGTATTTAAATTACCATTCCATTTACTATAATTTTCCAATTGCGTAGTTATACAGTGAATCTGCTGTTAATATTCATGGTTCGGGATAACACTGTTCCCGCGAAAACAGTCACTTAGGTAGTAAGACAGTACACAGTTTCCACATAGGCGGTTAGTGTTTTAGCGTAGTCTGGAACCGCGCGACTGCTACGGTCGCAGGTTCGAATCCTGCCTCGGGCATGGATGTGTGTGATGTCCTTAGGTTAGTTAGGTTTTAGTAGTTCTAAGTTCTAGGGGACTGATGACCTCCGATGTTAAGTCCCATAGTGCTCAGAGCCATTTTTCAGTGTCAAGAAAAGTGAGCAATATTAAATTCACAGTTGATGTAATGCAATTCAATTCTAGACTGACGACAATACTGTCTGTTCACGCGTGCATTTTCACTGCCACAAGCATCATTTTGTAAAAACCAACAGCGTTCGCGTAATATAACGTCCGTTTAGAATGTCCATCATGACGTCAAATTTCAAACCGTGTTTAACACACGAAAGTCCGGTATTAACATCGCGCTTAACGCACGCCATTACTGCACACAATACTTGCTTCCGTACCGCCACGCTACCGCGCCATCCGCGACTTGCTGCCACAAACTGTTTGACCCGACAACTGTCGATACCTCTCTCGCTCCACAGTTCATACAACACTTCTGCTGTTGCATTCCGTTTCACACAATACATTTCATAAAACTATTCGAAAGACCACCAGAAAAAATCTAAGTCTTTACATAAGGAACTCGTATAGAAAAAGCAACACTTCATGTTGTACACTATACAACCGAATGAAAAATATTCTATGTCATCAGAAATATATCTATGAAGTAAAAGGAAGTAAAGGAAAGGAAAAAAAAACACACCTCGTTATTAGTCATGGCTTCACAGCCGGCCGAAGTGGCCGTGCGGTTAAAGGCGCTGCAGTCTGGAACCGCAAGACCGCTACGGTCGCAGGTTCGAATCCTGCCTCGGGCATGGATGTTTGTGATGTCCTTAGGTTAGTTAGGTTTAACTAGTTCTAAGTTCTATGGGACTAATGACCTCAGCAGTTGAGTCCCATAGTGCTCAGAGCCATTTGAACCATGGCATCACACCCGGGAAGTGCCGCAATTGCCGCCGGAAATACTGGGTGATGATGACGTCTGGTTTGTGGGGCGCTCAAGTGCGCGATTATCAGCGCCCGTAGAAATTCTCAATTTTTGCTCAGTCCGATCCCGCCACTTTCAGGAAAGATGATGAAATAATGAGGAAAACACAAACTCCCAGTCATCTCGAGGCAGGTGAAAATCCCTGACCGCGCCGGGAATCGAACCCGGGACCCCGTGCTCGGGCAGCGAGGACGTGACCGCGAGACCACGAGCTGCGGGCGAAAATACTGGAGACGGTGCCGCTTGCAATCAGTCGACGTATGCGGTTCCAACTTGATGGGACACCTGCACACTTCAGTCGAGCTGCCAGAACCGAGATCGGACAGATGTTTAGATATCGAGGTGACCCAGTAACGCGACCACCTCGATAGCCTGATCTGAACTTCTTCCTGTGGGGTCATCCGAAGAATATAGTTTGCAAAACACCGGCGGAGTCAGCGGAAGACCTAATGGTGGGGCTACACCCTACGTGAGCGAGTGCGGCGGTCAGTGATATGCGGGGGTCAGACATGCTACGGAGCTGGGCGCAGGCACTTCGAGAGCTGCGTTTAATTCGTAAGTGTTGAAAGCATTGTTGGAGGGAGTACCAGCGATCCGATAAACTAATGTAATCAAGCGAAGTAAACAGTTTCCATCGCAATGGAACATTCAGTTTTTAACGTCTGTTTACTTTGAACAACATGTATGTTTAAGTTTTTGTACTAACGGAATAAATGGTAATGTACATGTTGTGGATCCTTTTGTCGGATGCCTGTTACAGTGTCTACACATATGGTTCCTCTCCGTTTCCTTGCATTGATGGTTCCTGTCCTCTAAGTCCAATAAAGCCGCCGAGATCTCGGAATGTCTGCCGTTACTCACGTAACGCGTCCGATTGCTGTACACTCCGGCCGAGTAAACGGTGATGGTTGATGCGTAGGCTGATGGTCGCCCCCGTAATTTCGACGCAGTCGTTCTTTGTCTGTTACACCCTGTACACTATACTGTAAAACACCACACATTGTACAGAGCGTTCCGGGAGACAACGGACTACAGATAGAAGTCCGAGTCCTACACCATCAGCCGCCTTGGCCACAGAGTATCGTACTGATGCTGCAAAATGCCAGCGGTCTATTCGCTACTGGGGAGGGGGGACTGTAATTTTGACGCTCTGTAGCGTCGCTGGACGACGTTTCGGACACCGGTTCCTATCCTCATTTTGTTCCTCAAGACACCTTCTACACCCCCTCGAAGTTTATCGGTGTAATTCTGAAATACCCTGTACAAGTCATCTTTCCTCATAAGCGACGAATCCACGAACCTACTCTCCGCACCTTTGCACCTGCTTATTTACCTTGCCAATAGCATACCACATGTGTCCTGCACCTTCAGCAGGACAATATGCAGCCCAGACTCAACCTGTTTGCGTCAGAATCGCTTGACAAATACTCTACAGATCTGAAGGACCTTATGTGGCCGCCTCAAATGCTGCTGACCAGGAAAGTCATGATAAAGCATCTGTCATGCAATTTTTGCTACATTTTCCTGCAATGTAGCTTAAATGGTTGAAATGGCTCTGAGCACTATGGGACTTAACATCTGAGGTCATAAGTCCCCTAGAACGTAGAACTACTTAAACCTAACTAACCTAAGGACATCATACACATCCACGACCGAGGCAGGATTCGAACCTGCGACCGTAGCGGTCTCGCGGTTCCAGACTGAAGCGCCTAGAACCGCTCGGCCACACTGGCCAGCAATGTAGGTTAAGAGAGTATGTTATTCTCTTGGCATATATTTTATATTTCGTGAAAAATACAACTCGAGAAAATGTACATACCTTCACTTTTAGGTGAAATTATTTTTGAAACTACATCTTTTCCTTCAGAGGCTTCCAGTAATACTCGTTCATTCTTATGTCCAGGCCGGGAGTACTGGTGAGCTTCTCGGCTCATGTGGATTCAAAACTGACAGAATAAAAGGCTTTAGATGTTCTTTCGTCACCTCCTCTCTCACACTTACATCTACGATGACATTTGGGTGGCAACCTTTTTCTGTTTCTCTTGACACACGTTTTCCTTCATTTTCATTTGCTTTTTGTAAGCATATATAGAATTTGCCCGACAGTCGTCCGTCCATTGAACATCTACCTTGCAGCTGCGTGTTGCACAGTTAACTGATCACAACATCGAGGCAGTGTTTCTTTCCTCTTTCATGGACACTGTTCTCTCCGAAGAAAGCTCATATTTGAACTGACTCTGATCAAAGTTGAATACAGTAGGCCCTGCCCGTTTGGATGTTTACTGTCGTGATACGCGCGTTGACTTAAGCAACAAATATTTGAGCTCTTTGAATCTTCTCTTTCGTGCTTGTATCATAATTATACGGCGTGAAGTTGTCCCAAACTCGTTTTTCTAATTAGCAATAAATCCCAGTGACGGTGTAAAGTTTGTAAGTAGGCTGTTTAGGTTTTTATATTGGCAACGCCACGTAGCGCTCTGTATGAATATCACTGGCTGTGCTGTGTGCAGTCTGTAGCTAGTTTGCATTGTTGTCTGCCATTGTAGTGTTGGGCAGCGGCAGCTGGATGTGAACAGCGCGTAGCGTTGCGCAGTTGGAGGTTAGCCGCCAGCAGTGGTGGATGTGGGGGGAGAGATGGCGGAGTTGTGAAATTTGTTCAAATGGTTCAAATGGCTCTGAGCACTATGGGACTTAACTGCTGTGGTCATCGGTCCCCTAGAAATGCGAATATTGCCGGTTCAAATGCACTGCCGAATAGCACTGAGGAACATGTTTCAGACACCAGTGCGCTGTTATAATAGTTAATGCAACAAATGGGACAAAGGCTACAAAAGTTAGACACAACGCTTGAACAAAATCAGAAACAAATGGGACAAAATCTTCAAAAGTTACACACAATGGAACAAAATCTTCACACCATGCTTGAACAAACACGTGAAGATTTAACTACTGAGTTACATAAAATCGAATCGCAATGTCAAAAAGTCTGTAACGACGTAAAAACACAAATTTGTGAGCATTTCCAACCTATTTTTTCGCGTCATGAAAATGCATTACAGAATCACGAAGCAGCCATAAAAGAACTGCAAACTATTGTTCATGAAAATCACGACACCTTGCAAGCTAAAATTGACTCAGTTGCATCTACCGATTCGGTTACGCAACTTGCAAAAACTCAGGAAAACGTAAAGGACACAGTAGATACGATTTCAACACAAATGGACCCTCTGAAACTTGGTTCAGAAAAACACACAGAGGAAATAATTTCACTATCGGAGAAAGTAGCTGAACTTTCTGATCAGTTCACTAACTTATCTACAAAGGTAGATGATGATCTGAATGACACAAGACCTGTAGCCTTCACTGACACTGAAGAGTATGAACAAATTAGAAAATTCAAACAAAATCAAAATCAAATCAATACACAGTACAAAAGAGAAATCCGGGAAGTACAAGATCAGTTGACACAAGTAATATTTCAGAGGACACTCGCGCTCCAGTACGGGAAGAGGGACATAGAAATAAGGAACAGCCACAAAATAATAACTCAGGACACTTCGGAAATTATGAAAGGAATTGGCAAGGCGCATTGGATTTTGAGATGGAACCGCCGAAACGAAGTAACAATGAGCGATGTGCGACTCACCGACACCATGATTTTGACTATAAGCTGTTCATTACTACACGTAAATTCGAAACATTTAGGAATTCTGGCAGCGACATTCATCCACAAGCATGGCTCCATCAATTCTCTCATTGTTTTCCTCCCAACTGGTCATTGCAGCACAGATTATAATTTATGTGTGGCTACTTGGAGAATGAACCAGCTGTAAGAATGCTATCGGTCATTCACGATTGTCACAGTGAAGGCGAACTTTATCATGCCTTCCTCTCAGCGTATTGGTCTCAAGCTACACAAGACCGAGTAAAACATAGCATCATAATGATGAAACGTTTCGAACAATCTGAATTTTCCAGTCTTATGAAATATTTTGAAGACATGTTGCATAAGAATCAGTATCTTTCAAACCCATACAGCCCCTCAGAACTCATCCGCATTTGCTTAATCAAATTGCCTGAACATATACGACATATTATTTTAGCAAGACGTTGCAAAGACGACATTGAAGCTTTTCAGGGACTGTCACAAGAACTGGAAATTGACACTGACAATCGCGGAACGCGAAAACAGGAGCACAACAATTACAGGTCACATCCGTCGCAATTCCGCGATGAAAGAAATAATAACTGGACACGACAAGGCTATTCTCACAACGCAAATCGTGACCAAAACAGACACCACCCATATGACAACCACTGGCAGAGTAATAATAATTACAGAGAAAGATCACATTTCCGTAGTAATGAATATGACAGAGATTACCATAGAAACAGACAATATGGGAACAAAAACAATTATTATCAAGGGAGACAGAATAACTTCAGACGCAACAGTTCAGCGCGCAGTTACGATTCCGGGAGAAATTCTCCACCACATGACCGACAAACAAGAAACTATGTAAACTACCGACAAAACGACAGACCTGAATTCCATCGGAACTGGCGGGATTCAAACAGAGCAGGGCACTCTCGACAAGGTGAATTTGTAGAAGTTAGGTCTCCTAATCCCAATAACGACGCACGCCAACAAAGAGACAGACAATGACTCGCACCGCAGGCAGCCACGTGCGCCGGCCGGCTCAGGAAAAAAAGTACATAGACGCTAACCTTGAGAAAAATTTTAGCATTCTTTACCGATGTACCATATACCACATGATAATTCCACTGAAGCTGAAACTCTGCGTACTAGGAAGAGTAAAGGTTTACACCACATTTCACATGTAAAACCGTTTATTGAAAGATAATCTGCTTTTTAACTTAGTCTTTGCATAAAATTTTTCACTTCGCATTTCTAGTATGCTTTGTCAGACTTAAGAAACTGTTAACATGCAACAATGTTTGAAGTTAAATATCCAGTCAAGATCCAAGGGAACATATTTAAACAGAAATTACGAATGCATTGTGATGGTGAACAGACGACACAGTGTTATTGTGTGTGTACATTCTTGCTTGTTAGTTACACGATTACGTAACGACTATAAGACTTACATACTTAGAACATATACTGATACTGCTAATGAGATTTTAATGCAACATTTTGGTTTACCTGAAAATACATTCTGGATTTAAAGTACTTTCTGTGAGATACCAGATGACACAGTGATTAGTTCATGTGACAGCTTCACGATTTTATCACGACGCTACTAATGAATGACAATTGACAATGTTGCTTTTGCGGTGTTTCTGTTTTATGTCTGCACAGTTTTATGTATTATTCTGGAAAGTAAAACATGTTTTAGTAGTAACTTTTGTGGTATAGCTACAATGAGACAGCCTGTTTCGTAGCACAACAATACGTTACATTATAGTACTTTCTTGATCACGATGAGGTACATAATAACTGCGATATCTATACGCAAAGCATTTCACTTTTGTTTATCATGAGGTAAGTACATTGACTTCTGCAGAACTTAGCTTTCGGAGGACGATAACTACAACACTTCCACAGAGATTATCTTACAACAAGAGCACAGTTTAGCGCTACAGGACACGTATTTGAGTGATTAATTTTGTACTTAAAACATTTATTTTTAAAGATTTTTGAATTACAAAGAAAGTTTTCCATGATACATTTCATTCCATTGCTGTAATCTGTAACACCTGAGGGTATAATTACATTAATCCTCAGGGGGTACACGCTTACTTTGTGTACCATGTGTTTGGCAAGCACAAGGAGCCCTAGCTAATATGGTATTTGCTTATACAACTTTACACATCGGTACCATATTTCTCTAACACATAAATTACGCAGCTATCTGATCATTTAACTGAGAGATAAACATTTTTTTTTACTACATCAGTGACACACGTTTACGCAATTACACAGTTGGGTAACTTCATACTTATGAAATTGTATTTTGTCTGTAGTTTGTGAACTGTTCATATTTTTTCGGAACCATTGTGATACTATGAGAGCTTTGAATGATGTATTTGGTATGGGATCATGATTTTTAAAGTACGTTTGAGGTAGATGACACTATTGAAATGAGCAGAGATTTTTTTTTTAGGTTTTGAAATTATTGGAGGAAGCTATGACGATTTTGAGAATTGACTGAGATGTTATGATATTATTACGACGACGATATGTATGTTTATGATCAAGAAGATGATGCTACCGTATATGAGGAATTTGATTATTCTACGTATTTCTTATGATGAAATATTGAAGAAGTGTCAACGAATATGTATATGTGTAATAAGGTAATGAATAATGAGTAGTGGTTAGGGACTCTGACTTGTGAAGAAGGATGATGGAAACCAAGAATCGTACTTTAAGAGTTATGAAATGTATGTAAATGCGTGAATGTATTACAATGCCGACGAAAATTTTTTGGGCACTGTTATATCAATAGGATTTTGATTCTACACATATGTACCTCAAATTTTCGACCTGTGAAATTTTTATATGAGACTGTCACTGTAGCGGAAACTGCTGTCGTAAATATTTCGGTAAGAAAGGTAAGTGCCCTTGACATAATGCGTTTTGGGCGCCCAGCTGAGAGATAGTCGTCTGACAAAAGAAAGCCATTAGGTGGAGAAAAAAAAAAGAGGCCATTATCCTCGCTATTGACATTTCTTTGTCAAAAGCATCGCAAATACGACACGCTCAAACTTGAAAACATATGATTACACTGTGGAGCTCTTAATTTATGATATTTACTAAAATGCCTAATGAAATGATGAGAAACATTTTACATCTATTGTCTTTCTAGTTGAGAGATTGCTCAATTTGTTTAATATCTAGTTTCTAGCTGCGCTGAAGCATTGGTTAAAATAACATTTTATAGATGTACTAATATAAATATTTCATACCTACAGATCCAGTAAATAATAACTTAAAAAAACGAAGGAGCACAAAAAGACATTTCCCTTCACAGGACTTGCATACATAATTTTCTTTTCAACTACTTGGTAATATTTTTCGTAGAATAAGTTGTGGTGCACCACTTTAATGACATAGATATTAAGATGTGAACAGACATTTCTCTTATCTGCATTGTTGTTTTTGTGTAATATTTTTTCTGCTTGAGCTATGTCATGTTTAGATATAAGTTATTGCATTTGCTGCTGCTGTTTGCCAGGCATAGTGCTATTAAATTTCACTTTACATTACTCTGTTAAGCCAGTTTTACTACGAATTTATTTTTCTTGTTTGCTGCGCATTGCTTTATATTAGTTGTAATATTGCATTTGCTTTGCCATTTGTATTTTTTATCATTGCTGTTTGTGTTAATTGTTTTGTGCTGCTGCATTGCCTCGTTCCTTTGTTTATGCATCTGAGCTCAGTAGATTTAAGTTAGCTTAAAAGGGGGTACACTATATAAGAGAACAAGTTGTGATGAATTGGAAGAAATGCATTGAGAAGCTATAAGAAAATGGTTTGGCCAAAAAAGTATTTTTGAAAGAGGATATGAACCAAAAAAGTAGCGTTTAGGGATAACAGGTTTAGGTAGGATTTTCTTGGAAATAAATGATGAGGTAAGATAATGGAAAATAAATAATGAGGTAAGAAATATGTGAACGTATAAATACAGAAAGCATGCTTGGATAGGATTTTCTTTGGTGGAAACAAATGTTCTATGGAATGAAGTTTTGGGTTGGACTGCAGTACCAAATGTTACCCTGAAAACGAACTCTGTCTTTCCTTTCGTATTATTCCGCTGTGTGTTTATGTATCCTTGTGTATTTGTCTTTTTCCTGTCTTTATGTGTTTAGCTAATAAGATTTATGTTGTAGAATTTTTCAAATACTATGTTATTTTCTTTGTAAAGATGTTTAGACATTATTCATTCTGTTCTGTTTTAAGGCTCATGTGTGAAATTAATGTTTCGAAAACTATTCCCATTATTTTATTTATTCACTTATGTCATAATTCCTGTAACACTGATGTATATGTTATTTCGATTCTTTTGTAAAGCCTGTACTACAAAGTTATCTGTATTGTGATGTTCTTTAATGATGTATTTTGTACCTTTTAATTGTATTCTTATGTTATAAAATTGTAATTGACACCAGTTCATCATATTATTAACTTGCAAGTTCCATTTCACTGCACACATTTCTATTGGTCATAGTATATGGACAATATGTGAGAAGTAGGGACTGTTAGTGTTTGCACGTGTGTTAATCATTCAGCAAGGGACTGGATAACAGCATTGCTGGTTCTAAGGACAATTCCAAAAAAATTGTGAGTGCACAAGTGGTGGTTATGGACTTGCTATACTATCCGCAAGACTCTTCAATGGTGATTGTGCTCCTGCACAGTCACAACAGATGGCTGCTGGCCATCTCTACAAGGACTACAGTGGGTCTGCATATTTGATGACCCACCAATACCATTATTTCTATAAGGACTACAGTGGGCCTACACCTTTGCTGACTCACCAGTACCATTATTTCTACGAGGACTGCAGTGGGTCTGCACCTCTGGTGGCCCACCAATACCTCAATCTCTACCAGGACTGCAGTGGGTCTGCACCTCTGATGGCCCACCAATACTGTAATCTCTACCAGGACTACAGTAGGTCTACTCTGTGATGAACTACCTACCAATATTCTTCAAACCTTCGAATGACTCTGCTGTGGGTTTGCTCTGTAGTGGCCCATTACCTGTCTGCATGTCAAGAGTCAGCACTGTCTTTCCGTTGGAAGGACAACACTACTTCTTCAAGACTGCATGGAAATCCACTACTTCCGTGTGCATTTTCTTTTACTGCTCAGACTTTGAGAAAAATACTGCAATTTCACTGTGATGAATGATCAGGACTGTCTTTACGGACTGTGAGAAAATTTTAGCTTTTGACCAACACTGTATCACTAAGTGTGCGCATTTGATATCTTTGTTATTGTAATTATGAAAAATTTTATCAAATCATTATTGGCCACTGCCCAAAACAATTTGTAAAATTTTTTGTGGGGAGCATGGGGGTATGTAAGTAGGCTGTTAAGGTTTTTATATTGGTAACGCCACGTGGCGCTCTGTATGAAAATCACTGGCTGTGCTGTGTGCAGTCTGTGGCTAGTTTGCATTGTTGTTTGCTATTGCAGTGTTGGGCAGCTGGCTGTGAACAGCGCGTAGCGTTGCGCAGTTGGAGGTGAGCCGCCAGCAGTAGTGGATGTGGGGAGAGAGATGGCGGAGTTGTGAAATTTATAAGACTGGATGTCATGAACTGCTATATACATTATGACTTTTGAACACTATTGAGGTAAATACATTGTTTGTTCTCTATTAAAATCTTTCATTTGCTAACTATGCCTATCAGTAGTTAGTGCCTTCCGTAGTTTGAATCTTTTATTTAGCTGGCAGTAGTGGCGCTCGCTGTATTGCAGTAGTTCGAGTGAGGGCTATTATTTTGTAGGGATTATTGAAAGTCAGATTGCGTTGCGCTAAAAATATTGTGTGTCAGTTTAAGGACAGTCTTGAAGAATTGTTCAAAGGGGACGTTTCAAGTTAATACACCTGAGATTTCTGTGTACCTCCAACACCCAGTGTTGTGAATGAACGAAAGAACTGCATTGTCGCGATTCATGAGACTTCGCCATTATATGCTGCTTGATGATATTGAACCGCAGCGCACGACTTCCTTTGAAAACTGTATTGCCTTCCTTTCTCTTTGCCACATATTCCAGTACCCTTTTAATTTTGCTTTCAGCCTTCAGTTTGCGGTATCTTTTCAGGAGTCTGTCATACGTTTTGAAACCTCTGACGTATAATCATTGTATATGTTCTGCAGTGTTTTGTCTCCAGACCCTTCCGACTTTAAACAAATAATCACGAGAAGGCTGGAATTCAATTTCGCTACTTCTACAGCCTCTTCATAAACTTGTCCCATCGCTACCGCTTGCGGAGAGGTGTTTGTCATTATCATTAACACTGCCATGATTATGTGTCTGTGTTACAACAGTAACAGTTTCTAGAAGGTGATAATATTTTTACACTGTAACGGATATCAAAAATCAGCCAATGATTCATCTTCTTCACCAATACCATCTTGAGGAAGAAGAGTTCGTCGTAACTTCATCTCACTCAAACGCAGTACATTAGCAGGGACTTCGGGAAATGCAGCACACACACACACACACACACGCGCGCGCGCGCGCGCAGACAGACGTCACATTCTGTATGGACTATAGAGCGGCCTCTAATAGACGACTGTAGAGGTTTGTAGGTAAACGAGTATCAACAGTGGATTAGGGAAGCTCTAAATTATCTTTCACAGGATTGTGGTGCAAATATCTTTGTTCGGACTTAAATACTCTCCTTGTGAGTAAATCTGAGAAGCAACATCCGAGATGTGAGTGTCTTGGACCCAGCTTCGAGCAATCTTCGTATGTTGTGGGAGGCGGTTGATCGCTCATGGTTTAATCTCTTATGGAGTTCATGACAGAACGTGTCGTTGCCGTCATTAGAGAAAAATGGAGTGCTTAATCATTTTAGGAAAGTAATTTCTCACGAGATTATCATTAACGAATTGCATAACAAGCTTATTTTGTTTAAATAGCACAACTGATACCTCGAACCAGATATTAGCCTATTTCATATTATTAAGAAAAGATGTCCGCCCGCCGGCCGTTATGGCCGAGCGGTTCTAGGCGCTACAGTCTGGAACCGCGCGACCGCTACGGTCGCAGGTTCGAATCCTGCCTCGGGCATGGATGTGTGTGATGTCCTTAGGTTAGTTAGGTTTCAGTGGTTCTAAGTGTAGGGAACTGAGGACCTCAGATGTTAAGTCCCATAGCGCTCAGAGCCATTTGAACCATTTGATGTCCGCCCGTTACACCACTTTAGCGATAAATAAAGCTTTCAGAACGGGAGAAAATAGGTTAATGTATAAACTTTTTAAAGCCAATAACCCATATATTTCTTCGTTTACAACATCAGGTTTCAGGCTTCAAAAAATTTTTTTTGTAAACTGTATTTTGAGTTGCAACCTCACAATGAACACAGTTTATAACAAATATTTTTGAAGACCTGAAACTGGTTGTTGCAAATTAAGAAATATTTTTGCGATCTTTGCTTCGCTCCTTCTGATTTCTGAACATGAGAAAATTCAATCTATTATTATTGTATTTACTAACTTGTATAAAAATATTTTTAACATTATATTGAGATGCTGAGAAAATTGCAATGTTCTGCCTTTCGACGGAAATTTTGAGTTAGTCGCAAATACATATGGGAATGTCTATTGCATATTCGTACTTTCCATCCTACAATCTTTTCCTTTCAATTGCGACTCTGATACCTAATTACAGTTTAAATAACAATCTGTCCTCTGTTGATCCGTAAAGCAGTCCCATATTCCTACTTCAGGTAACAAGTATTGACATCTAGGCCATCTCTAACAACTCACTGTCTATGCGATTGTCATCATCTCGCATTCATCAAATCCTCGACGCCGAAAGCACCAAACTCTTTTAAATTCACTAGTTCATCTTCTTTATCAGTTCGCAGTTTTGCATATTTTTGTACATAAGTAAGTGTAGAAAATATTGCTGTTCGGACTGGTTCGGGGTACAACTGTTTTCCTCTTCCTCATTATATGTATGAATGAAATAAACGTAGGACTGCATGAGACACGTTAGTGGCTACTATACTGAAGAGCCAAAGAAACTGGTACACCTGCCTAATATCGTGTAGAGCATGCAGAAGTGCGGCAACGCGGCGTGAAATGACTAATGTCTGAAACAGTGCTGGAGGAAACTGACACCATGAATCCTGCAGGGCTGTCCGTAAATCCGTAAGAGCACGAGGCGGTGGAGAGCTCTTCTGAACAGCACGTTGCAAGGCATCCCCCATATGCTCAATAATGCTCATGTCTGGGGAGTTTGGTGGCCAGCGCAATTGTTTAAAATCAGTAGAGTGTTCCTGGAGTCACTCTGGAAAAATTCTGGTCTTGTGGGCTGTCACATTGTCCTCCTGGAATTGCACAAGTCTGTCGGAATGCGCAATGGACAGGAATGGATGCAGGTGATCAGACGCAATGCTTACGTACGTGTCACCTGTCAGAGTCCTATCTGACGTATCATGGGTCCCATATCACTCCAACTGCACACGTGCCATACCATACCAGAGCCTCCACAAGCTTGAACAGTCCCCTGCTGAGATGCAGGATCCATGAATTCATGAGGTTGTCTCCATACCCGTCCATCCACTCGATACGACTGGAAACTAGATTCGTCCGACCAGGCAACGTGGTTCCAGTCATCAACAGTCCAATCTCGGTGTTGACGGGCCCAGGCGAGACGTAAAGCTTCGTATCGTGCAGTCATCAAGGGTACACGAGTGGGCCTTCGGTTCCGAAAGCCCATATCGATTATGTTTCGTTGAGTGGTTCGCACGCTGATGCTTGTTGACGGCCCAGAATTGAAATCTGCAGCAATTTGCGGAAGCGTTGCACTTCTGTCACACTGAATGATTCTCTTCAGTCGTCATTGGTCCGTTCTTGCAGGATCTTTTTCCGGCCGCAGCGATGTCAGAGATTTGATGTTTTACCGGATTCCTGCTATTCACCGTACACTCGTGAAATGGTCGTACGGGAAAATCCCCACTTCGGAGATGCTGTGTCCCATCGGTCGTACGCCGACTATAGCGCCACGTTCAAACTCACTTAAATCTTGATAATCTGTCTTTGTAGCAGCATTAACCGACTGGACAACTGCGCTCGGCACGTGTTGTCTTACGTACGTCTTGCCGACTGCGGCCCCGTATTGTGCCTGTTTGCATACAGGGTGGTCCACTGATCGTGACCGGGCCAAATATCTCACGAAATAAACATCAAACGAAAAAACTACAAAGGCCGAAACTCGTCTAGCTTGAAGGGGGAAACCAGATGGCGCTATGGTTGGCTTACAACATGGCGCTGCCATAGGTCAAACGGATATCAACTGCGTTTTTTAAAATAGGAACCCCAATTTTTTATTACATATTCGTGTAGTAGGTAAAGAAATATGAATGTTCTAGTTGGAACTCTTTTTTTTTGCTTTGTGATAGATGGAGCTGTAATAGTTGGTAACAGGTAGATTTTTAAATTAAAATACAGAACGTAGGTACGTTTGAACATTTTATTTCGGTTATTCCAACGTGATATATGTACCTTTGTGAACTTTTCATTGCTGATAACGCATGCTGTTAACAGCGTGATTACCTGTAAATACCACATTAATGCAATAAATACTCAAAATGATGTCCGTCAGCCTCAACGCATTTGCCAATACGTGTAACAACATTCCTCTCAACAGCGAGTAGTTCGCCTTCCGAAATGTTCGCACATGCATTGACAATGCGCTGACGCATGTTGTCAGGCGTTGTCGGTGGATCACGATAGCAAATATCCTCCAACTTTCCCCACAGAAAGAAATCCGGTGACGTCAGATCCGATGAACGTGCGGGCCATGGTACAAATCCACCTATCATGAAATATGCTATTCAATACCGCTTCAACCGCACGCGAGCTATGTGCCGGACGTCCATCATGTTGGAAGTACATCGCCATTCTGTCATGCAACGAAACATCGTGTAGTAACATCGGCAGAACATTACGTAGGAAATCAGCATACATTGCACCATTTAAATTCCCATCGATAAAATGGGGGGCAATTATCCTTCCTCCCATAATGCCACACCATACATTAACCCGCAAAGGTCGCTGATGTTCCACTTCTCGCAGCCATCGTGGATTTTCCGTTGCCCAATAGTGCATATTATGCCGGTTTACGTTATCGCTGTTGGCGAATGACGCTTCGTCGCTAAATAGAACGCGTGCAAAAAATCTGTCATCGTCCCTTAATTGCTCTTGTGCCCAGTGGCAGAACTGTGCACGACGTTCAAAGTCGTCGCCATGCAATTCCTGGTGCATAGAAATATGGTACGGGTGCAATCGATGTTGATGTAGCATTCTCAACACCGACGTTTTTGACATTCCCGATTCTCGCGCAATTTGTCTGCTACTGATGTGCGGATTAGCCGCGACAGCAGCTAAAACACCTACTTGGGCATCATCATTTGTTGCAGGTCGTGGTTGACGTTTCACGTGTGGCTGAAGACTTCCTGTTTCCTTAAATAACGTAACTATCCGGCGAACGGTCCGGACACTTGGATGATGTCGTCCAGGATACCGAGCAGCATACATAGCACACGCCCGTTGGGCATTTTGATCACAATAACCATACATCAAGACGATATCGATCTTTCCCGCAATTGGTGAACGGTCCATTTTAACACGGGTAATGAATCACGAAGCACATACCGTCCGCACTGGCGGAATGTTACGTGATACCACGTACTTATACGTTTGTGACTGTTACAGCGCCATCTATCACAAAGCAAAAAAAGTGGTCCAACTAAAACATCCATATTTCTTTACGTACTACACGAATATGTAATAAAAATGGGGGTTCCAATTTTTAAAAAAACGCAATTGATACGCGTTTTACCTATGGCAGCGCCATCTAGCAGGCCAACCATAGCGCCATCTGGTTTCCCCCTTCAAGCTAGACGAGTTTCGGCCTCTGTAGTTTTTTCGTTTGATGCTTATTTCGTGAGATATTTGGCCTGGTCACTATCAATGGACCGCCCTGCATATCTGTATTTAAATAAGCAAGTCTATAGCAATTTCTTTGACGCTTCAATGCTGACAGTGGTGACACCAGCATGCTAGTTTCTTGTTCCAAAGAATTATTTCTAAGCGATAGAAATCCATAATTTTGTCAATGCCAGGATAAGTATTTACGACTATTATGCAGACGGACATTCCTGAAGTTGTGAGGTCTAACAGATATACAGGGTGAGTCCGTGATGATGTTACAAACTTTCAGGGATGATGGAGAAAGCTAAATGTATCAATTTGAGGTAAGGAAGCTGAACCGTTAACGACCGAGTTATGGTTATAATGGGAGTATCGTTCTGATACCTGCGACAGTGGAATACTTGTACCGGTACTTTTGTTGCTAAGATTATAAGGTCGGCGGCTTTAAGAGGTGGTAGTATGGACCAAAACGTGGAAATGGGGGTCCAATAAATAAGGCGTCTAAAATGCATACCCTAAAAGTTAGGGGCACTTGTTCTGAGGAAGAGAGTTGCTTCACAGTAGCGAAGATGAACAACTGCTCATAGCTCTTAAGGTAAGCCGTTTAGAGACTCGCTCGTTTCCAGACTAGGGTGCCTTACCTCAGATTGATATATTTACCCTTCTCCATCATCCCTGATGGTTTGTGATCATGACGGACTCGCGCTGTACATCGACATGTACATAAGACGGTTCGGAAGTGGCCCTTGTCGTCGCGTTATAGATGGATGTCACGACGGGCGCGTGCCATAGCCAGATGCATCGTCTGAGACTAACTACTTTTTTCTCTTTCCTCAAACGATTACCGTTGCATCATAGTGCACGATTTTTGTGACACAAAAGCTCAGGAAAAATTGAATTCAGAATTGTCTTTGGTCACGCAGCTGTTCGTTTTCTTTTCAATTAGCAAGAAGATCCATGAGATGCTAAGTATTTCTCTCCTTCGCGCTGTTGGGAGCTGCAGAACTGATCAGGGTTGATGGAAGGAGGAACTTTCCGCTGTAAGTGGAGCGCTGCTGCAATACTGCTCATTACAGTGTTGGTTCAAAGGAGTGGTCCGCAGTGGACATAGCGGTAGATCGACATCTACAGGGTGTTTCAAAAATGACCGGTATATTTGAAACGGCAATAAAAACTAAACGAGCAGCGATAGAAATACACCGTTAGTTGCAATATGCTTGGGACAACAGTACATTTTCAGGCGGACAAACTTTCGAAATTACAGTAGTTACAATTTTCAACAACAGATGCCGCTGCGGTCTGGGAAACTCTATAGTACGATATTTTCCACATATCCACCATGCGTAGCAATAATATGGCGTAGTCTCTGAATGAAATTACCCGAAACCTTTGACAACGTGTCTGGCGGAATGGCTTCACATGCAGATGAGATGTACTGCTTCAGCTGTTCAATTGTTTCTGGATTCTGGCGGTACACCTGGTCTTTCAAGTGTCCCCACAGAAAGAAGTCACAGGGGTTCATGTCTGGCGAATAGGGAGGCCAATCCACGCCGCCTCCTGTATGTTTCGGATAGCCCAAAGCAATCACACGATCATCGAAATATTCATTCAGGAAAGTAAAGACGTCGGCCGTGCGATGTGGCCGGGCACCATCTTGCATAAACCACGAGGTGTTCGCAGTGTCGTCTAAGGCAGTTTGTACCGCCACAAATTCACGAAGAATGTCCAGATAGCGTGATGCAGTAATCGTTTCGGATCTGAAAAATGGGCCAATGATTCCTTTGGAAGAAATGGCGGCCCAGACCAGTACTTTTTGAGGATGCAGGGACGATGGGACTGCAACATGGGGCTTTTCGGTTCCCCATATGCGCCAGTTCTGTTTATTGACGAAGCCGTCCAGGTAAAAATAAGCTTCGTCAGTAAACCAAATGCTGCCTACATGCATATCGCCGTCATCAATCCTGTGCACTATATCGTTAGCGAATGTCTCTCGTGCAGCAATGGTAGCGGCGCTGAGGGGTTGCCGCGTTTGAATTTTGTATGGATAGAGGTGTAAACTCTGGCGCATGAGACGATACGTGGACGTTGGCGTCATTTGGACCGCAGCTGCAACACGGCGAACGGAAACCCGAGGCCGCTGTTGGATCACCTGCTGCACTAGCTGCGCGTTGCCCTCTGTGGTTGCCGTACGCGGTCGCCCTACCTTTCCAGCACGTTCATCCGACACGTTCCCAGTCCGTTGAAATTTTTCAAACAGATCCTTTATTGTATCGCTTTTCGGTCCTTTGGTTACATTAAACCTCCGTTGAAAACTTCGTCTTGTTGCAACAACACTGTATTCTAGGCGGTGGAATTCCAACACCAGAAAAATCCTCTGTTCTAAGGAATAAACCATGTTGTCTACAGCACACTTGCACGTTGTGAACAGCACACGCTTACAGCAGAAAGACGACGTACAGAATGGCGCACCCACAGACTGCGTTGTCTTCTATATCTTTCACATCACGTGCAGCGCCATCTGTTGTTGAAAATTGTAACTACTGTAATTTCGAAAGTTTGTCCGCCTGAAAATGTACTGTTGTCCCAAGCATATTGCAACAAACGGTGTATTTCTATCGCTGCTCGTTTAGTTTTTATTGCCGTTTCAAATATACCGGTCATTTTTGAAACACCCTGTAAATACGCTAAATGCACGAACGTTAGGTTGCTCGGCTGACAAGTGACAGGAAGAAAAGACTTCCAGGTATTCAGATGTCTAGATGGCGCTGCAAGCACACGTCAAGAAGAAACGTTCAACGAGGGCAACGAGCACTTTCATGTCACTCACGGCCTACTCTGTGACAGACGTCTCTATTCCTGATACGAAGTTTAACTCCTTAACGAAAAAAAATCATTGACAGTTCCTGGCTGCACCTCTATTAAAATGTCAGGCCACTGTGGTAGTTAAATTTTCTAGAATTCGTTGACCTCGTACTAAGAAAATCGCAATACAGCGGCATACACTCGTTGAAATAGTCATCCAGCTATAAAAAAAGCAAGCAGCTTCCTCCATTCATTCACTCCCTCCATATAACTGCCTAGCTGTCTTGCTGCCGTAAATACAGATATATCTTCGCTGTTTATTGCTACTGTAGACTAACATTAACCTCACTACCGCATCAGATTAATCACTATCTACTGACCGCATAAAATAAGATATTACAAATCCACTCAAAAAACGGAATATATTGCGTAATATAAGAGAAAGACTTGTGACGATTCTTAAGAGAGACGTCCATCATTCGACATATAGTGTCTACAGCAGGGCCGGCCAAACGCTGCACAGTGTGCAGACGTGCGCAAGTGCTGCACATGTGCGACAGCGACATCTGTTATTAGACATGTGTCCTAAATGAACGGCGGCGGCTCCACTTCCCTGTCCATGTGGTACAAGCAAGAGCGCAACATACCCAGTCTCGTTTACCCCTGGCAACCTTAACCTTAAAAGAGCAGTACTGAGAAATGGCAGGTACGGTGAAAAAGCAAAGGACGGGAGATCTATGTTCTCAGTCGTTTAAAAATGACTGGGTACTGCAATTCTTTTTTGTAGCCGTAGGTGAAAACTCACAGTGTTTGCTATGCCGCCGAATAATACGCGGCCAGCGTAAGTTTTCAATTGAAAGACACTACAATATATATCACAAAGACGAGTGTAGTGCACTCAAGAGTGAAGAACGACAAGCAAATTTAAATGTCCTTAAGAAAATGGATGAGACACATCAACTCGATTGTCATTTCTCATGACCAGTGATAAAAGTGTTTGGATTTATTCCTTTCATAATTAAAAATTATTGTTTACTAACTGTGCATTAGTGCCTCAATTCTGCTGCATGTCACATTATTATCAGGAAACTTGGTCATGAAACCGATTGTTCCAATGTATACTTACATTTAGGGGTTTTTTTAATGTGTGAAGGGCTACGCTCAGTTGAAGTCGATAAAACGTAACATTCATCTAATTGTCGGTTATAATGCAGATTTCAGACGGAGCTGATGAAAGATATAGCAATAATGGTATTGAAATAACAGGTGATCATCGAGAGGTCTGCGGTTATCAGTCTGTTCAGAGGTCAATGAGACAGAAATTATGTCGGTGTAACTGAGGGCACCGAGAATTAGTTATAGGAAACTTTGCATTAGTTTAATGTTATTTGAAATCATGAATAAGGTTTGTTGGAAGTCGCTAAGTGCTCTCTTTCTTAAATACTAGATCAAAAACATTACTCGTATTTACGTGCCGTCAGTCAAGCTGCCTTAATAAAAATCCACGGTTCTTAACTTTATTACTTGTCTTACTGGGTTAAACTGTTAACATAAAGGTAGACGTCTCAATGAGTAGACTGTGACAGTATTTTAAATGTTTAATACGCGAAATACCTTCCCATGATTGGCTTGCAAGCCGTGGAAAGAGCACTAGAATGTGCTGGTACGGAGTATCCCAGCAAGTGGATAAAGCGACATCTGTGGGTAGAAACATGCACTACATGAAGGCTGACGGCTGCGGCGTGCACGCTGTGGCCCGGAAGTTGCACACGTGCAGGAGCACCGCACGCGTGCAGAATTTCTGACCGGCCCTGGTCTACAGAGTACAAAGATTTGGTTGCCACAATGTACTGCAAGGGTCCAGCTACATATACGTTTTAACTCTGGGCTCAAATAGTACGAGGGTGAGTCAAATGAAACCTTTAAATTTGTAATAACAAATCGAAATTTCGCACCGTTATCCTGTAAGATGGTGAGCGTGCTACAAACAGCATGCAGAATGGCCTTTAGGTGGCAGCATAGTGCAGATGCACACACACCGTCGCGGTATCAGTATAAAGATGGCCGTCCCAATTGCGACTTCCACCAGGGAAGAACAGCCTTCTGTTATTCGGTTTTTGCGCAGTGAAGGTGTGAAACCTATTCAAATTCATCGACGAATGAAAGGTCAGTACGGTGATGCATGTTTGTCACAGCAGCATGGAGTAGGAAGTTCGCAAATGGTGTGACTTCAGTGGAAGATGCTCCTCGTCCAGGTCAGGCACAACGAGTTGTGACTCCACAGAACATTGCAGCTGTTGAAGCCGTAGTGAACGAAAACCGCCGAGTGACACTGAATGACATTGCAGCCTGTTTACAGATTAGTCGTGGGTCAGCACACCACATTGTGCATGATGTACTTCAGTTTCACAAAGTGTGTGCAAAATGGGTGCCACGGCAGCTGACTCCTGAAATGAGAGAACGACGTGTTGATGCTTGTGAAGAACTTCTTCGGCGCTTTGAACGAGAAGGTGATGGCTTCCTTGCAAGAATCGTTACTGGGGACGAAACCTGGGTTCACTGGCTGTACCTGTATTAAAATATCAGGCCACTGCGGTAGTTAAATTTTCTAGAATTCGTTGACCTCGTACTAAGAAAATCGCAACACCAACTGGAAACGAAGAGAGCGAGCAAGGAATGGCACCATTCCTCATCACCAAAACCAAAGAAGTTTCGAACAGAACCATCAGCAGGGAAGGGTATGCTGACTCTCTTTTGGGACGAAAAAGGCGTCCTTTTGGAGCATTACATGCCTAGAGGGACCACTGTCACCAGTGCATCATACACAGATCTCCTAAAAAAATCATCTGCAGCCTGCAATCAAATCAAAGAGACGTGGATTGCTGTCAGCAGGTGTCCCTTTGCAACAGGTCAATGCAAGGTTCCACACTGCCCGTACAACAGTTGCAATAATAACAGACCTGCATTTTAAGTGCCTTCCTCCTCCACCATACTCACCAGACGTTGCCCCAAGTGATTTCCATATTTTTGGACCATTTAAAGACGCAATGGGAGGAAAGAAGTTCCGTTCTGACGAAGAGGTACGCCTCGCGGTGCATGAGTGGTTGCGCGGACTACCAAAAGAATTTTATTCTAAAGGAGTTTATGCACTTTGTAAGCGCTGGAGGACTTGCATTGAGCGTGGCGGAGATTACGTTGGAAAGTGATACAGCTTTGTACCACTTCTGCACAATAAATAATATTTAAAAAAATATTTAAGGTTTTCATTTGACTCGCCATCGTAATTTCAAATATGAATTAGGGAGAATATGAATCTCAAGTTGTTGCTAAGTCATGGGGGGAAAGGGCGACAAGCGGGGAAAAATGTTTTATTAATGATTTGAGGAAAAAATTTGTTACATATCGTCGCCAAAGAACTTCCGAGCCGCCACCCAGCTTCGAGCTCTAGTGGAGTCGCAAAAAAAGACCGTTCGAACAGGTACTGAAGCCCCAACGGTATTGCCCGGCCGCCGTGTCACTCTCACCCTTACGCGCCACTGGATGCGAAGTCGGAGGGGCATGTGATCAGCACATCGCTCTCCCGGCCGTTCTCAGTTTTCGTGATTGGTGTCGTTACTTCTGAGTCAAGTAGCTCCTCAACTGGCACACAAGGACTGGGTGCAGCCCGCTTGCCAACAGCACCCGGCAGACCCAGACGGTGACCGATCCAAGTGGTAGCCAAGCCCGACAGCGCTTAGCGTCGCTGATCTGAAGGGAACCAGTATTACCACTGCGGCAAGACCATTGGCCAGAGTCGCAAAACAGTCATCTAAAGGCACGGCAGGGGGGGGGGGGGGGGCGTGGAAGAAACTGGGCGATGCTGTGACGGAAGCACCATCTGTACACAATGATCGCTGTACACAAGTGTACGTATCGTTCTTTCATCTACCGACTTAAATGTACCGGCGTTATGTTTGCTCTTAGCTATCCTTTTTCACATTTTCTTCTTCACTTTCCGTTGTCACGGTGTATTTTGGTAATCGTCCAAATGGAATCAGTTTATTTGATTACGTGAGTATTACTGAATTATTGCCGGTTGTTATGTGGAAAAATCGTATAGGATGCGTCAATTTTTAATCCAGTAGTTAGTCGTTTCTTATACAAGGCGGACTTAACTGGAAATATTCTAATTTTGGTTCAGTAATTCAGTGCCAGGTGCAGCTCTTATTAATTGCAGCGTGGAATCGAGGCTGCTGGCTATTCCTTGTTTTATCATTTACTATTCTTTGGCGCTCAGCGACACCCAGATGGATACGAATTCTAGGGCCTCAGTCTGTTTTTTTATACGTACTGGTAAATTAATATTTCCAGGGAATTTTTAATGGTTCAAATGGCTCTGAGCACTATGGCACTTAACATCTGAGGTCATCAGTCCCCTAGAACTTAGAACTACTTAAACCTAACTAATCTAAGGACATCACACACATCCATGCCCGAGGCAGGATTCGAATCTGCGACCGTAGCGGTCGCGCGGTTCCAGACTGAAGCGCTTAGGATCGCTCGTCCACACCGGCCGGCAGGGAATTTTTATTTTAATCCTGATTTAGTGGTGGCTGACCCAAGACAGACTACAAAAACTTCAAGTTTAGACCTCTTGTTACAATCCTTACTCAATTTACTAGAGTAGGGAGCTGCCACAATACAGTGTGTTATGTATAAGTTTACTTGGTAAGCTTATATAAATGACGAACAACTTCATTCAGTATAGGTGCTTCGTTAGATACGGAACGCTGCTGTCGTAACGGCGAATGGAATACTCCTTTGCGCCGTGTGACTAGGTCGACGTTGTAACTTCATAATACCCGTCGGGTGACAGACGCATGCAGGGAGAGGAAGACCTAAAGCATACCACATTGTAATGAATCAAGAATTCTTCTGACCGCTTGCATCAAATGATATGCGGATTGCTAATTATATTGCTCCACGTTGGGAGCCAAAAATGTTGAGAACCCTTCAAAATTCGTTGTGATATTACATAGCATCCAAATTACCAATGTTTTCGCCCCACGCTGGGCGCCCAAAATGTAGTGAATTGAGAAATCTTTGTGATACCACGTAGCATGATGCTAAGTACCAATTACATCGGCCGATCTGGGAGCCAAATTGATCGGCCGATCTGGGAGCCAACAGTTAAGTGACTCAAACAGCAAAAGGTTATGAGATTGTGGGATTGATATGCAAATTGCTTAGATGAATAAAACATGAGTATTAGCTTTTATCACATGTGTTTTTCGTACACAACATTACAATTGTCAAGGCCGATTTGGCTGGGCGTGGGCACAACTCAGTTGTTAAGGGGTACGTGGTGAGGGGGGGGGGGATGAATCATCTTGCCATTCATCATACGGTGATGTCGTGATGTCGGCGGCAGGAGCTGAGTTATCACGGTGTCGAGAGGCCAATTTTGGGATGGATAGAAGAGACCCCGTGACCGCTTGCTCCCGCGCTGTCACCCCGACTACCCTCACCCCTCATCTTCACTCCACTCAACTCAACAACTCCTCAAAATTTTCCTTCTCTCGACGTTGTCATTGGCGAAATAAATTTGCAACGCCAGCCAGTGACTGGTAGCCGTTTCATGACCACGCTTGCCAGTACAGGATGGAAATTTTCTATATTACGTGGGCTGCTCGTGTGACTCGAGAATTGGGGTCTTTCTCACGGTTTCACCGTGAAGGCTGTTCCCAACGTTGGTTGTATACTGTTCCGATGTTTTTTTGCACTTCTTAGCTGCTGTGAACGCAGCCACACAACACTTCTTTGTTACGGGTATCTCTGCGTGAGGCCTGTGCAGTCTCTTCTTAATCCTTCATCTAAGACCCTCCTGGCCTTAGTGATTTATAACTACCGTCCTTACTGTCCACAAAACATTTTTTAAGCAGGTTGACTTCTTCCACATTTTTTTAGTTTCGTTTGCCTCCTTATGCGTATTCTTGGCACTTAGTGTCTACGCTCCATCCCAGCGCTTGTGGGATGCTTCAATTTTCGACACGTTCTCGCTTTTTAAGGCAGGTGAAAACGGCAGCGGACCGCCAGAAGAATCACACATGTGCATCCTTGAAGCTTTTGTGTCTATGCTCTGTCCCAGTGATTGCAGAGGTCCATCAGTTTTCGGCACCCTTCTTACTGTCCGACTTTCCCTCGTTCTGGGCCTCTGGCTATGTGAGTCCGCGAAAGTGTCCACCAATAGGGGTACCACAGTATACACTAGCTAAGTAAATTAATTTTTAATTTTTATTTATTAAGATAAGACTGTAGCACTTATTTGTTACAGACATGAACTTCCGGAAATATTTCTCTTACTGAGCTAAAAGAACTAACAGCACTATGTAGTAGTTGTTTGGTGATACAAGCCGTGGTGATCATGTCACTGACTTAAGCATCCGAACCATTACGCTGAGCAGACTACTAACGTCTTAAAATATCCTTTTTTCCATAATCCATTTTTGATTAAATAAAGCCTACATGTTGTCCGAAGCTACACACAGATTACTTACGAAAATCCCATGAAAACTTGTCTAGTAGTTTTGGAGATAAGGATGTTCAAACAGACACACTCCCTACCTCATCCGCAGTTTTTGGCAAATAGTTTCAATGTACAGACAACGGTTTCACAGTTTTACTATTAGTGTAGATAAATGAACAATTACTTTTTAATTTAAATTTGTTCATGCACTCTCTCATTCTACGCTCTGGTTTGCACCCATCACAGATAATTCTATTTCGATAAGTACTGCGGGTATGTGAACAAAAAGCATATAAGATATGAAATTTTTAAGTTGTGTGACGACTTAATTAGTTGCTTTTTAAGCATATACTGCCACTTGTCGGAAGTATTTTTCGCGAGAAATATTTCTCATCATTCGTTAATTTTATGTGGATTTCTTTCATTAACATAGTTTCATAATGTGAATCATCCTTGTAGCTACTGTACATCGCATTGAATTCATCCAGTCATATAATTTCTTCCATTCCAATGGCACTGAACGTTTCGGCATTCTGATCCAGACACGAAGCTACCTATTAACAAAACTTCTGCTCATAAACATGGCGGAGAAACAGAACTAAAAGCTACTTATTGACACTCAGTTAAAAGAAAAAGCATCAGTTTAATGGTTGCAAAATATGTGCACTAATTATTTACTGAAGAATGGAAAAACTGGTAGAGGCTGACCTAGGGGAAGTTATTTTGCGTTCCGGAGAAGTGTAGGAACATGCGAGGTAGTACTGACCCTGTGACTTACCTTAAAAGACTCGCTGAAGACAGGCAAACCTACGTTTATAGCATTTGTTGATTTGGAGAAACACTTGACTACATACTTGTTACCATATCCGCACAAGCATAGGATCACTATCCGCTGTACATTGCTGAAACTTCCATCGAATTCGGTCACTACCGGATCATTACACGGGAAACTGCGTTCCATGCCCTACCTCCTTCGCAAAATGTGGTTGCTGATGGGCGCTCAGTCGTGTACCCAGTATGTTCTGCATTTGTTAAACAGACCTTAGGTCTTATGACTTCCATAAAAAAATATTTTAGTCTAGGGCTTCAAAGAGATGCCTATGGTAGGAGTACAGACACTGTTCTACTGAAGCATTCCTTTTTGAACGACCAGAGCCAAACACAAGAGCAGTTGATTCATGTTCCTGATATTGCACTCGCGACCTACAAAAACTGACGGCGAGTTCGTATTAAGAACTAATGAAATCCCTAATAATAACTTGTTGTATTGACCCCCGTGAGCCTGCTGCCCATGCGATTTGCTCGCCCGTCTCTCGTTTGTGCGTGAAATCGTCGGATAGCATTTCGCCAACGACTGCGCAAAGGCACCAGCCCGATCCATTGCGGGATAACGTTACGCCACTCGTTCCGCAAGGTCACCAGCTCCGAAACCAGTCCAGCCTCAAAAGTCGGCGCCATGAGGTCAGTGCAACACCTGCTACAGGAATCTGGTATTGCAGGCCACATGCACGAAAACCATTTTTAATTTTACGGGCAAGCATAGTGTAACTGAAAATGTTTTTTTCTAATACCAACTAAAGCCGTTTGATGCGCTAATTAAAATATAAGGCAAAGTGACATCATTGGAAGATCAGCAGAAGGAGCCATTGGGGAAGGAATCGTGAGGGATGATCAAAGATTCCACATATCCAGCAGAATATGAGTGATTTAGGGTCTGATACGCATGCGGCGATGTAGAGAGAGGCAGACAGACGAGTGGAATGGTGTACTGCTGCAAACCAACCACAGGGTTGGACACTGAAGAAGGAATTATTGGTGAATAAGTCACAGAATACGCAGAAAAAATCTAATTTCAAGTCGTTCTGATTAGCATATAATTATACGAACTGGAGGTAAACATACAATGTTTTGACAGAAAATAGCTACCTCTACAAGCGATTGTATTTCCTTTTTTCGTTTCTCCTCGAAGTCTCTTCACCCTAAAGAACATTTGTGTAGTTCCTGTATAACATCCAGCAGTAATAACCGTCTATCTTCTTGACGTTCAGTTTGTCCTGGTAACTGTATTCTATCTCCCTGACATCGTAACTGAAACTCACTCTCTTTTCCTCAGTGACCTCAAGGCTGTTGAGTAGGAGAGATATCGGTGTATGAAGTGCAGTTTCAAACTCGATGAACAACTATTTATTTTCAAAAACATGGTTCAAATGGCTCTGAGCACTATGGGACTCAACTGCTGAGGTCATTAGTCCCCTAGAACTTAGAACTAGTTAAACCTAACTAACCTAAGGACATCACAAATATCCATGCCCAAGGCAGGATTCGAACCTGCGACCGTAGCGGTCTTGCGGTTCCAGACTGCAGCGCCTTTAACCGCACGGCCACTTCGGCCGGCAACTATTTATTTTCCATGTCAGTATATTCCCCACCAAGTACTCAGCGTTATAGTCACCATAGCTTCCAGAAAAATTCTGTACAGCTTCTTTGCGGGCATTCTTGTGTGTCTCCATTTCGTTATAAATAATTAACCTGAAGCAGTCTCCGAAAGTCTGGAGAAACAACCACTTTCTTTCAGTTTACATTCTGAAAACACCATTAGATTTTCACAAGTATATTTATCAATTTCGCTGTATTTTGCTTATTAATGAATTATTTCATTAATCCCAGATTAATATGAAATGAAATGAGGAGAACGTTCCTTGGGCAAACCAAACTAATGTTTAGCATATGTCTACTTCCACATTCTGAGTTCATTCTGATTGGTAGCTTCTTTTTGATCCAGTGCTAGCCTATATCACAGCTCTTCCAGTCACACGCAGTACTTGAATATTTCCTGTAACACCTTGTTATTCAATAAGTGTAGAAATAACCTTCAAATCACGATGTATGGTCCATCTGTGATCAGTATATTTTTGTGGGAAGAATATTTCCTGTAACACCTTGTTATTCAATACTTGTAGAAATAACCTTCAAATCACGATGTATGGTCCATCTGTAATCAGTATATTTTTGTGGGAAGAATCCATGTAATGCCTTACGCATAGTTGTATACATTATGGAGGATCACTGCTTTGAGATTTCTTTATGACGATTCAAAGAAGAGAATCGACTACAACATCATACTATGCGTTAAATTCCACAAGTCGTAAAACTAGGTTAAATTCTGTAGAAAAATATGGGATGAACTGTAGTTCTATCTTTCTGTACCACAGAGAAGATCTTATAGGGGTCAATATTTACTTTCCCTTCAGTACAGAGCTAAACACCTCTGATAAATCCCAAGTCTCTCACTAATTCAATCATTTCATCCCATATTAATGTCCCGAGCGTCTCTAAATTTCTCTCATCAGAATCAGAGCAGTCATTCTCAGAGACTTTAAGAGGTTCTAGTGTTTCTTAGGGGTACGTACAGGATTTCTGGTGTATGGGGTACAGGATGTATAGCTGACGGCATATTGTTATACATAAAAAACCTTATTTTTAGGGCTGCAACTACGAATAAAAGAAAGGAAAAAGGAGCGGTCGTCACTAATTCAGCGGTTTCACTCCATCAGTTCTCAAATGGTTAAAATGGCTCTGAGCGCTATGGGACTTGACATTTGAGGTCATCCGTTCCCTAGACTTGGAACTACTTAAGCCTAACTAACCTGAGGACATCACACACATCCATGCCCGAGGCAGGATTCGAACCTGCGACCGTAGCAGCAGCGCGGTTCCAGACTGAAGTGCCTAGAACCGCTCGGCCACAGCGGCCGGCTTCATCAATTCTGCAAAATAGGAAGATATTTATGGGGGCCTCATCAAAGTGAGAGTAAACAAGAGTTTTTGGCAGGGGCTTTAGCCTTCCTCGTGGACAATATCGTTGGTTCACTTTTTACCCAACCGTGTTTCTATGTGTGGCTGTGTTTAGCAATGCAGTGCGTGTTAATTGCATTTATGTGCTTTCTATATCTTCGTGCGTGCATTCCCACCAGGAATCGCCACGTACTTTATTGGTTTTAAGCCACTATCAAAGTACTTCCACACAAACAGGCTGAAGCGTCAAAGGAACTGGTATACGTATTCAAATACAGAGACATGTAAACAAGCAGAGTACGTGGCTGCGATCGGCAACGCCTATATAAGAC
Organism: Schistocerca nitens; assembly: GCF_023898315.1. Taxonomy (NCBI): domain Eukaryota; kingdom Metazoa; phylum Arthropoda; class Insecta; order Orthoptera; family Acrididae; genus Schistocerca; species Schistocerca nitens. The sequence continues at coordinate 12,122,056 of NC_064620.1, forward strand.
AACAAGTGTCTGGCGCAGTTATTAGATCGGTTACTGCCGCTACAATGGCAGATTATCAAGATCTAAGTGAGTTTGGACGTGGTGTTATAGTCGGCGCACGAGCGACGGGACACAGCATCTGCGAGGTAGCGATGAAGTGGGGATTTTCCCGTACAAACATTTCACGAGTGTATTGTCAATATCACAAACCCGGCGAAACATCAGATCTCCGACATCGCTGTGACGGAAAAAAGATCCTGCAAGAACGGGACCAACGACGACTGAAGAGAATCATTCAACGTGACACAAGGGCAACCCTTCCGCAAATTGCTACAGATTTCAATTCTAGGCCGTCAGCAAGCATCAGCGTGCGAACCACTCAACGACACATCATCGATATAGGCTTTCGGAACCCAAGGCCCACACCTGTACCCTGATGACTGCACGATACAAAGCTTTACAGCTCGCCCTGGCCCGTCGACACCGACATTGGACTGATGATGATTGGAAAGTTGCCTGATGGGAAGAGTTCCGTTTCAAATTGTATGGAGCGGATGGTCGTATCTGGTATGGAGCCAACCAACCTCGTGAACCAATGGCCCCTGCATGTCAGCAGGGAACTGTTCAAGCCGGTGGAGGCTCTGTAATGGTTTGGGGCGTGTGCAGTCGATCTCGGACACCTGATATGTCTAGATACGACTCTGACACGTGACACATACGTAAGCATCCTGTCTGATCATGTGGGACTCAGGCAGGGCTGCCATATCTAGCTGGGACCTCGTCGAGACACTCTGAGATGGGAGAGTGTAGAAATGAAGTAAAAAAAAAAATTATTTACACTACTGGCCATTAAAATTGCTGCACCAAGAAGAAATGCAGATGATATACGGGTATTAATTGGACAAATATATTTTACTAGAACTGACACGTGATTACATTTTCACGCTATTTGGGTGCATAGATCCTGAGAAATCAGTACCCAGAACAACCACCTCTGGCCGTAATAACGGCTTTGATACGCCTGGGCATTGAGTCAAACAGAGCTTGGATGGCGTGTACAGGTACAGCTGCCCATGCAGCTTCAACACGATACCTTAGTTCATCAAGAGTAGTGACTGGCGTATTGTGACGAGCCAGTTGCTCGGCCACCATTGACCAGACGTTCTAAATTGGTCAGAGATCTGGAGAATGTTCTACCCAGGGCAGCAGTCGAACATTGTCTGTAACCAGAAAGGCCCATACAGGACCTGCAACTGGCGGTCGTGCATTATCCTGCTGAAATGTAGGGCATCGAATGAAGGGTAGAGCCACGGGTCGTAACACATCTCAAATGTAACGTCCACTGTCCAAAGTGCCGTCAATGCGAACAAGAGGTGACCGAGACGTGTAACCAACGGCACCCCATACCATCACGCCGGGTGATACGCCAGTATGGCGATGACGAATACACGCTTCCAATGTGCGTTCACCGCGATGTCGCCAAACACGGATGCGACCATCATGATGCTGTAAAAAGAACCTGGATTCGTCCGAAAAAAATTTCGTTGTGCCATTCGTGCCCCCAGGTTCGTCGTTGAGTACACCATCGCTGGCGCTCCTGTCTGTGATGCAGCGTCAAGGGTAACCGCAGCCGTGGTCTCCGAGCTGATAGTCCATGCTGCTGCAAACGTCGTCGAACTGTTCGTGCAGATGGCTGTTGTCTTGCAAACGTCCCCATCTGCTGACTCAGGGATCGAGACGTGGCTGCACGATCCATTACAGTCATGCGAATAAGATGCCTGTCATCTCCACTGCTAGTGATACGAGGCCGTTGGGATCCAGCACGGCGTTCCGTATTACCCTCCTGAACCCACCGATTCCATATTCTGCTAACAGTCATTGGATCTCGACCGACGCGAGCAGCAATGTCGCAATACGATAAACCGCAATCGCGATAGGCTACAATCCGACCTTTATCAAAGTCGGAAACGTGATGGTACGCATTTCTCCTCCTTACACGAGGCATCACAACAAGGTTTCACCAGGCAACGCCGGTCAACTGCTGTTTGTCTATGAGAAATCGGTTCGAAACTTTCAGTACGTTGTAGGTGTCGCCACCGGCGCCAACCTTGTGTGAATGCTCTGAAAAGCTAATCATTTGCATCTTCTTCCCGTCAGTTAAATTTCGCGTCTGTAGCACGTCATCTTCGTGGTGTAGCAATTTTAATGGCCAGTAGTGTAATAGAAGATTTTTTATTTACAACACCGTTACACGGATCTTGTTGCGGCAGAAGGAAGTTTTTGGAAGGTTTCACCTTTTTCAGCACGTCCCTTTTCCATTTTACGTATTGATAAACCTCCATCCAAGTCAGATTATAGTTAACGTGACACTGTAAGATTGATTCCACAGTCACTGGCAACAGTCGATGTCTTTCATCAGTCCACAGGGCTGACACCAGCTAAAATCCGCTTTCCGCAATGGCTTTGTGTGCGGGTACAGAAAACAAATACTCGCATAATTTTAGCAGTTGGCATTGGCGTTCAGGATTTTCGGTTTCCTTAAGAAAGTTACTTAGAATTACGTAACTGTGCACGACAATGAATAAATTTATGTAATGCAAGAAAGCATCATACACTCAGACAATTCTCCCATTCTTGGGAATAGTCAGAGATAATTATACTTTATATCATCTTTGAGTTGCATAATTTTTTCATGCACAGTAAATTTAGTTGTCATTCAAAGAAAGTCCAGGGTAATGGAACTGATGTGATTTTTGATGAAAACAGAAAGTAGAAACTTCGCCGTATGGGATTAAATTTACAATTATTTTCTCTAAGGCAAGTTTGTATTATAGGTAGAAGGACGTGTGGTTTCAAAACTACTCGAATTTGTGCAACTGTTACTAGCGAGCGTTTCTGGAAGACGCCAACTATGGAGTGAACTCATGTCAGATTGATTGTGCGCCAATTCCTCGAGAATTTGCTCATATTTGACTACCGTTTTCATACAAATTCTACCACTGACTTTTTGTAAGTGTGCTTAACTAAATACTTGCGGCTCTAGGTCTCAGTGACGAGCTACTTTTCCGTGACCAACTATCTGCCATTTAGCTGTTAATCGCATGCGTCATTGAGGTAGCTTAGACAAGGGATCACTTCAGCTCACAGAATACTGCTTAATACTGGGACTCATATAGTAACTCGGGTTACCTGCGACCTATTAGCAGACACTGTCGTGTAGAATGTATGTTCGTATCGAAACCAGTATCGACTACGTACCATCTTGGCACCACACCGTGTCTCGACACGCTGTTCAAAAGCCATGTTCCACCATTTCGTCGCGTGTAGTGACATCAAACAAAAAATGGTTCAAATGGCTCTCAGCCATATGGGACATCTGAGGTCATCAGTCACCTAGACACAGAACTACTTAAACCTAACTAACCTAAGGGCATCACACACATCCACGCCCGAGGCAGGATTCAAACCTGCGACCGCAGCAACAGGGCGGTTCCGGACAGAAGCGCCTAGAACCGCTCGGCCACAGCAGCCGGCTGACATGACACACAATCTGCACTTTTTTAAGGGTGCGTGAAATAAGTGAAAAGTTACAAATACGCAAACAGTTCTTCAATGACGGAATTTGCCTCTATCGAAGCGAGCCATTATATTAGCAAGTGAACATTTTACTTAACCAACTACGAAAAAAATATCGCTAAACGTTGAAAGGTGGCTACACTGAGCCACAGCGCCAGAGATCGCTAGAGAGCATTGTTCCGCCTGCCTCCACTGGCAGTGATTATTGAGATGTCGTAGTAGTCAGTGCTTGTCGAGGACTCGTGGTAGTCAGTTCGTGTTCAGATGTGCTAGTAGGGAGTGCTTGCTGAGATGTGATACTGAAAGGTTCTTGTTCAGATGTGGTAATAGCGAGGCGGTGTGGAGATATATTGTAATTATGAGAGTGATTTTGGTCAATATATGAAGGTAATGAAACTTGATTTATTTTTCATTATTTCCATGTTTTAAATAATGTGTCATTACAGGTTCAGTCAACAAAGCATCTGGCTTGTGTTCTTGGATTAGAGTGTAATTGTGGTTCTCTTGAGTAATTATGGTATTTGTATTTTCTTTAATTAATTCAGTATAATGTTATTTAAAAATTGTTGTGTTGTTGAAGAAGAACCGTGCCAGATGCGTACGTTGAGTCACACTCCCACACACAGAACAGTTACTCTTGTGCTTGTTGTTGCGTTGGTTTTATAGTTGCTGGGGACTTAATTAATTAACTGTGTTAATGAAAATTTCCATTTCATTCTTTGTTATTGTTCTAAGCAGTCAGATTGCGTAATAATAATAGTCAGGGCCAACCGTTACGAGACTTCGTAATCGGACAGACAGCTACTAAAGCAAAAAAAGAAATTAAAATTATTTGCATTCAATATATTTATTAAGCCCCCATGCACGTGGCGACCGCTGCTTCGGATCGTCCCTTGGAATTCTTCTGATTGTAAAAATAGTAGACAGTAGTATTGTTGTAGTAATTTGTAGTTTAGTAATTGTAGTCTATATTGCATGTGTAGATTTGGTAATTGGCATTCTTCTGATGGTATTTTTCAAAATTTAATATTGGTTGTCTTGTCTATGGGTTTGACAAATTAGTGCAATTATTTCAATTGTTCGTTAATCGTGTTTGAAGGAAGCGTTTCGTGTGAATGGTATTGTTGGTGATAACGTGTTATATTCTCTGTAATTTTCGTACTGTGACGAGTTTTGTATGTTTTGTAAATGATTACGCGATCGATGAAAAAGGCAAAAATGATGGATAGTCACAATGACGAAATTGTTGACATGGCGAACTCGCCAACACAGGACAACAGTACGATAAATAATGAAGTTGAAAACAATTTAATAAGCAGGGAAAATAGTCCAGAACCCTTTCAAAATTTTTCTCAATCAGAAAATTCAGAGAATACGAGATTACCGATAGAAGATTCTGGAATAGTATCGAACACAGATAGCTTTACAGCTATGACGAAGGAAACTGGTTTTGCGGGAAATGTTAGGGGCGAAAAGAATTTCGAACCGGCTATTATGGAGCAGTTGTTGGGTGCAATATTAAATATGGGATCACAGTTACGATCTGAAATTAAAACTGATATAGCATCTGAATTAAAAACAGTGGCAACACGTTTAGAAACAGATATGGGAACAATGGAATCACGGTTAGACTCACAAATAGGAACAATTAGAACTGAGATGGGAACAATGGAAACACGGTTAGATTCACGAATAGGGACATGTTTCAAAAACATGAAAGATGAATTAAAGAAAGAAATCAGAGAAGAAGTACAACCGATTTTGAATTCTCACAATAATAGATTAATTGCAGTAGAGATTAGACAAAGGGAACAGGATAGAGAACAGGAAGAAAGAGATCGCGTGATAGTACAAACATTTTCAGAGTTAAATTTACAACGTGCACACGATAAGGAAGAGATATTTGAGAGAATCGAGGAATCCGTGCCAAATGACAGATTAAATAACCTAACACAACAATATGAACAGTTAACTACCAAATGTGTCAACACTGAAACCCGAGTCGCGACACTTACGGAAGACGTAGGTAAACAGAAAGAAAAAATAGGTGACTTATCGGAAAGAGTTGAGGAGATTTCAGATCAATTGACAAATCTTAGTTTACATGGGGACAGAGATTCAGATGATACAGCACCATTGCCATTTGCAGAAACCGAAGAGTATCAGGACATAAATAAGCATGTTGAAAATCAGGGAAAATTTAATGAACGCGTGAAAAGGGAATTTGTGGCATTAAAAAAGCAAGTCAAACAAATTGAAGGCGAAATCGTAGGAAAAGACGGCAAAAGAGATTTAGAATCACAGATACCAGAGGGGTTTGAAGAAAATAATTTGTTTCATTTACGGGATGCAACAAGAGAGCGCCAGGCGCGCGAACTTGACAATAATCGACATTCAAACTGGGACAGACGCGGTAGGTCTTTGTCGCCACGAGGCGGAAGCTTTGACTGTAAACACTTCTTGACTGTTCGGAAATTTAAGATCTTTTGCAATTCTAGGAATGACATACGTCCATGTTCATGGTTGGATCGATTTACGTGCGCACTACCACCAAATTGGCCACTAAGTCACAAACTGAAATTTATGTGCAGTTATTAAAGTCCTCAGGGGATTCACTACTCTAAGTGAATATGTGCCGTAGCGAGCATAGGGCCCCGAGCTGTAGTGGTGCTATTTCCCTTTTAGTTTTCAGCACCGCTGCCTACTCTTTCACTATTCTTTGCATCTATAAAAACAACTCTTTTACTATCCATCTATCTAGACAGTAGGTAAAAAATAACCGGATTTGACTGTTTTACCCAAAAGTAACTTTGGAAATTACCGTTTCGACTTACTATATTGTCTGCAGCATTCATTCGTAATTTAAATGAAATTTTACCTGTTTATCTTCGTGACAATATTACTTCATATGTTGACGATATTCTTATTGCTAAACGTTCTTGGAGTGAGCATAACAAAATTTTGGATTCATTATTACGTATTTTTGCACGAGTTGGCATGACAGTGAACTTGGAAAAATCCGAATTTGGTCGTTCTCAGGTGAAATTTCTCGGTCACATTATTTCTACAGAAGGTATTCTCCCTGATCCAGAGAAACTAGACGCTATTCATAATTATGCTGTTCCTACCACAAAACGTGATGTTCGTAGTTTCCTTGGTGTCTGTAATTTTCTTAGACGCTTTGTTAGATTGGACAATTTGGCCACACCTCGTTTATGTGAATTATCTGGAAAAAATTCTAATTGGTGTTGGGATGAGGAAGCTCAGTCAGAATTTGAACAACTTCGTGATGCTTTAGTTGCTGCCCCACTTCTTTCACATCCGGATTTATCTAAAGATTTTTGTTTGGCGACGGACTCATCATACAAAGGCCTAGGTGCACATTTATTTCAAGAGATAGAAGAAAACGGCGTTGTAGTACAGAAAACTGTTGCCTTTGGAAGCCGTGTTCTCTCTAAATCAGAGAAGAATTATTCGATTACGGAACTTGAAGCTTTGGCTGTTGTTTGGGCTTTCACAAAATTTCGCACATTTTTGTTTGGTAGACATACTAAGGTTTACACTGATCATCGAGCTTTGGAATTTCTTATGTCGACAAAATTAACTCATGGCAGATTGTCACGATGGGCGCTGTATCTACAGGAATTTGATTTTAGTATTGTTTACATACAGGGATCTTCAAATGTTGTTGCTGATGCTTTATCACGTGCACCTATGGGTTTGAAACAAAGTGCTGAAGAGGACTGCAAAGAAAACCATTATTGTTTGATGTACATTCAAGGTGTTGCGTTTGAGAACTTTATTTCGTCTTCGCTCCAGGACATCGCTAAGGAGCAAAATAAGGATCCAATCTGGAAGGACATTAAGGAGAAGTGGAGGAGAAAGGAAAGCGTAGCGATTAGACAGCATTATTTAGTTCGCAATGACATTCTTTTCAAACGAAAATCGGTCGACAACTCTGTTTGGTTAGTTTGTATTCCTGATGAGTGGGTCAATAAATTGATTTGGTACACACATTTTAGTTATGCGCACTTTGGTCCCAGAAAATGCTTTCATAAATTACGAGAAAATTGCTACTACAGTAATATGGAAAAACGTATTCGATCTGTTCTTGCCAAATGCAAATTATGTCAACAGGCTAAGCCGCCAACTATTTCTCACAGAGCACCGTTGTTTCCTATCATTCCAGCGAAATTAAAGGACATGGCTGCAGTCGATTTGTTCGGTCCAGTGGTTCGTTATACTAATGGTTTTGCGTACATTTTCGTAGCAGTGGAATTAACATCAAAATATGTGTGTTTTACACCTTTACGCAAAGCAACAGCTCGTTCAGTATCTAATGCTTTCATCAAACATTTTCTTAAGGAAGTTGGTCATGTTGATAAGGTTATATCAGATAATGGATCACAGTTTCGCTCTAAAATTTGGCTTCGTACTCTACGGCGTCGTAAAATTAAACCAATTTTCATTTCACTTTTTCACCCTCAATCTAATCCTTCAGAGAGATGGATGAAAGAAATCAATAAATTGTGTCGTCTTTATTGTCATCAGAATCACAGAACGTGGGATCAGTATCTTCATCTTTTTCAAAATATTCTGAATGAACTTCCTAATGATTCAACTTCTTTACCGCCTATACTGATATTAAAAAATAAAGCACCGATAAACCGCATTTCTGAAATCGTTTCTTTTCCGCCTTCACGGAAACTGCGGCATTCTGAAGTTGTCAACCTGGCTCTACAAAATATTGCATCTGCGGCTGCTAGAAGAGAGAAATCAGCTAAACGTCCTGGTCGTTTAAAAATCTTGTCAGTTGGTCAGAAGGTGTTAATTAAATCTCATCGTTTGTCTCATAAAGGAAAAGGCTTATGTCGCAAATTTTTTCTGCTTTATAACGGTCCATATAGAGTTCGAAAAATTATTCATGATAACACTGTTGAAGTAGAAACTCTTAAAACTCGGCGCTCTAAGGGAATACATCACATATCTAACGTAAAAATTTTTGTGGAATGACATACTTGTGAGAAACCAACAGTTTACGTAAACATGGAGAGAGTACAAGGATACCGCGCTGTGTTTGGCGGCGGCACATACTCAAAGCAACAGTCAGTCGGCGCGCCGCACAAGGCAGTCGTTGACCGCAAACAATCGCTTCCTACGTCACGCGCCTACAGCTGATCGAGCGCTCAGTGCGAATGCACTGACAGACGTAAATAAATACACAGTTCAATTTCTCCGAATAAATTCTGTATAAAGCTATAAGGACTTAATAAATTATGTTATTAACGTTCAGTATTTTTCAGGATACGGTTGTATAAAGTATTTAAGACCTTCAGGTAAATTCGGTGCGTGTCCGACGTTAAGACGACTTGCTATCGAGAAAATTTCAGGAAGAATGGAATTTCGAAAAAAAAAAAAAAGTAATAAATTAAAAAGGGTAACTATTAATTGAGTTTATTTTTCAGGTAACATAATTCCACTTAGGTACGTACTTTAGACGTAATTTGCTGCTTGCGATTACGTGACTCATACTTTGTGCTAATTTCATGTTCTATGAATTTACTTGTGAAGCGACGTGCTTGCGCACATTAACTGATTTTGACAATGATTGACTAATGAACAGGGTTGTTATTTGTATATATTATGCATTGCTTGGCTGCACTGCTTTTTCACTGATGTCATATTTTTTTATATTGTGCCTGCTGTGCTTATTTATTTAAATTATAATTGTCACCCTATTAGTTGTGCTGATGTGGTTAGATATGTAAGTTATACTTTGTGATTTATCTGCTTGCGCCTTCATGTTTACTTATTAAGATTACATATAAACATTTATTTGCTTATGCTGATATGATGCTAATGACCTGTTTATTATGATAGATAACATATTTGCTGCCTTGCTTATGGATTGCATATTTACACATTTCTGTTTTGTTGTCATAACTACTCTTCAATCCAGTATATAGAAATGCTGATATACTGTGTACAAATATAGAGTTTAGGTTACACTGTGGTATTAATTATAGATTGTTCACTTGGCAGAGCCTCGTTGTAGGGATTGTGCGGCATCCACTTGTTGACATTCTGTTCTCTACTGGTATATTTACTCGCTATTGCATGTTTTGCTTACGCTCAGTGCCTTATATTTTTAAGATAAGAAAATGAACTGCTATAATTCGACGAACGACATTAGTAAAAGAAAGTCATATAAGTCACATGAGCTGAGGTTTTATGGAAGCTGTATAAATTTATGCTAATAGGAAGGAAGCTAACGACATGACATACCAAAACTAGGTTTAGACCATTGACAGTATTACACTGCATTTTCGTGAGCAATTGAAATAGGAAGTGACACTTGACACAAAAAATACTCCACATGTTTGCTTCTGCTATGATTCTTGAAGTGGTGTACACACTGTGAAATATTATGATCATTCACACTCCGTAATCGTACTTAATTACTGAGAGTTATTCGAACTAAGTCTGTTAGAGGTCATGTATGCATTTCTTTTATTTAATGATGGACAAGGAACCAAAATGTATCTTATAATTTATAATGAGTAGAAAATTTGGGTCAGATGGATTACACAGAGGTTGTGTGTGGACACTGTGTCTTCGGATTGTATGGGATGATGAATTGAAGTTGCACTAGGATTTTGTCTGTACTTGTTCGAGGAGACTGACTAGAGGAAAGAGTTGTTATGGAAGTGAAATGATATTGGTGCTGAGGTTTATATGTATCGACGTATTATTGAGGTATTGAGATTAGGTGAAGTAGATGATTATTGGAGTTTTCGTGGACAAAAGGTAAGATAAATGATATTGATGATCGACGTATTGAAAAGGTATTAGTGAAGTATTGAGATTAAGTTGATGATTATTGGAGTTTTGGTGGATAAGAGGTATAGTAAATGAGGAGCATATTTTTTTTTTGTTGGTCCATATGGAACAAGGAGGATAAAGATGGCAGACTAGAACACTCAAGTAGAAGGAAGATTGTCTACACACACACTTTGTCAAATCACTAAGCAGTATACACTTTTTTTTTGAAGAGAGGAAGTATTTGCATATCTTGGCTCACTGACAGTTGTTCAGCAACAGTACAATTTGATCTGGCTTGGCAAACATTGGTCTTGACATGATGACTATGACGTTGACTAACTATTATTGACTGTTATACATTGCTGCCACTACTACTTGGTACACATGATGAACATCAAATCTTGGACAGAGTTACATTTACACAGTTAACACTATTCAATTACACAGTAGCACTTAATGAGGATGAAAGATGAGTGGATGTGTTTTGTGTGTTTTCCTTTCCTAATCCTACCAACCTATCTCCTAAATATTATTTTATTTGTTGGTAGTGGCTTGCACTGACACCCATAAATATTATAGGTTAACTGTTATTGTGTACTGTAATAGTTAATGTGACAATTACCTGATATCATTTGTGTGTTTATTATGATTTGTATGTTTAGTGTAAGAGCATTGATTATATTTTGTTAAAGAAATTGTATGTGCATTCAAACTATTGTTCATGACTGAACTGTCTCAGTAGTTATGGTGAATAGTATGGACTGTTACTTGCACCTTTTCTACAATATTGGTGCCACAAGGACATGTTTAATTTCTGCTGATGAACTGTGTGATCAGTGATTGTAAAAAAATTATGGACTGTTACTTGTACCTTTTCTACAATATTGGTGCCACTAGGACATGTTTAATTTCTGCTTATAAACTCTGATGAACAGTGTGATCAGTGACAGTGTATTTTATTGAACTGCTTCTGCTGAGAAATGTGACTTGTTGCTGTGTGTACCTGCTCAACATTGCTGGGTACCACTGATGGACTGTTTCTACTGAAAAGATGTCACCTGTTGCTGTGTGTACCTACTCAACATTGCTGGGTACCACTGATGGACTGTTTCTACTGAAAAGATGTCACCTGTTGCTGTGTGTACCTGCTCAACATTGCTGGGTGCCACTGATGGACTGCTTCTACTGAAATGGTGTTACTTGTTGGTGTCTGCACCTGCTCAACATTGCTGGGTGCCACTGATGGATTGCTTCTACTGAAATGAAGTCACCTGTTGCTGTGTGCACCTGATCAACATTGCTGGTGCCACTAATGGACTGCTTCTACTGAAATGGTGTTACTTGTTGGTGTCTGCACCTAACCAACATTGCTGGGTGCCACTGATGGATTGCTTCTACTGAAATGAAGTCATCTGTTGCTGTGTGCACCTGATCAACATTGCGGGTGCCACTGATGGACTGCTTCTATTGAAAAAATGTTACTTATTGGTATTTGCACCTGTTGACCATTGCTGAGTGCTACTGCTGGAACTGTCAACTGCTTATTCTTGGGCTATGGAAAGCGTTTATGTGAATATTTGTATAAACTGATTTTTTGTGTATTACTGTTTGTGGAAAGTTATGAGACTCTTACCTGCACATATTCGTCATTGCTGACGCTATTGATTGAACTGTTTAACCACATAATACTTGTATAAACTGTTATGTAAAGTCACATGTATGAAAGAATTTGTATTGCTTACTGTATTCTATATAATAGGTTATTGAAAGGTCAGTGCAAAGCCAAAATTTTATCTAGTTATATGATATTTACGTATTAATATTATCTTTTATTTTTGTCTATATTTTTTTGACGAATTTGGTGGTATTTTCACCACCAATGCTGGCAAAAATACCATCAAATTCTAGCCGTGGAGGAAGGGCATATGAAAGGTGGCTACACTGAGCCACAGCGCCAGAGATCGCTAGAGAGCATTGTTCCGCCTGCCTCCACTGGCAGTGATTATTGAGATGTCGTAGTAGTCAGTGCTTGTCGAGGACTCGTGGTAGTCAGTTCGTGTTCAGATGTGCTAGTAGGGAGTGCTTGCTGAGATGTGATACTGAAAGGTTCTTGTTCAGATGTGGTAATAGCGAGGCGGTGTGGAGATATATTGTAATTATGAGAGTGATTTTGGTCAATATATGAAGGTAATGAAACTTGATTTATTTTTCATTATTTCCATGTTTTAAATAATGTGTCATTACAGGTTCAGTCAACAAAGCATCTGGCTTGTGTTCTTGGATTAGAGTGTAATTGTGGTTCTCTTGAGTAATTATGGTATTTGTATTTTCTTTAATTAATTCAGTATAATGTTATTTAAAAATTGTTGTGTTGTTGAAGAAGAACCGTGCCAGATGCGTACGTTGAGTCACACTCCCACACACAGAACAGTTACTCTTGTGCTTGTTGTTGCGTTGGTTTTATAGTTGCTGGGGACTTAATTAATTAACTGTGTTAATGAAAATTTCCATTTCATTCTTTGTTATTGTTCTAAGCAGTCAGATTGCGTAATAATAATAGTCAGGGCCAACCGTTACGAGACTTCGTAATCGGACAGACAGCTACTAAAGCAAAAAAAGAAATTAAAATTATTTGCATTCAATATTTTTATTAAGCCCCCATGCAACGTTAATTGGTAGCATCCAGACTACAATACACTAAAGAGAAAATGTTTCTGTCTGTAAACAAAGTAAAATCGATGTACTGACCACTCCACAGCAAAATCCTGTGAAACCCATAAAATGATAAGTTAACGTCCTCGGTGTGTCCTGGTGTTGCGGTCTACCAGTAAATATTTGCGCAACTCATTGACAGCTCACGTGGGACCCCTGTCTTTCCGGGAGATAATTAACACACCCTAGACACAATATTTCAGCGTGAAAGAGAGAGCGCAGTTTGACATAGCTCCACCTTGGCTGACTTCTCGCTTCTAAGTCCGGGCCTAAATATATTCATTAGTCCTCGGCTCTTTGATCAAAAGTTGTAATCGAAATGTAGGGCGCTGCTGTCGCTGCTACAATGTCATTATAACAGTCAGTTATTTATAACAGTTTGTTCTGCCTCACTTACGTCATTCTTCATCTAGTGGGGAACACGTGTGTCACTGTATAACACTCGCGGAATTACGAGGTTTGCCCAGAAAGTAAGTTCCGATCGGTCGCGACATGGAAACCACTGGGAAAATCCGGTAAAGCTTTGCACAGATGTGTTGGGCAGTGTATCTAGTATGACCGTCCATCGTGTCGCGTCGCTCTTTTCAGTTTTGAGTGAACAGTGAACGTAACGATGCGTAGGGAATGGTGTCTCCCACCAAGTATGAGGGCCTGGTTAGAGATTTCGCCTGTGCCACACAGCCCACACAACACGACTGTCGAGCAGTTGCTTCTTCATGCCAGTTCTCGGCCGCACACTGCAGGGGCAATGAAGACGCTCCTGCAGCGTTTCCGTTGAGAAGTGTTTGATCACCCACAATACAGTCCGTAATTGGCTCCCTCTGAGTATCATCTCTGCTCACAGGAAACGCTGGCTATGAAGACAAAATTTTTCCACAGACAGCGAGCTGCAGACCAGTGCAGATAATTGGCAGAAAGAACAGGCGGCTGCTTTCTATCACGAGGATATTGGAAAGTTGATACAACACTACAACAACACTCGATGTAGGAGCGGGTGACTATGTAGAGAAGTAGATGAAAGGCGTACCTCACTGTTGCAAATAAAACGTTTCTGGTTTTCACTAAGGTTTCCATTTCGTGACCGATCGGAACTTACTTTCTGGACAACTCTCGTATTTGCTCTAAACCAAACAATTTGAGGAAAACATTATCGTCATGTAGAGTTAATTTTTGCGATGCGCTAATTTAAATCAGTCTCCTTTCTATAGCACCAAATCTCAAGCGCTTCGTTCCCTTTTCCGGTTTCCCCAGTATTTTTAGCATTACTGGGGTATTAATTACGTTATAATCTATGACTTAATAAGAATATAATATACAGAATGGGAAACTTACATTTTTAGATTTAAGAAAGCTATTAGCAATGTTGGTTGGAATACACTGAGGTGACAAGTGTTTCCTCCTAATATCGTGTCGGACCTCTTATTGCCCGGAGTAGGGCAGCAACCCAACGTGGCATGTACTCAACAAGTGGGAAGCCCCCTTGCAGAAACACTGAGCCACCCTGCCTGTGTTGCTTTCCATGATTGCGAATGTGATGCCGGTGCACGATTTTGTGCGCAGCTGACCTCTCACTTACGTTCCGTAGGTATTCGATGGAATTCACATCGGGCGGTCTAGGAGGCCAAATCATTCGCTCGAACTGTCCAGAATGTTCTTCAAACCAATCGCGAACAATTGTGACATGGCGCATTGTCATCAATAAAAATTCCATTGTTGTTTGGGAACATGAAGTCCATGAATGGCTACAGATGGTGCCCAAGTACCTTAACATAATCACTTGCAGTCACTGATCGGGTCAGTTGAATCAGAGGACCGACTCCATTCCGTGTAAACACTGCCCACAACATTGTGGAGCCACCACCGCCTTGCAAGTGCCTTATTGACAACTTGGGTCCATGGCTTCATGGGGTCTGCGCCAGACTCTCTAACGTCCCCTTTGGAAAATTCTTAAATGAAAGTGCAGTAAAGCCTTTACGTTATTTGTTTTTCAAACAGCTGAGCAAAACTATACGTACTCAGACATTTCTCTCTTTACTTATTGTGATCAACTCTAAACTGGCAAACAAATTTATTTATTTTTTTAGCGCAACGCAATCTGATTTTCAATAATACCTACAAAAGAATGGCCCTGACAATACTGCCAGCTAAATAAAAGATTCTAACTACTGAAGGCACTAACTACTGATAGGCATAGTTAGCAAATGAAAAAATTTGATAGAGAACAAACAATGTATTTACCTTAATAGTCAAAATATCCACGGGTGTACTGCCGGTCTACAGTGTCCAACGGGCACAATATTTCGGCGATCATACATGTCGCCATCATCAGGTGACCTGACGGACTGAGCTCCTGGGAACGTGCCGGCACGGAGATCCGTACACTATGGCTGCTCAGGTGGAACTGGGTTCGGTCGCGGCGGCGGCGGATTTAAATACCCTCCGCCCGCGGCGCGCTCACTCCGCCGTCCGCGCCCCGCGCCACGGTCGCGCGGTGGAACAGATTGCGACGGCGTCTGAGATGACGTCGGTGTGATGGCTCCGTCCGCCGTGGTCGTCACAACTATACATTTGCTCGATTTACTCTTGATTAACCCAATCGCTGGTTCCCAAGCCTTGCTAAGATTATAGCCACAGTCACGATTTATGAGGTCGTCATTGGTGCGAATTTCGATGGCCTCTCTAACAACGCTGTCCCAGTATCTCGACGTCTGTACCAGAATCCTCGTGCGTTCATACTCCATAGCGTGATTTTCCGACAAACAATGTTCAGCGACCGCCGACTTGCTCGGATACATCAGTCGAGTGTGCCTCTGGTGTTCACGGCATCGATCCTCGACGGTACGCATCGTCTGACCAATATACGACTTGCCACATTGACACGGAATCTGGTACACGCCGGCCTTCCTCAAACCGAGGTCATCTTTGGCGCTCCCCACCAGTGCACGAGTTTTATTCGGAGGACAAAACACCGTTCCGACCCGGTGTTTCTTCAAAATGCGGGCGATCTTTCCCGAGAGTGCGCCTGTATATGGGAGAAACGCAGTGCCTACCTCCTCCCTCGTGATTTAATCCATATCCACAGGTTGTGCTGTAGTGGTTGGGCGGAGAGCACGTTGAATCTGCCACTCTGAGTACCCATTTTTTCGAAATACAGTTCTCAGATGTTCCAATTCCTGGGGTAGACTCTCTGCGTCAGAGATAGTGCGCGCCCTATGTACTAGAGTTTTAAGTACCCCATTCCTCTGTGAAGGGTGGTGGCAGCTGTCTGGGTGCAAATACAGATCAGTGTGCGTTGTCTTCCGATACACCCCATGACCTAGGGTGCCGTCAGGCCTTCTCTTGACCAAGACGTCAAGGAAAGGTAGTTTACCCTCCGTTTCAGTCTCCATAGTGAATTTGATGTTGGGGTGTATGGAGTTTAGATGTGTAAGGAAGTCAAGGAGTTTATCCATACCATGTGGCCAGATGACGAAAGTGTCGTCCACGTAACGGAAAAAGCAAGTAGGTTTCCATTCGGATGACGACAGGGCTTCCTCCTCGAAGTTCTCCATGTACAAATTCGCTACCACCGGTGAGAGTGGGCTACCCATGGCGACTCCCTCCGTCTGTTCGTAGTATTCTCCATTAAAAAGAAAATACGTGGAAGTCAAGACATGCCTAAAAAGTTCAGTGGTCTTCTCGTCAAACTTCTGACTAATCAATTCTAGTGACTCTCGCAGGGGTACCCTCGTGAACAAGGAAACGACGTCAAAACTCACCATGATATCTGACTCACCCAACGTGAAGCTATCAAGGCGTTTAACAAAATCCACGGAATTACGGATGTGATGAGGGCATTTACCCACGTAAGGACTTAATATTCCCGTCAGGTATTTGGCCAACAAATATGTAGGTGCCCTGATGTTGCTGACAATGGGGCGTAATGGTACCCCCTCTTTGTGAACCTTCGGGAGTCCATATAGTCTAAGCGGTACCGGACCTTGGGGTAACAATTTCTTAGCGTCACCCTCCGGTAATTCTGCGTCCTTGAGAAGCGACCTCGTCTTGTTGTCCACCTTCTTTGTAGGGTCAACGCTGATCTTCCGGTAGGAATCGTCATTTAACAGGCTCTGCACCTTATCAGTGTAGTCCTTATGGGAGACAACAACTGTAGCATTGCCTTTGTCGGCCGGTAAGACAACAATTTCAGAGCGCTCCCTCAGATCACGAATGGCCGCCCTCTCTTTACTAGTGATATTTGACTTCATCGGCTTGGATATCGTCAACGCACGACAAGTTTCACGACGTATTTCCTCAGCTGATTCAGGCGGAAGTCGAGCTGCAACCTGTTCAACAGCACTAACAATTTCTGCGACCGGAGTGAACTTGGGGGTGGGAGCGAAGTTGAGACCTTTCTGTAAAACCGAGACCGCACCATCACTCAACACCATGCCACTCAAATTGATGACAGTCTTGCCCGGAACCTGCAGAGATGGTTTGTCAAGGAGACGTGAGAACTTAGCTGTTTGACGTCCCGTTGCCTTCTTATGGGCGGAATCAGCTGCAACCCAGGTGACACCATCAATCCAATCCCAGGAAAAAGAAGTGAAATTACTAGCCAGTTGCAAATGTAGTTTGAGTAATTCCTGTGAGTTAAACTCAAGGCTCCGGCGGGTGAATTGCACTCTCTCACGTACCAATGCGAGGCTGGCTCGTTTCTTGATTCTCTTAGCTGCTGCAGAATCGATGTGATGCATAACCTTAGCAAAATTTGGAACAACGTTCTCGGAACGACATCTCTTTAGAAAGGCAAGAGTACTTAGCAAACGACATCTACGGTGGCGCAACTTTTCAAATTTCTTCATGCTGCGATACATCTCCTCCCCGTAAAGGTGTATGATGTGATTCTTGAGTTTCTCCCGGCGTATTTGATAATCAAAATATCCCGTGGATATTTTGATTATCAAATACGCCGGGAGAAACTCAAGAATTACCTTAATAGTGTTCAAAAGTCATAATATATATATCAGTTCATGACATCCAGTCTTACAAATTTCCTTTTTCTGATGGACACACGTCCAGATCGTCCGCTCTCCGAACTCTGCCATCTCTCTCCCCACATCCACCACTGCTGGCGGCTCACCTCCAACTGCGCAACGCTACGCGCTGTTCACATCCAACTGCCCAACACTACACTAGCGAGTATTCCAACAATGCAAACCAGCCACAGACTGCACACAGCACAGCCAGTGATTTTCATACAGAGTGCTACGTGGCATTACCAACGTAAAAACCTCAACAGCCTACTTACAACTCGAACCCTACCATCAGCTCTTATCAACTGAAATCGGGACTCATCTAACCAGAGCACGGTTTTCCAATCGTCTACCGTCCAAACGATATCGTCACTAGCCGTGGTGAAGCGCTGTTAGCAAAGCCAGTCACATCGGTCATCTGTCGCCATACATAGTCCATTAACGTCAAATTTCGCCGCCCTGTCCTCGGGGATACGTTCGTCGTACGTCCCACACTGATTTCTGGGACTATTTCAAGCAGTGTTGTTTGTGTGTTAGCACTGACAACGCCATACAAACGCCGCTGCTCTCGATCGTTAAGTGAAGGCCGTAGGGCACTGCGTCGTCCGTGGTCAGACGTTAATGCCTGAGATTAGGTATTCCCGGCACAGCCTTGACACTGTGGATCTCGGAATGTTGAATTTCCTAATGATTTACGAAATGGAACGTCCCATGCGTGTAGTTCCAACTACCATTCCGCATTCGACGTCTGTTGATTCTCAACGCGCGGCCATAAGCACCACGGAAATCTTTTCAAATGAATCTCGTGAGTACAAATAACAGTTCTGCCAATGCACTGCCCTTATCTACCGTGTACGGGATAATACCGCCGTATGTGTATGTGCATATAGCTATCGCATGCGAAAGGTTATCTACGTAACTTCTACACACTGCGGAAAAACCAGACAGCAGCTAGAGTCGAAGGACACGAAACGGAAGGAGTGATCGGGAAGGAAATGGAATGGCATGGATTTGTTGGCTATGCCAAATGTTATTCCGTCTGTATATTGAGTAAGCTGTAAAGAAAACCAGCAAGGAATTTGGAAAGGGCATTAAAGTTCAGGGACAAGAAGTAAAAACTTGGAGGTTTGCTGATGACGTTATTCTGACATAGACGAGAATACGTACTATACATCAAAACATTCGTCCGAGTTTTGTCCATTATCTAATACAATTTTACCGAATATACCTTGCAATTTTAGTTTCCATTGCAAAATGATCGTTAAATATGGCAAAATGCGTTACGTGTAGTGCGAACGTAAACTTTCGGTTACGCTATGGGTCAATGCAAAACGAGGATAATGGAATGTAGTCGAATTAAGTCGGGTGATGTTGAGGGTATTAGATTAGGAAATGAGACACTTAAAGTAGTAAAGGAGTTTTGCTATTTGGGGAGCAAAATAACTGATGATGGTCGAAGTAGAGAGGATATAAAATGTAGACTGGCAATGGCAAGGAAATCGTTTCTGAAGAAGAGAAATTTGTTAACATCGAGTATAGATTTAAGTGTCAGGAAGTCGTTTCTGAAAGTATTTGTATGGAGTGTAGCCATGTATGGAAGTGAAACATGGACGGTAAATAGTTTGGACAAGAAGAGAATAGAAGGTTTCGAAATGTGGTGCTACAGAAGAATGCTGAAGATAAGGCGGGTAGATCACGTAACTAATGAGGAGGTATTGAATAGGATTGGGGAGAAGAGACGTTTGTGGCACAACTTGACTAGAAGAAGGGATCGGTTGGTAGGACATGTTCTGAGGCATCAAGGTATGACAAATTTAGCATTGGAGGGCAGCGTGGAGGGTAAAAATCGTAGGGGGAGACCAAGAGATGAATACACTAAGCAGATTCAGAAGGATGTAGGTTGCAGTAGGTACTGGGAGATGAAGAAGCTTGCACAGGATAGAGTAGCATGGAGAGCTGCATCAAACCAGTCTCAGGACTGAAGACCACAACAACAACAACAACATGGGTCGATCTATTAGCGCAAACTTATTAAGCATTCAAGTTAGTTGGAGTTTTTGTGAAAGTATCTATCCATGTGAGTGGGCCTCCTGTAGATTTAGTGTCGTAAAGTTCGTCAGACCAGAGCCTAACGCACATCGTTGTTGTGGAACATAACTGCTCGTAGCTTTTTATTCTCATGAAGTAATGAGTGCTATCGACAAGGGATCACAAACTGATACCATATTTCTAGATTTCCAGAAGGCTTTTGACAGCGCCCCTCACAAGAGACTTCTAATGAGACTGCGTGGCTATGCAATGATGCTTCAGTTGTGCAACTGCATTCGTGATTCCCTGTCAGAAAGGTCACAGTTCGTGATAACGGACAATGTGATCGAGTAAAACAGAGCTGGTATCCGGTATTCCCCAAGGAAGTGTTACAGACCCCACTGTTGTTCATCAGACCTCTTAGATTGTGTGCAGATGGTGCTGTCACTTACCGTCTAGCGAAGTCATCAGATGGTCAAATCCCATGCAAAATCATGTAGACAAGATATCTGTATGGCGTGAAAAGCGTTGTCGACCACTCAACCGTGGGGCGCCCTGTTGTGATCTGCCGGCGGGTGTTGGCGGTAGGCGAGTCGGTCGTCGGACTGGCTACAAGGCGCTAGGACGTGGTTGAGAGGACGACGGAGCAAACACGCGGGCTCGGGCAGCGGTGGCGCGGCCGCTCTACCTTGCAAAAAGGTCGCGAGTTTGTGGTGGACCTGTCTGGTGTCAACCTCGGGCACTGCTCCCGGCATTGCTTTGGGGTCTGTTTTCTCGGAGAGAACCATCCCTCAAGACCATCTCGAACAACGCTCTCCATCGTACGTGTGAGTGGTTTTGGTGTTTTCTTTTCGTCAAACGATTTGCCTTACAGCGAGTGTAGTTGTTGGTCGGTTGGTTCTAACGTACGTGTTGTCAAGTAAGAGCTGCCGGCACAGTCTGTGTGACTGTATGAAAACCAGCAGTTGCTATATGCTTTAAAAACCGCTGGTTGGGTTACTAATAAAAGGCAGATTAGCACGAAGGTGAGCGTATGATTTAGGGTTATTGCCATCAAGCGACGTCCCTGCTACATTGCTGTGAAAAAAAAAATATCAACCAGTTATTCTGTTATTAGTAAGACTTGTATTTGGTAAAGCTAGTCATTTATTTGTACTTCTTGATATACGTAAACTTATTATGGAGACCAGCAGTTACTGTTGTTGTTTTTGTGGTCTTCAGTCCTGAGACTGGTTTGATGCAGCTCTCCATGCTACTCTATCCTGTGCAAGCTTCTTCATCTCCCAGTACCTACTGCAACCTACATCCTTCTGAATCTGCTTAGTGTATTCATCTCTTGGTCTCCCTCTACGATTTTTACCCTCCACGATGCCCTCCAATGCTAAATTTGTGATCCCTTGATGCCTCAAAACATGTCCTACCAACCGATCCCTTCTTCTAGTCAAGTTGTGCCACAAACTTCTCTTCTCCCCAATCCTATTCAATACCTCCTCATTAGTTACGTGATCTACCCGCCTTATCTTCAGCATTCTTCTGTAGCACCACATTTCGAAACCTTCTATTCTCTTCTTGTCCAAACTAGTTATCGTCCATGTTTCACTTCCATACATGGCTACACTCCATACAAATACTTTCAGAAACGACTTCCTGACACTTAAATCTATAATCGACGTTAACAAATTTCTCTTCTTCAGAAACGATTTCCTTGCCATTGCCAGTCTACATTTTATATCCTCTCTACTTCGACCATCATCAGTTATTTTACTCCCCAAATAGCAAAACTCCTTTACTACTTTAAGTGTCTCATTTCCTAATCTATTTCCCTCAGTATCACCCGATTTAATTTGACTACATTCCATTATCCTCGTTTTGCTTTTGTTGATGTTCATCTTATATCCTCCTTTCAAGACACTGTCCATTCCGTTCAACTGCTCTTCCAAGTCCTTTGCTGTCTCTGACAGAATTACAATGTCATCGGCGAACCTCAAAGTTTTTACTTCTTCTCCATGAATTTTAATACCTACTCCGAATTTTTCTTTTGTTTCCTTTACTGCTTGCTCAATATACAGATTGAATAGCATCGGGGAGAGGCTACAACCCTGTCTCACTCCTTTCCCAACCACTGCTTCCCTTTCATGCCCCTCGATTCTTATAACTGCCATCTGGTTTCTGTACAAATTGTAAATAGCCTTTCGCTCCCTGTATTTTACCCCTGCCACCTTCAGAATTTGAAAGAGAGTATTCCAGTTAACATTGTCAAAAGCTTTCTCTAAGTCTACAAATGCTAGAAACGTAGGTTTGCCTTTTCTTAATCTTTCTTCTAAGATAAGTCGTAAGGTTAGTATTGCCTCACGTGTTCCAACATTTCTACGGAATCCAAACTGATCTTCCCCGAGGTCCGCTTCTAGCAGTTTTTCCATTCGTCTGTAAAGAATTCGCGTTAGTATTTTGCAGCTGTGACTTATTAAACTGATAGTTCGGTAATTTTCACATCTGTCAACACCTGCTTTCTTTGGGATTGGAATTATTATATTCTTCTTGAAGTCTGAGGGTATTTCGCCTGTCTCATACATCGTGCTCACCAGATGGTAGAGTTTTGTCATGACTGACTCTCCCAAGGCCATCAGTTGATCTAATGGAATGTTGTCTACTCCCGGGGCCTTGTTTCGACTCAGGTCTTTCAGTGCTCTGTCAAACTCTTCAAGCAGTATCTTATCTCCCATTTCGTCTTCATCTACATCCTCTTCCATTTCCATAATATTGTCCTCAAGCACATCGCCCTTATATAAATCCTCTATATACTCCTTCCACCTTTCTGCCTTCCCTTCTTTGCTTAGAACTGGGTTGCCATCTGAGTTCTTGATATTCATACAAGTGGTTCTCTTCTCTCCAAAGGTCTCTTTAATTTTCCTGTAGGCAGTATCTATCTTACCCCTAGTGAGACAAGCCTCTACATCCTTACATTTGTCCTCTAGCCATCCCTGCTTAGCCATTTTGCACTTCCTGTCGATCTCATTTTTAGACGTTTGTATCGTTTTTGCCTGCTTCATTTACTGCATTTTTATATTTTCTCCTTTCATCAATTAAATTCAATATTTCTTCTGTTACCCAAGGATTTCTATTAGCCTTCGTCTTTTTACCTACTTGATCGTCTGCTGCCTTCACTACTTCATCCCTCAGAGCTACCTATTCTTCTTCTACTGTATTTCTTTCGCCCATTCCTGTCAATTGTTCCCTTATGCTCTCCCTGAAACTCTCTACAACCTCTGGTTCTTTCAGTTTATCCAGGTCCCATCTCCTTAAATTCCCACCTTTTTGCAGTTTCTTCAGTTTCAATCTGCAGTTCATAACCAATAGATTGTGGTCAGAATCCACATCTGCCCCTGGAAATGTCTTACAATTTAAAACCTGGTTCCTAAATCTCTGTCTTACCATTATATAATCTATCTGATACCTCTTAGTATCTCCAGGATTCTTCCAGGTATACAACCTTCTTTTATGATTCTTGAACCAAGTGTTAGCTATGATTAAGTCATGCTCTGTGCAAAATTCTACAAGGCGGCTTCCTCTTTCATTTCTTCCCCCCAATCCATATTCACCTACTACGTTTCCTTCTCTCCCTTTTCCTACTGACGAATTCCAGTCACCCATGACTATTAAATTTTCGTCTCCCTTCACTACCTGAATAATTTCTTTTATCTCGTCATACATTTCATCTATTTCTTCATCATCTGCAGAGCTAGTTGGCATATAAACTTGTACTACTGTAGTAGGCATTGGCTTTGTGTCTATCTTGGCCACAATAATGCGTTCACTATGCTGTTTGTAGTAGCTAACGTGCACTCCTATTTTCTTATTCATTATTAAACCTACTCCTGCATTACCCCTATTTGATTTTGTATTTATAACCCTGTAATCACCTGACCAAAAGTCTTGTTCATCCTGCCACCGAACTTCACTAATTCCCACTATATCTAACTTTAACCTATCCATTTCCCTTTTTAAATTTCATAACCTACCTGCCCGATTAAGGGATCTGAAATTCCATGCTCCGATCCATAGAACGCCAGTTTTCTTTCTCCTGATAACGACGTCCTCTTGAGTAGTCCCCGCCCGGAGGTCCGAATGGGGGACTATTTTACCTCAGGAATATTTTACCCAAGAGGACGCCATTATCATTTAATCATACAGTAAAGCAGTTACTACTATCTTTAAAATCCGCTGGTTGGATTTCTATGAGGAAGCAGATTAGCACGAAGGCGTGCGTGTCATTTTGGGTTATTACCATCAACTGACGTCCCTGGTATATTGATGTAAAAAGAAAATTTGGTAACCAGTTATTCTGTTATTAGTAAAACTTGTATTTGTAAAGATAGTCATTTATATGTACCGGGTGATGAAAAAGCCAGTATAAATTTGAAAACTTAATAAACCACGGAATAATGTAGATAGAGAGATAAAAATTGACACACATGCTTGGAATGACATGGAGTTTTATTAGAACCGAAAAAAAACAAAGTTCACTAAATGTCCGACAGATGGCGCTAGACAGCAAAACGTTAGTGACAATCGTGTATAAAAGGAGCTGTAATTAGAGAGAGACTCAGAGGCGCCAGCAGTCGCAGCATCTTGACGTTACTTGAAAAGGCGCTTTTAGTGAAGCTGTATTATCAGAATGGGGAATGTGCTAGTTCAGGGTTACGATCCTATCGACATAGGAAGGGGATTCGAACGGGTAAAGGTCCGTTGACAAATGCAGCTGCAGCGAGAATGATTTCGAAGTTCGAAGCCACGGGTTCTTTAGACGACAGACCCCGTAGTGGCCGACCGAGCACAAGGCGTAATGCTGCTGAGACAGTTCAGGAAGAAATAGAGACTGTAGCGGGTTCGTCTATGCACGGGGAAGTCAACGCTCGTGCAGTCGCACGTTGCACCGGCATTCCATACACTTCTGTTTGGTTGGCACTGAGGCGTACCCTCCGATGCTATCCGTACAATATCCATCGGCATCACGAACTGTTACCTGGCGATTTAGTGAAGCGGGGGGCATTTGCGGTGTAGGCGTTTCAAAAGATGGCGGAAGATTACGATTGGTTGAGTAACGTGTTGTGGACCGACGAAGCTCATTTCACGCTCCGAGGGTCTGTCAACACCCACAACTGCAGAATTTGGGCTACCGAAAATCCTAGAACTGTCGTGGAAACTCCACTGCACGACGAGAAAGTCACGGTATGGGTTGGATTTACCACATCTACCGTTATCGGGCCTTTCTTCCTCGACGAAATGCATGATTGTGGTTTTGTAACTGCTACCGTGACAGGTGAGAGGTGCGCCGATATGTTACAGAATCGCATCATCCCAAGCCTGGCTGATAAACACCTGCTGGAACGTACGATGTTTATGCAGGATGGCGCTCCATTCCATATTGCTAGACGCGTGAAAGATCTCTTGCGCGCGTCGTTTGGTGATGATCGTGTGCTCAGCCGCCACTTTCGTCATGCTTGGCCTCCCAGGTCCCCAGACCTCAGTCCGTGCGATTATTGGCTTTGGGGTCACCTGAAGTCGCAAGTGTATCGTGATCGACCGACATCTCTAAGGATGCTGAAAGACAGCATCCGACGCCAATGCCTCACCATAACTCCGGACATGCTTTACAGTGCTGTTCACAACATCATTCCTCGACTACATCTATTGTTGAGGAATGATGGTGGACATATTGAGCATTTCCTGTAAAGAACATCATCTTTGCTTCGTCTTACTTTGTTATGCTAATTATTGCTATTCTGATCAGATGCAGCGCCATCTGTCGGACATTTTTTGAACTTTTGTATTTATTTGTTTCTAATAAAACCCCATGTCATTCCAAGCATGTGTGTCAATTTGTACCTTTCTATCTACATTATTCAGTGATTTATTTAGTTTTCAAATTTATACTGACTTTTTGATCACCCGGTACTTACTTATATACGTGCACTGTTGAATGCACTCACACAACAGTAATTAGTTTGCGTATTTTATCAATTTCTTAACGTATGTTGATTGACGTTTGGTTGGTGTTTGCCGTATCTTCTGCGGTCTGTTTGTGTTCCAGTTTCTGGGAGTTGGGGTGCGTGGGTGTGGCGCCACGTTCCGCTTCGGTGTACAGAAGCTGTGACGTGTTGTCTGATGGGAAGTGACTCCCGGTTGGGCCCCGGCGTTTAGGTGTTGTTTCGGACGGCTGGTCTGCTGCTTCCGTCATTTTAAGTTAAGCCACCCTTTGCCCAGGGGAGCCTAGCGTCACTGCCCATTTGATAAAAACCCAACATCTCTCATGTATTTTTTTTTTAATTTTAAATTTGCTCGCCAATGAGTTATATTAAGT
Organism: Schistocerca nitens; assembly: GCF_023898315.1. Classification (NCBI taxonomy): domain Eukaryota; kingdom Metazoa; phylum Arthropoda; class Insecta; order Orthoptera; family Acrididae; genus Schistocerca; species Schistocerca nitens. Next base: position 12,148,549 of record NC_064620.1, read on the forward strand.
GTAACGTATTGTGCTGGTTGTGTTATTGCTAAAAAAAATTATCTGAGCCAACTTTTAAATTACTTCAGATTTATTGTTCATTAAGTAATTCTAATTTGCTGCTTGCTTGAGAAGGAAGATATTGGTCATTTTGGATTGTTTTTAAGACGGCCGCTTTTTGATTGTATGTTAGCTGTTTTATACATGTGGTCTTGGACAAACTGTTAATTTATTGACCTACTAGCTATTGTGTTTAAGGAGTGACATTATAGAGGCCTTGTCCTTCCTTGCTAATCCCGACTTCCTAAGTCACAACCATAAATAATTCACATGAGTTCTAAAAGGTATCTCTTAAATTTCTGGCGCACAGTAAACCGCAGAAATCTAAAGCCTGTTAGTTCAACCAGATATCCAGGAATTAAAATTACCATCCACTAACACTGAAACGATCATATAGATGATGTTGTATGGAACCCAAAATAAAGACTACGTTTTATTGGCAGAACACTTAGAAAATATAATAGGACTAGTGAAGAGATTGTTTACACTGCCCTTGTCCGTCCTCTTTTAGAATATTGCTGTGCGGTATGGAATCCTTTGGAGATAGAACTGACGGAGGACATCGATAAAGTTTAAAGTAGGGCAGCTCGTTTTGTATTATTGCAAAATAGGTATAAGGAATATGATGCTCGCGTTACGGTGGCAATCATTAAAACAAAGGCGTTTTTCTCTGCGGCGACATCTTTTCACGAAATTTCAATGACGTTCTTCTCCGAATGCGAAAATATTTTGTTGATAACCAGCTGTACAGTGAGATAAGATAATCTTAATAAAATAAAAGGCTACATCTTTTCACGAAATTTCAATGACGTTCTTCTCCGAATGCGAAAATATTTTGTTGATGACCAGCTGTACAGTGAGAAAAGATAATCCTAATAAAATAAAAGGACTCAGAGCTCACACGGAAAGATGTAAGTGTTCTTTTTTCCCGTGTGCTGTTCGAGAGGGGTACGGTAGAGAAATAGGTTGAACGTGGTTAAATGAACTCAGTACTGCAGATGTGGAAAGGACTTGCTGTTTCTCTTTCTTTTTTCTGTGGTCGTGCTGAAGTACAACCAATTTTGTGGCTGGACTTCTTGTGTGGTTGGTGAATAGGTTACGAAGGCTCTTTAACTCTTGATAAGGACTGGGGTTCATGGTCCTCTAGCCCTTACGAGGTGTTGTTTCTTCTGAATTTTGGTTGCTGTGGCCACTGGACGATTGCTCAACACATGTTTTGCAGAGTTTGCAAAAGTTTCAGTTGGAGGTACTAGTTGGTAGCCGAGGGGACCGCTGCTGCGTATAATTTTAGTTTTGTCCGTACGTGCATGTGGGACCCTGCCAGTAGAGGTGTGCTGTTAGGTGAAGGATCTTCACCCTCTTGTCCCGCATGTGCTGCTTGAATAGAAGTTTATTATCCAGTATGACTCCAAGCTATTTACCGTGGTCGCTCCAAGCAGCTGCCGCGTCGTTTAGGATCAGTCGGTCACTCAGATCAGGGAGTCGCTCATAGGGGTATTTCATGCACAAAACTCGCCAAGTTGGTGTTTGGTATTTTCTGTACCATGGGACGCCAGAGAACATATTAGTACGATAATAATGTATTTACATATTTTATAACATGAAATAAAACAAAATTATGGTATATTTATTAGATTCTTTATTTCTTAGCTACAGTACTATCTATTATTCAGAGGATGCGTCCCAGTCTTGTTGATTTGAGCCCTCTGTTTCTATTGAGGACTCTTCTTCATCATCACTTTCAGCTTGAGGGAACTGCCTAATCCATCCTTCCCATAAGAGCGGTAAATGAAATGTTTCTTTTAAGAAAGGATGCTGGTTTTCTTTCGCTTCGGTCTCATACCTGTTATTATTAACGGATCAGATGTCAGTGGCAGCCTGTTTGTAACGTCCAGGTTGCGGTCTCCTCGTGAGAATTTCCTGGTAAATATTCTTCTGTACAGACGAAAATGCTTATTGTGGGCCTCGGCTGCTTCTTCTGATCAACTGCCTGTGGGTAAGAGGGCATATTCAATGACAACTGAACCATGCACCAAACTCTTGTGTACCGCGGAAGACATGGGATGATATGGACATAAATCAACATATAATCTAACTGCTTCAACTGTATAAGCAGAAAATTTGTCTATGCCTATATTACGTCAACTGAAAACAGCTTCTAGAATAATCATGAATCGATAGATGAGTTGCAGAGCTACACATATTATTTCCGCTGACGCTTCAGGGCCTGCAGGAAATCTTCTGCTAATGTTTATATCAATTTCCATAGCCTTGCCTGGGAACATGTAGAACAAATCCCAATCGATTTCTCAATATTTCTTGTGTGACATTTTTCTTCTCTAGAATAAATTTCTGTTCCTGTTTTGAACGGATTTGACACTTCTTGTTTTTTATTTTATGGGATAAATGAAACAAAATTTCGAAAAATCTTATTCAGGCATGGAGTATAGACAGGCAGAACCGAAGAGCTTGTGTATTTACTACTTTGGTTTTTGACAAGTCATTGAAGTCTTTTGAGGTAGCCTTACAAATGCCAAATGTAGCCGTGTCTCTGCTGCTGCACATTCATCAGCAGTGTGTGTTTTATGAATACACCACCTTTCTGTTCTTGCAGTTTTTTTTTCTTGTAATATTTCAAATTGCCTGTTGATAGAACCAATGTCTTGATTACTAACATCAGCTTTTCATGAATAAATCTAATTCTTAGTGGTTGACAATATATAATACAATGTATGTTTAAAACGTTTCTTTTCTTCAACAGGAAGGCAGGATCTAATAATATATAATTTTCCATGAAGTCCAATTTCTTTCGAGACTTTTTCAGTAGGTCTCTCCATAAGGTCATAAAGCCTTTTCTTGTCAAATTTTGACTTTTGAAGACCTAGGATAAAAACGATATGCTTCCAGAATTCATTTCAGACTTCATATTTTTATACCTGACAACTCACTACTGGAAAACAATCGTACAAAATCAAACTGCTTTTTTAAATTTACGGTAGAGGAACGATTTATCTATGACGCTTTATTAAGCTATATGGAGGGGAACACCCTGAATTATAGCAGAAAGAATTATTACTTGTAAAATTAGTAAATAGTACAAATGAAAATAATTATAAATAACGGTACATAACCGGATCTTCACAATCCATATTGCTTTCCGCCACACTTAAAGTAAAACCACATTGTAATATATTCACAAATGCAGAGTGATTTCATGCCAGTGGAGAAGCTTCAGATGTACTGCAAGCGAGACATAAATACAGACTAGCTCTGGTACGTATCAGTGCATAATAGCAAATAACACAGTGCCTTCACAACGCCCCATCTATCACACTATTACGGAACTTTAATGCTGATGGGTAGGAAGAACAAAGCTGTAATGATCGGACACAGTATTAGCAGTGTCCTACTTGACACAGTGAAGTCGTTTAAATGTCGTTGCAAAGCGATACGAAATGGAACGAACATGTGAAATCTGTGGTGGGGAAGGTGAATGGTCGACTTCGGTTTATTGGGAGCATTTTGGGAAAGTGTGGTTCACATGTAAAGGAGACCGCATACAGGACGAGTGTTCGGGATCCGTACCAGGTCGGATTGAGGGAGGACATCGAGGCAGTTCAGAGGTGGGCTGCTAGATTTGCTACCGGTAGGTTCGAACAACATGTAAGTGTTACGGAGGTGCTTCGAGAACTCAAATTGGAATCCATGAATGGAGGGAGACGTACTTTTCGAGGAACACTATTGGGAGAATTTAGAGAACTTGCATTTGAAGCTGACTGCCGGACAATTCTACTGCTCGCAACATACATTGTGCGTAAGGACCGTGAAGATAAGATACGAGAAATTAGGGGTCATACGGAGGCATGTATGAAAGTGAAACGTGGGCGATAAATAGTTTAGACAAGAGGAGAACAGAAGCTTTCGAAATGTGGTGCTACAGAAGAATGCTGAAGATTAGATGGGTAGATCACATAACCAATGAGGAGGTATTGAATAGAATTGGGGAGAAGAGAAATTTGTGGCACAAATCAAGGGATCACCAATTTAGTATTGGAGGGCAGCGTGGAGGGTAAAAATCGTAGAGTGAGACCAAGAGGTGAATACACTAAGCAAATTCAGAAGGATGTAGGTTGTAGGTTGTAGTAGGTACTGGGAGATGAAGAAGCTTGCACAGGATAGAGTAGCATGGAGAGCTGCATCAAACCAGTCTCTGGACTGAAGACAACAACAACAAAAACAACAACGGAGGCACGTAGACAGCAGTTTTACCCTCGTTCTATTTGCTAGTGGAACAGGAAAGGGAGTGTCTAGTAATGGTATATAGTACCCGCCGCCACACACCGTACAGTGGCTTGCGGAGTATGGATGTGGATGTAGAAGTTATTTATTGCTGGAATTACTAGCGTTTGAAAAGTGGACTTTTGGCCACTTTTTAGGCTTATGTTCTTTGCCCACTGCTTAGTCAACGTAATTTGGCATTGCAGACGCCCGATGATGGCTTTCAACCTCTGGCTGCCAGTTAAGGGAGTGGTGTCATATGCGGATTGAGTTCGGACGACACGTGGCTGCACCGCTAGATAGTTCACATATGTTGCAAACAGTATGGGTAACAATATGGGTCTTTGGGAAATGCCGTCGTTGAGTACTTTAATGCTGGAGCGTTTTCATTGTATCTTTACCATCAGTCATCTCTCCTATAAGATACTGGAAATGATCTTGATGTAATAGTCGGGGAACGTCCTTAAATTTTGCGGTTTAGTAAGGAGCTTGTTTCCCCACACGCGATCATAAGCTTTCATAACGTCTAAGAAAACTGCAGCGCTATAGCTGGAGGCATTTAAGCTGTATGCGACGTATTGTGATACCCGTGATACTTACTGTTCCGCTGATAACTTGGGCTGGAAAGCAAACTGGTCTGGTCTGATGATTTCCTGATTCAGTACTGGTTGCCTAGTTCGTAGCAGGAGGATGCTTTCGGAAATCTTGGACAGTATAGATAACAGCCTAATTGGTTTTTAATTTGCTGGAATACTCAAGTCCTTGTCAGGTTTCGGCTTTGGTACAAACTGGACGACCTTTCACGCTGTCGGGAAGTAACCCACGCACATGCAGTTATTAAATATCCGCGTTAAGAGCACCAGTGGAATTCTCGGAAGATGCTTGAGCTATTTGTTGGGGATGGGATCTCGATCTGCGCCCGAGTGGTTTCCTAGGCGGCTAATAATCTTCCTTATTTCGGCAGGCTATAGGTTCCATTGGTCTTGCAGTTCGCCGATTTCCTGTGACCCTTGTTGAGTCCGTGGAGTAGAGCATCGTGCTGAAGTCTGGGAGGATAAGACGGCAACTTTAATCCTACAGAACCAATGGACGTTCGTCAGACATACGAGAAACCCGAGAACACCTAAGATAACCATCTAGCGTCCTGCTGTACAACTATACAACCCCTTGGGAAAGGCAGAGGTGGTCGCCAGTTCATATGAGGAGTAAAAGAACTTGGAACTCGACGAAAACGACGAAGAGGTAGAGGACTCAACAACGTTCACAGGAAATCTGCGAACTGCAAGACCAATGGAACCTAACCTTACATAGATGTCTATAGACAGCCGTTCATTGTTGCCATCTTCTATGGCCCCTATTCTTAGGCATTTTTAAGATCTTACAAGAGTGGCGAGAATGATTCGTGATATCTTGCTTGGTGCATGGTCCTCACCGACGATTGTCGGAATGCCCGTTTTATTTTACCTGTTAAGGCTTCACTTGCATCATCGATCTTGACTGTGATAAAACGCCCTCTGTGGGCCGAATGTTGCCTTTGAGCCACCTGCTGAACTGATCCCAATTGGTGGTTGCGATCGTTGGGTGGCATATAAAGTCCAGAGCCAGTGACAACGTGATGGTCTGAAGCTAAGTCGATGACGGTTGGGAGGTCGAGGTTAAAGCGTTAAGTTCTTCAGCTTGGCTAAGACGTCAGGTCTCTGATAGTGTTTGGACAGAGTGTGAATTGGTTTTTCTGGGCCGAAAATAATAGCTTCCAGACGTTCGTCCAACGCTTTTAGAAGTTCCCCTCGAGGATTAGTTTGTAGGGAACTCCAATCATAATGCTTAGCAATGAGTTCGCCACATAGGAGTATTTTATCAAAGCGGTCGAAGACGGTGATGAAGTCCTCTTCATCACGTCGCCTCTGAGGGCTTATGTCTGCTGCTCCCATCGTAATGCTCCAATGCGCTATTGCTCCATTTACTGCTGTTGCCTCTAGAGATATGAATGGCGGCAAGTCATCTGGTACGTGCGTGACTGACGTCTTCAGAAAAACATCGAAGCCACCCCTCAAGGCCATTAGTCTGGTCTTCCGGTATCCAATTATATTTTTAAGTTCAAACAACTGTGTTAGTCGCAGATGGGTCTCCGTCAAGAAAAAGGATGTCGACTTTGTGCTGGAGAAGGAAATCCTCTGATTCAATTTCTTTGGTGCTTACTTCATTAGCGTTGTTTTCGACGAAGTTTTGCGGGACATGGCTGGGGTTTTGAAAAATAGATATATCGATTGATGAGTAAGTCGTGTGTACAGTTTATATAAATATTTCGCGGAAATTGCCTGAACTATGATGAATGATAGCCCGACATCGCTGTGAAAACCGTGGGACTGCCATTTAGTGGTACAACTGCCACAACACCACAGAGAGCGAAGCGTAAGTCGAGTCGGTGCTGGTTTAGTAGCAACAAAGCGCATGCCTGGTAAAGGTCACGGAATCGAAGCCCGGTCGTACCAAGGATTTTCTTCATAGTTTTTTAACCTAGCAATCACATCTCAATGAAGTAGACATTCGCCATAAACGAAATGTGATTCAGATTCCACGTTAAACTGTAGGTCGCCTGTCCTCGGATAAGGAGACGCAAGTTGCCGAAGTGGTGTCCAAGTGAAACACTTGCACCAGGACATGGACAGACACGAAACTTGTTACCGTAATATACGAGAACTGGGTTGTAAGGCATACCCAGGAGCAGATACAGACTCAGATCACAATGTAGTAGCAATGAAGAGTAGTCTGAAGAGATTTGTCAGGAAGAATAAATACGCAAAGAAGTGGGATACGGAAGTACTAGAGAATGAACAGATTCGCTTGAAGTTCTCTAAGGCTATGGACACTGCAAAAAGGAATTGCTCAGTAAGCAGCGCAGTTGAAGAGGAATGGACATCTCTAAAAAAAGACAATCACAAAACTTGGAAAGAAAAACAGAGGTACAACGAAGGTAACTGCGAAGAAACCATGGATAATAGAAGAAATACTTTAGTTGATCGATGAAAGAAGGAAGTAAAAAAATATTCATGGAAATTCAGGAATACAGAGATGCAAGTCGCTTAGGAATGAAATAAATAGCAATTGCAGGGAAGCTAAGACGAAATGGATGCTTGAAAAATGTGAAGAAATCGAAAAAGAAATGATGGTGGGATGGACTGATTAAGCATATAGGAAAGTCAAAACAATTTTAGGTGAAATTAAAACCAGGGGTGGTAACACTAAGAGTGCAACGGGAATTCCACTGTTAAATGCAGAGGAGAGAGCGGATTGGTAGAAAGAGTACATTGAAGGGCCATATGAAGGGAAATAGTAGAAGAGACAGGAATAGATTTAGAAGAGATACGGGAACCAGTATTAGAATCAGATTTTAAAAGAGGTTTGGAAGAGTTAAGATGAAATAAGGCAGAAAGGGTAGATAACATTCCATCATAATTTCTAAAATCATTACGGGAAGTGGCAACAAAACGACTATTGACGGTAAAAACGTAAACGTAAACTCCGTCCAATGGTTCTGGCAGACCCAGCGGCAACCGACCGGCCGCCGTGTCATCCTCAGCCCACAGCCGTCACCGGATGTGGATATGAAAGGGCTCTCCCGACCGTATATCAGTTTCTGAGACCGGAGCCGCTACTTCTCAATCAAGTAGACCCAGTTCTATGTCAACATTTAATTTGATTCTTTGGGTACCTAGAGGCTTATATTTTAATTTTAGCAGGATTTGGTATTATTTCACATATTGTATGCAAATAAATAGGGAAAATTGAATCATTTTTGCCTCACAAGGGCTGAGCGCACCCCGTGTACCAACAGCGCTCGGCAGACCGGAAGGTCACCCACCCAGGTGCTAGCACAGCCCGAGAATTCTTAACTTCTGTGATCTGGCGTGAACCGGTGTTACCACTGCGGCAAGGCCTCTGGCGACTATTCACGGTGGTATGTAGAATGTATGAGTCTGAGATATACCACAGACTTTCCACACAATTCCGAAGACTACAAGAGCTGACATGTGTGAGAATCGCTTAACAGCTCATGCATCCAAGCTGCTGACAAGAATAATATACAGAAGAATGCAAAAGAAAATTGACGATGTGTTGGATTTAGAAAAGGTAGAAGCACCAGACAGGCATCGAAGAAGGGATGCAATGACGAAAATAAAAGTAAGGTTTAGGAGTGGAATTAAACTTCAGGGTCAAAGGATATTAATGACACGATTCGCTGATGACATTGCTATCCTCGGTGAAAGTGAAAAAGAATTAGAGGATGAGTAGAGAATGTAGGTTGAGAGTGAATCGAAAAAGGACGAAAGTAATGAGAAGCAGCAGAAATAACAGCGGGAGACTTAACATCAGGATTGGTGGTCGCGGAGTAGATGAAGTTATGAAAGCTAAAACATCCTACTACCTAGGCAGCAAAATAACCAACGACGAACGGAGCAAAGAGGACATCAAAGGCAGACTAGCACTGGCAGAAAGGGCATTGCTGGCCAAGAGAAGTCTATTAGTACTGAAACATAGGGCTTAATTTGAGGAAGAAATTTCTGCGAAAGTACGTTTGGGGCACAGCATTGTACGGTGTCGAAATGTAGATTGTGGGAAAACCGGAACAGAAGAGAATCGATTCATTTGAGACGTGGCGCTACAGACGAATGTTGAAAATTAGGTGGACTGGTAGGGTAAGGAACGAGGAGATTCTGCGCAGAATCGCAGACCAAAGGAATATGCGGAAAACTCTGATAAGAAGAAGAGAGATGGTTGATAGGACATGAGTTAAGACATCAAACGATAACTTCCATGGTACTAGAGGAAGACAGATTGGAAAGCGTCCAGCAAATAATTGAGGACGTAGATTGCAAGTGGTACTCTGAAACTAAGAGATTGGCACAGGAGAGGAATTCGTGCCGGGCCGCGTCAAACCCTTCAGAAGACTGATGATCCAAAATAAAAGAAAGAAATACAAAAACGATACCCTTGCCATACAGGTGACTTACGATGCCTTCCAAGGAGCATGCAAAACCGTTGGTCTACTGGAAGACGATTCTCACTGGTAAAACATGCTATCCGAGTCTGCAATATGCTGCACAGCAAAATGTCTCAGACATCTACTTGCTATCATTTTTTCGTTTTGTGCAATTACTGTCCCGATATTCCTTTGGCAAAATCATAGCGAAAGCATGGCTCAAAACCTACTGCATTGTAAACAACAGGTATGTATAATTAGATGATACATATTATAACCAAAGTAGGTTTGATGAGGGTTTGCTTGAATTGAATAAAGAGGCTGAATCTCTATCAAACAAATCTGTATCACGTTTTTCCTCCTTTACTGATGCATTCCAATATAAATACATTAACCAACACGGAGTATTTGGGACGAACAAGCTACGATCATTACCGATTTTCACAGACCATTCAAAATGACTGTCGTTTAAATCATGAGCAAAGAAATATTTACGACTTGATAATGTTATCAGTCAAGAAGAAATAGGGGGAAATGTTTATCTTGGATGTATATTCAGACAAATGCAAGACATTTGTAATCAATCTAATACTCGCAAAGTCAGATCTGGTGGAAATGGTCTTAGGTAGAGAATAAGCAGTGCATTGCCCCATTGAATTTTTCTATTCATTGATGGAGCTCGGAACAGCTCCAAATAAATTAATAGGTTGGCTCTGAGCACTATGGGACTCAACTGCTGTGGTCATAAGTCCCCTAGAACTTAGAACTACTTAAACCTAACTAACCTAAGGACAGCACACAACACCCAGCCATCACGAGGCAGAGAAAATCCCTGACCCCGCCGGGAATCGAACCCGGGAACCCGGGCGTGGGAAGCGAGAACGCTACCGCACGACCACGAGATGCGGGCAATAAATTAATACTAAAAGTAGATGCATCTATTGTTTATTACCAACTGAAATACGTTTTGACTGGTTGCACAATACTAACTGGGCTGTGAAACCGGACAAACTGTTTTGATAGCAAGATGACAATGACACTCGCGAACGTACCGTCCAAGATCAAACAGCTGTAATTCCCCACAAACTCGCATGTGGTATGTCTGTTTACCAAGTCCGGAGCCAGACAGTGAATTTTGCTGGAACTGAACTAAGTGTATAGTGTTTTTTCAGGTAGTCTGTTGCATGTGGTCCTGTGGTGTCATCTAATGCTGAAGAGATTATCAATGTAAGTATACTACAAAATCTTTTAAACAAAAGGAAAATATCTGCTGGCTTCAGTTAAAACATAGGCAAGAAGCTTTTAAGGTCTTCTTCTGGAAGCTAAATGCAACGAACTTTGTTCGATTTTCTGTACAGATATTATCAGTACTAGAACTTGGAGGTTATATTCAGTTACCCAACGTTGTTCCCTGATTTTTAATCCTTACTTAGTGGTCCGTAAACAAAACTACCGCAACATCAGTTAAGCGGTCCAGTCCTAGATTCTTGGTGCTACCCGTGCGAGACAAGGTCGGTGGCGAGTTATTAAATATAAATTTGGGTGTTTGAAAGTGTATTCCGAATGTATTTGGTCGGAGTGTAGCCTTGTGCAGAAGTGAGAAAACTAAGCTCCGCCCGAACAGGCCATGAAGGCCGAACGGTACCGACGGTCGCCGTGTCATCCTCCGTCCACAGGCGTCACTGGATGCGGATGTGGAGGGGCATGTGGCCAGCACACCGCTCTCCCGGCCGTATGTCAGTTTACGAGACCGGAGCCGCTACCTCTCACTCATGTAGCTCCTCAGTTTGTCTCACAAGGGCTGAGTGCACCCGGCTTGCCAACAGCGCTCGGCAGAGGAATCAAAATGGTTCAAATGGCTGTGAGCACTATGGGACTTAACATCGGAGGTCATCAGTCCCCTAGAACTTAGAACTACTTAAACCTAACTAACCTAAGGACAGCACACACATCCGTGCCCGAGGCAGGATTCGAACCTGCGACCGTAGCAGTCGCGCGGTTCCGGGCTGCAGCGCCCAGAACCGCGTGGCCACGGCGGTCGGCTGCAGAGGAATCGTCAGCGCTAGGATTTCATCCGGAACAACCCCCCGGTTTTCCCGGTCTTTGTTCGGCGCCTGGGCATCGTTTCAGTTGACCCACCTGGTTTACCGCATCCTGCTGCACTTGGAGTGGATGTTAAATTAATATCTTGCTAGGACTTAAATTTTGCCAGATAGTTAAAAGACACGTTACAAAAAACGTGCACAATTGGCCTCAGCTGTGCCAGGTTCTTCCACAGCAAACGTAAGAGAAAACAATTTAGCACTGAATTCTTTAAATACGAGAACTCAGTATTCAGATGAATAACCTATGAAGAAACATACTTCTGTGTGAGAAAAAGCACCCAAAGCCAAAACAGGAGAAACCTACCCTCAAAGAATAATTTGCTTGGAGAAAGAGGAACCACAGTATACTTGACGCTGAAGTTTCAGAACTCAGACAGTATATGTAAAACAAGCACCAATGTTCACTATACTGCCAGAGGGCACCAAAATTACTTTGTTCTTGCTAGATCGATCCAAGCTGGTTTTGCGTGTCATTCACTGAATAGTTTTGCCGCAAAGTTTTAGGGGTGAAAGAAGAGATATCCCAGCATGAAGGACGTTTTACAGCCGTGAAACACTGCAGCATTTATTTCCTCCATAACTGCTCTGTGAAAAACATACACATCATTATTATTTTTAAAAAATCTTTTGAATGACATTTACGAAATTAATAACTCCTTTGGTTAAAAAAGACAGGATAAAGAATAACGACACATTATTTTCCTGAGACGTTTGCAACACCATATAGGACACTAATTACACAGAAACAGCCACAGTTCTTTATAACTTCGTTTATAATGCGCAGGTATGGCATTGGAAGAATTTACAACTTAAAATTCACCCATTGCCCATGCAAATACTAACGAAATATGTCATATAAAGAAATATCTTACTCCTTTCATTGGGCATTTCTACTTTATGACTTTCTTATATTCTTTAATTTTCGTGAGCTACTATGAGGGCCTACATAAACAAAATGACTTTGACTTATTTCTACATAACGTTGATTTTAGACAACAGAGTTATTCGACTGCATCCGTGGCTTTACTACCGACATGACAGATTCAAGACCACTGTTTTCGCATTGTCCGTTTGCTCTGCTGTTTTCCTTAAATAAAAGTATTATAACAAGTGAAGTAGTAAATGAAAATTTGTCCTTATTGCCCTTAAATAACATCACGTTATTTTTTGTTTTCTATTGCTGGCTATGCTTTCAATTCTCTATAAATATTTTTATTTCTTTAATAATGCACATTCATATTATATTACTATCCATAAAAACTTAAATTTCTTATCATTACTGAATTTCATCACAGTGTAACATATATTGGACTGTGACGATAACAGCTTTGATGTAGCTTCCAGTTCGTGGAAGTGGCGGCTGTTTAGGGGAGGGCCTTACACTACAGATAGGTGTGGAGGGGGTGAATGGGCGGGACTTGTTCCGGGTGAAATCCTAACGCTAAGGGCACGTGCTCGGCAGACCGCATGGTCACCCGTCCTAGTGGTAGCGCAGCCCGACAGTGCTTAATTTCGGTGATGTGACGGAAACTTATATTACCACTGCGGCAAGGCCGTTTGCCGTACGGAAGTGTAAAGTGGATAATAAACAGTTCAGGCAAGAGAAGAAAATAAACTTGAAAAGCAGTGCTACACAATAATACTGAAGACCAAATAAGTAGGTCGGATAACTGATGAAGAGATAAAAGAATTGGAGAAGAAAAGGGAATTTTGGCATTACTTGACTAAGCGATCGGTTGACAGGAATCGTCAGTTTGGTAATGCAAGATACTTTGGAAGGTAAAAATTGTAGAGAGAGAGAGAGAGAGAGAGAGAGAGAGAGAGAGAGAGAGAGAGACAAAAGCTACGCAAAGATACACAGACTTGCACAGAACAGTCTGAGTAAAGACCTCTATCAAACCACGACTGCACTTAGCCATGGTCATTCCATCTGCCGTTGGACAGTGAGTTCGTGACCAGAGTAACAAGGGAATTCAGCAGCTACGCCACAGCTCAGGAAAATGATTTGACACCACAACCTGCGAACAGAAAATACCAAGCTTCGATTCACTGGGCCTGAATTATCAGCACACACATTTACAGCACCGAAATTTTCGACAGTTTTGGAGAGGCAAGAATACTGCTTGAACCTTTTTCACCTCTACTGTCTCAGGAGGCTCTTCCACATCTCAAGCAAATACAAAGACCCAAGCAAGAATTTTCTGTTACGAGAAATTATGCGTAACATGTACAACTTGGTCGGCGACCTCTTTCCTGGATAGATCACGTAAGGCACATGGATCTTCTGGCAATACCTGCGGCCCTGCTGTACGTTCTGACGGTTTAAGGAATTAGGAAATGCTTCATCTTCGTTTCAGAGGTGTGTGTAAAAGAAGACTTAAAGAAGAACGATATCATCGATAGTCAGTGAGAATGAACTAATGAGATAGAGGTACATGGCAGTTGGCTGTGACGAATGAAGTTCGGGCAGCAGAGGGAAACTAAACCGCGAGATCACTGCAGAGAGAACTAGGCCGAAAGATGGGGCAGCTTCAATGAAAGAAGAACTTCATGTGTCTGATGATGCAAAGGGCAAACTCTAGGGTGATTCTTGTAACAAATCTGATTGCTACAACATCGTCCTCTGAGTGTGGGGCGGCGGGTGGAATTATTTGCATATAAATGTTTCTTTCTCGGCCGATTAGCGACATATGTGGGGCGGCGGGTGGAATAGTTGTTATGAAAGATGTTCCTTTTATTTAATTATTTAATGCCGTTGTTTGCCGTTCTCAACACTGGCTCTCTAACTACAATATTGGCAACCAGAAAGTGATTAGCAAAACATGAAGCCTGTAATAAGAATTCCTAGTGCCCACTTCATCTGAGAAATACATTTATAGCTACAGCTTATAGCTCTGAGGAATTAGGAGATTGTCTGGGATTCATAATCAAAAACCATTCTCTCTAAAATGATCACTATATTCTGAAAGCCACAGACCAAAAAGAATCCACACAATCCAACTACCAGAGCAGTTCAGAGTCTAATGCGCTGATGCAACTATAACTGTTCAAATTAAATGTTTAAGTGAATGCTCCCATAATTTGATGATAATGTTCATCCAACACCACGCTAAATAATGGTAGAATGTCTGTGCTGCAACGGCACGTGAAAATACGACATACGCAAACTGAAGATAGATCATTAAAGTCATCCCATTATTAACACTTCACTCGAAAACGATTTCATGGTTACGCGTATCCCTAGTAACTTAATACGGGATGATACCGATGCGACGCGACTCCCGGCACAGGTGGTGCGCTAATCAGCGTCTGGAGAGAACTGGGGCCTTCTTCTCTCATGCAGCGTTCTTACATATAAAGCCGCGGTGCGGACGGCTAAGGGAACGCCTGATCAAATCCGCTCTCCCGACTAGCCGCTGGGCTAGTAATGCACCACTTCAAGTTATCGAATAAATCATTGCTTCCTTTGCTGATGGCTGATGAAGCTCTCAATTTAAATGTGTAGTCAGTACACAGATAAGTAATCATAATAAAAGTCTGACGTGGCTAAGTCAAATATTTTGGGCGAGAGAATTAATTTAATTGCACTACACGCAGTAGACGAGCTCTGAACTTGCTCACTGGAGATACGCTATCGCTATAGTTTTATAGTTATTCAGTTGAAACTTCTCACATCTTTATGATTATAGCGGATCTCCCTTCTACTTAAATTTAAACATCCTAGCTTTATATATTCGCCTACTTAATCTTTCTTCCTTAATTTTTAAGACAAAAACCAGAAAATCATGAATTTCAACTAACATTTTAATTTGTGAGATCCAGAATACTGTTTCTACTAAATTATTATGCAAAAGGAATCTAAATATAAATTTTTAAGTTTCTAGCTCTTTTCTGTTGCGCCAATGATTTTTACAGAGAAACGTCCAAATTTCGAAAATGGTTAAAGTTATTGAACTGACATTCAACACATATTGATTTAATATTACTTCTGACATGCTAGAAACGTTTCAGGTTATTTACTTGATTTTTAAAGTATTGCGCAACATTTATGACGTCAGAGCTAGTTACAGCGGACTAGGCTGGCACACAATGGAAAGACTGATGTGAATTTTATAAGGCGTGAGTAGGCTGCTTCCCTATACTGTGGAAGGACAGATGCTGTGAAGGCCTATACTGAACTGGGCGAGACAAGGCGTGCTTTTGTTCCCTGTTAACTATTACATCGGAAAAGAAAAACATCAGTGTGGATGTATAGGCTGAGATGGCAAAAGTAACGGGATAGCGATATGCAAATACACAAAAGCCGGTAGTATCAGGTATGCAGTACGAGGTACAAAAGGACAGAGCATATGGCGGAACTGTCATTAGCACTTGCGTCATTCATGTGAAAAGATTTCCCATGTGATGATGGCCGCACGTCGGAAATTTACAAAATGGCTCCGAGCACTATGGGACTTAACATCTGAGGTCATCAGTCCCCTAGCACTTACAACTGTTGATGTTGTTGTGATCTTCAGTCGTGAGACTGGTTTGATGCAGCTCTCCATGCTACTCTATTCTGTGCAAGCTTCTTCATCTCCCAGTACTTACTGCAACCTACATCCTTCTGAATCTTCTTAGTGTATTCATCTTTTGGTCTCCCTCTACGATTTTTACCCTCCACGCTGCCCTTCAATGCTAAATTTGTGATCCTTTGATGCCTCAGAACATGTCCTACCAACCGGTCCCTTCTTCTAGTCAAGTTGTGCCACAAACTTCTCTTCTCCCCAATCTTATTCAACACCTCCTCATTAGTTATGTGATCTACCCATCTAACCTTCAGCATTCTTCTGTAGCGCCACGTTTCGAAAGCTTCTATTCTCTTCTCGTCCAAACTATTTATCGTCCATGTTTCACTTCCATACATGGCTACACTCCATGGAAATACTTTCGCAAACACTTTCTGACAGTTAAATCTATACTCGATGTTAAGTTGGTTTTGCGGCAAATGTTAGGGGTGAAAAGAATTTCGAACCAGTTAATATGGAGCAGTTGATGAGTGCTATATTAAATTTGGGGTGTAAGG
The DNA here is from genome assembly GCF_023898315.1 of Schistocerca nitens. NCBI lineage: Eukaryota > Metazoa > Arthropoda > Insecta > Orthoptera > Acrididae > Schistocerca > Schistocerca nitens. The sequence continues at coordinate 12,165,017 of NC_064620.1, forward strand.
TATGTGATGCGTCTCAAACAGCCTCTCCATACAAATGCCAACCTCACCTTCACGAGTTGCAGCCAAGGATTGCTGCACGGTACACCCTGTTACCACTAACGAGGATATGGCGACCGAGTATCTCCCGGAATAAGGAGACACCCTCTACCAAGCGAAACGGCCTCCTAGGAGGGCGGATGAGCAGGTACAGGCAGGGCACTCTCTTGTCCTTGGGATGGGAAACTGTCCCTAAAGGCGGAAGAGCCACATGATGGCCAACGACATAGAATGAAGAAGGCAAGGAGAAACCACTTCATTAAAGATCTAATTAGATTTCTCAAGTATCAGCAGCAATAATATGAATATGAAACCAGCTCTAGTAAAAATGCAATCCGGAGTAATAGCCCCTCATTCGGTTCTCCGGGAGGGGACTACCAGAGATCTCGTTTCAACAGTTCATAGGAAGAAAGGAAATAAAAAGAGCTATAGTAGAATTGGAACGTGGAACGTCCGCACCTTACTGCAGACGGGGAAGCTCGAAAACCTTAAGCAAGAAATGAAGAAAATGAAGTTGGATATACTAGGTGTGTCTGAAATGAGATGGCCTAACTGCGGAGATTTCTGGAGTGATGAGTACAGGATAATTCACACAGGAACGATAGAAGATAGACCTGGAGCAGGTGGGGTTGGAGTAGTTATGAGTCGAAAATTGGGGCAGAGAGTGAAGGGATATATACAATATGGAGGAAGGATAATACTTGTCAGTCTGGATACCAAACCTACAGAGACGGTTGTGATACAGGTTTATATGCCTACCACAAACCAGGAGGATGAGGAAGTTGAAGCTGTATATGAAGAGTTAAACGGAGCCTTGAGAGGAATCAAAGGAGAAACAAATTTAATAATCATGGGAGACTGGAACGCAATAGTAGGAGATAAAGAGGTACAGCCAGCTGTTGGACGCTACGGCCTTGGTAAAAGGAATGATAGAGGAGACCGACTTATAGAATTTTGTAACAGGAATCAACTGATAATATCGAACACGTGGTTTCAACATCACCCCCGTAGAAGATACACCTGGAAGTCACCAGGGGATAGAGAACGATGCCAAATTGATTACATTCTAGTCAAAAATAGATTTAGAAATCAACTAAAAGACTCTAGAGCATACGCAAGCCCAGATATTGTGAGTGATCACAACATGGTTGTTGCGGAATGCCGACTCAAGTTCAAATGCATAAGGAAGAAAATAGGAAATGGAAAACTGGATATAGGGAAGCTTGGAAACCGTGAGACGCAGAAGGAGTTCCAAGAAAGGGCTAAGGATCTAATTCAACAGCATCCTATAGAGAATGTAGAACAACATTGGGAAAATATGAGAGATGGCCTAATAAAAGCAGCTGAAGAGATAATTGGAAAACAAAAACCTGAAAAGAGGAAGGAGTGGATAACTGATGAAATAATACTTATGTTTGAGGAAAGAAGGAAGCTCAAAAATAATGAAACGGAAGAAGGGAAAACGGCATACCGAGTGCTTAGGAACAAAATCAACAGGAAGTTGAAGCAAGTAAAAGAAAGATTCCTTGAAGACAGATGCAAAGACGTTGAAGACCTTCTGAAGAAAGGGAACCTTGAATTAGCATACAAAACAGTGAAACGCTTCTTCTCAGGAGGATAAAGGCTTAGATGTAATGCCCTAATAAGAGAGGATAATAAGATGGTGTATAATCATGAAGATATAGCACTTACGTGGAAGGAATACCTAGAGAAATTATATGGAGGCAACGTACAAGATGACATGATTGAAAGTGAGGACGAAGTAGATAAAGATGAACTAGGAGACAGCATACTAAGGTCTGAATTTGATCAGGCACTACAGGCACTTAAGCACGGAAAAGCACCAGGAATTGACTTATTGCCTGCAGAAATCATCAAAGCAGCTGGAACAGAAATAAAAGATAAATTGTATAAATTAATCTGCCAAATATATGATACTGGAGAGCTGCCTGAGGACTTCAAAAAGTGTATTATTGTTCCATTACCAAAGAAAATGCCAGCAAAATCGTGTGCACAATACAGAACCCTCAGCCTAACATCACATGCATCAAAAATTTTGACGACCATCCTCCTCAGAAGAATTGAAGGGAACGTGGAATGCATGCTCACAGAAGACCAGTTTGGCTTTAGAAGAGGGAGAGGTACGCGAGAAGCCATTGTGGCCCTAAGGCTCATAATAGAAAAAAGAATGGAAAAAGGAAAGTACACCTACTTAGCATTTGTTGACCTCGAAAAGGCCTTTGATAAGGTTGAATGGAAACAAACTATTCCAGATATTGAGGGAAACTGGAGCTAAGTACAAGGACAGGAGAACGATATGGAACATATACAAAGAAGAGGTGGCAATAGTGAGATGTGGGGAACATCAACAACAAGCAAAAACTAAACAGGGTGTGAGACAGGGATGTGCACTCTCCCCTGTCCTCTTTAATATGTACATACAGAAAGCAATGGACGAGGTCAGAGAAAAGTTAGGACAAGCTAATGGAATCAGGATCCAGGGAAAAATAGTTGATATGCTGCGTTTTGCGGATGACATTGCTGTCCTAGCGGAAAATGAGGAAGAATTACAAGTAGTGTTGGAGGAAATGGAAAACACTCTTGCTACACGGTACAACATGAAAATTAATAAGTCAAAAACAAAAATCTTAGTTGCAAGCAAACAAAATAATCAAGCAATTACGAATATAAGGCTGAATGGAGAGAAGCTGAAAGAAATACAAGACTTTGTCTACTTGGGAAGCAGAATAACATCAGATGGTCGTAGTAGGAAAGATGTAATAAGTAGAATAAATCAGGCAAAGACTGCATTCTATAAAAGGAAAGGACTCCTCACATCAAATATGATAAGTCTGTCGTTAAGGAAGCGGTTAATAAAGACCTTTGTTGGGAGTGTGCTTCTCTACGGCAGCGAAACCTGGACACTTGGAGAGGACGAAAGAAGAAGGATTGAAGGATTCGAAACGTGGTGTCTGCGAAGGATGTTAAAAATTCCATGGACGGCCAGGATGACAAATGAAGAAGTCCTGCAGAGAGCGGAGGAAGTTCCAGTTCTTTGGAAGATGGTCAAGAAGAGGAGAGATATATGGATGGGACACATTCTGAGACATGAAAGTCTTCTCCACACTATAACGGAAGGCCTTGTGGAGGGCAAAAGGGCAAGAGGCAGACCTAGAAGAAAGTACATAAGCCAGATAATGCAGGACCTAGGATGCGGAAGTTTCACGGAATTGAAGAGGCTGGCCGACAATCGCACTGAATGGAGAGCTGCTGCAAATCAATCTTAGGATTGGCAACTTAAGAAGAAGATATTAAATTTGGGATCTGAATTAAAAACAGTGGGATCACAAATAGGAACAATTAAAACTGAGATGGGAACAATGGAAACACGGTTAGACTCACGAATAGGGATATGTTTTAAAAACATGAAAGATGAATTAGAGAAAGAAATTAGAGAAGAAGTACAGCCGATTTTGAATGCTCAAAATAATAGATTAATTTCAATAGAAAGCAGACCAAAGGAACAGGATAGAGAGCAGGAAGAAAGAGATCGCGTGATAGTACAAAAATTTTCAGAGTTAAATTTACAACGTGCACACGATAAGGAAGAGATACTTGAAAGAATCGAGGAATCCGTACCAAATTACAGAATAAATAACCACACAACAGTATGAACAGTTAACTACTAAATGTGTCAATACTGAAACCCGAGTCGCGACACTTACGGAAGACGTAAATAAACAGAAAGAACAAATAGGTGACTTATCGGAAAGAGTTGAGATTTGACAAGTCTTAGTTTAAATGGGGACAGAGATTCAGATGATACAGCTCCATTGCCGTTTGCAGAAACAGAAGAATACCAGAACATAAATAAACATGTTGAAAATCATGGAAAATTTAATGAACGCGTTAAAAGAGAATTTGAAGCGTTACGAAAGCAAGTCAAACAAATTGAAAGCGAAATCGTAGGAAAAGACAGCAGAAGAAGTTTAGAATCACAGATAGCAGAGGGCTTTGAAGAAAGTAATTTATTTCATTTACGAGATGCAACAAGAGAGCGCCAGGCGCGCGAACTTGACAATAATAGACATTCGGACCGGGACAGACGCGGCAGGTCTTTGTCGCCACGAGGCGAAAACTTTGACTATAAACTTTTTAACTGTTCGGAAATTTAAGATCTTTCGCAATTCTAAGAATGACATACATCCGTGTTCAGGGTTAGATCAATTTATGTACGCACTTCCAACAAATTGGCCACTAAGTCAAAAACTGGAATTTATGTGTGGATATTTAGAAAACGAACCGGCGACGCGCATGCGCGCACTTATTAGAGATTGTAATAATTTAATTGATTTTTATGATGCATTTCTATCGGCATATTGGTCCGAAAACACGCAAGACAGAGTCAAACATAGTCTTATTATGCAGTGTAATTTTAAACAGTCGGAGTTCCGCACGCCGGCAGAATACTTTGAAGACATGATTCGAAAGAATCAGTTCCTTTCCAACCCTTATAGCCCGACTGAATTAATTCGCATTTGCTTAACTAAGCTGCCACAATCGATAAGACAAATTGCTTTAGCCGGAAGATGTAAAGACGACATTGTGACTTTTAAGACTTTGCTACAAGAACTTGAGTATGACAACGACGACGGGACTTCTTGTAATTTTTTCAGTAACGGTAATCACAATAGATTTTCAGAGAGAAGGGATAATGATCGGAACGGACGTTATATGGGTAATTTTGATAATGACAAACGAAACAGACAGGACAACAGAGACCAGCCTTATGACAATAACAGACGTTCTAACAGAAATTACACAGACAATTATAATAACGGAAATTCCTACCGGAATGATCAGTCATACGGAAACAGTAATCGGTATCATCAAGACAGAAATTATTCATACAATAATAGAAATTCTTACTACAGAAATAACCAGGGTAGTAGATCTAACAGTAATTTCAGAAGTGACAGTCGAATTTACACAAGAAGTAGAGATGCAGATAGCCAGGAAAACAGAAATTTTAATAACAGACACAACCAAGAATTTACATGTAACAGACAGGAGGGACCTAATTGGCATCCTCCGCGTGACAGAAATTCAGAGAGGCAAGTGCAAATCGTAGAAATTGATCCGCGAAATGACGTGAATAATCAAAGACGTGACGCAAACAATCGACAATGATTTGTAGCTTTGGCTTCTGGCAGCAATATAGACGGTTCAGAAAGTAATGACACTACAACTTTACACTACGTACGCCTGGAAGACATGAGAGACATTTTGCTAGACGAAAAGGAAAATAATGTAGACGCATATTTACATCCTGTTATTGAAGTATGTGTGGGTAAGAATAAGTTCACTGCGGTTTTAGATTCTGGTAGCCCATTGAATGTTATAAGTGAATCAGTTTGTCGTTTATGTGTAAGAACTATTACTTGTCCTGTGTTACCTGTTTCTAAAACTACAATTCGAGGAGCTATTTCTGGAAAAAGTGTGGAAGTCAAACAACAGACCAACTTAAATTTCATTTGTCAAGGATATGAATTTTCTGCTAATTTTATTATTGTTCCATTACTCAGTACACAAATTATATTAGGTATGGAGTTTCTTAACACACATAAGGCAATTTTAAACTTGAAGGAAGGAAGTGTGAACTTGACTGTTGCCGGAATGCCGATATGTTTGAAAATTTTCGAGTGTTTAACGAAATCTGAACCAGACACAAAATGTTTAAGGTTTCTTACTTCTGATGTTTTCGCTGAGCATTATGACGACAATGTTTTCATTCATGACAACGACAATACATACAGAGAGGCGATAGATGATATAATTAATAGTGAAGAATTAATTAATGAAAAGGTTAACAAAGCTGAAGTGCCGGATGCGTCGCAAGAGAAGAATTGCACCAAATTTTGACTTCACATGCTACAGTATTTAGTTATCACACAGGAACTATACAAGGCTTACAGTATTTATTTAAAGTAAAAGAACACACACCATTTCGAGGAAAAACGTACGCTATTCCTTTGGCTTACAGAGACAAGGTTAAGAGTGAACTTCAATACATGTTAGATCAAGGCATTAATGAGCCAGCAGTCAGCCATTATACCAGCCCATTACACGTCGTTCTTAAAAAGGATGGGTCAATTCGTTTGGTTCTGGATTCCAGACAGATAAATAATATCATCATTCTTGAAACTGACCGCCCACAAAATTTAGATGAACTTCAACATTTCCATGGAATTAAAGTTTTATCCACGATTGATATGCGCGCAAGTTTTTGGCAAATAGAACTCCACCCTGATTGTAGAAAATACACTGCCTTTTTAGCCTTTGGTAACTGTTATCAATTTCGGAAATTACCGTTTGGACTTACTGTATCTTCAGCAGCATTTATTCGTAGTTTAAACGAAATTTTACCTGTTTATCTTCGTGACAATATTACTTCATATGTTGACGATATTCTTATTGCTAAACGTTCTTGGAGTGAGGACAACAAAATTTTGGATTCATTATTACGTATTTTTGCAAGAGTTGGCATTACAGTGAACTTGGAAAAATCTGAATTTGGTCGTTCTCAGGTGAAATTTCTTGGTCATATTATTTCTACAGAAGGTATTCTTCCTGATCCAGAGAAACTAGACGCTATTCGTAATTATGCTGTTCCTACTACAAAACGTGATATTCGTAGTTTCCTTGGTGTCTGTAATTTTCTTAGACGCTTTATTAGATTGGACGATTTGGCCACACCTCATTTATGTGAACTATCTGTAAAGAATTATAATTGGTATTGGGATGAGGAAGCTCAATCAGAATTTGAACAACTTCGTGATACTTTAGTTGCTGCTCCACTTCTTTCACATCCGAATTTATCTAAAGATTTTTGTTTGGCGACGGACTCATCCTACAAAGGCCTAGGTGCACACTTATTTCAAGAGATAGAAGAAAACGGCGTTGTAGTACAGAAAACTATTGCATTTGGAAGTCGTGTTCTCTCTAAATCAGAAGAGAATTATTCGATTACGGAACTTGAAGCCTGTTGTTTGGGCTTTCACAAAATTTCGCATATTTTTGTATGGCAGACATACTAAGGTTTACACCGATCATCGAGCTCTGGAATTTCTTATGTCAACAAAATCAACACATGGAAGATTATCACGATGGTCGCTGTACCTACAGGAATTTGATTTTAGCATTGTTTACATACAGGGTTCTTCAAATATTATTGCTGATGCTTTATCACGTGCACCTATGGGTTTGAAACAAAGTGCTGAGGAGGACTGCAAAGAAAACAATTATTGTTTGATGTATATTCAAGGTGTTGCGTTTGAAAATTTTATTTCGTCTTCGCTCCAGGTCATCGCTAAGGAGCAAAACAAGGATCCAATCTGGAAGGACATTAAGTAGAAGTGAAGAGAAAGGAAGGCGTAGCGATTAGACAGTATTATTTAGTTCGCAATGATATTCTTTTTAAACGAAAATCGGTTGACAACTCTGTTTGGTTAGTTTGCATTCCTGATGAGTGGGTTAATAAATTGATTTGGTATACACATTTCAGTTATGCACACTTTGGTCCCAGAAAATGCTTTCATAAATTACGAGAAAATTGCTACTTCAGTAATATGGAAAAACGTATTCGATTTGTTCTTGCCAAATGCAAATTATATCAAAAGGCTAAGCCGCCAACTATTTCTCACAGAGCACCGTTGTTTCCTATCATTCCAGCGAAATTAAAGGAGATGGCTGCAGTCGATTTGTTCGGTCCAGTGGTTCGTTCTACTAATGGTTTTGCGTACATTTTAGTAGCAGTGGAATTGACATCAAAATATGTGTGTTTTACACCTTGACGCAAAGCAACAGCTCGTTCAGTATCTAATGCTTTCATCAAACATTTTATTAAAGAAGTGGGTCATGTTGATAAGGTTATATCAGATAATGGATCACAGTTTCGCTATAAAATTTGGCTTCGTACTCTATGGCGTCGTAAGATTAAACCAATTTTCATTTAACTTTTTCACCCTCAGTCTAACGTTTCAGAGAGATGGATGAAGGAAATCAATAAATTGTGTCGTCTTTATTGTCATCAGAATCACAGAACGTGGGATCAGTATCTTCATATTTTTCAAAACATTCTGAATGAACTCCCTAATGATTCAACTTCTTTACCGCCTATATTGATATTAAAAAATAAAGCACCGACAAATCGCATTTCTGAAATCGTTCCTTTTCCGCCTTCACGGAAACTGCGGCATTCTGAAGTTGTCAACCTGGCTCTACGAAATAATGCATCTGCGGCTGCTAGAAGAGAGAAATCAGCTAAACGTCCTGGTCGTTTAAAAATTTTGTGAGTTGGTCTAAAGGTGTTAATTAAGTCTCATCGTTTGTCTCACAAAGGAAAAGGCTTGTGTCGCAAATTTTTTCTGCCATATAACGGTCCATATAGGGTTCGCAAAATTATTCATGATAACACTGTCGAAGTAGAAACTCTTAAATCTCGGCGCTCTAAGGGAATACATCATATATCGAACGTTACAATTTTTGTGGAATGACATACTTTTGAGAAACTAACAGTTACATGTAAACACGCAGAGAATACAAGGATACCGCGCCGTGTTCCGGCGGCGGCACATACTCAAAGCAACAGTGAAGTCTGCGCGCCGCACAAGGCAGTCGTTGACCGCAAACAATTACTTCCTACGTCACGCGTACCTACAGCTGATCGAGCGTTCAGTGCGAATGCACTGACAGCCTTAAACAAATACACAGTCTAATTTCTCCGAATAAATTCAGTATAAAGCTATAGTGACTTGATAAATTATGTTATTAACGTTCAGTGTTTTTCAGGATACAGTTGTATAAAATATTTAAGAACTTCAGGTAAATTCTGTGTGTGTCAGACGTTAAGAGGACTAAATATGGAAAAAAATTTCAGGAAGAATGTAGTTTCGAAGAAGAAAGTAATATACTAAAAAGGTAACTATCAATTGAGTTTATTTTTTCAGGTAACATATTTCTACTTAAGTATGTACTTTATACGTAATTTGCTGCTCGCGATGACGTGATTTATACTTTGTGTTAACTGATTTTGACAATGATTGATTAATGAACAGGGTTGTTACTTATGTATATTATGCATCGCTTGGCTGCTCTGCTTTTTCGCTGATGTCATATTTGTTATTATGTGCCTGCTGTGCGTATTTATTTAAATTATAATTGTCACCTGATTAGTCGTGTTGATATGATTATGTATGTAAGTTATACTTTGTGATTTATCTGCTTGCGCCTTCATGTTTACTTATTAATATTACATATGAACATTTATTTGTTTATGCTGAGATGATGCTAATGACCTGTTTATTATGTAAGATATATATCTGCTGCTTTGCGTATGGATTGCATATTTACACATTTCTGTTTTGTTGTCATAAGTACTCTTTAATTTGGTGTATAGAAATGCTGATGTACGGTGTACGAATTTGGAGTTTAGGTCACACTGTGGTATTAATTATAAATTGATCGCTTGGCAGAGCCTCGTTATAGGGATTATGCTAAATCCACTTGTTAACATTCTGTTCTCTACTGGTATATTTACTCGCTATTGCATGTTTTGCTTACGCTCAGTGCCTTATATTTTAAGATAAGAAAATGAACTGCTATAATTTTACGAACGACTTTGGTACAAGAAACTTCATTGAAGTCACATGAGCTGGAGGTTTTATGGAAGCTGTATAAATTTATGCTAATTGGAAGGAAGCTAACGACATGAAATACCAACACTAGGTTTAGACCATTGACAGTTATTACACTGCATTCTTCGTGAGCAATGGAAATAGCAAGTGACACTTGACACAAGAAATACTCCACATGTTTGCTTCTGTTTTGCCATGATTCTTGAAGTGGTGTACACCCTGTGAAATATTATGATCATTCTCACTCCGTACTGGTACGTACTTACTGAAAGTTATTCAAACTAAAGGCTGTTAGAGGTCATGTATGCATTTCTTTTATTTAATAATGGACAAGGTAACCAAAATGTATTTTATAATTCATAATGAGTAGAAGATTTGGGTCAGGTGGATTACACAGAGGTTGTATGTGGGCATTGTGTCTTGGGATTGTATGGGATGATGAATTGAAGTTTGCACTAGGATTTTATCTGTACTTTTTCGAGGAGACTGACAAGAGAGAAGAGTTGTTATGGAAGTGAAATGATTTTGGTGTTAAGGTTTATATGTATCGACGTATTGAAGAGGTATTATTGAGGTATTGAGAATGTGTGAAGTTGATGATTATTGGAGTTTTGGTGGACAAGAGGTAAGGTAAATGATATTGGCGATAACGTTTATATGTATCGACGTAAGAGGTATTATTGAAGTATTAAGATTATGTGATGCTGATGATTATTGGAGTTTTGGTGGATAAGAGGTAAAGTAAGTGAGGAGCACTTTTTTTTTTTGTTGGTTTATATGGAACAAGGAGGATGAAGATGGCAGACTAGAAGACTCAAGTGGAAGGAAGATTGTCTACACACACACACACACACACTTTGTTAAATCAATAAGCAGTTTATACTCTTTTTTTGGAGAGAGGAAGTATTTGCATATCTTGGAACACTGACAGTTGTTCAGCAACCGTACATTTTGATTTGGCTTGTCAAACAGTGGTCTTGACATGATGACTATGGCGTTGACTAACTATTATTGACAGTTATACACTGCTGCCACTACTACTTGATACACATGTTGAACATCAAATTTTGACAGAATTGCATTTACACCATTAACACTATTCAATTACACAGTAGTACTTAATGTGGATGAAAGGTGAGTGGATGTGTTTTGTGTGTTTTCCTTTCCTAATCCCAAATAATTGGTACCGACCTAACTCCTAAATATTATTTTACTTGTTTGTTGTGGCTTGCACTGACACCCATAAATATTATAGGTTTACTGATATTTGTGTATTTGTAATAGTTAATATGACAATTATCTGATATCATTTGTGTGTTTATTATAATTTGTATGTTTAGTGTAAGAGCATTGATAATAATTTTGTAAAAACAATTGTGTGTGCATTCAAACTGTTGTTCGTGCTTACACCTATTAACATTGGTGGATGCCACTTGGAAATGTTTAATTTCTTCTAATGAACTCTGATGAACTGTTTAATTATTGACAGTAAATATTATGGACTGTTACCTGCACTTGTTCAACATTGATGGGTGTCACTTGGAAATGTTTAATTATTGCTGATGAACTCTTATGAACTGTTTAATTAGTGATAGTGAATATTATGGACTGTTACCTGCACCTGCTCAACATTGCTGGGTGCCATTGATGGAACTGCTTCTACTGAGATGAAGTCACTTGTTGGTGTCTGCACCTGTTCAACATTGCTGGGTGCCACTGTTGGAACTGCTTCTACTGAAATAATGTTATTTGTTGTTGTCTGCACCAGTTCAACATTGCTGGGTGCCACTGTTGGAACTGTTTCTACTGAAATAATGTTACTTGTTGCTGTCTTCAACATTGCTGGGTGCCACTGATGGGAACTGCTTCTACTGAGAGCGCCGCTGCCAATGAGGTGCAAGCATTCCCTCTCCGGAGCTCCAGCGGCGGGTGTATTTAATTTCGAACATTAATGCACCGACGCCACTTCGTGTATTTGGCAGTCGAATAACATTTACAGACATTCATAGTGGCCACGGCTCGCCATCTTCTACAGGGTGGTTATAATTAAATAATATAACAATAAAACAAATTATCGTACGAGTACCAAACTCGGTAGCATTAATGTCCAGAGTATGGGGCGCACGATTTCCACGCGTCACAGCGCCACCGTCGAGTTCCAACTGTGCCCACCAGGTTCTGTGATCAGCCATCGTGATTCACAGTCTCACTCACCTGACTAGTCGCAGGTGTCAACGTGAGCTTGGACAAAAGGAGCAGGGCAATATTGGTGAAGCTCTGTTATCAAACCAACAGTAACGCTTAGAGAATATCGCCGACTGGAAGGCTTACGGAAGGGTCCTCCCTGTCCACCTGCTGTGCGGAGCATGATGAATCAGCTGGAGAACTTGGCCGACGATCGGTTGCACCACAGGTGATCGCTGAAATCGCAATTGGTATGGCAGAAAACGCTGCAGTTAAACATCCTGTGGGCCACTGTATGGAAGGTGCTTCGAACCATTCTCAGATGGCACCCATACGAGATCCATATCGTACAGCAGCTTGCACCACAGGACGTACAACGACGTGTTGATGTCGCCCTCCACTTTCTCGCAAGGACTGATGTTGACGAGGGCTGGCCCTGGACCATTCTATGGACAGACGAAGCTCATTTTTCTCTGACGGTTGAGGTGCACACCGTGACGGTACAAACCCCCGTTACTAGATGAATATTTCTAGTATGCAAGGATTGCTTTGTGGAGAGCGAGCGCGCTACATGGTGCGTGATTCGCGGAAGCGCGTGCCGCTCCCGAGCGAGATTTGCAACGGTTGGTGGGACGGAGCTTGGAGCATTGCTTGGCTTTTCGCGCATTACGCGAAAGCTATGTAACATACGGTGAAGAGCGATGCAGCAGTGGATTGGGGTCAGCAATATGCACCTTCTGAAAGAACGATTTTTGTTTCACGTCACGAGACGCAAAAGTTATAGTAACCTCAAAATCGGTTAATATCACGAATACTGAAAGATTAATAAAAATAGTAAATACAGACTTACAGGGATGAGCGAGCTCTCATTAAGAACATTTCGTCATAGCGAATCGAGTGCCGTAGTCATATGTTAAGATTCGTAAATAATTAAGCCCGTAAAGAGCAATAAACAAAGTTTGAGGGAAAATTGTTTATACAATTCAATAGAAAATTCATGACATAAAGAACGGCACTATATAATATCCTGGGTGGCATCACACGTATTTTAAACTAGTTAAGTTATACTATACACTTAACTTGCAATAGTTTTCATTGTTGGCAAATTGTTATTAACATTTATCACCCATAATTAATTAATTATTTTAGATATGAAGATTTTGAGCAGCGCAATGTGTAGATCGCTTTAGATTACGTCTAAAAACGGTGCTATATGCAGTCCTATGTTAAAACTTTGCAGCACAGATGTAAACAAACAAATTAGCGCTAAGTGGCGAAACTTTGCAAAAACTAAAACTTGATTTACGGGTGATAGAATAACCGTAGAAATTAATGTAACACAGAGGATAAGATGTAATTTTTAGTGCGGTTCCGATAGTGTACTTATTTCTGTCGAGGGATGTATGTATCAAATCTTGTAACCTTAACTGGTGAGATTGGTAGTTGCTTAACCAGGGGGTTGACGTCTGAGCCTATATAAGCGAGCGGCCATCTTGGCCAGGGGTCAGTCGTTGATCAGTTGTTTCGGAGGGTGGGTGTCGAGCAAGCCCCACTTGAGGGTAGCCCATGTGGTTGTTTGAGAATTCTTTTTCGCGCGGATTTATTTCGACAAAGAGTATTGTTTAATAGTGCAAGTGTGCAAGCATATATTTGGTGAACTGGAAGTGCTACGATTATTTGTGTGAGTGCGATTTACGATGTTTACATCGTCGTAAGTGAACGTGTGTCGAACGGTGATTTCGCGCCAAAACTGTTAGAACAAAAAGGACAGTGGGACGTGTGGTTCTGTTCGAATTATTTGAATAAGTTTCGTTTATAGCAGCTTACATGACTATTAGGTGGGGGCTCGGAGTGAAATTATTATTGAAGTAAAACTGTAAACCGTCTCACCAGGGCTAATTTCATTGTGTGAAAGGAAAGGACAACGCGAATAAATAGTGATTGAACTGTGTCATGAAAAACTGATTTTGCTATAATAATCGCCTAATTTTTGTTCCCTAGCATAAACTGCACTTACGTCTGAGTGAATAATTAATTAAAAAACTATAACAAATGCGCGGGTGTGGAACAGTGTACTAATGCTGCAAGTGTGAAAATCATCCCCTGAGACTTACGTCAGAGCCAAAACTTGCAATAACATTTTTGAACCAACATTTGCATGTGCACATTCGTGAGAACTCTGCAACCGCACTTCTTCTTTATTTACCGCACCGTCGCAACACACAGAATTGCTGAGTGTGGGGATCTTCACCTCCCGTCACTGTCCATGAAGTTCCTCTGTATGGTGAACGTGTCACCATATGGTTTGGCATCACGGCTTCGTTCATCATTGGCCCACTCTTTTTTGAACAGGTTGGCGCTCGAGGACCATAGACGTGCAGAGTGACTGGCCAGGGTTACTACGATATGTTTCGCCAGCGTGTCATACCCGCCCTACTGGAGAGAGATGCACTGAACTCATGCGAGATAGAGTCCCACCGCACATCCTTCGTGAAGTTCACCTGCTTCGCCGAAACACATTTGGAAACGATCGAATTATCAACCAGTCTTTTCCAAATGCTTATCCGGCACGATCAGCTGATGTCACTCGTTCTGATTTCTAGTTGTGGTGCTACCTGAAGCACAGGGTTTACCAGGAGAACGTTCACACATGTGCTGATCTGAAGCGCAGCAGATCTACGTCTACATCCGCATTATTACTCTGCTATTCACGATAAAATGCCTGTCAGAGGCTTCAATTAACCACCTTCAAGCTGTCTCTACCGTTCAACTCTCGAACGGCGCGCTGGAAAAACGAGCACTTAAATTTTTCTGTGCGAGCCCTGATTTCTCTTATTTTATAGCGATGATCATTTCTCTCTATGTCGGTGGGTGCCAAGAGAATGTTTTCGCAATCTGGGAGAAAACTGGTGATTGAAATTTCATGAGAAAATCCCGTCGCAACGAAAAACGCCTTTGTTTTAATGACTGGCGCTTGTAACATTATGTGATTGCCTTATCATTTTAAATCATTCATTAATCGAGCAGTCGCTCGGCAACAGCTACAGTTAGCAAATAATGTTGCGAAAATGTAAAAGGTGAACGACCTGTGACGTAACTTGTTTATTGTCGAAGCGCCGTCAGAGATACTGTGAGTTATTGACTTTGAAAACCGCGGCGCGAAAAACGGACAGAAGAAGAACATTTTTACACATTTTGTTTAGATGTACGAGATATTCTCGATGAACAGTTACTCATTCTTCTGTTGTCTCCTGTAACTTGTGTCGGACGCGCATGTCTTGCCGCCGTATTATTATTGTCAAAATTAATATTGTTCTAGTGTAAAGTAAATGTGTAATACTAAAAGTGCCTAGCAGTAGATTTAATGTGCGACGTGTATGTGAAAACGTCAAAGGAATAGTTTTCATTAAGAGAAGTGCCAGTCAAAACGGCATCCATGTTAATTCCTTCATTGCAGTGTAAGTTCGTCTATTAATTGCCATAAATTCAGAGTTAAATGGAACTGGTGTATGGACTATTCATTTACTATAGAATCTATGTCTCACTTCTTCATGAAATTATTTAATTTTCTATATGTTTCTGCCAAATAGAGAGTTCATAGTCACGAATTCTTTCGTCGAGTTCGGACGGAGGTTGCATGCGGCGAAATATTTTCTCCGCGCCATATTCTACTGGTAAATGCATGATAAACTACGGTCCCTTAGGAAATTCATGTTGAGCTATCCAAAATAATTATATTTTGAATAGGCATTTACTCTCCGCTGCAATGCAACTTCCGACTGATCAGACGATCCAACAAGAAACAGCCGCAGACGGTCGGCGTTCGCAAATATGTTTCCACCGCTGATTATAGCTATATGTTACAGCACAAAAGTAACATATTGTTATAATTAGAGACTACGAACGGGGCCATTTATAACTGTATGTTTATGTATACACATTACGTAAACATATCGTTATAATTGGCGCCCGAACAGGGACCCGAATTAAAAAAAAACTTAAAGGAATAAAAATTTATGTAAGATAGGCATTGTGGAAATATTCATAAATAATTGTAGCTAATCTTGTGCTTTTTATTTGTTACATGACATCAAACGCCATCCAATAAAATTTCCATTCAGCGAAAGAAACGAGATATTCAGAGAAAATTACGGAAGAGAGATTTTTTTTTGGAACAGAATTTGTGCGAAAATCTAGTTGCAACGCCGAAGGCAGTCATCAGTAACGTAAGTTAAAATTTCGTTAGCCGTAGCCAAGCTTCCTTAATTTCAGCCGACATTAATCAATTTGTGACGATCTTTAGTAGTTGCAGTAAAAATTTGCTTTGAATTCAGTAGATTGCATTTAGTAGATTAGTAATTTCTTCAAGTACTGTTTAAATTCCATTGTTGTGTATTGCATATCATTTGTTTTTAAATGTCCGCTGTCTGTTCACGGAGCTGACCAGCCTTAGTTTTCATTTATTTTGAACAGTGTGCAGCCATACTTTCTTTACGGTCCAGAATAGTCTCTTGTTCTCGTGACGTGCATCTCCCGACATTCCGATCTTGTGACGTAGCAGTGACAACCGACTCGCAACCGATAAATTACATCTCTGTCGACAGCTGACGGCCGTAGCTCAAACGAACTTCATTGACTTACTGTTTGTAAATAAGTGAGCTATGGCAGACGATAAAATGTCATCACTAGATTCAAATGAACGGAATGAAACGAGTGAAGTGTCGCGTCGCTTACGGTCCCGCACGGTAATTAATAGGGCTGAGACACCAATAGAAACAATTGTAGAAAGTGAAGTGGGAAATCTTACGGACTTTGGTGCCTCACACCATAATGTTACCGGTACTGAAGTAGACAATGCCAGCATAGTTTCTGCCACTAGTAGTCGTAGCCATATACCGGTTACAAGGGAGGCAGGTGAAAGCAATTCAGGGGTAGTGACAGACGATGTATTCAAACAGCTACTGACTCAAATAAGTCAAATGATGCAGGACGGAAATCGCCAATTGAAAGAGGAAAATCGCCAAATGGTGAATTCCATTAAAAATGATTTGAAAGACGAAAATCGCCAATTGAAAGAGGAAAATCGCCAAATGTTAGCCTCGATTGAAGATAAACTGTCTACAGTAAGCGAAGAAATAAAAACTGTTAGAGAAAACGTAGCCAAAGAAGTAGCAAAGCAAGTTAAGGATGCTGTTTCTCAAATGCGAAGTGGAATAATTATCGAACTGAATGACACTTTAGCTACCATGCAAAGCGAGACAGCTGACATCCGAAACGCAACCAAGAATCTTGATTCCACCGTAACCACGGTTAATCACAGATTAGACAGAGTAACTACGCAGGTAGAAAAATTAACTGAGGGAATGTCAAACTTGACTCTGGAATCGGAAACGAAAGTAAAGGAGAGGCTAGATAGTCATGAGAGAGAATTTAGAGAAAAGTATGAGAACTGGATTGCTGGAAAGGACAAATTTGTCGAAGATAAAATTAACAAAGACCTAGTAGAGACTGTGAAAGCAACCACTCTTGGTATCTTGTCAGCTCCTGGAAGCTCCGGAGATACCGTAATGTCTGAACTCGGTAGCATTAGGCGTACCCTTCAGCAAGAATTACCAAATTGGAAGCAAGAGGTAACGGAACAGCTAAATAACCTGAAGGCACAAGTGAGTAGTAGTTCCCGAATACAGAGACCGAATTATCCTAACTCTTTAGCCTCAGAGGAAGAAGATGAATTATTTCGGCAATTCCGAATACCTGTTGTATCTAATGAACACACTTCACCACCACATATTCCAGTTAGTCAACGAAACCAAGAATCTGACTCATTAGTAAAAATGATGAAGGAAGAAAGCATGATAAAGCATCGAGTTTTTCAAACCTTTAACCCGGAAAAACGAAATATCCACCCAATTGTTTTTCTTCGTGGATTCTCCGGCATTTTTCCAAATTCGTGGACTGATAGACAGCGTATCCAATTTGTTACCGGATATATAGGTGGCGAATCGGCAATATGGGGAACAGAAATGGTTGATAAGTGTCGAACATATGAGGAGTTTGAGCACTGTTTCCTCAGCAAATTTTGGAGCGAAGGTGTTCAGAAGCGCCTTCGTAAAGAAGTCTATAATGCAGAACAATTTGACCCCAGGAATAGTAGCCTGAGAAAGTACTTCGAAAAATATCTTGGCAAAATTAGGTATTGGGATAACCCTATCAATAGTAAAGATGTAATTATGATTCTCAAGTCTAAATTACCCATTTCGATTCGTGAAAAGCTGATAGCCATACCAGATGATGATCCAGATACCTTTCTGTCGATATTAGATTCCCTAGACCTGATCTATGAGGACATGAGAGCTAACAAACCGCGGAATACTCCGCACAATTCTTGGCCACTACATTACGACAGTAACGGCTATGAAAAGCCAGGGAACGGTTCAAAAAATAGTAACGATTGGCAAAACGGAAATAAAGGCAATGGGTATCCGCACAAAAGGAATAGACATAATCAACACAACCGATTCAATCCCGTGTATAACACGACTGGTAACCAGTACGGCAATCAACCGTACAAGCAGAAGTTTGGAAACGGTTTCAGTCAAAAAGGTTGGCAACAGCAGAGCGGATCGCAATGGAATGTACCGTACTCGCGCAGCCAACACTCAGATTACGGGCAGCAACAAACAGCTGATAACGCCCACTCATACCAATACAACTCCGCGCCTAGTAAAAATCAAGCGCAGGGAATGTACACAAACACACAGTTTAACGGCAAACCACAGTGTGAAGGTGGATTTCACAGTAACAATTCCGGAAATCATAATAGTAATAAAAATCATCAGACCCCGCGAAGGCATTACAATCCCCCTGTATTTTTCGCAAACGCGGAAGACAGTAACATGTATTGGACACCAGAACAAACGCAGAAACATTTTGACACGAGGTTTGTGCATAACAGTAATTTTGTTCCTCAGTGTTCTCACAATGTCAGATTGGTCGAACTTTCTAATGATGAAGGCCAATCAAAACCACACAAACAGGAAAACTAAGTTCAGCATCTGAAAGCTCCCTAAGCGATGCTGTGAGACAGAATGGGGCTACCACTTCGACGGAGAGACTAACTATGACGTACTTGTACTGAGATAAGGTGTTTAATTCTAAAGTAGGCGAAAAGGTCTTGCTAAAAACACACTTTAAACCATCGTTGCTCTTACACAAAAATCGAAAATGGCAAAGTCTTTTTGAGGGACCTTACGAGATCCTTCGTATACCGCACACAGGTTGTTATCTGATTTCTGATCCCGCAAATGGAAAAATAAAAGGGTTATACCATCACTCTGATCTTAAAAAGTATCATGCTACAGAATAAGTCAAAAGGAAAGCTTTATAATGGCAAGAGAAGGTTAGCCGCTAGTGACTAAGTGACAACTGATCTGACTTCGTTAAAAAAATGCTTAGAATAAATTACACGACAGTGAGTCTATCTTGCTATACAGCAGACAATTTAAAATATGTTATCTTGAGCCATAATTTAAGTACAGACAAGCTGATAAATAATAAAAAAACAAAGAAAGTGATCAACTCCAAGAACTCTAGTTTTAAGATTTAGTTTTAAGGAGATAATATTTAAGAGAGAAAAATGAAATATAAAGCGAAGGATGTGCCTAACAAGCCGGCTTTTGCGATATGAAATGCTAAAGAAGTGAAAATAAAACATAGTATGTAAGAATTTTTTTTTTAAGTTCAAGGAGCAATGATCGAGAAATGAAATTTAGTTTCGTCAAGGACAAGGGTCGCTTGACAATTATTGGTTCCTGATCCCACTAAAAAGGAAAACAAGTAACTAATTTCTAAGTCAGCTATGTCTAGATTAAGTTCCAATGTACATAGAAATCTGGAACAGGTTCATCTCTGCATTAAAATAACGTAATGTTTACGAAGCATGTGAGTTACTTGTAAGTACCAACATGACCACGAAAGCGCTATCCTTCAGGTAGATAAACAAAGTAGCATTAATTGTAATTGCAATACGCAGGACAGATACATTCAAAGCCATAAGTGAAATAAATACCAAGTATAAGAGCGTAAGTGGCAAGGACAAAGCAATGATGACTTAAGGTCATATATAGAGGCCAATGCAGTGTAGCGCAAGCAGGCGTCAAGGCGAGAATAAAATGACGATGAAACCGCCGGCAAAACAAAGTAGCTAGTTTGTAATTGGAGCGCGTACGCAGACGTACGGCGCAAAGGAAAATTAATTTCTAAGTCATAAGGAACAAGGAGTTGTTTGCTAGATTTCAATTTCTATGTACTATTATATCTATGTCTTTCTTCTGAATTTGTGTAAATATCCTAACCCGCCTAAACCCGTCCCGTAGACTTGACGTAACAGATTGAGAAATGCGGTTGACGTGGAAGACTGGTTTGGCATACGATTTTCAAAAGGAAACGCGTGAACGAAATTGGGAAAAGCTAGTTTTGAAATGTCTTTATTTTTCCTTTTAAAGTCAATCCGAGACGCAAACCGAGATCGCGATAAGGAATTTGAATATTTTCTTGAATGGTGTTCTGTTCTCATGTGAGAGGGCGATCAAATGTGACTGATTGATCCTCACATCTAGTAAAAAGAGAATTTTTGTTGAAATGACAGTGATAACTTCAATGAATCTAATAAATAGAAAGAACGGTTGAAATGAATTAAAATAATAATAATTGCTAACAGATCGGAGAAACTAATGTATTGTGACTGTGAACTAAAAGCATAATTAGTCTTAGAGAAACATGAGGAACAATGTAAAGCGAAATGTTAAGGTAATTACCAACAAAGTAACAGAAATTGAAATGGACATGATAATCAAAGCTCTCACTTAGCAAGCTTCAAAGTGAGACAAACTATTTGATTATAAACTGTAAAAAAAAAAATTGTGTACATAGTAGTGTATAAGTGAAGGCTTAAAATGGTGTGGAAGTCTGCCACAGACACGATGAAGATAAAAAGTGTTAAACGTGCAGATAGGCCGACGGACAATGATAGTCCGGTTGTGTAACCGAAGGCGGTGATGTGATGACGTGCAGTGCATCGGAAACCAAGTGTGTTAGCTGCTTTGCAAAGTGCGAGCGCTAGCCTACCTTAAAATCTTCAAAATCGGCTGGAAAATGAGGAGACAGGGATGGTTTCAATGGAGTCTCTGTCCCTGGCAATCCTCGTCCCTCCGCACCAGCTCAGCAAACCACAACACCATCGACGCAACGTGTTCACTGAACCGTGCGCGGAAAAGCTGAAGTACCGCGTGGAGGCTAGTGAGCGCCTCGAGTTGCGATTCAGCTCTAACAATCAGCCTGTGTCAACGTACATCGACGCAACAAACGCGTTAAATTTAAAGTGATGTACTTGCACAGCACTCCCGCTGCAGTTCGACGAAACGGACTTTCCATGAAAGCCGCTCCCAAAATAAAAGACTCTTATATGAGTTCACAACATATCACATACTATGCTAATGTTATATCCCGTGGATGAAATGCGAACAGCCAAACCACACGCGAATTGTGACAAAGTCAAATTCCTATGAATCCCAAGTCCTAAAATAGATTTAAGCTTAGTTTTTAGACTAATGGTTATTTATATTTTTTGTTGCATGTAACGTGTGTACGTAACGTGCGAGTGAGACTCGCCCGCCAGAGCTGATGAAAAGTTTTCTACTCGGAGACCGCAAAGTAGCGATCCAACTTCTCAAGGCATAAGCTTCACCTGGAGAAGAATCAAATTTTAACTTACCTGTCAATACACAAACAATGAAAGCGTAAAAATTATAACAACTAGTGAGCAATGGAAAATGGACACGTGTGAGAAATTCCATGTGTGAGAAGTATATGTGTATAAAAATGGACACGTGTGAGAAATTCCATGTGTGAGAATTATGTGTGTATAAAAAGATGAATCCTATGTGTTTTCTTTCAGGAGCAAAGAGCCTATGAGCTCTGGACAATAACTTGAGGCCACAAAGATGGTCGTTATGAACTCTGTAAAAAAAAAAAAAAAAAAAAAAAAAAAAAAAAAAACTGTAATGAGTATAATTGTAAACTTCGTAGATTTACTGTCTTAGTTTTTAAATTTTTTTGTGTATCTTTACCCTAAGAACTGACTTTGTCTATGAATGAGAGATCACCATATTTGTGTAATCCTAATAATCAAATGACAGGAATACTGTGTTTGATCACTGTAAATCTGTAAAGTACTCAATCCCATAATGTTAACGGCGACATGTGAATCTTGGTAATCTCCTTGATTTCCAAGATTCCCATGGAAGGCAATGTAACATTATGTGATTGCCTTATCATTTTAAATCATTCATTAATCGAGCAGTCGCTCGGCAACAGCTACAGTTAGCAAATAATGTTGCGAAAATGTAAAAGGTGAACGACCTGTGACGTAACTTGTTTATTGTCGAAGCGCCGTCAGAGATACTGTGAGTTATTGACTTTGAAAACCGCGGCGCGAAAAACGGACAGAAGAAGAACATTTTTACACATTTTGTTTAGATGTACGAGATATTCTCGATGAACAGTTACTCATTCGTCTGTTGTCTCCTGTAACTTGTGTCGGACGCGCATGTCTTGCCGCCGTATTATTATTGTCAAAATTAATATTGTTCTAGTGTAAAGTAAATGTGTAATACTAAAAGTGCCTAGCAGTAGATTTAATGTGCGACGTGTATGTGAAAACGTCAAAGGAATAGTTTTCATTAAGAGAAGTGCCAGTCAAAACGGCATCCATGTTAATTCCTTCATTGCAGTGTAAGTTCGTCTATTAATTGCCATAAATTCAGAGTTAAATGGAACTGGTGTATGGACTATTCATTTACTATAGAATCTATGTCTCACTTCTTCATGAAATTATTTAATTTTCTATATGTTTCTGCCAAATAGAGAGTTCATAGTCACGAATTCTTTCGTCGAGTTCGGACGGAGGTTGCATGCGGCGAAATATTTTCTCCGCGCCATATTCTACTGGTAAATGCATGATAAACTACGGTCCCTTAGGAAATTCATGTTGAGCTATCCAAAATAATTATATTTTGAATAGGCATTTACTCTCCGCTGCAATGCAACTTCCGACTGATCAGACGATCCAACAAGAAACAGCCGCAGACGGTCGGCGTTCGCAAATATGTTTCCACCGCTGATTATAGCTATATGTTACAGCACAAAAGTAACATATTGTTATAATTAGAGACTACGAACGGGGACATTTATAACTGTATGTTTATGTATACACATTACGTAAACATATCGTTATACGCTCCAATTCACTTATCATTTCTGTGGCACTATCTCCCCTATTTCGCGATAATACAAAACGAGCCGCCCTTCTCTGTACTTTTTCTGTGTCAGCCGTCAGTCCCACCTGATGCAGATCCCATGTCGCACAGCAATACTCCAGAATTGGGCGGACAAGTGTGGTGTAAGCAGTCTCTTTAGTAGAGCAGTTGCACCTTCTAAGTGTTCTGTCAATGAATCGCAGTCTTTGATTTGCTGTACCCACAACATTATTTATGTGATCGGTTCCAATTTAGATTATATGTAATTGTAGTAGCGAGTATTCAGTTGAATTTACAGCCTTCGGATTTGTGTGACTTATAACGTAATCGAAATTTAGCGGATTTCTTTTAGTACTCATATGAATAACTTCACACCTATTTTTTTTTATTCAGGGTCAATTACCACTTTTCGAACCATACAGATATCTTATCTAAATCACTTTGCAATTCGTTTTGCTCATCTGATCACTTTACAAGACGGTAAATGACAGCATCATCTGCAAACAATCTAAGACGGTTACTAAAATTGTCTCCTATATCGTTAATATAGATAGAACAATAGAGGGCCTATAACACTTCCTTGGGGAACGCCGGATATTACTTCTGTTTTACTCGATGACTTTCCGTCTGTTTCTACGAACTGTGAACTTTCTGACAGGAAATCACGAATCCAGTCACACAACTGAGGCGATATTCCATAGGCACGCAGTTTGGTTAGAAGACGCTTGTGAGGAACAGTGTCGATATCCTTCTGGAAATATAAAACTATGGAATCAATTTGACATCCCCTGTCGATAGCACTTATTACTTCATCAGTATAAAGAGCTAGTTGTTTTTCACAAGAACGATATTTTCTGAATCCGTGCTCACTATGTGTCAGTAAATCATTTTCTTGGAGGTACTTCATAATGTCCGAATACAGTATATGTTCCAAAACCCTAATGCAAATCGACGTTAGTGATATGGACCTGTAATTCAACGGATTACTCCCCCTTCCCTTTTTGGGTATTCGTGTGACTTGAGCAATTTTCCAATCTTTAGGTACGGATCTTTCTGTGAGCGAGCGGTTGTATATAGTTGCTAAATATGCAGCTATTTTATCAGCATACTCTGAGAGGAACCTGACTGGTATACAATCTAGACCGGAAGCCTTGCCTTATTAAGTGATTTAAGCTGCTTTACGACACGGTGGATACCTACTTCTATGTTTTTCATCTTGGCAGTTGTTCTTGATTTGTATTCAGGAATATTTACTTAATCTTCTGTGGTGAAGGGGTTTCAGAAAACCGTTTCTAATGACTCTGCTTTAATGGCATTGTCATCAGTGACTTCAACGTAGTCATCATGCAGTGAAGGTGTTGACTGCGTCTTGCCACTGGTGTGCTCTATGTATAACAAGAATCTCTTTGGGTTTTCTGCCAGATTCCAAAACAGATTTCGTTGTGGAAATTATTAAAAGCATCTCGTGTTGAAGTACGCGCTATATTTCAAACTTCTGTAAAACTTTGCCAGTCTTGGGGATTTTGAGTTCTTTTAAATTTCCATGCTTTTGTCGCTGCTTCTGCAACAGCGATCTGACCGTTTTGTGTTCCATGGGGGATCAGTACCATCACTTACTAATTTATGTGGTATATATCTCTCAACTGCTGTCGATACTATCCCTTTGAAATCATTCCACAACTTTTCTACGGTTACATGACCAGATCGGAAGGAGTGAAGATTGTCTCTTAGAAAGGCGTTAAGAGCATTTTTATCAGCTTTTTTTAAGCAGATATACTTTGCGTTTCTTTTTGATGGCTGTAGGTGTTACGGCATACAGCCTAGGAGCAACTGCGTTGTGATCGCTAATCCCTGTATTCGTCACGATACTCACTATTTATCCAGGATTATTTGTTGCTAAGAGGTCAAGTATCCTTCGTATCCATTTACTCTTCGAGTGGGTTCATGAACTAATTGTTCCAAACAATTTTCTTAGAAAGCATTCAGCACAATTTGGGATGACGATTTATGCCTGCCGCCGGCTTTAAAAGTATAATTTTTCCAGCATATGCAGCGTAGATTGAAGTCACCACCGACTATAACTGTATGAGTGGGGTACCTATTTGAAATGAGACTCAAGTTTTCTTTGAACAGTTCAGCAACTATATCTTCTGAGTGCGGGGGTCGGTAAAACGATCCAATTAACAGTTTAGTCCGATTGTCAAGTATAACCTCTACCATACTATTTCGCAGGAACTATCTATTTCAATTTCAGTACAAGGCAAACTACTTCTGACAGCAATAAATACTCCCCACCAACTGCATTTAATCTATCCTTTGTAAACACTGTCAGATCGTTTGAAAAAATTTCGGCTGACCTTATTTCCGGCTTTAGCCAGCTATCTTTATCTATAACTATATGAGCTTCAGTGCTTTCTATAAGGGATTGGAGCCCTGGTTCTTTCCTAACGCAGCTACGACAATTTACAACTACAATATCGATCGTTTCTACAACTAACGTACTGTGTTTTACCTGTCCCCTTTTAGACGGGCGCCCTTTCTGTGGTTCCCTGAGACCCTCTAACCTAAAAAACCGTCCAGTCCCATCCACACAGCCCCCGCTACCCGTGTAGCCGCCTCCTGTGTGTAGTGGACTCCTAACCTATTAAGTGGAACCCGGAAACCCACCAAGAGAGGTAGCCAGAATAGCAACAGACATGCTCCGTTCTACTGTGCAGAAAGCAATCCTGCGCTTTCAGACTCTTCTGGATACTGATGGGCGACATGTTGAGCCCATTTTGTAGGAGTGATGGTGCCGGCATGTAATGATATGATTTACCGTAGCATCACATTAAAAGTGTTTCAATTGATTTGCATATGTCTTTGACACAAAAATGGTTCAAATGGCTCTGAGCACTATGGGACTCAACTGCTAAGGTCATTAGTCCCCTAGAACTTAGAACTAGTTAAACCTAACTAACCTAAGGACATCACAAACATCCATGCCCGAGGCAGGATTCGAACCTGCGACCGTAGCGGTCTTGCGGTTCCAGACTGCAGCGCCTTTAACCGCACGGCCACTTCGGCCGGCTTCTTTGACACAAGTTTGTTCCTCGTAAGGTAATTAGTTTCCACATTAGAACGTGTTAAATAGGGGAAGTTTAATTATAACGACCCAATATATAGACGTTGCATTGATGAGTGACAGATTTATGAATCTTTTGTATCTGTATATATTTCTACATTGAAATCTACTGTTCGCAACTAACGCTGCTACTTCAGCAACAAAGTTTTACTATTTGATACTAGATGTAGAATAAATTGATGTCTGAATTCCCTGTTCATATACAGGATCTGCTACTCGCTCCTGTATCCTCTAAAGAACCACACAGCGTGCTAAGAAAGACATAACAGAGATGTACATGGAGAAGGAGTACAGTGTCACAATAACGCTGATTGATAAGTCCGCCGTGTTCAGAAGTATGGATGTCAGCAAGCCCATGCAGCATTATGCCTCACCACGTCATAAAACGTGGATCACCAAAACCATCATGTGTGGCAAAGTTCCTGGTTGCATTATTTGTGAGCCGGCCGCTGTGGCCGAGCGGTTGTAGGCGCTTCAGTCCGGAACCGCGCTGCTGCTATGGTCACAGGTTCGAATCCTGCCTCGGGCTTGGATGTATGTGATGTCCTTAGGTTAGTTAGGTTTAAGTAGTTCTAAGTGATAGGGGACTGATGACCTCAGCTGTTAAGTCCCATAGTGCTCAGAGCCGTTTGAACCATTATTTATGTTGAATCCTCGTTAGCCGCTTTTATGTCGTCTCGTTGTCTAAATGGTTTAAATGGCTCTGAGCACTATGGGACTCAACTGCTGAGGTCATTAGTCCCCTAGAACTTAGAACTAGTTAAACCTAACTAACCTAAGGACATCACAAACATCCATGCCCGAGGCAGGATTCGAACCTGCGACCGTAGCGGTCTCGCGGTTCCAGACTGCAGCGCCTTTAACCGCACGGCTACTTCGGCCGGCCGTCTCGTTGTCTCTGTAGAGCTGTGCCACGGGAAGCAAGGAGAGGATGTTGGCTGGTGGCCAGTATCCTCTATCTATATCACACAGCTATTAACTGGGTTCTTTATTCGTAAACAAAGAGCTACTTAACTTATGCTTCCATGTGCTGTGGTACAAGGTCTCCTATAAAGTCCACTTCAGTCTCAGTGCCAGTCAAGTATAAATCTGTTATGTTCAGTATAAGGTTGCTGCATGCTGCCTGTCTCTGTGCTAGAGGCCAAGTCTGCGGCCCCGGTTCAGCGACACACTAGAACTCACTAGATGCAACAGGCTCGAACTAACTGGACCTCCAGTCAGTGGCAGCTATCTAAATACTGGCGGCCGAGAGGACGTTGGCGGCGCCTTTCCAGCGAGTCTGTCGTTGGTGTCGATCGATCTTCTTGTGACCTCTATGCCACATGATGTGCTGGCGCCATCTTACGCCAGCACAATTTGTTCTCTCCACATGAGGATGCCTCCGGAATCACTACTCAGACTGAATCTGCTCTCGTCCGAGAGGAGCATGCGAATCCACTCCACGTTGGTCTAGATCCTATGCTCTTAGTACTATCGCAAATGGTGCAGCCGATACTCGAGTGTCAGTGGAACACAACGTACTGGTTGTCGACCAAGGAGATCAACCCCACGCAACCACCATTGCACTGTGGAGTACGAGACTGGGAGCCTCTGGTTAAATGTGGTTACAGCTGCACCCGCTTCGTGACGTGGCTCCCTTCTTTCTTGTTGCACAATGTAGCGGTCACTTGTTGCTGTAGTTGGCCGTGGTCGACCACCTTCTCTCCTTCGGGCAGCAGCGACTGTGGTTCGTAATGCTTTCCATACAGGTGCGATGATACTGTGAACCGTACAAAACTCCCACACTACATTCATCACATTTCGTTCTTTTTCCAGAGTCCCGATCATTCTAGCCTGAGTGAAGACATCTGGAGGTCACATTTAGGTCATGCTCTAATGAAGAACACCACCACACTGCACCGTCACTGCTCGCTGATCGATACACACACACACACAATCTTTTCCTGTTCCATCATCTGACTAGTGTTAGCCGGCCAGCTTCATTTCGCACTATAGTTATGACGACTTCCAGTCATGCGACATCCAGCTTTCTGTGCACGAATGGCTGACCTCTGCCACCATGCGTACCCGCGAGTTGCTAATTTGTTATGCTACTACAGCGAAGAGCCTAAGAAACTAGTACACCTTGTAATGTTATTGGCATTTCCGTCGTATGGAAGCTGTGAGTACCCTTGGAAAGGCATTCACCTATCTGTATATTAAATGATCAGCTTATGAGATGAGACATATTCTTTGAAAGACATTTGTTTTATATAATTTACATAACTGTAAAGATGCGCATCTAGCGCGGACGCTAATACATCGATTGCGCAGTCAAAGAAACATTTTAACAGAAGCTGAACTGACGTTCCGCTTCGATCTAAATAAAAGGTGACAGTAAAAAACTCTTGTAGATCTTCAGATTTTAATGTACTTCTGCTTGTAATGTGAAAACGTAAAGAAGGTCGACTTTAAGCTAAAAAAAGTGAGCGCTCCTGCCAGCGTGCAGACAACATTATTAATTAATAAAATTCAAGTAATTTATGTTCGAAACTGTAAATCGGCAAGTTATTGTTATGGAGGTGTTGAACGGTGCAAGAACTGTCTCGAGGGAAGGAGAAAAGTAATGACTGTAATTTGTGACAAAAACGTGAACCAAGGAGCTAGTACAGGACCGGCTGAGATCTGATCGCACCACACAGTTCGAAATTACTTATGTAAGTTATACTGTCTATAAATAAGCCCTAATTCCTTGTGAGAATTGTTTGAATATATTTAGTGTTTACCAGATTTCTTATTCTATTCTTTTCCTTTATGTTTTTTTAACCTCCATGCCATATTATTTTTGTAAATATCAAACAGCCTTTACTACAGCAGAGAATACTGCGGCATCCTGGTCGTAGACAGAAGGCCGCCCCTTGTCTTCTTCTATACAACTCATAGCTGCCCCATTTATTAATGATTTCATTTGCAAATGTAAATTTTTTTACTGTTCATTGTTAAAGGTCCCTTAGGTAATTATAAAATTCATACTGATTACGTAAAGAAATCCGGGTTGTTCTTTTCCAAATAATAGAAGTCTTTGCGTAATCAAAAACTAGCCTCCTTCTGACAACGATCAGGAGCCGACCAGAAGACGGACGTCTTCGACCGCTTTCGTGTTTCCTGTGGCGAAGCTGTGCCAAACTGGGAACACGACACTCTAGTATGAAACACAATATATATATATATATATATATATATATATATATATATATATATATATATATATAAAAAATCAGATTAAAATTGAAAAAAATTCAAATATATTTAACTTATTTGTTTTTTCATACTAGAACCTGTCTAATATCGTGTAGGGTCTCCGTGAGCCGCAACACGACGTGGCATGCACTCCCCTAATATCTGAAGTAGTGCTGGAGGGAACTCACCATGAATCCTGCAGGGCTGTCCATAAATCCGTAAGAGTACGAAGAGGCGGAGATCTCTTCTGCACAGCACGTTGCAATGCATCCCATATATGCTCAATAATGTTTATGTCTGGGGAGTTTAGTGGAAAGCAGAAGTGTTTAAACTCAGAAGAGTGTTCCTGGAGCCACTCTGTAGCAATTATGGACGTATGGGGTGTAGCATTGTCGTGCTGGAATTGCCCAAGTCCGTCGCAATGCACAACGGACATGAATGGGTGCACGTGATCACACAGGGTGCTTACGTATGTGTCACCTGTCAGAGTCCCAGAGACTCCACCAGCTTGAACAGTCCCTGCTGACATACACGGGGCGTGGATTCACGAGGTTGGCTCCATACTCTGCACGCCCATCCGCTCGATACAATTTGAAACGGAGCTCGTCCGACCAGGCAACATGATTCCAGTCATCAACAGTCCAATGTCAGTATTGACTGCCCCAGGCGAGGTGTGAAGCTTTGCGTCGCGCAGTCATCAAGGCTACACGTGTGGGCCTTCGGCTCCGAAAGCCCGTATTGATGAGGTTTCGTTGAACTGTTCGCACGCTGACACTTGTTGATGGCCCATCACTGAAACCTGCGGCAATTTGTGGGAGGGTTGCACTTCTGTCACGTTGAACGATTCACTTCAGTCGTCGTAGGTCCCGTTGTCGCACGATCTTTTTCCGGCCACAGCGATGTCGGAGATTTGATGTTTTACCTGATTCCTGATATTCACGGTACACTCGTGAAGTGGTGGTACAGGAAAATCTCCACTCCATCGCTACGTATGAGCTGCTGTGTCCCATCACCCGTGCGTCGACTATAACACCACATTCAAACTCCCTTAAATCTTGGGTAAGCTGCTATTGCAGCAGGAGTGACCGATCTAACAACTGTACCAGACACTTGTTGTCTTATATAGGCGTTGCCAACCGCAGCGTCGTCTTCTGCCTCTTTTCATATCTCTGAATTTGAACACGCTTGTCTATACCACTTTCTTTGGCGCTTCAGTGTGTATCTCGCCATTAAGTTTTGCAGAGCAGTGTAGTTCCGCCGCTTGGTGATGTATCTTTACGTGATAGTACATTATGAAAATCACAATCCAGTTACAAAATCTGTGACCTGCAAAAACAATCTCGCATGGCATTTTCGGCTTTGGGGACACGGACAGGTTGTTCAGTTTTCTTCCTGACTGTACTTTGGCACGTTTCATTTCAGGTTTGTGGATGTATAAGTGTAGGATGGCAGACTACTGAATATAAAGTCTGTGTCGTATGTCTCTTCATCGAGGAAAGGGAACGGAGTGGGTGAAACGCGTTCTTACGACGTGGTGCACCCTCCTGTAATAGCAGCAAGGTAACATCACACCACTACCCCAGTGGCGTCACAAACGAACTTTACAAGTTTCTTCCCTGAATTTTGCTAAGGCAAATATGTGGAATCAGACACTGTAAAGTGCACAAAACGAAAAGTATAATACTTTAGGGATATATGAACTGCTTCAGAGATATCAGAGCTTTAACCATCAAAGTAATCTCTAAATGAACAAAGATGATCGACATACGTGATTGTGTAAAGTGTTGTACCGTGATCCTCGATCTGATTTTTAAGTCTCATTTTTTGCTTACTTTGCACGCTCGCTTTCTTAGCTCACTCTGTTCTGAATTGCGCTAGATTTTGATCTGATGTTAATTTAGCTGGGTGTTCAGCTTCAATGATTATCTGGAGAATAAATGTTTAATCAGATTCCTGGAATATTAAAACGTATAGGAATCATATAAAAGTATTATGTTCACAGACAACACTTTTTGTTTTTCGGTGATAGCTATCGATTAGTTGCTGTGATGACCAAATGTAATCACTTTCAATACATTGTTAAATTCATTTTTTATTTCATTTAAAATACCATTGCTTACCTTACAAGATTATTAGTTGTGGAATAATTAAACACGGAAGCTTTTCTTTTGGTCCTTGTAATTTTCAAGGGCCATTTCATGCGCAGCTGCCTTTTGTCTTTATATTCCGATAGAACCTGCAGTCATTTTTACATTGCGAAGTACGATTATACACTAACGTATTCTTTTCCAAAAGGATACAACGTTAAATTTTAAGGTCAGTTTATAGATTACGAAAAGAACTGTCTTTCAAGCTAACTATGGCCCGTAACTGTTTTAAAGTTGCTACTGAAATTATTTAATAATGTACTAAAATAATTAACAACAGAATCAAAGTTTTCCTTAACGTTGCCGTCATTGTTAATTATTTCAAGTCTGAATTTACAGGAAGTCAATATTTTCATATTTCAGTTATTTTGCGTAACTTTTCGGGCGTCCGTGGTAACGATGTTTACTCCGGCGAATACTTCCACTCCAGAGGCATCCTAGATGATGAAACAAAACGATAGACACTTTATACAGCCAACATTGTCATCTCCATTAACATTCAAGGCGTATCATTTGCCAAGGAACAGCTGCTGTACAATTTGTACAAAAGCAAGAAACGCGACATACTGTGCGTCCAAGAAACACAGGATATCAGCTACGGCGACCATAAGTGCCAAGTATAAATCTAGCTGCCGAAAGGCCCACTATCGGTATCGAAGTGCCATCTTTGTGAGGCTGGGCTTTCAGGTGAGTATCATATACCACGCGGCTGGGAAGAATGTCTAGATCATCTCCGTAGAGCTCAGGGATATCTGTCTCCTCCTTGTATAAAGCACCAGTTCTCGCACAGACCACCCAAGAATTTCTACAAAAAATAAAAGGTCAGTCGTGAGAGACGATTTTAATAGCCATAGTCACGCACGGGGCTACCTGCAAGATGACGAAACTGGCGAAGTCGTTTTTGTCTCGGGCAGAAGCTCACGATCTTTCCCTCAGTCACGACAGCAAGCTTCGCACCTGTCACAGCAAAAGATGACAACGTCGACATAACACAGACTTTCTGTTTGTAAGTGACTGCATCGTGCAACAGTA
Source organism: Schistocerca nitens (assembly GCF_023898315.1). Taxonomy (NCBI): domain Eukaryota; kingdom Metazoa; phylum Arthropoda; class Insecta; order Orthoptera; family Acrididae; genus Schistocerca; species Schistocerca nitens. The sequence goes on from NC_064620.1 coordinate 12,197,769, forward strand.
AAAATATCAGTACGTACACCAATACCGAACACACAGCACTGACCGATCGTGTGCCAGGTGTACCCAGCAGTAAAACTACAGGAGGCAGCCTTCAGACGCAGATACAAGTTAAGAAAGTCAGACTGTGGTATGTTCTCTGCCATGCTGGATGAGAAGGTCAGCACAGTTGCACCACTTCATGAGCAATGCGAACTCTTCACTGAATTAGTGAAATACTATTCTCGGCTGTCAATTCCCAAAGGTTGCAGGACCCATTACATCGACATCTACACACATCAGAAGAAGTTTTGCATCACCCCGATTCCCATACTCCTGGAGATAGACATAGACTGGGCATTGTATCACAGACACGGTCCCTTTGACTGTTCACTGATGTCACTAAGAAGTAAACAACCATGCATTGTTGTTGTTGTGGTCTTCAGTCCTGAGACTGGTTTGATGCAGCTCTCCATGCTACTCTATCCTGTGCAAGCTTCTTCATCTCCCAGTACCAACTGCAACCTACATCCTTCTCAATCTGCTTAGCGTATTCATCACTTGGTCTCCCTCTACGATTTATACCCTCCACGCTGCCCTCCAATACTAAATTTCTGATCCCTTGATGCCTCAGAACATGTCCTACCAACCGATCCCTTCTTCCAGTCAAGTTGTGCCACATACTCCTCTTCTCCCCAATCCTATTCAATACATCCTCATTAGTTATGTGATCTACCCATCTAATCTTCAGCATTCTTCTGTAGCACCACATTTCAAAAGCTTCTATTCTATTCTTGTCCAAACTATTTATCGTCCATGTTTCACTTCCAACATGGCTTTCAGAAACGACTTCCTGACATTTAAATCGATACTCGATGTTAACAAATTTCTCTTCTTCAAACACGCTTTGCTTGCCATTGACAGTCTACATTTTATATCCTCTCTACTTCGACCATCATCAGTTATTTTGCTCCCCAAATAGCAAAACTCCTTTACTACTTTAAGTGTCTCATTTCATAATCTAATTCCCTCAGCATCACCCAACTTAATTCGACTACATTCCATTATCCTCGTTTTGCTTTTGTTGATGTTCATCTTATATCCTCTTTTCAAGACACTATCCATTCCGTTCAACTGCTCTTCCAAGTCCTTTGCTGTCTCAGACAGAATTACAATGTCATCGGCAAACCTCAAAGTTTTTAATTTCTTCTCCATGGATTTTAGTACCTACTCCGAATTTTTCTTTTGTTTCCTTTACTGCTTGCTCAATATACAGATTGAATAACATTAGCAGCGCCTATTAGACGGAGGGGGTCCGACAGCCGATCAGTTACAGCCATTCCACCAGGAAGGAAGTACACGGCTCTTGTTGCCTGTAGTTCAACCATGCCTAGACGGTCAATACCGCGGTTTGATCGCGTCCGCATTGTTAGTTTGTGCCAGGAAGGGATCTCAGCAAGGGAAGTGTCCAGGTGTTTCGGAGTGAACCAAAGCGATGTTGTTCGGACATGGAGGAGATGCAGAGAGAGATAGGAACTGTCGATGACATGCCTCGCTCAGGCCTCCCAAGGGCTACCACTGCAGTGGATGCTGATGAGCCGATACCTATCCACATCAAGCTGGTTTTTACCGGGTTTTAGCACCGGAAAGATGGTGCTCTCCCGCCAATGCGATGGAAAGACGCCACCGCACCAGATACGGTAGAAGATGACAGTGAAATATCGCTTGTAGTCAGGCGAGAGATGTTTAGTCATCTGACTGTGGATCTGATCCGACCCAGGAGCTGTGTCGGGGCAATGTACAAGGGCGCTGAGGAGCTCCAGTCTGTAAAGGGGCCTTGTAGGCTTCGCTGGGGCGTATAGTGAACGAAAGGACTTTCCTTTCCATCCGCTGTCTGAGGGTGCGAATGACTGGGGGGTAGTTCTCCAATGCAGAGGCTCGAGCATAGTGCTCAGCAAAGTGTTCGGCAATCGCGTCTACGTCGATAGAGAGGACGCCACTGATGTTAACGCCAGGGACACCTGTTGGGGTCTGGTACCCAAAAAGACGCCTGATCTTCATACAGACTTGGAAAGTTGACGTATGGCACCCATTGGTCGACACGTACCTCTTCCGTCGTTTTATAAGCAGGTGAACGCTGGCACGGAGCCACTTAAAGGGTATTAGGTGCTCTAGGGAAGGGTGCCACTTATGTCGCTATAGAGTTCGCCGACGCTCTTTAATTGCCTCAGCGACTTCCGGCGATCAGCAAGAGACTGTCTTTCGCCGGAGGCACCCTATAGAGCGAGGGATCGAGTTTCCCGTCGCAGAAGCGATCGTTGTAGTGACTTACTCAATCACAACATCGATGTCACCGTGTGGGGGAGATTCAGTGTTGACAGCAGAGGTGAAGGTTACCGAGTCTGCCTTGTTTAAAGCCCATATGGGCAGACGTCCGTGGACATGACGCTGGGGGAGTGACATGAAAATGGGGAAGTGGCCACTACCACACAGGTCGTCATGTGCTCTCCAGTGGATAGATGGGAGAAGTCCTGGGCTGCAAACTGGCAAATCAATGGCTGAGTAACTAACATGAGGCACACTGAAATGTGTGGCGGCCCCAGTATTTAAGAGGCGGAGGTCGAGTTGGGACAGTAAATTTTCGACATCTCTGTCACGGCCAGTAAGCATGGTACCACCCCACAAGGGGTTATGGGCGTTAAAATCTCCCAAATGTAGGAAAGGTTTAAGGAGTTGATCAATCAGTGCAGCCAATACATCCAACAGTACTGCACCTCTCTGATCCTTGGGTTTCTCTGGCTGGGAGGGCGTCACTGATTCTGTCTCCAGGACAGAGGATGATCGTGAAGCCCTACAACCAGCTGCTTTTGGGCACTTCAGCCACTGGCAGGTGTCATCTTTCGCACTAGCAGAAACCTGGGTAGGGAGTGACCCAAGGGACCCCTTCGTAGCAAGAAGAGCCAAAGAAGACATATGCTTCTCCAGCTGAGAAAAAGGGAACTGGTGTCCCTGGTGGTTGGGGTCGCAGTGCTCCCGAGGTATGTGATGTGGTATGGGAGCAACAGGGAGGGAAGTGCCCTCCACCATCAAGGGGGCAAGTGTAGTCTTCCAGCTCTGAGAGCTCACTTGAACTCGTGGAACTGATGAGGCTACAAGTGTTCTCGTAGCGGCCGCATAAGAGGAGTTCATAGCCACAGGATGTAGGCACTCAAATTTTCTCCTAGCCTCAGTGTAATTCAACCAGTCCAGGGTCTTGCATTCCATGATTTTTCTTTCTCGCTGTAAAATCCTGCAGTCTGGTGAGCAAGGGGAATGATGCTCTCCTCAGTTGACACATATGGGAGGCTTGGCACGTGGAGTATTGTGATGGGATCCACAACCTCGACATGTGATGCTGGAAGTACAGCAGGAAGACATATGGCCTAACTTCCAACACTTAAAGCACCGCATTGTCAGAGGGATACAGGGCTTTACATCACAGCAGTAGACCATCACCTTGACCTTCTCGGGTAATGCGTCACCCTTGAAGGACAAGATGAACGCGCAAGTTGCAACCTGATTATCCCTCGCAACCCGATGGACGCTCTGGACGAAATGAACTCCTCGTCGCTCTAAGTTGGCGCACAGCTCTTCGTCGGACTGCAAAGGAAGGTCCATGTGGAATATAATACTCTGGACCATATTTAAGCTCTTATGAGGCGTGATGGTGATGGGAACATCCCCCAGCTTGTCACAAGCGAGTAATGCCCGTGACTGGGCAGAGGATGCCGTTTTATCAAGACTGACCCTGACTGCATTTTGGACAAGCCCTCCACCTCCCCAGACTTGTCCTCTAAATGCTCTACAGAAAACTGAGGCTTCATCAAGACAAAGGAGTCCCCAACATCTATTGTGCATGTGAGGTACCCGGGGCGAATAAGGTTCGCTGCAATCCTTAGCCTGGCGTTCCTCCCATGTTGTGGCCAGGGAGGGGAACGATCTAGGATCATACTTCCTTGCATTGTACTGAGAATTGGAAAGCTTAGAGACTGCAGGCGTTTGATCACCAGCAAGTGATGGCATGGTGCACTTCACAGCGCGTCATCCGCCCTGATGCCACCCACTCCGACTAGGAGCCCTCGCCACGGGCGCCACCCAGCCACAGCAAAGACCACCTGGCAGGAAGGCTATTGCCGGGAGTCCCGATGCCCCAGCCGGCCGCGGTGGTCTCGCGGATCTAGGCGCTCAGTCCGGAGCCGCGTGACTTCTACGGTCGCAGGTTCGAATTCTGCCTCGGGCGTGGATGTGTGTGATGTCCTTAGGTTAGTTAGGTTTAACTAGTTCTAAGTTCTAGGGGACTGATGACCACAGATGTTAAGTCCCATAGTGCTCAGAGCCATTTGAACCATTTTTTTCCCGATGCCCCAGGGTGACAGGCATCTACTCCTTGGCATACATGGGGAGTTGACGATGTGGGCATCAGCAGAGCGATCCCTGTGTAGTCAGGGGGCTACAGCCAACAGGTTAGATGGCGACCCCACCACAACGGATTGGCTACTGTGCTGGATATGAGGTGCAAAGAATTCCATGGCCATCGTCGGCGCAGAAAACGACACTGCACAGTGGGTGGAGGAAAACGCACCCAGGAAGGTGTCCTCGCCCAAGAGATGGAGGATGAGCGGGACTGCAATGCCTCGACGAGAAAGTGGGTTAATGATCTCAGTGCACGATGGACACGATGCATCTTGTAAGGCACCCTTCTCCAATTGGTTCGCTCTTCGGGAAAATTTTGAAAAATGGTGGTGAAACCCTACAGACGACCACCAGGTGTGGGACTCCTTTTAGTCGCCTCTTACGACAGGCAGAAGTACCTCGGTCCTGTTCTAACCCAAAGGCCCGCAGAGGGAAGCGAAGTGTGCTGCACCATCTTGTACTAAATATCCACATGAATGACCAACCATTATCGGAACTACTCAGTTTCATGATCATGCGATCGCAGTTAAAAGAGAAAACTCTGAAAGCATCGAGGTAAATGTGTCAAAAGCTCTAGACCGAACGAGTCGAACCCAAATTCTTCTAAGTCGCAATCATGTGTACCCCACCTGAATAACAAGGCGGCCACCACAAGCCTACAGATAGCCCGGAAAGGAACTCTGCTGGAACGCTGCATAGTTCTTAAATATTTTGGCGTCTCTTTAGAGTTAGTGCTGACCTATAAGAAACATTACATATATACCAATCAGAAAGTGGGCGCAAGAAATGATGTGGTATGGAAGATCACAGGAACAATTTGGGGGGCATGACACAGACAATAAAAATATCGTCATTAGCCTTATGCTACTCCGTGGCAGAAAATGTCTAGTCAGCGCGATATTCCTTGCCAGTCTATAGCTGTGAATATAGCTCTTAATGAAACAAGCCGCATGGTCACCGGCTGTTTCCGTCCCAGACCTCTGGAGAGGTTTTACTGCCTTGGTAGAATAATATCCCCCAGATATACGAAGACTTTTGGAAACCAGGAAATAGAGGACATGAGTCACTATATCCCCAGCCCACCCCTGCTCGGACACCAGCCAGCACAACCAACACTTAAAGACCTTGCTGAGAATAACGGAGGCGCCTGCCGAACCACCTAAAAGCAACCAAGAATTTGGGAGCGGCGCACCAGAAGCCAGCACATCGAGGGCTGACTAGCACCAGACGACAGACTGCCTCCCCCTCCCCCCCCCCCCCCGCCACACAGAAGAATTCACCACCTATAAGACACACATCTGTCTTCGAAGAGGTGTCACAAGGTGCAGAAACAACCTACGCAGATGGGGCTACACAGTGGAGTCAGTGCTGTGTGAGTGTGGTTTTGAACAGATCGCAGACCACCTACTGCAACGCAGTCTGTGGCCAGCTGCGTGCACTGCCGATGGTCTAGCCAGAGCTACGACGAGTGCTCTCTTTTCGGCTAAATAATGGTTTCGGAAAATTTAACACACATGTAAGAGTTACTTTTGTTTTAACTTTCTCACGGGTCGTGACCTGTATCCTGTACATCTCCACAGGTTTGGCCTGAAACATACTCACACTAGTGCTTGTAGTGAGAATGGCATGCCTAAACACATACTGCTCATCTACGATGCCTTATGAAGCCAGGACATAGGACAATTAATTTGCATACAAGGTGACTGGAACTCTAAAGATAACATCGCGAGCGCTATATGCGGCATACAAACAGGAGACACCACACGCTAGAATAAGAGAGGCTCCACATCGGACAGATCAGCAGTACACAGTAAACGGCACAGAGTCAAGCAGAGACATGCAGTAGGATGCTACATCACACACAGGAAGTGAAGACTAGACTAACATACAAACATAGTAAATGTAAGCGAAGGTTCTACAACAGTAAATCGAATCAAGCAAGAAAAAAACCCTTTCTGTGTAGATGTTTGTTATACCATTCCATCTGAAGATGTGACATTTCTTCTTCTTTCGCTATAGCAGGTCTGAGTGGCTCGATGTTTTACCGAGCCCTCACACCTGATATAGCTGACTTTTACATTTTAAATCAACATCCAATCTCCACTGTTAGCTTAAGTTCGGAAACTAATTTTAACCTCATTAATCAATGTATTAAATATTACCACTGTCAAGAAAAAACGTGTGACAGACGTAACCATACAGGCAAAAGTTATAAAAGGAAGAATGTCAAATCATATCTGTCAACTTACCATCTCTTGTTCCTTCCATTAAATACAGTTTTGATTTTAATTTAAAATACATCCACAACCTATTACATATCTTCTTTATTGTCATTATCTAAGTTAGCAACAAGCTTAAAGGAAATTGTGCATAAGCTTTTGTTCTTATATACATATGGTTTGGAGTTTTGCTATCTTGGGGGCAAAATAACTGATGATCGTGGAAGTAGAGAGAATATAAGATGTAGACTGGCAATGGCAAGGAAAGCGTTTCAGAAGAAGAGAAATCTGTTAACATCGAGTATACATTTAAGTGTCAGGAAGTCGTTTCTGAAACTTTAGTTGAAATAAGCAGTTCTTATAATATGCAAAGATCAGCACATTCTTCAAACTGGGGAACTATCAAGAATGGGGTTCCACAAGGGTCAGTCTTGGGTCCTTTGTTGTTCTTAATATATATTAATGACTTGCCATTCTATATTCATGAAGAGGCAAAGTTAGTTCTCTTTGCTGATGATACAAGTATAGTAATCACACCTGACAAACAAGAATTAACTGATGAAATTGTCAATACTGTCTTTCAGAAAATTACTAAGTGGTTCCTTGTAAACGGACTCACTGAATTTTGATAAGACACAGTACATACAGTTTCGTACAGTGAATGGTATGATGCCATTAATAAATATAGACCTTAATCAGAAGCATATAGCTAAGGAAGAATATTCAAAATTTTTAGGTGTGTCCATTGATGAGAGATTAAATTAGAAGAAACACATTGATGATCTGCTGAAACGTTTGAGTTCAGCTACTTATGCAATAAGTGTCATTGCAAATTTTGGTGATAAACATCTTAGTAAATTAGCTTACTACGCCTATTTTCACTCATTGCTTTCATATGGCATCATATTTTGGGGTAATTCATCACTGAGGAATAAAGTATTTATTGCACAAAAGCGTGTAATCAGAATAATAGCTGGAGTCCACCCAAGATCATCCTGCAGACATTTATTTAAGGATCTAGGGATATTCACAGTAGCTTCTCAGTATATATACTCTCTTATGAAATTTGTTATTAACAACCAAACCCAATTCAAAAGTAATGGCAGTGTGCATAACTACAATACTAGGAGAAAGGATTATCTTCACTATTCAAGATTAAATCTAATTTTGGCACAGAAAGGGGTGAATTATACTGCCACTAAAGTCTTTGGTCACTTACCAAATAGTATCAAAAGTCTGACAGATAACCAACAAGTATTTAAGAAGAAATTAAAAGAATTTCTGAATGACAACTCCTTCTACTCCACAGAGGAATTTTTGGATATTAATAAAGAAAAAAGAGAAAAAAAACAAAAAATTATAAAAAAGTAAAAAATAAAAAAAATATAAAAACACTAAAAAATAAAAAAGTTGTTATATTGACTTAAGTATGTTGTTAAATTAACTTAATTATGTCATGTATTGGAAAATTTGGCTCGTTCCACATCATTACGAAATATCGTATTCATGATCCATGGAACTAATATTAATCTAATCTAATCTGAAAGTACTTGTATAAGTGTAGCAATGTATGAATGTGAAACACGGACGATAAATAGTATGGACAAGAAGAGAATAGAAGCTTACGAAATGTGGTGCTACAGAAGAATGCTGAAGATTAGATGGGTAGATCACATAACTAATGAGGAGGTATTGAATAGAATTGGAGAGAAGAGAAATTTGTGGCTCAACTTGACTAGAAGAAGGGATCGGTTGGTAGGGCATATTCTGAGGCATGAAGTGATCACCAATTTAGCATTGGAGGGCAGTGTGGAGGGTAAAAATCGTAGAGGGAGACTAAGAGATGAATACACTAAACAGATTCAGAAGGACGTAGGTTGCAGTAGGTAGTGGGAGATGAAGAAGCTTGCACAGGAGAGAGTAGCATGGAGAGCTGTATCAAACCAGTCTCAGGACTGAAGACCACAACAACAACACTTTTGTAAAATTTTCAACAAAAAATTTACTAGCAATAAAACTGAATGTATATGATATAACATGTAAAATCTCGCAATGTACGACCTACTATATAATTACAGGCAGCAGGTGTTTATTTGAGAAATGAATAAATAAATAAATAATTTTGTTTTAATTATCATTACACACATACATAAATTAATGCTTATTTCCATTTTAATTATTGTGACACATATGACAATGTAACTGTACAGCTCTTTGATGCATGAATGTTGTAACACGAGAGATAAATAAACCGCTCCTTACCTTGGTTGCCGCTTAATGAAAAGGAAATTCTTTTCCCTTACTTGAGATTTCTTATTTTACTAACCGGCAAACCAGGCATTGCCCGGATGTTCATTTTGGCAATTTTCTGTTACAAACGAATACAAAAACGAATTGTGTTTGCAATGTATTACAAAAAAATCCATTTCTATGTATTCGTGAAAATACCTTTGGAATTATATATTCGGTGCTAGACGACCTCAGACTGTTTCTGTACCTGAGGCGTAGCTACTTCGCCAATGTGCAACACGGTTATATGGGAACGTACCTTCATAGCTCCATAGACGGCTACTATTTTCGCCTACAGCCATTTGTGGCTCGCAGTTGAAAATTGCCAAAAGCGCTGCCAGGTGTCAGGGATTTCCCTAAGTCGATGCGACTGTAGGAGTGTCTTAAAAATAAAGAACATGTTAGAACTTCATGCATGACGCGGCATTTCTTCATGCATTAGTCTTTCATTTCATATCTCTTGAACTATGCATCGTACAGTGATATATTTGTGTAGGTACATCCAGCGGCATATTGGATACTGTCCGCGAAATATGTTGCCAGTAGACTTGGTAGCAAAGAAGTCAGAAATTTAATCGTCATTCACAATATGGCAGTTTTTCACGCATCTCGGTGTTTATGACGTCATAATATCTGAACTACACTAGGTAGTTTGTTCTTATCTCAGAGCGATTGTTGCCTGACGATAAGGGATGCGTGTACCAAGTTTGGTTAAAATCGGTCCAGTCATTCAGGAGGAAATATGGAGCGCGCGCCACACACACACACACACACACACACACACACACGCACACACTCACACACACACACACTATATCGTCAGTTACTCGCAAACGAGTGCTGATGAGGGTGCATGGCTGCAGTGTGATACGTGGCATCTTAAGCTACACTACTCGCCATTAAAATTGCTACACCAAGAAAAAATGCAGATGATAAACGGGTGTTCATTGGACAAATGTATTATATTAGAACTGACATGTGATTACACTTTCACGCAATTTGGGTGCATAGATCCTGAGAAATCAGTACCCAGAACAACCACTTCTGGCCGTAATAACGGCCTTGATACGCCTGGGCATTGAGTCAAACAGAGCTTGGATGGCGTGTACAGGTACAGCTGCGCATGCAGCTTCAACACCATACCACACTTCATCAAGAGTAGTGACTGGCGTATTGTGACGAGCCAGTTGCTCGGCCACCATTGACCAGACGTTTTCAATTGGTGAGAGATCTGGAGAATTTGATGGCCAGAACAGCAGTCGAACATTTTCTGTATCCAGAAAGGCCCGTACAGAACCTGCAACATGCGGTCGTGCATCATCCTGCTGAAATGTACGGTTTCGCAGGGATCGAATGAAGGGTAGAGCCACGGGTCGTAACACATCTGAAACGTAGCGTCCACTGTTCAAAGTGCCGTCAATGGGAACAAGAGGTGACCGAGACGTGTAACCAATGGCATCCCATACCATCACGCCGGGTGATACGCCAGTACGGCGATGGCGAATACACGCTTCCAATGTGCGTTCACCGGATCCAAACACGGATGCGACCATCATGATGCTGTAAACACAACCTGGATTCATCCGAAAAAATGACGTTTTGCCATTCGTGCACCCAGGTTCGTCGTTGAGTACACCATCGCAGGCGCTCCTGCCTGTGATGCAGCGTCAAGGGTAACCGCAGCCATGGTCTCCGAGCTGATAGTCCATGCTGCTGCAAACGTCGTCGAACTGTTCGTGCAGATGGTTGTAGTCTTGCAAACGTCGCCATCTGTTCACTCAGGGATCGAGACGTGGCTGCACGATCCGTTGCAGCAATGCAGATAAGATGCCTATCATCTCGACTCCTAGTGATACGAGGCCGTTGGGATCCAGCACGGCGTTCCGTATTATCCTCCTGAACCCACCGATTGCACATTCTAATAACAGTCATTGGATCTCGGCCAACGCGAGCAGCAATGTCGCGATACGATAATCAGCAATCGCGATAGGCTACAATTCGACCTTTATCAAATTCGGAAACGTGATGGTACGCATTTCTCCTCCTTACACGAGGCATCACAACAACGTTTCACCAGGCAACGCCGGTCAACTGCTGTTTGTGTATGAGAAATCGGTTGGAAACTTTCCTCATGTCAGCACGTTGTAGGTGTCGCCACCGGCGCCAACCTTGTGTGAATGCTCTGAAAAGCTAATTATTTGCATATCACAGCATCATCTTCCTGTCGGTTAAATTTCACGTCTGTAGCACGTCATGTTCGTGGTGTAGCAATTGTAATGGCCAGTAGTATATATATTTTTATGGTTTGTATGGATTTATTCACATATTCGTGCAGGGATCTTCTGATTAGGATGCAGTATTTGTTATAATACAGGATGTAAAAAAAGAATCATCCGATTCAAAAAAATCTTAACTACACTCCTGGAAATTGAAATAAGAACACCGTGAATTCATTGTCCCAGGAAGGGGAAACTTTATTGACACATTCCTGGGGTCAGATACATCACATGATCACACTGACAGAACCACAGGCACATAGACACAGGCAACAGAGCATGCACAATGTCGGCACTAGTACAGTGTATATCCACCTTTCGCAGCAATGCAGGCTGCTATTCTCCCATGGAGACGATCGTAGAGATGCTGGATGTAGTCCTGTGGAACGGCTTGCCATGCCATTTCCACCTGGCGCCTCAGTTGGACCAGCGTTCGTGCTGGACGTGCAGACCGCGTGAGACGACGCTTCATCCAGTCCCAAACATGCTCAATGGGGGACAGATCCGGAGATCTTGCTGGCCAGGGTAGTTGACTTACACCTTCTAGAGCACGTTGGGTGGCACGGGATACATGCGGACGTGCATTGTCCTGTTGGAACAGCAAGTTCCCTTGCCGGTCTAGGAATGGTAGAACGATGGGTTCGATGACGGTTTGGATGTACCGTGCACTATTCAGTGTCCCCTCGACGATCACCAGTGGTGTACGGCCAGTGTAGGAGATCGCTCCCCACCCCATGATGCCGGGTGTTGGCCCTGTGTGCCTCGGTCGTATGCAGTCCTGATTGTGGCGCTCACCTGCACGGCGCCAAACACGCATACGACCATCATTGGCACCAAGGCAGAAGCGACTCTCATCGCTGAAGACGACACGTCTCCATTCGTCCCTCCATTCACGCCTGTCGCGACACCACTGGAGGCGAGCTGCACGATGTTGGGGCGTGAGCGGAAGACGGCCTAACGGTGTGCGGGACCGTAGCCCAGCTTCATGGAGACGGTTGCGAATGGTCCTCGCCGATACCCCAGGAGCAACAGTGTCCCTAATTTGCTGGGAAGTGGCGGTGCGGTCCCCTACGGCACTGCGTAGGATCCTACGGTCTTGGCGTGCATCCGTGCGTCGCTGCGGTCCGGTCCCAGGTCGACGGGCACGTGCACCTTCCGCCGACCACTGGCGACAACATCGATGTACTGTGGAGACCTCACGCCCCACGTGTTGAGCAATTCGGCGGTACGTCCACCCGGCCTCCCGCATGCCCACTATACGCCCTCGCTCAAAGTCCGTCAACTGCACATACGGTTCACGTCCACGCTGTCGCGGCATGCTACCAGTGTTAAAGACTGCGATGGAGCTCCGTATGCCACGGCAAACTGGCTGACACTGACGGCGGCGGTGCACAAATGCTGCGCAGCTAGCGCCATTCGACGGCCAACACCGCGGTTCCTGGTGTGTCCGCTGTGCCGTGCGTGTGATGATTGCTTGTACAGCCCTCTCGCAGTGTCCGGAGCAAGTATGGTGGGTCTGACACACCGGTGTCAATGTGTTCTTTTTTCCATTTCCAGGAGTGTATTATGTTGTTTGAGATATGTGTGTGAACAATGTACTGTTGGAAAAAGCAAACTCTAAAGTGTTACATGTTTCTAACTAGGTAGCATTAGTGTGCACCCACTTCAGTTATATTAAAAATGGTGTCGGGACTACAGAAAGCATTTTGCGTCAGTAATAACTGTTCAGCGTGACTTCTGTTCTAGGTGTGGTGTGGATCCTCTTATAGCACAAAGAATTAGACGATGCGTGAACAATTCCGAGACACAGGTTGTTTGTCTAAAGGCAAATCGCCAAGCCGTCCCCGAATGTGTGACACAGACGTCGAACGCATCCGCCATAGTTTCACAAGGAGTCCTCAGAAATCCGTTCGCCGTGCAGCTCGACAGCTCAACATGCCTCAGATGTCGGTCTGGCGTGTGCTATGTCGACGTTTAGACATGAAACCATACAAAATTCAGCTACTGCAAACTCTTCGTGAAGGTGACAAGCAACAACGTGTGGAATTCTGTGACTTCGTTCTTAGCAAGATGGAGGATGAGTTTTCTTCCACGCTTAGTGTTTAGGGACGAGGCAACATTCCATTTAAATGGAATGGCAAACTGTCATAATGTGATATTATGGGATACGGAACAACCAAATGAAGTTGTATAGCACGAGATGGACTCTCCAAAATTTATCGCGTTTTGTGCACTTTCACGCGAAAAGATGTTTGGTCCATTTTTCTTTGCCGAGAACACTAACAGGAATCACGTATCTCGATATTCTTGAGAACTTTCTTTTCCTACAGCTGGAGGCTGATTCGAACGACTTCATTTACCAACAGGATGGGACAGCACTGCACTGGGCCAAACGATTCAGTCTTACGTTACTGGCCTCCAAAGTCAACGCAACTGACTTTATGAGATTATTTCTTGAGTTTATAAAAAGACTTTATGTGCCTCTGTTACCGACAACAATGAATGAACTGAGACATCGCATAATAGCAGCAGCGGAAATTGTAACTCAAAGACATGCAAGCTGCAGTATGGGAACAATTTGAACACCGCATTGACCTATGCAGTGCATCCCAAGGGGGGCATACTGAACACCTATGAAAAAAATTTCGCGTTTCCCGTTCATCAAGAAACAAAGTTCGTTGTACATGTTTATTAGTTTCAGAAATGTAGACATGCCAAATCGGATGATTCTTTTTGATACATCCCGTAAAATGAAAATAAATAGCTCAAATATACAAACTTATACAGGTAGATCGAATTTAATTTTGATAATTACATTATTATTCTTTTGTTAGATAATAATAAAGTCCAGTTGCTTTGATGGTTGATCGAAATTTAGAGCAACACGACGTTCTGGACATGTCGTTGACCTGAGCATGTTGCCAGGCAAAAATTTTTGGAATATCAAAGACCTGTAATTTGGGCAATTGTAGGACTAGTTAATGTACTAGGTTTGTTCCAAGCGTGTTGATGGTTTACATTGGAAGACAGTAGTACACGATTAACTGTATCATAAGTTATACCAAAATAGAGCATTTCAAGATTTCAATTAATCATGCAACTGTGGAGTCACAGTTAATTATGTCTTTTGTAAGTATATTGTTTGTTTAATTAAATGTAAAATACGTGTATACTAGATGAATATTTTATGAGGGGTTATGAGCAGTTATTGAATGTACTTGATATTAAATTTGTCCTCTGGTACAGACGTCCAGAGGATAATCAGATTGTGACCGAATATACGGTCAAAATGAAAACAGAGCTGTGTATTTCTACAATGTTATTTTGTACATACATAATTTGCACATGAGATTACATCCTGAGAAACAGTTTCTGCACTGTTTCTCAGCCTGTCTCTACATTATCACTGCACACACAACGAACACTAAGATGCTGGCTGCTACCCTATGGATACTTCCCTTTCGAGCACCAATCATACTAGCGCAATTTTGTGACTGAAAAAGTATTTATTTTTATATTCCTTCTGCAGAGAACAAGATTTTCCTTTATTTTCTACCCGAACATGTTTTGACACCTAAATATTATCTTCAGTTCAAATGGCTCTGAGCACTATGGGACTCAACTGCTGAGGTCATTAGTCCCCTAGAACTTAGAACTAGTTAAACCTAACTAACCTAAGGACATCACAAACATCCATGCCCGAGGCAGGATTCGAACCTGCGACCGTAGCGGTCTTGCGGTTCCAGACTGCAGCGCCTTTAACCGCACGGCCACTTCGGCCGGCTATTATCTTCAGTGGGCGTTGTTTTTTTTATGTACAATATAATATAAAACTATTAATTGGTTTTTGTATTTTTAAATACTATAACATGTGGATGTTTGTTTTGTTGTGACTAATCACCTGAAACTGCATTAGTTTTGTAGATGGTTCAAAAATGGTTCAAATGGCTCTGAGCACTATGGGACTTAACTGCTGTGGTCATCAGTCCCCTAGAACTTAGAACTACTTAAACCTAACTAACCTAAGGACATCACACACATCCATGCCCGAGGCAGGATTCGAACCTGCGACTGTAATGGTCGCGCGGTTCCAGATTGTAGATGGAATTGTACAGATAGGCCTGCTTTTAAGCAGTTTTTGGTTTGACATTACGTCATCTGGAAAGCAATGAGAATAATATCTTCTCAGTTTAAAGTGTAATTATTTTTGTATGCATTTCCCGAGAGTAGCAGTTGGAAGTCCTCTGTCCTTATGTTTGTGCGTCGTGTTGTGTATTCATTGCGCATTGTAATGATATGCATTGTTTTACGTATCGTTTCATTTCACTGTCACCTGATACAGCAAATTTTCACACAAAAAAAGAGAGGTGTTATATTACTGTAGAAACAGATGTTCGGTTGTTCAGCAGATTGTTTTCGTTCCATGTGGCGCTTATTTTAAATGTTTCGTGTGAGCTTCTCTGAAGCAGAGTCTGGGAAAAGAGAGACAGAGAGAGAGAGAGAGAGAGAGAGAGAATGGTTCAAATGGCTCTGAGCACTATGGGACTCAACTGCTGAGGTCATTAGTCCCCTAGAACTTAGAACTAGTTAAACCTAACTAACCTAAGGACATCACAAACATCCATACCCGAGGCAGGATTCGAACCTGCGACCGTAGCGGTCTTGCGGTTCCAGACTGCAGCGCCTTTAACCGCACGGCCACTTCGGCCGGCAGAGAGAGAGAGATAGAGATGGAGAGAGAGAGAGAGCGGGAAGGTAACTGGAAAAGCAGTTTTTTTTTTTATAACAGAGCATGCTTGAATAGTAGGTGTCGCAGAAGGCGGAGTTAAAAGACCTGAGCCCGCATCTCGTGGTCGTGCGGTAGCGTTCTCGCTTCCCACACCCGGGTTCCCGGGTTCGATTCCCGGCGGGGTCAGGGATTTTCTCTGCCTCGTGATGGCTGGGTGTTGTGTGCTGTCCTTAGGTTGGTTAGGTTTAAGTAGTTCTAAGTTCTTGGGGACTGATGACCATAGCTGTTAAGTCCCATAGTGCTCAGAGCCATTTTTTAAAAGACCTGAACTCATCTCGGAAACACTGTAAAGTGTCAACGGGAACTTCCAAATCCAAGAAGATAGCATAGTCAGTATAAAAGCGTATTGATAGAAGAGAACTTGATTCCATGTGGACTAAATATTCTGTCAGTCTCAACGAGCTGTATGAGTAAACAATACCGTTTTAACATTCAAAGAGACCGTAAAATATCCTTCACCTTATACTGCAAGAGGTTTTGGATAGAACTGACTGGAATACATTCAACATGAATGTCGGTCACTGTCCACTTTTCCAGTCTCCATCGTGTCGCACCCCCATTGCAGGACGCGTTCTCTTTAATCAGAGTGTATTTATATGCCACTTCGTAAGACCTTCGCTTTAGTGAAATGCTTAACTGCAGTTGATATGCAAATTTTATGATGACGATAATTTCTGCAAGACGATCGACGTGCCAAATATGCCGCCAGCTTGCGTCCATCAGAAATTGCCTTGGCATGGGAGGTACAGCTGCGCATAAATGCAACTCAATAATCTCACCTGCCCCTGGCTTTCCTTGGACAACTCAAGTTTTCATGAGAAAGTCACTGCACTTACGTAAGTCATGGCGACATCTCGTTACGTTGTTATGTAACCTGTGATCCTTGCCGGTTGCTAAACACCCTGCTGCCAACGAGTCTTTAATCGTAGACGAGAAGAAAAACGAGACGGACCTCACACAAGGTCAAAACACCTTTGCGCTTATTTTCATCTCGCTAGCTTAAGGGGACCACATGGTGGTTCAGGTCGAAAAAAATCGATTTTCCGTTTTCATTATATTTCGATGGATGAAGGTTTTATTTAAGTATTCTGAAAAGGATTTTGCTGAACAAAATTTTTTTCAAGCATTTAAAGAGCATTTTACTACCACGTGTGTTTATGTGCCACGCCCACTGTTCTGCATATATTTTAGATCTTTATATCCTCTACATTGTACCTTAAGGATTTTTTTTACTCCCGAGTGTGTTGGCTATCCTTGGAATGCAACGGTCGTTATTCTTTTGTTTCTGCTGTTTGACCGGACAGGGTCGGTTACCTAAAACTGAAATGGAAAACGTGCAGGTGTAGTATGGGCAGGGAATTAGGAGACATAAAGAAAACGTGGAGGCAATGAAAAGAGATGTTTGGGCGATATTCTTCCATAAGTCCTCTACAGATGATAAGCCACGTCATGGATTGTGTCCATCAGGAGAAAATTAGTGGTGCAAATACAATAGGGATCAGGCAACTGGAGAATCTTATTCTCGCCAGCATTCTCTTCCTCCTGCTATTACTACACCAATGAAACCTATTTTCAGAGACTTGGCTCATCCTGACTCTCTAAGGAAATGTCTGCATGGGCAGATAAAGAACCAAATGAATGTTTCAACAGCATAATTTGGAACTGCCTTCCTAAAATTGTATTTATAGGTTGGTTGGTTGTTTTGGGCTAAGAGACCAAACAGCGAGGTCATCGGTCTCATCGGACTAGGGAAGGACGGGGAAGGAAGTCGGCCGTGCCCTTTCAAAGGAACCATCCCGGCATTTGCCTGGAGCGATGTAGGGAAATCACGGAAAACCTAAATCAGGATGGCCGGACGCGGGATTGAACCGTCGTCCTCCCGAATGCGAGTCCAGTGTGTATTTATAGGCATGCATACAATGAAACTAGGAATTAATCATGCTGTTATTACATTCAGTTGTGGTAATATTGGAAAGTGTTGGGTACTGAAAAAGTTGAGAGTTAATCCTGGTGAAAATATGATCACTGGGCTGCAACACTGCGATAAAATGAGGATAGGAGATGCACAAAGGTGTGGATCTGATATGGCCAAGAAAGAAAGACAAACCTCCATGATGGTGAAAAACAAGCTGGAAGACCTGCTAGAGGCCAAAGAAGGGCCATCATATTCAGCAGGACAGTTTTAATTAACTGTAAGTAACAAATTTCAAAAGTTTTTTCTTTAAAGTCAATTTCCCGCTAACTAAAATTTTCGGTACATATGCCACATTATATCAGAAAGTATCATAGATAAATGAATGAAATTTTCAGAGACTCTGCATAACATAAAAAGCCATCTCTGGTACTACGTTCCTTAATATTCCCCATTAGGAAGTTCACAAAAAAATATTTTCTGCAGAAAAACTTAATATTTTTTGTTAATAAATTTAAAAGACTATTTCTTAAAAACTATAAAATGGATAAAGTAGATTTTAGTACAGTTGACTATTAGCATCATGTACATACAGTAAAAATATTAAGGTCCTGCATAAAATAGTTTTTTTTTTTCGGAGAAAGTTTTTTAAACTGTCCAGTTAATTCCACTCAGGTAGATCTAGAGGAAGATACTTAAAGTTAGGTAAAATAAACAAGAGTGTAATACAACAGAATAAAAAGACATGTGAGGAAGTCAAGAAAACCATCTTTCAAAACAGAACACTAGGCTACTCTGGACAAACTAAGCGAAATTCATCATAGAATACAAACGGAAGAAATTTAAGTACACTGATTGCAGGTGAACATGAAATAGCATTTGGGAGTCAAGGATAATATGGAAGAGAATAGACACGTAGGTACTATGAAGCAGACAGGGTTATAGGAACACTTTCAGTCCATCTGTAAGAAGAAGCTTACATCACTCTCACGGCTAGTGATAAGCAAGCCCTGATGTTTTAGTGACATACAGAGTGAAATACGAGGGGGCGCTGAAAAATAATACCTCTGAATTTATTTTTTATGTGAAAACTCTTAAACTTTTAAGAAAAACAAGTGTTATTAACATTCTACATCTTTATTCTTCATGTCTATAAATTTGCTTCTCAATATAGTCACCCAAGCAACGAAGACGTTTCTCCCAACGATAGAGCAGTTTGTTGATATCGTTAGTGTAGAATGTTTGACTTCGTTGACGGAGCCACAGCACCACCTCCGCTTGCACTGGTTCATCACTATCAAAGTGAAGTCCTCGAAGGTGTACATTAACTTTTGGAATCAGATGAAAATCGGATGGGACCAGGATGGGACAAAACGGAGGATGTTCGATAACAGTGAACCCCAGGGTCGAATTGTTACTGATATCACAGGACTCGTGTGCGCTCTAGCATTTTCATGCTCAAAGAGAGGGTGCTGCATGTGTGAACGAACTCTTCGAACTCGACACTAGATACAACAAGCTGTTTCTTGCGCCCCATCATATTTACGTTACACACCGCCGTGCTACACGATACACTTGGGAGGACTTGAGCGGCAGGGGGCAGCAAGAATGTAGACAGGAAGAATAAAGAGGTAGAATATTAATAAAATTTGTTTCATGCAAAAAGCTTTAAGAGTTATCACGTAAAAAGTTCGAAGGGATTAGATTTCATCACGTTTTCGTATGTACTACAGAAAGAATGTTTCCAATGCTATCTGACTCTAAAAACTTCCGTAAATCCTGCGCAATGGAAGCAGGGAAAGGGTCTGCATGTTTTAGATAGTACATAATGCTCAAATTTTCTTCTCTTAAAGAGGATTAGCCCTACGTTTTATCTAAATTTATCGTAAATTAATCCTATTTTTGAGTTTGTTGACAACTGTAATTAATGCCTCAAATGGCTCTGAGCACTATGGGACTCAACTGCTGAGGTCATAAGTCCCCTAGAACTTAGAACTACTTAAACCTAACTAACCTAAGGACAACACACACATCCATGCCCGAGGCAGCATTCGAACCTGCGGCCGGCCGAAGTGGCCGTGCGGTTAAAGGCGCTGCAGTCTGGAACCGCAGGACCGCTACGGTCGCAGGTTCGAATCCTGCCTCGGGCATGGATGTTTGTGATGTCCTTAGGTTTAACTAGTTCTAAGTTCTAGGGGACTAATGACCTCAGCAGTTGAGTCCCATAGTGCTCAGAGCCATTTGAACCATCGAACCTGCGACCGTAGTGGTCGTGCGGTTCCAGACTGTAGCGGCAGAACCGCTCGGCCACCAGCGGCCGGCAACTGTAATTAATCTCAAAAAATTTAGGAAACCAGTAATTTTTAGCACAGGTTTTTCTGTTCCGTTATCAGAAATCTCGTTTTGTGTATTTGCTTCAATTCTTACAGGGAATTACCAGCTTTTTAGCTCAACAGATTGGAAGATAATCAGCAGGCTTAGTTTAAAGTTATCTGTTCACTTTCCCGTAATACACCGCAATAGCAAAAATGCAGCCCCATTGTGCATACTGTTCTCAAAGATGGAGTGAGTTGGTTGATATTTGTAAGCAGGTGGAAATCGCCCTGACTACTATTAATCGTTTGGCATATGCTGCGAACCGTTGTGTTCGAAGAACTTCCGAGAGTCATAACCTGTGGCACCATTACCAAAGGTATCTCAAATACTATCTTCTCCTGTGGATTTCTGTCTCCTCTGAAACGCCACTCGCAGTCGAGACCTACTACTTTCTCCAATGGTAGAGCTAGCCTTCCTGTACGGGGTGCGAGTGGAAGGACTCAGCCAGAGATTTCCAAAGTCCTTCGACAAACTAGGCTGCGACTTCCTGGACTTTCGCCATAGGGTTAAGAACTGTAGGGTCCCCCTAAATGGGTTCGTTGGACTACAAATCACCCACTCCTACTGAGGTAGCTGACTGTGTTGAGTGCACACACAAGCGTTTTTTAGATTAGGGGACTCTTAATCCAAACCAGATAACGATAGCTTTAGGAAACCCGAAACTATCGATGTAAGATCGAAAGAAATGCTTCCCATAGGTGAGAGTATTAAAATCCTAAAGGTTAACTGACGAAGCATTCGCAACAAAGTGTCAGAGTTTGAAGCGCTCCTGAAAAGTGGTGAAGGTCATATAATAGGCCCCACTAGATACAGAAATCTCGTTGAAACCTGAAATTGATAGCAGTGAGATTTTCGGGGAAAATTAAGTGTACCTCGAAAGGATAGGCAAATGGAAAATAGAGGTAGTGTATTTTTCGCACCAGACAAGAAACTTAAATCCATCGAGATAGAAATTGAAGCTGCATTGAAATTGAACAAGACTCAATATCAGGGGTGCACATAAAATGTTAATTGGCTACTTATACCGCCCACCCGACTTACCTCCTGGTGTAACCGGAAACTGTAGAGAAATCCTCGGTTCAGTTGTACAAGTTCCCCAAACACATTTTGATGATCATTGGAGATTTTAATGACCCAACAATCGAGCGGGTAATTTACAATTTCGTTAGGGGTGGGCGTGATAAGACACCGTGTGAAACATTACCAAATGCCTTATCTGAAAACTATCTAGAACAGATAGTTCGCAAAGGTACTCATCATGTAAATATTGTGGATCTAATAGCAACAAATAGACCTGTCCTCTTTGACGGTATCCACGTCGAAACTGGTACCAGTGCTCATCACACGGTTGTGGACAAAGTACAAAGGACAACTAAAAAAGCAGAAAGATATATATGGTCAGTAAACATCAGATAAAAAAACAGTAGTGTCATATCTCAATGAGCAACGCAATGAGTAAACAATCAGCGCAAGGCAGGAGCTTGTAGAGGAACTGTGGCTCAAGTTTAGAAGAATATTTGTCCATGCACGGGATAGATACGTACCCAGCAGAAAAGTTCATAATGGAGTGACGTTCCGTGGTATACATTCAGTGTGAAGAAACTTTTACTGAAACAGAGACTACTGCATAATAGGTATAAAAGAAGCATAGGGCTGTACGTAGACAGAGAGATGCTGAATGAAACGCGTTTGTTAAGAGAGCAACGCACGAAGCCTTCGATGAGTACAGTAGCAGAATATTTTAGGATGATCTTTGTTGTTTTTGTTGTTGTGGTCTTCAGTCCTGAGACTGGTTTGATGCAGCTCTCCATGCTACTCTATCCTGTGCAAGCTTCTTCATCTCCCAGTACTTACTGCAACCTACATCCTTCTGAATCTGCTTAGTGTATTCATCTCTTGGTCTCCCTCTACGATTTTTACGCTCCACGCTGCCCTCCAATGCTAAATTTGTGGTCCCTTGATGCCTCAAAACATGTCCTACCAACCGATCCCTTCTTCTTGTCAAGTTGTGCCACAAACTCCTCTTCTCCCCAATTATATTCAATACCTCCTCATTAGTTATGTGATCTACCCATCTAATCTTCAGCATTTTTCTGTAGCACCACGTTTCGATAGCTTCTATTCTCTTCTTGTCCAAAATATTTATCGTCCATGTTTCACTTCCATACATTGCTACACTCCATACAAATACTTTCAAAAACGACTTCCTGTCACTTATATCTATTCTCTTCTTCATAAACGCTTTCCTTGCCATTGCCAGTTTACATTTTATATCCTCTCTACTCCGACCATCATCAGTAATTTTACTCCCCAAAAAGCAAAACTCCTTTACTACTTTAAATGTCTCATTTCCTAATCTAATTCCCTCAGCATCACCCGACTTAATTCGACTACATTCCAGTATCCTCGTTTTTCTTTTGTTGATGTTCATCTTATATCCTCCTTTCAAGACACTGTCCACTCCGTTCAACGGCTCTTCCAAGTCCTTTGCTGTCTCTGATAGAATTACAATGTAATCGGCGAACCTCAAAGTTTTTATTTCTTCTCCATGGATTTTAATTCCTACTCCAAATTTTTGTTCTGTTTTCTTTACTGCTTGCTCAATATACAGATTGAATAACATTGGGGAGAGGCTACAACCATGTCTCACTCCCTTCCCAACCACTGCTTCCCTTTCGTGCCCCTCGACTCTTATAGCTGCCATCTGGTTTCTGTACAAATTATAAATAGTCTTTCGCTCCCTGTATTTTACCCCTGCCTCCTTTAGAATTTTAGAGTATTCCAGTCAACATTGTCAAAAGCTTTCTCTAAGTCTACAAATGCTAGAAACGTAGGTTTGCCCTTCCTTAATCTTTCTTCTGAGATAAGTCGTAAGGTTAGTATTGCCTCACGTGTTCCAACATTTCTACGGAATCCAAAGTGATCTTCCCTGAGGTCGGCTGCTACCAGTTTTTCCATTCGTCTGTAAAGAATTCGCGTTAGTATTTTGCAGCTGTGACTTATTAAACTGATAGTTGGGTAATTTTCACATCTGTCAACACGTGCTTTCTTTGGGATTGGAATTATTATATTCTTCTTGAAGTCTGAGGGTATTTCGCCTGTCTCATACATCTTGCTCACCAGATGGTAGAGTTTTGTCAGGACTGGCTCGCCTAAGGCTGTCAGTAGTTCTATTGGAATGTTGTATACTCCCGGGGCCTTGTTTCGACTCAGGTCTTTCAGCGCTCTGTCAAACTCTTCATGCAGTATCGTATCTACCATTTCATCTTCATCTACATCCTCTTCCATTACCATAATATTGTCCTCAAGAACATCGCCCTTGTATAGACCCTCTATATACACCTTCCACCTTTCTGCTTTGTCTTCTTTGCTTAGAACTCGGTTTCCATCTGAGCTCTTGATATTTATGCAAGTGGTTCTCTTTTCACGAAAGGTCTCTTTAATTTTCCTGTAGGCAGTATCTATCTTACCCCTAGTGAGAGAAGCCTCTACATCCTTACATTTGCCCTCTAGCCATCCCTGATCAGCCATTTTGCACTTCCTGTCGATCTCATTTTTGAGACGTTTGTATTCCTTTTTGCCTACTTCATTTACTGCGTTTTTATATTTTCTCCTTTTATCAGTTAAATTCAATATTTCTTCTGTTACCCAAGGATTTCTACTAGGCCTCATCTTTTTACCTACTTGATCCTCTACTGCCTTCACTACTTCATCCCTCAGAGCTACCCATTCTTCTTCTACTGTACTTCTTTCCCCCATTCCTGTCAATTGTTCCCTTATGCTCTCCCTAATACTCTGTACAACCTCTGGTTTTGTCAGTTTATCCAGGTCCCATCTCCTTAAATTCACACCTTTTTGCCGTTTCTTCAGTTTTAATCTACAGTTCATAACCAACAGATTGTGGTCAGAGTTCACATCTGCCCCTGGAAATGTCTTATAGTTTAAAACCTGGTTCCTAAATCTCTGTCTTACCATTATATAATCTATCTGATACCTTCTAGTATCTCCAGGATTCTTACATGTATACAACCTTCTTTTATGATTCTTGAACCAAGTGTTAACCATGATTAAGTTATGCTCTGTGCAGTATTCAACCAGGTGGCTTCCTCTCTCATTCTTTACCCCCAGTCCATATCCACCTACTACTTTTCCTTCTCTTCCTTTTTCTACTATCAAATTCCAGTCCCCCATGACTATTAAATTTTCGTCTCCCTTCACTACCTGAATAATTTCTTTTATCTCGTCATACATTTCATCAATTTCTTCATCATCTGCAGAGCTAGTTGGCATATAGACTTGTACTACTGTAGTAGGCTTGGGCTTCGTGTCTATCTTGGCCACAATAATGTGTTCACTATGCTGTTTGTAGTAGCTTATCCGCACTCCAATTTTTTTATTCATTGTCAAACCTACTCCTGCATTACCCCTATTTGATTTTGCATTTATAACCCTGTATTCACCTGACCAAAAGTCTTGTTCCTTACACAAAACAAAAAGAAATTGTGGTCGTATGTAAAGGCTGTTACCGGCACCAATGTTAGTGTCCAGTCCCAAGCGAAAGAGACAGGAACTGAAACAGTGTAGCACAGCAAAAGCTGAAATACTTAACTATGTTTTCAAATGTTCCTATACAAAAGAAAGCGCAGGAAAGTGCCCCAATTCAATCCTTGTACCACTGAAAAGATGAGTGGATTAAGTATTAGCGTCAGGTGTTGAGAAACAGCTGAAATCGTTAAAACCGATCAAATCTCTAGGACCCGATAGAATCCCTATCACATTGTACGCTGAATTTGCGGCTGAGTTATCCCCTTTTCTACTATAAGCTATCGCGGTTCCCTAGAACAAAAAACCATGCCAACCTCTTGGAAAAAAGCACAGGTGACATCCGTCTGAAAGAAGGGTAGTAGAAGTCAGGCTTTCGAAAGCACCATAGTACAGCAACTGCATTAATCAAAGTAACTGATGACATTAAACATGCTATGGACAGACGTGAAGCTACCATCCTAACACTGCTTGACTTTAGCAAGGCTTTTGATACAGTTGACTTTGATATATTACTAATTAAAATGAAGCAGCTGAATTTCTCAAACAGCGCAATACACTGGTTCGACAGCTACCTCAAAAACAGAAGTCAACAAGTCATTTGTGGGTCGGAAAAGTCATCATGGAAAAACGTGCCCTCTGGAGTTCCCCAAGGCTCCGTCCTTGGTCCATTACTCTTCTCACTGTACATTAATGATATTTCTTCAGTGATTCACTCCTGCAACTACCATCTATATGCCGACGACATCCAACTGTGCATAAGTGCAAGCCCCAAGAACATTGCTGACGCAGTAGCGAGTATGAACGCAGATCTTTGCTCTGTTTCTCGATGGGCACAGAACCTAGGTCTGAAACTAAACCCCAAGAAATCCCAGGTCATACTTATATCTCATCCAAAGTTAATCAGTCGGTACTTTCACGAAACAGTCCCTCAAATACACCTCACTGGTACCCAACTACCATACCAAAAAACAGTAAAAGACCTTGGAATAATCTTGGATGAACACCTAAACTGGGAAGAACAAACAGTTACAGCTTGCCGGAAATCGCTCTCCTCCCTACATGCAATTCAGAAATTTAGAAAAATATTTCCAACCCATGTTAAACAAAAATTAGTCCAAACACTAGTCTTGCCTAATCTTTACTACTGTGATGTAGTTCAACACGGCACAAATAGTGAAAATTCGAGACGCCTCGAGCTAGTGATGAACGCTTGCGTTAGATACGTATGCAATATACGGTTGTATGATCATATCAGTCCTTCATACTCCCAGCTAGGTTGGATACGCCCACATAAGGCACGCGATCTCCACACGATGTGCTTGCTTCATCGATTTCTTAGCCACTGGTGCCCCCAATACTTATCTTCTCACATTAAACACCTATCATCATTCCACAACCGCAATACCAGATCGGATACGTCTAGCATCTTGGCTGTACCTTTACATAACACAAAATCTTTCTCCATGTCATTCTCCATCTCAGCCATACGACTATGGAACGCGCTCCCCTGTGATCTGCGTCTTATCCGGAACCACTCAACATTCAAGAGTGAACTCAAGACTTACATATTAGGGACGGTATAGCCACCATTGTTGGGCCCCTCTCATCTCTTTCTTTCTCCCCTCCATCATAGCTTCGAATTTTACCATTCTATTTCTCTTCCTCTAACCTATCTACCTCTTCTATATCTCTTTCACCCCATTCTATCGTCTTATGTCTCTGCTTGATGATAATAACTCACAAGCTGCAAGAATATAACGAGAAAATTCCCAACTAGCAATAGGACTGACATTCATAAAAGAAAAATATGTTTACTTTCATATACATAGTAATTATTATTATTATTATTACTATTATTATTATTCTTGATTGTTATAATTAATTTTTGATTGTTATAATTATCATTGTACTACGTTTATAATCTCTATTTTTTTCTTAACATTAATACTGTATAACATGTAATATGTCCTTAATGTTCTGTAGAAACTGAAATTTGTTG
Organism: Schistocerca nitens; assembly: GCF_023898315.1. Lineage (NCBI taxonomy): Eukaryota > Metazoa > Arthropoda > Insecta > Orthoptera > Acrididae > Schistocerca > Schistocerca nitens. The sequence goes on from NC_064620.1 coordinate 12,224,602, forward strand.
AATCTGAGTATGCCTGGTTAGGTGTAAGAGAGGGCCTGAAGGCCCTAATCTTGCCAGGTAAAATAAATGCATAAATAAATAAATAAATAAATAAATAAGTAATCCACAGAACTACTGCCCAATGTCACTGACATCGATTTGTTGTAGCATCTTCTAACATATTCTGAGTTCAAACTTAATGAGGTATCTCGAACTGAACGACCTCCTCCATACCAGTCAGCATGGATTCCGAAAACATTGATCATGTGAAACCCAACTCACACATTTGTCACATGACACACTGAAAGTGTTGGATCAAGGCTGTCAGGTAGATGCAGTATTTCTTGATTTCAGAAAAGCATTTGAATAAGTGCCACATCTACGCTTATTGTCAAAAGTACACTAATATCAAGTAAAATCTGTGACTGAATTGAGGACTTTTTGGTAGGGGGGATGCAGCATATTGTTTTGGACGGAGAGCCATCGTCAGATACAGAAGTAACTTCAGGTGTACTCCAGGGAAGTGTGTTGGGAGCCTTGCTGTTCATGTTGTAGATTAATGGCATTGCGGACAGTGTTAATAGTAACCTCAGACTTTTTGCGGGTGGTGCAGTTATATATAATGAAGAACTGTCTAAAAGTAGTTACATAAATATTCATTCAGATCTTGATGATTTCAGAGTGGTACAAGGATTGGTAACTTGCTTTATATGATCAAAAATGAAAAAGTATGCATTTCGCAAAACGAAAAAAAACATAGTATCCCATCACTAAAATATCAATGTGTCACTGCTGGAACCGGCCAAGTCGTATACGGGGGAAACAGAAAGATCTCATAGGGTCAGTTGTGGGTAAAGCAGCTGGCAGACTTCGGTATATTGACAGAAGACTGGTGAAGGAGACTGCTCACAAATCATTCATGCGACTGGTTCTAGAATTTTTCTCAAGTGTGGGATCTGTACCATATGAGACTAATGGGGGATCTGAATGGCAGTACGAATGGTCACATCTTAGAACTAGAGAGTACTGTATAGGCAAGCAAAAGCAAGTAGAATATAATAATGGCTGACTTCCTTCGAGCAAGGCACCAACATGACTTACTCGCCGAAAAAGTGCTCTATTGGTTGATGTCCAACCGACTATCCAGAGACGATGTAGTGATTCAGGAAAGAGTTTGCAAAAGCGTCTGAATGGATATACTCAAATCTCAAAGACAGTAGTAAAATAAATTTTACAGACCACTAAAGAGAAGTGAAATATGTTGAGAGGGAATGATAGAGCCCACTAACAGGCACCCCTCGACACTATTAACGAAGTCTAGATATTTAGACACTATATGGACAGGAAACAGTCAGACACCATCTGGACTCTGGAAGGACCCGAAAGTCCACTATGCAAGAATGAAATAATCTTGGGCTGGTAAAAAGGTGAAACTGCAACTCACGGTTCCAGATGTACACACGGTGATTTAGCTACGTTGCTCACATGAAATGTGTCCGGAACTGTTTAAGGTACCATAAGTCTGTTTCCACCCAGATGAATTGTGAGAAAGTACTGACTACCCGACCTAATTTTGCTTTTCCATATAGAATTATAGGCTTCCCTGCTGTTAGTATTTTAGTTCTAAAAGAGATGATACAACGTTTCCCTCTTCAAAGTCAGATTACTACAGTGGCGTGCAAAACTGAAAGACGAAAGTAGCTTTTGGATGATACGTCACCTCCAAGTAACATACCACGAAAGAACTGCTACGGTATAGTACAGAAGGTAACTGAAATAAATACGCAATGGGACAAACGGAAATATTCAGTGAGAATAATTACACTGAAGTCAACGCCATTTACGATGGTTCCCTGTACGTTACCAGAGCAGAACGTCGTTGTCAGTAGGGTCTGTAATCACCACGGACAGCAGTGCCTGCTCTGCAACACGTGCTCCCATGTCGACCAAAATACTGGTTAGCAGTTCTTTTGGTTGGGCGTTCCATTCCACTACCAGCGCAGTTGGCAACCGCTGAATGGCCTGACGGACGCGGTGCAGTACGTCTACCCAATGCATCTCACACGTGCTTGGTGGGATTAAAGTCGTTAAGTCGGGGGACCGGGCAGGACAGTCCAGTGGCAGAATATCCCCTTCTTCCAAGAGCTCCTCCACCTGTGCTTTTCGATGCGGTCGCGAATTTTCACCCACAAAAATTAAGTAAAGGTCGGGTGCACCCCTGAAAAGACGCACACTAAGAAGGAGCACAGCATCACAATAACGCTGACCGGTGAGTGTACCTTTATCAAAGGTTTGGAGGTCACTATGGTCGTGCAGCATTAAGCCTCCCCACACTATAACACGTGGACCACCAAAACCGCCATATTCGACAAAGTTCCTCACCATAATGAGGTACGTCCAGGGTCAACACCCAGACTGAATCTGCCCTCATCCGTGAGGCGCTCGCAACCCCAGTCCCAGTTAGCCCAATCACTACGCTCTCGCTACCATTGCAATCGGTAAAGCCAACGTGCGGGAGTCAATGGAATCCAAAGCATTAGCCGTGGGACGAAGAGACTACCGCTCCACGCAGTCGCCGTGCCGCTGTGGAGCGTGAGATTGCGTGCCCTGCCGCCCTGTTACATGTGATTGCAGTTGCACCCGCCGTTTGAGATGGCTACTTTCGTGCCTGTTTCACAGTGTAGTGGTCGTCCACTGCTGTAGTCGGCCGTGGTCGACCTCTTGCTCTCCTTCAGCCAGCAGAGCTTCTAGTTCCGAACGCTCCCCACGCAATGCTGTTGGCAATACCAAACTCCTGGGCGACACTCGTCGCATTTCGTACATCTTCCAGTTTCCCGATGGTTCCTCATCTAAATGTCTCCGGTCCTTGTTATGGTGAAGACCAGCATCACAGGGCACTGTCACTGCTAGCTGACTGAGACATGTTGTCTGTCTCCTTTCCTTCAACTGCCTCGTGTTACGGGGCCAGCCCCATTTACCGCTATAGGCACAACGAATTCACGCCAATATACAGGGTGATCAAAAAGTCAGAATAAATTTGAAAACTGAATAAACCACGGTATAATGTAGATAGAAAGGTACAAATTAACACACATGCTTGGAATGACAAGGGGTTTTATTAGAACTAAAAAAATACAAAAGCTCAGAAAATGTCCGACAGATGGCGCTTCATCAGATCAGAATAGCAATAATTAGCATAACAAAGTAAGACAAAGCAAAGATGATGTTCTTTACAGGAAATGCTCAATATGTCCACCATCATTCCTCAACAATAGCTGTAGTCGAGGGATAATGTTGTGAACAGCACTGTAAAGCATGTCCGGAGTTATGGTGAGGCATTGGCGTCGGATGTTGTCTTTCAGCATCCCTAGAGATGTCGGTCGATCACGATACACTTGCGACTTCAGGTAACCCCAAAGCCAATTATCGCACGGACTGAGGTCTGGGGACCTGGGAGGCCAAGCACGGCGAATGTGGCGGCTGAGCACACGATCATCACCAAACGGCGCGCGCAAGAGATCTTTCACGCGCCTAGCAATATGGGGTGGAGCGCCATCCTGCATAAACATCATACGTTCCAGCAGATGTTTATCAGCCAGGCTGGGGATGATGCGATTATTTAACATATCGGCGTAGGCCTACCTCTCACCCGTCACAGTAGCAGTTACAAAACCAGAATCACGCATTTCCTCGAAGAAAAAAGGCCCGATAACGGCAGATGTCGTAAATCCAACCCATACCGTGACTTTCTCGTCGTGCAATGGAGTTTTCACGACAGATCTAGGATTTTCGGTAGCCCAAATTCTGCAGTTGTTGGCGTTGACAGACCCTTGGAGCGCGAAATGAGCTTCGTCGGTCCACAACACGTTACTCAACCAATCATCTTCCGCTATCTTTTGAAACGCCCACACCGCAAATGCCCTCCACTTCACTAAATTGCCAGGTACGCGTAAGTGCCAACCAAACAGTAGTGGATGGAATGCTGATGCGACGTGCGACTGCACGAGCGCTGACTTCCCCGTGCATAGACGAACCCGCTACAGTCTCCATTTCTTCCTGAACTGTCTCAGCAGCATTACGCCTTGTGCTCGGTCGGCCACTACAGGGTCTATAGTCTAAACAACCCGTGGCTTCGAACTTCGAAATCATTCTCGCCGCAGCTGCATTTGTCAACAGACCTTTACCCGTTCGAATCCCCTTCCTATGGCGATAGGATCGTAACGCTGAACTAGCACATTCCCCATTCTGATAATACAGCTTCACTAAAAGCGCCTTTTCAAGTAACGTCAACATGCTGCGACTGCTGGCGCATCTGAGTCTCTCTCTCATTACAGCTCCTTTTATACACGATTGTCACTGACGTTTTGCTGTCTAGCGCCATCTGTCGGACATTTAGTGAACTTTGTTTTTTTTTTCGGTTCTAATAAAACTCCATGTCATTCCAAGCATGTGTGGTAATTTTTACCTCTCTATCTACATTATTCCGTGGTTTATTAAGTTTTCAAATTTATACTGATTTTTTCATCACCCGGTACATCCAACTTTCTCTGCACGACTGGGAGACTTCTGCTGACATGCTGCTCCACTTTCATTCATTTTCAGCGAGTAGTCTGCACCTGCATCAACATTTATACTTCTCAAGCCATAGTACGGTGTGTGGCGGAGGGAGCGCTGCACCACTACTAATCCTTTCCTTTACTGCTCCACTCCCAGATAGAGCGGGGTAAAAGCGGCCGTCTGCGTGCCTCCGTATGAGCCCTAATTTCTTGTATCTTATCTTCGTGGTCCATACGAAATGTATGTTGGCAGTCAGTTGCAGTCGGCTTCTAATGCCGGTTCTCTAGATTTTCTCAGTTGTGTTATTCGCAACGAACGTCAACTTCCCTCAGGGTGTCCACGAAACATCTCTTTAATACTTTCGGGTTATTCGAACCTATCGGTAACAAATCTAGCAGCACACTTCTGAATCGCTTGGCTGTCTTAGTTTCATCCGACCTGGTGCGGATCCAAAACACTCGAGCAGTACCTCACGAATAGGTCGCACTAGCTTCATATGCTCGTTCTCATTCACAGATAAACCACACTTCTACAAAATTCTCCCAATAAACTGATGTCAACCATTCGCCTTCCCAACCACACTCTTCACACGCTCGTTCCATTTGGTGTAGCTTTTGCAACGTTGCGCTCAGATATTCAGGCGACGTGACTGTGTCGAGCAGGACGCTGCTAACGCTGCAACCGAACTTAAATCGGAAAGACGTCATAGATAATACTGTGGGGAACGCGAAACAAAGACTGCGCTTTGTTGGCAGAACTCTTAGAAGATGCGACAAACCCACTAAAGAGACAGCCTACATTACACTTGTCCGTCCTCTGCTGGAATATTGCTGCACGGTGTGGGATCCTTACCAGGTAGGATTCACAGAGGACATCGAAAAAGTGCAAAGAACGGCAGCTTGTTTCGTGGTATCGCGCAATAGGGGTGAGAGTGTCACTGATATGATACGGGAGTTGGGGTGGCAGTCAGTGAAACAGAGACTGTCTTCTTTGCGGCGAGATCTAGTTACGAAATTTTAATCACTAACTTTCTCTTCCGAATGTGAAAATATTTTGTTGAGTCCACCTACGTAGGGAGAAATGATCATCACAATACAATAAAATAAATCGGAGATTTAGGTGTTCCTTTTTCCCACGCGTCATTCGAGAGTGGAATGATAGGGAAGTAGTATGAAAATGGTTCGATGAACCCTCTGCCAGGTACTTAAGTGTGAATTACAGAGTACCTATGTAGATGTAGATCGGGTTTGTTTTTCCTACTCATCCCCCATTAACATATTTTTCTACTTTTAGGCCTAGCTACCGTTCACTACACCAATTAGAAATTTTGTCTAAAACATAGTGCATCCCCTTACAGTTAGTCAAAGACGATATCTTCCCGTGCAATCCAGAATCGTCAGCAAACAGCCTCAGATTGCTGCTCACTCTCTCCTCCAGATCATGCATGCATGTGGAAACTAACAGCAGTGCTATCACTTTTCCTTGGGGCACTTCTGACGATACCCTTGTCTCTGATGAAGTACATCGAAGACAGTATACTAGGTTCTGTTACTTCAGAAGGCTTCGAGCCACTCATATATCTGGAAACCTTTTCCATGTGGTCACACCCCCTTTAACAATCTGCTGTGTCAAGTGCTTTCCGGAAATCTACAAGTATGGTACGTGCCTGTTGCCCTTCAGCTATAATTTCGCATGAGAAAAGGGCAAGCTGAGTTTCGCACGAGTGATGCTTTCTAAAACAATGCTTATGCACATACATAAGCTTCTAGGTTTCAAGAAAATTTATTATATTCGAACTGAGAATATGTTCAGGTTTTCTGCAGCAAACCGATATTAGGGGTATTTATCTGTAATTTTGCGACTGCCTTCTTTTGAAGTTCTTATAAACAGGAGTAACCTGAGTTCTTCTTCCAGTCACTTGGGACTTTGCGCTGGGCGAGAGATTCTCGATAAACGCAAACTAAGTAAGGAGATAATGTCGTGGAGTGCTCTGTAAAACCAAAATGGCATTCCATTCGGACCTGGTGACTGACTTGTTTTCAACTCTTTCGATTGTTTGTCTACGCCAGGAATGCTTATTACTATGTCGGTCACACCAATAAGTTAATCTAGCTGCCCCTTAGCTTGTCGGGACATTGTAATTTTGCAATAACTATGATAGTCAGAACTTAGTATATGAAGGTTATGAACATGAAATCAATTACGAAACTTCCTGGCAGATTAAAACTGTCTGCCGGACCGAGACTCGAACTCGGGACCTTTGCCTTTCGCGGGCAAGTGCTCTACCAACTGAGATACCCAAGCACGACTCACGCCCCGTCTTCACAGCTTCATTTCTGCCAGTACCTCGTCTCCTACCTTCCTAACTTTGCAGAAGCTCTCCTGCGAACCTTGCAGAACTAGCACTCCCGGTCAGGCACACAATTTTAATCTGTCAGGAAGTTTCGTACCAGCACACACTCCGCTGCAGAGTGAAAATCTCATTCATGAAATCAATTGCTGTCTTATGCGGAAGTTCGTGATTTCATAGCTAAATAAGGTAATACGTCACTTCCAATGAGGAGGAAATAATGTTGCACTGGCGCGATACCTGTATAAAGGGGGCACACCTTTCGATCTGCCTATCGCTCACGTGTGTCGAGAGCTACTTACAAGGAACCCCTCAGTATAAGGTCCCAAGTTCGGTCTTTAGTTAGGCTCATCTGAAAGTTTTGTGTTAACAAGTATTATTTCCTGATGACTCACGATGAGCATCAGGAGGGCGACAAGAAGATGGATGTCCGGGAAGTGCAGAGATCAACCTTCTACGGGATGTACGAAATACGCTTCACAAACTGGACATAGTCGACATTCAAGAAATGTTCAAAACAACCCATTAACTTGCACCATGAACACCGGATGAAAAATGGCGCACCACAGTACCACAGAGGTTCGCACCCTCAAGGTCGAAGGCTAACTACTCTGTAGTGGCAAACCGTGCATGACGTTCAGCTAGACATCCGCTCTTAAAGAATGCATACTGAATAATATTAATGTCGTTAGGGCGATGAAAACCGATGGAATGTGTTGGTATGCAATCAAATCCGAAAACAATGTGTCGTGGAGCCCATCCTTTGAGGCATAGCTGCAGGTAGTGCGACAACGTGCTTTATATAAGCGATAAAATGAAACATACAGAGGCTGACTTTGTCCGGTGGTTCTAAGTGGTATGAACAGACATCACACACTTTTTGGGAGGATAGTTTGCCCTAATGGAGTGTAATTTTTGTACATAGACTTGGAACCAAGCAAAGCAAGTTATTTTGACCAGCTGCTGGCCGAAAGCACTTCTTTCACCATAATTTTAGTCCTCTTACGCCCGTTTTCCCACTCTTGCTTGCTGTGACGTAAATATTTACTGTTGTCTTTGTACGATTACGCTCATGAGAAAGAATCTTAGGGGGCAGAGCATCTCGAACTTCTAGTAACATAATAAATAATTTTTTAGCCAATTTGCCATCCACATTAACAGTCGGCATAATTACACACGAACGCGCTAAGGCATTTACGTTAGTTGATCTTGATACAATTTGTAGCTCTAATTTCCAAGGTTCCTTTCATATGCATTTCTTCTTCAAACCTCGAGTGGTTGGAGATGAAAACAAATTTCTTACTAAACGGTCGGAAAAGTTTGCTCATATCATGCACAAATTTTCGGACCGATTCCGCAGTTCGCTGTCTATTGTGAAGTTGACGCTTGAGAGCTCGTTATCTTACTTCCTCCAATTCTGTAGCAGTTTTTTAACTGATGCAGTCATCCATTGCTTCACTTGAAGTCACTGCAATCAGTGTCGCGCGCAGTTTGATGCGCATGACGTAGTAGACCACCATCATGCACATCCTGTAAATTGTGACGAGCGGCCTTGAAACGTGCAACCTCAGTTTTTGTAACAAGTGCGCGTTGTTATCCCTCAAATATCCATAGTTTTTCTTATGCACTACAGGTCATATTGCTGCAGACTCATTTAAAATCTGTTCATAATTGTTTTCTTTTTAATATGCTGTGTATGATCTTCCATGTTCATAATTATGTTTTGTACCCGCTCCTTGGACAACGATTGTCCTTTACTGCATGTTACTGGAGACGGAATTTGTGGCTCCCTGTCCGACAAAGATGGTGAACTACATGCCTCCGCTAGCCGCAGTGGCCGAGCGGTTCTAGGCGCTACAGTCTGGAACCGAGCGACCGCTACGGTGGCAGGTTCGAATCCTGCCTCGGCAATGGATGTGTGTGATGTCCTTAGGTTAGTTAGGTTTAAGTAGTTCTAAGTTATAGGTGACTGATGACCACAGCAGTTAAGTCCCATAGTGCCTCAGAGCCATTTGATTTTTTACATGCCTCCATACCTGTTTCAATATTTCTTTTATTATGCACATATCACCATCAGTGTACTCCTCATGCACATCGTTCGCACAGCCGAACGTATACGACTTCACAAATTCTCCTGACTCATCTTCGAAAGAAGCTACTATTTCGTCTGATACTTCTTTCTCACTCTGCGAAATTCCTTGGGTTCCTTCCGGACAAAATGAAAACTTCGACAACTGTGTTTGTAGATACAATGCAAGGTTTGCTTTGTTTAATGTTGCCATTGCTCTGCTTTGTATCAGCACTACAGCACTGGAGCACTGTTGTGGGTTACTCGTTAAGTAGTTCAACTACGCTCCGTAGCCTCATGCTGTGCTCACCACTGGATACCTCCAATCCCGCCCCCCGTTGCCATTAGCAGCCAATACTGTTGTTGCATGTTAATATGTGAGGCATCGAATGCAGTAAACATCACTCGCCTTCTGCGACATCGCACACGAGAGTATTTTTGTTAGCTTGAAAAAAACAGTCTTTCACAAATCAAGCGAAGCTAGATGTGCTACTTCATTACTGAGAACGCTGAAGGAACGCAAAGAGAATAGTTGATTTGTATGCACCGACGTATCCCTCCGGACGGCGACCAATAAGAATCAATCAGCGAACGTGTAAAAACTACTTCATGGATAATCAGCAAGCTTGCAACGAGCGCAGCGAAGGCAGTTAGTGTTCTGGCAGCCGTTGCTCACTATCCACTTGTTACGTCCGAGAAACAAAGTGGCCCCTGTCATCTCAGCCCAGCATCACGTGCCACTTCACCGGCAGATTAACCAGTGGGACAGCAGAGGACGTGAGGAATACTGTTGTTCCGTTCTTATGTGGCACCAGCACAAGAGGTTGTTTCTTCAAAGAACTCTCTTTATCGATGAAACTACTGGTAAGCCGCGCGGTCTCAGGCGCCTTGTCACGGTTCGCGCGGCTCCCTTCGTCGCAGGTTCGAGTCCTCCCTCGGGCATGCGCGCGCGCTTGTGTGTGTGTGTGTGTGTGTGTGTGTGTGTGTGTGTGTGTGTGTGTGTGTGTGTGTGTGTCGTCCTTAGCGTAAGTTAAAGTTAGAAGAAGTAGTGTGTAAGCCTAGGGACCGATGACCTCAGCAGTTTGCAACCATAGAACCTTACCAACAATGGCTCTGTGCACTATGGGACTTAACATCTGAGGTCATCAGTCCCCTAGAACTTAGAACTACTTAAACCTAACTAACCTAAGGACATCACACACACCCATGCCCGAGGCAGGATTCGAACCTGCGACCGTGGCGATGGCGGTTCCAGATTGAAGCGCCTAGAACCGCTCGGCCACTGCGGCCGGCAGAACCTTACCACAAATTTCCAAATTGCTTCTGGTAAGCACCACCCGAGTCAAACTGTCTCCAAAGGGAGACTGAACATCATTCGCGCAGTGAACTTCGTCTTTATTTCAACGGAACACAGTAAGTTAGATTTATTAAACATCTATTGGGAAAACACCTCCACTTCTATTGAGTATTAAGAAACAGAATACTTTACAGTCATATAAAACTGTACCAGACTGTTTAATAGCAAACAGATTAAACACGAATTATTAAAGCTGTAGAGTACAGTAAAAGAGCTAAAAAATTCTTTCTCGTAAGAAACCTTAAGATTTACAACCCAAAATCGAAGTATACTCCGCAAATAAGCACCGTATACGAAAATTAGTATAGCGCCGGATGGAGAAGGTGCGGAAGGCACGCAAGAGAAATATCCAGACAAAACTGAAGTTAAATATTGCGTCTTGAGTGGCATAAATAGCCAACGGGAATCTTCATTACATTAACAGATCTCAAACCTCTAGTGTTTGGTCAGTACAAAAACCAACAGTGCATACAAGGAGTAAGATTAATAACCACTCAGTTGGCGGAGCCACACATTTAACTAAACAAATCTAGTAATTAATCAATTGGCAAAGTAGCCGGTGAACACTTCAGCAGTTTGCATGGGCTGGAAATAAAAAATTAAAAGTAGAGTTGCAGCAGGCCCTTATTGGTTAAGACATAAACAAATACATCGGCGTGCTTCACAGCCCTGTCTTGGCAAGACGTAGTGGGCTCGGAAAGACTGAGTGGTCCAGGACCACCTGCACCGTGCTGCTCATTCTGTCGAGCGCGGACGGCCCCGCCTTCGGACGCTGCGCCTGCCCCATCGACCAGGCGGATTTCACCCAAGTACCACCAAAAGAAACACAAATGGCAGCCTCATTAACAGAGGAACACAGAATTTAAGACAGGAATTGGGCCAGGCGTGTAATATAGACCGGCAATCAAAATCACAGCAACAAGAAAATTGAGTTATAATTTTTCAATGAGTTAGCGGAGTCAAATCAATGACACTTGTCAGTCGAGGGCGAGAGGTAAACAAGTAACCGCCACGCGGAGCGGAACGCTAAACGCCAAGGAAACGCGTTCGGTTGGCTAACGAACCCCTGACTAACAGCAGATAGAGCATAACCTTTTGATTAACACTTGGAAATTTGGGGTAAGGCCTTATGGGACCAAACTGCTAAGGTCATAGGTCCCTGAGCCTACACACTACTTAATCTAACTTAAACTAACTTACGCTATCGACATCACACACACACCCATGCCCGAGGGAGGACTCGAACCTCCGACGGGGGGAACCGCACGGACAGTGACAAAGGTTGGTTACGTATAAGATAGTAGGAGCAAACGCAACATAACGTCCTCACTGAAAGAAGCTTAATTATTAAGATAAAACGGCCCCACTCTTACAAAAAAATAAAAAAATAAAAAAAAATAATTCACCAACTTAGTAGTATAAAGACGCAATCAGAGAATAAATGTAACTGTGCGTTCCAGTAATAGTACATGCAGGACGTTGCACACGAAATGTTGTGACTTAGCAAGACAGCCAAGTCACAACGAGAGGAAGCCGAAAGGCACGCGTTAAGCTCACGCAGATTGGCGTGAGGTCTGGAACAGTTAAAAGGAAATGAGAACTTAGAAAATGTACGCAGTTGCTGTAATACTTAACTTTAATCCACATTTGTAGAACATCGCTCTTGATGATACATGCTTCACAATATTAATTATCAAAGCTATGGCGCCTAGCTAGGTCGTAGCCAATGACTTAGCTGAAGGCTATGCTAACTATCGTCTCGGCAAATGAGAGCGTATTTGTCAGTGTGGCTTCGCTAGCAAAGTCTGCTGTACAACTGGGACGAGTGCTAGTACGTCTCTCAAGACCTGCCGTGTGGTGGCGCTCGGTCTGCAATTACTGACAGTGGCGACACGCGGGTCCGACGTATACTAATCGACCGCGGCCGATTTAAAAGGCTACCACCTAGCAAGTGTGGTGTCTGGCGGTGACACCACACGAAATGAACCCAGTTAATATATACATGCGCGCCGCCAAAAACCCGACGCCTTGCAGCAGCCAATTGAGTAGTTGAGGCCGAACTTCGTAAATAACGCTCAGACTGTAGCATTAAATTACGAACCAAATTCAGTAGTTTCATAGGAATGCAAGTGCAACTTTCCTGATATGCAATAGGACGTGTGTCTCGAACAAACAATCAGAAACTACGGAACTAAACAGTCACAGTACAGGTACAGGAAATAACAATTATAGCTGGAATGAGATTTTCACTCTGCAGTGGAGTGTGCGCTGATATGAAACTTCCTGGCAGATTAAAACTGTGTGCCCGACCGAGACTCGAACTCGGGACCTTTGCCTTTCGCGGGCAACTGCTCTACCATCTGAGCTACCGAAGCACGACTCACGCGCGGTACTCACAGCTTTACTTCTGCCAGTATCTCGTCTCCTACCTTCCAAACTTTACAGAAGGTCTCCTGCGAACCTTGCAGAACTAGCACTCCTCAAAGAAAGGATACTGCGGAGACATGGCTTAGCCACAGCCTGGGGGAGGTTTCCAGAATGTTCGCAGGAGAGCTTCTGTAAAGTCTGGAAGGTAGGAGACGAGATACTGGCAGAAGTAAAGCTGTGAGTACCGGGCATGAGTCGTGCTTCGGTAGCTCAGATGGTAGAGCAGTTGCCTGCGAAAGGCAAAGGTCCCGATTTCGAGTCTCGGTCGGGCACACAGTTTTAATCTGCCAGGAAGTTTCAACAGTTATAGCTGTGGTTACTGTCGATGCTCGGCTCACTCGCATCCGATAAAGCAAATCGGAAACTCACCTGACGTATCTCTACAATGTTCGACGAAGGACAGCGTGGAGCCGACACACAACTTCAACACAGCGGTGGTGCGCCTCCAGGACAGGTTGGTCGCTGAGGCACACAACGGTACCCGCCCCATACTTCCAAAGGTTTTCAGCCGGCCGCAACCCAGGCACTAAAGGATCACAATCCAGGAACCCCCCCTCAGTGTCTCTTCCTGGTATCGCTGCTATGCTTAAAGTCTATGACTCTAACAGCCGGACTTATACTAGCCATCAAATACCGGGACACTACTCGCTTCAACCCGCGCGAATTTTTCACCTCCCCGTTCTCCTTCTGCCCTGGCGCATTCGATCTCCGCGTGAACCACGGCCACCTAATTCAAAGATGCTGTACTGCAGACCATGGCGCGACTTATGGATCGCGCAACGGTTCAGCTACCTTTACAGATCGCGGAAAGCTGAATCTGTCTAAGGGGCATCATGGGTCTCTGAGAGACCGCACTGGCTGAGACACGCTGAACATCAGAGGCCGTGGAGTGTGTACGTTTGGTCCTGGAGGGAGACTAACTTATTCACCAGTATGTAACTGAAGATACCTTGTCGGGTAGAAGATATTTGCAGTTTCTTTCTCATGTGCTAACGGCTTTCCTACAGGAAGTACCACAATGTTGCCCGACTCACTACTTACTTGGGTCTAGCGAAGCGCTCACCTTGCACTTTCCTGGTAACTGCAGAGGATGTGAAGCGTTATGAACTGGCCTGCACATTCATCTGGTTTGACGCTATCTGCACTCTTTTCTCTGAGCTAAACTCAAAGGTAAAGTGTCTAAAATTGCTATGAGTGTCCATTACTGCAGCAGTCTGTCAAGGAGTCCCTGCACCAGCGACTGTAAACGATTACTGGAGTAGACACTGGGCATTTATAAACACTTGTTTACATAATTTTAGTTTTAAGAATTCTGTTGTGCTTTCCTTTCTTTTTGCCATTGTTGATATAATTTGGGGTGTAAGTGTGTCTTGACATTAAACCGATGGCGCGACGTTATTTAATCACCTTCTTTATTTATTTATTTACACTTATATTTCCGTAGGATCAAACTGAGGAGCAAATCTCCAAGGTCCTGGAACGTGTCAGTACATGAAATTACAACATAAAAGTAATAAAAGATAAAATAAAATGTTTATGAACCTAAAAATAGCCAATCCGTAAGTTTAAGTAAACGCAATCAACAATATAACATAAGAACCAGCTTAATTTTTCAAGGAACTCCTCAACAGAATAAAAGGAGTGATCCATGAGGAAACTCTTTCGATTTGAAAGCGCTGGATTGCTGCTAAGATTATTGAACTCTTGTGGTAGCTTATTGAAAATGGATGCAGCAGTATACCGCACACCTTTCTGCACAAGACTTAAGGAAGTGCGATCCACATGCTGATGATTTCTACCGCGTATTAACTGAGTGAAAGCTGCTAATTCTTGGGGATAAGCTGATATTGTTAGCAACAAACGACAGTAAAGAATATATATGTATTGAGAGGCCAATGTCAAAATACCCAGACTAGTGAACAGGGGTCGACAAGAGGCTCTCGAACATACGCCACTGATTGTCCGAACTGCCCGTTTATGACCCAAAAATATCCTTTTACAATGAGAAGAGTTACCCAAAATATAATACCACACAGCATAAGTGAATGAAAATAAGCAATTTCGTCTCGAACGATCACTTACTTCACATACTGTACCAATAGTAAAAATGGCAGCATTAATTCTTTGAACAAGATCCTGAATATGAGCCTTCCACGACAGTTTACTATCTATCTGAACACCCAGAAATTTGAACTGTTCAGTTTCACTAACCATACGTCCATTCTGTCAAACTAAAACGACGAGTATTGTTGAATTGTGTCTTAGAAACTGGAAAAACTGAGTCTTACTGTAATTTAACGAACAGCCCTGCCGCAGTGGCAACGCCGGTTCTCGTCAGATCACCAACATTAAGAGCTGTCGGGCTGGGCTAGCACTTGGATGGGTGACAACCCGCTATGCGGAGCGCTGTTCGCAAGATGGGTGCACTCAGCCCTGGTGAGGCAAACTGAGGAGCTACTTGATTGAGAAGTAGCGGCTCCGGTCTCGTAAACTGACATACGGCCGGGAGAGCGGTGTGCTGACCACGTGCCCCTCCATCTCCGAATACAGTGACCGCTGTAGGCTGAGGATGACATGGCGGTCGGTCGGTACCGTTTGCCCTTTCAAGGTATGTTCTGACGAAGTTTAGCTTTTTTGCTACAAGCCATGAACTTATGTGATGAACTGCACTAATTGAAATAGAGCCAATGTTGCACACAACACCCTTTACCAACATGCTAGTGTCATCAGCAAACAGAAATATTTCAGAATTACCCGTAATAATAGAGGCATGTCATTTATGTAAATAAGGAACAGGAGTCTCCCCAACACTGATCCCTGGGGCACCAAAAATGGTTCAAATGGCTCTGAGCACTATGGGACTCAACTTCTGAGGTCATTAGTCCCCTAGAACTTAGAACTAGTTAAACCTAACTAACCTAAGGACATTACATACATCCATGCCCGAGGCAGGATTCGAACCTCCGACCGTAGCAGTCGCGTGGTTCCGGACTGAGCGCCTAGAACCGCTAGACCACCGCGGCCGGCCCTGGGGCACCCCTCATTTGACCAAACCCCCTCAGACCCCACATCACAGACATTGCCAACACTGTGAATAATGAACTTCTGCTGTCTGTCGTTAAAGTAAGAGGTGAATCAGTTGTAAGCTACTCCCCATATTCCGTAATGGTCCAACTTCTGGAGCAATATTTTTCGATCAACGCAATCACAACGCAAACAAACGTCTTAGTTAAATCAAAAAATATGTCTAGTGTTCGAAACCTTTTGTTTAATCCATCCAGTACCTCACAGAGAAAAGAGAATATAGCATTTTCAGTTGTTAAACGACTTCTAAAGCCTAACTGTACATTTGATAGCAAATTATGATATATAAAACGATCAATTATCCTTACATACACAGCTTTTTCAATAACTTTAGCAAACACTGATGGCATAGAAACAGGTCTAAAACTGTCTAATTATTCCTTTTTTCCTTTCTATAAAGCGGCTGTACTACTGAGTACTTTACTCGTCCGGGAAACTAACCATTCTTAAAGGAAAAATTACAAATATGGCTAAATACAGGGCTATCATGTGCAGCACACTACTTTAATATTCTGCTAGGCACTCCACCATATCGATGACAGTCCTTAGTCTTCGGCGATCTAATTATTAACTCAGTCTCAAAAAAAAAAAAAAATGGCTCTGAGCACTATGGGACTCAACTGCTGTGGTCATCAGTCCCCTAGAACGTAGAACTACTTAAACCTAACTAACCTAAGGACATCACACACATCCATGCCCGAGGCAGGATTCGAACCTGCGACCGTAGCAGTCGCACGGTTCCGGACTGCGCGCCTAGAACCGCGAGACCACCGCGGCCGGCCGAACTCAGTCTCCCCCTTTTTAGTATCACAGAGGTGTATTTCAGACATCAGTCTCGGAAAGGCATTTTCCAAGAGAGTTATACGACTCGCTGTAGAAACTAAATTTTTATTTAATTCACCAGCAATGTTCAGAAAATATTTGTTATATCCTGTACATATATCTCACATATCAATAACAGAAATACACTCCTGGAAATTGAAATAAGAACACCGTGAATTCATTGTCCCAGGAAGGGGAAACTTTATTGACACATTCCTGGGGTCAGATACATCACATGATCACACTGACAGAACCACAGGCACATAGACACAGGCAACAGAGCATGCACAATGTCGGCACTAGTACAGTGTATATCCACCTTTCGCAGCAATGCAGGCTGCTATTCTCCCATGGAGACGATCGTAGAGATGCTGGATGTAGTCCTGTGGAACGGCTTGCCATGCCATTTCCACCTGGCGCCTCAGTTGGACCAGCGTTCGTGCTGGACGTGCAGACCGCGTGAGACGACGCTTCATCCAGTCCCAAACATGCTCAATGGGGGACAGATCCGGAGATCTTGCTGGCCAGGGTAGTTGACTTACACCTTCTAGAGCACGTTGGGTGGCACGGAATACATGCGGACGTGCATTGTCCTGTTGGAACAGCAAGTTCCCTTGCCGGTCTAGGAATGGTAGAACGATGGGTTCGATGACGGTTTGGATGTACCGTGCACTATTCAGTGTCCCCTCGACGATCACCAGTGGTGTACGGCCAGTGTAGGAGATCGCTCCCCACACCATGATGCCGGGTGTTGGCCCTGTGTGCCTCGGTCGTATGCAGTCCTGATTGTGGCGCTCACCTGCACGGCGCCAAACACGCATACGACCATCATTGGCACCAAGGCAGAAGCGACTCTCATCGCTGAAGACGACACGTCTCCATTCGTCCCTCCATTCACGCCTGTCGCGACACCACTGGAGGCGGGCTGCACGATGTTGGGGCGTGAGCGGAAGACGGCCTAACGGTGTGCGGGACCGTAGCCCAGCTTCATGGAGACGGTTGCGAATGGTCCTCGCCGATACCCCAGGAGCAACAGTGTCCCTAATTTGCTGGGAAGTGGCGGTGCGGTCCCCTACGGCACTGCGTAGGATCCTACGGTCTTGGCGTGCATCCGTGCGTCGCTGCGGTCCGGTCCCAGGTCGACGGGCACGTGCACCTTCCGCCGACCACTGGCGACAACATCGATGTACTGTGGAGACCTCACGCCCCACGTGTTGAGCAATTCGGCGGTACGTCCACCCGGCCTCCCGCATGCCCACTATACGCCCTCGCTCAAAGTCCGTCAACTGCACATACGGTTCACGTCCACGCTGTCGCGGCATGCTACCAGTGTTAAAGACTGCGATGGAGCTCCGTATGCCACGGCAAACTGGCTGACACTGACGGCGGCGGTGCACAAATGCTGCGCAGCTAGCGCCATTCGACGGCCAACACCGCGGTTCCTGGTGTGTCCGCTGTGCCGTGCGTGTGATCATTGCTTGTACAGCCCTCTCGCAGTGTCCGGAGCAAGTATGGTGGGTCTGACACACTGGTGTCAATGTGTTCTTTTTTCCATTTCCATTAGTGTATTTTTACTACGAACTGACTTTATATCGTCGAAGTTTTGCTGCTCACCAGACACTTACTTCACAACTGACCTTATGGTTTTAATCCTGTAAATTAGCCATTCTATTTGCCTACCACATACTGTTTGCCTTCCTAGTAACATTTTCAAGCACCTTACAGTACTGATCGTAATGGGCTACTGTAGTTTGATTGAGTCTAGTTCTAACGTTTTGACGTAATTCCCGCTTGTTTCTACATGATATCTTTATCTCACTAGTCAGCCACCAGGCCTGCCTTTTACTGTTAGTACCCCTTTTTTCTAAAAGGGGTGCTAATGTTAAGCAACTCTCAAAGAGCATAAAAATGTGTTCAGGAAATCATTATATTTGTCATCTATGTTATCGGCACTATTAACATCCTGCCACTCTTGTTCCTCAACGAGGTTTAAAATACTCTCTATTGTCATTGGATTAGCCTCCCTTAGTTTGCAATTATATATGACATTTATTTGAGTACAAAAGCCTTTCAGTGTTAAAATTTGTGCATCATGGTCTGAAAGGCCATTCACCCTTTTACTAACAGACTGCCCATCTAGTAATGAAGAATGTATAAAAATATTGTCTATGGCTATGCTACAGTTCCTCTGCACCCTAGTTGGGAAAAAACACAGTCTACATCAGATCATATCAGTTTAGGAGTTCTACGAACATCCTTTTACTTGTACAATCATATACAAAATTAGTATTGAAGTCGTGACATAGAAGAATGCTTTCGTACTTTCTATAAAATGAACCAGGAACCCTCTGTAGCTTGAACAGAAATTCCCTGAACTCAGAGTTTGGGACCTATAAAAGACAACAAGTAGAAGTTCAGTGTCACTAAATTCAACTGCCCCTGCACTACATTGAAACGTCTGTTCAGTGCGGTGCCATGATACGCCTATGGACTCAAACGGAATACTGTTTTTTACGTACATGGCCACTCCTTGAAAAACAGACAGCTAATCTGTGTACCTCAATTCTCTATCCTACAAACCGATTCAGTTTTTGACGGGCATCTTTCTTTTAAGACTCAGGCAAGAACAAGAGCAGAACTGTTACCTTAGTTAATTGGTGAATCAATCTTAGATGCCATCTCCTTTGCCTTCCTACAGTTTCGGCTGTGGACGGGAGATATGACGTGTAGCCAAGTGTGAGCAGCATCAGCTTTTAACTGTTCTGCAGTACTCTGCTTTTGTAAATAGACTCTCTTGTTAGTTACGTCAAGCTGGAACGCCTCAGTAGCCTGTCGCAACAGTTCCGAAGAACACAAACTTTCAAAAAGACGGCAATCCTTACATATTCAAAACAGATTTATCCAGTTCCAAATATTGTAATTTGTCCAAAAGTGCTATCGGATTTTCAAGAGGGATTCGCCATTGCATTTTCTCTTGAACTAAGATACTAGATGCATTACTGTAATACCATTTCAAAAAGTGATGTTTATACCAGTAACTCTGTGTTTCCAGCAATATGTTGACATCATGAGGTGTCACAAGTTCTGTCGAATGTCAGTGTAGCCCATGCATGATATTTCGACAACGTGACTCGACTGCTAGTCGAGTGGAAACGTGTCCAATGTTTATATCTGCTGTCTCCTCTCTCCATGGTCTGTTCCAGTCGCACTACCTGCGGTCCGTTCCCACGAAAATCATTCTGAGACGTTCCGTCTTTGGTCCAGCGCCTAAGCCAAGAGCTGGCGTTCTTTTCTTGGTACAGTGGTGCTCTGTCTGGCGTTCGTTCCCCATGTCCGCGTTATCAGTTCTTTTTCTTGAGTTCTGCTGCTGCAACCGTTGCGCTTTTAGCAGCTCCAGTGCTGGATCAAATGGTTCAAATCGCTCTGAGCACTATCAGTCACTTAGTAGTTAGAACTACTTAAACCTAACTAACCTAAGGACAACACACACATCCATGCCTGAGGCAGGATTCGAACCTGCGACCGTAGCGGTCGCGCGGTTCCAGACTGCAGCGCCTAGAACCGCTCGGCCACACCGGCCGGCAGTGCTGGATCACAGACTTTGTTGAGTTGGCACCCAGTGTCACGATTCATGAGGTTTGCCGCTACCTTTGTAACTCTCTTTTAACACCGTCCCTTTGACCGAGGACCTGTTTCAGAACTATTATTTTTTTTTCATAGATAATGGTATGATTAATTCTAGACTGTTGTTCTTGGCATCTGATGTCCACTGGCCTAGTTCTTTGGCCAGATTATACATTGTTTCGCAATTCTTTGCGAGAGAACAGAATTTTTGTTTTTTTGGTCATCAGTCTACTGACTTTCCTGTGCTAACCTCTTCATCTCAGAGTAGCACTTGCAACCTACGTCCTCAATTATTTGCTTGACGTATTCCAATCTCTGTCTTCCTCTACAGTTTTTGCCCTCTACAGGTCCCTCTAGTACCATGGAAGTCATTCCCTCATGTCTTAGCAGATGTCCTATCATCCTGTCCCTTCTCCTTATCAGTGTTTTCCACATATTCCTTTCCTCTCCGATTCTGCGTAGAACCTCCTCATTCCTTACCTTATCAGTCCACCTAATTTTCAACATTCGTCTATAGCACCACATCTCAAATGCTTCGATTCTCTTCTGTTCCGGTTTTCCCACAGTCCATGTTTCACTACCATACAATGCTGTACTCCAGACGTTCATCCTCAGAAATTTCTTCTTCAAATTAAGGCCGGTATTTGATATTAGTAGACTTCTCTTGGCCAGAAATGCCTTTTTTGCCATAGCGAGTCTGCTTTTGATGTCCTCCTTGCTCCGTCCGTCATTGGTTATTTTACTGCCTAGGCATCAGAATTCCTTAACTTCATTGACTTCGTGACCATCAATCCTGATGTTAAGTTTCTCGCTATTCTCATATCTACTACTTCTCATTACCTTCGTCTTTCTCCGATGTACTCTCAAACCATACTGTGTACTCATTAGACTGTTCATTCCGTTCAGCAGATCATTTAATTCTTCTTCACTTTCACTCAGGATAGCAATGTCATCAGCGAATCGTATCATTGATATCCTTTCACCTTGTATTTTAATTCCACTCCTGATCCTTTCTTTTATTTCCATCATTGCTTCCTCGATGTACAGATTGAAGAGTAGGGGCGAAAGGCTACAGCCTTGTCTTACACCCTTCTTAATACGAGCACTTCGTTCTTGATCGTCCACTCGTATTATTCCCTCTTGGTTGTTGTACATATTGTATATGACCCGACTCTCCCTATAGCTTACCCCTACTTTTTTCAGAATCTCGAACAGCTTGCACCATTTTATATTGTCGAACGCTTTTTCCAGGTCGACAAATCCTATGAAAGTGTCTTGATTTTTCTTTAGCCTTGCTTCCATTATTAGCCGTAACGTCAGAATTGCCTCTCTCGTCCCTTTACTTTTCCTAAAGCCAAACTGATCGTCACCTAGCGCATTCTCAATTTTCTTTTCCGTTCTTCTGTATATTATTCTTGTAAGCAGCTTCGATGCATTAGCTGTTAAGCTGATTGTGCGATAATTCTCGCACCTGTCACCTCTTGCCGTCTTCGGAATTGTGTGGATGATGCTTTTCCGAAAGTCAGATGGTATATCGCCAGACATTCTACAGACCAACGTGAATAGTCGTTTTGTTGCCACTTCCCCCAATGATTTTGGAAATTCTGATGGAATGTTATCTATCCCTTCTGCCTTATTTGACGTAAGTCCTCCAAAGCTCTTTTAAATTCCGATTCTAATACTGGATACCCTATCTCTTCTAAATCGACTTCTGTTTCTTCTTCTATCACATCAGACAAATCTTCACCCTCGTAGAGGCTCTCAGTGTGTTCTTTCCACCTATCTGCTCTCTCCTCTGCATTTAACAGTGGAATTACCGTTGCACTCTTAATGTTACCACCGTTGCTTTTAATGTCACCAAAGGTTGTTTTGACTTTCCTGTATGCTGAGTCTGTCCTTCCGACAATCATATCTTTTTCGATGTCTTCACATTTTTCCTGCAGCCATTTCGTCTTAACTTCCCTGCACTTCCTATTTATTTCATTCCTCAGCGACTTGTATTTCTGTATTCCTGATTTTCCCGGAACATGTTTGTACTTCCTCCTTTCATCAATCAACTGAAGTATTTCTTCTGTTACCCATGGTTTCTTCGCTGCTACCTTCTTTGTACCTATTTTTTCCTTCCCAACTTCTGTGATGGCCCTTTTTAGAGATTTCCGTTCCTCTTCAACTGTACTGCCTAATGCGCTATTCCTTATTGCTGTATCTATAGCGTTAGAGAACTTCAAACGTATCTCGTCATTCCTTAGTACTTCCGTATCCCACTTCTTTGCGTATTGATTCTTCTTGACTAATGTCTTGAACTTCAGCCTACTCTTCATCACTACTATATTGTGATCTGAGAATTACGGTATGTTAAACGGTTCAGGAAATATCTGAGTTGAACTATACAGGGTGTTACAAAAAGGTACGGCCAAACTTTCAGGAAACATTCCTCACACACAAAGAAAGAAAATATGTTATGTGAACATGTGTTCGGAAACGCTTACTTTCCATGTTAAAGCTCAATTTATTACTTCTCTTCAAATCACATTAATCATGGAATAGAAACACGCAACAACAGAACGTACCAGCGTGACTTTAAACACTTTGTTACAGGAAATGTTCAAAATGTCCTCCGTTAGCGAGGATACATGCATCCGCCATCCGTCGCATGGAATCGCTGATGCGCTGATGCAACCCTGGAAAATGGCGTATTGTATCACATCCGTCCACAATACGAGCACGAAGAGTCTCTACATTTGGTACCGGGGTTGCATAGGCAAGAGCTTCAAATGCCCCTATAAATGAAAGTCAAGAGGGTTGAGGTCAGGATAGCGTGGAGGCCATGGAATTGGTCCGCCTCTACCAATTCATCGGTCACCGAATCTGTTGTTGAGAAGCGTACGAACACTTCGACTGAAACGTGCAGGAGCTCCATCGTGCATGAACCACATGTTGTGTCGTTCTTGTAAAGGCACATGTTCTAGCAGCACAGGTAGAGTATCCTGTATGAAATCATGATAACGTCCTCCATTGAGCGTAGGTGGAAGAACATGGGGCCCAATCAAGACATCATCAACAATGCCTGCCCAAACGTTCACAGAAAATCTATGTGGATGACGTGATTGCACAATTGCGTGCGGATTCTCGTCAGCCCACACATGTCGATTGTGAAAATTTACAATTTGATCACGTTGGAATGAAGCCTCATCCGTAAAGAGAACATTTGCACTGAAATGAGGATTGACACATTGTTGGATGAACCATTCGCAGAAGTGTACCCGTGGAGGCCAATCAGCTGATGATAGTGCCTGCACACGCTGTACATGGTACGGAAACAACTGGTTCTCCCGTAGCACTCTACATACAGTGACGTGGTCAACGTTACCTTGTACAGCAGCAACTTCTCTGACGCTGACATTAGGGTTATCGTCAACTGCACGAAGAATTGCCTCGTCCATTGCAGGTGTCCTCGTCGTTCTAGGTCTTCCCCAGTCGCGAGTCATAGGCTGGAATGTTCCTCATTTGTAAACATTGCATTGACTGCAAAACCACGTTCGTGATGAACACTAACCTGTTGATGCTACGTACTGATGTGCTTGATGCTAGTGCTGTAGAGCAATGAGTCGCATATCAACACAAGCACCGAAGTTAACATCACTTTCCTTCAATTGGGCCAACTGGCGGTGAACCGAGGAAGTACAGTACATACTGACGAAACTAAAATGAGCTCTAACATGGAAATTAAGCGTTTCCGGACACATGTCCTCATAACATCTTTTCTTTATTTGTGTGTGAGGAATGTTTCCTGAAAGTTTGGCCGTACCTTTTTGTAACACCCTGTATAGCTGGATCACGCTGTGTATGGGTCTGTGACGAACCTATATCCAGCTCTGTGTCTTGAAAGTTTGTTTCTAAAATGACACAGTTTTTCCAATTAGAATGACAACAGTTGCGAAACTTTTCCATGTATAATCGTCCGGCCTTCCGGGAACAACAGCTTGCTACGCCGTACACAATGAGTGGCCAAAGCATGAGAAGACACTTGGTCACGAATCGGCTGTCGGCTGCCTATGTACTGCATTCGTCTCCCTACCGTCTACATCTACATGACTGTTCAGCATTTTGCATTAAGTACCTGGCAGAGGCTTCATCCAACCACTTTCATACTATTTCTCCAACGTTACGAAGAGTCCGCGGGAAAACAAACACTTAAATGTTTCGGTACGAGTTCTGATTCCCCTTACCTTATATGATTATCATTTATCTTTATGTAGATGGATGTCAAGTAAATGTTTTCATATTCAGAGGAGAACGGCAAAGATCTCGCCCCAACACGCGTATCATATCCGTGTCAAACTTTGTCCTATTTCGTGAAAATGAAAAAGCAGCTACCCTTCTCTCTGCTTTTGCGGTATTCTCCGTCAATCATATCCGGTAACGATCCCAAAACGCTCAGCAGTTTTTAGCAGAGGGCAGCCAAGCGTAATATAGGTAGTCTCGTTAGCAGACCTGTTACATTTTCTAAGTGTTCTGCCAATAAAACGCAATGTTCGGTTCGCCTCCATCGTAACGTTATCTATGTGAGCGTTAAACTTACATTTGTTCGTAATTGTAATCCCTACATGTTTAGTTGAATTGACAGCATTTAGAATTTTGTGGTTTATCGTGTAACCGTAATTTAACGAATTCCTTTTAGTACTCATATGGATGACCTCACACTTTTCATTATTTAGGGTCAACTTGTAACCTCCCCTCAGAAAATGTCCCAAAAAAGAAACAGCGGAAATGCATATGCTCAAAACATCAACAAAATTTAGCATTCGTCTAATTAAGCATAAATCAATTTTTGGACCATAATAATTGAGTGGAGACACTCCTAATCTTATTCCACTCTGTCATCTTGCACAAAATAAAACAGGTTGACAACATATTAAAATTCATAGAAAACATAGAAAATGGTTTAGCTATTCTAAAATCGTCAAAATTCGTAACACTATCAAGAACTGGAATATTATTTACAAAATTAATCAGAGTACATGGCCATAAAAACAGGTAGATCAAAATACGCAAATTAACTATTAATTACACATTATACACATTTTTATATAATCTTTCATAATTAATATTCTCGTCATGAGAGTCCAATTAAAGCTAAGCAAGAAAATAATATTCAGCAGATCGACAAAAACATAAATATTAACAGCAGAATTCTTTCACATCAGCTGTCCGGGAAGAAAAACTATTCCGCCTTTCGTACCCGCAAGTACAAAGAATGCCGACAGCGGCACAAGAGCCAACAGCGGCTTCGCCTCGCCAGTACTGTTGCGCCCGCCTGTGCGGCACGCTTGATCTCACTCGCCTGCCTAACGGCATTTCCAGAACGTCCGTTTCACTGAATTATTTCGGAACAACTCACTCCCGAGTAATCTCAAGGAGTCCATTAATTCTATCACACTGGATAACACAACACTGTCCATCATCACACGCATGTACTAGCCTGAAACTTAAAACAGCGTCTAAGTACATCGGCAGTGACTAGTAAATCACATATTTATGAAATCTTACAGCTAGTTACAAAATCATATTTACATTCCTTAATCTACAGTGACTCAGCTGAAAACTTAAACTAGCAGCTTGGATTTTTCAAATGATTACTAATCAATTCCTCTTAAATCATTCAGTCAAAATTAATTACTTATTAATTACAACTTCTTTAATGCCCTCTTGGTCAGGCAAAAGCATGGCAATCTAGCAAATCGTTTAAATCTTACACTCTATATTTACATACTGCACAAATTACCCATTCTGTGGTATTAATCAATCCTAGGTTGGTACAATTTCAAGTCTACAATGTTCCGTATACCAAATAGTTTTCCAGAGCTTGGATACTCTAAGCAATAAGCATTTGTGTGAGGTATACCAATGACTTTATATGGTCCATTATAAACAAATTTAGAGATTTCATTGTCTATCTCGTTCGATTTCTCATGAGATTTTACAAGTATTAAGTCTCCGATTGCAAACTTAGCAAAACGCGCTTTAGCGTTATGACGACGTATGCGAGCATCGGCTTTTAGCTTCATTACTTCTCGCAAACGATCTTTTATCACACCAATACTAATGTCAATCCGTGGAGGGAATTTGATTATCTCTTCCAATTCACTTTCTACACTTTTGTCAATGCCGATATTCCTCACGTTACGGCAGTTCAAATTCATTCCTCCGTCAATGTCATCCGGCCAGTTAACAATGTGTATAGGCTGGTATTGCCTATGCACACCGTCTCCTGCCTCGTCAAAACTAACTACTATTGCTTTATCTTGTGACGTACATGTCAAAGTTTTGCTTTCGCAATTAATCACTGCACGGTACTTCAATAGCCAATCTAACCCGATAATTACTTCCGTAGTTAAGTCTGGCACGACGAAAAACTCTTGTTCAAATCGTGCCCCACATATCTCGAAGTTGACAAAAATCTGTTTTGTGACCGGTTTACTGGCCTTCCCAGTAGCACCGATAATTTTCACTCCTGTTACTGGCATAACTACGATACCAGGTCTGTCTTTCAGTAACTCAAATATTTCCCCAGATACAGCACTCAATTCTGGACCGGTGTCAATCAACACGTTTAGTTGTAGGCCGTGCATATTAACAGACACTACTATCTGTCTACACTTGTCCTCGACTGTTTCTTTATTTTCCCACAATAAATCCTCGTCTATATCCAGGGCATTCCAGAAAAAACCATCTGGCTTTGAGCCTAAATCCGGCTCATCTGGCGGCTTTTTCAGCCTCTGTTCACATACAGTTTTAATTTCAACACGTTTGTCCTGAGGCTTAGTCTGTAGCTTCGCCTCCAATACCGAAACCTTTTCCTGTAACTCGTCAACTAGTGAGTGTTGCTTTGCTATCAATTCACTAATTGTCACCTTCGTCGATTCTTCTTTGGTCAGATTGATCTCATCTGCAATTCTACCTAGAGGAATGTGCCCAGTAGTATCTGCAATTACTTCCTCTGGATCTGCTACCGTCTGACCGTATAATGTCAGCTCTAACCTCATACACGCTGTAATCTATGTGCTTTTCTACCAATCGTGTCCGGCTATCACTAAAATTTTCGCAATCTTTCTCCTTAATACTCTCGCAATGTTTAAACTGGAGGTTGGCGTCGGATGGGTCGGCTACTTCTACCACTAAAACTTTCGGTAAAGTCTGCCGGTTAGGGCCAGAACTTTCCGTTACTACTTCAACATCCAACTCCTGCGGGACGTAAAACGACGAATCTTGCCCGTGCTCCCCATTAACATCAACTATTTCTGGCAAAGTCTGCCGGTTAGGGCCAGAACTTTCTATCATTTCACAAACACTATCTTCCTGTGGGACGAGACGCGGAAAATCCTGCCCGCGCTCCCCATAAACACTTCTCCTGTACAGGCCCCTATAATCTCTTAGTTCGTCGTATAAGCGACCGAACTGCCTTAACCAGACCTCATCCCTCTCTGCATCCCCGCACTCCTTTCTCTTAACACTGGCACACTCTCCCGCCGTTGATTATTCCGTACGAAATTTTCATAACGACGACCCCTGGGTTTTCTCTTGTTATTGGGCCTCCAAAATTTCTCCACGCCCGGTCGGCCCCTCACCGGCGCGGCTAATGGTTTCCCTGTCTCGTCCCAGCAGATACGCTTCCCGGATGCTGCTGAGGCGTCTGACCACACCCTCTGGCGTTATTACTATTCTGCGAAGCCCGTATCACGCTAGTATGATACTGGTTTTCGTCATTCCTGTTATCATTTGCATTGTACCGATTGTCATTACGGCCCGAACCCCTATTGTTATTGCTGCCAAGATTGCGGTATGCATTATTCTCATAGTTATCGTTGTTGTGGTACCCATTGTTGTTACCACGGCCTCTACCACTGTTGCGATTATAGCGCCAATTGTCCTCGTCCTCAACTCTTTCCAGGAAATCATTGATTGTCTTGTAATGGCTTCCTACGTATCGTTTTGTATCATCTGGAAGCTTCTTGTAGAGTTCCCAGACTATTTCGGATTCCGTGCGGCGATCACGCAAATATTCCAACTTGCGGATCCAGCCCTCACAAAACTCCTTCATCGAGCCGCGCGAATTCACATCGAAAGGCCTCGATACGACAAATTCGCGCCAGACCCTTTGCTGTTTTTGCTCTGACCAGTATTCAGCCAGAAAAAAAATTTTAAACTCGTCAAAAGTCAGGTTCGTAATGTTGAGGTTTAAGCCCCAACGCTTGGCATCACCAGCCAACACATCAATAACCGCATTAATTTTTCTCTCATTAGTTCATGATCTGCGTAAAACTCTTTCACAATTTTTAATGAAATCCGTCGCGTGTATACCGCCTTTTTTCAAGGGGTCGAACCGCTCCTCTTTCGTCAACAATTCCGAACTATGTGCACAGATTGGCACATAGCTCTGTTTTTCGTCAAGTTTCTTTTCTAATTCCGACACTCTCGTAATTACTTGGCAAGTGGTTGTCGGAAGCGTTTCTACTTCCTTTTTTTCTCTTCGCAGGCATTAGCCTGCTTCGTCACTTTGGTATCTACTTCGGATACTAAAGCCTTTAAAGTTTCCACCTTCTTTTGATCCTCTTTTTTCACTAATTGAATTTGTTCCGTCACCTTATTCTCGATGATCGGAGCAACTGATTCTCCTACACTTTTTTCGATTCTGCTAATTTCGGAATTAAAACGCGTATTTATGCTCTCAGTTTCCGCCTGAACGTCTATCATTTCCTGTTTAAGATTACCGATTTCGGTATTAATCACAACAATATCTTCTTTGATTTTATCAACTTTGGCGTTAACAACTCCAACATTGTTGTTAACAACATTAATAGCGTTGTTCTGATTGTCTAGCTTCCTGTCAATTTTTTCAGACTGAGCTTCTTGCTTGGCAGACTGAGCTTCTTGCTTGGCAGCCTGAGCTTTAATTTCTGACGATTGAGTTTCTATCTAGCTAGACTGAGCCTTGATTTCGTTAATCAAAACATTCAATAAATCAGCTAAATTCCCGGAAACTACCGGTTTTACTTCCGTAGCGGCTTCCTCTTTAATTGTCCCCGCGTATTCGTCATCAAGGGGTTCAGATTTGATTTTCACTTCCGATTCCGAAACATTTTCTAAAGTTTGGAATTCCATTTCTGCTCTTTGTTTCGTTTCGGCGGTCGCGTCTTTCACGCTAGCCGCCTGCCCCTGAACAATGGGTACCGCGGTGCGCGTTTCCCACTGTTCGACCGATTGTTCCGTATCCAAGTCTACCAAATTTTGGTAATTGTTGCCTTCACTCATTATATAATTTTCAATATAAATAACAAATCTCAAATCTAATTAGGATTCCTCCCACTACTTAATCTCGCTGACGTAACTATCTGTTCGTAACCAATACTTTGTTATGACATTTGCACCAAACAAAATTCGTGTCCAGAACAACCTCAAATCTGAAGATTGTCCTGTCACCAGGTCGCCACGTGTAACCTCCCCCTCACTTATCGACCTTAATGACAGTGAAAAATTAAACCGCGTGTACCTAATGGAAATTTGGGAAAGCAATCGTCACCGAAGTTAATCTGTCGGTAAAGAGGGAGGAAAGGGTTACATCTAAATGAAAGGAAAAATGCAAATGAAACTGGTGGAAATTAATTTTGAAAAGGGGTAAAGTTAATAAAGAAAGTAAATGTGCGGCCGTTACGTTAACAATTAACTAGCGGTAATTAGATATTTGAGATTTGGGGGAAATTACGGTCGCCAGTCCTAAGGACAATTACTATAGTAACTGAAAAAGAAAGGTTATTACACATATAATTAGCACTGGAAGCATGGCAACTGAAGGTTGACACGTGTAGTGTGAAAACTGAAAGTTTGTCAGAAGTAGTAAATTTCGCTACACTCTGACTTAATTTAGCAAAAGAATTAATAAAACCGGAAAATCGAAAGTTAATTTGGTGACTGAAGTTAATAGTGAGCTTTGTTTCTGAAGCACATCGAAATTCAGTAAAATACGGTTAGTCTTGGACTACCTCAACAATCATTTCAAAAGCAACTTGACTCTATGCAATTTAGAAATAAGAGATTTAATTTTGAACTTGAATTAAATGATTCTGAACAATCAACAATAGTAAAATTTTGTACGTACGAAGCTGAGCTGCAGTCACAGGTAAGCTTAAATACGGTAACAAAACTCGCACTCTTAATTTGTGCTTGTGTAATCTAAATATTGTAGCCAGCTATGAATACTTTAACTGAACTTTGAAATTAAAGTAGTGAAATCGAATTATAATGCTTTAATGCTGGCGTTTGAATTTCAACGACACTCGGGTTCATTTCGGAAAAGGAAGGGACCCTGCTTGGCAATGTAATTGGGACAATGAGCAACAAAGGTTCATGCTACGTTGCTGTAATTTTGTGATTTGAACACTTTGAAAAGCTGAGGTGTGCCATACAGTTCTGAAACTTTACGTGCTTTTAGTCTTCCTTGTTGGGTGATTGAAGGTTTGAAGTCGCCGATCGAGGAGGTGGCGACAGTCACTCATTGTCGGCCGTCGCTGTTGCAGAAGCTGGATGTTGGCGCGCCTTCTTCTCGACACGGTCACCAAACGAAACGGGCTCTTGATGTGCGCCAGCTAATGCTTCCCGTCCGCGACACCGTGCTAGAAACTACCATAGCCAGTCGATCGCAATTACATGCTGCCAAACCCCGAAAGCCCGGCAACTCGCGGGAGCGTCACACAACACACCTGCTCAATCGCACTACTCCAGCCAGACTCTCCTCTCTGCTCAGCCCGCGCTCCACGCGGCAGCGTTCACGCACCAAAGATCCTAAACACTTTGGTTCTCCACACGACCTATCGATGTATTCGTTCGATAGCATAGTTTTCCCTAGGTCAGACCCAGCGTATAAATACAAATAATATTCACAAAACAAACCAATTATACATCGACGTAAATGCATATATATACAAATAGTAAAACAATTACAATATACAAAGACGCAGAAATGTCATATCTTGAGGTAACAAAACAAGGAAAAAATTTTAGTACAATAGATGGAAATAGGAGGATATGCATTTCCGGCGTTACAAACTGTCACTTTTGGTGCCCTACAGATAACTTGTCTAATCATGTTGCAATTAGCTTTGCTCTTCTGATAACTTTACTAGACGGCGAATGACAGCATCAACGACAAAAACCTAATAAGGCTGCTTAGATCGTCTTGTAAATCATTTTTGTAGATTAAGAACAGCAGAGGTCCTTGAGGAGCCACTTTCGTTTTAATCGACGAGTTTCCGTCAATTACTGCGACACCTACATCTCTGACACGAAGTCATGAATCCAGCCACAAAGAGGCGATACTCCATAGGCAAGCAATTTCACTAGTGTTTGCAGAAATGGATTGCTGACCTAGCGCATTCAAGTCAGCGATGCGACATAGTAGAACGTCAGTCACGCCATACGATTCTGCGGAGGTAGCGTGACACCCATTCGTCAAACAGTCGTCTCTATGGCAATGCCTATGTTGCTGCAGCTATATAGGGGACTGTTGTTTTCTTCTAAAGCCGTTAGTGCAACGCAGCTGAAAGCTGGCGACCACGTCGCTAGGTGTCAGCGTCCTTCTTAAGCCGACTGGACTACAGACGCTGTTAGTCTTGGGAACGTGAAAAGCGTAACCTGTGATATAATACCATTCGTGACTCGGGCACCGATTGCCACACCAAGTTCAACGTCTGTTACCTCGTGACGTGCTGCCATGTATACCACACTCGCCTGTGACAGCCTGCTAAAGACGTCGTTTTTCCACACGACCTATACACCTAAGCAAGTAGTACGCAGCACATAATCAAATTGGTTAATTAGTTACCTAGTTTCGTGTTCTACGAAGCCGACCTCGGGAAAGATCAATTTGGATTCCGGAGAAATGCAGGAACATGCGATGCAATACTGACCCTACGACTTCTCGTAGAATATAGGTTCAGGAAAGATAAACCTACGTTTATAGCATTTTCAGACTTAGAGAAAGCTTTTGACAACGTTGACTGGAATGCTATCTTTCAAATTCTAAAGGTGACAGGGGTAAAATACAGGGAGCGAAAGGCTATTTACAATTTGTACAGAAACCAGATGGCAGTTGTAAGAGTCGAGGGGCTTGAAAGGGAAGCAGTGGTTGGGAAGGGAGTGAGACAGGGTTTTAGCCTCTCACCGATGTTATTCAATCTGTATATTGAGCAAGCAGTGAAGGAAACCAAAGAAAAATTTGGAGTAAGAATTGAAGTCGAGGGAGAAGAAATAAAAAACTTCGAGGTTTGCCGATGACATTGTAATTCTTTCAGAGACATTAAAGGACTTAGAAGACCAGTTGAACAGAATGGACAGAGTCTTGAAGAGAGCACATAAGATGAATATCAACAAAAACAAAACGAGGATAATGGAATGTAATTGAATTAAATCAGTTGATGCTGAGCGAATTAGATTAAAAAATAAGACACTTAAAGTAGTAGATGAGTTTTGCTATTTAGGGAGCAAAATAACTGATGATCGAAGTAGAGAGGATATAAACTGTAGGCTGGCAATGGGAAGAAAAGCGTTTCTGAAGAAAAGAAATTTGTTAACAACGAGTATAGATTTAAGTGTCAGAAGTCTGTCCTCAAAGTATGTGTATGGAGTGTAGCCATGTATAGAAGTGAAACTTGGACCATAAACAGTTTAGACAAGAAGAGAATAGAAGTTTTCGAAATGTGGTGTTACAGAAGAATGCTCAAGATTAGACGGGTAGATCACGTAACTAATGAGGAGGTACTGAATAGAGTTGGGGAGAAGAGAAATTTGTGGTACAACCAGACTGAAGAAGGGATCGGTTGGTAGGACACCAATTTAGTACTGCAGGGGTGGGGGGTAAGATTCGTAGAATGAGACCAAGAGATGAATACAGTAAGCAGATTCAGAAAGATGTAGGTTGCAGTACTCGGAGATGAAGAGGCTTGCAGTGGATAGAGCAGCATGCAGAGCTGCATCAAACCAGTCTTTGGAGTGATCACCAAAACAACAACAACAACGACAACAACAACAACAACAATGGTGTATAACGACTTATTTTGCTGTCATATTTAAATATGGCTACACGTTTTTTCATGCAGTCGTGAGTATGTAATTCCTATCCACCACCTTTTAGATATTACAAACACATAAATTATTCTACAGCATAGCAAGAATTGACGAGGAGAAACTTTTTCAGCTTGTTATGAAAATTATCTTTGCTGTCAGACCTTTTGTATCATTGGGTAAGTGATGAAAAATTTTGGTGGCATCATAGTGCACCGCATTTTGCGCTAGAGACAGCATTAAAGTGGAATAATGAATGTAATTTATTCTTCTGGTATTGTAATTATGTGCATCGTTGTTCCTTTTGAACTGCAATGGTTTATTTGTAACAAACTTTTTGAGGAAATAAATATACTGTGAGGCAGTAGACAAAGCGTCTAATTCATTAAACTGTTGTCTAGAAGATGATCCTGTCTGAGCAACATCTGTACAAAGTGCGCGGTGTGAATGGTCTCAGATGATAAAGAAAGCAAGAGCTACAAACAAAATACCTTTAGTAACTTTAAAAGTAATCAACATTAGCTACAATACACTTCTGATAAAGGTTGTGGAACTGTTTGAACCCCTTGAGCAAACGCTTTAGTGGAATCGCTCGAAGCAGTGTGGTCACGCGACGTGTGATATCCGCAAGATCTGCGACTTTTCGTGAACAATAGTGTTTACATTGTCTTAGCTTATGTTTAACTCTTATACTGCCGTTCTCAAAGACTGCCGCCGATCATCAGCAAGAATCCGTGACAACTCGTG
The DNA here is from genome assembly GCF_023898315.1 of Schistocerca nitens. Lineage (NCBI taxonomy): Eukaryota > Metazoa > Arthropoda > Insecta > Orthoptera > Acrididae > Schistocerca > Schistocerca nitens. The sequence goes on from NC_064620.1 coordinate 12,258,733, forward strand.
TCATTGCCATATAGAGGAACCCATTAACGTGAAGTTTTTCTTCTAGTTAGGGAAATTGGCGATGGGGACTCACGGAATGTTGGTGCAAGTGTACAGTGTTGAAGCGGTGAGTAGCAAGAGTATGAGTGGTTTAGATGCTTTAGATACGGAAAGGACGGCTTCGACGATGGGTCGCGTTCGCGGCAACACCCGCAATCGCACACAACATCGAACGAGTGTGACTGATGCTTGCGGATGATCGGCGGATGTCTTTCAGAGTGGTAGCCGAGTGGTAAACGGCACGGTAGCTCTGCGTGTTCGGTCAGAAGGTTAGCTGCCTTCTGTAATAAAAAAAACTGAGTTAATGAATCACCGATCAACTCGAACATGCATCACTGGACGTACGCCCGAACAAATAGAACGAACACTAACGAACAAAATGAGGTTAAAAATAAGTGGTCAGCGCGACAAAATGTCAATCCTAAGAGCCCGGGTTCGATTCCCGGCTGGGTCGGAGATTTTCTCCGCTCAGGGATTGGGTGTTGTGTTGTCCCAATCATCAACCCCATCGACTCGCAGTTCGCCGAAGTGGCGTCAACTCGAAAGACTTGCACCCGGCGAACGGTCTACCCGAGCAGAGGCTCTAGTCACACGACATGTACATTTATTTTTAGTACATAAGAACTGAACAGTTCCCCACAGTCGTTTAATGAACAAAGTAAGAGCATATGGACTATCAGACCTATCGTGTGATTGGATTGAAGAGTTCCTAGATAACAGAACGCAGCATGGCATTCTCAATGGAGAGAAGTCTTCCAAAGTAAGAGTGATTTCAGGTGTGCCGCAGGGGAGTGTCGTAGGACCGTTGCTATTCACAATATACATAAATGACCTTGTGGATGACATCGGAAGTTCACTGAGGCTTTTTGCGGATGATGTTGTGGTATATCGAGAGGTTGTAACAATGGAAAATTGTACTGAAATGCAGGAGGATCTGCAGGGAATTGACGCACGGTGGAGGGAATGGCAATTGAATCTCAATGTAGACAAGTGTAATGTGCTGCGAATACATAGAAAAAAGATCCCTTATCATTTAGCTACAATATAGCAGGTCAGCAACTGGAAGCAGTTAATTCCATAGATTATCTGGGAGTACGCATTAGGAGTGATTTAAAATTGAATGATCATATAAAGTTGATCGTCGGTAAAGCAGATGCCAGACTGAGATTCATTGGAAGAATCCTAAGGAAATGCAATCCGAAAACAAAGGAAGTAGGTTACAGTACGCTTGTTCGCCCACTGCTTGAATACTACTCAGCAGTGTGGGATCCGTACCAGATAGGGTTGACAGAAGAGATAGAGAAGATCCAACGGAGGGCAGCGCGCTTCGTTACAGGATCATTTAGTAATCGCGAAAGCGTTACGGAGATGATAGATAAACTCCAGTAGAAGACTCTGCAGGAGAGACGCTCAGTAGCTCGGTACCGGCTTTTGTTGAAGTTTCGAGAATATACCTTCACCGACAAGTCAAGCAGTATATTGCTCCCTCCTACGTATCTCTCGTGATGAGATCGTGAGGATAAAATCAGAGAGATTAGAGCCCACACAGAGGCATACCGACAATCCTTCTTTCCACGAACAATACGAGACTGGAATAGAAGGGAGAACCGATAGAGGTACTCAAGGTACCCTCCGCCACACACCGTCAGGTGGCTTGCGGAGTATGGATGTAGATGTAGAACTTAAGGAAAGACAGTGTAAGCACTATTCTTCACTAACATTGGCAGACGTTGTGTGTTCCTTCACCACGGTGCTTCGGATCTTTCCAGAAGACCTTTTGCTGACAGCTTCCAATAGCTTTACAACATGTGAGAAGTGTGTTGTAGCTAATGGTGATTACTTTCAAGGCCAGCAAAGGTGTTTTGTTTGGTAACTTTTGTCTCCGTTATTTCTGAGAATATTCACCGAAATTTTCAGGCGCACCTTGTATCCATCGTGTTTATTGGAGATCTTTCCAATGGACACACACTAAACGACTATATTGTTTTTCAAGTTAGCGCCACCATCGACGATGAGGCAGAAACCCGTTTGTTGTAGAACATAGGCAGTTCACAAAAACTTGCCCTCGGGCACGCTGCTCACAGAAGACCTCGTACCGCACGAAACTGGATCCTTGTCTCAAAATACTCTGTCTTTTACAGTCTATGTAATATTGACTTCAAAGACTTGGAACTAGCAGTGTGTGAATTTAAAATGGTGGTGGAGAAACGCAGTATGTGGAAGGCAATGAATAAACTAAGGACAAAGGTTAGTGTAAATTAAGACTAGCTGCACGGCAGAGAATGCGTTAGGAAACTAGTTTCAGTCTTGTGAGTCCGCAGGTAGTGGTGGCGAGGCGACGGACTGAGACGACTCCAGGGGTGAAACAAGTCCCCCTCGGCCGTGCTCTGTAGCATGCTCAGCAGCCGGCTACAGCACGCTGGCTGTTCACCCTGGCATCTACCTTGCGACTGCTCGCACTCGTGTTAGTTGCGGGCTGCCTATCTAAAGGCTTGCAGGGGCACCAACAACTGTAAGATTTTTTACCTTAGACTGAAATGTTTTCGTTGGGTCTCACTTCAGTTTCTTTGTGTTATTTTGTGAAAGGAGCTTTTTTGGTTTGTCAATGTATTGCTTTTTTCTCCAAAAGGACATCTGTATTTCCTTTGTCTGCTTTGGAAATACTGATGTTTTCATTTTGGAGTTTCTTTCCGAGTTCGCTGAGTGGTACAGAGTCTTGTTTTTGTCATTCTGCTTTCCCATGTCTGTTATAATTTTATCTATTTTTTATCTGTTCTATTGTTACCGCAGTGTTCACATTGCTATTTTTACATTTCTCTCCCCATTTTAGAATTGCTTCTGATGTATCATAAGGTTTCTTATCTATTTTCATTGATTACGAGGGTACCCCTGCGAGAGTCACTAGAATTGATTAGTCAGAAGTTTGACGAGAAGACCACTGAGCTTTTTAGGCATGTCTTGACTTCCACGTATTTTCTTTTTCATGGAGAATACTACGAACAAACGGAGGGAGTCGCCATGGGTAGCCCACTCTCACCGGTGGTAGCGAATGTGTACATGGAGAACTTCGAGGAGGAAGCCCTGTCGTCATCCGAATGGAAACCTACTTGCTTTTTCCGTTACGTGGACGACACTTTCGTCATCTGACCACATGGTGTGGATAAACTCCTTGACTTCCTTACACATCTAAACTCCATACACCCCAACATCAAATTCACTATGGAGACTGAAACGGAGGATAAATTACCTTTCCTTGATGTCTTGGTCAAGAGAAGGGCTGACGGCACCCTAGGTCATGGTGTGTATCGGAAGACAACGCACACTGATCTGTATTTGCACGCAGACGGCTGCCACCACCCTTCACAGAGGAATGGGGTACTTAAAACTCTAGTACATAGGGCGCGCACTATCTCTGACGCAGAGAGTCTACCTCAGGAATTGGAACATATGTGAACTGTATTTCGAAAAAATGGGTACTCAGAGTGGCAGATTCAACGTGCTCTCCGCCCAACCACTACAGCACAACGTGTGGAGATGGATGAAATCACGAGGGAGGAGGTAGGCACTGCGTTTATTCCATATACAGGCGCACTCTCGGGGAAAATCGCCCGCATTTTGAAGAAACACCGGGTCGGAACTGTGTTTTGTCCTCCGAATAAGACCCGTGCACTGGTGGGGAGCGCCAAAGATGACCTCGGTTTGAGGAAGGCCGGCGTGTACCAGATTCCGTGTCAATGTGGCAAGTCGTATATTGGTCAGACGATGCGTACCGTCGAGGATCGATGCCGTGAACACCAGCGGCACACTCGACTGATGTATCCGAGCAAATCGGCGGTCGCTGAACATTGTTTGTCGGAAAATCACGCTATTGAGTATGAACGCACGAGGATTCTGGTACAGACGTCGAGATACTGGGACAGCGTTGTTAGAGAGGCCATCGAAATTCGCACCAATGACGACCTCATAAACCGTGACTGTGGCTATAATCTTAGCAAGGCTTAGGAACCAGCGATTGGGTTAATCAAGAGTTAATCGAGCAAACGTATAGTTGTGATGACCACGGCGGGCAGAGCCATCACTCCGACGTCATCTCAGACGCCGTCGCAATCTGTTCCACCGCGCGGACAGCGGAGGGAGCGCTCCACGGGCGGAGGGTATTTAAATCGGCCGCCGTCGCGACCGAACCCAGTTCCCTCTGAGCAGCCATAGCGTACTAATCTCCGTGCCGGCACGTTCACAGGAGCTCAGTCCGTCAGTTCACCTGATGATGGCGACACGTATGATCGCCGAAATATTGTGCCCGTTGGACACTGTAGACCGCTAGTACACCCGTGGATATTTTGATTATTTTTATCTACTTTCGCGTTCATATTACATTTCAGTCCATTTTCTAATAGCTCTCCTTCTTCATTTATTAGTTGTGTGGCTACGAGATCTACCAATTCAAACATTCTGCGTGGTGTCTGTTCTATGTCGTGTCTCCCTACCACTTTCGCGCAACGACGCTCTGAGCGTGTTTTTTAGGGAATTGACTAGTTTTAACCTGGGACCTGTTGCTGGTAAGGAGACGCCAGACCACACATGACATGTAGAGTTCAGAAGAGTTCAGTGAGACCAGCGATGATATAACCAAATACTTAATGATTTCAGCGTCAGCTCCACTGCACTCCCTGTAAAAGAATCTTAATACTAACTAAATTGAGTGGAAGGGGTTCAACGCTTTCCTATTTTTAGTTAGCTGGTAAAATAACGTCGAAAAAGCAGTTAAGTTTACCGTTGGAAATTTTATTCTACTCACAAAACATTGTTTATAAATTGCACTATTGATAAAAGGAAATGTTTTAATACAGGATGGTAAAAACCAACTGCGTTCAACAAAAATGTGAATGAATATTCCCTGAGTAGGTTTCCAAGTTCTACAATGGATCGAAGGATGACCTATGCCATATCACATCTATAATGTAGGTTCAAATTAAGTTTCACAAGAGAGAAAACTATCAAAATGGTCTACAGTGACCCTCAATTATCTTTAATTACTTATCTAACTTGTTGTAAATTACAGTGGCTGATGTGGCTTCTCAATAACTATATAACAGAAAAATCATCGCGTTTCAGATTTTTACTTCAAGTGGCAAATTTGAACACCATGAGCTTTAATTGACGATCGACTCTAGTATTACGCAAAAAGGGGGTGTAACAGATGAGACTTCTGCAGTTCTGAGTGAAGCGTTATGCGCTGTTATGCGGCATCGCATGCGTTCATTACCTTGTCGGTGTTCGTCAGGGGGCGGCGTATGCACAGCTCCGCTCACCTCGCCGTCTCTGAAGCAACTCTCTGTCCTAACTTCTCCTTACTACAATTTACCGAAGTTGGTTTAAAAAACTATCTGGCTGTGTTTTCATCTGACCAATCAGGGTCTCAATGTTAACCTTAAGCTCCGCCTACAAAAATTCTGTCTATCCAATGAGAAACGTTATACTTTTCGGGGTGGGGCAATGTTTTTATAGTTTGCAACGTAACAGAGACACGAAAAAGTCTCATGCTAAAACTTGCAGCTGGTGTGGTCCTTTTAGCGTTATCGTAAGATCTCTACTGTTCTTCTGGAGGGCTCTATCCTTTAACATGGGCTGGGGGGTGGTCCTGACGTAACAGAGACGCGAAAAAGTCTCACGCTAAAACTTGTGGGTGGTGTGGTCCTAGCGGTTAGCTGGCGACGTGGGTGTCCGTCCGTCCCTTATCGTAGGGCCTTCCAGCTTAACACGGTTCTGCTCTCGGCTTCTGTTCTCGTTTCTCCCCTCGGAACTGCGTCTGTCTCACGGTGGGAAGGTATGACATGCATTTAGGCATTCTTGTGTTAGTCTGTGGTATTCCATTTGCTCACTCGTTACTCGTATTACTTTGTTTAATTTAATGTCACGATTTATTCGGAGCTATGTGACATACTACTGGACTTGCTTATCATGTCAGGGTTTTCATGGAAGGTGTTGGATTTGCCTGACACCTTACATATCACCACCCTTCGAACTTAATTTTTGTACTGAAGTTAGGCAATGATTGAATCGTTGTCTAAGCCAGTCAAAATTTATTCCGTTATCTAAATTTTGTTGCTTACTGTTCAGCCACGTTATTCTGGTTCTATGCTAGTTTGTATTACTAATTTATATTTTTATATTCTTCCACATTATTCTCAAAAATGACAAGAGAAGAATATTTTTATGCTATTATTAATTTTTAATTATTTTCTTTCTTTATATAAGTGTGAAGTTTGTTTTTTAAGAAGTTTGTTATCGAAAGTGAGGAGTCTTTCACATCGATTTTCTTAGAAATATTGTTTTTATAAATGTAGTAATTAAGTAAAATCTATTCCTAAAACATTTTCTAAATATCATGTACAAGTAAAATGTTTTTGGTTCTAGACGTTCATTTCAACATTGTTACACTAACAAATAAGAATTATTTCCAAGAATTGCTATATACATACACAAGTATTGAGATATCATCCTAACAAATGGTACAAATGTTAAAAAAAAGGGAAAACCAACAAGATAATTTTTTATTCTTTGTTTTTATAATGAGAAAATAAGTAAAATATAGTTATACTTTTATTTTTATGATGAGAAAATAAGTAGAATATAGTTTTAGTGTTTATTATGCCTTACTCTTGTTCTTTATATACTGTCCATTTAAGAACTAATGACTTATTTTTATCGATAGTCTATTTTTTACTTAAGTCCACACTCAATGACTGTTATTTTGTAGTTTATTAGCTGTCTGGTGTGCTTAACTTATTTAGTTTTTCACACGTTTCTTTTGCACAATTCCTACATCACATAATTTGATTTCACACATTCACACAATCCTGTGAATGTTTAAGCATGAGGTTGGCGAATGTTTTTGCACATAGGTGATGGATTTGAGCGAGATGGATGTGGGCAAGTATCTGATGTACAGCTTCGTTCGTCGTTCCTTGTTGGCTTTGCCAGTGTGTTGCTGTTGTGGAGGTCCCATAATGGAATGGAGCTGTGAGTGCAGAATCTCGTGGTTTACTGGCTTTGTATACGTGAAAGTCATCGTTATGTGTCGCTGAAAACGGTCGTTTTTCGTTGTAATACTTTGCAGACGACTAGTTTACAATAGGATAGGGATTTGGGAACGTATGTCGTCTATTCTTCACCCATCTTCTTTCTTGGTCTCAATCTTGTGAATCTTCAACTTCTGTTCTTCCTGCTTTTTCTCTGCTTCTTACTTGCTTCTTGGTTCTTCTCTGGGCAGGATATGGAAATATTTATTGATAACTAGTCGCTTTGAAGTTCTCCTCTTAGTAACAGTTTGATAAATGGTTTGGACATGTCATTTCTACTTTGTGGACGTTTTCTTCAGTTTCGTGCATCAGCGTGCTGTTTAATAGCGGTAGTGTGACTTTTACACATATTTTTTTGCCAGTGGTGGCTTGCCCAAGCGGTCTTCTCGTCGGGCCATTTTTTGCTCACTCCGCTGAGTGGGGTGTTCTGAGACCCTTCTGGCGTTCGGTGTCCTGTCGTGTCTCTGCAGGGTTCCGGCACTCTGTGGTTCTGCTTGGCAGCAGATTTATTTACTGCCCACTTTCGCTACAAGAAGGGCCCTCTGTTGGTCTCGCTGTCCTTTCCCTTCTCTCGGCGCTTCTGCCTTGTAGGAATCGTGTCTTGCTAATTACGTCCTTTTCTTTCTTGATACTTCTCGCATTGCAACTTGTGGGTCATTGCATCTCGCCCGTGCTGGAGTTATTTACAATGGTTCTTACAAAAAGTTTTACTTATAATCATCTAACATATGTCTAGTACCTACATTGTTTTACGCCTTCTTAAAAAGCTTTACAAATTTCGGCGCCCTTTCCATGTTACAATTCTAAGATATTTTGAGCCTTAACTTCCACAAAAATCCTCAAATTCGTTTTTTTTTAATTTTTTGTGTAGTGTCGTGGTGTATAGCATTTTAGTATTTCATGCTGTTAGATTAAGGTGAAGGGATAAAGCGTAGATAGTCTATGGTACTATTGGTGTTATTTTTGTTTTTGTTTTTATTGAAACTACTTTCTTTTTCCCACCTTCCTCTCTCTTCATTCTTCTTTCTCCTGACGATCTTATCTGCAACATAATCTTGAAATATTGTGCTGATTATTTACCAGTAATAAAGTTAATCTTCAAACTTGTACTGAAAGTTTTTAATACTGCCAGTCTTAGGTAAAAATACCTCTGCTTTATCTCGTAAAATACCCTCTAATTCTCTTTTACTGTGTTCCGAAATACCTTGAACTTCTTGCAATTTTTCGTCGATTTCTTTATGAACTAACATGAGTTGAGGCGATTCCCCCTTTTGTGCATGTCATTCTAATTCTTCATCCTCTTTATGTCACGTCATTCTTAATTGTTTGTTTATAACTGGTATTTCTTCTAATTTTAGCTTTTTCCCCATATTTATTATCGCTCATCTCTCATTTAAAAAATCTGCACCTATAATCAAATCTACAGTTAGTTTAGGCATAATCACGAAGTTGGCTTCGATCTTTTGACCTTGACACGAAAGAGTTAACCTTGAGCCCGCATCTCGTGGTCGTGCGGTAGCGTTCTCGCTTCCCGCGCCCGGGTTCCCGGGTTAGATTCCCGGCGGGGTCAGGGATTTTCTCTGCCTCGTGATGGCTGGGTGTTGTGTGCTGTCCTTAGGTTAGTTCGGTTTAAGTAGTTCTAAGTTCTAGGGGACTTATGACCACAGCAGTTGAGTCCCATAGTGCTCAGAGCCATTTTTAGTTAACCTTGTTTGTCTCGTAACTTCCGCAGCATTATTTCTAATAGGACCTCTTACTTTAATCTTACGTGATTTCAGAACTGGCAATTCCTCATTGGCATTACACTGCACGAATAAATTTCCTGAGATCACAGTCAGTTCACTTCCGCTATCAATTACAAAATTGACTGGGATATGTTTTACCATGGCTTTCACAATTGGTTGAATTTGAAAGGGTTGGTTCCGTTCTTCTTCTTCTTGCATCAACGAATCCTCCACTGAATCATACATGAGTCTTTTTCGGAATTTCCCTTGTGAATTCGAACTTTCTGTAGGATAAGCTTCGACTGCTACTTCTCTCTCTTTTATTTCCTCTTCTCTATTTCTTCCTTCATTTACGCTTTCTTCAACATCCTCTACTTTTTCCTCATCCTCGTCTATCTTCTCCTTCTTCGTCGCTACTTCCACATGATCGCATCTAAATGCTCTAATTATCGCTTCATAACTTCCTTCATTATATACGTTGGGTTGTGTGCCCACTCGTAACTTATTTTCAACTTCTGTCGACTGCGCATTATCCTCATTGAATTCGCTTTCCCTGGTTTCCATCTCAAATAGCTCTGCAATACTCATTACTTCGTCCGTTCCTCCAACATTCGTTGGGCATGCCTCTGGTAATTCATCTTCCTCGTCAGTATTCTCCCAATTAATTTCGTCCCAACACGATATTGTTATTTTCCAGTCTTCGTTTTCATCTGATCCCTGCGGATTTGTTTCTTCCTTCTTCTCTTCTTGTGATAAGATTTTTACTTCTCTGTTCAAGGTGCTGCAATTGTCCTGGGTCGGTGCGTCATTCTCTATGGCATGGGCGCTTAGCTGTCAATTCGAACGTTTATCGGGGTTTGGTGGTCTTACCTCCACCTCTTCTATCTGTATTCTCTTTTCTTGTTCAGCTTGTGGATAGTGGTTTCTTTGTTGACAATTTGTCGGTCTATTGGTTCTCCAGTACCTGTTCCGGTTGTCGTTATTCCCTCTGTAATAGTTGTTGCCGTTCCTGGGTGAATTATAGTTATTGCCATATTCTCTTCTAAATCCATAACCGGTTCTTTGTTGAAATCTATTGTCGTTTCTTGTTGCGAAGTTATCACATGGTTCGTAATTATTGTTTCTTCGTACTGTGTCTTGTGGATTCCACTGCTTTTTGCTTTCGTTTTCACGTGCGCTTCGTCTTTTTCTTGCGTCATCTTCCGAAAATATGAACTCTAGTTCCCTTAGAATACCTTTAAATGCTTCGACGTCATTGCCTCCGCGACCTACTAATGATTGCTGGTATTTCAATGGTAGCTTCATCGCGCATAATTTAATCAACTCTCCGTCACTGTATGGTACATCTAAGCATTGATTTTTCTTTGCCATTAATTCGAAAAATTTCACGGGACTCTTCTCTCCTGAATTTTCAAAATATGGGTTCTGTAATAATTCGTACTTCACTCTGTTCTGTGCTTCGCTGGACCAATATCGTGAGAGAAACTTCTCTCTGAAATCTTCGTACGATCGGCATGTCGCTGCAACATTCTGCATGGTTTCTGCGACTGTTCCTGACATGTGTGCCCATATAAAATCTAATTTGTGTGCTAGCGTCCAGTGTTCTGGTAATCCTACTCGGAATTGATCAATAAAAGTTCGTGGATGTAATGAGTTTCCTTCTCGAAAGTGTTGAAATTTTCTGACTGTGAGGAAATGATCGTTGTCGTACTTCATCATAGTTCCATATGAAATTCGCGATTCTTCGCCACTTTTGTTTCTGATCATTTCTCCCGTCGTTCTTTCCGGTTGTGGTAGATCCATTGGATATTGTCCACTGTAACTTTCGCCTACCCTTGCGTAGTATCGTTGGAGTGGTACGCAATAATTTTCTTCCATCGGTTGTGAACGTGTAGCTGAATGCATTGCACTGTACTCTTCGCGACCTGGCTTTCCATTGTCACGTATGTTACTTTCCGCCTGTGACTGGAATCGCAAATACATGATATCTTCCTTAATTGTTTGTTTTTCCGGTGGTGTTACAAATACGGATGTGGTTGCAGACTCTGTGCTTGTTCGATCCTGTTCACTACGCTCTTCAATAGTTTGCAACAACTCTGTTCGATATTTCTGAAATTGTCGCTTCGTTTGCGCTTCTATTTCGACTATGCGGTTATCATATCTTTTCAGCGCTGCTTTTGGATACGTTTGTGTAACACACTGTTTTCAACAACTTCACGCACTGTACCTGCTGCTTGTCTAGTAATTTCGTTTATCTGTTTCTCTAGGTTCTTGACTTCTCCCTGGGTGTTGTTACGTAATGTTTTGATCTCGTCCTGAATGTCATTACGCAATGTTTGTACGTCCGCTTGTAACTTGTCAATATCTGTTCTCAGTTGATTGTGACCTGTTATTAAGTTTCCTATCACTTCTCGAGATTCTTTTGCCTCGTCTTCAATATGACTTAGGTGTAACTGAATTTTTTTGTTTTGTTCTTTAATCTCACGCATTTGTCTCGTGGTTTCTGCGTTCTGAATTTGAATTTGATTCGCTATGTCTTTATTTTGCCTTGTCATAGTTTCCGTAATTTGTTGTAATAATTCTGCCAGATTGGTGGGTCCTATTGCGTTTTCTTCCGACGTCCTACGCTCTGTGTTTTCGACCAAGTGTTGGTTCGCAACCGATGGCATTGAACTGTGCTGTGACACGCTTCTGCTCGCATCCCTTGTACTCTGTGGTGAGGGACCTCTGATTACTTGTACTATGGGTTCTATGTATTCAAGACGCAAGTTAGAATCCTCAACGACTGTCTCTCTACTTTCCTGCTCCTCTGTCGTATGCTGACTTACGTTTTCTATGCCTTGACGTACATTATCCTCGTTATGGTGCGTTATATGTCCTATTTCTCGCGATACTGCATCGTCTGTTGTACTGTCCTCTATTCTCTGTCCATTTTCATGCTAGGTCTCTACCTCAATTCGGTCAAGGTCTCGATTTGCCATTGCTAATCTTCTGAATCCCTTATTTTCTCGGCCATCCTGATTTAGGTTTTCCGTGATTTCCCTAAATCGCTCCAGGCAAATGCCAGGATGGTTCCTTTGAAAGGGCACGGCTGACTTCCTTCCCCGTCCTTCCCTAATCCGATGAGACCAATGACCTCGCTGTCTGGTCTCCTTCCCCAAAAACAACCCAACCCTTATTTTCTGTTTTAAAAGCAATTCACGGCCCTACTTCGAGTCAACATGCGCTCATACGATCTCACGCGTTTCATAAACGTTTTGTTCACACGACTTGACAAACCATTCACTTACTTGTTGGGTCAGAACCAACTTGTCAACGATGTATCCGCCACCTGTGCGCTTGCATTGAGGAGAAAACTTAATTCTAACAATATTAAAATTCATAACTTAATTATGCTATTGTCTCTGCCAGACTCACTTTCTATTGAATACTTTTACTATATATCGCTGCAGCTACTGTTTTCGACTATGTATAACTTTAAAAAAAAATTATTTTTTTTTACGAAAATTTTTCAACAGGATATTTTTCTTACCTAGTTAGGCATGTGGTCGACCTTCAATCATGGTATTTTACCATCCTGGCAGGCTCGCCATTTTCTAACATTCTGCGTGGTGTCTGTTTGTTCTATATCGTGTCTCCCTACCACTTTCACGCAACGACGCTCTGAGCGTGTTTTTTAGGGAATTGGCTAGTTTTAACCTGGGACCTGTTGCTGGTAAGGAGACACCAGACCACACGACATGTAGAGTTCAGAAGAGTTCAGCGAGACTAGCGATGATATAACCAAATACTTAATGATTTCAGCGTCAGCTCCACTGCACTCCCTGTAAAAGAATCTTAATACTAACTAAATTTAGTGGAAGGGGTTCAAGGCTTTCCTATTTTTAGTTAGCTGGTAAAATAACTTGCACTAATGATAAAAGGAAATGTTTTAATACAGGATGGTAAAAACCAACTGCGTTCAACAAAAATGTGAACGAATATTCCCTGAGTAGGTTTCCTAGTTCTACAATGGATTGAAGGATGACCTATGCCTTATCACATCTATAATGTAGGTTTAAATTAAGTTTCACAAAAGAGAAAAATATCAAAATGGTCTACAGTGACCCTCAGCTATCTTTAATTACTTATCTAACTTGTCGTAAATTACAGTGGCTGATGTGGCTTCTCAATAACTATATAACAGAAAAATCATCGCGTTTCAGATTTTTACTTCAAGTGGCAAATGTGAACACCATGAGCTTTAATTGACCATCGACTCTAGTATTACGCAAAAAGGGGGTTAACAGATGAGACTTCTGCAGTTCTGAGTGAAGCGTTATGCGCTGTTATGCAGCATCGCGTGCGTTCATTACCTTGTCGGTGTTCGTCAGGGGGCGGCGTAAGCACAGCTCCGCTCACCTCGCCGTCTCTGAAGCAACTCTCTGTCCTAACTTCTCCTTACTACAATTTACCGAAGTTGGTTTAAAAAAACTATCTGGCTGTGTTTTCATCTGAGCAATCAGGGTCTCAATGTTAACCTTAAGCTCCGTCTACAAAAATTCTGTCTATCCAATGAGAAACGTTATACTTTTCGTGGTGGGGCAATGTTTTTATAGTTTGCAACGTAACAGAGACGCGAAAAAGTCTCACGCCAAAAGTTGCAGCTGGTGTGGTCCTTTTAGCGTTATCGTAAGAACTATACTGTTCTTCTGGAGGTTTCTATCTTTTAACATGGACTGGGGGGGGGGGGGGGGTGGTCCTGACGTAACAGAGACGTGAAAAAGTCTCACGCTAAAACTTGCAGGTGGTGTAGCCCTTTTTGTGTTATCGTAAGATCTATGCTGTTCTTCTGGAGGGCTCTAGCTTTTAACATTGGCTGGGGGGTGGTCCTGACGTAACAGAGACGCGAAAAAGTCTCACGCTAAAACTTGCGGGTGGTGTGGTCCTAGCGGTTAGCTGGCGACGTGGGTCTCCGTCCGTCCCTTATCGTAGGGACTTCCAGCTTAACACGGTTCTGCTCTCGACTTCTGTTCTTGTTTCTCCCCTCGGAACTGCGTCTGTCTCACGGTGGGAAGGTATGACATGCATTTAGGCATTCTTGTGTTAGTCTTTGGTATTCCATTTGCTCACTCGTTACTTGTATTACTTTCGTTAATTTAATGTCACGATTTATTCGGAGCTATGTGACATACTACTGGATTTGCTTATCATGTCAGGGTTTTCATGGAAGGTGTTGGATTTGCCTGACACCTTACACAATCTTGGGTAACATTGGTATGTGTGCTTCAGTTGTTCATGTTTGTGTGTTGTCTCAAGAGCTGCGTTATCTCTTTCTTATATATTTCTTCAGTTTCTTTCCTGGTTGTGTCTATGTAACTTTCAACTTTGTTGATCAGTTAAGACAAAATGAGCCCTGCCAGATAAATCCAGTCGGTATCTACAACATTTGAGAAGACTACACTAAAAATCCATAAAACAATACAACACACAAAGTTCAACAGGATTTGTCAATTCAATAACCTTATAAATAACTACAAGAGTGTTCTGAAAAGAAATGACTCCGTATATTCTATGTGAAAACTCTTAAAGCTTTTTAACCCTCCTACTGGCAGAATGTTTTTGCTACACTGAGTACCACTGGGGTCAATATGACCTGAAGTAATTAACACAGGATATATTGGCAGTATTTTATTTATTTTAATGAAGTGATACCAAAGTATACATTACTGATTGAAACCAGGTAAACTATGTAGAAAAGCACTTACAGATCTTGTCTTAATCCTTGATCATACAGGTCCTTACATTTAAAACAATGCAACTCTTTACATTTAAAACAAAGAATCTCAGAATGTTGTTTACAGACAAAAGAAAAGCATCTTCTGCACGTTTCTGAATGTTTTTCTATCCACTGAACGTTCCCATAGGGAGCATTGTCCACATTCTGTTCCCGTATGCACTCCTGCTGGAGGAGGACGAGGGAGAGAAGCTTCGATGTGCCGACTTCTGTTTTTATGTACTCGACTTGTTCTCAGTTACAGAAGGAATTCTCTTCTTTTGTAGTTTTTTTTTTTTCATTCCAGTCAGGATTTAAGTCCAGCCAAATTATGAAAGCGTTTAAGGCAGTAATATCCAAAATATTATAGAAAATAGCCATGGGCCATCTTCTTTTCATATGTTTTATGGTGTAGGTCCTGACTAACTTGTCAGTTGTGTCTACACCTGATTTGGTTGCATTATAGTCTAGGATCATAATAAGTTTTGCTGCTTCTCCGTCACCTATTTGCTCTCTGAAATGCAGTACTCAGCAATGTCAGTATCTTACCCTTTTTTGGGCAATAGGAGACTATTGTAGCTGATTCCTGGAATCCAAAGAGACATGAAGCTGCAGTTCTTCCCTTTGCTTCGATAAATTCTGCAGGCAGTTCACGACGACATTTTCTTAGTGTCCCTAGCGGAATCATTTGTTTTCGTTGTAATTCCTTTGCCAACTCCAAACTTGTATAGAAATTACCTGTTGTGATATTTTTACCATTCCTGGATGAATGTTCTGTCAAATCTAACACTACTCTTTTTCCGATTTATTTCTCTAGGCTGGCCTTCGCCCTTTCCTATGTACACCTTTAGGTGTGTAACATAGTAATTAGTGCTGTCACATGCAGCCCATATCTTTATACCACACTTTCCAGGTTTTGAGGGGATGTACTGGCGAAATGGACATCTACCCCTAAAAGTTACTTGTTGTTCATCAACTGTAATATTCTCGTGTGGTTAGTGTGAATTATGTAATGTGCTTACCCACTGTTCAAATAAATCCCTTACAGGAGCCAATTTATTAGGGCTACGATTCTGCCACCGATGCTGTGCATCATCAAACCTAATACAGCGTTAAGCGGTTCCTTGCCATATAACTATTTAAAACAGGTCGGCCACGCTCTTCGTTCTGTAAATTCACTATGCCACCTTTGTAACCTCACGCAAAATTAAGACGGCCAAGAAAGCATTGAAATTCTTCTCTATCAACGTCTATCCATTTGTTACCGAAAGTAATGTTACCTTCTTTGTTGGCCCACTTCAAAATAATCTGGAAAGTGCTGGGTTTCATAAATAGTTCAAATGCTGACTGCACAGTATTTACGTTCTTTACAGCATGCCTCGTGAGACCTGGAGCCATCTTCAATATAATTCGTGCTGGCTGCCTCCCATGTAATCTAACAGGATTTTTCCCCATGTTTCATTTCCATTTCTCGACCTGAAAAAGAATGGGATTACTATTTCCATATGTGCTTACATATTATTATTATTAGTACTGCCATTAAAGTTTTTGCAAAGGTATGGTAGATCATATATACTTACTTGAAAACATTCTCATTTGAGATGTCAGCAACTTCAGGAAGTAGACTTTCCAAATCTTCAACAGAATCTCCGGTTGATTCACTACCTCCAGAAATAATAGCATCAATCTCTTCATCATCATCAGATGGTATATTTCCTAATTCCTCTTCTTCATTGAAATTGGTTGTATTTCAGCGCTACTCAAACGTTTTCCAGTCATAATGTAGTTCTTGCACACGCTGAGACAAAACACTAGCAACAATTGAGGCAATGCACAACAGACAACATCGACAACAATGGGTATAAATAAAACGTGGGTAATGTTCAATGTAACATTTGTCATTCTGTTTTAATAATGTAAGATCCAAGAAACAAGCCCATGAATAAACTTGAATGTGTATTAAATGAAAAACTGAAAAATATGTCATTGCATACAAGCAAGTTAGAAAGTTATAAATTTTGTAAATGATCGTTTTGAAAACAAGGGAGATATATACTTCAAATGTGCTTATGGGGTCATATTAACCCCAGCGGTACTAGGAGCGTTAAATAAAAGAAACGTTATCAATATTCTACGTCTTTATTCCTCCTGTCTACAAATTTGCAGGCCTCTACCACTCGAAGGGTCCGAATTGTAGCATGTAACAGGGCGGTGTGTAACGTGAGTATATCGGTGCATGAGAAGAAGCGTGGTGTCATAATCTGTTCATAAACAGATATAATCTTCTCTTAAAATTTTAACTCGACAATGCAAGTGTATTAACGTTATGTGTGTCTTACGGTAGCATAACTAACGTCGCTCCAATACCGGGAATTTATTCTTCCAGCATTTAAGAAAGAGTGCTTAGCGATTTCCAAAGAACTTCAAACATAATTTCAAACCTTTTCTAACCTTTTCCTCACTTACGTGTTTAACCTCAAATATTTAACACATTAATACATTTGTAAATCAGTCAGATATTTGAAGCTGTTTTATAGTGTGTTCTTTAAAGAAAAGTCTTACCACTCATATGGCACTACATAATTTTAAAACGTCTTTTGTTGCAAACTATAGATGGCCACCCTACATACTTTGGAAGAGAGAAGGAAGGCAGCAGCTTGGATGGAAGTGTTTGGGTCACCCACAATAGTAACAGAAAAGTTTCATAAGGATCATCCGTGCCGTTTAGTGACTGGATGAGGAATTTGTGCGCACCCAGTCAAAGGAAACAATGGACGTCCAAAAATTATTCGAACGCAAGATAACATCATAACTGTTTAAGGCAGAATTATTAGTAGTCCAGGAAACTCAAACGTGAGATTAGCGTCGGAAACCGGAATGACGCGTACAAGTGTCTTAAGAATTCGATCTGGGAATGAAACCTTACCACATTCGAACGATAAAGGCCCTGTCTGACGCTGATTCAATTGTTCGTTTACGAGCTTCAGGAGTGTTACTAGAAATGACGCACATAGACATTAATGTTGTACTTCTTCTGTTGGATGAAGCCACATTTCACGTCAGCGGCAACGTGAGTAAGCATCATTGCACCATTGTGAGTACAGCAAATCCGTATGAAATACGAGAGTACACTCCATTCACTCTGAAAGTTTACGTATGGTACGGTTATTTAGAAATCTGGAGTACTTGGTCCATTTTTGTTGCAGAATTTTGTTAGTGATAATATCCTCTTCGGTATCGTAACATCAGTTTACTGCAGCAAGATGATGAACCAAGAAATTATTCCTTAGAGGTTCGACATTGCCTGGATGAAACATTTGGCTTACGCTTGAACTGGAAGACGTGGAACTTTGGCATGGCCATCACGGTAACACGGTTTGACTCCGTGTGATTTCATGCTGCGGAGAATAGTGAAAGAAAACGTGTATGCCACGAACAACATACTGACATTAACGATATAAGAGAACGCATAACACAAGTTGCCCGCTCTCCATCCACGGAAATACCTGAACGAGTTATGGACTGCGCGATGGAAAGAGTTCGCAAATGCACTGAGAACCGAGTTGAGTACAGGTCGAAGAAGTGCAGTAGCCTCATTTGCACATGTGTACACAGTATTTGTTTCCATATTAAAACAAATAAAATAAAATAAGAATAAATTAAGAAATAATAATGAAATAAATCAAAATAAAAGTAAATTCTAAATAGGGGAACAATATTTTTGGACAACTCTGTACACGGGTTTCTGATTCCGTAGAGACTCGGGGGATACTGGTTAGCAGTTGGACCATTTAACTTATGTCATCAAATTATTCCCTGTAATCCAGCAACTAGTTCTTTGTTGATGCACTCATTACAAACGACAACGTTCCGATACCTTTGCGTCCAACTGGACGCTTTCACAAGTAAAACACTTCAGCCCTTTGCGTTAAAAACATGAAGTCATTCTGTTCTGTCGTATTGAAGCGTTCAGAGTAGAAGAATTCAGTCCTCATGATTTCGTAACGGCCCAGAAACTTAGAATAAGTTCGAGAAACAAAAATGAAGCAAAGGACTAGTTTTCTAACGACAGAATAAGGTCGCGGCCGGAGCAAGGAATTGTACATGAATGCAGACCAGCAGCAAGCAGACTTGTTATTCTGTGCGACACGTGTTTTCAGATTTCAGCGAGAAACCATTTCTGTCCGGTCGCCTGTGGCGGCTTCATTGCGTCAGACGAGTTGTCGGTCGGCTACGTCCGTAGTAATTTACTGTCCAGCATGTTGCCTCTTATCATGCCTTTCTGGTCACTATATTACAGATGTCTCCTGAGTCTCTAAGTGACGCCGTACCTGATCAGCAACGATTTCAGTTTGTGCAAGATACTACAGAGACTAGTAGACTACAACTGGCACTCGGCGAGATTGCAGTCTGACTTTCAATGTGGGCTTGCACCATCACGAGCGACAGCGAAAGTTCGGAGCCCGATTACTGCCAGTTATCTTTTACGAGAGCTGTCACAGTGGGCAGTAAACAACTTTTGAAGTGGAAATATTTTCAGCTACGCGCGCCATAACGACACGTGCGTATTTGCTTATAACCGAATGACCCCTGAAACGCCCGTAATTACGGAACTCGGCTATGAAGTACGTCTCTACCGTTTCAACATTTAAAATGGTTACGTCAAAAGGGCAGTGGGTTAATCTACGAAGCCAACGATTTAAAGCATTTCTGTATGCAAAACATGGTTTAGGTTGAGAATAATATCGAGTTACTGGAAACAGATTGAAAGTGAGCGGAAGAAGACCAATGTCAGAGTTACACATTCTTGCAAAAAACTGGAAATGGAGCCCCACTGGACAGGAAGTACTCGCGTTACTATGATTACTATGAGGATGTTCCCAGCAGGTAGCTCGTAGCAAATGTCACATGGAATACACTGATCAGGTGCGTACATGAGGGTACTGACAGGCTCCTTCGGCACTTCGCTCACTGCTGTCATGGGCAAAGGAGACAGTTCCTCACAGCCGCACAAATGGACAGTCA
Source organism: Schistocerca nitens (assembly GCF_023898315.1). Classification (NCBI taxonomy): domain Eukaryota; kingdom Metazoa; phylum Arthropoda; class Insecta; order Orthoptera; family Acrididae; genus Schistocerca; species Schistocerca nitens. The sequence continues at coordinate 12,278,358 of NC_064620.1, forward strand.
TCGCCACGTCGACGTGTGTGGCAGAGCTGTGACGCACCATACCGCTTTTAAGGCGAAGTGCTTGAACTGTTCGCGTATCTCTGCAGTGAACAGGTATTATGAGCTGAAATGATGCAAACTGCGAGGTCCACGTGCCATTCATGCCGATGGTGGACGCCAATAACGGAGTGTGACAGCCGATCGATAAGCCGAAATGCAATGTCTCAATATCGAAATAAGCCCCAGCCAGCAAGATTAATGTCTACAGCACCATTTAAGATGCTCTAGGTACTTTCGGAACACCGAGGGACAAGAATGATGCACCAACGGAATGATTTGGATACTATCGATATTTAGATAGACCTGTTACTGTTGTTAGGCGACATAGCTTTCATCAATGGGCACGGTTTATATACAGACTAGCGCCGGCGTTGTCTAGCGAAAACAAATCAGAAAACCAGTTCTTTGCAACCGTTACTGAAAGAACATGAGTGAGACCACGAAGGCAGCTTTATGGCGTGGGATACATTTCGCTGCATTCTCTAGGACCATTAGGCCACAAAGAAGTCAGTTTCGATGAATTTGTAATGATCGATTTCTAAGAGAATCTTTCTCCTCGTTCATGATGACTTCCTTACATGGAAATGATGGGATTTATCCACAAGACAATGCGCAGCATCACATAGCTAGAAGTATCCTTCAATATCTGAAAGTACCTCAATATTAACGTAATGTAACATTAATAGGACATCAACTGTCATAACTGTTCCGTGAACGTTTCATAACACAATACAAATGGACTAGTTATACATTGAATCGCAAGGAATAAGTGGATGGTAATACACCAACTCGTCAGTTTTATTGTTGTTGTTGTTGTTTTTTGGGGAAGGAGACCAGACAGCGAGGTCATCGGTCTCATCGGATTAGGGAAGGACGGGGAAGGAAGTCGGCCGTGCCCTTTGAAAGGAACCATCCCGGCATTTGCCTGGAGCGATTTAGGGAAATCACGGAAAACCTAAATCAGGATGGCCGGACGCGGGATTGAACCGTCGTCCTCCCGAATGCGAGTCCAGTGTCTAACCACTGCGCCACCTCACTCGGTGTCAGTTTTATTGTATATGTGGTGCAAACGATAACTGTTTACAACATGCCACAGCGAAGTAGGGGAAGTCGAGACGAATAATTTGGTATGAGACGCTTGTGGTCCATCAAGTTGGGAAACAACCTCAAACTGGGCTACAGGGGTCACTTTAAGTTACAGTACATGCGCGTAGAGCGATATTTTTAATATCTCCTCGCCATTTTATGACACCGGCTTAGTAGTGCATTTAAAATTGCAAAAGTAATGTGTGTGTGTGTGTGTGTGTTTGTGTGTGAGCGTACACTATGTGAAAAAGTATCCGGCACCTGGCTTAAATGACTTACAAGTTCGTGGCGCCCTCCATCGGTAATGATGGAATTCAGTATGGTGTTGGCTCATCCTTAGCCTCGATGGCAGCTTCCATTCTCGCAGACATACGTTCAATCAGGTGCTGGAAGGTTTCTTGGGAATGGCTGCCATTCTTCACGGAGTGCTGCACTGAGGAAAGCTATCGATGTCGGTTGGTGAGGCCTGGATCGAAGTCTGCGTTCCGAAACAAGGTGTCCTATAGGATTTTTGTCAGGACTCTGTGCAGGCTAGTCCATTACAGGGATGTTATTGTCGTGAAACCACTCCGCCACAGGCCGTGCATTATGGACAGGTGCTCGATCTTGTTGAAAGATGCAATCGCCATCCACGAATTGCTCCTCAACAGCGGGTAGCAAGAAGGTGCTTAAAACATCAGTGTAGGCCTGTGCTGTGATAGTGCCACGCAAAACAACAAGGGATGCAAGTCCCCTCCTTGATAAACAAGACAATACCATAACACCACCGCCTCCGAATTTTACTGTTAGCACTTCACACGATTGCAGATGACGTTCACCGGGCATTCGCCATACCCACACCCTGCCATCGGATCGCCACATTGTGTACCGTAATTCGTCACTCCACACAACGTTTTTCCACTGTTCAATCGTACAATGTTTACGCTCCAAGCGAGGCGCCGTTTGGCATTTACCGCGTTGCGCTACGTCATCAATACCGTTTGACAGGATGCTGCGAATATAACGGCAGAGGCAGAGAGTTGTGAAGTGCCCTACGCGATAGTCTGTCTGAGAGTGGCACGGAAACGGCAGGATCACTAGAAAGTTGTTACTGTCACAAAGGTCATCACGTAATGACCAATGTAGTGGAAACACAAGGGAAGAGAACGTTAGATTGATAGCTCAAAAGGTGCCATAGGCAGGACTGAAGCGTGTAGGAGAACCATCACTGAGGAAGTACAGATTATGGACTATGAGAAGCTGGTCAACTATAACGCCCCTACCAGACGAAGTGGTACTCCCACACAGTGAGTGGTGTGCGTTGAAGTCCCCAAGTAGGAGAGAAAGGAGGTGAAATTATTGGATTAATGTAGTCAATTCAACGTAAATAAGTGGACTGCCTGTAGATAGGTGAACTTTACAAATGATAATTGCTGAGGTCCTTTGCACACGCATCTCCCACAAGGTATGAAAGGGAATACATTCACTGACATCATCTGTATGATGCCCTGTCAGCGCAGTTCAGACAGAATGCAGGAGCATTGGACTACAAGAATCAGTGAAGTGCGATACTTGGGGAGCAATGCATACTGCAGAAGAAGAGGAAATAAGGTGTTGCAGTTCCAGCATGTGACAGTAGCAGATCTTAGAAACCCACTGAGTGATAATGTGACTGGTGGCCAGTTTAGGCGCGAAGCTGCCGGGATGACCAGTCACACACACCACATTATCACTGCCTATCACCAGTGCGGATGGAACCACATTCATAAATATTGGCTCAGAATCCGTCTGTGTGGGGGGAACTGTTGTGTCTAGGAGCTCTGGAGTAACCTTTTGCCAATTCTTATCCTTATTCTTCTTCTCCATTGTAATCTTTGGTGGACAAGGTTCGTCCAAAAGGCTATTTTCACTGAATGCGATGAAGAGCGAACAGCTCTGCGGCACACATGTCGTGGCTCTTCATCCATTGTTTGGCGTCAGGCCCCAGGTCTGGGGGTTCTGGCGGTTCTGGCAAGAAGGATCCAGAGAGGGAGCCCAATCAGCAGCAGACGCTGAAGGAGTGCGCTTCTCGAGCGGGATGCAAGAAGTATTACCTGAACAAGGCACTCCAGGAACCGCTGGAGAGGTGCGTGGTTGGAGATCTGCTTTGGGGAAGGCTGAGGTGGGGGTGGAGAGGCGTGATCGCGATGTTAGCTTAATTATTGATCGTCATATCAAAAATGGTTCAAATGGTTCTGAGCACTATGGGACTTAACTTTTGAGGTCATCAGTTCCATAGAACTTAGAACTACTTAAACCTAACCAAGCTAAGGACATCACACACATCCATGCCCGAGGCAGGATTGGAACCTGCGACCGTAGCAGTCGCGTGGTTCCAGACTGTAGCGCCTAGAACCGCTCGGCCACTCCGGCCGGCGATCGTCAAATCCACAGGATGTAGGCATTCATATACTCCCGTGCCTCAATATATGAGAGACAATCAGTAGATTTGTTTTTCTGGATCTTCTTTACTTTCTTGAAAACTGCGCAGACTGGCGAATGTGGAAGGTGATGTTCCTTGCAGTTTAAACACAATGCCGAATGTTCTGAAGGACTTTGTGGAGTGATCGTCCCCAGTTGCCACGTTTTTGGTCCGCCATGCAGCAAGATGACACATGCCCAACGCTTAAAGACCTGAAGCATTTGGCAGGCGAGGGGACATACAGTTTCACATCACACCTGTACACCAAGACCTTACCTTTCCCCGGGAGGAAACTCCCTTCAAAGTGTAAGATAACGGCGTCTGTATCCGTGCAGTTATCCTTGGACCCTTTTTGTACAAGTTTGATAAAATCTCGCCACTGGAGATTAGTCCAGAGCTCCTCATGTGGGACCATGTTCAAAGCTTGTCGTGGGACAATGGTGACAGGTATTTGACCTACAGGATCACATGCCTGAAGAGCTGTAGATTGGGCAGCAGAGGAAGTTTTAATGCATAACAAACCATTTCGCATTTTTTCCAGCGACTCAACTTCTCCAAACTGATTTTCAATGTTTTCGACACAAGCTAATGGTTTCGTTGCAGTAAAAGTATCCACATCAGTCCAAGCACATATGAAGTATTCTCTCCCAGGGGAGGAATCGTCGTGGGGTCGTATTTCTGTGAATTGTAATAATCTTTCCCATGTGAAGAGATTGATGGGGCTCTGCGCCATGGTGGCGCACACTCAGAACGCGGGCCCTTTCTACGGGCACCTTCCGGTCACAAAGGTTACCTCGCCAGCCAACTGTTGCCCCGCATCCCCAATGCTCGAACCATAGTGGGAATGGAATGGCTATGGTCTAGGATTCTTGGCATAGTAACTTTACAAGAAATGAAGGGCGGAAAGAGAGAAAGGCACAAATAGTGGAACATACACCCCGCTGGGCTACTATCTCTGCACTACCCATACTTCTGTAAAATTTGGAAAAGGGGTAGCAAGTCAAACCCAACAAGGAGGTCATATAGTTAAGAATGAAAAGTTGTAGAAAGCCAGAAGGGAACAATACGAGTGTTCAAAATACAGACCCGATTCAAGCACAATTGGCACCAAGAAGACCATACAATGGATAGGCAAAAAGGAAAAAAGAATAGTAGAAGGATAGCATTGCAGTATGGAAAGAGAAGTAGCGCCAGTAAGGCCGGGGCTCCATGGTGACCAAGCAAGTACTCTTAAAACAGGTGAGTCCCCTGGGGTTTGGGGCGTACACGTTTATTTAGACCTTCACCTGGCGCTAAGTCCGCACCTATGACGTAGTTCCAATTTCTTCACCAAATTACGTGTACTCGTGTTATCTAGTGTTCCATGTACAAATTTAATTTACTTGATGCAGTTCGTACACGCATTTCCTCTTCCCTGACAAATTTTAAATCTTGATAATGGTCACTGGTTTCCACTTCCTCCAGAAAATCTGCGTGCATCAATTATCAAACACTCTGACTTTACAGTTGCTTTCCACCATTAGCTTTTCCACAATGGCTTCGACTCTCTTCTTGCTCAGGAATCTTTATCAGAAAAACCACTTCTGTCCGGTCTTCAATTTTCAGTCCAGTTTTCTGCCTTTCGGATATACTTCCACAACCCTTGAATGGTTTTACATATGTTATATTTTGACGTACACGTCACCAACCCATGTTAGCACATTATTACACATTCTACGACATTACTCTTCTCCATACCACCGAATATTTCGAAACCTTCACTTTTTGCCCAAGTTACCACACTTCACTCACTGATCCTCTCCACGAGTCACCGAATATTATTCCAAAACAGTTCCTCTTCATTGACATACATAGACTATTCCTTCAGTAGCGTACTTCCATTACTCACTCTATACTTATTCGAAGTAACAGCAGGCCCGGATCTTTTTTTTTTTTTTTTTTTTGATGGGGTGGGGGGGCGGGAGGCAGGGAAAACCGGGGTTTCTGCCCCGGTCGGCAATTTCAGGGGGCGCAAAATACATATTCTTGAAGAAAAAAGCCTTGTTTCACAAAGCGCCTAGCATCCAGCGCACGTTGGCCTATCAATTATTCGTATGATTTTGAAACGGAGCCTGTTGGTTTGGAACATTTTTGAACACATTCTTAGTTTATTTCCGAACGAATCATAAGTTGATTTTTGAATGTGTGCATAGTGTACGTGATGTCTCTGCCAGGCGAATCCTCATTGCATCTAGAAATAAAAATAACTTTCCCGCAGAGAAAAGGGGGACGGCGCTATATGAGCTGAGTCGAAAAAACCCTAACGGCTGAAAGCCAATTGCTGTTTATTTATGTGGTTGATAGGGCGTACGAATGATAAGCGTTGTTATAATTATTAGTGAAATCCATAGATTCAGACTACCAGAGTGGAAATAAACGACTAAGAGGAATAAGACGTAAGAAAGATTAACATGTAATCTCCTCGGTGTATACAAGAAAATAAAATTTTGACAGAAAATTTTTGCCAGATCGCTACACTACTAACGGCCAGTTGTACAGTCCTCGGTTAGCAGCCGCTTAAGTCCTATTCTCGGAATAGTTTGGAAAATGCATTTACGAACACATAATAATGCCTAAAAGGAGAATAAACGCGGGATAACTGAACTGGCGATTCTGGCAGGGTTAGTGAAGTTAACTGGAGAATAAGTTTCGACAATAGCAGGAATAGGTACAAAATTAGTGATGACAAGATTGTCTGTTAGAAAGAGGAAAGAAAAGAAACGGGGACATCACACAAATTATATGGACGAATATGACGAATCCAAATTTACAGAAAAATTTCGATCTCATGCTTGAGAATCTAGAGTGTATGAATGAAATGTAAAACTGTTTACTAACACAAGACTTTTTGCTTGTAGTAGGCATAATAGGCATTTGATATTGGTAGTTCGTGAATTATACTCTGTCGTATTATTTATGTAAATGAGGTACTTAAAAGTGACCATTCGTGCCATAACAGTCTCGCTTATCTGGCGTGTGTTGCTACTGCTGCGGTATCAGAATTGCCTGTTTTGTTTTATCTAGTAGACAGTGACAAAATAGACATAATCGAATCGAGAAACCACACCAGTCTTGGGTACTGTTCGTAATAACAGATTTTTCAGTATTAGACAACGACATTTTGATTTTTCAAGTAGCAAAACGTTTGACGAACTTTGATGTAATAGATTCTTTCCCAGAAAGGAAAGCAGGGCTTGTAAAGCTGTAGCAAGATTGGAGAGAAAAAATGCTGGACCCTAAGGACTGAAAAAATGTGTACTGTCCTGCCTGCCTGTCTCTTGTCTCTACTGGTTTTGTATTTCCTATATTTGCTTTTATGTCACATAAAAGAGAAGGATACTAGCTAACAGGCAATAAGGAGTGGAAATTTTCTGAAGAATTCTTATTCTCCTGATTATAAATAATCCGACGCAGTAATAATTTTGAGTTTATTTGAAGGGAGTAGGATGTCATACCGGCCGATTGGGAGCTGGAGAGGCACCTCACGACATTTTAATTTCCACTGTCCTGAATATAGGTTGGATGGCTCCCATTACAAAATGTACACGTTTGAATTACAGAGCGGAAAACAGTGACATACAATAGAAGAATTCAGCGTCAAAATCGTGGCACTGCACTTTGGCTTACTTAAGACCAAATAATACGTCTTACATTCCCTCGAACATATATGTCTTGTACATCAAACTCTTCTGAAAGATGTGCGCTACAAAATTAATATATTTTTGAAAAATCGATTTTTCATAAATTTTTGACGCCCTATCTCGAATGCTCGAGGGGCGGGGGGGAGCGGGGGGGGGGGGGAGAGGGCGCCACTATCAAGTTTTTCCCCGGTTCGGAAACATGGTAGATCCGATGCTGGGTCATAGTACATAAAAATTAATTTACAGTAATTTTTTTTGCTCTGTTGAAGAACATTTTCACAAACGACAGTTTTATATGACAAAATACGTTCATAAATAGCTCACATCTGTATGAATAGGAACAGCTTAACAATAAGAAAAGAATTTACACTCGAAACAAAGAACAATTAATGTGTCAGAAAATAACTTCTAAATGGTTCAAATGGCTCTGAGCACTATGGGACTCAACTGCTGACGTCATTAGTCCCCTAGAACTTAGAACTAGTTAAACCTAACTAACCTAAGGACATCACAAACATCCATGCCCGAGGCAGGATTCGAACCTGCGACCGTAGCGGTCTTGCGGTTCCAGACTGCAGCGCCTTTAACCGCACGGCCACTTCGCCCGGCAATAACTTCTAATCAAAAGAACTAATTACATGTTAATAACATTTCCGTCTCAATGTGAACGTCCAGGCACGGGATACTGGTGTCACGTTAAGTTACACGATGTCTCCCTTCCAACGGGTAACGCTTTCTACATGTATCTGGCTCCGAGTACGAAGTAACCGGCACAGAAAACTGCATTGTTGGATGATAATTCATTCACCTCATTGTTTCCAATGCACGAGAAACTTTCTAAAGCGAAGCTCTGCCTAATGTGTGTACAACTTTGGCGATGAAGTGTTGCCTTCGTCTGTAAGCCAGCAGGACGTCTCATTAAATATCACAGCCTAAACACCTTCAATAATCACCACCCGGCTAAGGCAGTTACTCGTTTTCTGCAGCCGTTCAGTGATGCATATATCTTCAAATATCTAGTCGCACTGTTTGTTTGCCAGTACAATCTGCATACGTACTGCAAAGTATTTGCCCTGCAATACTGACTTGTTTGCGGCAACAAGCGCTGCATTCGTCATTCCGGGCAGGTGACAGCAGAAGCTCGCTAACAAGCGTAGACCGGATCAGGCAATTACTGCCCGCGACCGCTGCTCCGCGCCTTAGCTTGTTACAGATAAGCAGACAGACACGGCAGTTACACGTGGGCATACACTCGTATCCCGTCTTATTCAGCACAGAATCCACTGTCTGCTGTTCAACACTTTCACTTCAAATGACGCTATGAAAAAGTTGTAGTCCTGCATACTCCGGACGTATTAAAATGTCGCCGAAAGCACTGAGTATGTTTCAAAATACAGCTCTGCGAGAAAATGCACGGGTTGCGATTTGGGGCCATAATACACCAGAACAGTTGTACCAGAAATTCTCCAGGATTTCTCTGGTGGCAAAATTTGTTGTGCACTAGTATGATGTAACACAGATGTACAGACTAACCTTACTATATTTCTAGGGTTGTCATAATTTGTCTGACGAATAGGGACATTTCTTTTAAATCGAATACAATGACGTAATTTATGAAGGACAAAACGGGACAAACGGGGACATTTAAGTTTTAAAAAAGTGAAAGATGCTAACAAAATGCCCCTTTTAGTCGGGAGACTGCAAACCGTTACTGCGAGCCGCCCAAGGTAGGAGAGAAGTGACTCACACAAGGAGTTCTTCTGGCCAGGCACCTCAAATAACACCTGCCATTCAATCTGGGGTGAAGAAGTAGCCGTTGTTGTGGCCTTGGCCGTGTTAAAGGAAGGGAAGGAGAAGGAAGTCGTGGAATCACCACATTCCTGTCACAAGACTGTACAGGATACAGGTGAATATAAGATTTAATGCAAAGATACATTTGTGAAAAGCAAACTTACACAGCCGGTTATGTCACAATTAAGGGGGGTAGGCCGGCCGCGGTGGTCTCGCGGTTCTAGGCGCGCAGTCCGGAACCGTGCGACTGCTACGGTCGCAGGTTCGAATCCTGCCCCGGGCATGGATGTGTGTGATGTCCTTAGGTTAGTTAGGTTTAATTAGTTCTAAGTTCTAGGGGACTTATGACCACAGCAGTTGAGTCCCATAGTGCTCAGAGCCATTTGAACCATTTTTTAAGGGGGGTAGGACGTCAAACGGGCCGACTTGGAGAAGGAGAGTCACCACAGGACATTTTAATTTCCACTGTCTACACTTTTACAAATAAATTCATGAAACTTTGTCACCATGACCAGGAAGGATTGAGGACTCACTTATCGCAGTGGAAGTTCAAAAACGTAGCAAAATACCTTTTTTTACATGTGAAATTTCATCATTTTTTCACTTATTACTGGCTGCATTTGTTGTTATAGGTACACTTTTCTTCCTAAGTAAGGAGATTCTTCGATGAATTTTTCATAGCATGCAAACAGTAGTTACAGGTGTATGAAACTCTAGAATTTTCCAAATCTATTAAAAACTGTGGAAAAAATTGAGATAATTAACTGTAAAACTTGAGTTTTTTTCTAAATATCAAGTTTAAAATGTAAGAGTTGATTCACTTTTCATAACTTAAATAACTTCTAGAGTTTAGTACACCTGTAACTATGGTTTGTATGCTGTGCAAAAGTCATCGAAGAATGTCTCTTACTTGGGAAGAAAAGTGTACCTATAGCAACAAATGCAGCCAGTAGTAAGTGAAAAAATGATGAAATTTCACATGTAAAAAATGTGTTTTGTTACGTTTTTGAGCTTCCACTGCTATGAGTATGAATCCTGAATCCTTCCTGGTCATGCTGTTAAAGTTTTATGAGTTTACTTGTAAAAGTATAGACAGTGGAAATTAAAATGTCCTGTGGTGCCTCTCCTGCTCCAAGTCGGCCCGTTTGACGTCCTACCCCCCTTAACAGAATGTTGTGGGCTATTCTGCCGTGGTCGAACACATATAAACCCACCGTTTCGTCGTCGTCTTCGGAGGCCATCTTCGTGGCGAATAGTAGCTTCTTCGAGTGTCCGATTCACAACCCGGCTCGATTCTGGCTGGAGTAAAATTCCGTTTACGCGTGCTTCCGCGTAGTGGCGTAACGCCACAGTTTTGAGTAGCCCAGCGCAGTTGGCCGTTGTCGACTGCCGTCGCCGGCTGTTGCTATCACCCCTTGGTGGAAGACTGGTGTATACATCTTCGTCAGCAGAGGAATCCAGATGTCATTCAGTTTCACGCACTCCTCCTTCCTACTGAAACTCCAAACTCTATGGCCTCCCCGTATAGCTTTTCAAGATATCTGCCTGCGGCTGCCAGTACTTGAGTCCAGCCAAAATGAATGTGTCTACCGGCTGCAAAGCATGTTCCAAATATTTGGTTCCGGAACGTGGATGATACGTTTGTTTTGTGGAGGCGAGAAACTAGATCGTTTTCACAAACATCTCAACCGGCAAATCCGAAGGTTCCATTAACCGTGGAGGAGGAGCGAGGTGGAAGATCAAATTTTCTTAATGTGCTAGTTCCAATAAAGAAGATGGTAGCTTAAGCCACAAGCTTTACAGAAAAACCCAGGCTCACTGACCGTTACCTATACCTGCTGCAAACCACCATCCACAACAAACGCGAGACGTCATACAAACGTTGGTGGGTAGAGCAAGCAACATCTCCGAACAAGAGCTGCCTGTCGCAGAATTAAAATATCTCACAAGGAGGTAGCCAGGATTTTATCAAAGTGGGGTCCGATTCGTTAAAGCGGACCCTAAAAAGAACCATGTTTATCATTTTATTCTGAAACTTCATATTGCTCATCCTCATATATAAAATTCTCGTGTCGCATTGTTAGTTGCCATACTCCTCCGAAACGGCTCTATCGCTTCTGATGAAATTTTACATGTATATTCGGTACGTCTGAGAATCGGTCGTAATCTATTTTTCATACCCCTAAGTGATAAGGGTGGTCCACCCCAAAAAAAAATTATTATTTTTTTGGACAGAACTTTTTATTTTTATTTTCTTGTCATGTGGCATTTCAAAATACACGCAAACGTAAATTTTCACCCTTCTACCACCAACCCCTATTTTTAATAGCGATTTTAGTAATTTAATAATTTTCAACCCCGGTCGATAACTGATCAATTATCACTTGATCAGTTATCCCCGCCAGGTGTCTACCGGCGATAGTTGTTCACTATTCGATAGATAGGTAATTGAAGATAACGTACCAAAAGCAACGACTCGAATCTCCCTATCTGAATCGACGTAACTAGACCGAGAAATTTAGCTAGGTAGCACGCGTCATTCGCCAAACCGACATTTAGGCCTAGCGCACACGCATCGATTTTTATCGTTCGGAAATATATCGTAGGATCAAATTCTTTTAGTGGAACAAAGAAGTTCCTATCCTCTCCATTGCTCTTCTAAAAGAATTTAATCGTACAATATTTTTACGTACGATAAAAATCGATGCCTGTGCGCTTGGCCTTATTCATAATGCTGGCGAACACGTTTCGACACGAAATTGCCGCTATGTTTGTATCCTCATGGACGAGCAGTGAATCGGCTGCAAGTGTCGAATCCGCGCGATCTACTGTAGAAACGCTAGAATTCATGGTGGCCGATACTGTCATTATTATTGTGCCACGAGCTCCCGCCAACAACGGCTATTGTGTCACACGTATACACTGTGTTACACGTACACATTATTCTTATAGATGAGAGATAATTTATATGACAAAACAACGTTTGCCGGGTCAGCTATAACATATAAATATTTTCAGAGACGGAACGAATTTCGCCGGGTATAGCTACTTTATATATATGCTCTGTTACGCTTTCATGATTAAATCGCTGAACCGATTTAGAGGATATTTGGTACGGAGATAGCTTGAACGCTGAGTAAGAACATAGATTACTAAAGAAAGTGTGTAGTATACTTTATTATAGTTGTGAAAATGTTTTTATTGTTTGAAACGTTCTACATAATACGTTCGGCGTAATGAATATAATGCGTATACACTGAAGCGCCAAAGAAACTGGTGTAGGCATGCGTATTGAAATACTGAGGTGTGTAAACAGGCAGAATACGGCGCTGCTGTGGCATTACCTATATAAGACAACAAGTGTCTGGCGCAGTCGTTGGATCGGTTAATGCTGCTACAATGCCAGGTTATCAAGATTTAACGTGGTGTTATAGACGGCGCACGAGTGACTGGACACAGCATCACCGAGGTAGAGATGAACTGGGGATTTTCCCACACGACTATTTCGCAAATGTACCGTGAATATCAGGAATCCGGTAAAACATCAAATCTCCGACATCGTTGCGGCCGGAAAATGATCCTGCAAGAACGGGACCAACGACGACTGAAGAGAATCGTTCAAAGTGACGCAAGTGCAACCCTTCCGCAAATTGCTGCAGATTTCAATTCTGGGCCATGAACAAGTATCAGCGTGTGAATCATTCAACGAAACATCATCGATATGCGCTTTCGGAGCCGAAGGCCCACTCGTGTTCCCTTGATGGCAACACGACACAAAGCTTTACGCCTCGTTTGGGCCCGTCAACATCGACATTGGACTCTTGATATCTGGAAACATGTTGTCTAGTCGGAAGAATCTCGTTTCAAATTGTATCGAGAGGATGGACGTATACGGGTATGGAAACAACCTCATGAATCCATGGACACTGCATGTCAGCAGGAGACTGTTCAAGCTGGCTCTATGGTTGTTATGACTTTAATTTTGGATTGAATGTCTCTTAGTTTTATGTCTTTTGTTATATATATTTTGATGTGTTGGCAGAAGAGCCAACACCGTGTTGCTAGAGGAGGCCGAAATGCACGCGTTTAATTACACGCAGACTGGCGTGAGGTCTGGAACAAGGTAAAGTAATTATCCTATAAAGAAAAGAACGTAGTTGATTGAATACTTAACTTTAATCCATAATTGGAGAACATCGCTCTTGTTGATACATGAATTATAATCTCAATATAAACTGGTAATGGCGCCTTGCTAGGTCGTAGCAAATGACGTAGCTGAAGGCTATGCCAACTATCGTCTCGGCAAATGAGAGCGTATTTGTCATTGATCCATCTCTGGCAAAGTCTGCTGTACAACTGGGGCGAGTGCTAGGACGTCTCTCTAGACCTGCCGTGTGGCGGCGCTCGGTCTGCAATCACTGACAGTGGCGACACGCGGGTCCGACGTATACTAGCGGACCGCGGCCGATTTAAAGGCTACCACCTAGCAAGTGTGGTGTCTGGCGGTGACACCACATTCCTCCCCCGCAAATCGGCGTACGGTTGTTGTTATAAGGCTTCCGCCCGCCGTGGGGAGGACCCCATGTTGACGTATGCGACGAGGTGTGGAGCCTAACAACAGGCGAGGCTGTGCCACCCGCACCCTGCCATTCGGTCCGAGGGGAGCTAGGAAACGCCTGAAAACCTAGTCCAGGGTGCACGGCAACATGCGGTGTATGCGCCCGTAGAGAGACAGCAGGGGCCGAAGGGTCGACCTCCATCGCGTCGGGGCACCCGACGGGCGAAGACGACATCTGGTCCGGAGCGGGCAAGAGATCCATGTCGGAGGACAGCTGGTCACGGGAAGCGATCGGCGGCGCGTGACCCAGGGAGGCACTTGGCGGTTGCAGCGACGCGTCCACTGCGGGCGGCGCCGGCGGGAGAACAAGCGGCGGCGGCGGCGGCCCGTCGCCATGGGGCAAAATGGAAGGCAGCGCCGGTAACACCTGGGGATGAGGCGAGCCAGTAGATGGGTCCCCAGGGCGCTGACCGGACGGCACCGTCGCAGAAAGCAGACGGGGAGCGGCAGAACCCGTGCGACGACAGAGGCGCAGCTGATTGAGATGCCGACGCACCTCACCAGAGGCCCCAAAAACCAAATACATAGCGCGGCCGAGGCAGCGAAGAATGCGCCCTGCGAGCCAACGTCGTGAACCTCGATAGTTGCGATAGTATACAACGTCGCCTGGAGCAAAAGCAGGCGGCTGCCGCTGCACAGGAACCTGCTGCGGCGGATGTAGCAAAGACATCAAGATGCAATGAGGACGACCGTGGAGCAACTCAGCCGGCGAGCGACCATCTCGGGGCTGAGAGCGATACGAGGACAAAAAGAGCAATAACGCGTCCTCCCGAGAATGCGACTCTTTCAACTTCAACATCTGTGACTTGAAAGTCCGGACCAATCGTTCAGCGGTACCGTTTGACTGCGGCGAAAACGGCGTGGACGTCAGATGTTGAATACCATTGGCCTTGCAGAATGACTGAAATTCTGCGGACATGCATTGTGGGCCATTGTCGGAAACAATAGTCTGTGGAAGACTTTTAATACAAAAGATAGCGGATAACGCATGGATGGTGGCAGATGACGTCGTGGAAGACATCCAGAGAACAAAAGGAAAATTACTGAATGAATCTACCACAACCAACCATCGAGCATTCCAGAATGGACCAGCAAAATCTATGTGTAAGCGTTGCCAAGGGGAAGTGGCTTTCGGCCATGCAAAGAATTTCCGCGGTGGGGCGGATTGTTGTTCGGCACACGCCATGCAAGAAGAGCACATATTCGTAATCGCAGCATCGATTCCGAACCAAGTACAGTGCTGACGAGCAAGCTGTTTCGTTCTCACTATACCCCAATGTCCTTGGTGGAGGAGCCGTAAGACAGAGGACTGTAACGAACGTGGGACCACGACCCTGGACTGATCATTATCAGAACGCAACAGCAAAACACCACATCGTACAAACAGTCTCTCCCGGTGAGCAAAAAATCGGCGAACAAACGGATCCCCGATCCCTGACTTTGACAAGGGCCATTGCGTAGCAACAAAACGCAGAACAGTAGCAAGGACAGGGTCAGCAGCTGTGGCTGTAGCTACACGACGAAAATCAATCGGAAACGATTCGACCACGTCATCAGTTTCCGCATCAATGAACATGCAAGCAAGTTCGGAAGAATCGAATGCTCTATCCACAGCAACAGGCAAACGGGAGAACGCATCGGCGTTTCCGTGCTTAGCAGTGGACCGATACAAGATATCGTAGCGGTACTGCGAGAGGAAAATAGACCAGCGAATGAATTTCTGCGCTGTACGTGGAGGTACAGGTTTGTTCGGATGAAAAAGCGATGTCAAAGGTTTGTGGTCTGTGATGATGGTAAAGCGACGACCATACAAGAAATCATGAAACTTAGTAACACCAAACACGAGAGCCAATGCTTCTTTCTCGATCTGTGAATAATTTCTTTGCGCAGACGAGAGCAATTTAGACGCAAAGGCAATAGGGCGATCGTGCGATCCATCTTTGTGTGCAAGCACAGCACCGATCCCGAAATCCGATGCAACTACCATCAACAAAAGGGGTTTCTGGGGATCGAATGGCGTAAGGCAAGTAGTGGAAAGCAACGCCGATTTCAACTGGCGAAAGGCGCGTTCGCATTCTGTCGTCCAGACGAACGGAACACCTTTACGGCGTAAGCGATGAAGCGGAGCTGAAATGGAAGAGGCGTGGCGCACATATTTATGGTAGTAATTTATTTTTCCCAGCACACTCTGTAGCTGCTTCAAATTCTGCGGCGAAGGCAAGTATTGTATGGCACGGAGGTGCTCGGGACTGGGATATATGCCTTGGGCATTGATTACGTGTCCCAGATAGGCTAAGTCACGAGCAAAAAACACACATTTGTCCTTCCGCAAGCGAAGACCATTTTGTCGCAAGACCTGAAATAATGTTCTGAGATTTGCTAAATGTTCTTCTTCCGTCTTTCCGGAGATCACAATATCGTCCAGATAGTTTGCTGCAGTAGGGACCAAGGCACAAACAGTTTGCAGATATTGCTGAAACAATGCAGGGGCGGATGCACACCCGAAGGGCAGTCTTTTGAATCGATACAAACCAAGATGCGTGTTAACCACCAAAACGCACTGGGATTCTTCGTCCACCGGTATTTGCAAGTACGCATCTGCTAGGTCCAGCTTCGAAAAATATTTACCCGGGCACAGTTTGTCAAAAAGATCTTCCGGGCAGGGTAAAGGAAAAGTTGCAATCACTAGTTGTGGATTTACCGTTGCCTTGAAGTCCACACAAAGTCTCAATTTTCCGGAAGGTTTTGGCAAAATTACTAAGGGTGATGCCCAGAGAGAAGCCTGCACACGTTCAATCACACCTTGTGATTCCAAATCGTGTAATGTTCTTGCGACCTCAGCACGCAATGCGTGGGGAACATTGTGCGCTCTGAAAAATTTTGGGTGCGTGTTTACTTTCAGTTCCAAATGTGCTTTATAGTTCTTAGCGCAACCAAGGCCCGGTGCAAAAATGTCTGCAAATTCTTCACATAGACTAGAAACACTGGCTGAAGGCACAGTCTGGTTCACTGATAGGACCTGATTGGCGATAGACAAGTTAAACAACTGAAATAAATCTAAACCAAACAAGTTCACTGCAGAAGAAGAACGAAGAACGTAAAATGACCCAAGTTTTGTTTGTCCCTTGTATGTTGCAAGAAGGCTGCACTGTCCTAACACAGGGATAGCTTGTCTGGAATAACTATTTAACTTAGCAACGGAGGTGTGCCCAGTTGTTTGTACGTGTCTTTATTGATCAATGAAACTGCAGCTCCAGTATCGAGCTGGAATGGTATCACATTGCCATTGATGACCAAATCTACAAAAAGTTTATTGTCCTGCTGACGACAAGAGCGACTGTCTCGTGCAATGTGAAGTGACACTGGTACAGAATCACTTGCGACTTGACGGGATTTCTGGCGATGTCGACGCACACTATGTGTGGGACGAACACAGTCACTGTTAGAGAGAGTGGCACTGGGCGGAGTGGAATTAACTACATGAATATCCATGGGCGAAGGTCCACGAGCCGGAGTATTCGTGGTTCGACTCCGATTCTGGCGCGAGGCAAAGGGCCTGGAATGGTTGTGAGTGTCCGATCTAAGCTTTTTCTGGCAAACACTCTGAACATGTCCTTTTTTATTACAGAAAAAGCAAATAGCTTGGCGTGACGGGCAATTCTCACGCAAATGTCTAGTAGCACACCGCGGGCATGACTTTAGCACTGCATTTGCTTGCTTGCGCGGCACACGTAGCGGAGAGCTTGGCGGCAGCTGCGCGGACGAGTGCGAGGACTGTTTACTGTTCCGCGCAGCTCGCCCGGCGGGCCGGTTAACCTGACAGACGGCTGGTGAAGTTTCAAATGATTCCTGAGCAAAGTCAAGTGTGTCCTGTCGATCCAGTATGTCTATCACTTGTGGAAGGGAGGGATTGACTAGTTTCAAAATCTGTTCCCGTATACGAACATCAGAAATGTTCTGTGCAACTGCATCACGTACCATAGTATCTGAATAAGGGAGTCCACATTCACACTCAAAAGCACAATCCCTAGTAAGGCCTTGCAAAGTTGCAACCCACTCCCGATTAGTTTGACCTGCCGTACGTTTTGTACGAAAGAACGAATACCGTTTGGCAACTACATTGACAGATTCTTAGAAATATGCATCTAATGCAGATAAAATTTCGTCGTAGGACAGAGTTGCTACGTCGCGTCGGGGAAACAATTTCACTATCACACGGTAGGTGGACACTCCTACACAAGAAAGCAAAAAAGGCTGCCGCTCAATACCTTGAATTCTGTAGGCGGTGAGATGGAATCCAAATTGGCATGACCACTCCGTCCAGCTTTCCAGTGCAGCATCAAAAGGACGAAAAGGTGGTGCAACAGCGTTTTGTGGCTGCGGTAGCGGTGGAGCGGCGGCTGCCGCATCATTTTGCATTGTACGTGGACCGTGGACGAGCTGTCCAAGGGCATCCAGCAAGGCCTGCGTCTGCTGATTCTGCAAGCGATAAAATTCGGACAGTACATCTGGCGATTGTGGCGAAGCCATGACACAAGTAAATTACGGTAATATAGTTAGGAACGCAGAATCCTCGGCGCCATATGACGTGTTGGCAGAAGAGCCAACACCGTGTTGCTAGAGGAGGCCGAAATGCACGCGTTTAAACTCACGCAGACTGGCGTGAGGTCTGGAACAGGGTAAAGTAATTATGCTATAAAGAAAAGAACGTAGTTGATTGAATACTTAACTTTAATCCATAATTGGAGAACATCGCTCTTGTTGATACATGAATTATAATCTCAATATAAACTGGTAATGGCGCCTTGCTAGGTCGTAGCAAATGACGTAGTGAAGGCTATAACAACTATCGTCTCGGCAAATGAGAGCGTATTTGTCATTGATCCATCTCTGGCAAAGTCTGCTGTACAACTGTGGCGAGTGCTAGGACGTCTCTCTAGACCTGCCGTGTGGCGGCGCTCGGTCTGCAATCACTGACAGTGGCGACACGCGGGTCCGACGTATACAAGCGGACCGCGGCCGATTTAAAGGCTACCACCTAGCAAGTGTGGTGTCTGGCGGTGACACCACATATTTCTTCTTTGGTAATTTACTATAGACAGGATTATGTGTCCAGTGAAAAGGCTCTGTAATGGTGTGGGGCGGCAGGCCGCAGTGGCCGAGCGGTTTTAGGCGCTTCAGTCTGGAACCGCGCGACCGCTACGGTCGCAGGTTCGAATTCTGCCTCGGGCAGATACCTTGCAACGTGCTGTTCAGAAGGGCACTCCACCCCGTCGTACTCTTACGGTTTACGGACAGCCTGCAGAATTCATAGTCTCAGTTCCCTCCAGCACTACTTCAGACATTAGTCGAGTCCATGCCACGTCGTGTAGCAGCGCTTCTGCGTGTTCGCAGGGGCCCTACATGATATTAGGCAGATGTACGAGTTTCTTTGGCTCTTCATTTTATAATACGCGTTTAATCCATACTTTGATACTAATATTAGTCACAAACCCGTCACATTCTGGCTGCTGAGCGTAATTGATCTCTTATAACTCTTTTGTTGCGTTCAGATTCGTGACCGAGCGAGGTTGCGCAGTGGTTAGGAGACCGGACTCACATCTGGGAGGACGACGGTTCAAATTCGCGTCCGGCCATCCTGATTTAGGTTTTCTGTTATTTCGCTAAATCGCTTGACGCAAATGCCGTGATGTTTCCTCTGAAAGGGCACGGCCGAATACCTGCCCTAATCTTATGGGACCAATGAGCTGGATGACCTAGCTGTTTGGTCACCGTCACTGAATCAGCAATCAAGCTTGAAATTTGCGTTAACAGCTCGTGATCGCGCGGTTAGCGTTGCTGTTTTTCAGTGATGAGTTCACGAGTGCAACTGCTGCCCGGGTGGTTTCTTTTCAGCACGCTGTTAGACGTAACTTCGTCACAGTTCAAGGTTTCCGCATTTACCGCAAGCATCGCAGTAAGGCGCGAATGCCACACTAATCTCTTTCCCACGCGTCGGAGTAGCGTTACGTTGTATGTACGCTGCCGTAACGTCTTAAAAACGGAAACTTTCTGATCGACCCTTATATCTTTCAATTTCACTATATAGCATTTCGTTTAGATAATTTTGGAGGGGGGGAGGGGGGGGAAATCCGGACCCCATGGCCCCCCTTTGGCTACGTCCTTGCTTCTCACTACATCATTGCTAAAAAATGATTATGCGGCTACTGGGGTGAAAAGAGCGCGAAGACCACCGCGCAGAAATTATAACGATGCACAAGCGCCTGTAAAATCGAAAGTTCTCCTGCCTTTCATGAAGGACGTTACTGAACGCATACGAAAAATCTTGAATAAATAGAACATTGCGGTAATCTACAAACCCCAACAGATGATACAAGAACACTCAAAACTGGCCAAAGATGTTCGCCAACCGCTGGAAAAGGCAGGAATTTCTAGGGTTCCTTGTAGCTGTGGGGTGTAGGCGGATACTGCGAAAAAAACGGTAAAATAAGATGATTGGAAGGGCACAAAGACAATTGCAGGAGAGGAGGAGGCGGAGGGGTGTGCAGACTGAGATATCATTTGTTCAGCTGTTGCGAAACATTCTTTGCAGCCAGAAGACCACCGCAATTATTTTGATAAGACTCTAGTACTGCCAGTCGCAGACGGATGCCATGAAAGGCTATGCAAAAGTCATAGAGACTGTGAAAAATCTCAGAAATTTCAGTAGGAAGGAAGAGGGCGTAAGACTGAATGACATCTGAATACTGGTGTCGAAGTAGATGTGTACCAGTCGTGCACCTGGTGTGATAACGCCGGACGACGGCAGTCGACAACGGCCGACTGCGCTCGGCTACTAGAAACATGTGACGTCACGCCACTGCACGGAAGCCAGCCTAAACAGAATTTTGCTGCAGTCAGTAGAGAGCCAGGGTGCGAATTGGACACTCAAAAAGGCTACGATCTCCACCGAAAATGGCCTCCGCAGATGGGGACTAAAGGTTGGGTTTAAATGTGAAATCCATTTGACCACGGCGAAACAGCCCGAAACATTTTATTGCTTGTAAAGATACTTTTGCACGTTTATTATTTTGCCGGTCAACTTCACTCTGAAGTACTCAAATTCACGACGCACAAATTTAACATATTTTGGTGAATTAGTAGGCCTAGGCGTATTTTTCCGATTCTTTTCTAAACACCGGAAGACACTGAACTAGTCCGAGAGACGAAGCTGGCAGACGGTTGTGTGTTATCTCAATAGTACAGAATTTAGACGTGGCGCTATTCCTTTTCTGTTAAAATCATCGCGGTTCCATAACCGGGGCGTTCATCTTAGTGGGCCAGCTCACATGGTTGATGGCCAACATTGCAACTTGTGATCAGGCAATTACAAGTTCGTTCGCCGTGTATAATACGAGTAACAGGCCTTTCGCTTTACAGATGGCAATTCAGATAGTTGTAATCATTTTAGATCCTGATTCCACTGGACAGTCACGAGAGAGAACACTCTTTCCATGTTAGCAGTGTGCCCTGGAACACTGAACATGAACTGGCACAGGTTACGCGTCTTCACTGTTCAAAGAAATTGGTCCATTTCTCCTGACGCGATATACTACATCGATTGTCACTGTTCTTGGTGAACTGTGATACAGTGAGCCGGCCGCGGTGGTCTCGCGGTTCTAGGCGCGCAGTCCGGAACCGTGTGACTGCTACGGTCGCAGGTTCGAATCCTGCCTCGGGCATGGATGTGTGTGATGTCCTTAGGTTAGTTAGGTTTAAGTAGTTCTAAGTGCTAGGGGACTGATGACCACAGCAGTTGAGTCCCATAGTGCTCAGAGCCATTTGAACCATTTTTTGATACAGTGAACTGGTTGAGGTAGCAAAACTGGTCAGAGTACTGTCGTCTATTGATAACCCTTTATCTTGCAAAAATATTACCGTCCTTGCCACTTCGTTTCAAACAGGCACCGAGTCCAGCAAACCATCTGAAAATAAATTCTTTCCAGTTCGTTGAGCAGGGCTTAATTTCGGCCGGAAAGCGCTGGAACGGCGTTCTGGCACTTCCCAGGGAATTTTATTTGAACTAACCTGAACACGTCGGCATTGAAGATTTAAAATACCGCTCGTGTATTAAATTCCAACGTAGCTGTAATTTGCTGCCCGGAGTTGTGATCTTTCCACAGAAGTAAACATCATGTCGACTGACTTTTTTAGCGACTGCCAGGAACCTCAGCAATATAGCAGCATGACGACGTCTCATGCTATGTGTGTCAATAAGAAATAAACAACGTAAGGAGGGTTTGAACACTCCCTCTTGCCCCCCCCCCCCCCACCGACCCCGTCGCGGACGCCTGTGCGAGAAGGAATGTTTACGATTACGATTCGACTCGAAAGGCTGCCATCTTTTTTAGCCATGCA
Organism: Schistocerca nitens; assembly: GCF_023898315.1. Classification (NCBI taxonomy): domain Eukaryota; kingdom Metazoa; phylum Arthropoda; class Insecta; order Orthoptera; family Acrididae; genus Schistocerca; species Schistocerca nitens. Next base: position 12,300,409 of record NC_064620.1, read on the forward strand.
TTCGCCGTGCGCTTAGTTGATCGGCAACTATGGCATAAATTACGACACTGAAGAAACAGGCACTAGCCTCCCTCCCCCCCCCCCACCCCACCCCCCCTGGAGTGTGGAGTACGGAGATTTTTTTCATTACAGAATTCCAGAACACTTCTAGAAATGATTTCCAGTGATTCTATAAAACCTTTCAGTTTGCCGATTGTAGCAATACATGGCTAATTGTAGTGACACGTTACTATACGAATTAGCGTCCCCTCTTTAGAAAGTTTAACACCAGACACACTATTATAAAAAAAAAGAGAGAGCCGCACTTTCGTGCCGTGCCGAATTCCTTTATGGTCTTTTTCAAAGTATTGCTTTCAAGTTGCGTACGAGGCGTACCCAACTGTAGCAGATTCAAATTCCCCGTTGTGGTAGTATCCAACAAGAGCTTCGCCGAGCATTGTTTGGTTTCACAGAACTCCACGTGCGGTACTGTGTGCACTGCACTATGCATTAACGATCGCTTTCACAGCAGCTTTGTTTTTATCAGGAGAAGACATCTAGAAGTACGTTTCGCCATTTTTTAAAAAAAATTCTTTGCTTTCGGAGCTTGCCCATATAGTAGGGTGACCAAATTATTTTCGGTGAAAACCGGGACACATTCACCAGGGTGCCAATGGACACCTCATTCCAGATGTACCCAGGTTTCTTAATTTTAAGTATTAATGTTTTGTTGATACATTTTGTTAACCTGGTTATTATAACTAATAAGAGGATACAAAAGATTGATATAATCTAGATTATCTGTATAATTAATGACATTTAATAAACGTATACAGTAATAAAGAAATGTATTACGTTTTTACAAAATTTTACAGCCATTCAACTTTTAATCAATTAATATTAACATGAGCTTTAATATTACTGAGCACTTGTACTCGTAAATGGAATTGACTGCCCTTGGAGAAAAGGGTATTTTTCACTGCCTCCAGCCTTCTCGATCATGTCTTTGTTCTTTGAGACACAGTGATAAAACTCGGATCAATTCATTTTGTAGTTGTACAGGATCTGCAGGATTGCTTCAAGAGAGTCCACCTCCATTCTGTTTCTTTCATCAGTCCACTGGATATTCATGAACGAAAATATTCTTTCCACATTGGCATTATGGGCTGGGATTGCAAATAAATACCTTTCAATTATTACCAACTCAGAGTAATGCTGAAGACAGTCACAGCTTTTAAAAAAACTCACCCACTTCTCATGACATTCCAATGGTGTTTTTTTTTCATCATTCCACTTGTGAAGACTTTCTTCAACAAAATTTTTCAGTATGTCGAACTTGTCAAAGAGAATGGAATCATCGATTTCAATCTCTTTACTCTTCAAATAAGAAAGTGTCTTTTCAACACTTTCCCATTTTGGCACTCTCTTCAGTAACATCCAATCAAACACCGGCGATGAGGGTAAATATGAGGCGCTCCACTTGCTGAGATATTCTACACAAGTGTCATAAAACTTGTTAACTTCTTCTCTAAAACTCCTTTCCGCTGCTTCTGATACTTCTGCTCTTTTAAGGACAGATTTAACATTAAAAGAACAGAACTGCTGTTCTCTCCTCTTACTAACAGTTTCCAGAGTATTTTTCAAAACATCATTTACCTCTGTTACACTTTTCGTGCTTCCCTCAACTTCCTATATCCCATGCTGCAAAGTGCTATGCTGACTGTGAATGAACCATAAGTAGGCTTCACTTAAAGGGTTACTGAAAAACTAAACCAATATTTTGGGGGCTTTGTCTTCATTTAGGAAAAAATCTTTTAACGGTTCAAACAGGCGGATTACTCTTTCAACTGCTGGAAACAGTAATAACCAGTGAGTTTTCGAGTCACACAATACATTCATATATTCAGTTCCCACATAATCACAGAACTCCTTAAGCCTCTCTGTTCTAACAGTATATATGTAAAAGTGTGGGTATACCTCCATGACGATAGTTTCAACATCACAGCTTAAACTGTCAGCAGATGTCTGCACGCTACTGTGTAAAACATGTGCAGGGCACCCTATGCCTTCAATGTTATCATGCGATGTTGCCTTTAATTTGGTAAATACGTTGCATTTGCCTTGTCTTTTTAAACCACCAAAGTTTGTGTTGGTGTTGTCTCCACAAAATGCCATACATTATTTTTCTCAAGATCAAACATTTCGATAGTATTCATACAAAATCTTGAAATTTCGTCAGATGTTTCATTAGGTAGGGAACTCACCTTCAAAAGTTTGGTATGAATTCCCTGATTAATATCGAAAAACTGAACAACAAACGGAAATATTTTAGTGGCCTTATGATTGCTGGTATCAGTGGATATCCCGTAGAAAGAAGACTTTTTGATGTATTCAGTGCTTCCCTTTACACTCTGGGGAGCAATAACTCCTTTCACTACATCTACATCTACATTCATACTCCGCAAGCCACCCAACGGTGTGTGGCGGAGGGCACTTTACGTGCCACTGTCATTACCTCCCTTTCCTGTTCCAGTCGCGTATGGTTCGCGGGAAGAACGACTGTCTGAAAGCCTCCGTGCGCGCTCTAATCTCTCTAATTTTACATTCGTGATCTCCTCGGGAGGTATAAGTAGGGGGAAGCAATATACTCGATACCTTATCCAGAAACGCACCCTCTCGAAACCTGGCGAGCAAGCTACACCGCGATGCAGAGCGCCTCTCTTGCAGAGTCTGCCACTTGAGTTTATTAAACATCTCCGTAACGCTATCACGGTTACCAAATAACCCTGTGACGAAACGCGCCACTCTTCTTTGGATCTTCTCTATCTCCTCCGTCAACCCAATCTGGTACGGATCCCACACTGATGAGCAATACTCAAGTATAGGTCGAACGAGTGTTTTGTAAGCCACCTCCTTTGTTGCTGGACAACATTTTCTAAGCACTCTCCCAATGAATCTCAACCTGGTACCCGCCTTACCAACAATTAATTTTATATGATCATTCCACTTCAAATCGTTCCGCACGCATACTCCCAGATATTTTACAGAAGTAACTGCTACCAGTGTTTGTTCCGCTATCATATAATCATACAATAAAGGATCCTTCTTTCTATGTATTCGCAATACATTACATTTGTCTATGTTAAGGGACAGTTGCCACTCCCTGCACCAAGTGCCTATCCGCTGCAGATCTTCCTGCATTTCGCTACAATTTTCTAATGCTGCAACTTCTCTGTATACTACAGCATCATCCGCGAAAAGCCGCATGGAACTTCCGACACTATCTACTAGGTCATTTATACAGTATATATTGTGAAAAGCAATGGTCCCATAACACTCCCCTGTGGCACGCCAGAGGTTACCTTAACGTCTGTAGACGTCTCTCCATTGATAACGACATGCTGTGTTCTGTTTGCTAAAAAATCTTCAATCCAGCCACACAGCTGGTCTGATATTCCGTAGGCTCTTACTTTGTTTATCAGGCGACAGTGCGGAACTGTATCGAACGCCTTCCGGAAGTCAAGAAAAATAGCATCTACCTGGGAGCCTGTATCTAATATTTTCTGGGTCTCATGAACAAATAACGCGAGTTGGGTCTCACACGATCGCTGTTTCCGGAATCCATGCTGATTCCTAAATAGTAGATTCTGGGTTTCCAAAAACGACATGATACTCGAGCAAAAAACATGTTCTAAAATTCTACAACAGATCGACGTCAGAGATATAGGTCTATAGTTTTGCGCATCTGCTCGACGACCCTTCTTGAAGACTGGGACTACCTGTGCTCTTTTCCAATCATTTGGAACCCTCCGTTCCTCTAGAGACTTGCGGTACACGGCTGTTAGAAGGGGGGCAAGTTCTTTCGCGTACTCTGTGTAGAATCGAATTGGTATCCCGTCAGGTCCAGTGGACTTTCCTCTGTTGAGTGATTCCAGTTGCTTTTCTATTCCTTGGACACTTATTTCGATGTCAGCCATTTTTTCGTTTGTGCGAGGATTTAGAGAAGGAACTGCAGTGCGGTCTTCCTCTGTGAAACAGCTTTGGAAAAAGGTGTTTAGTATTTCAGCTTTACGCGTGTCATCCTCTGTTTCAATGCCATCATCATCCCGGAGTGTCTGGATATGCTGTTTCGAGCCACTTACTGATTTAACGTAAGACCAGAACTTCCTAGGATTTTCTGTCAAGTCTGTACATAGAATTTTACTTTCGAATTCACTGAACGCTTCTCGCATAGCCCTCCTTACGCTAACTTTGACATCGCTTAGCTTCTGTTTGTCTGAGAGGTTTTGGCTGCATTTAAACTTGGAGTGAAGCTCTCTTTGCTTTGGCAGTAGTTTCCTAACTTTGTTGTTGTACCACGGTGGGTTTTTCCCGTCCCTCACAGTTTTACTCGGCACGTACCTGTCTAAAACGCATTTTACGATTGCCTTGAACTTTTTCCATAAACACTCAACATTGTCAGTGTCGGAACAGAAATTTTCGTTTTGATCTGTTAGGTGGTCTGAAATCTGCCTTCTATTACTCTTGCTAAACAGATAAACCTTCCTCCCTTTTTTTATATGCCTATTAACTTCCATATTCAGGGACACTTTAGTTATTGCTGAACTAAGCTTTTTTGCAACGGAAGAAGCATCAAACATAATGCTGTTAAGCTTATTAGTACAATCACTACATCTATAAGTTTGGTGATGTTTTACCGTGTGGTAGGCTAGTGTAAGCTCGGCTGCTCGAACTTTCGTCTCTTCACTTGACTGATGTTTCACAAAATAATTTTGTTGAGTTTTACTGCAGCTCGGTGCACTGTATCTGTTAATGTGTTTCTTTGACCTGATGTGCTCAACTATGTGGGAACGTCCACCATGACTTATACTAATAAAACAGTTACAAACGGAACACTCTGCTTCGTAATCAAAACGACCTTTCTTAACGAAATTCCATTCCTTGGAATACCCGTCACTGAACTTGCAGGCACGTTTCGGCATTGCGTTTCACAGTACTGCAGCAATAATACCACTAATGTGAGAAAAAACTATTGCAGTTTGTCTGACAAAACATCAACTACTACACTGTTCTGACAATGGTTGTGTGAGTAAGTGGCGCGACAATCGGGTAGTTTCATAGCTCTGTTAGAATAATACAACTTACTAGAGATGGGCAAACTGAAACACTTAACTGTTTCGAAACAAATGAAACAGTACAATGTAATGTTTCGATACGCTGTTTCGAAACAGTGAAACAGTTTGTGTTTTGTAATCTAATAAACCTACACATTTTATCATCTTGAATGTCTACTGTATAAGTATGTCCATATAAACACATATGAGGTGCGAGAGCGCTAATCATTTCGCAGAAAGTATGAAACTATCACTTAGGCGTCTTGGCAGTTTCGTATTTCCTGCAGCAAATGCGCTGCTTTCGTGTCGTGTGACTTTCATACTTTTCAATTGGCTGAGGACAGCCATAGCTGAAGACAGAAGAATCACCACGAACGGAACTGGAGGTGGGAGCAAACTGCAGAAACAACGGATATGCTACTATGATTCCCACATTCCGTTAGTATGGGTAATATACCCATTTTGCTAATTTCCATGCACACAAAGGGAATCATTGTGGATAATAGGCACAGTGACTATAGAGTCACAAAACGCCAAATAATTCGAATGAATAACAAAATATAACAGAAAAAAATTTTGTCTTTCATGGTGTTTCGTACCGTCACTAAAAAGTCACCATGTTTCCCAGCCCTTCCCGTTCACCACTACACTATCAGTGATATGTCAAACAGATTGCTTGCAATTATACCTACATCAAATTTATGTATATGTCTAATAACTGTCACTCTACGCCTTTTTTTATTCAAAATGTTGTAGGCTTACTTGCGTTTCTTAATACGATTACTGTACATGAAAAGGGAAGCGTATGTTATTAAAAAAAGTGTAATTTAATCGAATGATTTTCACATATTTATTATTTTGAATGTGAATAGTATGCGTTGTTTTATTGTTTGGTTAGTGTTTATAAAGCAGGTGTTACGCCATTTCGTAATAGGACAGTCAGCTAGAAACGAAGCTTTATTTTCGGATATTCTAAGCTTCATTCTATTGCTTGTCAAAAATATTTCGCCACTCTTGAAAGTGTTTCATTAAGTGTTATGTTGTGTTTCAGTATCTGTGCCGAGCCCGAATCTCGTACGACACAGAGCGGAATGAAACATCACTGTTTCGATACAATTAGTCCGTTCCAAGCGCAGGTGGACTGAAACAGCCTTATTTTGAAACAACGATACAGTTTCTGTGTCTGGCTCGAGATTGAATCTGGTGCGGTTATCCGAGACAGGGGCGGAATGAAACACCACTGTTTCGAAACAGTGAACCACAGCCGTTCCGAAACACTGAAACAGTTCCACGTATCGATACACTGTATCGAAACATAGAAACAGTGGCCAAGTCTACAACTTACTACTTGTTGGCCAAAGTACCGCTCAAAGTAAATTATTGCCTGAGTGTATCAATACTGATACTGTGATTACTAGTATGGGACAATGGAGGTTTTAGACAAATAAGCTAAAATATGTTAATTTCTTGTACTGTATTTCCTTTAATATAGCGAAATCCCAAAAATTTGAGAACGTTTCACGAAATGTATTTAAAAACTGAATTCCGGGACTTTTGAGCGTCCCGAAACAAATTTTCGGGACACCGGAACACAGGGATGAAAACCGGGACAATCCCGGTTTTCCGGGACGTTTGGTCACCCTACCATATAGTCATGTTGTAAGCGTATTGTCATATCGCTAGCTTAGTTGTGGAATATCTTTGCGGGCAGCCGCGTTTGTAGAGAGTCGATGACGGGACACGAAACTGTTATGTTGTGTAGTGTGTAGCTCTGCATGTAGAAGCATTGTTAGTATTCAAGTTGAAGTGTTGTTACAAGTGCTATTACAGTAAAGTGATTAAATATGGAAGTAAGTCAGAGGAAAAGTGCGTCAAGATGTAATTAAAAATGAGCAGCGCCGCCGATAACGTATTTGCATATCCTCAAGTTGCGTGTCGCACAGTATCAATCATCCGCGCCGTGTTCCGTCTCCCAGAATGAACTGATGTGAATCAGTAGAAATTAGTTACCATAAAAGAGTGCAGTCAAGTGCCAGTGTCTTGTAGTGAGCGAGAGGACATGCGTTCGATCATCGCGTTTCCGCATCATCAACAATCAGCCGCGCCGCGACGGCTACGCGCACGCTCGTACAAGTGAACTGAGAACTGAAAAATTAACTTTACGAACAGTGTTATATCATTACTAGTGACAAGGACTAGTGACTATTAGAAGATAATCTGTATGTGGGACGAGCGTAAGAACTTTCGTTCGATCATTCGGCTTCAGCATCATCAACAATCACCTGCGTCGTGTCGGTTACGCGTACGCTCGTCTGAATTATATTTTGGACTGTTAATCATCAAGATTGTTAATTGGGATAAACAGTTACGATTTAGAGAGTAAACAGTGCAACCTGTGGTTTCCATATCGTCTCAGAATACAGATCTCCATACCAGACATAGGATAGCGTTGTGTTTTAACGTCGAGGGGCTCCCCTAAAACCGCTTGCATATTTCGATAGATAATTTCAGGCAAGCCAACAGCAGTGTGGAGCAGAATGGTACGACCGCCGCGGGATCTGCAGGCACGTGGTGTGGACAGGGCGCACGGTCACCAAACGAGAAGTCAGTTTAAAGTACCCCCACCCCCAATCGTACTCCCGGGCGTGTTACAATGTCAGCACCAGAAACGTTATGTAACAGTTTGCTCTGACATTCAGAATATATGTTAGTTTAAGTTGTACTGGCTTAACAAAGGACGAATTGTGACATAAAGCAAAGTTTACATCCACAGGGTAATGGAACGAGTAAAAAAGACGAAGATGGAACACAGGATACACGGAGGTAGTATGATATAAAAACACCACTTTTAATACAGTAAGAAATGATTAGTCGCCGTTGATACACCTTTGCAATATTCCCAATTTTGCCATTTCATAACGCTGGGAGGAAGTGTAGCCTGCTTAAGGAAGCTGGGTGAGTTAGTGTACACTAAACTATCGTTAATAGTAGCCGGCGTCTCAGTAATCCGGCCCACATCCGAAATGGCGAACAATAATGAAGTATCGTGCGCAACATACTGTTAGTAAAGTACAATGTTAAACAGTGTTATACATTGTTAAAATTCGTGGTGAAACCTGCAGCTGTCATTCAATTTTCACAATTCGCTACTAGTTTCGGTCAATGGCCATTATCAAGCTTAGCCTAAAATCAATAAATCAAACCATTAGAGATTAAACAGTTTTTAGGGGAGTATGAGGTTAAATAGTATTTCACTTACTGGCATAAGTGGTAGGAAAGTTGTACTATAATTTAAACAAAGTAATTTCCTCCTTTAAACCCACTACAGTACGTATAAAGTTTCTCACAATAACAACTGTGTGCGATAATTTATGGCAAGAATCAAGTCTACACCGACACACTGACAGATGTAACTAGCCCAAACGCCCAAGCATACAGTCATAGGCAGTGTCATGACAGACATAAAACTATAGTGCATGCTAGCAGTTGCAGTATCAATTTACTAAGAGGTACATTATAATCTTTGGTTCCAAGTAAAGACCGTACAGTGGTGAGCTAGATCGTGAAATTCCACGTACACAAACGCAATACATAAAAAAATGGCACACTAGCGACCTTTGTAATCTAAAATAGATCGTAACTGCCGAAAATAAATCAGCTTAAACGACAGAAAACCATTTAATGACATCAATACGCCACGCAAAGCCACATTGGCGAACCTTTAGGTTTTACAGGAGATCGTAATTGCCGAAAAGTAAGTCAGCTGGGTCATATTACTGGGATATGATATGTTACCAGTTGTTGTTGTTGTGGTCTTTAGTCCTGAGACTGGTTTGATGCAGCTCTCCATGCTACTCTATCCTGTGCAAGCTTCTTCATCTCCCAGTACCTACTGCAACCTACATCCTTCTGAATCTGCTTAGTGTATTGATCTCTTGGTCTCCCTCTACGATTTTTACCCTCCACGCTGCCCTCGAATGCTAAATTTGTGATCCCTTGATGCCTCAAAACATGTCCTACCAACTGATCCCTTCTTCTAGTCAAGTTGTGCCGCAAACTTCTCTTCTCCCCAATCCTATTCAATACCCCCTCATTAGTTACGTGATCTACCCACCTTATCTTCAGCATTCTTCTGTAGCACCACATTTCGAAAGCTTCTATTCTCTTCTTGTCCAAACTGGTTATCGTCCATGTTTCACTTCCATACATGGCTACACTCCATACAAATACTTTCAGAAACGACTTCCTGACACTTAAATCTATACTCGATGTTAACAAATTTCTCTTCTTCAGAAACGCTTTCCTTGCCATTGCCAGTCTACATTTTATATCCTCTCTACTTCGACCATCATCAGTTATTTTACTCCGTAAATAGCAAAACTCCTTTACTACTTTAAGTGTCTCATTTCCTAATCTAATCCCCTCAGCATCACCCGATTTAATTTGACTACATTCCATTATCCTCGTTTTGTTTTTGTTGATGTTCATCTTATATCCTCCTTTCAAGACACTGTCCATTCCGTTCAACTGCTGTTCCAAGTCCTTTGCTGTCTCTGACAGAATTACAATGTCATCGGCGAACCTCAAAGTTTTTACTTCTTCTCCATGAATTTTAATACCTACTCCGAATTTTTCTTTTGTTTCCTTTACTGCTTGCTCAATATACAGATTGAATAACATCGGGGAGAGGCTACAACCCTGTCTCACTCCTTTCCCAACCACTGCTTCCCTTTCATGCCCCTCGACTCTTATAACTGCGATCTGGTTTCTGTACAAATTGTAAATAGCCTTTCGCTCCCTGTATTTTACCCCTGCCACCTTCAGAATTTGAAAGAGAGTATTCCAGTTAACGTTGTCAAAAGCTTTCTCTAAGTCTACAAATGCTAGAAACGTAGGTTTGCCTTTTCTTAATCTTTCTTCTAAGATAAGTCGTAAGGTTAGTATTGCCTCACGTGTTCCAACATTTCTACGGAATCCAAACTGATCTTCCCCGAGGTCCGCTTCTACCAGTTTTTCCATTCGTCTGTAAAGATAAAAACCAAAATAGCATTATTAGCACAAATTGATGCATCGTAAAATTTCATGAGCAGTGTGAATAAAAAGACTGTCAGTCTCACACGGTATCCTATACCAAAATATATTGTACCAGTAATATGAATCCCTCTTGAAAACTTTACTAAACTTTTAATACCACATGCCCAATGGAAGATGTGGAAGTGGGGGGGGGGGGGCTAGTTTTTGTGTGTGTGTGTGTGTGTGTGTGTGAGAGAGAGTGTGTGTGTGAGTGTGTGTGTAAGTGTGTGTGAGTGTGTGTGAGTGTGTGTGAGTGTGAGTGTGTGCGCACACGCGAATGCGTGGAGGGGAGAGAGAATTCTCTAGACAGTAAAACATTTTTATGATGAAGACTGTGAACATAGACATTAAAACTTTATTACACGATTAATTTTACATACCCAATGTATAATATGGGTGGGGGGGCGGTTGTGGGGGGAGGACTTTTTTAAACATCTTTTTTCCTGAAAGTAATTACAACAGCCTATAAATTATGAAACATACATAATAATTCCAGAAATAACTGACAGGTATTTGTGTGTACATATACACTTGTGTTCAATAAAGGTGCCAACAAAGAGAGACCATCAGTCTCCAAATCCTTCCATCCCTACAGGAATAATCTAAACATGTACACACACACTCAGCCTTTGTACCTAGTATATACGTCACCTTGTGTAACCCATATAAAATCATTTCAGAGTTGGGTTGGTACACTAAAAAAAACCAAGTTCCATTATTAGAAAAGCATCTAAAATGTCACACTTATAAACTTTATACCTGCATTGTTATTACTGTTAGATTTACAAAGGAAAAAAGAGGGTGGGGAAAACCATTGTACAGCTAGGGAGTAAAGTATTTAAGACAGTAATAATTATAAGAACCAAGAGATGTGTAGTGTACATGACAATTCCATTAATAACCGACAGGTGTTTAAGTATATATAAAAACTTATATTCATTAATGCGGCCCAGTAAGGGAGACCACCAATCTCCAAACATCCCATCATTACAGGAAAGAATCTAACACACCATATGTACAAAAATTTACCATTGAAACCCTCACTTTAAATGAAACTTATCAATTCATATCTCAGATGTTTTGGTACATTAGCACTCAAATTACAAAATTACTAGAGGAATGTACAGTACGATATATCTAGCCTCTATATTTGCATTGTCGTTAATATTAATCTGCAAAGGAGGAGCTAGGTGTGGAGGAACCTCACGACAACCAGACTGTAGATCATATTAAAATAATTTACAAGACTCATAAGAAATATAAAACAACCTAAAATTGTACATAAATAACTGACACGTATTTAAGTATAAAAGAACCATCTTGGAGCTATAATTGCTCACTTAATGATTAAGATATATCTCATAACATTATATCTACACCCAGTACAAAATAGTAGCGCACAGAGATGGTAAAGATTAGTTCTCAGAGATGGACGCATATTTATCTTAACGTATAGCTAACCAAGTACCCACTGTATTAAGTTCACTAATGTACAGTTTCTACTTAGAACCAAAGATTACAATGTACCTCTTGGTAAACTGATACTGCAACTACTATCATGTACTATATTTTATCTCTGACATAGCATTGTCTTTGAGTGTATCCTTGACTGCTTGGGATAGTTACGTCTGTCAGTGTGTTACTAGCTGTAGATGTAGACTTGCTTCTTGACAAAAAAGATCGTATGCTGCTATTATTGTGAGAAACTTTTTACATATTATGGTGGGCTTAAAGGAGGAAATTACTTTTGTTCAAATTATGGTACAGCTTCCCTGCCGTTTATGCCAGTACGTGAAATACTGTTTAACCTCATATTCCCCTGTAAACTATGTAATCTCTAATGGTTTAATTTATTCGTCTTAGGCTAAGCTTGATAATGGTCACCGACGGAAACTACTAGCGAATTCTGCATAATAAATGACAGCTGAACGTTTCACCATGAATTTTAACAATTATTTCGCGGCTAAATATCATCACCTGCAAACATGTATAAATGTTATACATATTTGAAATTGTGGCATTGTTCATAGTTCAGTATCATGTATTCCAGAAGGAGAAAGCCATTGCTGCAGCGTACATTGTTGGATGAGGAAGTGTTGGAACCATTTATGACGTCTAAACGAAAGAAGATGTTATTCGACAGTACGGAGCCCAAATGGATACTAAGCTGGGAAAACAAAAGGTTACCCAGAAGAGTGAGAATGAAAAACTGGACGTAGCTGTCTGTAGGTGGTTCATACAAAGCAGTACAGGAATATCAGTCAGTGGCTCGATAATAAAGGAAAAAGCAACTGCGTTCGAACACGACTTGGAGACAGTAACTCGTTTGATGCAAGCGAGGTTGGCTTCAAATGAGAAAAAACGACATGGCGTTCGGCAGCTGACAATCGCAGAGGAAGGTCGCTCAGCTAACGAAAAAGATGCAGATTAGTTCGTAAAGACGATACGGGAGGTAATAGATGAAGAATATTTAAAGGCTGATGCCTTGTACAGTGATCATGAAACCGGATTCTTCTATAACATGAGCGCCCCACAAACCATACATCATCATCATCTTGTATAACACATGTTCCATAGTGAGTATATTACTGTATAACGACGTACATACTGTTTCCTTTGAAAATCAGTGTACCTTTGGATTCGATAAAGTATATCCCCTGTGTCTTTAAATAAATTTCGGACTCTCTCAATAATTCGGCACTTCAGCTAATCCAGCACCCATATGTGCATGGAATGACAAGATTAGCGAGAGTCTATCTGTTGTTCGTGTGCGGGATTACTTTGAAACTGAGAGGCGTGATGAAGGACCTGTTCTCCCTGTGTCAAATGTACTGCAACGAACAGCCGATGCGCTCGGTATTGAAACTGCTACAGTGGAACGTTTGACTAAGGAAAAACTTATAGGCCTTGACAGTGGCGAGAAGGACGTTAAGCTTAGCTAGGGTTGCCAGATGTCCCGGTTTTCCGGGACGGTCCCGGTTTCAGATCAAAGAAATCGGTGTCCCGAAAAATACTTTCGGGACGGCAGTTTATCCCAGAGTTGGGATTTCAGAGAAATATTCTCTTACTATCTACTTTTTCTCCAAGTTCTTGCGTGGAATTATATTTCAACTCCATCTGTTAAGTTAAATACCGAAAGTTTTATTATCGCTGCTGACTGAGTCCCCTGAGGCGTATTATTGCGGGGAAATGCTCAAGAGTTTCCATTATTAGCCATTATCTCTGTTCAGTTTACCTCTGCACCAACGTGGTTCTCTGCTTCTCTGTCTCAGACGTATCGTGGTTAATTTGTTATTAAATTGTTTGTTTGTTTCAAGTTAACTCAAAATACCAAACTGGAAGCGTTCGTTGCAAGAAAAATATTCAAAAACTAGTCCTTCATAAAACGAGGGAGATTTGACTATGAAGTAGAATCTGTAATTTGTGTTATGTTTCCCGTGTACGTGGCGGAAGAGCGGATGTTAAGGATCATTTAGGTAGCGTAAAGCATAAATGAAACGTGTACTCTCCAAGCACTTCAAAAATCAACACCTATTTTGTTTTAAATTCATTTAAAGTAACAGCAGCGTAATTAGTTATGTGCTATCATACATTTAAACATCACATGAGTTTGAAATCAGGTGTCTGTTCTTCTAGGCTAAGCTCCAGACTTTTTAATGATTCTGTACCAGTAAAAGAATGTGGCGTTGGGCAGAACAAAATCAAATTGTGAAATCAGTGTTAGCGCGCGACACTGTCAGACAAATATGCGATCATCTTTCAAAGGTCCGTTATTTTGGTGTAACTACAGGCGGTAGTAATCACAAACTGAAAAGTATTTTTATTTATTAATTCACTTTTTTAAGCTTAAGAGAAGGGCCTCCGTTTCTGTTTCCCAAATTGCGTCCATTTTTAGTCAGCTTAAGAGAAATGTCCCGGTTTGTCACACAGAAATTATGGCAGCCTTTAAGCTTAGCACTCCAGGTAAATGCAGATAGGGGAATGAAGCCAATGACAGCTACTGACAATTTTAATCAATGTGCTATTCGGGATTACTGTAAAGGTGAATTACCAACTAGGAAACAACTTATTGTTTCTCTTCGTGAAGCAGGGCTGCTTTCCGGCGGTAAGACGTCGCTTTCTTCGGTTCTGGATTCTTTGGGCTTCAGGTATAAAACATACAACAATCGTAAATTTGTAATGGAGAGATTTTCCTCAGAAAAATGTGCACTATTGACTTTAAGCCATATTTATGGATGAGACTTGGATTAATAGAAGCCACAGTTTTTCACACATTTGGACTGGCGACACGGGTTCTTCAGTTCTACGACAACCAACCGGGAAAGATGGCAGATCAATTTTTTGCCTCTCTGGTTTGGGGATAAACTTCTTCCGAATATTCCTCGCGAGCCTATTATAATGATAGATAATGCACCTTATCATTGTATTCAGGTGGACAAAGCGCTGACTGTGTCAAATAGAAAAGACGATTTGTTAAGTTGGTTGCAGCGACATAACACTCCCTGCACTGCTGAAATGAAAAAGGCACAGCTGCTTCAGCTTGTTAAGCTCCTGTATACACGGTCGACGAAATCGCTAGAGCTGCTGGTCACTCAGTTATTAGTTCGGCACCATACCATTGCACGTACAATGCGACTGAGCTTATTTGGGCTCAAGTGAAAGCAAATGTAGCACGAAATAACGCGCGTCCACCTTTCTCCCAAAGCAAGGTGTTAAAATTGCTTCATCAAGCTTTGAATGAAATTACAGCAGATATGTGGCAATCTGCGGTTCTACATACGAAAAAAAAAATCACTGAAGACACTTGTGAGAGAGGAGGAATTGTGGAGACTTATATGGAAAACATTATTGTTGATCTTGGTGAGGCAGATGTTGATACGAGTGCCAGCAGCAGCTCTGAGATAGAGTAATTAATGTGTTGCCATAACTATTTACTCTCTGGTATTGCTTTATTTAACCGTTAGTTTCTTAGGACCAGCACACGTATGTTTCTTCAAATGGTTCAAATGGCTCTGAGCACTATGGGACTTAACATCTGAGGTCATCAGTCCACTAGAACTTAGAACTACTTAAACCTAACTAACGTAAGGACATCACACACATCCATGCCCGAGACAGGATTCGAATCTGCGACCGTAGCGGTCGCGCGGTTCCGGACTGAAGCGCCTAGAACCGCTCGGCCACCGCGGCCGGCCGTATGTTTCTCAACTTTTTTGTGTGGTTTATTACGTCTATGAGAAATGCAGTGCTTTTAGCAACTTAAGTCGAACTGCCGAACGGAACCGTGCAATGACTCAACTATCATTAATTAACGTTGGAAATTTTAAGAATAAATAAATAACTCACGAATCTTGAATTCTATCATGGTAGCAACTCACTTTATAGATAAATATTCTTCACTAATAACGCTTCTTGCACGTGATATGAAACAAAAAAATGAAAAGAAAGGCACACAAAATAAATTCGAAAAGTGTCGATCATATTTTCCGATATGTGTCGTGGAATCAAATACCATGGCGTCAAAATAAAACGAATTAAATTATTGAGTATGAACTTGGTAATTGCTGTCTTGTTCAGGTGCGCAAGCCCAACTATTCAGAGGGGTGGTTCAACAAAGCTGGGCACACGGATCGTATCAGCTGCTCTCTGACAGAACAGTCAAAAGTGCACAGCGCAACGGAACACGCGCATGCGCAGAGCAGCGTTCGCGTTTGAAGTACTCCAATGGTCTTCTGCCGCAGCCGGCGCTCGATGCCGATTGGCGCAAGCACCAACGAGCATCGCATTTCGGCTCGACTTTGTTTTTAGTGTATTATGTTAATTTAACAACAACGGAATGCTGCTGCCAGGTTCGGACTTCCGAACTCGAAATGAGGCTAACTGCGTGGACTTCAGTGGACTAAATCCGGGAACTAAGGTCCTTCACTTTTTTCAGGGCTGGCGTGGCCTGGCGGGAGTCAGCGACTGATGTTTTAAATAGCACGTTATTTATAAGGAGGCGGAAAAACACCGCTCTGGCTGTAGGAAGTTTGTTTAAGCTACGACTGGTTTCCATGCCAATTTAGGCACATCCTACATGTCATGAAACCGGTCGTGGTTTCAAGAAAAAAAGAAAAAAAACTTCCTACAACCAGAGCGGTGCTTTTTGCCTTGTAATAAAAATGTGAACTTTTGGTCACGGATGCACACAGTTCGAAATATTTAGCTTAAACAGCAAAGTTTCGCTTTTAGAATGGAATCGTCTTCTTTGGGGATTCAATATTGTTTAGGATTATTACCTTCAATATGAACACTTCATATTTTCCGAATAATACCAGAAACGTTACGTTGAATACATAAACAATTCTTATGCAAATGAAATCTTATGTCAAAGGAGAAGTACACATATTTCTGAAGAGATGCACCGGTTATTGGTGTTTCTTAAACGTTTAATAGTTAGCGTTGGATATTATGAACTGAATAATTGGTGTAAATATTACTAATATTAAAATTCGAACTCAGTTAACCGAAACTCAACGTTGTACGACTCACAATAAATCGTATTAATGAAATACTAAACGTATCTGATTTTACAGAATGCAGTGAAAACAACAAAAGTAGACTAACGAGCAGGCGGTGTACAGCACAGTTTTATCTTCCACCCGGACGTCGTCTTTGATGTATGGAACTATTGAACAGGTTTGCGAGCAGGTGTAGTTAGAAGACTAATAGCAGCATAAGAGAGCGCGCATGCGAAACAGCGTCATATGACGCCGTTCCGGGTCTAGTAAACGCGCCTACCTGCTCGGATACAGCTTAATCATGTAATGACTCAATTACCTTTCAAAGCGGGCAACTATCTGCACCACCTTCATCATTGCTTGTCGACAGTAAAAGTCAACACGGCTAATGCACATTGTCGTATTTCAATTAGCTGAACAAACGCTGCATATGGATGCATACAAATGCATTATAAGCATTCACCTGAAAGTGAGCAACAGTACCTCCATTCATATTCGCAGATTGAACACAAACTCTCTTCTGAGAGTTGCAATTAAATAGTGTCTTTGAGGTACGCGATACCTAGCAGTCTGTAGTATACAGGGTGATTCAAAAAGAATACCACAAGTTTAAAAATGTGTATTTAATGAAAGAAACATAATATAACCTTCTGTTAAACATCATTACAAAGAGTATTTAAAAAGGTTTTTTTTTCACTCAAAAACAAGTTCAGAGATGTTCAATATGGCCCCCTCCAGACACTCGAGCAATATCAACCCGATACTCCAACTCGTTCCACACTCTCTGTAGCATATCAGGCGTAACAGTTTGGATAGCTGCTGTTATTTCTCGTTTCAAATCATCAATGGTGGCTGGGAGAGGTGGCCGAAACACCATATCCTTAACATACCCCCATAAGAAAAAATCGCAGGGGGTAAGATCAGGGCTTCTTGGAGGCCAGCGATGAAGTGCTCTGTCACGGGCTGCCTGGCGGCCGATCCATCGCCTCGGGTAGTTGACGTTCAGGTTTATACCAACGTTTAATACACCACCTATCAGGAGGTTTAACACCATACTTCGTTCGAAATGCACGCTGCAGGCCGGCCGAAGTGGCCGTGCGGTTAAAGGCGCTGCAGTCTGGAACCGCAAGACCGCTACGGTCGCAGGTTCGAATCCTGCCTCGGGCATGGATGTTTGTGATGTCCTTAGGTTAGTTAGGTTTCACTAGTTGTAAGTTCTAGGGGACTAATGACCTCAGCAGTTGAGTCCCATAGTGCTCAGAGCCATTTTGCACGCTGAACAACTGTCGCCGATTCACTTCTGCCGTACTCAATAACACAAAAAGCTTTCTGTTGAGCGGTCGCCATCTTAGCATCAACTGCCGCTGACGCCTAGTCAACAGCGCCTCAAGCGAACAAATGTACAACTAAATGAAACTTTATAGCTCTCTTAATTCGCCGACAGATAGTGCTTAGCTCTGCCTTTTGTCGTTGCAGAGTTTTAAATTCCTAAAGTTGTGGTATTCTGTTTGAATCACCCTGTATTCCTAGATACATAACTTACAACTGCTATGGAAAACTTTGTAAGATCCGGATTTTCAGGATGTCCGTGACGCTGTTCCCCGGGTTGCACAAACCTGTACTATTCGTCCAACCATTCTTTGTATACGTTCAGTGTCTCCCATTATTTCGATATGGTACAGGGCACACACACATTTCAGCAATGTGGGTAGTGATTTAGGTTTCCCGTGATTTCCCTACAGTGCTTCAGCCAAATCCCGAGATTGTTCCTTTGACAGGACACGTCCGCTTTCCTTCCCGTCCTTCCTTAATGAGATAGAATCGATGACCGTTCTGTTTGGTCTCCTCCCCAAAATCAACCAACCAACCAACCTCTCCCTCAGAACACTCCAGAGCTTATCGCAGAACAGGAAATCACGCAGCCTCTCGAGCTTATCAGGCAGCTTCGACTTGACCTTTTAACTACATGTGACTTGTTAAGTGTAATGTCACTTCACGAAGCCCCAGTAACACAAAACGACAACAGTATTCATATTTGTACACAATATAGGGAAGTTATATGGAACGTCGATAAAATTTCTTTGGCTCCGAGTTTCATCAAGAACTCCAACAAACCGAGTTCACTGGCCTCGTCGAATAGGTCTACAACACACTCATTCTCGATTTTAACGCATCCGACCACATCTGTGATCTTAAAACTATGATTTAGAAGTGACAACATTTTCCACCCGATCTGTCACTGATGATCGCGATGTCACCTATTGTGATGTTCTCAGGTAACTCGAGCTCACTGTACAGTGCATCAACGTATATTTAAGCTTCTTAAAATCGTGCGGCACGGGTTGCATAAAAGACATTAAACGTGCAAAGAAAACTGCTAAAATTAGTTATTTTTAACGTTCTTCAACTAGTTTCAAACTCGCTGAACTTTTTTTAAACTTCACGACGTCATGCCATCCGCAGGGTACACATTACGACTGAATGTGAAATGTGACTGGTGTTGTGGGGCGGCGAGTAGGTTACTTCACTGGTTTAAAGTTTTTATTCACGTGAGCCTGGCAACTAAGTTGGTGGTCAGCCAGAAAGCGAAGGGAAACGTACTGGCCTTAGTTTCCAGCCTGCGCGGCCACATTCCGGTCCAGCCCACTGAAAGAAAAGTGTCTGTTTCCCATTTCTTTGCGGGATCACGACCACGACTTCAGTAAAAGTTTAAAGTTCCAATCAAGATTTAATTTAATTAAGGTTTCTCACAAACATCACTTAAAATTGCGTTATGTTCAATTGAAAACAAGTCTTTCTAATCTAACAGCACCTTTAGGAGTTCAGAGGCGACCTCTAAGGTAACTTCCTACCAGATTGTTTTTCGCCCTGACTAACATCATTCAATTGAAAGTTCGCAATAAATGTTCAAAAATTAATGCTCGGCATAAAAGTGGAAATAAATTCACCACTTGCCACGCAGAATTGAATTTCACACGGACGGCACACTAACAGTTATTTTACCGAATTGTAAACGATCCAGGACGGTCTACAGTCCTCGCGAGTTCACTATCCATCTTCACTGCCAAATACGCGCTTGTCACAGCTCGGCTCTGATGTCATCCGAGGCAGAGCGCGACCAGACGTTTAACTGGCGTGGACCTCACAGTGTCTAAGAGCGATGTGAACCTTCCTACTGCTTCAGGGGCTGTATTTATAATGTGCCGGTGCGGACTGCCCAGAAAACATCTGTTGTCTCTGTATATTTGCATACGGCGGCAGTCTACAAACGACCGCTACCTCGGGCACATAATCTTTAATAATATAGTTACCAATTACTTCAGAAACTTCTTAATTTTTGCTGGTACGCAAATAAGCAGTTTGAAAGCACGTAGAAAGTTTCAGCTCGCTAGAATGAAAACTTTGCTTAATATAATTTATTTAGTGGAGATTGTTGCCTCTGAACCATACCTTTGGTTCAAATGGCTCTGAGCAATATGGGACTCAACTGCTGAGGTCTTAAGTCCCCTAGAACTTAGAACTACTTAAACCTAACTAACCTAAGGACAACACACACATCCATGCCCGAGGCAGGATTCGAACCTGCGACCGTAGCGGTCGCGCGGTTCCAGACTGTAGCGCCAGAACCGCTCGGCCACCAGCGGCCGGCGAACCATACCTTTGCTAAGACTTATACCAGTTGATATCTATTTATGTTACAAGTCTTAAACTTGGGGTAGCTCTATTATTTGATATATTTGATCATCTGGTTTAACCAAAATCCTCTATCATTAAAATTTCAAGTACTTAATCAACAACACTTAGGTACAGTTTAGTTACAAAATTAGTTTTTATTTAATTACTCAAAAAGTAAGCACCTCTGATTTTTCCGAAAAACGTGGATTCTGGCGTTAATTTCTGTTTTATGGTTTTGGAGACCAGCATCACTCATTTATAACTTCTAACTGCACCTTCTGACCAAATTCTGGCTTCCTAGCTTCATTATTTAGCGCCTCTGATTTTTCTCTTAAAACGGCATTTTTTCGTAAACTATTAAGTTTAGAACATCAAGACTTGGTATTTGGAACATTATTACAAAAATGGTTGAAATGGCTCTGAGCACTATGGGACTTAACTTCTGAGGTTATCAGTCCCCTAGAACTTAGAACTACTTAAACCTAACCTAAGGACATCACACACATCCATGCCCGAGGCAGGAGTCGAACCTGCGACCGTAGCGGTCGCGCGGTTCCAAAGTGTAGCGCCTAGAACCGCTCGGCCACTCCGGCCGGCCTCATTATTACAGTAAACTATAATTTAACATAAGTTTTAAACATAAAATTTGATTTTTAATTTCATACTAAATTGTGGTGCAATACTTGAGCGTTACATGCAGACGCGTTAAGGTGACGTGGCGCTACTAGCAGTGCACTGGGGTAAGTGCCGGCGCACTCGCTCGCCTCTGTATCACACACGTGATACGGCGCTTGGTTTGCTTCTGTGTGATATGTAGCACCATGAACGTTTCCAGAATGAATTTTCACTCTGCAGTGAAATGTGCACTGATTTAAAACGTTTTGACAGATTAAACTGTACTCGAGCCTGGACTCGTACCTGCGATCTTCGCCCTTCGGAAATGCTCTATCGACTTTTTTTTTTCAACACACTGAACCTTTGGGCCTTCCAAGTCCTTCCGGACGAAGTTTTTTTTAGTATTATTAATAGAATAGAAGGCAACAATCAACGACATTGCTTGACCGGTACCATATCTTGTTTACGTTTTAAAAACAAATATACTCCAACTTTCAAGTCAGAAATGATGCGTACTATTCAATTACAATTTCTTAGGCTTGGCAGAAGTCATACAGCAGCGAATTCTCTCGCTACCATCTGCCAGTTTCATATGATACTGTTCGCTGTGTTTGTTTTACGAAGTTAAGATACTTTCGATGTAAGCCTCTGACAACTATCTGGAGAATTACCAGGCGACATGCAGGGTTCACCATCTCCGATACATAACTGGTTATACAAATGAGCATTACGTCTGGGGAAAATACGCATCTAGTGTGATACCGCTACACACTTAGAAGACTGACTGTGCAGAAGTTACCACATTCTGAAAATATAATAAAAAACCGTAAAAGAAAGTGTATCGTTGCGCATTTTGCAGGGTCAGTGGAAAAGTATTGTACACAACGTCTCAAATTGAATTGTTATCAACTAAAAGCATTTTATATTGCTATGTGCCATTCAGTAGCAAACTGACCATTAACATGTTGTTTGCAAGGAAGAAATGAAAAGCCTTGTGTTCGTATTTCGTGTAAAATGTGCTAACGTTAACTGATTATATTTGTGAAAATTGATTCTTCCCCGTTGATTTTATGAAGAAAATTAACAGACATTACGAATATGAGAGGGGTGTTGAATAATTAAGTCAACACATTACTTTTCCTGTCAGTTTCGGCGGAAGCAGTGCTAAATTTGCTATCGGGACATCATGGAATACAGTATTTTCTCTTCAGCCCCAATAGTTTCATTAAGTCCCGATAGATGGCCGCGCTAAATGTAGCCTTGAAAATGGCGTCTGTAAAGGAGGTGCGACCCGCGATCCGAGCAGAGATTGAGTTTCTTTTGGACGATAACCACAGTAGCGCAGTTATCCATAGGCGCTCGCAGGATGTCTACGGAGACCTGGTAGTGAACAAAAGCACCTTGAGTCGTTGGGCGAGGCGTGTGTCACCATCGCAACCTCTCCTTCTGAAATTAGGAAGATAATAAACTCTCTCAAGAATAAAAGCTCACATGGAATTGATGGCATTTCCAGCAGGATAATAAAAGGTTGTTACCAAGAAATAAGTGGGATTCTTAGCCACATATGTAATAGCTATCTGAAGCAGGGCATTTTGCCAGATAGACTGAAGTATGCCATTGTTAAACCACTGCATAAAAAAGGGTATACGTCTGATGTCAACAATTACCACCCAATCTCTCTTCTGACTGCCTTATCCAAAATTCTTGAAAAAGTAATGTATTGTAGAGTAGCTTCACACCTTTGTAACAATAAAGTTTTGAGAAAATGTCAGTTTGGTTTCCAGAAGCGTTTTTCAACGGAAAATGCTGTATATACTTTCACTAATGAAATGTTAAATGCTCGGAGTAACCGTAAGTCACCCGTTGGGATTTTTTGTGATCTATCAAAGGCTTTTGACTGTGTATATCGTGGAATACTTCTACATACGCTCAAGTACTATGGTATGAATGGGACAGCGCTCAAATGGTTTAAATCATACCTAAGTGGAAGAGTGCAGAAAAATGAAATAAACAGTTCACATAATATGCAGAAAACTGGTGATTTCTCAAACTGGGGAACAATCAGGAATGGGGTGCCGCAAGGTTCGGTCTTGGGTCCTCTGCTGTTCTTAATATATATTAATGACTTGCCATTCTATATTCACGAAGATGCAAAGCTGGTACTTTTTGCCGATGATACAAGTATAGCTATCACACCCGACAGATTATAATTAACTGGTGAAATTGTAAACGAAGTTTTTCAGAAAATCATTAAGTGGTTCTCTGCAAATGGGCTCTCATTAAACTTTGACAAAACACAGTCAATACAGTTCCACACAGTAAAGGGAACGACACCATTAATAAACATAGACTTCGAAAAGAAATCGGTAGCTAAGGTAGAATATTCAAAATTTCTAGGTGTATGCATTGATGAGGGGTTGAACTGGAAAAAAACACATTGAGGATCTGCTGAAACGGTTGAGTTCAGCTACGTATGCTATTAGGGTCATTGCAAATTTTGGCGATATACATCTGAGTAAATTAGCTTACCACACCTATTTTCATTCTCTGCTTTCGTATGGCATCATATTCTGGGGTTACTCATCATTGAGTAAAAGAGTGTTCATTGCACAAAAGCGTGTAATGAGAATAATTGCTGGAGCTCATCCAAGATCATCCTGCAGACACTTATTTAAAGAGCTAAAATCTTCACTGTAGCCTCATAATACATTTATATATTCACTTATGAAATTTTTTATTAACAATCCGAACGAATTCAAAAGAAATAGCAGTGTACGTGGGTACAACACTAGGAGAAAGGATGATCTTCACTGCTCAAGGTTAAATTTAGCTCTGGCTCAGAAGGGGGTAAATTATGCTGCCACAAAAGTCTTTGGTCACTTACCTAATAGCATCAAAAGTCTGACAGATAGACATACAGCATTTAAAAGGAGATTAAAAGAATTTCTTAATGGCAACTCCTTCTAGTCATTAGATGAATTTTTGGATATAGTAAGTGGGTAATTTCCCAACCCGCACAAAAAAATTAAAAATATTGTGTGTCATGTAATATTTTGTCTAGTGTAATATCTTGTATAGACACATTTTGTTAACGTGACACGTTCCCCATCATTACGAATTGTCGTATTCATGATCTATGGAACTAGTACTAATCTAATCTAAAAGGTCACACAATCCTGTCCGATGTCCCGCGTGCCGGCCGGCCGCGCCCGGCTGTGACTCCTGCAGCGCTGGGACGTGCGGATGCTGTCATTCGAGGTGATCGGCGGATCACAGTCAGACACCCTGCTGCTCAACTGGACGTCTCTGTTGGTAGTGTGACACACCAGCTGGAGTACTCAGAGATACGTTTTTCCTCGTCCATTCTACAGCTTCTATCTTGCACCTTCCAATTTCCATCTGTTTAACCCAATGAAGGATGCACTCTGTGGGAAGCATACGCGGATGACGGGGGCGGGGGGGGGGGGGGGCGGTTACTGATGCAGCAAGACGTTGGCTCCGATATCGATCAGTAGAGTGGTGCCATGCGGGGATGCAGCCATTCAACGGAGATTATGATAGAAAATAGGGTTTTGTGGCAAAAAGGGTGAGGAATAATATCGTGTATTGGAATTCTGGATAAAACCACCAACTTTTGAAAAAATAAAAGTCTTGCATTACTTATTGAACACCCCTCGTAATTAAAAAGTTACATATTACGAAATATAATACTGAAAGTAACAAAAAATGTCAGAAACCATGGACAGGATTACTATAGAAAGCGGCATACACTTTATTTTACATAACACATACAAACACTGCCTGCGATGAGGCTTCTGCTGATTGAGTGCAAATGTATGTAGTGTTGATTTTGATTATGTGCACAAACCAAAAGAAACTGTAAAGTGAATTTTCTTTGTGTAGGTGGTGCATAGGGTATACTGTGTGGTACGCACAGTATATCTTGAAACCGTTCTGTGAGCAATAAAGAGAGAGAGAGAGACAGAGAGAGAGAGTAGTTATCAGATTTTATGGGAGTGAAGCATGTGATTCCAGGAACAGCTGAGTGGAAATTTTGGAAGCTTTTGTATTGACTGGTTGTAATGAAAGTGCAGCTACTCGCGGGTGTCCAGCGTGAGGTGTAGTTATCCTATGGCAGTCAAACTCGGCTGATATGGTAATGAGTTAACTCGGAACTGATTTACGCTGAAAAAAAATAGTTCAATTTTGGCCCACTAGGTGCATATCTGGCGCTGTACACTATTTCTATAACGGTGTGACATCCACTCTGTCATTTGACAAGCCATAAAGTGACTGAACACTATGGCTATCGAGAAGAGAGAGCGTCTGCTGGTAGTGAGGCTGTTTTAAGTGAACAGAAACAATTACAGTGCTGCATTGAGAGGTCTGACATATTTATAACATGTAAAGAAGACGATAAAGTTTTGAAACACAGGTGAGCTTGATGCGGCGCTTTGAAGAGGAAGGTAAGGTGTGCTATCCAGGTGGAAGTTGTTGACGAGGTTGCTGTTGCTGTAAATGATAATGCAGCACGTGCTCCAGGTAGTGTGTTAGTGCTCGTGCATTGTCACGAGAAGTGTCCGTCCCGTGGTCAACAGTACGGAAGGTCCTACGGTCTACTGCACACTGCAACCCGTATAAAATCTAGACAGTGCACGAACTGAAATCTCGTACCCGCAGCAAAGTCCTGCATTTGTTATTCGGTTTCTGGCAAGGATCGAATTGATGACATGTCGTCAAGCAGCATCCTGTGGAGTGACGAGGCACATTTTGCACTACAGGGTGCAGTGAATACACAGACCAGCCGAATTTAGGGTACTGCTCAAAGGTGTACAATTGCAGTCACTGTATGTGACTCTGTGGTGAGAACTGACGAGCAAATTTACTCTCGCTCCATTCTTCTGTCAAGAGAATACACCCATAGGGCCTGTCAGGTGTACTGTGACTTCTGAATGTTATCGAGGCCTCCTTGAACGCCATGTGATTTCTGCTTTGGAAGAGCGCAACTCTGTGGAAGCCACTGTTTGCATGCAAGATGGGACAACACGTCGCTCGCCCTGTGAAAGACCTGCTTAATGCAAACTTCCACGAACGTGTTATCTCCAAAGATTTTCCACATGTGTGGTCTGCAAAATCACCTGGTCTGAATCCATGTGACTTTTGGCTCTGGTGATGTCTAAAAGAACAAGTCTGAAAGAACAATGTCCAAACGAACGCGTTTACGGGGGACAGCTTCGATCTCTACCTGCATTGGGGAGTTGGGGCAGGGGCATTAAAATCGGAATGACAATCTGCCTCGCGGCACTTTTTTTTTTTTTTTTTTTTTTTTACTTGCGGCCCTCACCTAACCACAGTGCGTGGTTTGCAGACCGCGACACTACCGTGTTTGCACACTCCTGCTTTATAATTGCAACGTCCCCTTTGAACAATTTTACACGACTGTGCTTAACCTGACGCACAATATTTTTTAGCGCAACGCGATCTGACTTTCAACACACAATATTTTGTTAACGCAACGCAATCTGACTTCCAAAATTCTCTACAAGAGAATGGCCCTGACTAACATTAACCTATACGTCTCACAAATCACTTACCTCACCAAAAATCTTCGCTGCTCAAGCTACTGCAATACAGCGAGCGCCACTACTGCCAGCTAAATAAAAGATTCGAACTATGGAAGGCACTAACTACTCATAGGGATAGTTAGCAAATAAAAGATATTAATAGAGAACCAACAATGTATTTACCTTGATATCATGACAAATTACAAAACTCCGCCATCTCTCTCCCCACATCCACCACTGCTGGCGGCTCACCTCCAACTGCCCAGCGCTACGCGCTGTTCACAGCCAGCTGCCTAACACTACAATGGTTGAGTATTACAACAATGCAAAGCAGCCACAGACTGCACACGGCACAGCCGGTGATTTTCATACTGAGGTGGCGTTACCAATAAAAAAACCTAAACAGCCTACTTACATAGCCCCCATGCTCCCCACAAAAAATTTTACAAATTGGGTTGGGCAGTGGGCAATACATATTTGTTAAAATTTTTCATAATCGTAATTACAATAACAAATAAATCAAATGCACACACTTATTGATACAATGTTGGTCAAAAGCTAAAATTTTCTCACAGTCCCTAAAGACAGTCCTGATCATTCATCACATTGCAGTGTTTTTCTCAAAGTCTGAGCAGTAAAAGACAATGCACACAGACGTAGTGGATTTCCATGCAGTCTTGAAGAAGTAGTGTTGTCCTTCCAACGGAAAGACAGTGCTGACTCTTGACATGCTGACAGGTAATGGGCCACAACAGAGCAAACCCACAACAGAGTCAGTCGAAGTTTTGAAGCGTATTGGTGTGTAGGTCATCACAGAGCAGACCCACTGTAGTCCTGGTAGAGATTACGGTATTGGTGGGCCACCAGAGGCGCAGACCCACTGCAGTCCTTGTAGAAATAATGGTACTGGTGAGTCATCAAAGGTGTTGACCCACTGTAGTCCTTGTAGAAATAATGGTATTGGTGGGCCACCAGAGGTGCAGACCCACTGTAGTCCTTGTAGAAATGACGGTACTGGTGGGCCACCAGAGGTGCAGACCCACTGTAGTCCTTGTAGAGACGGCCAGCAACCATCTGTTGTGACTGTGCAGGTGCACAATCACCATCGAAGAGTCTTGCGGATAATGTAGCAAGTCCATAACCACCACTTGTGCACTCACAAAGTTTTTGGAATTGTCCTCAGAACCAGCAATGCTGTTATCCAGTCCCTTGCTGAATCATTAAATCACATGCAAACACTATCACTCCCTACTTCTCACATATTGTCCATATACTATGACCAACAGAAACGTGTGCAGTGAAATGTAACTTACAAGTTACTTAATTTGATGACCTGGTGTCAATTACAATTTTATAACATAAGAATACAATTACAAGGGTACAGAAAACATCATTAAAAACATAATAGTAGAGATAACATTCGTAGTAATAGGGGCTTTACAAAAGAATAGAAATAAACATATACATCAGTGTTACAAAAAGAATGACATAAGTACTTAGATAAAGATCAGAAGAACTTTTGGAATATCAACTTCCACATGAGCATTAAAACAAAACAGAACAAATACTGTTTAAACATGTTTACAAAGTAAATAACATGGTATTAGAAAAATTCTACAACATAGGTCTTATCAGATAAACAACTAAAGACAGGAAGTACACAAATACACAAGGGAACACAAACACATAGTGGGATAACACAAGGAAAGGACAGGGTTTCTTTTACTGTAGTATCTTGCGAACAAAACTTTTTTTGTTCTTGGAGATCTCCCTTCGTTCCTCATTATTTCCAAAAGTCCTATCTGTACCTCTTTTCTGTATTCCAACCATAATTCTTTCAAAATAAATATGGCTCATTGTACAATACTCATTTTGGCCCTATCTGTTTCTTGCGGCTTCTCAATGCATTTCTTCCAATTCATCATAGTTAGTTTCTTATATAGTCTACCCCCTCTTAAGCTAACTTAAATCTACTGAGCTCAGATATATATACCAAGGGACGAGGCAATGCAGCATCACATAAAACAAAAAACATCAATGACAAATATTTGAAACTGGCAAAGCAAGCTACAGTAAATCTAAATTACCAAGCAATTCAACATTACAACTAATATGAGGCAATGCGCAGCAAACAATAAAATAATCATTAGTAAAACTGGCTTAACAGCGTAATACAAAATCAAATTCAGTAACATTATGCCTGGCAAACAGCAGAAGCAAAAGCAATAAATTATATCTAAACATGACAACGCTCAAGCAGAAAAATATTACAGTAAAGACAACAATGCAGATAAGGGAAATGTATAATCACATCTTAATGTCTAAGTAATTAAAGTGGTGCACCACAACAACTTATTGTAAAAAAAATATTACCATGTACTTGAAAAGAAAATTATGTGTGCAGTAACTGTTACTAGTCCCTTCTTATTGTTCTTTCCATTCCAAGAGCTCCTTTTTCGAAGAATGTGGGTCATAAAGTAATTATTTAATAGATCTGTTGACAGAAAGTGTTCACATTAGCAAATGAATTTTTTTTTTATGAAACCAATGGTGCAACACAGCTGGAAACTAGATATCAAATGAAATAAGCAACTATGTACAAAGTAAAGCATAAAATAATCATTCAGTAGTCATGTGACATTTCATAAGTTAGAAATTCTCTCAACTCTCGTAGAAAGACGCTTGTCGTAATCAGGTGTGCAGATGTAAAAATATTTCTCGTCATTTCATTAGGCATTTCTGTCGCCATATGGCATTTCTCTCAACTAGCACGACAATAGCCGTGAAATGTTGCGATGCTTTCTACAAAAGCGAGGATAATGGCCTCCTTTTTTTTTTTCCACCTAATGGCTTTTTCTCCGGGCGTCTGACTCAGCTGGGTGCCCACGACGCATTACGTGCAGGTGGTCACTTACCTTTCTTACGGAAATATTTACGACAGCAGTTTGCTACAATGGCAGTCTTAAATAAAAATATTTCACAGGTCAAGAATTAGCGTTGCAAATCTGTAAAAACAAAATCCTATGAATATAACAGTGTCCAAAAAATTTTCGCCGTCATTGTGATACATTCACGCATTTACACACATTTCATAATTCTAAAATACGATTCTTGGTTTCCAACATCCTTTTCCACAAAGCAGAGTCCCTAAATCACTATTCATTACTCCTTACCTTATTACACATATATATATCGTCGACACATAATCAAATTCCTCATATAGCATCAGCTTCTTGACCATAAACATACCTCAGCAGCATAATACACATCGTCGTCGTCAAAATAACATCATAACACCTCAGTCAAATCCCAAAAACGTCGTAGCTTTCTGCAATAATTTCAAAACCTAAAAAAATTCTCTGCTCAT
Organism: Schistocerca nitens; assembly: GCF_023898315.1. Lineage (NCBI taxonomy): Eukaryota > Metazoa > Arthropoda > Insecta > Orthoptera > Acrididae > Schistocerca > Schistocerca nitens. Next base: position 12,330,296 of record NC_064620.1, read on the forward strand.
TTCAATAGTGTCATCAACCTCAAACGTACTTTAAAATCATGATCCCATACCAAATACATCATTCAAAGCTCTCATAGTATCACAATGGTTCTGAAAAAATATGAACAGTTTACAAAGTACAGACAAAATACAGTTTCATAAGTGTGAAGTTATCCAACTGTGTAATTGCGTAAACATCTGTCACTGATGTAGTAAAATAAATGTTTGTCTCTCTCAGGTAAATAATCAGATAGCTGTGTAATTCTGTGTTAGAGAAATATGGTACCGATGTGTAAAGTTGTATAAGCAAATACCATATTAGCTAGGGCTCCTTGTGCTTGCCAAACACATGGTACACAAAGTAGGCGTGTACCCCCCTGAGGATAAATGTAATTATACCCTCAGGTGTTACAAATTACAGCAATGGAATGAAATGTATCATGGAAAACTTTCTTTGTAATTCAAAAATCTTGAAAAATAAATGGCATAAGTACAAAATTAATCTCTCAAATGCGTGTCCTGTAGCGCTAAATGTGCGTCTTGCTGTAGGATAATTCTGTGGAAGTGTCGTAGTTATCGTCCTCCGAAAGCTAAGTTCTGCAGAAGTCAATATACTTACCTCAAGATAAACAAAAGTGAAATGCTTTGTGTATAGATATCGTAGTTATTACGCTTATTGCCGTGATGAAGAGAGTACTGTACAGTAACGTATTGTTGTGCCACGAAAAAGGCTGTCTCATTGTTGCTATACCACAAAAGATACTATTAAAACATGTTTTACTTTCCAAAATAATGCAGAAAAACTGTGCATATATAAAACAGATACACCGCAAAAGCAACAAGGTAAATTGTGTCACACATTAGTAGCGTCGTGATATAGTCGTGTAGCTGTCAAATAAACTAACCACTGTGTCACCTGGTATCTCTCAGAAAGCACCTTGAATCCATAATGTATTTGCAAGTAAACCAAAATGCTGCATTAAAAAAAGCAGATTATCTTTCAATAAATGGTTTTACATGTGAAATGTGGTGTAAACCTTTACTCTTCCTAGTACGCAGAGTTTCAACTTCAACGCAATTATCATGTGGTATACGTCGGATTCTGTAAGGTCCATTGTAAACTAGAAAGAATTTGTGACTCAAGTGTTTCTTCTTATGTGACAATGAATGAGCTTTAATGAGAACTTTCTGACCAATATACAATTTCTTTGCGTTTGCTTTTCCGTGTAGTTTTCTCCTTTTGTCTGCTGCAGATTTTATATTTTTAAGAGCCAAATCAATTATGTCTTTGTGTCGAAGTTTACGTGTGTTCGGGAAAGGTACAAGCTCTCTGATTCTGTTCGGTGGTTTTTCATTCTTCAGCACAAGAGTAGGTGGTAAAGCAGTGGAGTCATGAGGCATTTCATTCAGCACGTTTTGAAATAAGTGTAAATATCTGTCCCAATGCTGATGCTTTCTGTGACAATAAAGTCTGCAAAGTTTATTGATTTCTTTCATAATCCGTTCGGCGGGGTTACAATGTGGTGAATACAATGAAATAAAAACAGGTTTGATTTTATGGTTGCGAAGCATGCGAGACCAAACAGCAGATCTGAATTGCGGTCCGTTATCTGAAATGACTTTAGCAACGTGGCCAACTTCACGTAAGAAATTTTTAACAAAGGCGTTGGATACAGATCGTCCAGTGGCTTTACGTAACGGAGTGAAAGAAACAAATTTGGAAGTAAGTTCAACAGCGACTAGAACGTACGAAAATCCATTCGATGTTCTGACAAGGGGTCCCAATAGATCAACTGCAGCAAATTCTTTTAATTTAGAAGGAATAATAGGAAACAACGGAGCACGATGTGAGACAGTAGATGGTTTCGCCTTTTGACAAAGTTTACAAATAGACAAAACTCTTCGAATTCTCTTTTCCATATTGTTAAAATAACAAGTCGTTCGAAGAATATGATAACATTTTCGTGGACCAAAATGTGCGTAGCTGAAATGAATGTACCAAATGAGCTTATTAACAAAATCGTCAGGAATGCAAAGTACCCATAACTTGTCATCAACAGTGCAGCGTTTGAACAGTATATTGTTTCTAACCAGATAATAATGCCGAATCTGTGTGTGTGTCTTTTCATGCCATTTGCTTTTGATGTCTTTCCAAATCGGATCTTTATCTTGTTCATGAGCAATGTCCTTTAAAGATGTGGTGATGAAGTTTTCAAAGGCGACTTTCTGAATGTAAAGAATACTGAAATTTTTCTCGAGGTTGCCTTCTGTGTTACTTTTCTCAAGCCCAGCCGGTGCGCGTGACAGTGCGTCCGCAACAATGTTCTCTTTGCCGGGAATGTAGACTATTGTGAAGTGGAATTCTTGCAGAAACAATGCCCAACGTTTTAACCTGTCATGATTTAATTTTGAAGACATAAGAAATTGTAATGCACGATGATCACTGTATACTTTTACGTGCTTACCAGAAAGAAAGAAACGGAATTTGTTAAATGCCCAAACGATAGCTAAAGCTTCTAATTCAGTAACGGAATAATTTTTTTCAGATTTTGTTAGCACTCGGCTAGCAAAAGCAATGGTTTTCTGAACAGTAGTGTCATTTTCTGTGGCTTCTTGAAATAAATGGGCACCAAGACCGACTTTAGAAGAATCCGTGCTAAGGCAGAAATCTTGTGACAGATCTGGATGAGCTAGAATTGGCGCGTTAAGTAGCGATTCTTTCAAAGAATTGAATTCCAACTGTGCTTGTTCGTCCCAGTTCCAAATAGTATTTTTTCCAGTGAGAGAACAAAGTTTTGGTGTAACAAGAATTTGCATATTCAGAAAACGACGGTAAAAATTTACGAGACCTAGAAAACTGCGGACTTGTCTTTTTGTGGATGGAACTGGAATGGCTCTGATTGCTTCTAACTTTTCAGGATCCGGCTGAATGCCTTCAGAAGAAATAATATGTCCCAAAAACCTCACCTTTGACCTACCGAATTCAGACTTTTCCAAGTTAACTGTAATTCCAGATTCTGCAAAAATACGTAACAAACTGTTGAGGATGCGATTATGTTGTTCCCATGAAGCTTCTGCTATTAGAATATCGTCCACATATAAGGTGATGTGACGTTTTAAGAACTCAGGTAATATGGAATTTAGCCCGCGAATGAATGCTGCTGAAGAAATGTTCAAACCAAAAGGAAGTTTCCGAAACTGATAACAAACGCCGAAACAAAGGAAAGCTGTGTATTTTCTACATTCTGGATGAAGTTCGATCTGATAAAAGCTGGCTCTGAGATCAATGGAAGACAACACTTTTACACCATTAAAATTTTGAAGAAGTTCTTCCAACGTTTGCGGCCTGTCTGTTTCAGGAATAATGATCGTATTGATTTGTCTCGAATCTAAGACAAGCCTGATTGATCCATTTTTCTTTTCAACAACATGTAATGGATTGTTGTATGAGCTTACTGCAGGCTCAATAATGCCCTCGTCAAGCATAGATTGTATTTCTGTTCTAACACGGTCCCTATAATGCGCCGGAATTACGTATGGTCTAACACAAAATTTAGTATGCTCACGAACACGAAATTGGTATTGAAATCCCTTGATGGTTCCTGTTTTATGAGTAAAAACTGTGGAATGTGCTTGTAAAATCTCAAAAAGGTCCTGCCTATCAGTGTCATTACAATTCTCAATTGTTTGAATTTTATTCTGAATTAACTCATAAGTATCAAATGCGCCGTCGATATCACCCCTGTCAGTACTTGCAGAGTGATTGTTAGTGTCAAGTTCCGTCGAAAATTCCGAACTGTTGTCTAACAGGAGGTAAAGCCGATTAATTTCTTCGTCATGGTTTGAGAGCCAATCTTCAAAATTCAAAGCTACTGACTTACCTTCTTTTTCTAAACTTATTTCAGCATCGTGAAAGCTTAAGATTGCTTTGTATTTATTCAAAAAGTCTACTCCCAGTATAATTTCCGTCGACAATAATGGAACAATAAGAAAGTTCATAGAGAAGCTGTGGCTTTGACAAAAGAATTCTAAGTAGGTTTGTTGGCGTACATCTACACTTTTTCCAAAGATTGCACCTTGTAATTTAATCTTACGTAACGGAAGTGTGGGGCAATCGTTCGATATGTTGCATTTTCTAAAAGCTGTTTCACTAATTACTGAAATGGGACTGCCAGAGTCAAGTACTGCCGTAAATTTTACGTCATTTACTGTAATGTGAATCACAGGATATGCAATGTTGTTATGTTTTACGTCGTGTTCTTGGAGTAAGATGTCCCTAATGTCTTCCATTTTTACGTAATTACTTGCTACGGCAGCTGCGTCGTTAGTGTCACACGTGCGTTTAGTGGCTGCCAGCTGTATGAGTCACTGCCTATTGTCTCTTTGTTGGCGCGCGTCGTTATTGGGGTTTGGAGACCTAATTTCTACAAATTCACCGTGACGAGACGGCCCTGCCCTGTTTAAATCCCGCCAGTTCTGATGCAATTCAGGTCTGTCGTTACGATCACATCGTCTGTCGTCATGTTGGTAGTTTCTGTGGTTTCTTTCTTGTCGGTTAAGTGGTGGAGAATTTCTCCCTGAATCGTAACTGCGCGCTGGACCGTTGCGTCTAAAGTTATTCTGTCCCTCGTAATAATAATTGTTTTGGTTCCCATATTGTCTGTTTCTCTGATTGTCTCTGTGATAGTCATTACCGCGGAGAGGTGATCTTTCCCTGTAATTATTACTACTCTGCCAACGGTTGTTATATGGGTGGTGTCTGTTTCGGTCACGATTTGTGTTGTGAGAATAGCCTTGTCGCGTCCAGTTATTATTTCTTTCATCGCGGAATTGCGACGGATGTGATCTGTAATTGTTGTGCTCGTGCGTTCCGCGATTGTCAGTGTCAATTTCCAGTTCTTGTAAGAGTCCTTGAAATGCTTCAATGTCGTCTTTGCAACGTCCTGCCAAAATAATATGTCGCAAATGTTCAGGCAGTTTGATTAAGCAAATGCGGATGAGTTCTGAGGGGCTGTATGGGTTTGACAGGTACTGATTCTTGTGCAACATGTCTTCAAAATATTTCACAAGACTGGAGAATTCAGATTGTTCGAAATGTTTCATCATTATGATGCCATGTTTTACTCGGTCTTGTGTGGCTTGAGACCAATATGCTGAGAGGAAGGCATGGTAAAATTCTCCTTCACTATGACAATCGTGAATGACCGAACGCATTCTTACAGCTGGTTCATTCTCTAAATAGCCACACATAAATTCTAATCTGTGTTCTAATGACCAGTTGGGGGGAAAACAATGAGAGAATTGATGGAGCCACGCTTGTGGATGAATGTCGTTGGCAGAATTTTTAAACGTTTTGAATTTACGTGTAGTAATGAACAGCTTATAGTCAAAGTCATCATGTCGGCGAGTCGCATATCGGTCATTGTTACGTCGTGTCGGCGGTTCCATCTCAAAATTCGGTGTGCCTTGCCAATTTCTTTTATAATTTCCGAAGTGTCCTGTGTTATTATTTTGTGGTTGTTCCATATTTCTATGTCCCTCTTCCTGTATTGGAGCGCGAGTGTCCTCTGAAATATGTAATTCTTGTATTACTTGTGCCAAATGATCTTGTACTTCGCGGATTTCTCTTTGGTGTTGCGTATTAATTTGATTTTGGTTTTGTTTGAATTTTCTAATTTGTTCATACTCTTCTGTGTCAGTGAAGGCTACAGGTCTTGTGTCATTCAGATCATCATCTACCTTCGTAGATAAGTTAGTGAACTGATCCGAAAGTTCGGCTACTTTCTCCGATAGTGTACTTATTTCCTCAGTGTGTTTTTCTGAACCAAGTTTCAGAGTATCTACTGTGTCCTTTAAGTTTTCCTGAGTATTTGCAAGTTGCGTAACCGAATCGGTAGATGCAACTAAGTCAAATTTGGCTTGCAAGGTCTCATGATTTTCATGAACAATGGTTTGCAGTTCTTTTATGGCTGCTTCGTGATTCTGTAATGCATTTTCATGCCGCGAAAAAATAGGTTGAAAATGCTCACAAATTTGAGTTTTTACGTCATTACAGACTTTTTGACATTTCGTTTCAATGTTATGTAACTCAGTAGTTAAATCTTCACGTGTTTGTTCAAGAGTTTGTTCCAATGAGTCTAACTTTTGAAGCTTTTGCTGTGTTTGTCTCTGATTTTGTTCCACTGTGTCTAGCTGTTGCTGTGTTTGTCTCTGATTTTGTTTTATTTGTTGCATTAATTGCAATAATAATGTATTAGTGTCTGGAATCTGTTCCTCTATGCTTTTCGGCAGTGCATTTGCACCGGCAACATTCACATTTTGACAAGCAGAAATTGTGTCTTGACTTATTTGAGAAAACGGTGAGGACCCAAAACCTGAATCTACAGTATTTGCAAAATTGTGTCCTGTCATTCCCGATTCCTGAGGCGAGCTGTTGCCGACCGATCGATCGATAATGCTTCCCTCTTCACTAATTGTTTCACCGCCTACGCCATTGTTTGCCGCCCGCTCCATTTCCCTATGCACAATTACCAAATTATTACTTTGAACATCAGTTAATTCATTACTCGGTGGCGCTAACACACTGCTTTCATCTTCACTGTCATTTCGCAGTTTACTTTGGAGCCTAGTATTACGTTTTTCACACGCCATTATTGTCACAGTATTTCACACGACAACACAGAAAAACACAATTTGAAGAGCAAAAATAAGAGAACACGTTAACATAACACTGAAAATAATATCTAGTTAATTGCAGCTGCGAAATACTTGGTGCCAATCTACATGCATGCCACAACTGTTTTACTGTACAACAATGAAAAACTGCAACTACAAAGGAAATTCTCTCTATAATTACGCGCTAGCAATAAACAAAATCTACACTAATTACACAAACTACAAGAAAAAATCAGAAGATTCCAGTGAGGTATCCTAGGCTAAGGGTCGACATATGCAACGTCCCCTTTGAACAATTTTACACGACTGTGCTTAACCTGACGCACAATATTTTTTAGCGCAACGCGATCTGACTTTCAACACACAATATTTTGTTAACGCAACGCAATCTGACTTCCAAAATTCTCTACAAGAGAATGGCCCTGACTAACATTAACCTATACGTCTCACAAATCACTTACCTCACCAAAAATCTTCGCTGCTCAAGCTACTGCAATACAGCGAGCGCCACTACTGCCAGCTAAATAAAAGATTCGAACTATGGAAGGCACTAACTACTCATAGGGATAGTTAGCAAATAAAAGATATTAATAGAGAACCAACAATGTATTTACCTTGATATCATGACAAATTACAAAACTCCGCCATCTCTCTCCCCACATCCACCACTGCTGGCGGCTCACCTCCAACTGCCCAGCGCTACGCGCTGTTCACAGCCAGCTGCCTAACACTACAATGGTTGAGTATTACAACAATGCAAAGCAGCCACAGACTGCACACGGCACAGCCGGTGATTTTCATACTGAGGTGGCGTTACCAATAAAAAAACCTAAACAGCCTACTTACATAATGTAACAAACAGCTGTTTCAAATTTCATGTTTTTTTCCATAGCGGCTCTTTTGCATATATTTACCTTATCAGTTGCAGTTATCCCTCTAGTCGATAATGATTGACAGTTAAAACCATAGTTTATTCTCAGCGAAATAATAGGTTTTCTGGAGGGTAGCTTCTCTGAACGAATGCCACCACACATGATAGGATAACGCTGCGTCACTGTCTCTATACACATGTTAGAAAAGAATTTGTGAAGTAACTGAACTATCTCACTCGAAGCAGGGAGTCAAACGACTCCCGTTCAGACACTTAACATCTCACATGAAACAATATTTTACTTAATATTAAAATAATAAAAATAGCAAAATAAAGATGTGTTTTGGTTTTTCAGATGTACAGTTATTTAATCAAATGCATAAGGATAATATGTCATGAAGATTTCTGTTTGGTAATATGATGGTTCTGTTTTGGTATTTGCAACACGTTCTTCATGTAAATTCGTTTGAATCAGTACGATAAAAACATCATTTGCGTGCATATAGAAAATGCATTATGTGAGGTTCTGTTATATTGTGAATTACTCAGCCATGTAGTAATCTAGCCTGTACCATAAATTAACACTATACACTGAGGTGACAAAATTTATGGGATAGGGATGTGAACACACACAGGCGGCGGCAGTAGCGCGCATACAGGGTACAAAAGGAGAGTGCCTTGGCGGGACAGCCATCTGTACTCACGTGACTCGTGCGAAAAGGTTTCCGACATTGTGCCCGCACGACGGCAATTAACAGACCTTGAACGTGGAATGGTAGTTGCAGCTGGACACATGGCACTTTCCATTTCGGATATCGTCAGGAAATTCAGTATTCCGAGGTCCACAGTGTCAAGAGTGTGCCAAGAATGCCAAATTTCAGGCATTACCTCTCACCATGGACAATGCAGTGGGCGTCGGCCTTCACTTAACGACCAAAAGCAGCAGTGTTTACATAGAGTTGACAGTGCTAGCAGTCAAGCAACACTGCGTCAAATAACCCCAGATATCAATGTGGTCCGTATGACGAACGTATTTATGTCGGATAGACCGTCAGAGACAGAGCACCTCGTTTTCCTGCTCCTAATAAGGGGAGTACTCCCTTCGTTTGTTATATATTTTTACGAGCTTTAATCAGCAGCGACTGCAGTAATGGACAGGAACTGTGATTGCTGTGTACAGATGCGAGCTGAGTTCGCGACCCGTAGATCACAGCTTCAGGCTGTGTCTGGTTCCGTCACACAGCTTGAGGCTGCTTCGAAGCTGCGTCACTGTGGGCGGTCGGACGCGAGGATGAAAGGGACGTCGAGCTCGTCCCACGTGTCCTTCGATCGCTCCACTGCACTGGCTGCCCCAAGTACTGCCTGCACTGGTGTTGACCCCTCGCCCGTGGTCGACTGGGAGATCATTCCGAAGTCTGGCAGGCAGCGAGAAACTTCCCAAACTGCTGATCATAGGGCCTCCCCGGTTCGTTTGACGAACATGTTTCGGGTGTTATCTGTGGCTGACGATATCTCTAAGCCGGATGCTCGTCCACCCTGTTACTAAGGAAGCTTCTCGGCCCCCAACGTCTGGGCATTCACAGGGGTGGGTTTGCTGGTAGTTGGCAGCTCCAACGTTAGGCGCGTAGTGGGGCCCCTTAGGAACATGGCGGACAAGGAGGGGAAGGAAGCCAGTGTGCACTCCGTGTGCATTCCGGGGGAATCAATCCAGATGCGGAAAGGGTGCTCCTGTATACCACGAATTGTACAGGGAGCAGCCAACTGCAGATGGTGACCCATGTCGGTACCAGTGACGTGTGTCGATTTGGACCGGAGGAGATTCTCTCTCGTTTCGGGCGGCTAGTGGAAATCGTAAAGATTGCCAGTCTTGTTTCCGAGATTAAGACGGAGCTCACCATCTGCAGCATCGTCGATAGAACCAACTGCGATCCTTTGGAGCAGAGCCGAGTGGAGGGTCTGAATGAGAGGCTCAGGTAGTTCTGTGAACGAGTAGGCTGCAGATGCAATGACGTGCGCCATCGGGTCGTGGGTTTCCGCGTTCCACTTAATAGGTCAGGCGTCCACTACACACAGGAGGCGGCTACACGGGTAGCGGGCGCTGTGTGGAAGGGACTGGGCGGTTTTTTAGGTTACAGGGTCTCAGGGAACCAAACAAAGGGCGTCCGACTAAAAGGGGGCAGGTAAAACACAGTAAGGTAGTTGTAGAAACGATCGATATTGTAGTTGTAAATTGTTGTAGCTGTGTTGGGAAAGAACCAGAGCTCCAAGCCCTAAGCTTAAATAGTTATAGGTACAGAAAGATGGCTACAGCCGGAAAAAAAGTTCAGCTGTAATTTTTTCACACAATCTAACAGTGTTCAGAAAGGATAGATTAAATACAGTTGGTATTGGAGTATTTATTGCTGTCAGAAGTAGTTTGCCTTGTAGTGAAATTGAAGTACATTGTTCCTGCGGAATGGTATGGGTAGAGGTTACACTTGACAATCGGACTAAACTATTAATAGGGTCGCTTTACCGACCCCCGACTCAGAAGATATAGTTGCTGAACAGTTCAAACAAAGCTTGAGTATCATTTCAAATAGGTACCCCATTCAAACGACTATAGTCGATGGTGACTTCAATCTACCCTCTATATGCTGGAAAAATTATACGCTTAATGCAGCTGACAGGCATAAAACTTCATCCGAAATTGTTCTGAATGCTTTCTCAGAAAATTATTTTTAACAAATAGTTAATGAGGTCACTCGAAGCGTAAATGGCTGCCAAAGCACACTTGGCCTCTTAGAAACGAATAATCCTCGACAAATAGCGTGTATCGTGACGAATACAGGGATTAGCGACCACAAGACAGTTGCTGCTAGGGTGAATGCCATAACACCTACTACCATCAAAAAGAAACGCAACGTATATCTATTTAAAAACTCTGATAAATATGCTCTTAACTCCTTTTTAAGAGACAGTATTTACTCCTTCCGATCTGATCATGTAAGCGTAGAAAATTTGTGGAATGATTTCAGAGAGATAGTATCGACAGCAATTGAGAGATATATACCACATAAATTAATAAGTGATGGTACTGATCCCCCATGGTACACAAAACGGGTCAGATCGCTGTTGCGGAAGCAGCGAAAGAAGCATGCCAAATTTAAACGAACGCAAGATCCCCAAGACTGGCAAAGTTTTGCAGATGTTCGAAATATAGCGCGTACTTCCATGTGAGATGCGTTTAATTATTTACACAACGAAACCTGTTTTGGAATCTGGCAGAAAACCCAAAAAGATTCTGGTCACACATAAAGCACACCAGTGGCAAGACGCAATTAACACCTTCACTGCGCGATAACTACGCTGAAATCATAGCTGACAGTGCCATTCAAGCAGAGTTATTAAACACGGTTTTCTGAAACTCCTCCTCCAAAGAAGACGAAGTAAATATTTCTGAACTCCAATCAATAGCAACTGCAAAGATGAGAAACATGGAAGTAGATATACTCGGTGTCGCAAAGCAGCTTAAATCACTTAATGAAGGCAAGGCTTCCGGTCCAGATTGTATACCAGTCAGGTACCAGTCAGGTATATAGCTCCATATTTAGCAACTATACACAACTGCTAGCTCACAGAAAGATTCGTACCTAAAGACTGGAAAATTGCTCAAGTCACACCAATACTCAAAAAGGGAAATAGTAGCAAACCGTTGAATTTCAGACCCATATCACTAACGTCGATTTGCAGTAGGGTTTTGGAACATAAACTGTATTCGATCATTATGAAGCACCTCGAAGAAAACGATTTATTGACACATAGTCACGGATTCAGAAAGTATCGATCTTGCGAAACACAACTGGCTCTTTATACTCATGAAGTAATGAGTGCTATCGACAGGGGATGTCAAATTGATTCCATATTTTTAGATTTCCAGAAGGATATCGACACTGTTCCTCACAAGCGTCTTCTAACCAAACTGCGTGCCTATGGAATATCGCCTCAGTTGTGTGACTGGATTCGTGATTTCCTGTCAGAAAGTTCACAGTTCGTAGAAACAGACGGAAAGTCATCGAGTAAAAGAGGAGCAATATCCGGCGTTCCACAAGGATGTTTGTAGGCCCTCTATTGTTCCTGATTTATATTAACGACATAGGAGACAATATGAGCAGCCCTATCAGATTGTTTGCAGATGCTGCTGTCATTTACAGTCTTGTAAAGTCATCAGATGACCGAAACGAATTGCAAAATGATTTAGATAAGTATCTGTACGCTGCGAAAAGCTGCAATTGACCCTGAATAAGGGAAAGTGTGAAGTTGTTCACATGAGTACTGAAAGAAATCCGCTAAATTTCGATTACGTGATAAGTCACACAAATGTGAAGGCTGTAAATTCAACTAAGTACTTAGGGATTTCAGTTACAAATAACCTATATTGGGATGATCTCATCGATAAGGTTGTGGGTAGAACAAATCAAAGATTGCGATTCATTTGCCGAACACTTAGAAGGTGCAATAGGTCTACTAAAGAGACTGCTTACACCACGCTTGTCCTCCCTGTTTTGGAGTATTGCTGTGCGGTGTGGGATCCGCATAAGGTTGGACTGATGGATGTCATCGAAAAAGTAAAAAAGAAGGGCAGCTCGTTTTGTACTATCGCGAAACAGGGGAGATAGTGCCACAGATATGATACGTGAATTGGAGTGGCAATTATTAAAACAAAGGAAATTTCCATCACCAGTTTTCTCCTCCGATCGGGAAAACATTGTGTTAGCACCCACCTACATAGGGAGAAATTATCATAACGATAAAATAAGAGAAATCAGGGCTCGCACAGAAAAATTTAAGAGGGAGAAATTATCATAACGATAAAATAAGAGAAATCAGGGCTTGCACAGAAAAATTTAAGAGGTAGAAATTATCATAACGATAAAATAAGAGAAATCAGGGCTCACACAGAAAAATTTAAGAGGGAGAAATTATCATAACGATAAAATAAGAGAAATCAGGGCTCGCACAGAAAAATTTAAGAGGGAGAAATTATCATAACGATAAAATAAGAGAAATCAGGGCTTGCACAGAAAAATTTAAGAGCTCGTTTTTCCAGCGCGCCGTTAGAGAGTGGAACGGTAGAGAGACAGCTTGAAGGTGGTTCATTGAACCCTCTGCCAGGCACTTTATTATGAATAGCAGAGTAGTTACGTAGATGTAGATGCAGTAGGACAGTGCGGCGAAATTTGGCGCTAATGGGCTATAGCAGCAGACGACCGACGCGATTGCCCTTGTTAACAGCACGATACTGCCTGTAGAACTTCTCCTTGGCTCGTGACCTTATCGGTTGGACCCTAGACGACTGGAAAACGTTGACCTGGTCAGATGTGTCCCGATTTCAGTTGGTAAGCGCTGATTATAGGGTTCGAATGTAGCGCAGGTACCACGAAGGCGTAGAACCGAGTTGTCGACACGGCAGTGTTCAAACTGGTGGTGTCTTAATCTGCGCTACATGTACATGGCTACTCTGCAAAATCACACTTAAGTGCCTTACAGAGGGTTCATCGAACCACCCTCACATTAATTCTCTGATATTCCACTTTCTAACATCGCGCGGAAAAACGAACACCTATATCTTTCCGTGCGAAAGATGACGATCGGTTCTCCCTAGGTAGCGCGGCGTTAGCAAACTATTTCCGCATTCTGAACAGAAAGCTGGTGAATGAAATTTCGTGAGAAGATCCCACCGCAACGAAAAAGTCCTTTGTTTTAATAATTTCTACCCCAAACCCTGTATCAGCTCCGTGACACTCGATCCCATATTTCTGGACTGTACAAAAAGTGCTGCCCTTCTTTGAAATTTCTCGATGTACTCCGTTTATCCCGCGCAGTAGTATTCCAAAAGAGGACGGACAAGCTGTCCGCAGCTCGTGGTCGTGCGGTAGCGTTCTCGTTTCCCACGCCCGGGTTTTCGGGTTCGATTCCCGGCGGGGTCAGGGATTTTCTCTGCCTCATGATGACTGGGTGTTGTGTGATGTCCTTAGGTTAGTTAGGTTTAATTAGTTCTAAGTTCTAGGGGACTGATGACCATAGATGCTAAGTCCCGTAGTGCTCAGAGCCATTTGAACCATTTTTGAACGGACAAGCTTAGTGTAGGCAGTCTCTTTAGTCGATCTATAGCATTTTCTAAGTGTTCTGCGGATTAAAAACGCAGTCTTTGGTTCGCCCTTTCCACAACACTTTGTGTATGTTAATTCCAGTTTAAGTTGATCAGAACTGTAATTCCTACGTATTTAATTGAATTTACGGACTTTAGATTTGTTTGATTTATCGTGTAACCGAAATTTAACGGATTCCTGCTACCGATCATGTGGATGACCTCGCACTTTATATTATTTAGTGTCACTGTGGGCTCTGAAAAAAGGAAATGAAATGATGATGGTAATGGCCCTCAACTATGTCCCTACTGACTCAGCGATGAAATATTACAAGTTTTGGCTGGTTTCCTTGTCTAGGGGCTGGGATACGTAGTTGCCGCGTTACAGGCCAAATACCGCTGAGTATACAATATGAATAGACACATGAATCGAACGGTAGAAGGTTCCTATCACACGGCAATTGCGGATTTTGAACGTAATATAGACATTTGTAAATGAAAGATTGTAATTAAATAAAATCTGCAGGTTCCAACTTAACGACACTAAATGATGAGTACAATAGTAGAAATACTTCTGAGAATGCGGTATATTTCTGCCAAACACTTATTGGCGAATAATAGGGAAACAATAGATTCCTACTGCATGTAATTAGTTATGAACGACAACACAGCTCGCGAGATATTCACTTATAAACGGATATTACGTCTTCACTGCGGAAACATGGAGATGTCACAAGTTCAAAAGTCGGCCCACGCGCAAACTGCTGCGCTGTCCAAGTCTTTCCGCGACTGTAAGTCCGTCGCGCCGCACTGTCCAAACTCTCCGTTCACGAGCGCTGCGATTGGCTGGAGCGCTCGTGCCATGTCTTCAAGCCAACACACCCACACAAACATAATGAAATACATTCGAAATACTGGATTTACATTTAAATAACTTGAAAGTAAATAAATATTCCTATGGCTGGGCGATAAACACGCTCTAACACACATTATTAAATACATAAACAAATTAAATAAACATATATCAAAGCGCTTTTAAACAGGGTAGAATCCCAAGCAGATACACTAATTGGTGAATACCAGGCCGGATTCAGAAAAGGACGGTCATGTGCGGAACAGATCTGGTGCTTAAAGATAATACTACAAATGAGGAAATGCAGAAACACAGTAGTTTCATTCATCGACTTCAGGAAAGCATATGATTCAGTGGACCGTGGAACCCTGTTTAAAATCATGGAAGAATTTGGGATCGACCGAAAGATACGAAAAATCACAGAACAGACACTTACAGGAACAACGGCCAAAATGAAATTCATGGGCGAAGTATCAGAACCCTTCGAAATCAAATCTGGAGACCGACAGGGGGACGGACTATCCGCAATCCTTTTCAATATTGTTCTAGAAAAGATAATCAGGGAATGGGAACCTCACGTAAAGGGTATCCAAATTGGTATCAAGAAAGAGAACCGAATTAAAGTCAAGTGCCTTGCTTTCGCTGACGATATTGCAATTATCACCAATAACAGAACAGAAGCGATTCACGCAGTGGAAAAACTACATGAAATTTCACAAAAAACCGGACTACAGATATCTTATGAAAAAACCCAATATATGGAAAGGCAGCCAGAAAGTAAATCCCCTTTAATAACAAAATATGGTAAAATTGCACAAGTCTGCCATTTTAAATACCTCGGTGAAACTATACAGTCCTCAGGATTAAACCGAATTGCCAATGAACAAAGAATCACCAAGCTCCAGAAAGCCTACAAGCTAACATGGACGCATTACAACAAGAAGTGCATTTCGACAGACGCAAAATTAAGGCACTATACAACAGTGATTCTTCCAGAAGCAATCTATGCAGCTGAAACAATGGTGATTGATGGTCATTCTAAAATTAAGGAAATAGAAAAGCAGGAAAGAAAAATTCTCAGGAAGATTTACGGTCCAATCAACAAAAATGGCATTTGGATGAAGAGACCACAAAACGAGCTCTATAGAAAGATCAACATAGTAACAGATGAAATCAGAAAGCGCCGAGCCAAATTTTATACACACATCTACAGGATGGAAGACTCCAGAACAGCAAAGAAATTATTCAATATTATAACAAGGAGTAAATGTGGCACGGAATGGCTGAAAGAAGTCCAGAGGGATCTACAGCAGATCAACATAAAAAATCTCGAAGATCGCACCGAATGCCAGCATAAAATCACAAGTGTGAAGTTTGGGGAAAGAACATCGCGTCAGCCTGGTAAAAAATGGACAGAGGAACGGAAGAAGGAGCATTCTGAGAGGATGAGGAGGTTTTGGGAAGCAAAGAAGAAAAACATCCGAAGATTAAATTATGAATTCAAGTTCAATCGCTCTCCTAAAGGGGAACAATCGTTATAATAATAATAATAATATATCAAAGGAATAGCAACAAAAGGCAGACCAGTAGTCTAATGTCTCTGTGCTTTCTAAAACACAGTAAATATTTGACCAATTTCTTCATGAATAGTATATATCAGATATAAACAAAGACATAGATGATTAAATATATTTATAGGCATGCTGCTACTGTTTTTTTCGTGTAACTGTGGAGTACTTATCGCCTGACGCGATCGATAGTAATCGCCCACTTTGACGTCCAATAACGCATGTACTATTTACGTTACATGCCTGTAATTCATACTAATTTAGGTTTACACTAATAGCTTTCTAAAGACACGTAGATCGACGAAATCGGATGAACCCTTTAGATTTTGGAAATTTGTTGCTGGGTTTTACTTGTAAAATTTATCATCAGACACTAAACTTTAAACTAATGAAGATATTGGAAATACGATTACACCATCAGAATCATCGTGCAAATAATAATAACGTACATGTTTCTTTTTGAGGTATCATGATTCCTCTGGCTACTATTAATTTCTATACGAACTGAAATGTCTGCCATTGAGGTTTCACAAAGCTCGCCATCTTTGGCACTCCTGGCATGTCTCTTTCATCGACACAGCGTCACCATGGAATTCCCAGCCACACGCTCGCTGGACTCAGCGTAACATTCGGCACCACGTGTTTGCTGCCGTGCCCCGGATTACGAAGCGGCCCATGCGGCCACGCCAACTCCGAACTCAGAATATTTCCAGCGCGCCGCAACCTGACCATTACCTCATTCAGGCAACATAATAGTGACAGCTGTGTTCACATGGACTGAGCTCGTTCCTCATGTCCAACTGAAGCGATCATTGACTGGAAATGCATAATTTCGACTACTTGCACATCATTTGCAGCCACTCATGGAATTCAAGTTCATGATGGAATTTTTATGGAAGACAGTGCACAATTTCACCAGGCCACACTTCTTTGCGAATGATTTGAAGAACATTCTTGATAATTAGAGTGGTTGATTTGGTCACTTAGATCGCCCGAAATGAATCTCGTCAAACATTTATTGGACATAATTGGGAGGTCAGTTCGTGCAAAAAATCCTGCACCGGCAACTCTTTTCGCGATTGTGGATGGCTGTAGAGGAAGCGTGGCTCAGTATTTCTGCAGGTGACTTCCAATGGCTCGTTGAGTCCATGCTAGGTCGAGATGCTGCACTACCCCAGGCGAAAGCAGGTCCGACACGATATTCGGAGGTGTCCCATGATTTTCGTCACATCAGTGTATATAAATGATGAACAACCCTGTCTTATCGTACGTTGAGCTACGATTCATGTCGTCATTGTAGCTTGCGTGATACTCAGACACTGTTGTCGCAACTCATGTACTCAAAGAAATTGCCTCAACTGATGGTGGGCTGTGTAGAAGCTAAGGCGCTGTTCACAATACGATATGCGATAAAGACAACGCGATGTGGAGGTTGTTGGTGCGACACTCGTGTTGCGAGTGGGACAATGCGACAAGAAACGTGACAGCACCTATCATTTCTTCTGTTTGAGTTTCAGAAGAGGACGAATTGTGGTTTACCATTAAGGCTAAAAAATTGAAAAAGGGAAGGAAATACAGCGTGCAGCTGTAGATTGCTATGTATAGCAAACTTAGTGTTGCCATGCGCAACGAACAATACCGAACAAAACGAAGAGAAGTAAAAAAAAAAGTAAAAAACAGTGGTAACGTGCTTGCCTGCCATCTAGCGGGGCCAGGCTCGAATCCCGGCCGCGTTGGAGATTTTCTGCGCTCGTGGACCGGGCATCGTGTCGACGTCATTATCATCATCATTATTTCATCGTCACAGACGTGGAAGCCGTGCAACGTGGCGTCACCTGAAAGAAGCCCTGAACCCGGCGGCCGAACTTCCCCAGACAGGGCCTCCCGGCCAACAACGCCACACGATCATTTCATTTTCTTTACTAAACGAATTCTACAGAATGAGTCGAGACAGTTTCAAATTTTTAGAGCTACTAGTATCAGCTACTCTGACAAAGCAGAGCACGAACCTTTTAACTTGCTATTTCTCCCGCTGAGAAGCTACTCATTACACTAAGATAAGTTAGTTAAACTGTTAGTGCACGCATGTGGCTTTCGTTTCATTGGTAGCAATGATTTTCGCCATGTTGAATTTTCAGCCAAAACATTTGTCAGCGGGTATTTTGTTCGCATGCGCTAAGTAAACCAACGGATTACAAAAAGTTTATTATTTCTCTTACCTGTTGGCCTAGTAAAGAAAACAAACTCAAAACCTGAAGAGAAGCCTTTGGCTTGAATCCCTAGAAGAGAGAACGAGAAAAAAATATTTAAAAGATGAGAGTTGTGGAGTAACCGATACACTTATTTACATACTTGGCGCTCTAAAATTTTCACAGTAATAAATTGGGTAGATTCACAAGGTAATTTAAGGAAATCAGAGAAAACTCAGATGAAGATAGTCGAACGAAAATTGTAATTCTGCTTATTTAGAATGTGAATCTAGCATCTTAACCACTATGCCACCGCGCTGGTTACGTGACTACGCGAGTAGGAATACGAAAGAAGATGGGGCTGTAAGATGATATGAAGCTACCGACTTTCGAACAATAGGCGTATTGTATTTCTGTCAGCGCACTTTTGCCGACTACGAGAGTTATAATTTCTGTGACGCAGTATTAACTTACTTATAACCGATTCACAACTAAAAAAATATTTGTTTTTCTTTGTCTGTGCCGCAAATGTATAGATTGATATAACTGGTTTAGTCTGTTCTAGCAATAATCGTCAGATCGTAAGTAGTATCGTTTGCCAGCGTAGCTCGTCACACGCCTAACAGTTAGGTACTCAGTCTTTCACACTACTGTCAGTAGTTTTAGTGATTCAGTACTTGATTGTACAACATGTAAAAGTTCCGTACGGAAAAGATATTTTTAAAGCCTGAAGATGATTGCTAGCACAATCGAAACCGGTCATATCATTGTACAAATTTGAAATGTAGACAAATAAAATATTATGTATACTGAAATTACGATCGCTATTCCATATACATGGCCATGTCAAGTCTTTGAAAAAAAATAATAAAACTTTAGAAATCACTTAACTTCTGAGTAATTTTAATAAGCCCTCAAATTTATATAAAAAATTGCCGTTCTGTGGTACTTGTTTCTCAGTGAACACCTGACAGGACACCAGCTTTTTTTACAGCTCTTCCAAACAGGTTGTAATATCACGCTAACGCGGTCCGGAGATCCATAATTCCGATATGCAAATGCTGTCAATGAATGCTCTACCTAAACTCTCCGGAGACAATTAGGCCGGCCGTTCATTAAATGAATATTTCGTTGTTGCGTGAAAATTGCAGGTCGCACAAAGAAAAACGAGAGCTTTCGGTAAACGGGATCGTGAAACTGGTTCCGTATCCTCCGTACGAGCTTGATGTAGGACAAGGCGCAACAGGCGTTTCGTCAGCAGCCGTGGGGCCGCTGAGCCGTGTGACGGCTTGCTTACACCTGTGCCCTGCCCTACAACTGCGCTCTCCAGTTTGCTGCGCAATGCTGACAGAGGGTAACGTTTACTGATCGTTCTTCCTATTGTAAGCATACCGGACAAAACATCAATCATCCCGAAGTGACACGGCACTAATACCGTTTAGCGTTGTCTCTGCCGACGAAGGAAACTCTCCATCGCCCCCCCCCCTCCCCCCACAGATTTAGTGGTCTCCAGTGGACAAATTCTGAACACAGATCAAGCATTAAAACGGGAACAAGGGTACTTAACTGCGGAAAAAGAAGCAAAATAGGAACAGTGAACGCTCCAAACTCAAGATGTGTAACATCTAGTGAATTTGAATAGATACGGCGTCGTGGTTCTGTGGTCACGGTGTTGGATTACGAACGGAGACATCCATGTTCAAATCTCCCTCGTGCTACTTTTTTTTCCCACGAAATTACGAACTGTCCGTCTAGTCATTGACGTGTCTGTTCGCTGTATTCAAATTTGTGTCTGCATCGAGGTGTAACGTCCGTTTGCAACAGCGAGGTGTAAGGAAGAGACCTCCAGACGTACGTACCACCTCTCTGTTCTAACCATCTAAGGTGTCAGGCAAATCCAACACTTTCCATGAAAACCCTGACATGATAGAAAATCCGGCAGTATGTCAAATAGCTCCGAATAAATCCTGACATTAAATTAACCAAAGTAATACGATCAACGAGTGAGCAAATGGAATACCACAGACTAACACAAGAATGCCTAAATGCATGGCCGGCCGCGGTGGTCTAGCGGTTCTGGCGCTGCAGTCCGGAACCGCGGGACTGCTACGGTCGCAGGTTCGAATCCTGCCTCGGGCATGGGTGTGTGTGATGTCCTTAGGTTAGTTAGGTTTAAGTAGTTCTAAGTTCTAGGGGACTTATGACCTAAGAT
Source organism: Schistocerca nitens (assembly GCF_023898315.1). Classification (NCBI taxonomy): domain Eukaryota; kingdom Metazoa; phylum Arthropoda; class Insecta; order Orthoptera; family Acrididae; genus Schistocerca; species Schistocerca nitens. Next base: position 12,350,773 of record NC_064620.1, read on the forward strand.
GTTGAGTCCCATAGTGCTCAGAGCCATTTGAACCATTTTGAACCTAAATGCATGTCATACCTTCCCACCGTGAAACAGACGCAGTTCCGAGGGGAGAAACGAGAACAGAAGCTGAGAGCAGAACCGTGTAGGCTAGGAGGCCCTACGATGAGAGACGGACACCCACGTCGCCAGCTGACGGCCAAAACCACCCCCCAGCCCATGTTAAAAGATAGAGCCCTCCAGAACAACAGTATAGATCTTACGATAACACTAAAAGGAGCACACCAGCTGCAAGTTTTAGCGTGAGACTTTTTCGCGTCTCTGTTACGTTGCAAACGTTAAAAACATAGCCCCACTACGAAAAGTATAACGTTTCTCATTGGATAGATAGAATTTTTGTAGGCGGAGCTTAAGGTTAACATTGAGACCCTGATTGGTCAGTTGAAAACACAGCCAGATAGCTTTTCTAAAACCAACTTCGGTAAATTGTAGCAAGGAGAAGCTAGGAGGAGTTTCTTCCGAGACAGCGGGGTGTGGAGCTGCGCCGCCCGCCGCCCCCTGACGCTGCCTAAACACCGACAAAGTAATGAACGCACGCGATGCCGCATTTTTGAGCGCATAAGGCTTCACTCAGAACTGCAGAAGTCTTATCTGTTACATCCCCTTTTTACGTAATACTAGTGTCGCTCGTCAATTAAATCTCATGGTGTTCACATTTGCTACTTGAAGTAAAAATCTGAAATGCGATGATTTTTCTGTTATGTAATTATTGAGAAGCCACGTCAGCCACAGTAATTTACTACAAGTTAGATAAGTAATTAAAGATAATTGAGGGTCACTATAGACCATTTTCATAGATTTCTCTTTTATGAAACTTAAATCTATATTATAGATGTGATATGGCATAGGTCATCCTTCAATCCATTGTAGAGCTTGAAAACCCATTCAGGGAATATTCGTTCACATTTTTGTTGAACGCAGTTGGTTTTTATCATCCTGTGTTAAAATATTCCCCTTTATCAATAGTGCAACTGATAAACAATGTTTTGTGAGTAGAATAAAATTTCCAATGGTAAACATAACTGCTTTTTCGACGTTATTTTACCAGCTAACTAAAAATAGGAAAGCCTTGAACCCCTTCCACTAAATTTAGGTAGTATTAAGATTCTTTTAAGGGAGTGCAGTGGAGCTGACGCTGAAATCATTAAGTATTTGATTATATCACCGCTAGTCTGAAATCTTCTGAACTCTACATGTCATATGCCGTCTGGCGTCTCCTTACCAGCAACAGGTCCCAGGTTCAAACTAGTCAATTCCCTAAAAAAACACGCTCAGAGCGTCGTTGCGCGAAAGTGGTAGGGAGACACGACTTAGAACAAACAGACACCACGCAGAATGTTAGAACCAAGTAGCACAAATTATGACTTTTATGTTCTGTTTAAATTTTAATTGTAACATAGTTCACACCCGTTTATTTGTTATTTCATTTATTTATTTATTTATTTATTGTTCCGTGGGACCACATTTAGGAGAAGTCTCCATGGTCATGGAACGAGTCAATACATGAAATTATAACACGATTGTAGAAACAGATAAAATGAAATATAAGAAACATATTCAGGCGACAAGTCGTTAGTTTAAATAAAGAAAATCAAGAATGTAACACTGGAATTTGCTTAATTTTTTAGCTCTTCCAGGAGCTCCTCGACAGAATAGAAGGAGTGAGCCATGAGGAAACTCTTCAGTTTAGACTTAAAAGTGTTTGGGCTACTGCTAAGATTCTTGAGTTCTTGTGGTAGCTTATTGAAAATGGATGCAGCAGAATACTGCACTCCTTTCTGCACAAGAGTCAAGGAAGTGCATTCCACATGCAGATTTGATTTCTGCCTAGTATTAACTGAGTGAAAGCTGCTAACTCTTGGGAATAAGCTAATATTGCTAACAACAAACGACATTAAAGAAAATACATACTGTGAGGGCAATGTCAAAATTCCCAGACTATTGAATAGGGGTCGACAAGAGGTTTTCGAACTTACACCATACATAGCTCGAACAGCCCGTTTTTGAGCCAAAAATACCCTTTTTGAATCAGAAGAATTACCCCAAAAAATAATACCATATGACATAAGCGTATGAAAATATGCGAAGTATACTACTTTTCGTGTTGAAATGTCACTTATTTCAGATACTGTTCTAATGGTAAATAAAGCGGCATTTAGTTTCTGAACAAGATCCTGAACATGGGCTTTCCACAACAGCTTACTATCTATCCGTACGCCTAGGAACTTGAACTGTTCCGTCTCGCTTATAACATGCCCATTCTGTCTGATTAAAATGTCAGTTCTTGTTGAATTGTGAGTTAGAAACTGTAAAAACTGAGTCTTACTGTGATTTAGCATCAAATTATTTTACACAAGCCACGAACTTATATCATGAACTACATTATTTGATAATGTTTCAATATTACACACAAGATCCTTCACTACCAAGGTGGTGTCATCAGCAAACAGAAATATTTTTGAATCACCTGTAATACTAGAAGGCATATCATTTATATAAATAAGAAACAGCAGTGGCCCCAGCACGGACCCTTGGGGAACGCCCCATTTAACAGTGCCCCATTGGGACTGAACATCATTACCATTCTCAATATTGCGGAGGATTACCTTCTGCTTTCTGTTGTTAAAGTAGGAGGCGAACCAATTGTAAGCTACTCCCCTTACTCCATAATGTTCCAACTTCTGCAGTAATATTTTGTGGTCGACACAGTCAAAAGCCTTCGTTAAATCAAAGAAAACACCTAACGTTCGCAACCTTTTATGTAATCCGTCCAAAACCTCACAGAGAAAAGAGACTATAGCATTTTCAGTTGTTAAGCCATTTCTAAAACCAAACTGTACATTTGACAGCAAATTATGTGAATTTAAATGCTGCAGTAACCTTGTATATACAACCCTCTCGATAACTTTAGCAAACACCGATGGCATAGAAATAGGTCTATAATTGTCAACATTATCCCTGTCTCCCTTTTTATAAAGTGGCTTCACTACCGAGTACTTTAATCGGTCAGGAAACCGACCACTCCTAAAGGAAAAGTTACAGATATGGCTAAGTACTGAGCTAACATACGTGGAACAATACTTCAGTATTCTGCTAGATACTCCGTCATATCCATGAGAGTTCTTGGTCTTTAGGGATTTAATTATTAACTCAATCTCCCTCTTGTCAGTGTCATGGAGGAGCATTTCAGGTAACAGTCTCGGAACACTTTTTTCTAAGAGCGCTATATGATTCCCTGTTGGGACTAGGTTTCTATTTAGTTCACCTGCTATATTCAGAAAGTGATTATTAAGTACTGTACATATATGCGACTTATCAGTAACACGGACATCCCCACTACGCACTGATTCTATATTCTCTGCAGACCAGCCACTTCCTTTATGACTGACCATATGGTTTTAATTTTATCCTGAGACTTAGCTATTCTATCTGCATACCACATACTTTTTGCCTTCCTAATAACTTTTTTAAGCACCTTACAATACTGTTTGTAATGGGCTGCTGCATTTAGATTGTGACTGTTTCTAACGTTTCGATATAATTGCCACTTTGTTCTACAAGATATTCTTATCCCTTTAGTCAGCCACCCAGGCTGCCTGTTTGTGCTAGTACCCTGTTTTGAACGTTCTAACGGAAAGCAACTTTCAAAGAGCACGAGAAAAGTCTTGAGGAAAGGTGTATGCGGCTCCTCATAGCATAACAACATTGTGGAAAAAAAAAAAATTGTGAGGATAATGAAAAATGCTAACAGCCGAAAATCATGCAAACCATTCTTTAAAGAACTGGGGATTCTACCCCTACCATGTATCTATATACTAGAAGTTGTCATGCACCTAAATAAAAGCATGCTAAAAATGGAAATGTATTTACTCAAAATAAATCTGTACATGAACACCATACAAGGGCAAATAGTGACATACACAGACATCATTGTTTACCACACTGTACAAGAAAGGTGTATATCACTCAGGTTTACATTTGTTTAATAAGCTGACAAGTAACTTAAAGGCCATGAACAAAATCCATAGCTTTAAAAAATCTGTAACTTCATATCTCTTGGAAAACTGTTTTTACTCAGTAACACAGTACCTTGAAAAAATAAGTTAATTTCTGTTGTACCAATATAAAAATGTAATGTAATAATATAGCAATATAACAATATAACAATGTAACAATTTATAAATGTAATGTATACAATCAGTGTAACAGTATATTAATGTAACGTCATTTTGTCCAACATCTAGGGTATAGTATATGTACCTCAAAGATTCAGGACGTAAATAAATAAATAAGTAAATAAATCTCACCTGCTCTCACTATTCATCGCATTTACTTCCGACCGTAATATATTTTTACTATATGACTCATATTTTGTAACTAGTGTATAGTATGACAATTGCCAAGACTACAGAAGGAGAACAGATATGCCAGTGATCAGATGGGAAGTACATAATTTTGTCACAAAAATGAGATTTGAACGTGGATCTCACCCTTTGCAGTCCAACACCTTGTCGACACAACCACGACACCATAGTTCTTGCACTGTGCTCGATGTTACACATCTTGAGCTTCGACCGTTCACTGTTATTATTTTGCTTCTTTCTTCACAGTTCAGTACACATTCTTCCTATTTTCAAGCTTGATCCGTGTTCAGTTCTTGACGGGATATACACTGGGCCATTTTACCACTGAAACTGAGGGGGTTGTGATGGGGAGTTCCCATTGCAAGGGAAGCTGAAACGCCCGATGTTAAATGTGCTATCTTTATCTACCTTCTTTCTCTGTAACTGCTATACTTAGAACATTGAAATATAGTCAGCTGTTTTCAGCATGTATTGTTAGTTCACTGGACTAGAATCAATGTTCCTTTTTTTGGTGGTATAATACTTTTGAATTTTTTACCTCCAGGCCATTTTTAATTAGAGAAAGTTTCATACATACGTCCCTAATTCAAAGAATAACCCAGTTCTTGAATGAAATTTTTCACTCTGCAGCGGAATGTGCGCTGATATGTAACGTTCTTTAAAAATTATTCTTTTGATTACAATCAATGAATGCGTGAACTGAAGAATGCATACGTAAGTGGAGTTACCATGTAGCGTGTTGAAACTACAAGTTGTGTAGTTAGTCTGTGTTATTGTTAGCAAAATCTTTATACGAACGGATTGGGCAATGCAACTCCCAATACCAATAAAGAAATACAGTCACTGCAAAATACATTCAGCTCCTTAGGCACTGAATCTTTTGGCCATATTCAAACTTTGGTCCCTAAGCAAGTAACAAATAATTACTTTTGAATACATTATGGGAGTGACAGCGATCAATGTGTTGGAAATATTTACTATCATAAAGTCTTGATCACTATTTATTTATTATGGTGACCGGTTTCGACCACTACTGTGGTCATCTTCAGACCAATTACTCATTGGTCTGAAACCGGTCCCCATAATAAATGAATTGTGATCAAGACTGTTTTGATAGTAAATATAAGTAACAGATAAATTTAATTGTCTTACCTCTAAGGCAGCAACGGTGGAACGCGATGTATTCTGGTCTCTCATTAAAATATGATAGTTACAGGCTCAGCGGTGTGCAATGTCCGTCGTAATACTTTCAAATGTACATGAAATTTTTTTGGTCGATAAATTAAAACATTTCAGAAAATCGCACGTCTTTGAAAAACATATGACCTGGACAGTGAGGTGGTACTGATTGCGGTGAATTACTAACACTGATTTTTTAGTGAAATTATATTTCCAAGCTATGTTTGGCTTTTCAAAACATCTGACAAATGAAATTACATTACTCAGAAAAATTACATCCTTTTTACTTATTGATTCACACTCAATGAGATTTACTCAGAAAGTATTACCTAACGTCAGTAAAAAAGTATAAATACAAATCATCAAATTACATATACCTGTGTTAACAAATCTTAGTCACATTACAAAAGGGAAATATCTGACTAGCCTTTACATCATATCAGTTTACATACATTCTGTGGTTACTCAGCAATTGACAATTACCAGCCATACTAACCCGCTGGCAAAACGAAAGCCATAATTATTTAACATCTTCGCGTGTAGACTTCTGTTTCCACGTTTCTATTTCCAATAATACATGTACTCACAATTCCTACTTTATAATCTAACACTTCACAGAGTACACCACAAAAACTGCCTACTCCATCTTCTTTGGCTCACAGAGAGCAGCTATCCATTATTGTACGCCAAGTGTTCTCTTACTCCAAGACTACAATCTCAGACCAGAAGTAGTATCTTTGGCTCTGCGATCGTGCAGTCAGCTATCCGCTTTACAAAGCCTGTCAGAGACACACATCGTTTATAATATAATAGTTTTTTTAGTATACATAAGTATTATTATCATAGTCTGGTGCCACATACATGTGTACCCCAGTAGACTCCTTTCAATATGAAACTTCCTGACAAATTGAACTGTGTGGAAAGCCGAGACCCGAACTTGAAACCTCTAGATTTCACGGGCAAGTACTCCACATTGTCAAGCCTTTCCATCACCTTTAGTCTACCTAGATTACCATTACTGAATGAAATAACACCATCACTGAATCCCCATTTCAGTTTTTATCCCAATTCTTAGCCATATGGAGTCATGTGAGAATGTTGAACGACACGTTTTGAATTTGGTTACAACCATAAAGATAGTTTCTGAGATGATCAGAATGCCCCTAGTCTGCATACAATGGCTTAACTGCTTCCATAATAGCAACCTGGATAGGACTTTTATGGAGATAAGGAACTCCAATAGGCTATGGTTATGGAGGCTTGTCTACACTGCGCGGGCGGGAAGAAATTCCAGCAGAATCAATATACAAAAGGCGTCTGGAAATTAATTATCTCGGAACTTACACTTTTTACATAATTATTCGCTCCTAGGCATTGTAGAAACCATGTCACTCAGCACTAAAAGTAACAAGAAGACAGATAAACTCCGAACAAGGTACAAACGAAACTCTAGACTCAAAACACTGACCGACAGATCGAAATCTGAACCGTAAGCACAGCTGATAGCTGTGGTGGTAGTACAAACTGAAAGATCACAGTTCGCAGCCTTCTATATCTAATCTTTTCGGAAGTGCGAAGGGTTGACTACGAACACATAATAAGTAGGTTAATTTACATGAGTACATGCACAATTTTGAAAAATGAAGTAAAAATATTTATAATTAGAGTTTCTTAAATTATGTACCATTTTAAGCAGAAAATTCCAAATTATTTAGTAGACTTAAAAAATCAAAATGTGATTTTTTACCGCTTTGCAACATTCCAACTCCCTCTAACTGAGTTCGGCGAAGACGAGTTTCTTCAGTTATGTCATACCCATTTGAAGCGACTCATTGATAATTAGATCCTGTAGAGTTACGATATTGAAGAGATGTAGACTGCTACTGAGATCCAACTACTGTATAATTTATTTTAAATGGAGTTAATTCGAGTCCTCACTAATTTAGTAATTTCCAAATCCATAACTGACTTTTGGTCGTTCGTTGTCCAGGGTTGCAGGTCCACGGCTTCAGATGCCGAATGTGGTGCCTTTCGGGACTCCATACCTCAAGTGGTAAAATCAGATCCCTTACAGGAACAGTCCGTTGTCCGTCTGTTTGTCCTTTATTGAACCTGTGGTCTAGTGATAGTGTCTTTGATTAACAACCAGCGTTCTCAGTCCCGCCGGAATTGGCGACCGAAGACTTCCGGCATAAGAAGTCATCCTCATTCTGCCAACTGGCTTGTCAAAGAGGGCGGAGTAGCGGACAAAGTTTCGGGGCACTCTTATCCTTCGGGTGGGAAACTGCCCCTAATGGTGGAAGAATGAGCAATGATCAATCTTTTATTTAAAAAACTTTAAGCGCTACCACATAAAAAGTTCGGAGACTTACTTTTCAGCGCGCCCTCGTATGTTCAGGCATGAATTTGTCGGGATGATTCCACGTTGTGTAGAAACTCAGTAGATGTGGAACGCAACTGAGCTCGTACTTAGGGCAATGTTGCAAGTTACTGCCAAGCAGTGCTCGATTTGAGACTGTGCGCAGTGGTACGGCGAACCCGTACGTCCGCCGAAAAGAGAATCAGAACCACAGAGTTTGGGTTTTGGTATGACAGGACTTTTGCTGTGGTTGAAGCGATGTTGTATTCACACTTTTAAAATGTTCATATAAACATTAAAATAACATTTTAAGATGTCTAAACTTAAACACCCCACGGAAGGTCACAGTACCGCAATCTCTCTCTCTTTTTTAAAGAAATAAATGAGAACAACAATATTACGAAGAAGGTAAAAGAGTAACTTGCGTCTGGTACTTTCCCTAGTCAAGGTGAAAGACAGGGTAACAACTAGCAAGAGGGAGAAATACAGAGAGTTGCAAAAGGTGGTGAGAAGGCGCTGGGTCTCTTATCAGTCGTCGGCTGTTGAAGCCTATGCGGTATATTTGTCTCCATGCAGTTCTGCCAGAGAAGGGTTGCTTCATCCATACATTCAAAAACTGACGGCGACCTGAGCTACAGCACACCGTCAATCGCGACGTATGGCTCTGTGGAGGCGACGTCAAATTCGTTCGTCAGACACTTGTGCTCGTCTTGTGTGGAAGTTTACGCGTATGAAAATATTGTCCCTGCGATGCGGAAAATCCAAACTAGACACTGTTTGCATAGGAAAGCCGAATTGTTCTATAATTTCTGATTTGTTACGACTAATATTCAAATTCCGTTAACTGGTGACGTGCTGGAATATTCACCACTCAGCCGTCTGGAACAGTGCGCTCAGACGTCGTGTAAAGTGGCGGGAAACAGTATAAAGGCATGGATATTTTGTAGGAAAATTAACATTATCAGTTGGAATATTGTGCACGGTGTTTATCCAACAGTATGAGACCCATTAAACCAACAAATGCAGTCATATAATGTCAGCAGTGTAGCATATAACAAGAAACCAAGGATTCAGGTGGTACAGGGTTGATCTTTCTGCAAAGGCAGTAGACTCTGTGTTGTGTTAGGGTGTGTGTACGTGCCTTTACTTGGCAAATGGTTCAAATGGCTCTGAGCACTATGGGACTCAACTGCTGTGGTCATAAGTCCCCTAGAACTTAGAACTACTTAAACCTAACTAACCTAAGGACAGCACACAACACCCAGCCATCACGAGGCAGAGAAAATCCCTGACCCCGCCGGGAATCGAACCCGGGAACCCGGGCTTGGGAAGCGAGAACGCTACCGCACGACCACGAGATGCGGCGTGCCTTTACTGCAGGCAGGAAACAGACACCATTCGTGATCATGAGTGTTGGGTACGTAAGGCACCATGAGACAAGTCCTTGCTGAAAATAGCTATCGTGTGATGAGAAAAACAAAAATCGGCGAGTACAAGGAAATGGGACTCTCTTATCGTCGAATCGCCAATAAGTTGAACCACTCAAGCACAGCATCTAATAATTTCATTAGGCTGGGTGCACGATATGGACAAGCGGAAAATGTGGGCAAAAAAGGAAATCATCCGAGACATCGAAACGTTTACTTTTGCGCAAAGCAACGGCCACAAACAGTTACTCTTCTCAACTTATTGCTGATTTATAGTTGCAACTATCTGCCAGATGCGTACGAGAAATGTTGTCGAACGTCAAATACTTTGCATTCAAGAAACCACTGCAGAAACCTGCTCTAACACCCACACGTCAAAAGGCTAGAGTGGAGTTTTCTAAGAAGCATATGTCTTTGACTTAAGAATAGGGTAACGCGATCTTCAATGAAGAGATGAAGTTTTATTTAGACGAGCCGAATCAATTTCAGTATTATTGGCATCATCTGAGAATATAGCAGCAGGTAAGAATGAGCAGAAATTTTGTTGGTGGTAGTGTTAAGAGTTCGGCAGCCTTCCAAGGTAAAAGTAAATCACGCAATGCTCTAACATATACACTGACATGCTAGAGGCAAAACTGATTAGAACGCATGAGGACCTCGAGGTCGAAAGTCTAATGTTTCAAGATAATACGTCTGTGTATGTTTCTGCTACAACCAAAACGTGGTCTCTTGGCCTAGCCCGCACGAGCCCGGATTTGAACCCTGTGGAAAACCTTTGGGAAATACTTGCAAGTCATGTTTCCCTCAATGGAAAGTCGTATGCGATCTGAAAAGAGCGATCCGAGAAGAATGGGCCTGAGTTACACTGCACAAACTACGAACCCTAACAAAAACAGTGCGGAAAACAATTTTGCAGGTAACTCGGAAGAACAGAGCTTGGACAAAGTACTAACAATGAAATAACACAACGGGACAGTGAGTGCCTGTATAGCGATTTCCATCCAGAAAATGCAAGACCTTTGTTTTGTTACTCGTGTTAAGAAAGAAGCTATGTAATGCCGTCATGATTATGTGGTACATGTACCTACTACTTTCACAATAAATTCGATAAATGTATGCTTCAGACATTTTACTGTTCCTTTCGTAGGAACAATGCCTTTATACCGATTTCCACTACTGTACACAGGGTGGTTGTAATTAAACTTTCGCTGCTTGAGACACTGTAGTCGAAAAACTCCTCGCCGTAAGGGTACCTAACCCTACAGGAATGATGTTCACACTGTTTACTGCAGATATATGTTTTTAGTAGTGTCAGTGTTATGACTTGCTCTTAGATATCAGTGCTCTTACAGCGACGTAGGTTTAAAACACAAGCGTCAGTTTGCATTATACACTGCTGGCCACCGTAAATGCAACACCCTGAAGGAAGCATCCGAATCAAGTGAAATTTACACCATGAGTTTGCAGCGATGAGATGTGCAACTGATTAGAATTTCAGCGCAGACGCACATCAACCGCGCCTGTGGCGCCACCTCATAGCGCCATTTAAGGCTTGGCGATTTCGACGAGTGTACGTTCGGCACGTGTGTTTACCTTGTGGTTGTTTCACAAGACGATCAGTTATGCCCCGTAGACAACAGCGAACATCTTTTGATCAAGTATCCGAGTTCGACAGAGGAAGGATAGTGGCTTACCGAGATTGTGGATTATCATACAGAGAAATCGCTAGTCGTGTTGGACGAAACCAAACAACTGTAATGCGGATATGTGACCGTTGGATGCAGGAGGGTACGAGGGACCGATGTGGTCGATCGCATTCACCTCGGTGCACCACTGCACGTGCTGATAGGCAAATTGTGCGCATGGCAGTGACGGATCGCTCAGTGACATCCCGAACCATAGCACTGCACATTGCGTCTGTAACGCATCATCCAGTGTCTGCGCGTACCATTCGACGCCGTTTACAGCAGAGTGGTCTGTCCGCAAGACGTCCATTGCTTCGTCTACCATTGACGCAGAACCACAGACGTCTCCGTCGCCAATGGTGTGATGACAGACGGATGTGGACGGCAGAATGGAATGACGTTGTCTTTACTGACGAGGCACGCTTCTGTCTGCAGCACCACGATGGTCGGATTCGAGTGTGGAGACACAGTGGAGAGAGGATGCTGGACAGCTGCATTATGCACCGCCACACTGGTCTTGCACCGGGTATTATGGTATGGGGCGGTATTGGATATTACTCTCGCACGCCTCTAGTACGCATTGCCGGTACTTTAAATAGCCGGCGCTACATATCCGAGGTGCTGGAGCCAGTTGCCCTTCCTTACCTTCAGGGCTCGGCCACAGCCATATTTCAACAGGATAATGCGCGACCACACGTGGCACGCATTGTCCAAAGGTTCTTCGTCAATAACCAGATTGAATTGCTTCCCTGACCGGCTCGCTCTCCGGATCTTTCGCCGATAGAAAACATGTGGTCCATGGTTGCTCAACGAGTGACCCAGATTACATCCCCAGCTGCCACACCAGATGATCTTTGGCAACGTGTGGAAGCTGCTTGGGCTGCTGTACCCCAGGAACACATCCAACGTCTCTTTGACTCAATGCCGAGACGTGTGGCAGCGGTGATCTCCAACAATGGCGGCTACTCTGGCTACTGATTCTGGCAGGAACCACATGTCACAGACGTCTGTAAACGTAATCATTTGATACTTGGTCAACATGTTATCTACAAAATAAATTTTGTTGTGCTACCTCTTGTCTTTCTTGGTGTTGCATTTACGGTGGCCAGCAGTGTAGATGCAGACAGCGCAGAAAGGTGTGGACGAGATGAGCAGGGCTTTACTCGTAAACCTGTTTTACTAAAACGACAGTAATAGTGCTGCCAGTCTTTCCGAGTATCGACGCATTAAACGAATACCGAGGGGCACTTTTTGCGCACCGTGGTTGAAGACGACGATTCGGAAGTTCGAGCTAACTGGGGATTCAGGAATTCCTCCTGGGAGAGGGCGACGGCCAATGGCGTTCCAAATAGTTGAAGAAGTTACCGTTGCCACGGCTGTCGCAGTGTGCGGTACTCAACCAGGGCACAAGCGCTGTCACGACAGCTGAACATTCCGTGGTCCACCAGTCGAAAAGTACTGCGAACAATTGTGAAATCGTATCTGTGCTAACTTCGACGCTGTCGTGGATGCATATGGTCGTTACACTGAGGAACGTTCGTAGCCTGGAATGTAAACATGATACACAATTAACAAGTTACCTTGTCATCTGGAAATTAATGTGTGTTTCCTTCAGTGGTTTACTCGTTTTTTCTCTTCCGCGAGTAGTTAACAGATGTTTCCTCAAGGTTTCGTTGTGCGGCGGTCATTCATTTTTCGTGGAGATATCTCAAGTAGCTAAAGTTTAATCATAACCACCCACCCTGTACGTTGGCACCATACGCTACATCTAGTAGTAACATTCAAGGGTCGTAGGAGGCATGTCTTTGAAAGGGACAATCATTCCGTTGCCATTAGGCATTCATTTTCTAGATCTACTTGGATACTCTGAAAATCACACTTAACTGCCTGGCAGAGGGTTTATCGAACCACCTTCATTATAACTCTCTATTATTCCAATCTTGAACAGCGTGCAGAAAACTCTGATTTCCCTTATTTTATTATGATGATCATTTCTCCCTATGTAGGTCGGCGTCAACAAAATATCTTCCCATTCGGAGAAGAAATGTGGTGTTGAAATTGCCTGAGAAGATTCCGCCGCAACGAAAACCGCCGTTGTTTTAGTGTTCTACTCCAAATCAAGTACTATGTCAGTGACACTCTCTCCCCTTTTTCTCGATAGTACAAAATGTGCTTCTCTTCTTTGAACTTTCTCCATAGTCTCCGTTAATCCCATTTGCTACAGATTCCAAAAAGCGCAGTAGTACTTTAAAAGAGGACGGAGAAGCGTAGTGCAGGTAATCTCTGTAGTAGATCTGTTGCATCTTCTAAGTGATCTGCCAATAAAACACCGTCTTTCGTTCGCCTTCCCCACAACATTTTCTATGTGTGCTTTCCAATTTAAGTTCTTCGTAATTTAATTCCTAGGTATTTAGTTGAATTTACGGCCTTTAGATTTGACTGATTTATCGTGTAAATGAAGTTTAACAGATTCCTTTTTAGCACTCAGGTGGATGACCTCACACTTTTCATCATTTAGAGTCAATTGCCAATTTACGCACCATACAGACATATTTTCTCAATCTTTTTGTAGTTTGGTTTGACTTTCTGATGACTTTACTACACGATAAACAACAGTATCATCTGAAAAGAACCTAAGACGGCTGCTCAGATTGTCTCCTAAATAGTTTATATAGATAAGAAACAAGTAGAGAGTCTATAACACTACCTCTGGGAAAGCCAGAAATCACTTCTACTTTACTCGAAGACTTTCCGTCAGTTAATAAGAACAGTGACCTCTCTGACAGGAAATTACGAATCCAGTCACGTAACCGAGACGATATTCCAGAAGCACGCAATTTGACTAAAAGCAGCTTGTGAGGTACAGTCCCCAAAGCCTTCTGGAAATATAGAAATACGAAATCAGTTTGATATCCCCTCTCAATAGCACTCAACTCTGTATGAGTAAGGAGCCAGTTGTGTTTCACAAGAACGGTTTTTCCTAAACCCGTATTGATTGTGTATCAATGGGCAGTTTTCTTCGAGGTAATTCTTAATGTTCGAACACAATGTATGTTCCAAAATCTTGCTCAACATCGACGTTAATGATATGGGCCTGTAATTTCGTGGTTTACTCGCACTGCCTTTCTTTAATATTGGTGTGACCTGTGCAGCTTTCCAGTCATTGAGTGCAGATCTTTCGTCGGGCGAGCATACCGAGATTGCTTTAAATATTGCTCTGGTCCAAGATATAAATCATAAACACAGGTTGTTTGTCAATAACGCTCTTTCGGAAGCAATTCGAGACGAGTTGTGTAAAGCCAAGCGAGACAAGAACTCAGGGAATCTGCCCGGAGATTGAGCTACATCAGAAGTCCAGATAAAACACAATGAAAATGAAACTTATAAATCTGTTTACAGAATGTTTTCGGAGGAAGAAAGTTCTCCAGAACAGCAACAGTTTCGTAATTGAGATCAATACTTATCTTTAAAATAAACAAAAAACGAAACAAAAAACACCTTTCAGTATCCCTCGTTCTCTCCAGTCAGAATTGTGCAGGATGACATTTGTAATTAACAAAGATTAGATTGAAAAATTCGCTAACGAAGTTAAAACACAAAGTGTGTAAATATAAATGAAGAAGTGATAACCGTAAATAGCACACAAAGATAACAGGATTCATAATTTACATTTTTTTTCAATTGGCTTGCACAGGCGCGTTAACAGCCCCTGACAAATTGCTTTGAATCTCTGTGCACAGACACATAAACAGTCCGTGACAAATTGGTTTAAATTATCGTCCACAGGCGCACCTACAGTCCATAAAAATCAGTGTGCTCAGAAACATCAGTGGGAAGACAAATGTGATAAAGTCACAGTTTTTTCCATCATTGCAAAAGTATGTTGCCATCGTTGAATTATATGTATTCATTGAAAATCAACGTTAACTTGAGTGCACGCAGTACACCACAACAGTGCCACAGTAATGCGAAGACGTAGCATTTTTTTCACCAAATGTCTGTAAAATAATGGCATAATTTCAGTATGATTTTTATTCTCATTTCTTGTCTTCTAAGCATATAATGTATTTTCATGTTTTCTTACCTAGAATAGTGTGTAACATTGATGTAAAGAATTTCATTTATGTGTTAATATGCAACCCTTGTGGCGTTTTGTCAACTTTAGCTGTATATTGTGGACTGGTCTTCAATGCTACCAACAAAGTCTTTCTCTTAAGGAAACTTACTTTAGATATTAGTTCGTATTGCCACATGGTAACACACACACATTTCAAGTTTTATTCTAGCTTACGTATCTACTCATGTGTAACAGTACCTGCTTATTATGTGAAACTGAATCAGAAAATTCATGGACACATTTAAGCATACTCTTCAGCACTGTGAGACATTTATGCCATGAATGGACGTATATAACATTGTTTTTGTAAAAATACGTCCATTCATGGCACAAATGTGTCACAGTGCAGAAGAGTATGCTTAAATGTGTCCACGAATTTTCCGATTCAGTATGACGTAATAAGCATGCACTGTTACACATGAGTAAATACGCAAGCTAGAATAAAACTTAAAATGTGTGTGTGTTACCATGTGGCAATACGAACAAATATCTAAAGTAAGTTTCCTTAAGAGAAAGAGTTTGTTGGTAGCATTGAAGACCAGTCCATAGTATACAGCTAAAGTTGACAAAACGCCATAAAGGTTGTATATTAACACATAAATGACATTCTGTACATCAATGTTACACACTATTCTAGGTAAGAAAACATGAAAAAACATTATATACTTAGAAGACACGAAATGAGAATAAAAATCATATCGTTTTCCTACAAACATCTATCAAAATAAAGTTGCAAAAGTCAAAGCTTCCTTACGTTCGTCTGACATTATGTGAACAGTAATCGTAAAACATAATACTATTTCCTACAAGAATTTCTGGCTCGAGCAATTATTCATAAGTGACTGAAGGAAGGAAATAAACGTTTATGCTCAAAATTATTGTTGTACCAATCAAAAGAAATTAATTACATCACAGAGTCAATCGTCATTCCGTCACAAAAGATAATGAAAGTGAAAGTGTTGCCACAGGTACTTATTCTATGCACGTGCTACCTAATCATTATCATTTAAAAAACGCTTAGCATAACCCAAATGTAAGAAAGACAAAGTGGTACCAAAAATGCCTTACAGCTACACATAAATAAGATAAAGAACAGCTGTGCTAAGTGGTTAGTAAACATACATTAATCTGTTAAGCTTAGCTGAAAAAATAAGGAATTTCATTAACTAGTTAAACGAGAAAGAAGAGTTATTAGGACAACCAAAAGTAAACAGTTGCCAAATTAAGCACATAGGCATTAGTGTCCTCTCTCTCTCACACATAACTATCACTACCCATGCAGGAAAATGCTTGCAGGCCAAAAGTTCTCATAACAATGTGTCAAATAAAGCAGCAAATTTCCCAACATATCTCGTCTCCTTTCATAATAGATCTACTCTAGACGAAAATCACTAAACCACAACAACTCTGTATATGCACTTCAAGCTAATCATGACATGATCCCTAACACTCCCTAACCTCCAGAATGAGATTTTCACTCTGCAGCAGTGTGTGCGCCGATATGAAACTTCGTGGCAGATTAAAACTGTGTGCCAGACTGAGACTCGAATTCGGGACTTTGCCTTTCGCGGTCAAGTGTTCTAGCAACTGAGCTACCGAAGCACGACTCACACCCCGTCCTCACAGGTAGGAGACGAGGTACTGGCAGAAGTAAAGCTGTGAGGGCGGGGCGTGAGTCATGCTTCGGTAGCTCAGTTGGCAGAGCACTTGCCCGCGAAAGGCAAAGGTCCCGAGTTCGAGTATCGGTCCGGCACACAGTTTTAATCTGCCACGAAGTTTCAGTCCCTAACGTCATTGCCTGTCTCCAGAAATCTTAAAATCAATCACCTCAAATACATAACCCATAAGTCCACAAAATCATCAACTTCATCATCAAAAGCTGATAATTACTTCGATTCCTTACTATATATTACTCAAAAAAGCTCATATGACGTTGTACTTATAATTATTACTCCTTATAATGTTGAGTGCTTTCAAATCTAGCCAAAATTCTCTGTCTGTCTGTCCTACAACAGCATTTTGTACAACACTTGTCCGATATCATACAATTGTTGCATAATTCAGTGTGTCAGCCTTTACGAAAAATTCCATTTCTTTTACGCAGTACCTGATATTGCCATCCAACACTCAGTTCTGTGCCACTGCTCATGTCTACTGGACTAAACGTCGTTGCTTCTTTACTTGGAATGGAGTTTTGCCTGAATCTTTGTGTGACACATATCGCTAGAAAGTTTCATTATTAGTGACATTGTAATTTGTATTGGTGACGGTAAAGTTCATTGTATCAACAGAATTACATGAAGTGAAACAAATACAAACAAATGGTCAACACCTTCTACCTTTTACAAGCAAAAAAATTACGATCTACACATACATAGAATGAACTAGCTTATGACTTAACTTCTAGATATTTACAATAATGCAGTCACCAATTAGAAAATCAAATGTAGCACGACATGACTACACTGAGAAATGTGTACTAACTAGCAGAAAAAGTAATTCCCAGAGAACTGCTGTACAAAATGTTTTACATTGGAAATGTGGTATAGACCACTTTTCTTTGTGCGCAATGTTTTACTGAAATTGCATTTGGGTGAGCTGTTCAACGAATACGGAATCATCCACTGTAGGTTAAGAAGAATTTTTGAAACTTGTTCTTTGATATGCATGCTAATTGTTGAGAACAAACTAACGCGTTTTGACATATACTGAAGTCCTTATTATCGCTTCTCGTCTTATGTATCTGTTTTCTCTTCTCCACTGCCTGTTTTATGTTTTAAGGGCTATTTCATTAACTTCATGATATCTTAAGCATTGTGGCTTTGGAAAAAGTGCAGTTTCTCTGATCTTGTCACGTGGGAGTTTATTTTTTAGTATCAAATGAAGAGAGAGTAAGGTTGAATCGTTAGGCAAAGAATTTATGGTGCCCTGAAAGATTTGAATATACCTACCCATTCTGTGTGCTATTCGTGACAGTAAAATCTACATAATATTTCTACCTCTTTCGTGATTCTTTCGGAGGAATTGGACGTATCATGGTACTGGGAAATAAAAATTAGTCTAATATTTCAATTTCCCAATGTACGTATCCAAAGAGCCGAGCGAAATTGAGGTCCACTGTCAGAGTTAATTTTGCGACATGTCCAAAAAATCTGAAAGTCCCTTGCTAAATGCTGCAGGAACAGCACTCGCAGGCACTTTTCGAAGTGATGTAAGAGAGAAATTTTTATGTGAGTTCTATAGCCACAAAAATGTACAAAAAATCGTGTCTGCTCATTGAAAGGTGTCCATTCAGGTCCACGTATGCTAAAAAACGTAATTTAACTGGAATGATGGGAAAGAGCTGGGCAAAATGTGAAGTAGTGGATGTTTCAGCTCTTTGACAGAGTTTACATTTAGTCAGAACGAGTTTTTCCATGTTGAGAAAGTGAGAGGTCTGACGAAGTATGTAAATACATTTTCTTTGTTCCACAGTGTGAATAACTGAGATTAATGTACCAAACTAATTTGCTGACCAAATTATGTGGAATGCAAACAAGCCACGTATCGTTGTCAGGGTTGAGGCGAATGTTGTTCCTAAACAAAGAATAATGTCTGTCGAGTTGTTTGTGTCTCGCCACAGCTGATTGATATTCTTCAAAACAGGAACTTTATCTTGTTTTTTCGTAACGTCCTATTAAGCAGGAAAAAACAATTTTCGAAATTAAACTGTTTTATGTAGAGAAGACTCGAATGAGACTGACGGAATTCTGTGGATGAACCAAATTGTGAGCAACCAAGAGATCGTGAAAAAGCATCAGCAACAATATCTCTTTTCCAGGAATGTGTATAACAGTGAAATGAAATTCCTGTAAATATAAAACCCATATCCCCAAACGATCATGAGAAAGTTTGGCGTTTATAAGAAATTGTAACGCACGATGGCCTGTGTATACTTTTGTATGATTGCAAAACAAAAAATAACGAAATTTTCTAAAGAGCCAAGCGATAGCTAATGCCTCAAGTCCTGTGATTGAATAATTTCGTTCAGAAACAGGAAGAACACGGCTGGCAAATGCGGTGCTCTTAGTAACAATAAGTTTACTCTCTCTCTCTTGAAACACATGACCAACGCCATGGCCCCTCTTGGAGATGCCAGTCAAGGCAAAAATCACGAGCAGTCGCGAGGCAAAAATCACGCGAAAAGTCCAGGTGAGAAAGTAAAGATGCATTTAGCAAAGCTTGTTACTTCGATTTACTCAGCTTTGCTTGAAAGTTCATCTGCCTGTGCTTTCAATGTTTCAAATTGTTCTGGTGTCAGTTTTATTTGTTTGTGTTGCCAAATTCTGTATCTGTTCCGAATACTTTTTTTGATTTACGCTTCCATTTTGGTAATGCGGCACTAGAACTACTTCGTTAATTTTTTTAAATAACTGGAGCTTTCTCTTTTCGGTATACATTTGCAATTTCTTTAAATTTTGAGTCAGCCTCAGCCACTCTATGAGAAAACTGACATAGTAATTGTGTCAGTGTTTTTGCAGTTCCTGCAATTCTTGTAGAGATTTTGCATAGTTGTGTTTTCATGTCTGTCATTACGTTCCTTACGACTGAATCGCTGCTTTCTTTCTGTTTTGTTTAAAGTATTTGGTTCTAGTTACTTTCTTGAAATTTTGTCGCAGTTGTTTCCTTATTTTCAGTAGTCAAGGTGACTTGATAACTGTTTAGCTAATGTATCGTTACTTTCTCGTAGTTTTGTTTCTATTGATTTGTCATTTTCTTGAAATAAGTGGTGAAGCATAAGTGCGAGATCGTTTTTCTACGAGGAATTCGTGCTAACAGTTGTGTGAAAAAGTCATAGTTCGTCTGTGTTTTCATTCACCGCTGCGTTTTCCAAAAACATCTGCCATTGTATGGTATACCATCTGACTGCGCTAACCCTAAGACTTTTAATCTCGATTCTCGCGTCTCATTAACAGAAATATTTAAAATCGCAAAAATTGCTATCTGATACCAGTATTGATGTCCATATTCCTCGTAACATGACTGTCGGAGAGAAGCATCTACCTCAAGCATTTTTGTGTCTGAGGGGATCCCTGTAGCATTAATAAGTGACTTGCCAGAAGTTAAGGTACTGTTGTCACATGAATTTTGGCTATTGACTATCTGAGAATGATTACTACGCGACTTGCTATTCACTATCTTGCACTGCATGGTAATTATAACACAGAGAATTATGAAAAAAGTAAAGAAATTTACAGAAATTATCCTAGTGAGCTTTAAGAAAACATAATGATTAGTAAATAGCGCAGGAGAAAAACAAAACTACGAATAAAATGCGATCCAGAGCAGTGCACTTGATCTGAGAAGTAGAAAAAATTCTCAGGAAATTCGCTGGCACCCGAACCTAGAAGGAATGTCGCCAAGTGAAAGTTACCTCTTCTGTCTTGTTTTTGTGAGTGAAAGTTGATATGAAAGTGAATCTCAATCTGTAGGTAGCTTAGCGCTAACTGTAGGCGAAAAAAAAAAAAATACAACTGCGAGAATGCAGAGGTAAATCTGGCTGCTAGGATCTTAAGAAATCATACCCTGTTTGCAGCAAATTGTAATCACAAAATTTGACTATGAACTTTGATAAAAGAAAACTGGTTACTTGAAAGTAAAGTTGGTCCCTGTGAAATTTAATTAAAGGAAGAATCTGTTCTCTACACAATTTCTCTCAGCTGGGTGCAAACTGCTCTTGTAGCTACAGCGCCTCTCCGTAACAGAGGTGCAAAATCTAACTACAGAGATACGCAGAAGTATTTTAAATAAACTGAAAATTAATTGACTCTTGGGATGTGGAAAACGACTCTGATTTAAATAACTCAGTTCCAGTTTCATTTACTATGAGCTGAAAACATTTAATAAAATTTCAAAAGTAGTTAAGCTTTCTCTGAAATCACTTTCGGAATTACAAAAATCGAACTTACAAAAATTGTACTTCACATATATAATCTCTACTTAAAGAAAATTTCGACATCTAATTCTTAAATCTATTTCTCTCTCACTGATCGATAAATCGTAACAAAAAATGAAAAGCAAAAAGATTCCTGATCTGGATGTCTGACGAACCAAGAATGCAGCATTATCAAAACGCTACGGCAAATACAACAAACTTCATCATTACCTGTAATACACTCTTCACAAATATTATCGTACCAACATAAAAATCAATTCTTTTTCTCTCCGGAATAAGTATTCTACCGATTCATAATATAATTCCAAAGATCTCCATTGTTTGTCCCTCGCTGCTACTAAACCAAAGATCCACTATTCACCACTAACATCAAAGCTCAACTGTCTATCTCCTCTCCTCTCTTCATGATCAACAGATAAATCTGGCGTGCAAAGCAGAGATCACCTATGACCAGGGTTGCCACATATGGCTGGGACACACTGAGATGTGAGTGTAGAAATGAAGTAAAAAATTTATTTAATATTTATTTAGAACACCATTAAATGGAACTTATCACGGCAGAAGTAATTGGTACACCATATTTTTCGGAGGGTTTCACCTTTTTCAGCAAGCCTTTTTTTTCCATTTTACGTATTTATAAAACTCCATGCGTATCAGATTGTAGTTAAACTGGCGCTGTAAGATTGATTCCACAGTCCCTAGAAGCAGTCGATTTCTTTCGTCAGTCCACTGGGCCAATATCAGCAAAAATGCTCTTTCCACAGTGATGCGTGCGGGAACAGAAAAAAAATACTCGCATAATTTTAGCAGTTGGCATTTGCATTCAGGATTCTCGTTTTCATTAATATAGTAAAGCTACCTTTCTTCCACGGCGTATTAAGTATTACATTTATTCGAGTCACGCTAAGTTTCTAAAAAGGTCTTCAGATACGTATATTCCCGAAAACAATTGTCGCCTGAAATCTTCACACCATTTCTAATCGGGTACATAATAATGTTTTCAGTCATCACCCATTCTGGTGTTTCAGACAGCGTCTCCAATCAAATACTTGATATTAATTAAAAGAAACAACCGATTTCACTAAGAAATCGAATGCTATGGTATAGAACCTTCCTCAAACTCGAAACAAAATTAATTATTTCTTGGTTAGGCTTTAATTTTTTATTTTGGTTAAATTCATCTTGGTTTGCGTGCCAGTAAAATTTTGCAGTCTACCTTTCATTCGGACATTTTTGAATGTCTAGTAATATATTATTTATTTCAGTTATTCTTCTCCACGCTTTTTACGTTTTTTTTTTTTTTCCAAACAGAGCCAAGTTTGGCTGCAGAAACATGAATACATTTCACTGATCGGACTACTGCAAAAATCTGAAATTGTTTAAAGTGTCCTGTCTTCGGCGTCAAAAAACTGTTTTAATGAAATCCAAGAATTCTCTAAACTGCGGGCATTAATGACAGCCATCTTGTTTTTGAGGGAGATTGGAGAGTCTGACGATTGACATCAACGTATAAACAGAATACTTTCAGCTTCTCTGTCCTTACCGTGTATATTGAAAAATAATTAAATATCTTCATGATGATTGTTTCAATGTCGACAATTACGACTCCAGCAGCGTTTGATATTGTATTGTGGGGAAAACGGGCAGGACACACAATTCCTTATACATTTTTTCCTAGTTCTTCTTTAATTTGGCGAAACAAATTCCGCTGGCCGCGTCGGTGTAGCCTGTCGAAACTGGTATTGGTATTGTCTTCACAAAAAGCGATTCATTTACCTAATGGAATTTGCAATTGTCTTAAAGTGCCCAGACAAAACTAACTGTCTGATGTTTCATTATTCAGCGCATCAAGCTTCTGTCAGTTTCAGTGAAGTACTGAATAACTAAAGGAAACATCTTTTCAGCCTTGTGGTTCGATGCGTCGGTGCCCATGCCTTGAAATGAAACTTCTTGCAATTGTTTTATGCTTTCGGACGCGGAGTGTGGAGCGAGAAGTATTTTTAACACTCGTTGTAGCTTTGGTTCTTGCTGTAGAATGCCTTGCGGCGACTTTGGAATCAGGATACATAGCGGCATCCAGTTTAGCGGTACAGTCAAGAGAACTGAACGGTTGATGGTTCTTGACAACTTTTATAAGCTGTTGTTAGTTCTGCGGCAGCAACGAGTAACTCTTACTGGGTAGCTTCTTTAATAGTGAATGTAGAAATAGGCTTCGATGTCGATGCTACCGCGATTCTATTTATACGGTACTTCGTAGAAAAGACGCCTCACATTTGCCTTACTTCCGTGAGTTACTGAGATGAAACAGCGACGGATCTGACACAACACTTCCTGATCCGTACGTCCTTTTTTGACAAAATACCTTCTTTTGTGTAATCATCCATGAGGAAAGTTTATTAGACGGTAAACAGTCGACAGTAACACTATAGTTGGACCTACACTTCACGTCCTATACACCCACAGAAAACACTTCTCTCCTCCTGCCTCCATCTCTCTCTCTCTCTCTCTCTCTCTCTCTTTCTCTGTCTGTCTGTCTGTGTGTGTGAGAGTGAGTGTGTATTCAGAATTCTTGCACTCGTTCGCATTTCGTTTAGAAAGAATCGTCGTATCAGATCGCTATTCAAATGACAACCGCCCTATTCTTCCGCATGGCGTTGTTTAAATAGTTCCAGTCCCTTACTACTGGAGAAGTCTGGTATTTTGTCGAATGACGATGCTAGATCTAGAAAGTCCTTACAAGGTCGATACGGGATACGCAACATGCAACGCTATCGGTGAGACTACCTTGTCATCATAAACTTGTTGCTACGGTCGCAGGTTCGAATCCTGCCTCAGGCATGGATGTGTGTGATGTCCTTAGGTTAGTTAGGTTTAAGCAGTTCTAAGTTCTAGGGGACTGATGACCACAGCAGTTGAGTCCCATAGTGCTCAGAGCCATTTGAACCATTTTTTTAAAAACTTGTTGACATAAACAAACTGAGGCTGTATTTATATGTTGCTGTAACAGATGGCGTTACTTCAGTACTTCAGCCAAATTCGTAACAGTACTTCGCGAAATCGGGAGAAAATTGGATGTTGTCAGGATATCGGAACAAGAAGGTCCATAACGGTGACGGTCACGGTATATCGGGGCAATGGCAACCCTATCTCTGACTCGTCTCTGTGCGGCGTAGTATCTCTGTCGAGACTGCGCGTGCGTGTCTAAGCAATTCAAACCTTACAGGCGCGATTTCAGGCATCCGAAACATAAAAAATCCTACAAAAATTCACACACACACACACACACACACACACACACACACACACACACACACACACACACATCTTTAACTCTCTGCAACGTGCAAGGTGGAGGTATGTAATATTGCGCTTCCTGGCCATAGTCGGGCCAACCGGCCCCCTTCGACCGCCATGCCTTCCTCTGCCAATGGCGTCACTGGATGCGGGATGGGAGGGCATATGGTAAGGGCCCTTTTCTTCCGGTCGTTGTAGGCCTTCTTGACCTAGTAATTCGAGGGTTGTGGGGTCGATTCTCTAGGCAGGTACTAAGTTCTTATTTTAAATTTTTACATTACTTACACTGCAAATAAACCGAAATAATTCATGAAAGACATGAAAAGAAAGGTAAAAGAAAATTTGGGATTTGCAAATAATTTCCAAGGAACTATTGTACTTACAGCGTTCACGAAGACTGAGCTCACAAGTTTCCAAGAAAGCGTTGTAATTAAGGCTCACAAGACTTCCATTAGTTTCATTTTGACCCATGTGGAGCCTCAGCAGCTGCACGCGGCCCTGTTTTCACTATGAATATCAGCTAGCACGTGTAAAGCATCAGCTGTAAAATAATTAAGGAATCTACGTTTACGTACGAAGTTATCTAGATAGCGGAACAAACACTGGTAGCAGTTACTTATGTAAAATATCTGGGCGTATGCGTTAGGAACGATTTGAAGTGATATGATCATATAAAATTAATTGTTGGTAAGGCGGGTACCACGTTGAGATTCATTGGGAGAGTCCTTAGGAAATGTAGTCCATCAACAAAGGAGGTAGCTTACAAAACACTCGTTCGACCTATACTTGAATATTGCTCATCAGTGTGGCATCCATACCAGGTCGGGTTAACGGAGGAGATAGAGAAGATCCAAAGAAGAGCGGCACGTTTCGTCAAAAGATTATTTGGTAAGCGTGATAGCGGCACGGAGATGTTTAGTAAACTCAAGTGGCAGACTCTGCAAGAGAGGCGCTCTGCATCGCGGTGTAGCTTGCTCGCCAGGTTTCGAGAGGGTGCGTTTCTGGATGAGGTATCGAGTATATTGCTTCCCCCTACTTATACCTCCCGAGGAGATCACGAATGTAAAATTAGAGAGATTCGAGCGCGCACGGAGGCTTTCAGACAGTCGTTCTTCCCGCGAACCATACGCGACTGGATCAGGAAAGGGAGGTAATGACAGTGGCACATAAAGTGCCCTCCGCCACACACCGTTGGATGGCTTGCGGAGTATAAATGTAAATGTAGATGCCTTACAATTCGTTTCAAGAAATTTACTTGCAATCCAGAAATTCCAAATAATTTCCTTTACCTTTTCTTTTCAAGCCTTTCATGAAAATATTAATAAATACAAATACTGAGCATTATTTCGGTTTATTTGCAATATAAGTAACATAAAAACAGAAAGTAAGAAGAAAGCTTTCCACATAGGGAATCGGCCCCACAACCACTGGATCACCGGTCTGTACTCTTCCACCTGCGCCAAACGCTACCTGGAAACTCCGCTGACATAAACGAGTCATGTCTCTCCGGACCCGCGCCAAAAAATGCTATTTTTTCTGAACACTTGGCCGTCTGGAGCTCTCGTTTCTGTTACTTCCATTTCTGGCCTACCGAGCGAGGTGGCGCAGTGGTTAGCACACTGGACTCGCATTCCGGAGGACGACGGTTCAATCCCGTCTCCGGCCATCCTGATTTAGGTTTTCCGTGATTTCCCTAAATCGCTTCAGGCAAATGCCGGGATGGTTCCTTTGAAAGGGCACGGCCGACTTCCTTCCCCATCCTTCCCTCACCCGAGCTTGCGCTCCGTCTCTAATGACCTCGTTGTCGACGGGACGTTAAACACTAACCACCACCACCACCACCACCATTTCTGGCCAACATAAAGTTGAACGAAATCTGCTCCGTCCCCCCGTCGATACACCCCGTACCAACCCCCCAACCGAAGAAAATTATCTGTCAGTAGCGAGAACCGAACCAGGGTCCCCAGCTTGGCAAACAGCCCGCAATACGGAGACGGACAATGCACAAGGTACTCAGTAAGGCATAGAAATTCTACTTATATCAGAATTCTCCACCCGTACCTGATTACAAAGCTGTACAGTAGTATTTGAATTGCTGTTATCTTAGAGTTACTTCGAATTGTTGACTCTTATCTGTATTACAGAAATGAGACGCTTTTACGCTTTGCGCCTGTTTTGAGATCTTAGTAAAATCTAAAATAGCCACCGGAATAATAAACCCACACATTTGTTATTTTTATTCGTAGTAAAAACATTCTAAAATAGAAAATAATGTTTAAAAAATATAAAGCTACGGTACATATCTAGAATTTTAGAAGGGAAGCAGGAAAAGAAGTAAAAACTTTTGAGAGAGCGCATGTACTTAAAAGACAGTATCGGGGAAACCTGCAAAAATGAAGACCTACATAAGTACGTTCTCAGACCATAAGATAAGAAGGTTGTCCAGAAAGTTAGTTCCGATCGGTCGCGAAATGGAAACCACTGGGAAAATCCGGTTAAGCTTCACACAGATGTGTTGGGCAGTGTGTCTGGTATGCCCGTAGATCGTGTTGCGTCGCTCTTTTCAGTTTTGAGTGAACAGTGAGCACGTAAAGATGTGTAGGGAATAGGGAATAGCGTCTCACGCCAAGTATGAGGGCCTGCTTGAAGATTTCGCCTGTGTCATGCAGCCCACATAACACAACTGTCGAGCAGTTCCTTCTTCATGCCAATTCTCGGCCGCACACTGCAGGGGCAATGAAGACGCTCCTGCAGCGTTTCTGATGAGGAGTGTTTGATCACCCACAATACAGTCCGTAATTGGCTCCCCCTGAGTCTCATCTCTGCTCACAAGAACCGATGGCTATGAAGACAAAATTTTTCCAGAGACCAGTGCAGATAACTGGCCGAAAGCAGAGGCGGCTGCTTTCCATGACGAGGATATTGGAAAGTTGGTACACACAACGACAACACTTGAAGTTGGAGCAGCGACTATCTAGAGACGTAGGTGGAAGGCGTACCTAACTGTTGCAAATAAAACGTTTCTGGTTTTCACTAAGGTTTCCATTTCGTGACCAATCGGAACTTACTTTCTGAACAACCGTTGTAGATACTTTTTCTAAGGCATCGGTAAATCAAACCTGGGATGAAGTGTTTATGGAAAGCAAAGTAGCGCTAAGTTATCTAAATTTTACACATTGCATAAATTTATTTTTGAGGTGACAATTTCAAAAGTATCCATTTGTACTGCAGCAGTTAAGAAAAATGGTGGATAACTGTTAGTATCAGGGAGTCTTCACAGACATTTAAATTTTCAGTTCTTTGCGAAAACGCTGAACTAATACACAGTTCCTTGAGTACCACCACAGGTATAAAAAAATATGCAGGAGGGGCTACTTTTAATGCATAATGTAGAAAATTAAAGGAAAGTGCTGTGGGATATTATGAAACAAGAAACTGGAAGAGGAAGACACAAGTATAATCATAAAGATGTGCAGAGAATATGCCTTCAGGAATTATCAAATTTTGTAAATGATTATTTCTCAGGTACTGCGTAGAAGCTGCAGCAAAATCTTCCTAAAACACGTGCAGTACCCATACTGGCTTACACAGCAAGCACGATGATGAAGTTTCCCACAACAGGCCTTGAAGTTACGGAGATAATAAAACAATTAAAAAATAAGAATTCAGCATCCATAGATGAGGTTCCTGTCACTGTTCTGAAGGTGTGCATAGATAGCTACAGTACTGAATTGCCGAATGAGGCAGTGCAGCTGTTATGACACTGACGTCGTATTCGGGAGGATGGAGCCACTCTATCGGGTCATTCTGATTTTGGTTTCCGTGGTTTACCTAGATCGCGAAGACAAATGTCGGGACGGTTCCCTACACAAGGTTACGGCCTACGACTTGTACTATCCCTGTAAGGTATCTGTCATGTCCTCTTAAAGCAGGTTATGTATGGTGTATGTTATATTTTGGCCTATTGATTGTATTGTAGTACCTTCACCAGTCCTACATAATTGTGAGACAGTTCTTGGATGAATAAATATAAATAAAGAGGCAAATGATTCAGTCCTTGTTATAGTCTTTGGCTGGAATGAGTATCAACAGAAATACAATGTAGAAGGCGTCTGAAAACGTGGAAAATGTGCCGATAATGTTGAACAACGGAGATAAATAATTTTACTGTGAAGGTGTCAAATTTCTTGGAGTCTGCATATTCATGAGCGTTTTAAGAATATGCCAAACATGGAGGTGATAAATGGGCTGCGTTCCAAGGGTAAATGCGCTTAAGTGGATGAGGTACGTCATAAACATGTCCGTTCTTTGAATTTGTTTAATATGCACAACTAATTTTCTCTTGCATTTACGTACCGCTGATTACCCTGGAATGCTTCGTTGGTGGCCGCTTATTACGGAATGTTACTTGCTGTTGCTACACACCTGTTCAGAGGGGATAACGGAAAACAGGCTCCTTACATGCCAACATCCACAACATGATCAGTCCTAATAATTGTATTCTTAGTCCCTGCAATGCCAAAATCTCTTTAATTCATGCTTACTGATTTCACAAATGTACTACTCAAACTATCAGCTCAACTTCTCTTCCCTGCTTTCGACCTACTCGAAATATTTTAATCTTTTGTTTTTAATATTCGTCTTGTAACATGTTCATTTCACTACAGTGTTGGATCCCTATGGAAACTGCCCATTTCACAGAAAACTAAACAAAATACCACCAATAGCATAAAGGATAATGAGACTAATACTACAGAAACATAAATAAACAGCTGTATTGATACACATTTACTATGTCTTACTATTTCGATCGTAAGAATATTGTCAGGTTACACTACCAACAGTCTTCTTAATAAATCCTCACAAAGTTGTGCCAATATCATGACTTAAGAGATCTATATGGCAAGTTGATATTCCTTCGAACAGATCGTGACTTAATAAATCTGTGTCAATATAGCTGTGATGGACTCTTATTAATATTAATAAAAGTCAGCTCAAGTTATCTTGATTATGGACGGAAAGAAGAAAATACAAAAAGTGATAAATATTCGTCTTAGGTCTGCCATGTCTGCCATTCTGTCGTGAAGTCTCTGATCTATCGTTACGTGAAAATCATATGGCGACTGCCTGAGGGGCTGCGGTCGATATACAAATCATTATTCACAGACGTTTTCTCCCCATCCGCGGGTGATATCTTCGGAGATAACTGTGCAGACAAGATGTCTCCCACAGAGGGGGACGAAACGTCAGTGAATTGTTTTGAATAGCGACCACTGTTTCTCAGCACTGAAGTTATAACTGAAGTGAACACTGGGCATGAAAGCCTATATTGTACCAATTATACATATTGTCTCACATTCCCTTAAAATTGATGAAGAAAGGAGGAAGATTAGGCTTTAACGATCCTTAAACCGTGGCGTCTTCAGGGAAGGAGGACAAGGTCGGATTACACGAGAATCTTGAAGTAAATGGGCCGTCTGCTGTAATTTGCCTCCTACCATTTACAGAAGTCATAGTGAACTCGCGGTTTATGTCGAGCGACTTTTATCAAAACTTCATGCGCCCCGATTCGAGCCACTGTTTACATTTCGAACAAAAATAATCAGCAATGGCGGCCGAAGACTTCCCTCACAAGAAGTCACTCTCGTTCTGCCAAGGGTCATAGAGAGCGGAGGAGCGCACAGAGGTTCAGGACGCTCTCTTGCGCTTGGGGTGGGTGATTGTACTTAAAAGGCGAGGGAATCATCAGTGATCAACGGCTTGAGGATGCAGAAGGCAGTGGAAACCACTGTACTAAAGACACACAGTATCTATCCACAGGACATGTGACCTGTAACTGAAAAACTCTTGATGATCTCTTCATTGGAAAAAGATTCCAGATTAGTTTCCTGTTCGGATCTCCGTAAGAGGACTACCAAGGGGGAGGTAAGCATGAGAAAAATATGGAATAGCCAACGAAAGGATAACGTTCTACAGGTCGGAGCATGGAATGTCAGAGCTTTGAACTTAATAGGAGAGAGAGAAAATCTGGATAGCGAAATTCAAAGGCTCATTCTAGCTATAGTGGATGTCAGTGAAATGAAATGGAAAGAAGATAAAGATACCTGATCACATGAATGCAGAGTAATATCAACAGCAATGGAAAATGGCATAACGGGAGTAGGATTCGTTATGAAATGGAAATGGGGCAGAGAGTGAGTTACTGTGAACTGTTCAATGGTACGGTTCTTCTCATCAGATTCGACAGCAAACCAACGAAGATAACGACAGTTCAAGTACACAAGCCGACGGTGCAAGCCGATGATGAGGAGATAAAGTATGAGTATATGAGGATATTAAACGGATAATGTTTTAAGGTTATCACAGTTCGGGATGAGATAAGATACATGTACCATTAAGCAGAGTATAAAGGAAAGAAGTTGAATAAATGTATAACTCCTTAATCAATAATAACTCAGTACCAACTGTAAGTGCCATACAGTTAGCAATCAAATAGTTATAAAACTAATTAACTCTGTGTTGTAAGCGACACCAGCATCTAATGTACAAACTGTGGACTCAAGAAATTAGTCAATCAGCCAGAAATTTTATGATATAAAATGTATTTTGAACATATGGTTGTCGTAGCGAGATTGGATATTGTAACCCCCAAATCCTCCAAAAATAAACGAAAAATATACCCATTCAAAGAAGGGGAGAAAAATTCATTTGACGCCTTCCTGAGAGACAATCTCCACTCCTTAAAAATTAACAAAGTAAGTGTAGCCCAGAGGACACTTGAATTCAAAGAAATAGTATCGGCAGCAGTTGAGAGATTTATACCAAATAAATTAACAAACGATGGAGTTGATCCTCCTTGGTACACAAAATGGGCCAGAACACTGTTGCAGAAACAATGAAACAAAATCCTCAAGATTGGCTATGTTTTACAGAAGCTCGAAATTTAGGTGGACTTCAATGCGACATACTTATAAAAGTTTCCATAACGAAACTATCTCAAAACCTGGCAGCAAATCCAAAGAGATTCAGAAAATCCAAAGAGATTGTGATTATATGTGAAGTATGCTAGCGGCAAGACACAATCAGTGCTTTCTCTGCGCGATAGCAATGGAGATATTATCGAAGACAGTGCTGCCAAAGAAGAGTAACTGAATCAAAATGACTTCACAAAAGAAGACGAAATGAATATTCCAGAATAGAAAGAATAACAGGTGCCAACATGAGTAACGTAGAAGTAAATATCCTCGGAGTAGTGAAGCAATATAAATCACTCATTAAAAGCAAATCTTCTGGTCCAGACTGTATACCAATTAGGTTCCATTCAGAGTATGCTGATGCAATAGCTCCATACTTAATCATATACAACCGTTCGCTCGACGAAAGATCCATACGCAAAGACTGGAAAGTTGCACAGGTCACACCAATATTCAAGAAAGTTAGTAGGAGTAATCCACTAAATTACAGGCCCGTATCATTAACGCCGATATGCAGCAGGATTTTGGAACAAGTACTGTGTTCGAACATAATTCATAATTCGAGGTGATTCATAACCTCGAAGAAAACGGTCTGTTGAGACACAGTCAACATGGATGATGAAAACATCGTTCTTGTGAAACACAGGTAGATCTTTACTCGCATGAAGTGTTGAGTGCTATTAACAAGGGATTTCAGATTGATTCCATATTTCTGGATTTCCGGAAGGCTTTTGACACTATACCGCACAAGCGGCTTGTTGTGAAATTGCGTGCTTGTGGAATATCGTCTCAGTAACTGGATTCGTGATTTCCTGTCAGGGAGGTCACACTTCGTAGTAACTGACGGAAAGTCATCGAGTAAAACAGAAGTGATTTCTGGCGTTCCCCAAGATAGTATTATAGGCCCTTTGCTGTTCCTTATCTACACTCCTGGAAATTGAAATAAGAACACCGTGAATTCATTGTCCCAGGAAGGGGAAACTTTATTGACACATTCCTGGGGTCAGATACATCACATGATCACACTGACAGAACCACAGGCACATAGACACAGGCAACAGAGCATGCCCAATGTCGGCACTAGTACAGTGTATATCCACCTTTCGCAGCAATGCAGGCTGCTATTCTCCCATGGAGACGATCGTAGAGACGCTGGATGTAGTCCTGTGGAACGGCTTGCCATGCCATTTCCACCTGGCGCCTCAGTTGGACCAGCGTTCGTGCTGGACGTGCAGACCGCGTGAGACGACGCTTCATCCAGTCCCAAACATGCTCAATGGGGGACAGATCCGGAGATCTTGCTGGCCAGGGTAGTTGACTTACACCTTCTAGAGCACGTTGGGTGGCACGGGATACATGCGGACGTGCATTGTCCTGTTGGAACAGCAAGTTCCCTTGCCGGTCTAGGAATGGTAGAACGATGGGTTCGATGACGGTTTGGATGTACCGTGCACTATTCAGTGTCCCCTCGACGATCACCAGTGGTGTACGGCCAGTGTAGGAGATCGCTCCCCACACCATGATGCCGGGTGTTGGCCCTGTGTGCCTCGGTCGTATGCAGTCCTGATTGTGGCGCTCACCTGCACGGCGCCAAACACGCATACGACCATCATTGGCACCAAGGCAGAAGCGACTCTCATCGCTGAAGACGACACGTCTCCATTCGTCCCTCCATTCACGCCTGTCGCGACACCACTGGAGGCGGGCTGCACGATGTTGGAGCGTGAGCGGAAGACGGCCTAACGGTGTGCGGGACCGTAGCCCAGCTTCATGGAGACGGTTGCGAATGGTCCTCGCCGATACCCCAGGAGCAACAGTGTCCCTAATTTGCTGGGAAGTGGCGGTGCGGTCCCCTACGGCACTGCGTAGGATCCTACGGTCTTGGCGTGCATCCGTGCGTCGCTGCGGTCCGGTCCCAGGTCGACGGGCACGTGCACCTTCCGCCGACCACTGGCGACAACATCGATGTACTGTGGAGACCTCACGCCCCACGTGTTGAGCAATTCGGCGGTACGTCCACCCGGCCTCCCGCATGCCCACTATACGCCCTCGTTCAAAGTCCGTCAACTGCACATACGGTTCACGTCCACGCTGTCGCGGCATGCTACCAGTGTTAAAGACTGCGATGGAGCTCCGTATGCCACGGCAAACTGGCTGACAGTGACGGCGGCGGTGCACAAATGCTGCGCAGCTAGCGCCATTCGACGGCCAACACCGCGGTTCCTGGTGTGTCCGCTGTGCCGTGCGTGTGATCATTGCTTGTACAGCCCTCTCGCAGTGTCCGGAGCAAGTATGGTGGGTCTGACACACCGGTGTCAATGTGTTCTTTTTTCCATTTCCAGGAGTGTATATAAACGATTTGGCAGACAATCTCAGAAGCTGTCTTAGGTTGTTTGCAGATGACGCTGTCGTTTATCGACTAATAGTCATCAGAAGATCAAAACAAATTGGAAAACGATTTAGGAAACATATCTGTATGGTACGAAATTGGCAGCTGACTGCAAATTACGAAAAGTGTGATGTCATCCACATGACTGATAAAAGGAATCCGTTAAACTTGGGTTAGACGATAAATCAGTGAAATCTAAAGGCCGTAAATTCAATTAAGTACCTAGGAATTACAATTACAAACAACGTAAATTGGAAGGAACACATAGAAAATGTTGTGGGGAAGGTGTAACCTCCCCCTCACTTATCGACCTTAATGACAGTGAAAAATTAAACCGCGTGTACCTAATGGAAATTTGGGAAAAGCAATCGTCACCGAAGTTAATCTGTCGGTAAAGAGGGGGGAAAGGGTTACATCTAAATGAAAAAAAAATGCAAATGAAACTGGTGGAAATTAATTTTTGAAAAGGGGTAAAGCTAATAAAGAAAGTAAATGTGCGGCCGTTACGTTAACAATTAACTAGCGGTAATTGGATATTTGAGATTTGGAGGAATTACGGTCGCCAGTCCTATGGACAATTACTATAGTAACTGAAAAAGAAAGGTTATTGCACATATAATTAGCACTAGAAGCGTGGCAACTGAAGGTTGACACGTGTAGTGTGATTGGTTGGTTGGTTTAAAGATTAAAGGGACCAAACTACAAAGGTCATCGGTCCCTTGTTGCGTAAAAACACAGAGCACAGTGAAACCATCCACCAGTCAGGCGTAGCACTAAAATAAAAATTCCGGGGGAAGAAAAGCCCCATGGTCAATGGTAAGACAACACGGAAAACGGAGCACAGCAACAAAAACAACACAGAGAACAAAGGCTGAAGGAATTAAAACTGCACAGCAGAGGACTGTGGCTGGCTGATCACGAAAATAATAGGATGAGCCAGCCACTCTGCAACACGTTAAAACCTCCAGCCTAAAAGATTAGGGTGGAGTCGAATTACAACACAAAACAAAGTACAAGATACAGCACAAAAGAGGGTGACGCAATATATTGAGAGGGACCTATAAAAGCCACTTGCTCGAATAAAACATAAAACACGATCTGCCATAGAGACATCGTCACCTAAAAGAGACGATAAATCACCCAGGAGATTAAAAGTTCGCCTGAGGGCGGTTAAAAGAGGACATTCCAACAATATATGGGCCACCGTCATGGTTTCACCACAGCGAGAATGAGGGGGGTCCTCTCGACGCAGCAGATGACCATGCGTCAGCCAAGAGTGACCAATGCGGAGCCTACAGAGAATAACAGAATCCCTGTGAGAGGCCCCACACGGTCGTGGTCTCCTTTACACGCCGCGGCTTGTTGGGTACAGACAGAGTGCGCCATTCGTCTGCCCACATCCCAAAGACCCGACGGCGTAACACCGATCGGAGATCAGTTGCCGGGAGGCCGATCTCCAACGGCAGTTTGCGGGTGGCTTCTTTAGCTAACTTGTCGGCGTGTTCGTTTCCCGCTATCCCAACGTGTCCCGTGGTCCATATGAACACCACTGAACGTCCACGCTGTTCAAGAGCATGAATGGACTCCTGGATGGCAACAACAATGGGATGGTGTGGGTAGCACTGGTCAAGAGCCTGTAGACTACTGGGAGAGTCACTGCAAATGACAAAAGACTCGCCAGTGCTGGTACGAATACGCTCAAGGGCACGAAAAATGGCTGTTAGCGCTGCGGTGTAAACACTGCAGCCTTCCGGCAAGGAGCGCTGGTCGACATAGTCCGCATGAGCATAAGCGTGCCCCACACGGCCATCAACCATCGAGCCATCTGTATAGATAGCCTCCGAGTCGCGGGATGCGTCGAGGAGAGCAAGAAATTGGCGGCGCAAGACTGCAGGAGGAACTGAATCCTTTTGCCATTGTGAGAGGTCCAGCCGAAGCTGCGGCCGACGAATACGCCAAGGTGGTGTATGTGGGCGGACCTGAAAAGCAGATGGAAGAGGCAAAGACTCGAGGTCACGAAGGAATGACCGAACACGGATCCCAATGCTATGGCCTGATCGAGGCCGCCGGTGTGGGTTATGGACTGCCGCATTAGCGAAAAGGAGACGGTAGTTAGGGTGACGAGGCGAACAACGAACGTGGGCAGCATAGTTGGCTAAGAGCTGTAGACGCCGAATGTGGAGCGGAGGAACCCCAGCCTCAGCAAGTAGGCTATTAACAGGACTGGTGCGGAATGCT
Organism: Schistocerca nitens; assembly: GCF_023898315.1. Lineage (NCBI taxonomy): Eukaryota > Metazoa > Arthropoda > Insecta > Orthoptera > Acrididae > Schistocerca > Schistocerca nitens. The sequence goes on from NC_064620.1 coordinate 12,386,776, forward strand.
CCTGTCGCCTGTCGAACCCCACAGTGGTGAACGGGGTCCAGCAGTTGCAACGCTGAGGGCGACGCTGAGCCATACGCCACACTCCCATAATCCAGTCGGAACAACACAAGGGCTTTGTAGAGCTGCAGCAGCGTGTTACGATCTGCACCCCAAGTTGTGTTGCTGAGGCAGCGGAGGGCATTCAGATGCCGCCAGCACTGACGCTTGAGCTGACGAATATGTGGAAGCCAAGTAAGCCGGGCATCGAACAGCAATCCCAGGAAACGGTAAGTGTCAACAACCCTGAGCATGGCATCCTGAAGATAAAGCTCAGGGTGGGGATGGACAGTTCGACGCCGACAATAGTGCATAACACTTCGCAGGGGCTAGGGCCCACGCCTGCGCCTTGCGTATGGCTCCCTGCAACCTACGTTCTGCAACACTAATGGTGGAGGAGCTGAAAAAGATGCAGAAATCGTCAGCATATAACGTGGGTGAGACAGACGACCCTACTGCTGCTGCAAGGCCATTAATGGCCACAAGGAAAAGGGGCACGCTCAATACAGAGCCCTGTGGAACGCCGTTCTCCTGGATATGAAGTGAACTATGGGATGTGCCAATTAAAACGCGGAATGTCCGAACAGATAAAAATTCTGAATAAAAATGGGGAGAGAGCCCCAGAGACCCCACCCGTACAACGTGGCAAGAATATGGTGCCGCCACGTCGTGTCATATGCTCTGGAGAGATCGAAAAAAGACGGAGACGAGGTGTTGGCGCCTGGAAAAAGCAGTGTGGATTGCAGACTCAAGAAAGACCAAAGTATCGGCGGTGGAACGGCCCTGACGGAAGCCGCTCTGGCACGGAGCCAGAAGACCCCGAGACTCGAGCAGCCAACACAGCCGTCGACTCACCATACGTTCCAGTAGCTTGCACAGAGTATTTGTCAAGCTGATGGGCCGATAGCTATCCATATTAAACGGGTCCTTACCAGGCTTCAGCACCGGAATGATGGTACTTTCTCGCCACTGCGACGGAAAGACACCATCGCCCCATATGCGGTTGAAGATGGCAAGAACACATCGCTGACAGTCCGGGGACAGGTGTTTGAGCATCTGATTGTGGACGCCATCTGGCCCAGAGGCTGTATCGGGGCACTGTGCCAGGGCGCTTTGGAGTTCCCACAAACTAAATGGGGCGTTATATGCCTCAGGGCGGCGAGAAGCAAAAGAAAGCCGTTTGCCTTCCTCCCGGCGTTTGAGCACGCAAAACGCAGGCGGGTAATTCCCCGACGCAGAGGCCCGAACATAGTGCTGTGCGAAATGCTCGGCGATTGCATCGGCATCGATGGATACCGCCCCGTTGATGGTAAGCCCTGCGACACCTGTAGAGTGCTGCAATCCAAAGATGCGCCGAATCTTCATCCACACCTGGGAGGGCGAAGTACGGGAACCAATGTTGGAAACGTACCTCTCCCAGCACTCCTGTTTCCGCCGTTTGATAAGCCTCCGGACCTGAGCACGGAGACGTTTGAATAAAATGAGGTTCTCCAGAGACGGGTGCCGCTTATGTCGCTGAAGAGCCCGCCGACGTTCTTTAATGTCTGCAGCGACCAAGGCACTGACTTCCGCCTGGGGCACCCTTACGAACGAGGAATGGTACGTTCCGCAGCGGAAACAATCGCTGCAGTCAGTGTCTCAACCGCCACATCGATGGTACCGTGGGGGAAAGAGTCAACAGTGGCAGCAGAGGAGAACGTGTCCCAGTTTGCCTTGCTAAATGCCCATCTAGGCAAGCGTTCAAGGGAGCGACGCTGTGGTAGTGAAAGGAGGATGGGAAAATGGTCACTACCACACAAGTCCTCGTGGACTCTCCAGTGGACCAATGGTACAAGCCCCGGGCTGCACAGCGACAGATCTATGGCCGAGAACGTGCCATGCGCCACACTGAAATGTGTGGCGGCGCCAGTGTTTATGAGGCAGAGGTCGAGTTGGGAGACGAGATTCTCGACCTCTCTGCCTCGGCCAGTAACCTTCATTCCACCCCACAGGGGATTGTGGGCGTTAAAATCCCCCAGGAGAAGAAAAGGCGTGGGGAGTTGGGCGACAAGAGCAGCCAATTCCGTCAGGGAGACTGTACCACCTGGAGGGAGATAGACACTGCAGACGGTTATGTCCTGGGTAGTCCTTACGCGGACAGCCACAGCTTCCAATGATGTTTGAAGGGGCACAGGATCACTATATACAGAGGCAAGGACATACACGCAGGCTCCACCTGACACGCTATTGTAAGTGCTACAGCTGCAGTAATAACCCCTGAATCCATGAAGGACAGGGGTCCACATTGCCGGGAACCAGGTTTCCTGGAGGGCAATGCAGAAAGCAGGTGTCATGCTGAGAAGCTGTCGTAGCTCAGGGAGATGGCTAAAATAACCGCCACAATTCCACTGGAGGATTGTACAAAGCGTGTCCTGTAGGGGCATTAAGATACTGAAAAAGCAAATTACTTCACAGAGTCACATGCTGCCACCGACTGAGTGACTGACGTCGCAACTGCCATCGTTTCTGAGACGGTGAGATCGAGGTCATCAGGGGACGCAAAGAGCTCGACCTCATCCTCAGAGGCTGAGCTGACAGGAAGCGTTGGCGCGGGAACCACTGGGTCCTTAGGCTTCTTAGAGAGCTTCCTCTTCTCTCTCTTGTCTTTGGGAGGAGGGTTCGCATGCTGGGAGGGCTTTCCTGATGCATTGTCAGGAACAGGGGAAGAGCGTGAAGCCCTTCGACCAGCAGCTGGTGGCTTCCTCAGCCACTGGCTAGCGTCTTGCGAGACACTGGTAAAATCCTTGGAAGGGACTCCCCCAAGGGACCCCTTCCGAACTAGTGAGGCCTGAGGAGGCTGTTGTCTCTCCGGCTGAGCAGCCGGAGGAGGCTGTTGCTTCTCCAGCGGAGGAGCCGGAAGAGGCTTTTGCCTCTCCGGCTGAGCAGCCGGAGGAGGCTGGTGCCTCTCCAGCTGGGAGGTGGGGATGGATGGCCCCAGTTGTTTGGGGTCCACTGCTCCCAAACCGGGTGTTTTGGGAGCAGTGGAAGAGAGTGTGGCCCCTACCAGCGGTGGGGCAGGCGTAACTTTACTGTTCTGTGGGCCAACTGAGAAGGGAGTCTTTGCAGGAACTGGTGGCGGCAGAGTTGCAGCAGCATAACTCCTCAACATAGACGTGGGGTTGAGCCGTTCTAGCTTCTTCCTTGCCTCTTGGTAAGTTAAACGATCCAGGGTCTTAATTTCTTGTATCTTCCGCTCTCTTTGGTAGACTGCACAGTCTGGCGAGCAGGGAGAATGATGCTCCCCACAGTTAACGTAGGTGGGAGGCGGAGCACATGGAGCATTAGGATGTGAAGGTCGTCCACAATCACGACACGTGGGGCTGGCAGTGCATCTGGAGGACATATGTCCGAACTTCCAGCACTGGAAGCATCGCATAGGGGGCGGGACATAGGGCTTGACATCGCACCGGTAGATCATGACCTTGACCTTCTCAGGCAAGCAGTCACCCTCAAAGGCCAGGATAAAGGCACCGGTAGCGACCCTATTATCCTTGGGCCCCCTAAAGACACGACGGACAAAGTGCACACCTCGTCGTGCCAGGTTCTCACGTAGCTCGTCATCAGACTGTAGCAGAAGATCTTTATGAAAGATAATCCCCTGGACCAAATTTAAGGACTTATGGGGAGTGACAGTAACGGGGATGTCACCGAGCTTCTCACAGGCGAGTAATGCCCGTGACTGTGCAGATGAAGTTGCTTGTATCAGGATGGCCCCGCTCCTCATTTTGGAAACAGATGCCACTTCCCCAAACTTATCTTCAAGATGGTGAACAAAGAAGAGAGGCTTAGTCCCCAAAAACGAATCCCCATCGGTTCTGCTGCACACAAAGTATCGCGGTGAATACGGCTCCTGTCTGTCCGCAGCCCTACGTTCCTCCCATGGCGTGGCTAGGGAAGGGAACGATTTGGGGTTATATGTCACAGCATTAAGTCTTACCGCGCTTAGATACGTTGGCGGTCGTGCGACCACCGGATTGAGACTTCACCCGCTTCATTGCGGGGCATCCGCCCCGATGCCACCCACTCCGACCAGGGGCTCTCCCCACAGGCGCCACCCAGCCACAGCAAAGGCCACCTGGCAGGATGGCCGTTGCCGGCAGTTCTGATGCCCCAGAGAGACGAGCATCGACTCCTTGGCTTACGCGGGGAGGTGTCAGCTCAGGCATCGGCAGTACGATCCCTGTGTTGTCGGGGGCTACAACCTAGAGGGTACATGACGACCCCACCACAACGGGCTGGCTACCGTGCTGGATTTTGGGTGCCATGGGTAGTCCATAGTGATCGTGGGTGCAGATGGTGACGCACAAAGGGCGTAACTTACACAATCCATCAGCTGTGTAAGCCCAAAATGAGGGATGGAGGGTGCAGTGACGACGCCAAGACGATAAAGAGTGCCAAGGTCTTAGGGCACAGAGGACTCATGGTGCACCACGTAAGGTGTCCTTCCCCAAAAGGCTCGTACTTCTGTTGAATTTCGAAAAATGGAGGTCAAACCCCAATGGGGACCATCACATTAAAGGCCGAAACAGTTGAGACTCCTTTTAGTCGCCTCTTACGACAGGCAGGAATACCGCGGGCCTATTCTAACCCCCGAACCCGCAGGGGGGCGTGTAGTGTGAAAACTGAAAGTTTGTCGGAAGTAATAAATTTCGCTACACTCTGACTTAATTTAGCAAAAGAATTAATAAAACCGGAAAATTGAAAGTTAATTTAGTGACTGAAATTAATAGTGAGCTTTGTTTCTGAAGAACTACGAAATTCAGTAAAATAAGGTTAGTCTTGGGCTAACTGAACAATCATTTCAAAAGCTACTTGAATCTACGCAATTTAGAAATAAGAGATTTAACTTTGAACTTGAATTAAATGATTCTGGACAATTATCAATAGTAACATTTAGTACGTACCAAGCTGAGCTGCAGTCACAGGTAAGCTAAAATATGCTAACAAAACTCGCATACTTAATTTGTGCTTGTGTAATCTAAATATAGTAGCCAGCTATGAATACCTTAACTGAACTTTGAAATTAAAGCAGTGAAATGGAATGATATTACTTTAATGCTGGCGTCTGAATTTCAACGACACTCGGGTTCATTTCGGAAAAGGAAGGGGCCCTGCTTGGTAATGCAATTGGGACAATGAGCAACAAAGGTTCATGCTAAGTTGCTGTAATTCTGTGATGCAACAATTTTAAAAGCTGAGGTCTGCCATACAGTTCTAAAACTTTACGTGCTTCCAGTCTTCCTTGTCTGTTGATTGAAGGTTTGAAGCCGTAGATCGAGGAGGTGGCGACAGTCACTCATTGTCGGCCGTCGCTGTTGCAGAAGCTGGATGCTGGCGCGCCTCCTTCTCGACACAGTCACCAGGCGAAACGGGCTCTTGTTGTGCGCCAGCTAATGCTTCCCGTCCGTGACACCGTGTCAGAAACTAACATAGCAAGTCGAGCGCAATTACATGCTGCCAAACCCCGAAAGCGTGGCAACTCGCGGGAGCGTCACACAACACACCTGTTCCACCGCCCTACCCCAGCCAGACTCCTCTCTGCCCGCGCTCCACGCGACAGAGTTCACACTACCAAAGATCCAAAACACTTTTGTTCTCCACACGACCTATCGATGTATTCGTTCGATAGCATAGTTTTCTCTAGGCCAGACCCAGCGTATAAATACAAATAATATTCACAAAACAAACCAATTATACATCGACATAAATGCATATATATACAAATAGTAAAACAATTACAATATACAGAGACACAGAAATGTTATATCTTCAGGTAACAAAATAAGGAACAAAATTTGCACTGCAATAGATGGAAATAGGAGGATATGCATTTCCGGCGTTACAAAGGCTAACCAAAGACTGCGTTTTATTGGCAGGAGACTTAGAAAATGTAACAGATCTACTAAGGAGACTACCGGGACTACGCTTGTCCGTCCTCTTTTAGAATACTGCTGCTCGGTGTGGGATCCTTACCAGATACGACTGACGGAGTACATCGAGAAAGTTCAAAGAAAGGCAGTACTTTTTGTATTATCGTGAAATAGGGGAGAGAGTGTTACTGAAATGATACAGGATTTGGGGTGGACATCATTAAAACAAAGGCGTTTTTCGTTGCGTCGTAATCTTCTCACGAAATTCCAATCACGAACTTTCTCCTCCGAATGCGAAAATATTTTGTTGACACCGACCTATATAGGGAGAAACGATCACCATGATAAAATAAGGGAAATCAGATCTCGTACTGAAAGACATAAATGTTCGTTCTTTCCGCGCCCTATACGAGATTTGAATAATAGAGAATATGGTTCGATGAACCCTCTGCCAGGCACTTAAATGTGATTTGCAGAGTATCCATGTAGATATGGTGATAATATCATATAGCAGGTCTGAGTATCAGATTAACCTACGTCTGTGTAATCCTATAGCATCAATGACCCCATTATGCATTCAGTTTTAACATTTACCAGTAGTACTGTATTAAGCATTAGAGTTACACTAAATATAAGTGCATTTGAATGTAACATTTTTGAGGCCAATAGACATTCAGCTTAATCACTGGACAATTAACATTATCAGGCACGTTATGAATACACTAATGCTTAATTATATGGTAGGAAGCATATTACCTCAGCTTCAAAATTTATTTCGCTAAAGTACATATTTTAATGTATCATTCGAAGATTGCTAAGACGTGAATGAACAGAAGTGTTTTTAGAGAAGGCACAAAGTGAAAATTGTATAATAAGAATCTTTTACAATACAACGGCCACAAACGCTGTAATGGATGGCACATGGGCGCCTTAGCTGGAAAGGATATTTGTGTGGTATCAGACACACATAAATTAGATTCTTAATCTAAGTTAATAGTGAGACATAAGGCACATTGTTAGGTAAGGCACATTGTAAGGTGAGGCTACATTGCTCAGAGCTCGACAAATCTGCTTTAAGACATCAATAACCTATGATACATTATTCGTGTTCGCTATTACTTACAGCATGTTCTGAAATAATTACAGTTCAATATCAGTTGTGACACAAGCACCAATAAAAGGATATAAAGGAATGAAGGTATGTAAGTAAATATTTGCTTAAAAATTTAAAAGTCAATGGACATACCATAAATTTAAAGGGATGTATGACACTGGCAAATGTATGCTACTAATCAGTCAAGAAAATTAAAAACTTAATATCTTAACTTTCCTGTCTGACTGTCCTATGTATACTTGATCTCACGAGCACAAGCTAACTGGTATACACCTGATAGGTCAACGAGGAAAATCTTGTCAACAGTGCTTAAACGTTTACTTTCAATTGCATTGCTTGTCAGGAGCACAACTTGACCATTACTATTTCCAAAAATATGTCTGATTCTCTCGGATGATTTCATAGTCTAAGGTAAGTTTTCTTTTCTTGCTTTAGATTTTAAAGCATTATTTCATTTCATAATATAATAGAATATTTTACGCTGATGCTTAATATAGTGTTACTGGTTAATGTTAAATGAGAATGGATATTGTGATTATTGATGCTACAGTATATATACAGATGTAGGTGGCACTGATACCCAAATGTAGTACTTGTTATTACCATTAAATGTTCAAAGCATATTCACTATTGTCAACATATGCTCGCAATTCACACTACAAAATTTCTAGCTGACAGAAAAATTAAATGAGTCCAGTGTTTCTACATCTTATACATAAACATACTACATGACATTATCACTGTATGTTCAAAACACATTTACTGTTGTCATCACATGCTCACATTTCATAGTATAAGATTTCTAGCTGAGAGAGAAATGTTTGTACATTAGATGGTGGCATCACTTGCAAACTGGGTTAATTAGTTTTATAACTCTCAGATTATAAATTGTAGATTACGTAAAGTTATTATTGAGTTATGATTGATTAAGCACGTGCATATTTATACATCTTCATTCCTTTATAATCTTCTTGTTTGTTCTTGTCTTTCATCTCATTACGAATTGTCTTTCATCTCATTATGAACTGTGATAAGCTTAAAATGTGATGGAAGCAACTTCTTACATGAACTTTTTTTCAGGTTTTTGATATCATAATACAATGATTGTGATAAGGCGGACCGGGGAAAGTAGTAATTAGTCATGCTCTGGAGTAAGCAAACAGAGGAGACACATGGTCTTTTGTCGCTGTCGGTGGAAGAAAGGAGATGGGCTCCTGATCTTGGATGTTAGAACACCAAAGTTCTTTCTAAACGAGTTTCAGTGGAACTTCGAAAACTCAGAAGGTGTGCTATAACTTCTTCCATTCGTTACTGTTCGGAAATTTCATTCGATGCTAGCTTGCTTTGCTCTGCATTATACATTGATTCACTTATCTGCTGCAGGTTTACTTAGAAATGTATGGCCGCCTTTTCGTACTTGTTTACTTTGATTCTTTACTTGCAAGTAAAGTTACGAGTTGAACTTAAACCAACGCATTGTTATCTCATTATCGTTCGGCATACTGCCCTTCATTTAATTTGCAACAATTTTGATTTAATATATCTGAAAACATTTGCCTAATTCTATAAAATTTCGCTGACTAATATGGTAAGGCACATCAGAGCGCAATTATTTGAGTCAAGAAGGCAGCAGCACGTAACCAACTCCTTAGATGTAATCGAGTCAAAATTATTGTAGGTTGTGCGCTTGTCCAGTCACTACGGGTTGCTACTGCTAAGTCCAAAGTGAACTTAAAGTTGGTGTACTTGTGAAAAAGTAGCCAGTGTATAGTTTCCTGGTTAGGTTTTACTGAAAAACCCGACAGAATAATTTTTGATCTGAGTAATAAACTGAAAGTGCTGTACAAAACGAAAGAAATCATGTGGGGCGAATGATGAAAGGTGATCAGCGACGCCGATGAACAGTTACATATGACCCTGCGATCTCTGATTCTGACTACAAAAGACATTAATAATCACTATTCTTTACTTCTTTTGTTCAGCTAACAAGGACTGACTGTAGCCCTCTTAAAATTACCGTTGGCTTAGACGGACATGATTATAATAGCTCTTATTGAAATACAGGTCTTTTAACAATAATTGTATGAGTTATTTCCTTAAGCGCTTTCAGAATACAGTAGCATATTTGTTAGTTATAAAAAACTTCTTTTATTTGTAATGCCCTTACCTGAGATGGTTTTACGTAAATTCAGTCCCCCCATTGTAGGCAGCCATTGTTATCGGCCTAACTAAGTTTGTCAGTTATGGCCTTTCAAGCCTATTTACTCATGGAAAAGTTCATTCGATTTTCATCCGAGGTTAATGTTTAATAACAATTTTTTTTTTTGTAAAAACAGTGGCCGCATCGGACATATGCCGCCGAGTACGCTGAGCTTTCCGTATCCGCCATTACAGCGAACGAGGAATATTAATTAAAAATGCAGACTGGTTGCAAAGTGAATATTAGCACTAGTGTAATAAACGTTTACATACAAACGATTCCATTCCAGAGTGAAATCCCTGAGAACTTTATTAATTCATGCTCTGCTGAAATTTATTGCTCTGATGTGTGTAGATGTAATTTCCGCAAACCTTTTGCATTTTTGCCCGCAAATAGTTAAAAGTATTGTCATAGAATAAAAATTATTGTGGTTTTCTGGAAACAATATCAGTTTGTTATGCAAGGATTAACGATAGTAACTTTGGCTTTCATTTATATCTGACGCATATTTAAAGATCACTGAAACCACAACGCAATACACTAAGCAAATACGATACCACAAATTACACGCGTGAACTCGCAATTGGATTTGGTTCGTCAGGGATTGTGTCCAACATTCTTTATGTTTTGGAGTCTGGCATTCCAATATTTATTCGTGGTATCTGCAGCAGATAATTTATTTGGGGGCTTTGAGCTAAATCTGTGCAGTAGCAGCAGTAACATAATATTTTACGTCTTCAGTGGCGGATTTACGTGAGGTCCACTAGGCACGGGCTTAGGGGCGGCTCCTTAAGGGGGGGGGGTGGTATTTTTTGATCTGTACTCATTTTAACCCTTTACGTTTTAAAATAACTACAGTTACAATCGACAAAATTTTTTTAATATTGTTAAACAACTTGCTAGTTTAAATAAGCCTTAAGAACGAAATTAGACAATACAAGCTTGGAAATATACATAGTTTACTTGGTGACTGAATGGAAATTTAACATTGGGTTTCTGTCTGGTATCATCTTCGTGACCGTTCAAAATATTTTGAAGTAAGCTGTCAGCATGGCAATCTACAATACAATGTTTGAAACGTTATTATTCTGAGAATGTTGTCGGCTTCTACTTAACTCTTCGATATTTTCCCCGTGAAAATACCGGGAACTCTGAAAACCTGTGATAAAGTAATCAGCAGTTTCTTAAATACTGTAATATGTGTGGGCCTCAGTAAGTGAAAACCTACTCTACTGAAATTTCTTGTAGAAATTACAGGGAAGTATCAAGTCAACCCTCCATTACTGTAATTAGTGTGAAAGCTCTGTGGTCTTTAGTAGCTGAGCTTTGATTTCATGACAACCGTTTAACAAAACATGTTGATACTGGGAATGTTTTACATTTTTAAACACATGTTTATACGAAAACAACATAAGCAGTATATCTAATAATGTGTGAAATACACTTCACAACAGTTTAAAAATTTTATTTATTTATTTACTTCTTTTTTGGCGAAAAAAGGAGAAGAAACCAACTTTCGTTTGTCTCATTTATTGTGCTGCAGCCTGCACGATATCAAAGTTCCCACTCTGTGCAGTCGAATAGTACGTGGCATTACAAATTTTATATTAAACTTCTTAAAAAGCTTTCTTTCTTCGAGAAAAGGTTATTTTAATTTTATTTTGGAACAAAACGTGCATTTGCTTTGGACATAACAGCAGTGTTCATACAAATGACAACACACCACATAAACTGCCAACAAGACTACTTAAACTTTGTAGTCTGTCTTCTCTGCCCACACAAACCGCTAAAATGTTATAAGAATAAGTGGGATAAGGGTCGATCCAGCACACCTCACTGCAAGAAATTGCAAAAATTATTTTATTTTTAAATTAGAAAGACAGTGTCAAGAAAATTCAGAACATATTTGCGTCCCAGCTAAAATTCCGGTGACGCGGGAAACAGAAGCCAAAAAACGGGCCGTTCCGTTTCCTTTACGAGACGAATTCCAGTCGGCAGGTGTGCTTCTACTGTTCACTGACAACAGAAAAACAGGTGACCTGCATTGCCGTTCTTCCATAGCGCAGTTACGTCGAGTAATCCGAGTTGGTCAGTTCCTCGCTCCGTGTTTAAAGGAAAAATCTTTGTGCTCATGTGCGATGTAGTACGATTGGAACTGAATACAGACAGTCTTTCTTTCTTTCTTTCTTTCCTTTTACATTTTTTTTTCTTTTGTTTTGACTGTTGGTTGACAATTTTGTAAGTACCTTAACATGAATAACAGTATAGAAAGCAGACGTGCAAAATTAAGTGGAGCGGAATTTTGGAAATTACCGAAGGAAAGGCGAGAATGAGAAGCCAATGTTCTAAAAACGCTTGGCAGAGTACATAAATTGTTTGCAAAAAATGTGGTTGTTTCGACTTCGAGTCCAAGTAGTACGGATGATATTTCTGGCACTGATGTAAAAGAAGTAAATACAGAAGAAACAACAGTTAAAAATGAAAAAGAGTAAATTGTTCCTGATTTCGAGTTTCACGAAAAACTAAGTGTCGAGTCAGACATTACAAAAAGAAATAACCTCGTTAGTGATGATCCTGCAGAATGGTGTGTCAATGAATCAACAATCGACATTCTCTTACAACATCTCATTAATCAAAATTGTAACGGTGACTTTTCTAATTCAAGGAGATCAATAGGCGATAAAACCATATATTTGAAGTAAAACGTATTTTACTGTAAACTTTTAAATGGTGAAACAACTTTGAGTGATTTGCTAGTGCACTCCTGTAGCACCGGTGCTGTTTTTTGTGTATCATGTAAATTGTCCGGAGAAAAGGCCGTGATAGCAACTAGTGATATTGCAGATTGGAAAATATTTATAATATTTGATCTCATCATGAGAATTCACTTGAACACAAAAGTTCTGAGTTATCACTCTTAACAAGAAGAGAGTCACTTGGAACAATAGATAACCATTTCGACTCATGTGTTGAGACAGAAAAAATGTACTGGCGCAGTGCGTTGAAAAGGATGTTTGCAGTAGTGAAGAAGCTAACAAGGCGTGGCCTTCCCCTACATGGACACGTTGAAAGATTCCATTCATTACATAATAGTCAATTGGTGATGTCTCTTGAACTTATAGCCGAGTTTGATCCCTTTCTCGCAGAGCACATTGAACGATATGAAAATCCAGGGCAGAGACATACACTTTATCTTTCTTCAACAATCTGTGATGAAATAATAGAGATTCTTTCTGAATGAATAAAAGGAATTATCGTAAGTGAAATAAAACAGGCCAAATATTTCTCTATAATAGTAGATTCTAGTGCGAAAATTTCACATATTGATCAATTATCTTTCATGTTAAGATATGTGAACGAGAATGGTGAACCTGTAGAACGTCTGCTTCTGTTTTTACCAAACCCGGGACAAGTCCGAAAACTTAGCTGAGGCCGTACTAAAAGTCCTGACTACAAATTCCATTGATATTACTGACTGTAGAGGCCAGTCATATGATAACGCAAGCAATATGTTAGGAACCTACACTGGTTTGCAGGCACGCATTAATGAACGAAATCCGAAAGCGCATTATCTGCCTTGTGCAGCACATCCTTTGGATTTAGTCGGCACTAGTGCTGCAAGCTGTTGTCGGGAAGCATGTTCATTTTTCAATGTAGTGCAAGATCTTTATAATTTTTTCTCTACTTCTTCGCAGTGCTGGGATAAACTTCTTTCTTTCATGAAACCAGGAAGCAAAATGTTGGCTCAAATGGCTCTGAGCACTATGGGACTCAACTGCTGTGGTCATAAGTCCCCTAGAACTTAGAACTACTTAAACCTAACTAACCTAAGGACAGCACACAACACCCAGTCATCACGAGGCAGAGAAAATCCCTGACCCCGCCGGGAATCGAACCCGGGAAAACCAAAATGTTAAAAGGTTTATTAAAAACACGTTGGTCAGCAAGAGAGGAAGCGTTTATAAGTCTATATGAAAACTGGGAGGGCGTTATAAATGCCCTCACACATATTGCCAATAGTACATTTCAAAAACCATTTGTGGATAATGAGGCTTCAGCTTTACTGAATCAACTCAGTAGACTATAAACAGTATTCACGATGACAGTTTGGTAGGACATACTCCAGCGATGTAATAGTGCAAACCCGAAATTGCAAAGTGCAAATATTGATACTAAAATAGTACGTGAATTATTTGAATCACTTGTAGGATTTATTGCATGTATTCGCCGCATGTTCGACTATTATGAAAATAAATCCATGGAGATTTTGACTACTTTAGACTACGAATGCACCAATAAAAGATCACGAAAATGCAAACTTCATGATGACGAAGAAGCAGACTCTGAAGAAGTTTTGCTGACAGGAAAGGAAAAATTTAGAGTCGATACATTTCTCCCAGTACTCGACAACTTGTACGCCGAGTTAGTCAGGAGGAAGGAAAGCTGTAGAACACTGTTGGACTCCTTCACAGTTTCCAGTAAGCTTAAGAACAGTTCACTTGTCGATTTTGTTGAACGTGCAGCAAAACTCCACGCGTCATATGACACAGATTTAGAGGCTTCCTTCCCTAGTGAATGTGTACATTTCGCGGAACTTTTGAAATCTTCTGAGATTAGTGATATACCAGTCGAAACGAGTAAATTTTTACGAAAAGAGAGGTTACAGTCCGCGTTTCCGAATGTTGACATTGCTCTTAGAATATGTCTATGGATGGCACTTACAAATTGTTCAGCAGAACGCTCGTTTTCGGCTCTTAAAAGACAGAAATCGTACCTACTTTTTACGTTGTCTGAGGAGAGATTGAACGCCTTTCCATTCTTCACATCGAAGCAGACCTAACTGATAACCGTCTGAAATATGAAAATATCCTCAACGAGTTTTCTGCAACCTTTGCTGACTGGTGAGTTTGTTTATTTTTTCATATTAGTTTTAAAAATTTAATATGATTTTTGTTATAAGTTAGAGAACATTCATTGGATTTACAAACTACGTATTACCTGTTTATTTTACAACTGCCGATGGCAGAACTCGGAACTAAACCTCGTTTACGTGCAGACGTGACCGAAGGCTCCCAACAATACTAAACAATACCAAAATGACCCAGACCGCTCGGCGCTGTACAGTCAAGTCAAACTGATACTGTAGTACATTACAAGTGTTGCGTATTCTTGGCGTCTCCTGAAATGTATAGTTATCACGTAAATATGTTATTGGAGAGCACGTTCAGATGAAAAGTGTTTGTAAGTAACGTAGTTCAGTTCTGTCGATAAATACGTAAAAGATTTGCTAATACCATTAGAAAGAGCTATGGTGTGAACAGTAGCTGCAGTACAAAACTGTTCAGCCCTTACGTGGATTAAAGATATTGTGTACACATATTATGCAGTAACTAGCTACACAGACCCTAATGCTTTACACGTTAAGTATTAGATTAGAAAACAAATTTGATTTTTCCACTCTAGTCTGTAAAACTATGTAACAGCAAATCCTGTTTGTGGTGTATTTATTTTTAAAAAAAGATATTTATATTTTGATCAAATTATTATTCTCTTGTGAAGATTCAGAAATCTGTTGTGAGTTTTGCACCACTACTTGGCGGGAAGAGCAAAGACTTTTCAAAAAACTTAAGTACTGTAAGTGATAGTTTTTTATTTCACCTGAAATCGTTTGCAGAAGGCGTAGCGTTCTCAAGATTAAGAACAGAGTTCGCATTACCACTTAATTTATTTGTGTCGTGATCATGTTCGATCACGACCGGATATGAGACATAGCAACTACGAACAGAGTAACCTAAGGGACCAGACAGAGCTGGAAATTTTCTTTGCTACAGTACACCACACATTAAAAGAAGTTGGATTTAAATCACAATCAAGGTAAATAGCAATGTGCCTTCTGCCTTAACTACGACGTTTGCCGACATGCAGTCGGTCCCTGGTAGCTGTATGAAAACTATATAAACACCGTTATTTGTTCAAATGTGTGTGAAATCTTATGGGACTTAACTGCTAAGGTCATCGGTCCCTAAGCTTAAGCACTACTTAACCTAAATTACTTTAAGGACTAACACACACACCCATGCTCGAGGGAGGACTCGAACCTCCGCCGGGACCAGCCGCACAGTCCATGACTGCAGCGCCTTTAGACCGCTCGTCTAATCCCGCGCGGCACAACGTTATTTCTGTTGCCATTAGTAGGAGATGGATAGTACAGAAATACTTTAAGTAATAAGCAGGCACTACAGCATTAGAGAGCACAATAACCAATTTAATTACCTTAGTCAGTATTTCTAACAATAGGCTCCGCAATTTTCAATTTTATATCTTGCTGGCTGTTTCTTTAAATAAAGTACTTTAACATTTTCGACATTTCATCTTAGCTGCATACATAAATTCTTAGATAGCACTGCACAATAGTAATATTTTATAATAACTAATTTGTGGTTGCGTCCGCCGTCTTTAAAAAAATATCACGACTGTGTTAACAGAAGAGGATTACAATTCTTCAGCTGTCAAAAAATAAGAAACACAAAATATCTCTATCGATACAAATTATGAACAATTCGTATTCCGCGCTGTGGCGCGTAAGGTATTCTTTGAAATATCAGGTGGTCGCTGCTCAGCGACGATCTAAGAAATTTTTACACAGATGGGTTTTATGAACCTTCATGGTTAGATTATCGAATGTAAGTTTATTTAAGCTATCGAAAGAGATACTAATATTACAAGTTCTGCGTTTGTTCGCCTGTATTTAGTTATTAGTTCGTGCACCGAAATCTCCATTTCATTTTCATTTCTTACGCTTTCCTATTGATTCACGTATTAATATCTAACGTGGTTTTTTTATCTGCTACAAATTCAAGTTATTAGATCGTAAAACGACAGTTTAATTTTAATTTTGAACGCACCTCTGTAAAAGTACGTATCAACGTTAGCTTCAAGTTTTAGATCGTAACACAACTTTTTTATTTTCATTTTCAACGGATTCGTGTAAAAGAACGTATTAAAAGTGAATGTATAACAAAAATCGTTGTCTCCCACACGCTATGCTGAATTTTTAGGCCATTGTATTCGTTTGTGTTGTCTTTCGACAGAAGAATGTGTTAACACAATGCAGTTTTAAGTTTTTTTTTTATCAGCTGGCGTACACCAAGTACCGTCTTACATTTTGATTGAGCGTGACTAGACCGCTGACACGTCCTTCAGAACAAGTAGCAGAGTACGGAAACAGCTCACAGCGTTCCCACCCAAAACGGCAATTGTGAAGTGATCGGCTAACAGTTATTACTTAAAACATGTTTTTTGGGGGGCGCATATAATATGGTGTGCCTAGGGCGCAAAATTTTTAATTCTGCCGCTGTACGTCTTGTGCTGTTTTGTGTTCGTGCCAGATCAAACGCGCCACGTGTTTGTGTTGCAATTACTACAGGACAAGATAGGGCAATATCATAGGGCCACCACGATTGTAACGACGCCGTTCACGGACCAGGTGAGTCGCGACCAGGCGCTAGCACGGAGGACGCCACCGAACACACGCCGTCTTCTGCGCCTTGTGCAAGTTTTCCTCCTGGTAAAGCCCTCTTTCACCCTAGGGCCGAGGGTTCACGAGGTCACCTGTGCTTTCGGCCGAGTGCTGGTGAGTGAGAGTCAGATGTTGCAAGTGATGAAAACAGTCCTAATGTGCAAAGGGAAGACGTAGTATGGGTTCCAGGAAGAGAACTTCACTCATTCTTAAAGACATTAGATGAGATAATACTTGGGGAAATAAAAGCCATTTTCGATGATAACTTTGAAGAGATAAAAACTGAAAATCGCATGAATAGGCAGGAACGGGGAAACAAAATCACAGCTGTATCGAATAAGACTGATCGGAAGGAAAAATTTGCAAGAATAGACAATAAGCTCGTAAAGATTATTTACTAGAGCCCTATCGACGACGAGGTCATTAGGCACGGAACACCGGTTCACAGTGATGCCAAAGACACCGTCTTCTTTCTCAAGAAATCTGGCGTTCACTTTTAATTACTCAAGAGATCTGTGTGAAACCTAAATATGGATCGCTGGCTCTTTATTTGGGCAACGGTCTTGCCGCAGTGCTAACAACGGTTCCACTCAGATCGCCGAAGTTGAGGGCTGTCGGGCTTGGCTAGCACTCGGATGGGTCACCGTCCGCGTCCGTCGAGCGCTATTGGCAAGCGCGGCGCACTCAGCCCTTGTGAAGCCAATTGAGGAGCTGCTTAATTGAGAAGTAGCGACACCGATCACGAAAACTGACAACGGCCGGGAGAGCAATGTACTGAACATGCCGATCCGTATCCACATCCGGTGACGCCCACGGGCTGAGTATGACACGTCGGCCGGTCGGTACCGTTCGGCCTTCATGGCCTGCTCCGAGTGAGTTTTTGTCTGTTTGTTTTCGGCTATTTATTTGACGCCCAGTTTTCCCTATTGCGAGGCCAGTAGTATCTTAACCGCTGCGTCGTCTCGCTTGGTCTGGAATTTGACATTAGGAGCAGATGATGCGTTGCTTACTGATTAAGGCAATATTGCTCCTGTAGTGGACTGACAAGGCAGCCAGTCCACAGTGAAGTAGCCGAAAGGGCACGCGTCAACTCACGCCGTCTGGCGTTAAGTCTGGAACAGGATTCGTAATGAATGTGATAAAGAAAAGAACGTAGCTACTAGAACACTTAACTTTTATATCGTCCTTTGGTATACAGCATTCTGGATGATACAAGTGAGACTCTATCTTGAGGTACATGCAACGTTACAAATGGTTAATGGCGCCTTGCTAGGTCGTAGCCATTAACTTAGCTGAAGGCTATTCTAACTGTCTCTCTCGGCAAATGAGAGAAAGGCTTCGTCAGTGTAGTCGCTAGCAACGTCGTCGTACAACTGGGGCGAGTGCTAGTACGTCTCTCGAGACCTGCCTTGTGGTGGCGCTCGGTCTGCGATCCTGACAGTGGCGACACGCGGGTCCGACATGTACTAATGGACCGCGGCCGATTTAAAGCTACCACCTAGCAAGTGTGGTGTCTAGCTGTGACACCACAGCTCCCACGCTTACCAAAGTAAGAAAGGACTTGAGTAAACGCGGGGTATAAAAAACGAACACCACTGAAATTAAATATACCGAGAATAGGAATTTTGTGAGAAGTCTATTCTGTGTTGACACAGAGTTGACTTAACCACGAGGGATTCCCATTCACTTGATACTCTCCAGACTGCTTTCTCGCAACAGCTTCAAGAATTGCACTATCCCACAATTTTGTGCTAAACAGTAAGGAGCTATATCAGGAGCGGATAGGTAAGACGTATTTGCCCAAGTAAAGTAATGCTAAAAGCGACAAAAAATGAATGTCTGCAGGTTTCTTCTACAGGTCTATATTTTGGAAGCTAGCGTTAGATCTCCATTAAAAAGTGACAATGGCGGCACAAGTAACGCCTTGCATTTGTTGTGTGGAAGAACCACGTTAAATAATAGAGGTAGATAGGAAACAGAAAAAAGATTCCAGTTGAACTTCTGCACAACGTTGTTTGCAAAATGTTGTTCGTTGCTTTTCGCAGAAACGTACTGTAACCGGGAAGGCTTTGAGCAATAAGGAATGTCGGCACATAGACGTCTCCCTTCGTTTAACCTCCCAGTATAACATAACGCGCAGTACGCTAGCTTACATGGCGGGGAGGTGTATCAAACCTGGATCGAATCCACACGGCAAATTGACGACCTTGGATGGTGCACCGGTCGGCTTGAATGTGGTTTGTAGCGGTCTCCCACGGCTGTCTAGGAAACAGACAACACATTCCGCAAACAGTTAAAAAACGATCGCACACGGAACAAAGTGTGTACAATTGACGGACAGGGAACGCACGCGGCTTTCCTCCCTTAAGTAAGCTGAGGACTATAACTTGGGCAATAAGAGGGACACGAGGCTGCAAATATAAATAAAAATAAAAGTGCCAAAACTCGAGTACATTAGAGCCCGTATCTAAGAAGCTAAAGAAAGGGAGAAGAAAAAGAGATCTTGGTGCATTTCGCCACAATTTTCTAACAATACCAGTACTACTCGTTTACAGACTATAAAAGTACCATATCGGTGTAAGGAAAGTCGAGACGAACAACTTCATACAGGACGTTTACAGTCCGTCAGGCCGGGAAACATCAAAATGACCTGCAAAGTAATCTAACATACAGCGCATGCGCAACGCGCGAGATTTTCAGTATCCTCTCGGTCTCTTACCCATCTGACTTAGCTGTTTCATTAACATTACTCAAACTTTCCCGTAAAGCTACTGAAACAAAAAAGTCTTTCGTAGACGGGATGCAGAGACGAATCACGTCTGCAATTTGGTCTAAAGCTAGCCATTACGTGCGTAATTTGCTTCGATACATCAACTCTACACATTGTTGATGCGAAAACAAGCTATTTTTTTCAAGTAAGAGGCTAGCCAAAATCGTGCGCGTTGCGCATGCGCTGTCGTTTGGATGGCTTTACTAGGCCAATCTGAGGCTGTTTCCCGGCGTGACAGAGCACAAGACGTGCCGCATATCAGTTTTTTCGTTTCGATTTCACCAATACAACTCTGGTACTGCGACGGGACGGACTGGTCTCTCACTGCCTTTTAAACCATCAGTCCACCTACCTGGATAGGCTTCAGATTATCTGCCCCTTCATTCTGCGATGGCAGATACTGGTTTAGCCGACAAAAGCAGCGTTGAAGGAGATTCGACGCGAGGACCACGTAACTGCAGTCCTTGAGCATTAGCAGAAAGTTGGTTAAACTATCGAGCGTTCGGTATTTTTGCATGAGTCGTTCGAGAAAATGTCTAAAATTTCCTTTACGATGGTTTATTGTCTTTAAAATAGGGAAAATGGCTGTCATGTCCGTATTTAATAACCCGACATCAATCATGCAAAGTTACTGACTGCCTCTGTTACAAGTTCAGACTCAAAACTAGCCAGAAGAAAGTTAGTTAGACCCGATATTTTGAACACCCTAAACAGTCACTGATTCACGACTACTTGCGTGTTCGTTCAGTAGGGTCCTTGTAAATAAGTTGTAACGTTCTTTAAAAAAGTGTAACGTTCTTTATAAATTTTTTGTGTTTGTTTACAAATGAACATGAAACGCGTAATGTTTGTGTTACGAAGATTTACTATGTGATGTGTTGTTGAGCAAATGGTGTGCTTAATCAGTTTTACTGTAATCCAAAAAAATTAAAAAAAATTAATCTGGAAAACCAATACGTAGTGCCCATAATGAAATTAATCCCTTTGAAACTTACCTAGTCTCGTGAGCACCTAATTCTATGGCCCTGTACAAAAACTGACAAAATTCTCTGTGCAAATAAACAATGAAATAAATTTTCCTCAGCGCTAGAGTCGCAAAGGATGTAATCATGGTATTCTGTGCTCTCTATAGTAGGCGTAGAAAATATTCTATCTTGGCACAGCGAAGCGCAATTCCGGCCGTAAAATAGCATCATACAAACAATGTCAATAGATTGGCTGATAGATTGTCAGTAAAAATACTAGATATTGGCTCAGCGCTGTGCAATTCTGCCCGCATTGTAACTGTTACAAACAGCAATACTTTTCTGATTCTGGCACATTAATATTTATCTGATTCTGATTGAAAAACAATTTCTTTTAGAAAAATATTCATTGAATTTAACTAAACACGACATGGAAGTGGATATGCTAAGACCGAATGCTTCAGTTTGAAAACTGTATTCAAAATATTCCCCTTCACAAAATCTGATATGAAACATGTTACATTAACTTCAAAATCAGTGAACTTCTCCACTGTTCTACAATTCTCACTTACTGTCGTAATTAAAGTACCTTGACTGTTAAATGAGGAAAAGTCTGACATTCTTTGACAAAACAGATTGCAAAATTTAACTTCTCTGAGGCAGGATTACAAAACACACAAAATATTACAAATCGGAAATATTTAATCAACCTATACATCGAAACTGCTGCAAAATACTTGGTTCCTACATTCAAGAGTCTGTATTGTAAAATTCAGCCAAATTCACATATCGCGTTGCTGCATACTTAAAATTAAATATACAAAATTTCATTACCTCACAAATTTGTTTCTGTTGTTATCCTTTGAGTTACACTATAAATTCATTACTCTTCTATAATTTCCATGGACAGTGGTCAATATTTGTTAACGATCTGTATCACTTCAGTTCTTGATAATCTTATAGCCTCACAAATTAATAATACACACTTTACACTTTTGTTGAAATAACTACGACCTAACATTTACTGGCTCTATGTGAGCATAAACAACATCATTCATCACTTCATTTTATAAAGACTGTATTATGCTGCGTCCATAGACCAACAAGTAAATTCTCACAGCTAGCCACTAGCCTTAAGTCTTACATCCTACCTATGACAGAGTGCAACGGCAACTGCCACTGCACCCCGCGCGCTGCAATCGACAATGCCACTCAGTCAACATCTTTGGTGCACAGGTGTCAAAGATACAATCTCTTCTACATATGACAACCGTTTCAGGTCCATTTTTCATGAATAATATTACAAAATCGAGCTCTACGTACAGACTGAGTTCTCACAAAGCGCTTGCCATAATGTCTTGTAATCTTCACGGAACAGCCGACGCGGAGATTATGTACAACACGAAAATGTTAACACTTGAATGTCTCCTAAACAAACAACTCAAAAAAAAACAAACTTTCACAAAATACTCAGTACTGTAGCCGCTTTTCTTCAACGACACGAGAACCGAGCAAACCCGCGAATTTCTCAATGTTGGTACGAATTTGATCAGATCGGCTTAACATAGGTGTCCACCACAAGACGGATCCCGAGCAATTCTTTCCACACACAGAACTGAGACACAAAGCCCTGGCCAAACGCGCGGGAAATGCTGACATCCTATTAGCTAGTATGTTAAGCAGCCAATCAGATCATCTCGAACACTTCTACACTCGCGGTATTTCTAAAATCAACCAATCAGATTACCGCAAGTAATTTAGACTATATATATCGTAATTCCGAGATTAAATAAAATTTAAGTGGCTGCCTCTTACAAAATCAAGCTCACTCAGACATTCGCCATATATTCCCCTATTGCATAACAATTTTCTCCCGCATACATTTACATAGTTTTAATAAAATATCACATTCTCGCTTTACCTATATCCTCCATTCGCCCACTCAGTCTCTCCAAAACACTTAAGCAATCAAAACGCGATGAAGCAATAATTACGTTAGAAATCTATGGTAATGAAACTAAAGAAAATTCCAGAAAATTTGATTATGTGAAGCTATATTCTTGGTTGTAGTTTCAGTTGATACTACAAATGAATAAATTGAAGTCCCTAACTCAGTTTCACAATGCAAGCACGGCTGTTATGTGTTTTTGGTAAAAGTTTATATCTCTGAAAGTACTGAAGTTGTTGATTTGAGATTTTGACAGTATGGTTGTCTTATCCATCGAATTGGTATACCAAGAATGAAAAAGATCGTTTAATATTTAACAGTACCTCTTCAGATTCAAAGAAAGCACGCGTAACGTACTTCAGGCAGCGTTAGGCAACTATACAGCTCTCTCGGCCCGGTAGCGAGCGTGAGAACCGAAATCTGCTCTCGTCCTGGCTCCATGGCAAGCTAATCTTTCCATGCAAGAAGACAACTTGAAATAATTTGCTACCTTACAGTACGTTGTAAAGTAATGGTATACACCCAGTATATGTAACTGCATCATCTGCAAACCATCTCACGGACCTTCGACCTTATCCACATTTACACATAATGGTGGGTGTGACCTGAGATTGTAGAGAAAGTACAATATATCTTTACAGATAATGGTCCTATAATACTAAGAATGGCTCTGAGCACTATGGGACTTAAAATCTTAGGTCATCAGTCCCCTAGAACTTAGAACTAGTTATACCTAACCAACCTAAGGACATCATACACATCCATGACCGAGGCAGGATTCGAACCTGCGACCGTAGCAGTCGCGTGGTTCCGGACTGTGCGCCTAGAACCGCGAGACCACCGCGGCCGGCTCCTATAATACTCCCTAATTACATAGACGGTGGATGTGACCAGAGATTATTGAGAAAGTACAATATATCTATACTGGAGTGCATTCGCATAAAAACAGCGATTGAATTCAAATTACCTTTGGCATTTAAGCGTTTTGTGAGTAAGACTGAGGTTATAAAATCTGTCCTGGTTTATATGTCTGTGTGGAACAAAAGAAAGTGAGAACCGTGGTATTAAAATAAAGAACAAGAAGTGGGGAGATATTGATGTTACCCTGGTATGTAAATCTTAAAGACGAATGTAAATTTTCCATGATTTATCACTGCGACGGAACATAAATCAATAACACTTGGACGTATTTAAAAAGGACTGCTACAGTATAGCACAGACGGTAGCTGAAACAAATACGCAATGAAACCAACAGAAATGACTATTTTATTTGAGGACAAGAATTATGCTGACGTCACCGCAATTCATGATGATCTCCTGGACATTACAGACGGCGGGGTATGGTTCTTAATACAGTGTGTGATCACCACGGACGGCAGGGCATGATCTGCAAAGTGTTCCCAAGCTCGAGACAGGGTTGGAAAAGATTCCTTGTGGTAATGCGTCCCGTTCCTCTTCCAAGGCTGTTGACAACTGCTGGACCGTCTTTGGTGCATGTGGACGTGTTGTAACCTGTCTCCCCAACGCATTCCGATACGTACTCGATGGGATTTAAGTCGGAGCAATTGTCAGGCTGGTGCATTCGCTGAATATCCTCTCGTTCCACGTGCTCCTTTAAACGCGTTGTTGAATGCGGTCGCGAACTGTCATCCATAAATATGAAGTCATGGCTTAATTCACTCCTGAAACGACGCATGCGGGGAAGGATTACTGAGTCAACAGTGTTGACCAGTGAGTATATTGTGCTCCAAGATTTGGAGGTCAGTACGCCCATGCAACATTACTACCAAAACGATCATGTTCGACAATGCTCGACGTGCCCTCTTATGTCGAGAGATGGGAAGATGTAATCCTCTCACGAACACTGTCGAAGATGATCGCTCTGGTGGTCCAGTTGTTACGGAGTGGGAGGGTAGAATGCTGCCTGAGCTTACTGGCCTGCAAATCTTTGAACACGGTCTGACAACATTATTATGAGACTATACTCCTTACCCAAGTGCGAATTTTCAGGAGTGCATTTGTTTCTGACTTCATTTTGTGGATGACGATGTGCATCCGCATCGAACAGTGCAGGCTGACGACTATTGGAACGAGAGGGAGTTTGGCGAATGCACTGGCCTGCCGTCCCCAGACTTATGAAAGGTTCAAAATGGTTCAAATGTCTCTGAGCACTATGGGACTTTACGTCTGAGGTCATCAGTCCCCTGGAACTTAGAACTACTTAAACCTAACTAACCTAAAGACATCACACGCACCCATGCCCGAGCCAGCATTCGACCCTGTGACCGTAGCAGCAGCGCGGTTCCGGACTGAAGCACCTAGAACCGCTCGGACACAGCGGCCGGCCGTCATGAAAGATCCCCAGCGGTGCCACCGACTTTTTGAAACTGTCTGCAATGCGATGTAGTTTAAGATACCATATATCACAAACTGCAGCCATTCACCCTGGTGGGCCCCTTGCTTGCGAGTAATTGACGAAAAAAATTCATAGTGTTGTGTGATACGCAATAGCGTTAAAAGGTTGCGTCATATAGTCTGGTTGTGTGCTGCAATGGACTGGATAACAGCTCCATGTAGAGGCACCCAAATTTTTAATTTTTAAATTTTTGTCAAAATTACTTCGATATTTATTTTTATTTAATTAATTGGTTTAAATGGAATTTTTTACCTCTACTCCTTTATTACATCATTTTAACCACCGTACGAACTTTTTCATTTGCTACATTTTTCTTTATATCATTCTTCAGTCGGAATTTTTGTGGATATGAATTTAATTATATTTATCTATTTGAATATTCAGTTATTTGAATATTCTGGTCTATCACTTAAAAAAAACACAAAATACGAAATATCTATTTATATTTATGCAATTGCGTCATAAATATATTTTTATTACCAGATGTATATTTTTTGCACGGTAATAGTCACACAAACATTTAAAACATAACCAAATACCTAGTGCACAATGGACAAAACAACAGATGAAAATTTAAATGAAAGAAGGATTTATAAGTGAAACGAAATTCAAGCAAAATGAGAAATAGACACATTAAACGCAATAATGTGGACGAAAAACCAGGGCGATAAAAAAAAAGAAATTAAATCGAAATTACTAAATATAAATTAATTAAAAACACATGCATAAAAAAGATTTCAAGTGGAGAAAGAATGATAGGCAAGAAAGGCGAGCGCAAATGAAGACGTTGATATTATGGTTCAAATTATATGACAAACGAATGGAATTAAATAATTACATTTAAATCAATTAATTGAATAAAAAAGGCGATCAATGGTCGTAGCGACAAACATTTAAAAATAAAAAATTTGTTTATTTGATTGGATTTCAAACCACAACCTGCTGCAGCCGGAGCTGTTATTTTATCCATTGCACCCCACAACCGGGTGGCAAGCGCATCTTTTTTAATGCTATTGACTATTACACAAAATTCTGAATTTCTTTATTGTCAGTTGCCCGCAAACAGGGCCGACCAGGGTGCATGGCTGCAGTGTGATACGTGGCATCTTAACCTACACTACTGGCCACTAAAATTGCTACACCAAGAAGAAATGCAGATGATAAACGGGTATTCATCTGACAAATATATTATACTAGAACTGACAGGTGATTACATTTTCACGCATTTTGGGTGCATAGATCCTGAGAAATTAGTGCCCAGAACAACCACCTCTGGCCGTAATGACGGCCTTGATATGCCTGAGCATTGAGTCAAACACAGCTTGGATGGCGTGTACAGGTGCAACTGCCCATGCAGCTTCAACACGATACCACATTTCATCAAGAGCAGTCACTGGCGCATTGTGACGAGCCAGTTGCTCGGCCACCATTGACCAGACGTTTTCAATTGGTCAGAGATCTGGAGAATGTGCTGGCCAGGGCAGCAGTCGAACATTTTCTGTATCCAGAAAGGCCCGTACAGGACCTGCAACATGCGGTCGTGCATTATCCTACTGAAATGTAGGGTTTCACAGGGATCGAATGAAGGATAGATCCATGGGTCGTAACACATCTGAAATGTGACGTCCATTGTTCAAAGTGCCGTCAATGCTAACAAGAGGTGACCGAGACGTGTAACCAATTGCACCCCATACCATCACGCCGGGTGATACACCAGTATGGCGATGACGAATACACGTTTCCAGTGTGCGTTCACCGCAATGTCGCCAAACACGGATGCGCCCATCGAGATGCTGTAAACAGAACCTGGATTCATCCGAAAAAATGACGTTTTGCCATTCGTGCACCCAGGTTCGTCGTTGAGTACACCATCGCAGGCGCTCCTGTCTGTGATGCAGGGTCAAGGGTAACCGCAGCCATGGTCTCCGAGCTGATAGTCGATGCTGCTGCAAACGTCGTCGAACTGTTCGTGCTGATCGTTGTTGTCTTGCAAACGTCCCCATCTGTTGACTCAGGGATCGAGACGTGGCTGCACGATCCGTTACTGCCATGCGGATAAAATGCCCGTCATCTCGACTGCTAGTGATACGAGGCCGTTGGGATCCAGCACGGTGTTCCTTATTAGCCTCCTGAACCCACCGAATCCATATTCTGTTTACAGTCATTGGATCTCGACCTACGCGAGCAGTAATGTCGCGATACGATAAACCGCAATCGCGATAGGCCACAATACGACCTCCTCACACGAGGCATCACAACAACGTTTCACCAGGCAACGCCGGTCAACTGCTGATAGTGTATAAGAAATCGGTTGGAAACTATCCTTATTTCAGCACGTTGTAGGTGTCGCCACCGGCGCCAACCTTGTGTGAATGCTCTGAAAAGCTAATCATTTGCGTATCACAGCATCTTCTTCCTGTCGGTTAAATTTCGCGTCTGCAGCACGTCATCTTCGTGGTGTAGCAATTTTAATGGCCAGTAGTGTACATTACTGTGCAGACAGTTTCAAAAATTAAGTCGCACCCTGGGGACTTCTCGTTGTTAGATCCGATCGAGAACGTGTAGGATGCGTTGGGAAGACGTATTACAACAGCACGTGCACATGCAAGTTTTGCAGACCAGTGTAGTGTGGCGCTATAGTTTGCTTCCTACCGGAAACGCATCATTACGGAGTCAGATTTTATCATATCGCTCACAGCATATTGTTCGGCATTCAGAAGGAACAGGAGATAACAATACTGTACATCCGTGCTAACATATAAGAAAAAATTTTGTTCGAATGACAAACCACACTGTTTCATGAATCAGTTTTCCTCTTGCATCTTACTCTGACCCTATTACCACATGTACCACACCATATACCACATTAAACTGCGCCAATTTTTCTCGCGCAGCTCCAAGCTTATTCGAAGGCGTTTCTCAACATTCAGGCGAGTTCACCCGAAGGGGTTGACGACCCCTGACGTGTTTACAGGATATCGTATTCTTTATTTGCATACTGCTGGCTCATAAATTTCAGTATTTCACTGCAGGTCGTATCACTGCGAAACCTCCTGCACTGCTTTACATTACGTCCACAGCCATCTAAAGGCAACATCTGGAAATGTCGGCCGCCTTCTGCGGCGCTGCAAGTCTGCCGAGACAGGGATGCAGTGGGCTGCGACAGCCTGGCTCCTTTTTTACACGCCGGTGCCCTGCACTGGCCGAATTTTACGATTTCCTGTCGACAGGGGAGCAATTTTTGCGGCTGTTAGCTTTCTACATGCTCACAGCCCGTTGCGGTAAAAATGCAGTATTCTTTCTGAAACGGTACTGGGCGATTTCCTGTCACAGCCCGTTTTTTACATGGGGCCACAGCTTTCACAAATGCTCTGCGATTTCTAAGCCAGGTACCGAATATTCTGCTTTCACTCCAGGAAAAAAGGTTCTCTTCCTGCGTCAAGGGAATAATTTTGTTTGAAACGGGGTTCACTAAGCGTTTCGGTGGCTTTGTTTCTTCCTCAGGTCTTTTTATTTATGAAGATACTTCTATGTTCTACCCATCATATTAGCCATATTCACCAATGATTTGGAATGTGTATTGGTGTACGAAAATTGTACATTTTCTTCATAAGTGTATGCTAGTGTGGTGCTTTTTACTGTTTCGTACTCAGCCGGTAAAAGCGGAACCCTTACATGAGCACTTCGTCGTCCGTCTGTCTGTTCCACTGTTAAGAACTCTTTTTTGAGGAACGGATGGACGTATCAATTTGAAATTTGCGTCACATAATAAGGTTTTTGGTCCCTTGGTAACGTAAAAAATTACTGCTTCTAAGTCAGTGCAACCAGCAGATATGGCTAATTAAGTCAAATGTTTTGATACTTGCAGTATCACTAATCAGGAACCATAGGGTACTTCTCGTTGACCTAGAATCGTGAAATCTGGCAAGAAGCAAGATTTTACAGAAAATGTAAGGGAAACGTTGTGCAAACTGTTAATTTGTAATTATGTGACGTGAAAAAACATTGTGTGTCATTTATTATCCGAGTCTCTGTCTCCGTCTGTTAAGACCTCTCTTTCTTATGTACGGACATACGTATCAAGTTCAAATTATGTCACACACTAAGGTCTACAGTTACTGATGATAAATTTATTAGTAAACTATCTACCTGTACCTCCGCCTGAAATAAAATTCGACATTCCCTGTGATCTGAAGTGAAGTACCAGTCGTTAGTATCTAATAATCAGTTTTTATCATACTTACATTATGTTTATTATTATAATTCAAAAACTTCAAGGATGCCTGAGCGCACAAGATCGCAAAAAAATTACGGTAACTGAATTTTAAACTTAGATTCAGCCGTATCAAACATTATTCAATAACGAATTTAAAAAAAAAAAGTTTAAATAATTGTGTTCATAATCATTATAGCACGCTAATATAACTCCAGAGTAAATAAAATAAATGAAAAATTACAATAGCAAATGATTTAAAGCGTTCTAGAAAGTCTTGGAATTCTCAAGACCGATATCTTACCAGTATCGATACCGATAACAAATAAAAATGGTCGAGATTGTCGATTACCGGGACGGATGTATTGTCTACATACAAACATAATGAAGTTTGTAGGGAACCTTCACAGCACGATTCCTTCTCGCTCTTGGCCAAGTGCTTATTTATATTGGTTCAAATGGTTCAAATGGCTCTGAGCACTATGGGACTCAACTGCTGTGGTCATAAGTCCCCTAGAACTTAGAACTACTTAAACCTAACTAACCTAAGGACAGCACACAACACCCAGCCATCACGAGGCAGAGAAAATCCCTGACCCCGCCGGGAATCGAACCCGGGAACCCGGGCGTGGGAAGCGAGAACGCTACCGCACGACCACGAGATGCGGGCATTTATATTTAAATCTTTCTTCTTAAACTGTGGTCCAAATCATTAACTGAAAGACACACACACACACACACACACACACATATATATATATATATATATATATATATATATATATATATATATATATATATATATACGGAACAAAAAATATCTATCCAAAAGCAGAGCTGTAAAAGATGTTATCTTTCTGGATATTTAAAATACTTGAGATGCGTTCGAATACTCATGCGACTTGTTGTGGGCTTTCTTATTTCCTAAAAGCAGGTTAAAATGTAAGTACACGTGATCAAATTTGTTCTTAGCGTTGTATTTAGATCTAACGAAAAAGTCATATATGTGAAGTACTTATACGCAGTGCTCCGAAAATTTACTACTAATCCTGTAATCAAATACCATAGGAATTTCTGTTTGGTATGGACGTTGTCTGGTGTTTATCGACGATATGACGTTAATTAAAGAGACCCCTTGGGCGCATCACATCAAAAAGGCCATTTATCAAAACCACCGCTGTTTTCGTTTGAATTGATGCGTAAAGGAATAAGAAAGGATGATACATGTGCAGAAATTACGAAGACAATTACAGCCTCCATATAATAAAAAGGAGTAAAGATTTAATGTTCTACAGTTAACAATGTCGTTAGGAACGTAACGACAAAGATGGGCAAGGAAATTATCCTTGTTATCGTGTAACCGTCGGTTTGAGGAATTACGAAAAAATTAAACCTAGATGACCAACGTGGATTTGAACGCCGCTTGTCAAATGCGGAGCCAGTGTCCTAATCTTTTCCAGCTTTTTGGATTTTCTAGCCTTTATACATGAGAATAAGATGTTTATAAGTTTGAAGCTTCGAGTAACTCTTTGTACAATATTACATTATGATAATAAGTTTTTGCATTACACATAAAAAGATGGGAGCTGCAGTATTCATAGAATCAGAACTTTTTACGTTTTTCAATTATAACACATCGTAAGAGATTTTCTTCAACTTCCTCCAATTGAGAGCACCTTCGCTGTCACTTTTAAGCGGTGGCGTTTCCGAATCTGCTTTTCCTTCTTTTGCATCCCGACGCTCCCTTACGTGAGTACTAGAAACACCTTAATTTTCAACTCCGTATTTTATTTCTGTTTATATTTCCACTTCTCTCGCGTAAATGTTTAAATGTTGTTTGTTCCATACATTTAGCAAAAAGAAAAGACATAAATATTGTTGTGGCGTAACAAGCTCGCTACGCCACGCTGAGAAGGAAGCCGAAAGGCACGCGCTAAGCTACACCAGGATGGCTTGAAGTCTGGAACAGGATACGTATTGAATACTATAAAGAAAATACGTAGCTTTGGAATATACTTAACTTTTAATCAATCCGTGTGATACATCTCTCTTGACTATACAAATGAGACTCGTAAGATACATGCACTGTGACAATTGGCGCCTTGCTAAGTCGTAGCCATTAACTTAGCTGAAGGCTATTCTAACTGTCTCTCGGCAAATGAGAGCAAAGGCTTCGTCAGTATAGTCGCTAGCAACGTCGTCGTACAACTGGGCGAGTTCTCGTACGTCTCTCGAGACCTGCCGTGTGGTGGCGCTCGGTCTGCGAGCACACAGTGGCGACACGCGGGTCCGACATGTACTAATGGACCGCGGCCGATTTAAGCTACCACCTAGCAAGTGTGGTGTCTGGCAGTGACACCACAAATATGTTAACACTGGAACAAATATTTTAATCATCACAGTCTGTGGTTGTTGGTCCGATAGTAACAGAGAGATGCATGACTGTGGAAAAAAATGTAAGTATTTCAACGCTAGTATTGACGTAAAAGAGCAGTATTTCTTTTAATGGATCGGACTTCGAAAAACAAATTTGAAGGAAACGTAAGATCTTTTACTGATCACGCAACGTGCAGTGGCTGCCAATCAATACCATCAGCGTATTAGTAACAACAACGTCGATTTCGCTCCGCGATCACATGTCTAAAAAATACATTCAGAAACATGGTTAGGACAGCAAATATTGGTAGTATTAACCAACATTAATTCAACTGAGTTTTCTCATGTTCAGAAATCAGAAGGAGCGATTTGTTCCGCTGGATGAAAATTTCTAAAGCCAAGATTGCATAAATATTTCTTTATTTACAACAAGTGGTTTCGACAGACTTTGCTGCCATCTTGAAGTCTTCAAAAATTTTTGTTATAAAATCATTTTCACTTGGAACCTCACGTCAGTTTGTCATGTTAGTGACTAAAATGTAACACATTATACGTAGGTTTGTTGTAAATAAAACATTTACAATGGAAAAGCACCTTATGCACACGGACATGACAATATAAAGGGTTAACATTAATAAAACCGATAAACTGCAAGTACGGATTCCTGGCTGGAACTGTAGGTGAAAAGGTTCTATTAACATGTGTCTGGAAACATATCGTTGACACGTGACGGTGACGAATGACAGTTCCTCTGGGCACGCACCCCGTGTTCCTGGTGCGTTGCAGGTTGTGCGTACATTCAGCAGGTGAATGATCCGATATTCATGTCGGAGAATGGTATTTGTGTACGGCCAAGCAATTTCAAACTGTCGAGAGGCAGCACGGCTACACCAAAGCAAGCAACCACACAGACACCAACCGCATCACACAACATTTCAAGCACTCTTTGGGATTTTGTGTAGTCATCGATCCTTTCAGCCAAACGTGTGTTCAGGGAAGCTGCGGACTGTGTGCACACCAGATTTGGAGGACCGGGTTCTACAGGATACTGAGACGAAACCTGCTGCAATGTCTGGGCAAGTGGCCCTGCACCACAGTGTAAGAGAAAGTATTGTGTGTATACTGTGTGACAACTGCTCCTATCCCTCTCACCTGCAATCCCATGATGAGCACTTTTAACATATGTTGTGACTTGGACGCGATGCAACTGTGTACTATGTTCTGGAAGGGTCTGTTGTCGTTGCACGCACAGCGTCCATTTTCGGACACATGTTCATAGAATACTGTTACTCCATTTCCAGTCAGAAATCCGTCCCTGCAGTTTGTCGGTTTTATTAATATTCACCCTGTATGTAGCATTCACAGGTGATTGTTACGCCATAAAAATGCATTTTATTGAGTACTGTGATCTTTATGACGTAACAATCATCTGTGTGCGCTACATATATGGACATGACCATGTGCACAAGGTACTTTTTGATTTTTAATATTTCATTTAAGACAAACTTTTGTATAATTTGCTACATTTTAGCTACTAATGACAAATTTGCGTGAGGTTCCAACTCAAAATGAACACGTTTGACGACAAAAATTTTTGAAGACCTGGATATGACAGCAAAGTCTGTCGAAATCGGTTGCCGTATATCAAGAAATATTTATCCGATTTTGGTTTCAGAAAATTTTTAAGATTAAGTCAGATTTAGGACAAATGTAATTAATCTAAAGTGTACAACAGCATCATCTTCTGCTCTCCGAACAGACAGATAAGGCGCCAAGCAGGGGGCGCAGAAAGCGATGCGCAGAAAGCAACGTGTTTTCTCAGTTGTGCGCATGACGTCACGGTGGAAGCAGCTGTGCCAAACAGTACACAGTTCGAATTGTGTGTGATTGTTGTTGTTGTGTTGTGTTTGAAGGAGCATTTTTGATTGAGTTCTTTCTTCCGAGGTACTCAGTCAACAGGGGAAACATTCGGAATTCGGGAGTGTTACGGTTTCTGCTGTAATTGATATTTGATTCGGAACTGAAATAGTTAGCGATAGTGGACAGCGGGATCAACATTGTGTTCGCCAACTCTATAGTTTAGGGTTCGTCCTGTGAAATTCTTATTGGAGAAACTACAAGTGAATGGGAAAATTAATTTTTACAATGCCAGGCTGTGCTGTTACGGGCTGTTTTTCCTACAACCGGAGCACAAAGAGAACTGACGTAATGTATCACAGTTTCCCGCGTAATGAAACATTACAAAAACTATGGTTTTCGAAATGTTGTAGGAAAGACACTGTAAATGTTGCGCATGCACGAATATGCTCTCAACATTTCGCGGAAACAGATTACTTAAGGGATTTACAGTCTGAATTGCTTAATTTGCCCCAGAAAAGAATGCTTAAGCCAGATGCAGTTCCTTCGTGCAATTTGCCGTGCAGTAGTGCGACTGTCAATGTGTCACCCGCAACAGAAGACAGAACCAAACGGTATAAGAAACGAGAACTACATAAGAGATCTCTGGAAAAGCTGTCACCCAGTAAGAAACATCATAATAAGATCACATGTACAGATGACATTTTTTTTCAGACACAGATAAAGTTACTTTGATGAATACTATAGCGGCATTAGAAAGAAGGAATGCTGTTCTTACAAACAAGTGTGTGCAACTTCGAGCTCTTAAGTAAATTCATTTCAATGCGATTAAATGAATAGTTTCTGATTTATTTGAGCCGAGGTTTCGAATTTCAAGTATATGTCAGTGTCGTTGTGATATGATATTTTACCGATGTGTAAGGCATAATCTGCGAAAGAATATAACTCATCAGTTTTAACTGTAATATTTTAGCAGCAGAAAAACAGTTTAGACATCTCAATTCTGGTATAAACAAAATCTTCCACCGAAAACTTGACGTAAACGCGCATGCCGTGTCGTCTGCTTGTGAGCGCTTGCTTCCACGCTGACGTCACTAGGCTAGCCAATGGCAGAGCAGAGCGCTTACTGCCCAACCTTATTATTTAGTAAATGGCTCTGAGCACTATGGGACTCAACTGCTGTGGTCATTACTCCCCTAGAACTTAGAACTACTTAAACCTAACTAACCTAAGGACATCACACACATCCATGCCCGAGGCAGGATTCGTACCTGCGACCGTAGTAGTCGCACGGTTCCTGACTGCGCGCCTAGAACCGCGAGACCACCGCGGCCGGCTATTATTTAGTAACCTTGGCGCCAAGAGAGAACTGATACAGCAAGAATTCAGACGTATCAAATTTTTTTCAGACAAAAACATAACGACAACGCCACAGAGATTATAATGGCTACAACATCTGAGATACTGGAAGACAGTGGATTCATTATCTTATTTTTTAGAGTGCCGTGCCTCAGTTTGTAAAATCGGAATCCTTACGGGATAGCTTCGTTGTCCGTGTGTCTGTCCACCTGTGAAGAACTCTTTTCCTCAGGAACGGGTGCACGTATCAAGTTTAGATATACGTCAGACATTAAAGTCTATGATCCCTTGGTGGTGTAAAAATTTTAATCTTCTAAGTCAATTCAGTCAAAATATGCGGCCATTTATGTCACATATTTTGACACTCGAGAACTCACTCATCAAAACCTGTAGTGTACTTCCCGTTGACGTAGAATCACAAAATTTGGCAAGAAGTGAGTTTTCACAACACGAATAAAGGAAATAATCCGAAAATTGATAATTTTCGATTATATCACAGAGAAAGTATTTTCGTCATTTTTATGCTAGTCTTTCCGTCAATTAAGGCCCTTTTTCTCTGGTACCCATTAACGTC
Organism: Schistocerca nitens; assembly: GCF_023898315.1. Classification (NCBI taxonomy): domain Eukaryota; kingdom Metazoa; phylum Arthropoda; class Insecta; order Orthoptera; family Acrididae; genus Schistocerca; species Schistocerca nitens. The sequence goes on from NC_064620.1 coordinate 12,422,032, forward strand.
TGAAGTTCAAATTCATGTCACCTACTAAAATCTATGGTCTCTTAACTGTGTAAAAATTGTGAACTGCTAAGTCAAGGCAGCAAAAGATACGACCAGTTATGTTACATACTTTGAAACCCGTAAACTCACTCATCACAACCTATAGAACACTTACTGTTCATCTAGAATTACGAAATTGGGCAAGAAACAGCCTCACACTACAAGTAAAATAAGAAATCTGAAATTTGTTGAACTGTAATTATATCACATAAAAATATCTTTTTACCATTTGAACAAACATTGCAGCCATCATTCGTCAAAAGCATAATAGACTAACATCAGTGCATGCAAACATGGAATGTAAGTTGGAGTCATGTTTTAGTACGTAATTAAAAATGTTTTGTTAAATCTTGTCTTCCTCTACATATGTAACGTGAAACCCTTGCTCACTTATTTCTGTGTGTCTGGATTAGCCCGTGGAACTAGTGTAGAGATTCTGATACAGTCCTCGGAATCCCTGGACCAATATCTTGCCTATATCAATATCGACAACAGGGAAAAGTCATTGAGAAACTCGATTCTCAGGATTGTATATAATCCTCAGTGCTTGAGTCCTACACTTGGCCAATTTTTAATTTTTTAGTCCTATTACAGGTTACTATTTCTCTTTTAGTAATAACTAAAATGCCTTAAGCGTTGTAGCAAAGACAAGTTGAAACAAAAATTAAAGAGTAGAAATCTGCTGGTGACTTTCAGTTCATTTTCGAATACTGCTGTGAGGAAACTATGTATTGTATTTTTTAAAACTATACTCTCATTTCGTACTTTTTTTTATTTCTAAGCGTGTTTTGAAATGGTTGAGTGATTTGTGTGGGCCAACTCGATTCGTGGACCCGACAAGAACGACTTCCTGTGAAAGTGCTCCCTAAGGGCACGTAATTACTTAACGTCAAAAGCTGCCAGGAAGTGAATAATTTGATACCTCTAGGAGCAACACGAGGCTTATTAAAATGTTTCTACTGAGGAGAGCTGAGCTCCGGTTCAGTTTCAATAGCACAGTGCTTTCTCTGTCAGAGAAGTGTCAGCAGTGTAGCTGCACCGGTAGTTAAAAGCGTTCTGTAGACACTTGAGACGCCACAGCGTCATTTGAAAGGCAAAGCAAGTCCCTCGAAAGGTGACATGCTTCAAGTGCCGCTCCGGTACGCTGGTATAACTTGTCGCTTGTAGACAGCACAGTGCGGACTTCATGCAAGCTAACGCAAATCCAGTTGTTTCATGGTCCAGTCGAATAGAACTTGTTACCCACTTACTATCATTGCGTGGATTTCATAACCTTCTGGAACAAGCTTTAGAGAAGGACGGCCAAAACAACAGTAGTATTCATCTTATCATCCGTTTTCCCTAACGGCAAATCTACGAGACTGGCGACGTACCATCAGGCTTTCTGAAAAATATCATCCACACAATTCCGAAGGTCGCAAGAGCGGATAAGTGCGAAAACTATAGCACGACCAGCTTAACAGCCCATGCACCTAAGTTTCTGATGAGGACAATATGCAGAAAAGTGGAAAAGAAGACTGAGGATCTGTTAGATGACGACTGGTATGGCTTTAGGAAAGGTAAAACACTACACAGGCAGGTCTGACTTCGCTCTTACGCTCGTAGGATTTGTCGAACTAGAAAAAAAAGCGTTCGACAATGTAATAGGGTACAAGATATTCGAAGTTCTGAGAAAAATAGGGGTAAGCTACAAGTCGATATGTACAAGACCCAAGAGAGAACATTAAGATTAGCAGACCACACTGTTCGAAAAAGCAATGACGGGAAAAAAGAGAAGTTCAAGAGTGGTATTAAAAATCATAGTGAAAGGGTATCAATGATAAGATTCGCTGATGACCTTTCTATCATCAGTGAAAGTGAAGGAAAATTACGGCGTCAGTTACATGGAATGAACAGTGAAATGAGTACTCAATATGTATTTAGAGCGAACAGGATAAATAAATGTTATGAGAAGTAGCACACCTGAGAATAGTGAGAAACTAATATAAAAATTAGTGGTCATGAAGTAGACAAAATTAAAGAACTCTTGTATCTTGGATCCAAAGTAACCCACGATGGACGAAGCAAGGAGACATAAAAATCAGATTAGCGCAGGCAGAAAGGGCATTCCGGGCCAAGAGAAGTCTACTGTAGTCAAACATAAATCGTAATTTGAGGAAGAAACATCTGAAAATGTATGTTTGGAGCACAGCATTGTATGATAGTAAATCAAGGACAGTGGGAAAACAGTGACAGAGAAGAATCGAAGCGTTTGAGTTGTGGTGCTGCACGTCAGTGTGGGGGGTGAGGGGACTCAAAGATAAGGAAGGGGGAGGTTCTCCGTTTAATCGGCGGAGTGAGGAACGTGTGGAAGACATTGACAAGAGATGGGGACAGGATGGTAGAACTAATGCTAAGGCATTAGGGACTAACCTCCATGGTACTAGAGGCAACCGTAGAAGGTAACTAATTTGTGGGAAGCCAGGGTTTGGAAGGCATTCAACGAATAGTTGAGGACGTAGCTTGCAAATGCTACTCTGAAAGGGAAGGGTTGTCGCAGAAAAGGTATTCGTGGTGGGAAGCACCAAAACAGAGAGGAATGCGTGGAATGAAATTTTTAAATAATTTAAAAAATAAACCTCGAAAACTATAAAAAACACAGACTAATGGCAAAGTTGGAGGTGAAAGATTCAATTTCGATCCTGCAAAACTTACTTGCTGTGACATCACATCTCAGATTTTTGTTACAGTTTTTCTGGACAATCCTTTGAGGCTAGTGAGGTACTTCATTAAGGATATATAACCGCAAAGGTCTGAGGTTAATAAACAAAAGTAAATTAAAATTACTTTCGTGTTTACAAAGACGCCTATGACTGCAGAAAAGGATTAAATCCAGGACAAGTTTATTACCATAATGCACCAGAACATGGAAACAGCTTGTTTGGAAGAGTTGTTGTGATCAAAGAAAAAAAGAAACATATAGACCTTGAAGGAATATCGAACGGAATGAATAGACTCGTTTCAAGGGTAAGCAACAGACACTTACGGAAATCATTCAAGTGTATGCACCAACATGTTCTCATTTTGATGGAGAAGTAGAGGTCTGGTGTCAACAACTACAGGAACTGTTAAGTGCCAAGTCTCACAGCGCGTTTGTAGTGGGGGATTTAAATGGGAAAGTATGAAAAGTAAAAAAAAATAAATAAAAAACCTTCATCCGGGAACTTACGATATGATTACTGGAATGACAAACCTCATACGTTAGCAGAATTTTCCATGAAGAAAAACGTGTCTGTCCTTATCTCATTCTTCAAGAAGAAAACCAAAACGAAATTTACTCACAAGCACCAGTAAAAGCCCAAAGTTAATCTGACTGTATTTAACTAAACGATAATTTTTTTTAGAGATTTGATGGTTCTAAACCACCTTCAAGTTGTAAGTGATCATGGATGTACCAGATTTAGAGCAAAAACAAAAATGAGGCTAAGATAGAACAGTCTCTTTAGGCAGAAAGTCAGAAATGTAGTTTATGGAGATCTATTTCAGAATAAGGGGGTTGTTGTTGTTGTGGTCTTCAGTCCTGAGACTGGTTTGATGCAGCTCTCCATGCTACTCTATCCTGTGTAAGCTTCTTCATCTCCAGTACCTACTGCAACCTACATCCTTCTGAATCTGCTTAGTGTATTGATCTCTTGGTCTCCCTCTACGATTTTTACCCTCCACGCTGCCCTCCAATGCTAAATTTGTGATCCCTCGATGCCTCAAAACATGTCCTACCAACCGATCCCTTCTTCTAGTCAAGTTGTGCCACAAACTTCTCTTCTCCCCAATCCTATTCAATACCTCCTCATTAGTTACGTGATCTACCCACCTTATCTTCAGCATTCTTCTGTAGCACCACATTTCGAAAGCTTCTATTCTCTTCTTGTCCAAACTGGTTATCGTCCATGTTTCACTTCTATACATGGCTACACTCCATACAAATACTTTCAGAAACGACTTCCTGACACTTAAATCTATACTCGATGTTAACAAATTTCTGTTCTTCAGAAACGATTTCCTTGCCATTGCCAGTCTAAATTTTATATCCTCTCTACTTCGACCATCATCAGTTATTTTGCTCTCCAAATAGCAAAACTCCTTTACTACTTTAAGTGTCTCATTTCCTAATCTAATACCCTCAACATCACCCGACATAATTCGAATACATTCCATTATCCTCGTTTTGCTTTTGTTGATGTTCATCTTATATCCTCCTTTCAAGACACCGTCCATTCCGTTCAACTGCTCTTCCAAGTCCTTTGCTGTATCTGACAGAATTACAATGTCATTGGCGAACCTCAAAGTTTTTACTTCTTCTCCATGAATTTTAATACCTACTCCGAATTTTTCTTTTGTTTCCTTTACTGCTTGCTCAATATACAGATTGAATAACATCGGGGAGAGGCTACAACCCTGTCTCACTCCTTTCCCAACCACTGCTTCCCTTTCATGCCCCTCGACTCTTATAACGGCCAGATGGTTTCTGTACAAATTGTAAATAGCCTTTCGCTCCCTGTATTTTACCCCCGCCACCTTCAGAATTTGAAAGAGAGTATTCCAGTTAACGTTGTCAAAAGCTTTCTCTAAGTCTACAAATGCTAGAAACGTAGGTTTGCCTTTTCTTAATCTTTCTTCTAAGATAAGTCGTAAGGTTAGTATTGCCTCACGTGTTCCAACATTTCTACGGAATCCAAACTGATCTTCCCCGAGGTCCGCTTCTACCAGTTTTTCCATTCGTCTGTAAAGAATTCGCGTTAGTATTTTGCAGCTGTGACTTATTAAACTGATAGTTCGGTAATTTTCACATCTGTCAACACCTGCTTTCTTTGGTATTGGAATTATTATATTCTTCTTGAAGTCTGTGGGTATTTCGCCTGTCTCATATATCTTGCTCACCAGATGGTAGAGTTTTGTCATGACTGGGTCTCCCAAGGCCATCAGTAGTTCTAATGGAATGTTGTCTACTCCCGGGGCCTTGTTTCGACTCAGGTCTTTCAGTGCTCTGTCAAACTCTTCACGCAGTATCTTATCTCCCATTTCATCTTCATCTACATCCTCTTCCATTTCCATAATATTGTCCTCAAGTACATCGCCCTTGTATAAACCCTCTATATACTCCTTCCACCTTTCTGCCTTCCCTTCTTTGCTTAGAACTGGGTTGCCATCTGAGCTCTTGATATTCATACAAGTGGTTTTCTTCTCTCCAAAGATCTCTTTAATTTTCCTGTAGGCAGTATCTATCTTACCCCTAGTGAGACAAGCCTCTACATCCTTACATTTGTCCTCTAGCCATCCCTGCTTAGCCATTTTGTACTTTCTGTCGGTCTCATTTTTGAGACGTTTGTATTCCCTTTTGCCTGCTTCATTTACTGCATTTTTATATTTTCTCCTTTCATCAATTAAATTCAATATTTCTTCTGTTACCCAAGGATTTCTATTAGCCCTCGACTTTTTACCTACTTGATCGTCTGCTGCCTTCACTACTTCATCCCTCAGAGCTACCCATTCTTCTTCTACTGTATTTCTTTCCCCCATTCCTGTCAATTGTTCCCTTATGCTCTCCCTGAAACTCTCTACATCCTCTGGTTCTTTCAGTTTATCCAGGTCCCATCTCCTTAAATTCCAACCTTTTTGCAGTTTCTTCAGTTTCAATCTGCAGTTCATAACCAATAGATTGTGGTCAGAATCCACATCTGCCCCTGGAAATGTTTTACAATTTAAAACCTGGTTCCTAAATCTCTGTCTTACCATTATATAATCTGATACCTATTAGTATCTCCAGGATTCTTCCAGGTATACAACCTTCTTTTATGATTCTTGAACCGAGTGTTAGCTATGATTAAATTATGTTCTGTGCAAAATTCTACCAGACGGCTTCCTCTTTCATTTCTTCCCCCCAATCCATATTCACCTACTATGTTTCCTTTTCTCCCTTTTCCTATTGACGAATTCCAGTCACCCATGACTATTAAATTTTCGTCTCCCTTCACTACCTGAATAATTTCTTTTATCTCGTCATACATTTCATCAATTTCTTCATCATCTGCAGAGCTAGTTGGCATATGTTAAATTAAACAAGTTCAACATCTCTGAAGGTGAGGATGACACAGGTGTAGGCGAAAGCAGCAATTGTTTAACAAAGGTACTTAGGCTATCAGCAGGTGTTGCAGGTAATGGAAAGCAAAAGAGGAAAGAGTCGCTATCAAAAAGAAGGTAAGATCGTCAAACGATCACAGCGAAATGACACAATATATTAAATTAAACAAAACCATTCGGAAAAGTCTTCGCGAAGAAAAGAAATATGATTAAAATTCGACAAGGGAAACGAGCTAGAAACAATGAGAATATCAAGAGAAAATACTGATATTGGATAAGAACGACTATTCCAAGTTCTCTTTATAAGATCGTTTAGTTTAAGGAATAAAGAAAATAGTGAGAAACTGGAAGAAATGCCAGACGAGTTGTATAAAGCAATTTAAGGTACGAAGAATTACAACGAGCCGGCAAATGGAGCCATCTATGCAGTACTACTAAATGCTTAAGACGATCGCCCGGTTACTCTCAAGCGTCTACAAAAATCTGGTTTTCAATATTTCATACAATTATTGACCGAATTTAAAAAATAAAATGCTGTCATGATTTACTTATTAATGAGTGTAATCTTATACACTCCTGGAAATTGAAATAAGAACACCGTGAATTCATTGTCCCAGGAAGGGGAAACTTTATTGACACATTCCTGGGGTCAGATACATCACATGATCACACTGACAGAACCACAGGCACATAGACACAGGCAACAGAGCATGCACAATGTCGGCACTAGTACAGTGTATATCCACCTTTCGCAGCAATGCAGGCTGCTATTCTCCCATGGAGACGATCGTAGAGATGCTGGATGTAGTCCTGTGGAACGGCTTGCCATGCCATTTCCACCTGGCGCCTCAGTTGGACCAGCGTTCGTGCTGGACGTGCAGACCGCGTGAGACGACGCTTCATCCAGTCCCAAACATGCTCAATGGGGGACAGATCCGGAGATCTTGCTGGCCAGGGTAGTTGACTTACACCTTCTAGAGCACGTTGGGTGGCACGGGATACATGCGGACGTGCATTGTCCTGTTGGAACAGCAAGTTCCCTTGCCGGTCTAGGAATGGTAGAACGATGGGTTCGATGACGGTTTGGATGTACCGTGCACTATTCAGTGTCCCTTCGACGATCACCAGTGGTGTACGGCCAGTGTAGGAGATCGCTCCCCACACCATGATGCCGGGTGTTGGCCCTGTGTGCCTCGGTCGTATGCAGTCCTGATTGTGGCGCTCACCTGCACGGCGTCAAACACGCATACGACCATCATTGGCACCAAGGCAGAAGCGACTCTCATCGCTGAAGACGACACGTCTCCATTCGTCCCTCCATTCACGCCTGTCGCGACACCACTGGAGGCGGGCTGCACGATGTTGGGGCGTGAGCGGAAGACGGCCTAACGGTGTGCGGGACCGTAGCCCAGCTTCATGGAGACGGTTGCGAATGGTCCTCGCCGATACCCCAGGAGCAACAGTGTCCCTAATTTGCTGGGAAGTGGCGGTGCGGTCCCCTACGGCACTGCGTAGGATCCTACGGTCTTGGCGTGCATCCGTGCGTCGCTGCGGTGCGGTCCCAGGTCGACGGGCACGTGCACCTTCCGCCGACCACTGGCGACAACATCGATGTACTGTGGAGACCTCATGCCCCACGTGTTGAGCAATTCGGCGGTACGTCCACCCGGCCTCCCGCATGCCCACTATACGCCCTCGCTCAAAGTCCGTCAACTGCACATACGGTTCACGTCCACGCTGTCGCGGCATGCTACCAGTGTTAAAGACTGCGATGGAGCTCCGTATGCCACGGCAAACTGGCTGACACTGACGGCGGCGGTGCACAAATGCTGCGCAGCTAGCGCCATTCGGCGGCCAACACCGCGGTTCCTGGTGTGTCCGCTGTGCCGTGCGTGTGATCATTGCTTGTACAGCCCTCTCGCAGTGTCCGGAGCAAGTATGGTGGGTCTGACACACCGGTGTCAATGTGTTCTTTTTTCCATTTCCAGGAGTGTATATAAGTTTAACACGGTAAGTCAGGTATACAGTTGCAAACTGCGAATGTGTACCAGAAAACAATCAAAGTACGCACAGGCCAGAATTATAGACCGGAGCAATGAGTATAAATTACACTTCGAACAATTGTATATCACTGCCTTGAACTGCGGGTAAAATTCTTTATTTATGCAACCAGTTTCGGTCGACTGACCATCATCTGGTTCATAAAAGTATTCTGTGTCATGTGGTGAAATATAAAGTCATTATCGTCGAATGATAAAACCATGAATTAGACACTTATCATCTCGTAACACAAATCACATCGTCAGTGTGTAAAAACTGTGTTTAATGTACTCATTCATATTATAGCTGTAACTGATGGACTGCAGTTATAACACGAATGAGTACACTACCTAACACAGCTTTTATAGATTGACGATGTAATTTGTGTTACGATATCAATATCTAATTCATGGTTTTGTCAAATAAACTTTACTAGCAGCTCAAGGCGGTAATTGACTTTTTCAAATATATAAACAGCTACGGGGCTCCTTCGCCTGAAAATGTAAATCACGAATTTTCATAGATTCATATATTTCGAGAAAGCTTTTCACTCGATTTCAACAAAACTATTACTGTTACCTCTTGAGAAACTAGATATTCATTCAGCCTATTTCTAACATTCGTCAATAGTATGACTTTTGCTCGATTTTATCAGTTTAGGGGACAGTAATGTATGCGGGGAACTATCTGAAGAGACAGGAAAATATCTGGACGAGGGAACAGCGGCAGACTTAATTGTGACTGTAATGACAATGAAAATGAGATAGCCAGTCGAATGTATAGTAGACTGACCAAGGAAGAATTGTTTACGGGATTCCGAGAGCTTAAAAACGATTGAGAAGAAATAACGTAAGAAGATGGCTGGACGGCATTAGCAGACTTGCAAGAACAACATGTTACGAAACAGATGAAGACTGTGATGCGTTAAAAATTTTTAGAGCAGCCCTTCAGCCAGAACGGATATTAGTTGTTGTTGTTGTTGACAGTGAGAATACTAATGAACTTCAAAATTTCACGAACTATGGAGCTTTAAAAGTGAAAGAATAACCATAGTTTACAAAAACGTCGAAAAATGAGTGGATATGTCGTGGTTGGTTTGCTCAGTTGATAAGAGCTTCCCGAAACGTTCCGAGTTCGAGTTGCACTCCGACGCAGTGCTTTAATACGATAGGAAGTTTAAGAACAGCATACTCTCTGTTGCAGAGAGAAAAATTAATTCCGAAAATAATAATTCAAACCGCGAATCATGAATCCGCTTTTCCCTGTCTTCAGACAAGCCCACTACCCTCTCACTACCAAAACAAGAAAATTGCGTATCAACCAACCCTACAATACTGCAAATGTAGTTCAATGTTTCAATTTAAACAAGGTAATGAGATTCATCTCATTTTTCTGGGATATTGTAACGGATGTATTGATGGGCTGTAATAATATTAGGAGTGTATTTACCGTTCATAATTGAAGCCATGTCATAGAAACCGTGACCCTTCTGTCATAGTAAACAAACATTGTTTGGCTCAGAACTTTACGTTTACCCAAAACCGGTTTCAATCTGCGTTTCAGATCATCTTCAGGTCTAGCTTGGAACAAAAAGGCAATAACAATGATGATTTTACAGAAGTGTCTTATTACGAACACTTGCCTCATGGATAGTAGAGCTAACAACAAAATATTATGAATATATACATACCTGGTGCCTAAAAGTGCAATTTGTCGATGTGCGAAACTAACATGAAAAAGAAGGATGTGGTGCGGAAACGTTTCTTCGTATAGTTGCGGACATCTGCTTAAGTCAAGGATGAGTACATCAAAACAGCATAAAACTATTTCTCCGTAGATAATTAAATAAAAATTAATAAAAACTCATGCTTAAAGGACATATTAATATAATACATTTCAGCACTTAGAGTGTTTATGCGTGTCACAGCCTGCAGTGGGCGCCGACTGTCTTCCATTACGGCCAGCTAACGTGATTAACATCCACGTTCGCGGCATTACGCACCTACTCGAGGACATCGTCATGAATATTAAAGTAAGCGGTAGGGGAAAATTAATTCTGTTCGTTAACATTCTTGTCAGCTACTTTCCTATTCGCAGTATAAATTTCAAGTTCTTCAAGCACGTCAAGATACCGCCCGTTGTTTGCTCTGTTGTCACTACTAGTTACACTCCTGGAAATGGAAAACAGAACACATTGACACCGGTGTGTCAGACCCACCATACTTGCTCCGGACACTGCGAGAGGGCTGTACAAGCAATGATCACACGCACGGCACAGCGGACACACCAGGAACCGCGGTGTTGGCCGTCGAATGGCGCTAGCTGCGCAGCATTTGTGCACCGCCGCCGTCAGTGTCAGCCAGTTTGCCGTGGCATACGGAGCTCCAACGCAGTCTTTAACACTGGTAGCATGCCGCGACAGCGTGGACGTGAACCGTATGTGCAGTTGACGGACTTTGAGCGAGGGCGTATAGTGGGCATGCGGGAGGCCGGGTGGACGTACCGCCGAATTGCTCAACACGTGGGGCGTGAGGTCTCCACAGTACATCGATGTTGTCGCCAATGGTCGGCGGAAGGTGCACGTGCCCGTCGACCTGGGACCGGACCGCAGCGACGCACGGATGTACGCCAAGACCGTAGGATCCTACGCAGTGCCGTAGGGGACCGCACCGCCACTTCCCAGCAAATTAGGGACACTGTTGCTCCTGGGGTATCGGCGAGGACCATTCGCAACCGTCTCCATGAAGCTGGGCTACGGTCCCGCACACCGTTAGGCCGTCTTCCGCTCACGCCCCAACATCGTGCAGCCCGCCTCCAGTGGTGTCGCGACAGGCGTGAATGGAGGGACGAATGGAGACGTGTCGTCTTCAGCGATGAGAGTCGCTTCTGCCTTGGTGCCAATGATGGTCGTATGCGTGTTTGGCGCCGTGCAGGTGAGCGCCACAATCAGGACTGCATACGACCGAGGCACACAGGGCCAACACCCGGCATCATGGTGTGGGGAGCGATCTCCTACACTGGCCGTACACCACTGGTGATCGTCGAGGGGACACTGAATAGTGCACGGTACATCCAAACCGTCACCGAACCCATCTTTCTACCATTCCTAGACCGGCAAGGGAACTTGCTGTTCCAACAGGACAATGCACGTCCGCATGTATCCCGTGCCACCCAACGTGCTCTAGAAGGTGTAAGTCAACTACCCTGGCCAGCAAGATCTCCGGATCTGTCCCCAATTGAGCATGTTTGGGACTGGATGAAGCGTCGTCTCACGCGGTCTGCACGTCCAGCACGAACGCTGGTCCAACTGAGGCGCCAGGTGGAAATGGCATGGCAAGCCGTTCCACAGGACTACATCCAGCATCTCTACGATCGTCTCCATGGGAGAATAGCAGCCTGCATTGCTGCGAAAGGTGGATATACACTGTACTAGTGCCGACATTGTGCATGCTCTGTTGCCTGTGTCTATGTGCCTGTGGTTCTGTCAGTGTGATCATGTGATGTATCTGACCCCAGGAATGTGTCAATAAAGTTTCCTCTTCCTGGGACAATGAATTCACGGTGTTCTTATTTCAATTTCCAGGAGTGTATATGATGGTTGCGTTTTGGTAAATGTGTACCTGGTCCAGTTTTACTTGGTACAAGCAGACGTTGGACCCGTCTGTCCAGTTAGTTCTTTTGGCAACCACCACATGTTATTTCACAAACAAAGAGAAACAAATCCGTCCTAACAGGCATTGTGGGCCAAAGGGAACCGACCGGCCGCCGTGTCATCCTCAGCCCTTAGGCGTCGCCGGATGCAGATACGGAGGGCATGTGGTCAGCACACCGCTCAGCCGGCCGTTGTTAGTTTTCGTCACCGGTGTCGCTACTTCTCAATCAAGAGCTCCTCACAAGGAGTGTGTGCACCCCGCTTGCGAACAGCACTCGGTAGACCGGGGTGGTGACTCATCGAAAAGCTAGCCAAGCCAAACGGCGCTTAACTTCGGTGATCGGATGGGAACCGGTGTTACCGCTGCACCAAGGCCGTTGGGTGTCTCGTAAACACCACACTGTAAATGTTTATTCTTCTCCTGTGGAATAGTAAAGTTCCCGGATTTGTGGGGCGCTCTGACGTGACAGTGGCCTGATGTTGGATCGCATAGCAACTTGAGGATATACATAGTCGTTGCCAACGTTCCGTTTGACCACGTCTGTCACAAGGAAGGATCGGCCCATTATGCACCAAACCCATCGTAACCCCTTCAGCTGTGTACCTGCCTTCCGAGAACGTGTGATCGTGTAATTGACTCTCTGCAACATTCAGAATCATCCGGCACTATTGGTCATTTCGCGTTAGTGCATGTGGCCTAGGTAATTCCCGTACGACGCCCTTAGGCTGGTGTTAGCACCGTAGCACAAACGGCTGCGTTTCCAGAGGTGTCACACCAGGAAGCATGGAATGCGTCAAATTGTGTTCAACGACGAATCGCGGTTCTGCACTACCACCGATAACCATCGCCAGCAATTATGGTGGCAACCTGCAGAGGTCCCATTCTTCCAGTTAACTGGAGAGACACAGTGGTGTCATGGCGTAGAGAGCCACAGAGTGTGACTTCAGGCCACGGTGGTAATGACTGAGGGACCTCTGACGACACAAGGGTATATCTCGGACGCCCTTAGTGCTCTTGTCTTCCCGTCTCGTATCACAGTAGCGTCGCGCCATTGTTCAACAGGACAATCCTCGTCGGCACACAGTACTTGTCACTATGAACTGCGTCCTTTATGTTGAGGTACTCCTGAGGCCAGCAATATCCCTACATCTGTCTCCCACGAAACATGTGTTGGGGCCAATTCAGACGCCATGTCCGTCGCAGTGTCAGTATCCAGGATACCAAAGACCAGTTACAACTGTTGTGGTCCAGTTTGCCTCAGGAAAGGATTCCCAGGAGAATTAGCGACATGCATCCATGCCGGAGGGTGCGAAACAACGTACTCATAAATCATCACGTACTGCCTAGTCCTTTGTAGAGTCGACTTTGCACTCACTGAACTAGCATCACTTATCCTCTCTACCCGAGAAGTTTGATTTAGTTTCGTCCTCTCCTAGGTGATTCACATTTTTTCCAGGCAGTGTATAACATTTATTTGATATGTATTTGTTATCGACACGAGACATTTTTGGTAAGACATGTATTGATTTTACGCCTGTGATACATCATGAAATAATGGTACACCTTATGTCACCTAATACTCACACCATTATCCGGTGTTAAAAACTGTAACTTTCCTTGAAAGCGCTAAAAAATAATCATTAAGTGTGCTACTGTTTTGTCATGGCGCTGTGACACTACTTACTCCCAGAATTTTTTTCAGTTGTGGAATTTTGACATACCGTACGTGTTCCGGAAGACACAAGTGATTAAAAATTCCGTTGCTTAAAACTCGATGTAACCTCTGGTTTCAATTGAGATTTGAAGTGCCAAATCAATGCAACGTGTGTCAGGAATACATGACGTGTGAAACAGTTTGGGACAATATTGTAGAGGTGATAGTAGATCCAAGACCGAATACCCTGACATAAAGAACTAATGGGCAAAAACTAATATTTTTTGTTGACGTAAGCATCATACAGCTTACGGGAACAGCTGAGTTTAGAAACTGTTCAAAATGACAGATAGTCTTAATGCACACATTCAACAGTACATAAAATGTTACCACACTTCCTCAGACTGCCTTGTTGTTTGTATAATGAAACTGGAAACTAAGAGTCCAGCAACCACTTCCTATTTCAGTATCTACTGCGCCTTCTTCTTTCGATTACACAACGACTTCATCGAACTCCAAGGATATAGACCGTGGGAGTGAGATCAGGTGATAACATTGGCTGAGGAACGGGAGTGTGTATGGTGTTCATGTGCTATCAATATCTATAGGGGATGGCGAATTATCTTGCTGAAACCACAAGTTCTCATGGAGAACAAGAGGTGAAGACTCAAACGGCTGCGCAGCTGATCTAGACCACTAGGTAATACGCGCTATTGAAACAGCTGTGGTGTTACACGCCATATAAAGGTGTTGACATAGCGTGTGGCAGTGGAACCATCTGATTCGATTTTACTTGTGAATGAATCAGCCACTTTGACCAGTGAATGACCGAAGCAATTCCTAGGGACGTAGGGGAACAGTAACACAATCGTAACATCGGCAACAGCGCAATTTATATTCCGTAAGTGTGATATACTCGGCACCCAAGATTTGCAAGGCATCTCGCTATGTTGGGCTGACGGCTGTTTACGCTTGTCCACGACGTCCTCTGTGATGGAAACGGATGCTGTGTGTTGCCTACTCCAGGACACAGACAAAAGTGCTGAGTGCCTCTGATGGCTCCCATTTAAGAACTCGGTTCCAGCAAGAAAACAGTAGACAGTCATGGTAGGCACTATTGTGTACCGACACTCTAAAAAGTTATGTCTTATCAGCGAATTATGAAGGAAGCCTCCCGATCTGTTACGTTGTCCTTACATAGCGGCTGGCCGGAGTGGCCGAGTGGTTCTAGGCGATGTAGTCTGGAACCGCGCGACCGTTACGGTCGCAGGCTCGAAACGTGCCTCATGTATGGATGTGTGTGTGATGTCCTTAGGTTAGTTAGGTTTAAGTACTTCTAAGTTCTAGGGGATTGATGACCTCAGATCTTAAGTCCCATAGTGCTCAGAGCCATTTGAACCATTTTGAACCTTACATGGCTGGTCCTAACCGCCAGCTATCTCTCAGGAATGTATCCCTACTCATCTGGCGTTCTTCTTCAAACCAACGATCTTCTCAAAGATCACCACCATATTTTGATGCCTGAAATTATAGTTTGAAGGACGTTACCTTAAAACTTAGAATGATCTGTGCTCTGAGTGGCAATCAAATCATTTGGAGACCCAGATTCGAATATCGCCACTGCCTAAACTTTGTATTAAAATCATCAGCAATGGTGGCCGATGACTTCCAGCGTAAGAAGTCATCCTCGTTCTGCCATCGGCCTTGTCAAAGAGGGCTTAGGAGAGGAAGAGGTTCAGGGCACGCGCCTTCCCTTGGGGTGCGAAATTGCCCCTAAAAGGCGGAAGAATCAGCAATGGTCAACTTCATGAGGATGCAGAAGGCAGTGGAAACCATTGCATTGAAGACACACAATATGTAGCCATAGGACTTGGCTCGTAATTGAAAAAGTGTCATGATGATCTCTCCAGTGGCAAAAGATTCCGTATTAGTCTCCGATTTGGATCTCTGAGAGGGGACTGCCAAGCGGGAGGTGATGATGAGAAAAAGAGGAACGAAGACAAGAATTTATGGTCAGATGAGTATAGGCTAATATCAACAGCAGCAGAAAATAACATAACGGGAGTAGGATTCGTTATGATAGGAAGGTAGGGCAGAGAGTGAGTCACAGTGAGCAGTGAAGTGGTAGGGTTGTTCTCATCAGAATCGACAGCAAACCAACACCGACAACAAAAGTTCACAGACGTCGCAAACAGAAAGTGAAGAGACACAAAAAATATATGAAGATACTGAACGGGTAATTCGGTACATAAAGGGAGATGAAAACCTATTAGTCATGGGGGATCAAAATGCGATTTTAGGCGAATGAGTAGAAGAAAGGGTTTCAGGAGAATATAGGCCTTGCAATAGGAATGAGAGAGGACACAGACAAATTGAGTTATGCAATAAATTTCAGCTAGTACTAGCGATTACTCTGTTCAAGAATCGCAAGGAAGGAAGGTATACTTGACAAGGAGATACAGGAAGATTTTAGTTACATTACATCAAACTTAGGTAGAGATTCCAAAATCAGGTAACAGATTGTAAACATAGCTAGGAGCAGATGTAGACTCAGATCACACTTTAGTAAGGATGAAGAGTAGTCTGAAGTCAGGGAGAATCAATGTGCAAAGAAGTGGTATACAGAAATGCTAAGGAATGAAGAGATTTACTTGACGTTCTAAGATATTGTAAATACTGCGATAATGAATAGCTCAGTAGGCTGTTGAGTTGATGAGGGATGGAAATCTCTGAAAAGAGCAATTACAGAAGGGAAGAAATACTAAATGTTCAGGGAAAGTCAGGAATACAGAAACACAAGTCACTTTGGAGTGATACAAATGAGAGGCACTGGGATGGTAAAGCGAAATGGCTGTATGAAAAATGTGCAGAAATACAAAAAAAGATGATTGTTGGAAGGACTAACTCAGAATATGGATAAGTCAAAACAAACTGCGGTGAAATTAACAGCAAGTAATATTAACAGTGCAATGGAAGTTCCAGTGTTAAATGTGGGAGAGAGAGCGGATAGGTGCAAAGAGTACATTGAAGGGTCTGTGAGGAGAGGAATTATCTGATAACGTGACAGAAGAAGAAACAGGAGTCGGCAGGAGAGCGACAGGGGATCCAGTATTAGAGTCAGAATTTAAAAGCACTTTAGACGACTTACGATCAAATAAAGTACGAATTTGTGAAACCAATGGGGAAAGTGACAACAAAACGACTATTCACGTTGGTATGTAGAATATATGATACTGGCGATACACGATAAGACTTCGGGAAAGAAACATTCCCAAGACTTCAAGAGCCGACCAGAGCGAGAATCAGCGCACAGTGAGATTCAGATCTCATCCATCCGAGCTACTGAGAAGAATAATGTACAGAAGAATGGAAAAGAAAATGGAGGATCTGTTAGATAACGATGAGTTAGGCTTTAGGAAAGGTAAAGGCACCAGAGAGGCGGCTATTAGGTTGCGGTTGATGATAGAAGCAAGACTCAGGGAGAATGAAGACACTTTCATAGGATTTACCGACGTCAAAAAAGCGTCGGCAATGTGAAATTGTGCAAGATGTTCAAAATTCTGAGTAAAACAGACGTAAGCTATACGGTAAGACAGGTAATATACAGTATCTACAAGAACCAAGAGCGAAGACCAAGAACGCAGAGTACGGATTAGAAACGGTGTAAGGCAGGAATGTTATCATTCACTCTGCAATTCAATCTGCATAGCGAAGAAGCAATGACGTAAATAAAAGAAAGATTCAAGAGTGGGCTTAAAATTTAAGGTAAAAGGATATCACTGTTAAGAGTCGCTGACAAAATTGCTATCTTCACTGAGAGTGAAGAAGAATTATAGGCTTTGTTGAATGGAATGAATAGCCTAAGCCGTACAGTATATGGATTAGGAATAAATTGAAGAAAGACGTATGTAATGAGGACAACGAGAAATTTAACATCAGAATAGGAGATTACGAAGCAGACGAAGTTAAGGCATTCTGCTATCTAGCTACCAAAATAACCCGTGATGGACGGAGCAAGGAGGACATGAAATTGCAGACTGGCAAAAAGGGCATTTATAGTCAATGGATGTGTACTAGTATCAAACGTAACCCTCAATTTGAAGATTTCTTTTTTTTTTGTTTTGGTTTTAGGGCGCAAAACTCTAGCGCCCGGTCGGTGACTTAGGAAACAGTAAAAAACGAAAATGGAAACCAGCAGCAATGGGAACGAAACTCAAAAAATTGAAGAAACTAAAAGCAGAAGGAAGGCTTAAAAATCAATTACAGAAAGAGGTTGGCCGTCCCCAAAAGAAGCTTCAAATGACTGACGTCATTTCACTGGCACTAATAAACTCGAGAACACGATCGGCCGAGCGCGTGTCATCTGCTAAAATGGACGATATATCAAGCGACAGCTGTAGACGGGCGCGTAACGGAGTAAAATAGGGGCACTCAATTAAAAGGTGTCTTACCTTCCACAGCTGAGAGTAGTGGGGACAGAGTGGGGAAGGATCGCCGCTTAAAAGATGTCGATGGCTAAAAAGACAGTACCCTATCCGCAGTCTAGTTAAAATTACCTTCTCCCGACGACGCGTTCGGGAGGAAGAGGTCCAAGCACAGGGAAGAGCTTTCACGTCCCGCAATTTATTATGGGGAAGTGTTGACCAATGTGCGTGCCATAAAAGAACAACACGACGACATAAAACGCTCCGTAGATGGGCGAAGGGATTCGATTGAATAGCCGGCCGAAGAAGAGAGACTGCAGCCTTGGCCGCTATATCGGCCGCCTCATTTCCACAGATACCAACGTGTCCTGGGAGCCAGAGGAACGCCACCGAGACGCCCCCCAGGTGGAGCAAGCGCAGACAGTCCTGAATCCGGTGGACCAGAGGGTGGACAGGGTAGAGAGCTTGGAGACTGAGGAGAGAGCTGAGAGAATCTGAGCAGATAACGTACTGTATCCGCTGATGGCGGCGGATGTAGTGGACAGCCTGGAGAACAGCGTAAAGCTCCGCAGTATAAACCGAACACTGGTCGGGAAGACGAAATCGATTTGGGGTGTCGCCAACAATATAGGCACTCCCTACACCTAACGATGTTTTCGAGCCATCAGTGTAAATAAATGTGGCTTCCTTCACTTGTGCACACAGAGCAGCAAATGCCCGACGATAAACAAGTGAAGGGGTACCATCCTTGGGAAATTGACAAAGGTCACGGAGCAGGCAGATCCGGGGACGGAACCAAGACGGTGCTGTACCCCAAGTTGTCAAGAAGGTTTTAGGAAAGCGGAAGGAAAGAGAATGGAGCAATTTACGGAAGTGGACTCAGGGTGGTAGTAGGGAGGAAGGGCGGCCTGCATACCCTACATCAAAGGAGGCGTCGAAAAAAATGTCATGGGCTGGATTAGCAGGCATGGAAGACAGATGGCTAGCATAACGACTCAGAAGGACTTCTCGCCGTTTGGACAGCGGAGGTTCAGCAGTCTCAGCATAAAGGCTTTCCACAGGGCTGGTGTAAAAAGCTCCAGACACTAAACGTAATCCACGGTGGTGGATAGAGTCGAGACGCCGAAGAATAGACGGCCGAGCAGAGGAGTAGACTATGCTTCCATAGACCAATTTCGAGCGCACTAAGGCGCGATGGAGGCGGAGAAGGACCACTCGGTCCGCTCCCCAGGAGGTACCATTCAGGACACGGAGGGTGTTGAGGGATCGCAGACACCGAGCCGAAAGATAGGAAACGTGGAAGAAATTCCTTACGTCGCCAAAAATTAACACAAACGGTCTTACTGGAAGAAAAACGGAAGCCGGTTTCGATGCTCCAAGAGTGGAGGCGATCGAGACATCCTTGAAGACGTCATTCAAGAAGGCTGGTCCGTTGAGAGCTGTAGTAGATCGCAAAATCGTCGACAAAGAGGGAGCCCGAGACATCAGGAAGAAGACAATCCATAATTGGATTTATGGCAATGGCAAACAGTATAACACTTAGCACGGAGCCCTGGGGTACTCCGTTTTCTTGGGAGAAAGTACGCGAGAGAGTAGTGTTCACCCGCACTCTAAATGTGCGCTCTGCCATAAATTCGCGAAGAAATAGTGCCAGCCGGCCTCGAAAGCCCCAAGAGAACAGTGTACGGAGGATGCCTGTCCTCCAACAGGTATCGTACGCTCTCTCCATATCAAAAAATATTGCTACTGTTTGGCGTTTCCGGAGAAAATTGTTCATGATATAAGTGGAGAGAGCAACAAGGTGGTCAACTGCAGAACGATGCTTTCGGAAACCGCATTGGGCAGGTGTTAAAAGACTGCGGGACTCCAGCCACCAAGCTAAACGGCAATTCACCATATGCTCCAAAACCTTACATACACTACTCGTGAGAGAAATGGGGCGATAGCTAGAGGGGAGATGTTTGTCCTTTCCAGGTTTCGGAACAGGAACGACGATAGCTTCCCGCTATCGTCTGGGCAAAGTACTGTCGGTCCAAATTCGATTACAAATGCGAAGGAGGTAACGCAGACTATGGTTTGATAAATGCAGCAACATTTGGATGTGGATACCATCCCGTCCTGGGGCGGAGGAGCTAGAAGAAGAGAGGGCATGTTGGAGTTCCCGCATGGAGAAAACAGTATTACAGCTTTCGCGATTTTGAGAGAAGAAAGCAAGAGGCTGCACTTCCGCTGCGCGTTTCTTCGGGAGAAACGCTGGCGGGTAAATTGAAGAGCTCGAAATCCCAGCAAAGTGTTGACCCAATGAGTTAGAAATTGCGACTGGTTCCACTAACGTATCACGTGCGACAGTGAGCCCAGAGACCGGGGAGAAACTAGGCGCGCCTGAGAACCGTCGAATCCGACTCCAAACTTCCGAGGAGGGAGTGAAGGTGTTAAATGAGCTAATGAAGAATTTCCAGCTTGCCTTCTTGCGATCGCGGCTGACGCGACGGCATCGCGCACGGAACTGCTTATAGCGGATACAGTTGGCCAAAGTAGGATGGTGGCGGAAAACGCGAAGAGCACGTCGCCGCTCACGTATTGCGTCACGGCATGCCTCGTTCCACCAAGGAACTGGGGGCGCCGGGGCAATTCGGAAGTGCGTGGTATTGAACGTTCCGCAGCTGTAAGAATAACGCCTGTATATGTGTGACCTCATCGTCGACGCTAGGAAAGTGACGGTCATCGAATGTCGCTAGAGACGAAAAAAGTGTCCAATGGGCTTGGGCAAACTTCCAGCGTCGCGGGCGCATGTATGGCAGTTGAGGCTGCAGTCTAAGGACACATGGAAAGTGGTCACTCGAGTGTGTATCATCAAGTGCGAACCATTCGAAGCGCCGAGCTAGCGGAACAGTACCGACCGAAAGGTCCAAATGAGAGAAATTTGTCGTGGAGGCAGACAAAAATCTAGGGACCCAAGCGTTGAGGCAAACTACATCCGCTTGGTGGAAGACGTCTAGCAATAGTGAGACACGTGGACAAGGATGTGGAGATCCCCAAATCGGGTGGTGGGCACTGAAGTCCCCAACCAGCAAATAGGGGGGTGGAAGCTGACCAAGAAGATGAAGGAGATCAGCTCGTGGCATTGGTGTGGACGATGGAATGTATACAGTACAAAGAGAAAAGGTATATCCAGAAAGGGACAGACGGACAGCGACAGCTTGGAAGGAAGTGTTTAAGGGGATTGGGTGATTGGGTGATAATGGAGAAGAATCATGAGTCCTCCATGGGCTGGAGTGCCATCAACAGAGGGGAGATCAAATCGGACGGACTGAAAATGGGGGAGAACAAAGCGGTCATGGGGACGCAGCTTTGTTTCCTGAAGACAGAAGATGACTGGCGAGTAGGATCGTAAGAGGATCGACAATTCATCCCAATTAGCTCGAATGCCGCGGATATTCCAGTGGATAATGGACATAGGGTGGACAGAAAATGGAGGAATGTGACCAAGGTTGCCATCAATCCAACGACTGCTCAGAGCTTGCGACCGACAGTATGAAATGGCATTCAGCAGAAGGCAGAAGATCCTGATCCATAGGTTGTTCAGGAGCAGCTCCTGCTACCAGCGATAGGCCGGTTGATCGGCAGCCAGCAGTGCGCCTCGGCGACACAGAAGACGGCCGAGGGCCATTTCCGCCAGGTGGTGCTGTAGATGAGACACGCCTTGGCGGAGAAGGAGATGAACTGGGTTTCTTATTAGCCGTCTTGGAAACATGATGTTTAGATGAAGGAGGAACCGATGGTTGTGACATTGGGGTACGTAAAAATTCTTCACGAGTATGCTCTTTTTTCGAAGTCTTGGTGTCCGACTTTTGGGCTCGAGATTTAGCAGAACCCGATGAAGGGTGAGCCATAGAGAAGGCAGCCGAAAGTGCTGAGGTTGAACGGGCGATTTTTGCGCTGGCCGATGTGAGGACCGTGGCACTAAAGGTGAGGTCGCAAGTCTGCGTGGCCGCCTCCTTTGTTGGCTGAGGAGAAGCAAGGACAGTGCTGTATTTTCCTGTCTGAGGCACGGCGGGCTGTCGTCTGGCGAATAATTTTCGAGCAGCAAAGGTCGACACCTTTTCCTTCACTCTGATTTCCTGAATGAGCTTTTCGTCTTTAAAAATGGGGCAATCTCGAGAGGAAGCAGCGTGGTCACCCATACAGTTGAGGCAGCGAGGGGATGGAGGTGGACAAGCACCCTCATGGGCATCCTTGCCACACGTAACACATTTGGCCGGATTGGAACAGGACTGGCTGGTGTGATTGAACCGCTGACACCAATAGCAACGCGTAGGGTTTGGGACGTAAGGGCGAACGGAAATTATCTCATACCCTGCTTTGATTTTCGACGGGAGTTGAACTTTGTCAAATGTCAAGAAGACAGTGCTGGTTGGAATGATGTTCATGTCAACCCTTTTCATAACTCTATGAACAGCCGTTACGCCCTGGTCAGACAGGTAGTGCTGAATTTCTTCGTCAGACAATCCATCGAGGGAGCGTGTATAAACGACTCCACACGAGGAATTTAAAGTGCGGTGCGGTTCAACCCGGACAGGGAAGGTGTGGAGCAGTGAAGTATGCAGCAATTTTTGTGCCTGGAGGGCACTGACTGTTTCTAACAACAAGGTGCCAGTCCGTAATCTGGAACAAGACTTTACAGGACCTGCAATTGGGTCGACACCTTTCTGAATAATGAAAGGATTGACTGTGGATAAGTCGTGACCTTCGTCAGACCGAGAAACAACAGGGAACCGTGGCAACGATGGAAGAACTGTCTGTGGCTGAGACTCAGTGAACTTACGCTTGTGAGCAGACATAGTGGAAGATGAGGAAACCATTGCGGAAGAATCCCCCATGATTACCGGCGCCTCCGATGGCGTGCTCCTCCCTTGCGGGGGCCCTCTCTGAGGGCACTCCCGCCTTAGGTGATTGTTCACACCTCAGGTCACACCTCCCGACAAACGGACGGAGGGACCAATCGGTATTTTCGGAAGGTATCAGCTCGGGTAATCACCCCTCCCAGGGCCTGGCCGTTACCAGGGGGTACGTACGTTACCAGGGGGTACGTACGTGTCCTACCTGTCTGCCCGGGGCGGGGAATTACGCGTTACCCCGTCACCGGCTACGCACGAAAATGCGTGGGTCGGCCCTCAGACACGCACAGGGAGGAAGAAAGAGAAAGGGAAAGGGAAAAACAAAGAAAGGGAAAGGAAAGAAGAGAGGTCTCAAACGCCGCAGCGGAGAAAAGGGTAAAGAGAAGAGGTAAGGAAAAGAGAAGGACAAAGGAAGGATGAAGACATACAAGCAGAGAAGGCGAAGAATGCGTTACATTTACGAGCGTCCGTCTCCGGACGTAGGCACAAACCATACTCCCAGAGGGGGAGAAAGGGAATGAAAGAGCCAGAGGTGAGGGGAGGGGGGCGAAGATGGGGGATGGGGAAGGATGCGGGAAGGGAAGGTGCGCAGCCCGGAAAGGAAGGAAGGCCACATTAGCTCGGGGTCCCGTGCTCGCTACGCACGTATCCACAAAAGAGTTGTGGACCCCCTGGGGGGTCAATTTGAAGATGAAATTTCTGAGAATGTACATTTGGAACACAAATCTGTATGGTACTGAAACACAGACTACGAGGAAACTGGAACAGAGGAGAATCGAAACATTTGAGATGTGGTGCTACAGATGAATGTTGAAAATCAGATGAACTAATAAGGTAAAAATGAGGAGGCTCTTTGCAAAATCGGTGAAGTAAGGACATATGGAAAACATTGACAAGAAGATGGGACAGGATGATAGGACTAAAGCTAAGGCATCAGGGATTAACCTCCATGGTACTAGAAGGAGCTGTAGACTATGTAGCTAAGCGAAGTGTTCTCCAAAGGCATAACATTTTATTAGCACTCATTTGGCTACATTTGTAGCGTCACGGTGAAGGCGGCCGCCACAGCCATTTGGAGCAAATGGCGGAGTATAGCGGTTCGGGAGCTGACGGCTGCCATGCTGTGACGTAAGCGCCCAGCATTCCTCAATAGGTTACCTATCATCGTGCTGCGCCGTAATTGTATCAGAGCCAGACACAGTCGGAAGCAGCAGTGCTGCAGACTGCCAGGTTATGTGAAGGGGATGCCACCCTTCGCTGGTGGGACTCGCCCCAGCAGGTGACGGCGCCTTGCGCCTACGCCCCTCCTCGAGCACAGAAGGGTGGTGGCTGTTCCATCCAGTCTTGTACCACTGCCCTCCAGAGCAGACTTCTGGCAGCTGCTGGAGCGACCCAGGAGGGAGAGCCCGCCGGCAGAGTAGTACCGAGCTCAATTAGGGGGATTTGACACTGCTAGAAAGTGCGGCAGTGGGGGCCCGAACGTGTAGTGGCTGCTTGCTGTTCCATGTAGCCGTCTCGTCCCTGTAGACGCTGCTGAACGGCTCATCCTGTCCTCCAAATAATCGGTATGCACGCGACTGCATACGACGCCTAATATGTTCCTAAACGCCGCGCATAAACACAGGGTTTTTCAGGGGTCCATACCTCGGGTTCTGTCGCTAATACAAACGTAGTTTAAAGTATTTTGGATAGCCCTTGTGCTAGGGACGATTTGTATACCCAACAGAGGGATCGTCTTACCGTAAATATACTACACCACAGAATCAAGTTTGGATTGCACTCTTCCTCCAGCTTAGACAAATGGAGAAAATCGGTTGATATTTTTGTATTAACGTAGTCTACGGTGAGCCTTAAGGTGCTTACGGAGGCGCCATTAAGTTCAGGAGCTGTTCCTTACAAAATCCATACTAAAGCCGAGCCGCAGATTCCAAAACGGCTATGCATAGCTATAAATTGTACGACATATTCCTAAGATCGCGACCTTGAACAGCCATGAATTTTTTTATATCTTTATCCATTTCCGATATACAGAGGTTTAAATTTATCCCACTTCTACACGT
This sequence comes from Schistocerca nitens, assembly GCF_023898315.1. Lineage (NCBI taxonomy): Eukaryota > Metazoa > Arthropoda > Insecta > Orthoptera > Acrididae > Schistocerca > Schistocerca nitens. Next base: position 12,446,917 of record NC_064620.1, read on the forward strand.
AAACTACGCACGTGAGGCGAAGTCGTAGACTATAAAGAGACGTGGCACGGGGAAGTGTGCTGTAATGTGTGTCAGCTATCATCAGAACGCTCCAGGAAACCCATTTTGTTGTAGAACTTAAGCACGTGCAAAATTTTTGTGCACGTAAAATCTGGTCCGAGGTGTAAAATTGTACAATTTTGCGCTATCGATTTGCCCTCGGACGTTGGCGCGCCGGGTACATATAGTCTGCGGCCGCGAGCTCGGCTCCAGTTCACCACCGGCAATGGAGGGTGAAGCTTTGACAATGCCAGCCACTCGTGCTGGCGAAACGTCAGAAAAATCATTAGATGAACGTCGGCCGAAGAATCCGAGACAGAAGCCAACAGGCAGTTTGTCATACCTGTAATTGACTGGCCTGCACAGAGTCCTGACCCGACTTCAATAGAACACCTTTCGGATGTTTTGGAACGCCGACTTCGTGCCAGGCCTCACCGACCGACATCGATACCTCTCCTCAGTGCAGCACTCCGTGAAGAATCGGCTGCCATTCTCCAAGAAATATTCCAGCACCTGATGTTAAACGTGTGTCTGCGAGAGTGAAAGCTGTCATCAGGGCTAAGGGTGAGTCATCACCATATTGAATTCCAGTATTACCGATGGAGGGCACCACGAACTTGTAAGTCATTTTCAGCCAGGTGTCCGGATACCTTTGATCACATAGTGTATTTATATACCTTGCACCAATGTTAACAATAATTGATCAAATATATGAAATGGAATGATAAATTCTCGAGGATGTCTCATAATATCTTGAGTGATCTCTTAATATTTTTGGGCTACTGGACAATTATTGCATTCGTGGGAGTAGACACCCACATAAAACATTTGCTCTTATAGTTTGTACTGGATTTAAAAAGTTAGCGCTCCTTTAGAACAGGGAATTGCTGCAGCACGTCATAACTGGTGGGTGAAAGGACTGCATACACCGCTGTTGAAAGAACGCAAGAAGAAATATGGGAACACAAGTAAAACATATTTCTTCCTTTCTCATTAAAATTGTTTCAAACACGTTAAAGTCCTTCGCGTCTCTCGTTACACTGCAGCGTATAATAAATGCGAATAAAGTTCTGCGTGTTTATACTACCTACGATTACACGATTAATGGCAGCTGTCAAGTCACAAAGCTGTGTTTTATACGCTGTTCTCAGAAGATATATGATGAACCCCTATGAATAACATTTATTGAACCAGAGACTGCTTGTAAGAGAAGAAAATTGTTTGGCTCTGACAGTCTCGTTAGCCGTCCTTGGTGTACTCGCACTTTTAAAAACTACAAATTAATCGCATCTATCCTGCAGAAGCAGGCTCGTTACTTTCTCTACGATAAAGGGCAAACTGGAAGACATGGCCTGCTTCTCTGTTATGTACTTGGTCGCCTAGCTGACAACACCCACAAGTTTCTCCGGAATTTTTTTTTTTTTTTTTTTTTTTTTTGCTATCGTTTCGGCTTGCTATGGACCACGAAGATTTTTCTCTCTTCCCTGATAGTGTTTTCCTCTTTCGCCAGTAGATTTTCATTTTGGCTGACTGTGCTTCTTTTCTCTGTTTTGGCCACTTGCAGGCAGGACGTATAATTGACGTAGTAAGCGAAATAAAGTTTTTAGTAATTCTGGCTTTTTCTCTAAAACTTCTCGATCTTAAATGTCATCACATGAAATTTCGGCTTCCTGTAAATCCTTTTTAACTTGAATTGCCCATTTTGAATAAGATTTTGTTTTTGAAATTGATGAATGTATGCCATGACTAAGTCTTTGCGGGTTCATTCTTTCCAGATGACCAAAAAACATCATTCTCCGCTTCCTCATGCCGGTAACAATGTCTCCGGAATGTTTCTATGCATCGTTTACTTTTCTGCATCGTATAGAATAGTGAACAGCAATAGAAAAGAAACAAATCTGTGTGGTGGAGATCTCTTCATGATGGTCATCATGATGATCATGATCATCATATCATCACCTTCTTCCCGAACGTTTTAAGCTTTGTGTGTTACGGCTGACTACCAAGATCAGTACTAAGTCCTCTCGATTTTGGTCGTTCATAGGTTTCTTCCTCTTAATGATCTGTATTTTGTAGGCTCCCGCTCCTTTTTCGAAATACTACACTTAATTTAAAGGCAATCGAATCTTTGGAAGGGAGACAACTGACAAACAGATAAAGTCCAGCAAAAGATGAAACCGTGTGTCTACTGCTCGTAACACACAGGGACAGTTGAAAATGTGTGCCCCGATCGGGATTCGAAGCCGGGATCTCGTCACATGGCAGACGCTCTACTTTTCCTTGCTTTTCTTTTTACCGGGAACAGGGTAAATAAACAAAACATCTTTATTGGTACAAGCTTAAATACAACAGAAATTTCATCCTTCCGGCGGAAATAGCACGAGACATTATACTCGAAAAAGGCGAGCAAATTTTTTTATTAACAAGGTGTAGGAAAATAATAATAATAATACTGATACAAGCTAAGAGGTGTGAAGCAATAGACAGTAGAGTTGGGGGAATAACCAGCGTGTTCTGATATAGTGCTTAAAAGAAAGGGCGCGCGTGTCCATGCGCCTACTCCACTGTGGGTTACGATAATGAAAGTAGCGCGGAGAGTCTCAGCTGTCAGAGGGGGGGGGGGGGGGGCGGCGGCAGTGTCGTCGGTGTGTAACACCATCCAGCTGAGCGGGGGTGATGTAAAGATCGCGTGTGCGTAATTGGCGAAGAAGGCGCGGTAGCGCGGCCGGTGCTCAACTTCACTGTGGGCGGTTTGTAAGTACGGCCAGAAGTCAAGGCGTGATTTGTCGCCATCATTATACATGTTGTGAGCGACGTGTGGGTGCTATTCTGTCATTCTGCGCAACGGATTAATCTGAGATGTACCCTTTACCCTGTGGCTCCTGCAAGAGGCAATTTCCACCCCCACACTACTACAGAAGTCAGACAGACGCTCCTAACGTTCTAAAGAGAAACGCCTGAAAAATTTTCAGCAATAAATATCGTCTGGAGGCGTCCGCTGTAAGGAAATGACACAAAAATTCACAAAATTTCTTACGTAACTAGTGGGATACTTGGGTACTGGAGTAGTGCTAGGTAGTGTCAGAAAAACATGAAACTCATGAAATTATTATTTATTTTTGTGAAAATTCTGAGAAATCACAATGGCACTTTTAGTTATGAACTTAACAAGTTAATTCCGGGTTCTTTTCGGAATGTGAAGTTACCTCTTAAGGATAGGATTCGCTAATGAAATTTCTATACAAAGTTTAAGATTGTTGTTGACTTGGCAGAATGGCTGAGAGCCGCGCCTACTCAACTTGAATAATTATCCGTTAGAATGTTGCTACGTACAGGCGAGGCTTTCGCATGTAAAATGCAGTGATGTGTACTGTTGTGGAGGAAATATGGGGCTCGCAAGAGCTGTAGTACACAATACTGTAAACTGTGATGACTGTTGTCTGCGCCGCTCACTGCTGACAAATAAGGTAATTCTCGTTATATCTGGATTGACCTTCGCCAATCAAATCCTCCCTACGCCTTGATGAAGTCAAGGACTCCAATTCGCCCCTAGTCTAACTATTGGTGTGGTACACCGGTCAGATAACCAGTCCACTGCGATTCCACTCAAAAATTCGCTTGGAGGCATTTAACTATAACTCTGTCTGTTCACACTGCACAAGAAGTGTGGCGGCCAACACAGTGAACAATGCTTAATCGCAAGTACTCAGTATAGAGTCACACTCCGATTTTCTCTCGACAGAGGTGCTCTCCCAGTGAAGTACTGAGGAGAGACTTGTTCCTCACTCTTTGATTACACGTATGAGAGCGCACGCTCTCGTTACGTGGTCTCGCTCCAAGAGCGACAACGGAACGGCCCCTCTCCACGCCAGACGTAAAGGGGTGTATCTTTCGGTGTCTTCCATTACTCCTTCAGCTCAAGGCGTCAGGAATATCGTCTGCCAATCAGCATTGCTCTTCTAAAACGGAAGAACCACGTTTCGTTTAAGGCGACCAATCCAGAAATCTGTAACATCGGCATTTGGAGTTTGCTGTCTCCCTCTGGAAACCTCTGAAACTGCGTGCTATGTTTGTAAAGAACGCGTAGGCTGGACACTCCCACACAATGTAGCGGAATTTGCTTTTAAGCCGAACATGGGGACGTTTTCCCTTTCACTCGAGCAAATGCTGTCTGCTCTACGGGCGGTGGCTGGCCGACGTAGATAGGTTGACTCGTCCTCTGAAGGGACCGGCCTCCTGGCGTGCAGTTTTCCTCTCCCGAACTAAAAGCTTTTGTGAATGTTGTGTGTACGCCAGCCTCGAGTATTTCAACCTCGGTGCGCACTTGCGATTTACTTGTTATTTGCATATCGTTTACATAAATTCGTACAACGTTGACTTTATCTTATCGAGTTTGGGTTCGAATGAAGCGTCTTCATGTGTGGAATATGATTCTGAGAGTGAAATATGTAAGCAATGAACGTCAGGAGACCATGACATCTTACAATGTAGGTGATCTTCCATTCCTTGAACCATATAATCACATGATTTTTGGTGCCAGGGAAGTAAGTATCCTCAAGATGGATAAAAGTCCATGGGTCAATGGAATCCAGGGGAACACAGAGGTAACAGGCAACGAACTGTCGGGCAAGTTTCCAGACGTCACTGGTGGCAGCACAAGTCAGTTGGTGGACATCGTCATCCATGAGGTGGCAAATTGAACAACGCGGAGAGTCCGTTAGTTTGGTGGCGTGAAGACGTTGATTTGTGGCGAATTTTCCACTTGCGACTTGGTACCATGCTGCCCGGACGTTGGAGGGAAGAAAAGGCTGGTGGATATGACGCCAAACCTTTTGTCACTGCTTGGCTGGATGTCTGAGTTCGATTGTGTTGCTGGATATGTAACGAAGCAGTGGGGTGTAAAAATCCTTAGGTCGAGGAGAACGCGTGGTCGGTAACTGTGTGTGAGCGTAACTGAAGTCGACGATGACATCAGAAATGTGCGTCAGATGGTGCTTGATGTGTCCGACTGGTACTGATGGCGTTATCGTCGTGGGCATAAGAATTTCCAGCAAGCTGTGCGTAAGGGAGGTGCCCCCATTCCACTGCTTGTGCATGGGGGACATGTCAATGTGTGACTCCGAGCGGCATCCTTGTACAAGGCAGAGGCCTCCCGCTCACGGGGGGAGGGGAGGGGGAAGGGTGAGCGTTTCGTAGCGGACCTTAAAGACTGGAAGCTGCGTCCAATATTTGATGGCAGCGGGGGGTGGGGGACCTGTGCGATGTGGACCATTCTGGACACCACATGTTGATTGAGGTATTGGACACGTTGTAAAGAATCGAGTTGGCGGAGGAGATTTTGTCGCACCACCATGGAGATAATATGGAGTGCACGCCGAAAATTGATGACAGCGGAGCGGCGCACGGTGGAGGTGAAAATGATACCAAGGTATCGTAGATTTTGTACACACGAGAGAGGTGCTAAGTCGTCGTGTGGGAGGCAGGGTCCAATGGACATCGCCATGGATCTAGCCACATTCATGTTACTGCCCGCTGCAGTTCCGTACGTTGATATCAGATCAAGCACCGTTTTTGTTTCATTCCGTGAGCGGACCAAGAGGAGCAGGTCGTCCGCATACGCACGACATCGAAAACTGTGCTGTCGCAAAGAGAGACCAGAAAGGTGGCTCGTCAGACTCCCGATGAGTGGCTCCAGGCTTATGGCATGGAGTAGGGTCGAAAGTGGGCAGCCTTGCCTTACGGAACGCCGGATCGCCACTGGTCCCGTCACACAGCCATTTACCTGAATCAGCCATTCAGGCGCCGAATGACATCGATAAAGACGGGTGAAAAACAATTCGGCTCATCACTGAGAACAGAAAACGATGCACCTTGTCGGATGCGCTGTCAAAATCAATGACAACCACCAATGAGCGGATTATGCACGTCGCTGCCAGTGCTACTAAATCACGACATTCTCCTGTGGCCGTTTGTATGTTAACTGAGCCACCCGGAGTTGTCTGTTCCGGGGATAGAATGCTAGGCAGAATCTTTCGGCATCGCGTCGCCAGGAAGCGTGTAAAAATTTTATAGTCTGCGTTAAGCAGAGTTAGGGGACGGTAATGTGCTGCCGTCATTCCCGGTGTCGGTTTGTGGATGGGTATAGTAATTCCCGTGACAAAGAACGGCAGTGCGGCGTTCCCCATCCTCATCAGTTTATGAAAGAAACATCGTCGTCGACTGTAACGCGATTAATGCGAGGAAAGCGCGATACAAATCTATCGGCAATCCGTCAACACCAGGTGACTTATTCAGAGCATCTTTGTTGATTGCATCGTGGACTTCGTCACGCGTAACTGGCTCCATCAGATCTTCCACTTAGTCGCTGGCGATGGCGCGAGTTACGTGTGGTACCAAAATCTCGTCAGCGTGATTTTTGGTAGTCTCCTCCTGGTACCATTGTGCGGTAGTGGTCTACAAAGGCACTGACGATTTTGGCCTGGCAAGTGACTTGCTGGTCACGTCAGGTGTAGATCTCGGTGATGAGTCGTTGTCGTCAGTGTTTCCTATCGGAGGTGATATGATGCAAGGTGGGATTATCTTGTTCCGCTGAGTCCTGACGTCGGGTCTGCACCATCACCCCCTGCAGTCTACGGCGTGTCAGAGTTACAATTTCTGCCTTAATCCTGTTGTGTTCCCTCTGGGTGTCAGAGGTGGGCGGCTGCGCGTCTAGGTCGCGGAGAACGGCGTAGAAATAGTCCGTAGCGTGCCGGCGCCACGCAGCTACTTCCTTGCCATACTGAATCAAGGTACGTCGAATGGCAGGTTTGGCACATTACAGCCACCAAGTCAAGGTCGTGCAGTACTTAGGTAAGTGACGTTCACAGGTGGCCCATGTCTCGGTAACACGTTGAAGACATTCGATATCTTCGGGAGGACGACGGTTCAATCCCGCATCCGGCCATTCGGATTTAGGTTTTCCGTGATTTCCCTAAATCGCTCCAGGCAAATGCCGGGATGGTTACTTTGATAGGGCACGGCCGACTTCCTTCTCCGTCCTTCCCTAATTCGATGAGACCGATGACCTCGCTGTCTGGTCTGCTCCCCCAAAATAACCCAACATTCGGGATCATGAAGATGGGGTGTGTTTAGCTTACATGGTGCACGACTACGCCAGTACACTTGCTGGGGGAGGAGAATGTTTCAGATGTAGGCACAGTGGTCCGGAAAGGCCAAGGGGCCAAAGTTCTGTACCTTGGACTGCAACTGTGAGTTCTAGAGAGACGTAAATCCTATCAAGGCGGCTCGCGGAGTGACTCATCTGGTAAGTATGTCCAGGTGCGTCACTGCGCCGAACTTCCCAAGTGTCGCGGAGCAACAGATCGCGGACGACGAGGCGCAGTTCTTGACAGGTGTTGTAGTGGGGCATGTGATCCTTAGGGTGCAAGACACAATTAAGATCATCCCCGAGCAAGTAATGGTCGCAGCGTCCAAGAAACAATGGTCCGATTACTTCTGAATGTGTGCCCTGTCGCGTCTGCAGGTGGAGCCTGACTGAGCGTAAATGTTGACAATACGCGTCCCCATGAACGGTGACGGCCATGCCTCTGGGGGATGGAAGGTATGTGATATCGGCCACTGGAATGCCTTCTCGGGCGCAGATGGCTACGCCGCGTCCCAGGTTCTCATCAGGAGATGGATAAGTGTCATATCCCACGATGTGTGCAAGTGTGGCCAAGTGTACTTCCTGTAGTAGTCGGATGCCCATATCATCTCTCGCATCAGTTGAAGTTTCACAGGTGAGCTGATGGTGTTAGTGTTGATCGTCGCTACTCGGTAGGTTTGGAGCCGTACCCCGACCGTGGAGTGGAACTCCGTCAGCGGAGGAGGAAGAGGGGAGAGTCGACGGCGAGTCGTGCTGTGCACCACCTGACGGCGTTATCAGCGACGCAACGAGGCTTCCGTCTGGGGTAACTGTGTCCCCAATGTCTGGTCCGGGCCTTCGTCGACTTCGTCACTCCACGCCACTGAAGGCGCTGTCGTTGCGATGTTCGTACGTTCCACTTCGGTCGTAGGGGCGGAGGACGTCTCGGCGGCTGTCGCAACGGTGGAGTCCATTGGTTCAGGAGCACCTGCGCGAGCCAGCGGAGTAGGCACCAGTGCAGCCACAGTCGGCGTCATGTTGCCGTCATTCGTGTCGTGCAGGTTCTCCGAAGCCTCGTAAGGTCGGGCGGCCTCTCGAGGATCACGGGGTGGTGATCCGTCTCGTTCAGAGACCATGCGGTGCCTCCTTTTGCGCCTTTTAGGTGAACGATGTTTGCGTGTTCGTCCCTCCGTGTCTGAAGACGGAAGGGAGTGGCGGTGCTCTGGGAGGAAGGCCGTCGCGCGAACGGTAAGTGAAGGGGCGTCCGTATCAGCGGGCGGGTGGGGATCGGAAGTCGTCGCTGTCGGTAGAGGCGCCGGAGTAGCGTCAGGCTGTGAGCGCGACGTTTCGACTCCGGCGGCATCCGTAGCAGCAGGAAGGGTCACCGGTACATGTTCCGACGGGCGGCGGCCGGTGGCAGGAGAAGAGAGCGCCGATGCGTAGGTGGTCGGTAAAACCGTCGTCGGAGTCTGGGGCGCCACGTTAGCGGCTGGCAATTGGGTGATTCGTCGCTGAAGACACTCAGACCTGAGGTGGCCCTCTTTGCCGCACGCGGAACAGGTCTTGGGTTGGCCGCCGTATATCACGACCGCGCGGGACCCGCTAATTTGCAGGTAAGACGGCACGTGGCGGTGGAGATGGATGGTGATCTGCCGTACACCGTTAAGAACGGGGTAAGTTTGGAACTGCGCCCAGCGTTCGGTATTGTGGCCATGTACAGTGTGCGGCGTGGCATGTTACTTTTTACCGCCCCGCCAATGTCCGGCAGTGTTCATTTGTCTAGCTAAAAGCTGTAGTAGAAAATACTAGACCACTACTGTCTATTGCAGGACGCAACATACATAGAATTGTCCGTTAAGCGGGATGTGGCTAGTACTGAAATAAAAGTTTTAACTCGGCAATGTAAATTTTCAGGTGTATTTTTACGATAAAGATCACAGTTAATACTGCCAAGTCCGTACTAAGTGTCTACACAATGTAAAGTTCCCACGCACACCACAATCACACACGTAGCCAGTTTATGGTATTTACACCCGTTACCGAAGTTAATAGAGTTCACTAGATAGTTTAGTTATGAAAATGCTCGCTCAAATGTTATGCACACTTCTCTACACGTAATACCTGTTCCAGTCTTAGATCGTACAACACGCCACGCGGTTTTAACTAACAGTCAAAAGCAATAATTTTGATATTCCGTCCGAAATTTCACACGACTTCCACTATACCGTTCACTTAAATACACTTTGTACTACTTCGCGAACTCGTAATTAGCATTTTTCCGCGATTTTATAGTACTTTCGTCGGAGTTTCTTTCAATGAGATGTTACTAGTTTGAACCCTCAGCCCCGACTTACCTAGATCACACCAAAGGCTTTGTTCCCAGCATAGATTGGCGCGAGCCTGCATTTTTCTGATTGGCTGATATCACAAACAGCAAATCAGGTTGCAGTATTATCCCGCGCTAACCCGCGCTTTACTTCAAAGACCAATCATAGTAAAACATTTCTTTCTATGGCAATTGCTAAATAAATAAATTTAGAAGAGTATCAGATATAAAATTACTCCTTCCGAAATTACCGATTAATTTGTGTTCTACTCATGATTTATTAGTACCATAAACTGACTGCACATTTAATTACAGTAAATCCCCTATATACACTCCTGGAAATTGAAATAAGAACACCGTGAATTCATTGTCCCAGGAAGGGGAAACTTTATTGACACATTCCTGGGGTCAGATACATCACATGATCACACTGACAGAACCACAGGCACATAGACACAGGCAACAGAGCATGCACAATGTCGGCACTAGTACAGTGTATATCCACATTTCGCAGCAATGCAGGCTGCTATTCTCCCATGGAGACGATCGTAGAGATGCTGGATGTAGTCCTGTGGAACGGCTTGCCATGCCATTTCCACCTGGCGCCTCAGTTGGACCAGCGTTCGTGCTGGACGTGCAGACCGCGTGAGACGACGCTTCATCCAGTCCCAAACATGCTCAATGGGGGACAGATCCGGAGATCTTGCTGGCCAGGGTAGTTGACTTACACCTTCTAGAGCACGTTGGGTGGCACGGGATACATGCGGACGTGCATTGTCCTGTTGGAACAGCAAGTTCCCTTGCCGGTCTAGGAATGGTAGAACGATGGGTTCGATGACGGTTTGGATGTACCGTGCACTATTCAGTGTCCCCTCGACGATCACCAGTGGTGTACGGCCAGTGTAGGAGATCGCTCCCCACACCATGATACCGGGTGTTGGCCCTGTGTGCCTCGGTCGTATGCAGTCCTGATTGTGGCGCTCACCTGCACGGCGCCAAACACGCATACGACCATCATTGGCACCAAGGCAGAAGCGACTCTCATCGCTGAAGACGACACGTCTCCATTCGTCCCTCCATTCACGCCTGTCGCGACACCACTGGAGGCGGGCTGCACGATGTTGGGGCGTGAGCGGAAGACGGCCTAACGGTGTGCGGGACCGTAGCCCAGCTCCATGGAGACGGTTGCGAATGGTCCTCGCCGATACCCCAGGAGCAACAGTGTCCCTAATTTGCTGGGACGTGGCGGTGCGGTCCCCTACGGCACTGCGTAGGATCCTACGGTCTTGGCGTGCATCCGTGCGTCGCTGCGGGCCGGTCCCAGGTCGACGGGCACGTGCACCTTCCGCCGACCACTGGCGACAACATCGATGTACTGTGGAGACCTCACGCCCCACGTGTTGAGCAATTCGGCGGTACGTCCACCCGGCCTCCCGCATGCCCACTATACGCCCTCGCTCAAAGTCCGTCAACTGCACATACGGTTCACGTCCACGCTGTCGCGGCATGCTACCAGTGTGAAAGACTGCGATGGAGCTCCGTATGCCACGGCAAACTGGCTGACACTGACGGCGGCGGTGCACAAATGCTGCGCAGCTAGCGCCATTCGACGGCCAACACCGCGGTTCCTGGTGTGTCCGCTGTGCCGTGCGTGTGATCATTGCTTGTACAGCCCTCTCGCAGTGTCAGGAGCAAGTATAGTGGGTCTGACACACCGGTGTCAATGTGTTCTTTTTTCCATTTCCAAGAGTGTAGTTTAACTGGTACTTCGTGAATGAACAAAACAATTTTCATTTACTTCTGTTCTTCTTCACTCATACAACACTCACACTTCTAATTACTACACGTAGAAAACAATTATAATTATGAAAATTCATTAAATATTAGTCAAACATAACTTAACAACTTTCTTTTGACTACGAGTGCTAGCACTGTCCGTCAACTGCTGACCTCTGCCGCGTGCTAGTACAACTACGTGCAGCTCTGTAACTCAGGTCCATGTCAGCTGGTGACATCTGTCGATGACTCATGCCTATAGCGATATCGTCCTAACAAGTGACAGGAGCGATTCGAAGGCGCTAAGCCTGAAGTGCCATAGGGGCGGAAAGCCGCGATGGCGTCTTCCGCGTGGAGCTCGAACGGGAGATCGAAAACTGGTATGGTGCGCATTACCGAGCCTGCATGGTCGACCGTGACTTCCGCGGATGTCTTGTGACGTCCACCCAGAGCAAACGGAACGAACTATATCGAAAAAAAGATGGATAGAGTGTCTTTCGTGTGAGCAGGAGATCCTGGGTTCGAGTCCAGGTCGGGGCACACATTTTCACTTGTCCCCGTATGTTGCGAGCAGTAGAAACACGGTTTCTTGTTTTGCTGGACTTCATCTGTTTGTAAGTTGTCTCTCGTCTGTCCGGCTTTCGCAGCCATACAGTGCGGACGTGTTGTTTTTTCCGCCTGCTGAGAGCTTTATGTAAGATAAGATAAATTTCTCCATTTTATGTTGAAAATAAAGTTAGTCTTACCAAAAACGATACAACAGTTGTTGTGGAGACACTAAAGTGATCTATGTATTCAAATTGTCTGATTAATATAGTGTTGATCACAATATATTAATTTTTGATTTCCGGTCTTAGCGAGTACAGGCCATCCTCATACACTCCTGGAAATGGAAAAAAGAACACATTGACACCGGTGTGTCAGACCCACCATACTTGCTCCGGACACTGCGAGAGGGCTGTACAAGCAATGATCACACGCACGGCACAGCGGACACACCAGGAACCGCGGTGTTGGCCGTCGAATGGCGCTAGCTGCGCAGCATTTGTGCACCGCCGCCGTCAGTGTCAGCCAGTTTGCCGTGGCATACGGAGCTCCATCGCAGTCTTTCACACTGGTAGCATGCCGCGACAGCGTGGACGTGAACCGTATGTGCAGTTGACGGACTTTGAGCGAGGGCGTATAGTGGGCATGCGGGAGGCCGGGTGGACGTACCGCCGAATTGCTCAACACGTGGGGCGTGAGGTCTCCACAGTACATCGATGTTGTCGCCAGTGGTCGGCGGAAGGTGCACGTGCCCGTCGACCTGGGACCGGCCCGCAGCGACGCACGGATGCACGCCAAGACCGTAGGATCCTACGCAGTGCCGTAGGGGACCGCACCGCCACTTCCCAGCAAATTAGGGACACTGTTGCTCCTGGGGTATCGGCGAGGACCATTCGCAACCGTCTCCATGAAGCTGGGCTACGGTCCCGCACACCGTTAGGCCGTCTTCCGCTCACGCCCCAACATCGTGCAGCCCGCCTCCAGTGGTGTCGCGACAGGCGTGAATGGAGGGACGAATGGAGACGTGTCGTCTTCAGCGATGAGAGTCGCTTCTGCCTTGGTGCCAATGATGGTCGTATGCGTGTTTGGCGCCGTGCAGGTGAGCGCCACAATCAGGACTGCATACGACCGAGGCACACAGGGCCAACACCCGGCATCATGGTGTGGGGAGCGATCTCCTACACTGGCCGTACACCACTGGTGATCTTCGAGGGGACACTGAATAGTGCACGGTACATCCAAACCGTCATCGAACCCATCGTTCTACCATTCCTAGACCGGCAGGGGAACTTGCTGTTCCAACAGGACAATGCACGTCCGCATGTATCCCGTGCCACCCAACGTGCTCTAGAAGGTGTAAGTCAACTACCCTGGCCAGCAAGATCTCCGGATCTGTCCCCCATTGAGCATGTTTGGGACTGGATGAAGCGTCGTCTCACGCGGTCTGCACGTCCAGCACGAACGCTGGTCCAACTGAGGCGCCAGGTGGAAATGGCATGGCAAGCCGTTCCACAGGACTACATCCAGCATCTCTACGATCGTCTCCATGGGAGAATAGCAGCCTGCATTGCTGCGAAATGTGGATATACACTGTACTAGTGCCGACATTGTGCATGCTCTGTTGCCTGTGTCTATGTGCCTGTGGTTCTGTCAGTGTGATCATGTGATGTATCTGACCCCAGGAATGTGTCAATAAAGTTTCCCCTTCCTGAGACAATGAATTCACGGTGTTCTTATTTCAATTTCCAGGAGTGTAGATGTGGTTACCTAGAATCTTTGTGCAGCAATTGTTGAGCAACGTCAGCTGAATGAGTTGCAGATCTGAAGATGATGTGTACTGGCTAAAACCGTAATCAAAAGTAACATATTATTATGTAGACTGTGTTAATCACACAAATTCGTCTACATGTGATGTACTGGGTGTGGTGTATTTTCATCTTTTTCTTAGTGGGCACCACAACGATAATTTGTTCAGTGAAGACCGTGCTGGGAAAGCCTAATTCTGCCCTAACTGTAATTGTTCCTCTTCCTTATGTTTATGAGAAGTGTCATTTACCTGGTGCTTATCGTTAAACTTTCCCTATTCAATATGTTATAAGGCAGAAACTAATCACCGTACCAGGACCAAACTTGGTAGCATTAGTGTCAAGGACGTGAGGAAGAGAAATAATGCAGAATCAATTTAACTGAAACACTTTTAATGTGCTGCTACGGTGCATCATACCGTTACAAGCCGGTGCGATTACTGCTACAAAAGGGGCTCAATATGGCGCCCATTAGTGTCCAGAAGAGTCTGGAACTGCATGATTTCATTCTGCGCTGCAAAACGAAGCATGCCCATAGATATGCTGGCTACCTCTCTTGATATGCTGAGCTTCAGGTCAGCACATGTTTGAATGTTCCCCTGGTAAACCCTGTCTTTCAGGTAACCCCACAACCAGAAATTACAGGGAGTGCGATCATGTGAGCGGCCCGCCAAGCGTTTGGAAACAATCGGCTGATAATTCGATCGTTTCCAAATGTGTTTCGGAGAAGTTGGTGAACTTCACGAGTGACTTGCGATGGGGCCCATCTTGCATGAAAACTGATCAGTTCAATGCGTCTGTCTCCTGTGGGGCAGGTATGATATGCTGGCGAAGCATGTCGCAGTAACGCTGGCCAGTCGCACTGCACGTCTTCGGTCCTTGAGCGGCAGTCTGTTGAAAAAAGAATGGGCCAATGACGAACGTAGCCGTGAAGCCACACCATACGTTCACCATAGAAAGGAACTTCGTGCACAGTGGAAGTGAAGAACCCCACACTCGGACATTCTGTGTGTTCGTCTCACCCGTCAGACAAAAAATGACCTTCGTATGTCCGTAGGATGGTCCAGCGCCAGTCTTCGTCAACTTCAATCCTTGCGAGAAAGTGGTTTTGCTTCCTGTGTTGCAAGCTGCTGTACGATATGGATCTTGTACAGATACCATTTGAGAATGGTTCGAAGCACCTTCTATAACATCCACGATATATATATTTATTACGAGTGGAATATAAACGTGTGGATGATATTCATTCAATTATGTAATTATTTCATAAAAAATGATAATTATGTAAAACAGAGGCAATATATGTCTCACATTCTTTGTTAATCTATGTTATTCTTTTCTTTTGTTTTGTCCCCTTTTGTCGTCTTCTTCTGATGTACATCGCAAGACGCGAATCGATTTGAGGTCTGTTAAATGAAAAACATTTAATGTAAAATTATTGTACTTTTATGTTCATTTGCTGATAAAAACAGAGCCAAATACGTTAAAACTATTTATGATTTATTATTGAAAATTCACTTCCTGTTTTAATTATAATTTTGTATTAATTGTTTTATCATAGCTGCAAGAAGCGCAGCCATTGTCAGTTGCGATTATATAGCAACATCGTCTGTACTTCTAGTTGAAAATATCATGCGTTTGTGTTAAACTAATTTGAAAAACAATTTAATCATTTTTCTTATTGGTAGCATCAATTTAAATGATTTAAATGATTTATTAGGAAAAGGAAAATCTTAATTAAAAAAGAAATCCTTTGTTCTTTTGTTGGCCTCCATCTTAACTTTTATTACAGCGGCAAATTTAAATTACTTGAAACTGCAAACTTTCAATATTCCGATGTGTAAGAAATAAATGTGCACCGGTGGTACTCAACTCTATTTATAAAAGAAAAAAAAATAATCGAATCAGACATAACACAGCTTACAGTCAACAATATTACACTACGTCAGGTGGAATTCTTGTGCAATTTGAACAAAATAATTATCCGGGAGAAGTTGTAGTTTGAATAGTGCGTTATAGATGTGTATAATATTGTCAGTATCATTTACAAAAACAAATCAAGGCAACTGCTAAAAAAAATAGAGTGAATTCAAACCGCAGAATACCATAGAGTATCGTATCATACATGTTCATTGCACTTGTCGCTGTTGATGATACACAAAAACCGCCACACTTCCGTTCAGGGGACTACAGGATTTTCAGCTGTCGTGGCGCAGCACACGCACTTCTTGACGAACTGGAATTGCGCGTTGTGTTGTCGGCCATAGCAACAGCGATTTTATGGAGCACCTGTGGTGCAACCGGTCATCGGCCTCTTTCCGGAGCGACGCCCAGTTAGCCAAATGTTTCGAACTACTTCATCATGCTCCGCACAGCAGGTGGAGAAAGAGAAACCTTTCGTAATCCTTTCAGCCGGCGATATACTCGAAGTGCAGCTGCAGCATTACTGTTACGTCAAAAAGTACACTGCGACTGGTCAGCTGTGTGAGACTATGAATCACGATGATTGATCACAGCACCTGGTGGTAATAATTGGAACTGGACGCTGGCGCTGTGACGCATTGAAATCGTGCGCCCATACTCTCGAAATTAACGCTACCAAGTTTGGTACTCGTATGGTAATTAGTTTCCGCATTATAACCTGTTAAATAGGGGAAGTTTAATTCTAACCTCCCGGTATATGTTCTCCAGAGATCTGTCTACATTGTCTGCTGTTAGTTGTGTCTGAAGCAGCTTCGCGCTGGCCTTCCGGATGCTTGTTCAATAATTCTGCTGTGCTGCGCTCCCCCATTTTGATTTGATGTGATTTTGAAAGGGTTTGAGGCACGAATTAAACTCTACTATAGGGGAACTGTCTTATGTCTAAAGCATGAAGTGTAATGATAAGCGAGATGTGTTGAGCTGTAGAAACACATTGATAGGCGTACAGAGAAAACGCCACAAAGAGTCTAGAGCGAGAACAGAATGTGCTTGTTCGTGGCACGTGAGTGCAAGTGTACTATGTCTGTAACCTATGTTAAATAACTGTTTGATCGGAGGTAACCTTTTGTGGTTCCGGTGTGCACCGTGGACAAGGAACTACACTCCTGGAAATTGAAATAAGAACACCGTGAATTCATTGTCCCAGGAAGGGGAAACATTATTGACACATTCCTGGGGTCAGATACATCACATGATCGCACTGACAGAACCACAGGCACATAGACACAGGCAACAGAGCATGCACAATGTCGGCACTAGTACAGTGTATATCCACCTTTCGCAGCACTGCAGGCTGCTATTCTCCCATGGAGACGATCGTAGAGATGCTGGATGTAGTCCTGTGGAACGGCTTACCATGCCATTTCCACCTGGCGCCTCAGTTGGACCAGCGTTCGTGCTGGACGTGCAGACCGCGTGAGACGACGCTTCATCCAGTCCCAAACATGCTCAATGGGGGACAGATCCGGAGATCTTGCTGGCCAGGGTAGTTGACTTACACCTTCTAGAGCACGTTGGGTGGCACGGGATACATGCGGACGTGCATTGTCCTGTTGGAACAGCAAGTTCCCTTGCCGGTCTAGGAATGGTAGAACCATGGGTTCGATGACGGTTTGGATGTACCGTGCACTATTCAGTGTCCCCTCGACGATCACTAGTGGTGTACGGCCAGTGTAGGAGATCGCTCCCCACACCATGATGCCGGGTGTTGGCCCTGTGTGCCTCGGTCGTATGCAGTCCTGATTGTGGCGCTCACCTGCACGGCGCCAAACACGCATACGACCATCATTGGCACCAAGGCAGAAGCGACTCTCATCGCTGAAGACGACACGTCTCCATTCGTCCCTCCATTCACGCCTGTCGCGACACCACTGGAGGCGGGCTGCACGATGTTGGGGCGTGAGCGGAAGACGGCCTAACGGTGTGCGGGACCGTAGCCCAGCTTCATGGAGACGGTTGCGAATGGTCCTCGCCGATACCCCAGGAGCAACAGTGTCCCTAATTTGCTGGGAAGTGGCGGTGCGGTCCCCTACGGCACTGCGTAGGATCCTACGGTCTTGGCGTGCATCCGTGCGTCGCTGCGGTCCGATCCCAGGTCGACGGGCACGTGCACCTTCCGCCGACCACTGGCGACAACATCGATGTACTGTGGAGACCTCACGCCCCACGTGTTGAGCAATTCGGCGGTACGTCCACCCGGCCTCCCGCATGCCCACTATACGCCCTCGCTCAAAGTCCGTCAACTGCACATACGGTTCACGTCCACGCTGTCGCGGCATGCTACCAGTGTTAAAGCCTGCGATGGAGCTGCGTATGCCACGGCAAACTGGCTGACACTGACGGCGGCGGTGCACAAATGCTGCGCAGCTAGCGCCATTCGACGGCCAACACCGCTGTTCCTGGTGTGTCCGCTGTGCCGTGCGTGTGATCATTGCTTGTACAGCCCTCTCGCAGTGTCCGGAGCAAGTATGGTGGGTCTGACACACCGGTGTCAATGTGTTCTTTTTACCATTTCCAGGAGTGTATATCCCGATTAAAATTACTTCATAGTTGGTGTTTGTCACTTGGCACTACAGTGCTGTCATATCCGTTTGTGGCTACCGCTTGGTTATAGCTGACACACAAACACGGTGGGCCACTCAGCAAATGCTGTTAATCTGTATTGCGGAGTCATGTTTGGATGGCAGCCGCGAGGTGTTCGGAAATGCGAGATTCTCTATCGATAACTGATTTTAAGTTCCCAGTAACTGAACTACGGCAGACGATGCGTTTTGTAGCCCTGAACTTAAACTCATATTGTAAGCTAACTACACCATCGTGACGCGCAATGTACTCAAGAAAACGGCGGTCAGCAGTCTGCGGTAGAGCTGAAATACTATCACTTGGCTCACGGAGATTAAAGCTAACCTCTGTCTACACGAACTGCCACTTTACCAACCGATGAGCAGTCCTCATTGGCACTTGGTTGCAGATTATAGGCGACACAGCAGATTCCAGACAAAAAAGGATGATACGGAGAAAAATAAGAGCAAATAAAAAAGTTAATACGATGATGAAAATCACGCGACACAGCATTAGAAATAAAATTACATTTAAACCATTTAATTCAATAAAACTCTTTTGAACAGATTTAGAAATAAAAGAATTGCTACATCTGACGAGATTCCAATCTATGGTCTTCTACACTATCCTCAGGTTTATACGCTAACAATTGCGCTACGCCACAACACTGATTTAAGTAGTTACATTTATAACTGTGGTCACCCAGTCACAACGATAAATAGCAGCCTGCAGAAAATTCAGCTGCACGCATTGTCAAATGAAGCTCATCTAATATAAGCCGCACTCTCTGATTATGATAACTTGTCCAGTGTTTGGTTAGTGCTGCATATCAACCGTGGGTACTTCATTAGCATCTTTGTGTGTGTGTGTGTGTGTGTGTTTCAATCTGGATATCATGCGTGATGTGATGAGACACGAAATAAAAGTTCCAGAGAAACACATCAAACGGTTCAAATGGCTCTGAAAAAAAAAAATGGTTCAAATGGCTCTGAGCACTATGGGACTCAACATCTGTGGTCATAAGTCCCCTAGAACTTAGAACTACTTAAACCTAACTAATCTAAGGACATCACACACATCCATGCCCGAGGCAGGATTCGAACCTGCGACCGTAGTGGTCGCGCGGTTCCAGACTGTAGCGCCTAGAACCGCTCGGCCACCTCGGCCGGCAGAAACACATCAACAAAGAAAACCGAGCAAGGAGTTGGAAGTGAACCGACCAATTGTTGTGGCAGCCTGGCAACCGCGAAGATTTGGTCGTGACGTTGAGCCCTCCGATTGGAGAAAACCGGCTCCAACGCGTGAAATGTCAGCTATCAAGTAATTTGAATCGGACTACAGTAGCCAGACGTGTCGTGTTGCTTCTCATTCGGAATTGTTACTTGTCTCTTAAGCCTTAAAACAATGGTACACAAGTTGCCGTCGAGTCGCGTGAATACTGTACATGTACGGTTTCGATTGTAGGCTTCACGGATCATTTAGTGCACGTCACGGATTATCAAATTAAACTGGAAAGACGGTAATGGATTTTCTCGTCTTTAACTGACGTTCGAAACATTTATCTTTAATGTTTTGTGTGCCAGTAACCACGTGATTGATGTGTGTGTACGGTGGCTTGTGCACAGTAGGGTCTATTTGGCCTACCGCGAACTGTTAATTACCAGTGTTATTGTACTTTCTTAGTTGAACTGCGATACTTTGTAATTTTCCGAGCCGCGATCGAACAGGAAACTGTAAATTCAGTACTGTGCCTGCAAAGGGCTAACAAATGTTATGACGTCGGGATGTGTAACGTCTGAACTGAATGATGCGTGTCTTCACTACGTCTCTGCATGCAGATACGCTAACAGAGGATTCTGCGAACGTCGTTCGTTCCTGCCTCATCCACAATAGGCGGAGGATCAGCAAGACGACGATAATTGCTGAACTGCACGCTCAAAGATTATGCATTAACAACACGGACGTCGACAACTTACCGACAGCACCATTTAAATATAGATTGACTTATACATGAAAATCTCAACCTTGGTGAACTATTATTGAAAATAACTTTATATTCAAGTATTGATTGTGTTGAAGTTGCGTTTTTTTATGCTCACAGTCTTCCAGACAACTGAATATTCACTTATCGTTGAACGGCATTTTTTAAGTAACTTTCAGAAATAAGATTTAAACTTCAGTTTCATTCACTGAATAAATTGCTATTACAGATGTCACTTTTGCAAGTTCCGACACTGTCCTCATTATTAGAAATAACTGCTACCGGTATAAGTGACACTAAAGTTATTCAGTGTTTATTTTTCGTTTGCTTTTAATCGCTCATGCATATTTAATAGGTGTTATTTGCGAGTCCAGTTTTCTCCATTTGCATATTCGCTTGTTTAGTGTCAGTTTTCGGACTAATTAAAATTTTAATCTTAATTATTGTCCAGTACTGAAAAGATACGTACGTTGGGCAGTGTCCGCTATTTATGATAGTAGAGAGCGGCCGGCAACACATCCAGTGACTTTAGTGAAATACTTCTGTAAGGGGGAAACTTTCACTTTGGCGTATGTGTAAGTACTCATCATGTTATAGTTTTGTGAGCCTTGCTTGTGCTAGTGTGGGCATAAAATTAAGTTAATCCTGGAAAAAAAGTGGGATATCAGGGGAGACACATTAGGGTTCCTCCGTTTGTGTTAGACAACCATGGTCATTTCGAGGGAGTCCTGCTTCCCCACAAGAGTTGTCGACAGATGTAGAAGTAAGCTTAGGTGTCCCCTTGGGATGTGTTTTGGTATCATTGCTGTTTATGTTGCAAATAGTGGCTTGCAGAGTATATACGTAGATATAAATCCAGATGTAGATGTAGATACCATATACCGTATATGTAACATAAAAACAGTGCCCTGAGAGGGAACTACTTTGGTATATCAATATATTTCGGATAAATGGCAAGATCGGTCGTAAATACTGAAATAATTTATTTTACCGATCGATTTCTGTCACTGCGTGACCGTCTTCAGTGGATATACTTTAGTATATTGCATTCAGTGAAGTATTTTGAGGAACAAAATGCTAATTAACGTATTGTTTGCCCTTTTTGTAGCAGCTCATAGGGCGGGCTTTATGTTTGCCTTCTTTACATAACACAGTATCCTAAATCCTCAATTATCACATGCAATGCATCAGAAAATATATTTTCTTCAAAGCAACACGTTTTTAAAGTAGTCTGAAGTATGAAGTATAACTGATACCTGTCTTCGGATAACTTGTGAAAGAAAAATACGATACCAATGATTATAACAAGTCTGCCGATTACTTGAAGGTTGTCCTATAATGAGCAAACATAAAAACATCTGATGGACAAACGAAATGGAAATTATTTTACTCTGAGTAACCTAACAAAATTAGTTTTGTGATGGTGTTGAAGTTGGACTTAGCGCGCCCAACAGAAGGCCATTAGCGCCCTTAGCGGAAATCGAAATAAATATCAAGCGGTTTGAACGACGTCTGCTCTCAGAAGTGAAATTGGTGAAACAGTTCGCCAGGAGCATATACTAGCAGTTACATTCTGAATGTCTGGCTATGTGAACACTAATACGTGGTCCGTCACTAACAAAATTTGATTCATCAGTTATCTTATCATGTAATAAAACCCATCATCCGTTAAAGCGTCGTTCTAACACTTTAAAGTATGGCGTTTAACTTAGGAAGATCACTGATACCACGGTGGGGTGATACTTAATGATGAGTGTCGTGTATCTAAAAGCTTTGTTACCTACAGTCCATGAACTTTTTCTTGAAAAGTGAGCGTAAATGATTCTCAGCAGAATACTATCTGTTTGCTTTGGTTTTGGATGTGCTACGTGGCACCTTAGATGGTCTGAATATTTTTTTTAGTGGATACGGACTATAAAACACTGAGCGTGTTACAGCAGATGAGAAACTTTCTGCTGGGCAGCTTCTCACTTACTCCAGTGCCTTAATATGCATGGGAATCTTTGTATAAAAACTGAGGCTGTTGAATTAAACTGTACTCTGGCTTGTTTGCTACTTAATGGTACGAGGATTCTCTGAAGAAGTACCTGTTGTGTGTGGGTGGCTGACCACTTAATAAAAAGGAAGAGCCGAGCCATCCATTCAGAACCCATTGATACCCCCTCCTCAGAACTTCATGACATTTTAAAATGTATGCTGCATCGTCGCCGCTATGATGGTGGATAGATCTCCAGTCCAGCTGAGTGTTTCCCTTACGTCACGATATGAAATACATGTGCTCGTAATTGAAATATGAATACTACCTTCTGAGGTGTTCCAAAAGCTTCACAAACTGCTGAATCATCCCGCTAGGGGAGGGACATCATGGAAAGCATTTCCAGTCATGGGTATGACCAGTGTGGGGCTCGTCACATTTGGGTAGACGGTCTGGTTGACCGTAGTTTGTAGTTTACCACACCGAACCAGTCGTCTTCCCACTCACCCATAATTTGTCTGTCCCAGAAAGACGATAGCGCGTGGGTGGACGGCACTCCAGTATAATGTCTCCTCTCCTCTGCACGCTTCCCTGTCTGCTTTGTCGACTGCATCGGTTCACATCATCGCGACGTGTTTTCGTTCTCAGCAGAATACTATCTGTTTGCTTTGGTTTTGGATGTGCTACGTGGCACCTTAGATGGTCTGAATATTTTTTTTAGTGGATACGGACTATAAAACACTGAGCGTGTTACAGCAGATGAGAAACTTTCTGCTGGGCAGCTTCTCACTTACTCCAGTGCCTTAATATGCATGGGAATCGTAATTTGTTACCTGTTCGGAAAGGCCAACTCTGAAGTCCCAGTCAGGAAGCTAACAACCTAATCCATCCACCTGTATATACACCTGACAAAAAATGTCCTCTACGGCGAGTGTTCATTATAGACATACATCCTTCCCCAGGCAAGTTTAATAGTACCGGTATTCTTTTCTATATACATAAATTTTCTGGCTGATAGGGTTATTAGCAATCTGCAGTTGTTCGATGATGATACTATGGTGTACAGAAAAGTGTCGAATATGAGTGAGTGTAGGATAGAAGATGGCTTAGAAAAAATTTCTGGTTGGTGCGATGAGTGACAGCTGCCTTTAGATGTAGAAAAATGTAAGTTAGTGTTAATGCGGATGAGCAGGAAAAACAAACCTGTAATGTTCATATGTAGCATTAGTTGTGTCCTGCTTGACACAGTCAAGACGTTTAAATATCTGGGCTATATGAACTGGAACAAGCTTGTGATGATTGTGGTAGGGAAAGCGAGCGGTCAACTTCGGCTTCTTGGGACAGTTTTGGAAACGTGTGGTTCAACTAAAGAAGACCGCATAAAGAACCTTAGTGCAACCTATCCTCGAGTGTTTGGGATACGCACTGCGTCGGATTAAAGGAAGACATCGAAGCAAGTCAGAGTCAGGCTGCTGTATTTGTTATCAGTAGGCTCGAAGAATACACAGCTCTTACGGAGATGCTTCGAGAATTCAAATGGGAATACCCAGAGGGAAGCCGACGTTCTTTTCGAGGAGCACTACCGAGAAAATTTAGAGAACCGCCATTTGACGCCGACTGCAGATCGATGCTACTGCCGCCAATATACATTTTGCGCATGGACTACGAATACAAGAGACGAAAAATCTGGACCCATACGGAGGCATGTAGAGAGTCGTTTTTCCTTCGCACTGTCTGCTGGTTGAACAGGAGGGGAAGCCACTAGTGGTGGTGCGGGATGCCCTCCGCCTCGCACCGTAAGGTGGCTTGCGGAGTGGGTATGCAGATGTGGCTGCAGACGATGAGTAATCACTGAAGGATACAGAGATACAGCGTACTCATTAAAGACAGCGTTATCAGCACCCGACAGAGTTTGACAGGGACGTCATTGTGGGTCTGCATTTGGTAGGTTGGTATAATCTTTTAGTATCCAGATTTGTAGTGACAATGTCTCGATGTTAGACTGTGTGGACAAGTGAAGGCAGACATACGTGTCAAGGTTTCCGTTTACCACGTGTGGCCTCCGCAAGAGAAGAATGCTGCGTTGTGGTCAGCAAGCACATCGTAACCCCTTCTCATCTGCTCCTGCCATCCGAGAACAAGCAGTAGACACTGTGCGACACTATGTGTCGTCCCACGCCATTGGCTGGAGACTATTGGAAACAGGACTAGGAAATGACCGTCCCTTGGCTAGGCTGCCGTTAGCGTCACAACACAAACGGCTGCGTTTTATGTGGTGCGTAAGGCAGGAAACATTGACTGCTGATGAACTGAGTCACATTGTATCCAGTGATGAATGGAGGATCTCCAGGCGATCTGGGGAGAGGCACAGTGGTGTTTGTCCTGGTGTCACGGTATGGGGAGCCATCAGGTATGGCTTCAACCTTAGTTGGTAGTGACCGACTGGACACTGACGGCACAATTCTACGTCACAGATATATTGCGTCCCTTGTGTTGCCTGTTATGTGACAGTATAGCGTCAAAGCGGCTATTAGCTTTTGTCGTATGGTAATGTATAGCTATATTTACTGGTATTTTGTCTGTGTGATAATATGAAGTTTAGCTCGTGAATAAGTTCCTATTTAAGTTCGTAAGTAATCTCGTAATTCTTGAAAAGTGATCAGCAACGCAGAAGTAATCATAAATGCAACATTAAACTATGTACTGCAACGCTCATATCGAGAATACAGTCTGTTCTGTTAGAATTAAGAAAACTGTCCTATTAGCAATAATACAAGCAATCTGACTGGAGTAAAAACATAAAAAACGGCTACAAAAAATGCCCTGTCTGGATTGGATTGGATTGTTTTGGGAAGAGACCAAACAGCGAGGTCATCGGTCTCATCGGATTAGGGAAGGACGGAGAAGGAACTCGGCCGTGCCCTTTGAAAGGAACCATCCCAGGCATTTGCCTGGAGCGATTTAGGGAAATCACGGAAAACCTAAATCAGGATGGCCGGACTCGGGATTGAACCGTCGTCCTCCCGAATGCGAGTCCAGTGTGCTAACCACTGCGCCACCTCGCTCGGTGCCCTGTCTGGAAAGTATTTCACTGTTGAAATGTTAATTGTATCACACGTAAATTATAAATTGCCTACCTGTTTGCGCAGTGAATAAATACTGCTCTGCTGCTATCTCCTAAGTATTGCGGCTCCTGCAGCTATGCTAGTTGAAAAATAAAAATTAAAACTACTAGCAACATAATGTATAATGGCTGCTTTACACTTTAGAGACATCCACAAAACTTCTATGCTAATAAATCGCATTACTGCAGTAATCATTATCAATTAAATTTCTGTTGCTGGGAAACTTGGGAAAGCAAAATTATATAGGTGAAACTTGAAATAAAGAGTCGAATTCTGATCGACGCAAGAACAGTAAAGTCACTGTATTAATAAAACTTTACATCACTAAGACAAAATATTTTAACACTTGAAATATTAAAAATTCACCTCACATTAATAGCGGAAAAACCTTCACAAATTATTTCTACTTTTTTACAAACATGTAAGCTATCCATCTTTGAAGAAGAATCAGTAAATTGCACATTGTTATGTTATCATAAAAATCTCCAGTTCTAAATCCCTGACCAGTTTAACTACCACGTTTGCATGTCTTGGCAAATGCACTATTACACTCTCTTTTGACGTCTTCTGCATGAATTTACATAATGTCTCAATAAATAAAAATAATACAAGAAAATTATTGGCGGTACGGAGCTAGGCCTAAACACATCTTACTCCATCAGAAGGTATAATGCGACTCTCTCTCTCTCTCT
Organism: Schistocerca nitens; assembly: GCF_023898315.1. Classification (NCBI taxonomy): domain Eukaryota; kingdom Metazoa; phylum Arthropoda; class Insecta; order Orthoptera; family Acrididae; genus Schistocerca; species Schistocerca nitens. Next base: position 12,472,847 of record NC_064620.1, read on the forward strand.
CTCTCTCTCTCTCTCTCTCTCTCTCTCTCCCTCCCTCAAGACTGTACTCCACTCACAAGCAAAGGTTCTACTAACAGTCTCTCGCAGTGCAACCTCTTTGGCAGAGATGTTACTCAGATGCTATTGAAGCTTTACTTTTCCGCGTGACATTCAAAATATTAGCAAAATTACAATTTTCTGTATGAAACAAAACCATTACTAGTAGTGCCATTTTTCAGCACGAGAACGACACGCCTATGAACTGCCTATGAACTGCGTGCTCTGTCTGCGATGGAACGTAAGATCGACCAGATGGTACGTCGGCTTCGCCTCAGTGCCAGTAAAGGACCAGTCACAATAGTTTACTGCCACCTTGCCTCTGTAGAGGATACAAAGGCGTTATCAGACACTTCCCCGCCGAATTAGTGTATGCATCTAGGTCAGAGGGGGTGCGACGTTATACTGAAAACTCTGCTTGCACTTCCTAAATTAACCTCACTTTTGTAATCACTGAAATAACAGCACATACTCTGTGAACAGGTGAAGTTTCACTTCGTTTCTTCCGCTCCTTATGGGCTTAATTTTTTTTTGTCGGGCGTTGTGCAACGACAAAATCTTGTCACAGCATTAAATATGAAGAAATCAAACTTTTGAAAAATTTATCTAGAGTCAGTACCTACTCCTTGTCGATGACCTCTAACTAATGTGGGCGTTAAACGAATGTTTTCAAAAATAAAATCAGTAAATTAAATTGTGATTGAAATGGAACTTTTATGCGCGCAGTGAGCCAAACAGCGCACTTCTCGGCCTCGTGAGGTCCTCCTGGTCTGCTGAATTTTAGTGCTGCCCGAGTCGCGCTTTTGTCCTCTCCGTCACTGACCTCACACACAGCAGTGCAATTAATTTGACCTCCAGCAGCACTGAGCAGATTGGGCAGTGAAGCGGCGCTGCCGGCACGTAGAGACACGGCTCGCAGAGTCTGTGACTCGCTAATAGAAAACTTCACAAACAAACAACTACGTTACAAGCTTCCTTACTGGGTGTATGTGGGAAACAATTATGTCAAAATAACTACCTTTACTGTCTTATTCGTTAGAGCACAACAGATTCAGAACGTACAGTTATAATATCAAATGATTACAGTTATGTTTAAAATAAAAATAAGAAAATGTTAGTCTTTTCGTACAGCGCCGTCGGTTTATCACAAACTGGATACCTAATGTAAGTCGTTGTGTACAGACTCTAGAACAATCTGCACGTCTTTAATCTATACAATATATATTCTCTGTAACTGATAAAGGTCTTCAGCTGAAATGGCACCTAGCGTCGTGAGGTTTGCTTCGTTAACAGCCCACAAAATGTCTATGAGCAAAAAATCACTAGAAAAGACTATGTAGTTTATAGAAATACTATTGATACAGGAATTATTATTTTTCTGGTGGTTGTGGGTGTGTCTAAATAACTTCCAGAAAGTTGTATGATATTATCTACTGTAACTTACCTCTAAATAATATCAAAAAATCTTTCTCAACTGACTTGTTCCATATATGTTACAGTAGCTTGTAAAAAAAATAGTAAGATGATAACACTATGCAAGAGGTAAGTAGACTCAGGCCCAGCACCTCAGTAACACTTCATTCTAAGGCAAACTGGTGGATGATACTGTTTGTATATTAAGACGCGTTGTTCATGTCGCCATTTCTACTTTGGTGTCTTATCGGTTACAGAGGATCCGTAATATACAAATGAATAATGTTAGTACTAATGTAATGTTCATAACGTACAGCGTATAATTGATATTCAGTTGATAACAAATGGCGCTACCTAAGAGGATCACTACAACATTTTCTTTTGGCTACATTAAACTTGATGATAGACATTTGATAACTGAACCACATGTTCAAAACGTATTACAGAGACCATGCAGAAAATTAAGTTGTTTGGATAAACAGTATGTACCTCATATGTAAGTTTATACAAATACGAATCCGTACCATCGCATAACCAAAATCAAACAGATTTTCAATTGACGCTGGTAACCACATAAACGAATACCTTGTGCCAACTTTCTTAATTGTTGAACTATAAATGTGAAGCGAGTGAGCTCTTATCTTCTGAGCGGACTGCAGACAAAACACCAACTAAAAGCAACACACGCAATCACGAAAAAAAACTTCCTTAGTGATAGTCTTCGATAGTCATCAAATTTAAAGGAAAAATCTAAGGGCAGAGACATTTACACCTGCCGTCTCTAATGACATAATCGTCGACAGGAGTTTGAATGCTAATATTCCTTCCCTCTTCCTGTTTATTTATACGGAGGCGAGCTGAAAAGCAATGCAACCGAAGTTTTTACGTGAAAACTCTTAAGCCTTCTTAAATAAAGTCATTAGCATTGAACAGCTTTATTCTTCATGCCGACATACTTGCAGCCCTCTGCCGTTAGAGGGCTCCTAAGTGCAGCTTGTAACATGGCCGTGTGTAACGTAGCTATATTGGTGCATGAGAAACAGTGTGGTGTAATCGAGCTTCGAATCCGAGGAGTTTGTCCACATATGGAGCAATTTCTCCTTCACCACGACAATGCGAACACACACGAACGCTGAGACATCTGCAACAATCCGACATCTTGGGTTTACTGTTATCGATCATCCTTCATACGGTCATGACTTGGCACCGTCAGATTTTCATCTGTTTCCAAAACTTAAAAAACACGTTCGAGGGCTTTTCCTTTGATAGTGATGAAGCGGTGCTAGCACAGGTGAGGTTGTGGCTCCGTTAAAAGTCAAACATTCTACAGTGACGGTATCAAAAAACTAGTCTCTCGTTGGGAGAAATGTGTTCGTCGTAGGGTAGGCAGTTTTAGTACTTACACACAATTAAAAATGTATAAATAAAGCAAAATAACAGAGGGTTCCGGAGAGTGAACAAACATTGAGGACATCATACCAAACTATTTGCTTGCAGATTCTACACACACACACACACACACACACACACACACACACACACACACACACAGAGAGAGAGAGAGAGAGAGAGAGAGAGAGAGAGAGAGAGAGAGAGTTAACATTGCAATAACGCAACTATCAGGAGAAAAAACTGGCGTTCTACGGATCGGAGCGTGGAATGTCAGATCCCTTAATCGGGCAGGTAGGATAGAAAATTTAAAAAGGGAAATGGATAGGTTAAAGTAAGATAAAGTGGGAATTGTTAAAGTTCGGTGGCAGGAGGAACAAGACTTTTGCTCACGTGAATACAGGGTTATAAATACAAAATCAAATAGGGGAGATTTAGGAGTAGGTTTAATCATGAATAAAAAAATAGGAGTGCGGGTAAGCTACTACAAACAGCATAGTGAACGCATTATTGTGGCCAAGATAGACACGAAGCCCACGCCTACTACAGTAGTACAAGTTTATATGCCAACTAGCTCAGCAGTAGATGAAGTAATTGATGAAATGTATGATGAGATAAAAGAAATTATTCAGGTAGTGAAGGGAGACGAAAATATTATGGTCATGGGTGACTGGAATTCGAGAGTAGGAAAAGGGAGAGAAGGAAAAATAGTAGGCGAATATGGTTTGCGGGTAAGAAATGAAAGAGGAAGCCGTCTAGTAGAATTTTGCACAGAGCATAACTTAATCATAGGTAACACTTGCTTCAAGAATCATGAAAGAAGGTTGTATACATGGAAGAATCCTGGAGATACTAGAAGTTATCAGATAGATTATATAATGGTAAACAGAGATTTAGGGACCAGGTCTTAAATTGCAAGACATTTCCAGGGGCAGGTGTGGACACTGACCACAATCTATTGGTTATGAACTTTAGATTAAAACTGAATAACTGCAAAAAGGTGGGAATTTAAGAAGATGGAACCTGGATAAACAGACTAAACCACAGGTTGTTCAGAGTCTCAGGGAGAGCATAATGGAACAACTGACAGGAAGGGGGGAAATAAATACAGTAGAAGAAGAATGGTGCCTTCACTATTTCATCCCTCAAAGCTACCCAGAGGATCAAGAAAGTAAAAAGACGAGGGCTAGTAGAAATCCTTGGCTAACAGAACAAATATTGAATTTAATTGATGAAAGGAGAAAATATAAAAATGCAGTAAATGAAGCGGGCAAAAAGGAATACAAACGTCTTATAACTGAGATCGACAGGAAATGCAAAATGGCCAATCAGGGAAGGCTAGAGGACAAATGTAAGGATGTAGTGGCTTATCTCACTAGGGGTAAGATAGATACTGCCTACAGGAAAATTAAAGAGACCTTTGGGGAAAAGAGAACCGCTTGTGTGTATATCAAGAGCTCAGATGGAAACCCAGTTCTAAGCAAAGAAGGGAAAGCAGAAAGATGGAAGGAGTATATGGAGGGTCTATACAAGGGCCATGTACTTGAGGACAATATTATGGAAATGGAAGAGAAGATGAAACGGGAGATACGATACTGTGTAAAGAGTTTGACAGAGCACTGAAAGACCTAAATCGAAATAAGGGGCCGGGAGTAGACAACATTCCATTAGAACTACTGACGGCCTTGGGAGAGCCAGTCCTGACAGAATTCTACCATCTGGTGAGCAAGATGTATGGAACAGGCGAAATACCCTCAGACTTCAAGAAGAATATAATACTTCCAATCCCAAAGAAAGCAGGTGTTGACAGATGTGAAAATTACCGAATTATCAGCTTAATAAGTCACAGCTGCAAAATATTAACACGAATTCTTTACAGACGAATAGAAACACTGGTAGAAGCCGACCGACCTCGGGGAAGATTAGTTTGGATTCCGTAGAAATATTGGAACAAGTGATGCAATACTGACCTTACGACTTATCTTAGAAGAAAGATTAAGGAAAGGCTAACCTACGTTTCTAGCATTTGTAGACTTAGAGAAAGCTTTTGACAACGTTGACTGGAATACTCTCGAATTCTAAAGGTGGCAAGGGTAAATACAGGGAGCGAAAGGCTATTTACAATTTGTACAGAAACCAGTTGGCAGTTATAAGAATTGAGGGGCATGAAACGGAAGCAGTGGTTGGGGAAGGAGTGAGACAGGGTTGTAGCCTCTCCCCGATGTTATTCAATCTGTATATTGAGCAAGCAGTAAAGGAAACAAAAGAAAAATTCGGAGTAGGTATTACAATCCATGGAGAAGAAATAAACACTTTGAGGTTCGCCGATGACATTGTAATTCTGTCAGAGACAGCAAAGGACTTGGAGGAGCAGTTGAACGGAATAGACAGTGTCTTGAAAGGAGGATATAAGATGAACATGAACAAAAGCAAAACGAGGATAATGGAATGTTGTCAAATTAAGCCAGGTGATGTTGAGGGAATTAGATTAGGAAATGAGAGACTTAAAGTGGTAAAGGAGTTTTGTTATTTGGGGAGCAAAATAACTGATGATGATCGAAGATATAGAAGATATAGAAGATATAAAATGTAGACTGGCAATGTCAAGGAAAGTGTTTCTGAAGAAGAGACATTTGTTAACATCGAGTATAGATTTAAGTGTCAGGAAGTCGTTTCTGAAAGTATTTGTATGGAGTGTAGCCATGTATGAAAGTGAAGCATGGACAATAAATAGTTTGGACAAGAAGAGAATAGAAGCCTTCGATATGTGGTGCTACAGAAGAATGCTGAAGATTAGATGGGTAGATCACATAACTAATGAGGAGGTTTTGAATATGGAATTGGGGAAAGAGGAGTTTGTGGCACAACTTGACAAGAAGAAGGGACAGGTTGGTAGGACATGTTCTGAGGCATCAAGGGATCACAAATTTAGCATTGGAGGGCAGCGTGGAGGGTAAAAATCGTAGAGGGAGACCAAGAGATGAATACACTAAGCAGATTCAGAAGGATGTAGGTTGCAGTAAGTACTGGGAGATGAAGAAGCTTGCAGAGGATAGAGTAGCATGGAGAGCTGCATCTAACCAGTCTCAGGACTGAAGACCACAACAACAACAGAACTATAAAACGCTACGCAGAATTTTTAAAAACTGTTCTGAATGAAGTCAAATTAGCTGGCCCTTATGAGTTTAGGTTTAATAGCTACGTAGGACTGAATTTAAGTAAAGATAGGAATGTTCTTGTGATTTTAAAATGTGACTTATTTTCGTATTCTGATACTGTCTGCCGTAGTCTCATAACGATAGAAGCAGAGGTGGTTTCTTGCAGCTTTGTTATGCAACTCCACACTGACTCTTAGGCAGAAGCGAAAATTTATATCTGATGTGGTGTTGAAATATCTTGTTTGTAAAGCGTTTTTCCACTTTCCAATAACTTTTTAAAATTAATGTTGTCTTCCCTGCCAAATGCCGTGCGTTCAATGAAATCAAACGTTTTTTGATGAATATGCCTTGCTGCAAACAAATATTTCTCGAACGACATCTTTTTCACAAAACGACACAGCCGCGCTAGTGTTTTTAATGTTTTATTGACAACAACTGAAAATATTTTAGGGAATAAGATGGCGGAATAGCTAAACGTATTTTAACCATTGAAAGTGTGCCTAATGTGAAGCTAGTTTAGAGGGATTTAACAACGTGGAAACCACTACCACCAACAACAAAATGGCAGATGATAAACCGTGAAAAAATGCCTCCTCTAATGCACAAGTCAGACAACAACCTGAACAACGAAATGTGTTGTTATATGAAAAAGTAGAAAAGTACTGACGATCATGTAAAGACACAGAAAATTCGCGAGTAAACAGAACAAGAAATCCTGTTTCGCTCAAGATGCAATCCTCGACGACTGCATCTGTGACCCTTTGGAAGATTGAATGTAACCAAAGGAGGCTATGCAAAATACTGAAATAGTTTTCCAAGAAAGTCTCACCGTAATTATATGACCCTACGATAATCAATATGCATAATGTACAACTTGTACAATATTAAATAAAATGTGGTTAATGTGATTCCCTTGCGTTTTTGCGTTCACGTTTTTACATCGTAGCTTTCTGGTTTAGTTTTTAGAAGCTCACTCTACCCAAGAAAGGATCTCAAGGTAAATAGTTCTCATTTCAATGCCATAAAAATGAAGATAGATTAAGATACAAGTCCACAAAATGAAGTGCGTAATAAAACGTGTGTTAATGTGATAGACATACTTGAAAACTGTAGCTACAAGAGGTGGAAATGGTTGATATTAGCCAAAACAAAAATTAGTACAGTAAATAAAGCTTGAAATCTTGCGGACAGAAAAATGAGACATCGAATTACTTATCATAAACGTGAGAGATGAACAGGTATTGTGTGAAAAGAAACTGAAACAAAGACAGTATATATTGTGTGATTCTTAAATTTCTCCAGGCGCATTTTATGACGAAATAAATCTCGGGTGAACAGCCTGGTATGAGTGTGCATAGGACACGATATTTCGGCAATCGACCACGTTGCCATCATCAGGTGCGCTGATGTACTGACCGGCGGTGGGCCGGCGCCATGTATATATAGGACAACCTCCCTCCCGCTCCTCCCTCAGGCGCTTCCTATGAGTCGGTGTGGTCCAGGTACAGCGTCCGTTCTCCCTTCGTCTGGGCGCTGCGTCCTATGAAGTGCCGAGAAGAACGTATGGTACCCCAATTTTGCTAATTTCAGGCATCACATCGACTCAGCGGCGGCCGGAAGAATCAAGAAACGTGCCAGCCTAGCTCTGGTACGAGAGTTCGCTGCACGCGGTGGCGCTTGAACACTACCGGCAAAGAACTCCTACAGTTACATCTACAACTGGCCAACCGGTTCAACCCCTGGACGTGGGATTGGGTTGATGGTGACACATGGGCAACAGCGGACTCACCCCCGAGGAAGTCAGCCGAACGACAGGCATCCAAGTTTGAACGTCTATCGGAGAAACAACCTTCTGATGGCAGCGGAAAGACCATCATCAATCTCACTAACAAGGAACTGGATGACGACGCTATTTCGATTCTTAAGAAAGGATTGAATTTCGCTCCGACTCCTAAAGATGTACCCATTGCTGACATCATTAGTATAGTGGAACAAACAGCTGCTCGACTTCCACCTGAAGCTGCTGAAGAAGTTCGTCGCGAAACCAGCAGAGCTCTAACCAGAACAAGGCTGATGAAACCGAACATCTCCCACAGGGAGAGGGCCGCCGTACGGGAGCTAAGAGAAGATCCAGACATAGTAATACTACCTACAGACAAGGGCAACGCAACAGTGATCCTGTCCCGACAGGATTCTGCTGAGAAGATGCGGGGCCTACTTGGTGACAGCGCATACCACAAGATTGACACCGATCCTACCAAGAGGGTCGAGAGGAAGACTCTGACGCTTCTGAAGGATTCCAGCTTCCCTGACGAGATCACCAAGAAGCTACGCCAGAGGGTTGCTGTTCCTCCTTGTCTTTACGGACTGCCGAAGATGCACAAGGAATCGATTCCGTTACGTCCCATTGTCAGCAATATTGGTGCTCCAACGTACCTTCTCGCCAAGCACGCGCCTCAAACAACTGCTTAGACCTTACGTTTGGAGATGTACTCACCATATCCGTAACTCCGTGGATTTCCTGAGACGCATCAACAACCTTACGCTTAAGGAATCTGACATACTGGTGAGTTTCGACGTAGTATATCTATTCACTAAAGTTCCGGTACAAGAACCCTTGGAAGTCATCAGCCAGAAATTTGACGAAGAGAACACCAACCTTTTCAGACATGTTCTGACACCAACTTCTTATTTGACGGTAAATACTACGACCAGACAGGAGGAGTAGCTATGGGGAGTCCACTCTCATCCGTTGTCGCAAATATGTACATGGAACATTTCGAGGAGGAAGTTCTTGAATCAGCACATCTAAAGCCCACCTGTTTCTTTAGATATGTGGATGATACCTTCATTATCGGGCCACATGGAAGAGAAACTGGCAGACTTCCTCACACATATTAACTCCAGACACGAGAATATTAAGTTCACCATGGAGACCGAAACGGATGGGATGCTCTCTTTCCTAGATGTTTTGATTAGAAGACGAACTGAAGTCACATTGGGCCACAGCGTGTATAGGAAGAAGACGCACACCGATTTGTACCAACATGTGGACAGTTGCCACCACCCGACACCAAAGAACGGCGTGCTCAAAACTCTTGTTCACAGAGCTCACACCATCTCCGACAGAGACAGTCTCCAACAAGAATTGGACCATCAGAAGACCGTGTTTCGGAGGAACGGTTACAAGGAAGAGCAAATTCGGAAGGCTCTACATCCCACACCTGCAGCACTGGCGGAAACTGAGGATGAACCTCAGGAGGCGGCGGCCTTGGCTATTATTCCGTTTTGTGGGGCCTTATCCGGAAAAATTGGACGCATTTTACGTAAACACCAAGTGAAAACCATCTTCCGTCCTCCAAGCAAAACCAAGATCCTTCTTGGTAGTGTCAAGGACAAACTTGGTCTACGTAAATCAGGGGTTTATCAGATACCTTGCCAATGCAGTAGTGTACACATAGGGAAGACCATTCGTACCATTGAGAACCGATGCCGAGAACATCAACGGCGCACTAGACTGCAACAGCCCAGTAAGTCGGCAATCGCTGAACATTGCCTTTCGGAACTCCACAGCATGGATTATGACCAAAGTCCTGACACAGACTTCCAAGTACTGGAACTGTGCCATCAAAGAAGCCATAGAGATCAGGGTAATGGAGCGACAACTAAATCGTGACAGCGGTTACATCCTTAGCAAGGCGTGGGAACCCGCGATCACCCGGATTTAGAAGAAAAAGGATATTTCCCAGAGTGTGCCGACTTCGGGGGAGGAGGGAAGAATAAAGAGAGCGGTGCCGGCAGACCCCACTGAACGAGAAGACCTAGGACGCAGCGCCCAGACGGAGGGAGAACGGATGCTGTACCTGGACCGCACAGACTCACAGGAAGCGCCTGAGGGAGGAGCGGGAGGGGGATTGTCCTATATATACCTGGCGCCGGCCCACCGCCGGTCAGTACATCAGCGCACCTGATGATGGCAACGTGGTCGAGTGCCGAAATATCGTGTCCTATGCACACTCATACCAGGCTGTTCACCCGAGATTTATTTCGTCAGTATACATTGTAGCAAACATTTAGAGAAAGAGGAAACACGATAAAAATCGTGCAGTTAATAAAATGTATAAGAATATTGAAAATTTACTACTAACGACAAACTGCAAGCTGTAATGAGAAAGGAGGGGGATGCAGAATTACTACAAAATGCTAAAGGAAGGAAGAAAAGATTGGGCTCAATATTCTGCCGACGACGCATTGTTGGGAAGTTAACAAGAGAGCGGAGTGGAGTGAAATGGGTTGTGACTTTTCAAAGGAACGACCTGGAACCTCACCTTTAGTCATTTAGGTAAACAGCAGGTGGTTTAAATACAAGTGAACTGATTGGGACCTGAGACCTAAGACTCCATCCAGAATGTGAGGCCAGTGCCTTCACTTTTGCGGAAAACGGAGTCTATTTGAAAAGGAAGACTGGAAAGAAAATATTTTCAGATAATCTTCTGAGACTCAGCAAATGGCAATAGCGACCAGGTGTCGTTAGTGTTTGAGGTCATGACCTACTGTTGACGGAGTCAAGAACGATGTGTCAGAAGGTTTGTTATAGAGCCACCAGTATAAATACGAAATTCTCAATAGTCTGTGACACGATGAGAAAAAAATACCAACAATATTTCTGTAGAAAGTGAACGTGATGCACACAGAGAAGTAACTTGGAGGAGCGAAGAAATTATAGGCATGAGACAGCGCGAATGGGCAACTTGATACTCTTATCACCGCTGATGAAGAAGGAAATTATAAACACTTTAAAAAATCAGTAGGTTTGTCAATTACTTCTGTAGTGCGGGTTAGAAATCAAGCTATACGGCAAAGGAGAATGTCTGAAGAACTGCGAAGAAAAATAAAAGGAAAACAAATGTAGAGAAGGAAAAGTGGCTTTTAGCAAAGGGGAAAGAGCAGGAGATAAAAAAATTAAATTTAAAATTTAATAAAAATAAACAAAAGCGCTGACTTTCCTTACAGTATACCGAATCTGATCTGCATACCTTGATGAGAGAAGGTAAAAGGTAGACAGTAACTGGTTATTCTAGCGAAGGTAATGAGTAGTACCACCCAAAAGAGAACAGAAGACGTGATTGATGAGATTCATGAGAATAACTTATCTGGCTTTTCAGAATATAATGACACGGCAAAAATAAAGAAATGAAATAACTGAAGAATTTGGAAAAATCAGTGACAGACGCGATGTTGCTCCTGCAAATATCGATCTCATGAAAACTTTGCCACCATTTAGTTTAACACTATGTTGGATTCTGGGAAAAATGTAATTAATCACTTGTTATGAAGGTGAACGGGCAGCCGACGAGGAGATCGTAGATCGATGTCTGACTCTTTACTTCAACGTCCCTAAAAGGAAATGAGGAACAAAGAATCGTGCAGGAAGATACGGGACATCGATCATTGTGTGGAATCGGGCCAAAACGACAGAACTGATCGTAACAAAAAGAAATGTTCCACTTGCGGAACAAGACGTAGCGAGTCCTGTAGCCGGATATGCAGCGGAACGATGTACAGCACCTTACGTTGCAGTTACTTGCTGTAGGTAGCATCATCAAAGGCAGCGTCGTTGCACTGCATTCACAAGTTTTGGCTGTACGACGCAGTGTCGTATACATCCGCCTCACATATCCTGGTCCACCACCACAATTACCACAAACCTGCAACAAAAATGTGTACAATCTTATTCAAGAGATATAATTAAATAACAAGCAACCAGTTGCAAAAAAGAAATTTAATTTCTTGACCGGTTTCGCGCACTTAGTGCCCTTCTTCAGAAGGTTATGCCTATCACATTGTTTGCGAGTCTCAATAATAAAGTGCATACAGCACGGTGTCATGGTCATGTATTTCATTGTGCTGGATGCACTATGTTGTTGACACTCTCAAGTAATGCGATAAGCATAACCTTCTGAAGAAGGGCGCTAAGTGCGCGAAACCAGTCAAGAAATTAAATTTCTTTTTTGCAGCTGATTGCTTATTATTTCATTATATACGACTACAGTTGCTGAAGATGAATAAAATACTAAATATCCAAGATACCTGTCATGTAGGTTTCGAGGTGATGCCAGACTGATCTGTATGCAAGACAAGGTAACGTATCGTATTCTATGAACCGGAGGTGCGGCCTATAGCTTTTGAAACTAAAACGATATTTTTTACACGGTAGGCAATCAGACGCCCGTTCATGAATATTTTTACAATCAGATTATCGATAGAGGCTGACCATGTAGTAGGACAACCGTTTAGTCGTCATTATACGTGTAATTAACTGCGAATCCAGCACAATATTTTATAATATTCGTGCGCATCGGTCCATATTCCGAAAGCAGAACGGCTACAACAGGTATTAAGGTGTAGATGGTATCAGTGTTGCCTAAGTGTCTGCTTCCTGCTTTGTACGACAGTCATTTTATGTGGTAAAAAAGACACAGATTGAAAGCAAATTGCGTCAGCGCGATGAATTGTTGAAATATCCTAAAGCTAAAGCCGTACAAGAGTTATGGTCGTATAAAAATACGATCAAGTTTCACATTAATAAAACAAGGTAAGTACAAAAATAATTTTCTTGTGCGACTCCATTCCCTGGCGTAGTACGACCTTTCTTTCCGCGAAGAGATGACCGTTTATGGAGCGTTATCGGTCTCATGATCTCTCCATTTGAACACTAATTCTACTTGCTCTTGTACATGACATAGGTCGGTGTTTTAGAGATGAATACAAAGCACGCACCTTTACTGTACATACAGTAAATACTTAATTCGGGGACGTCCTTATTACCAGAACGCTCATCCACGTAAACGGCATCGGCTAAATGATTGTCAACAATATAAACCCGGGAACGTTATGGCAAGAAAACCAAACGAAACTCATTAACAAGACTACAGGGATTTTCACGAACCACAGCGAAAACGTTACCGCCCAAAAAATGGCGCTCGCCGTTGTTACTGCATCGGGCCTTTCGCGTCGAGCAACCCAGGTAGCAGGAAGCAGCAAGCAGGCATAGTTGTATTCCACAGTACGGCCCGCAGCTGCGCAGACAGAGAGGAAAGCTGCGGCTGTCCAGTACGCGTTGCACGCTCGTCAGAGTAAACATCCGCCACTCAAACGCTGCGTGCGGACCTGGAAGGCTAGCAAGCTCAGGCTGCGACCTGGAGTCCATTCTTCGCAGTCAATCGCCAGCAGACGGGCTTCAAGCGTGAGCTGAGCTGAGCTCGAGGCGCTGCAAAGGCGCCATCTAGAGACACGCCAGAGAAACCGTAGCTAGGTAAGGAAGCCCAAAGATGTTCCAAAAGCAAAGGTATCAAGAACAATATGTGCACGGCTCAAATTATCCAGGAATTAAGTTAAACACACTGCACTGTATTTCGCAAACTACAAAGCAATAACATCCGTCGGTCTTCTTCTGAGGGGAATAAAATCCATGGATTTCAAAGGCCAACGACGCCTGTCCACATAAGCGACATGCCCTTCCCAAAGAAGTAGTCTGTCTGTAATCCGGCCAGCAGACAGTCATGCTACACCCTCCATTCCCCAGAGATCCAATGTTGTACCGGACCATATATCTTCCTCCTTTCCGCTCGAAAACGAGAAGCTCGTTCAAGTCTTTCTTCCGGACACTCCATGTTTAAAAACTTTCAAAACTATACAGCCATAGGGCTTGGGTGAGTGCTTCGTGCAGCTGACTGCGAGATTTAAAAAGCTACTGAGACCGAAGTGCGTTCGGGCTGCGGTTTGGATCCTCTCTTCGATTTCTGCCTCCTACGATTTTCCACATGTTAAGAACACTGCCAGATATTTAAAGTTATGAACCATTTTGTACGGTAAAGTTCCAACAACCAGTGACTGGAGTGGCTCTCTTGAATAGGCAGGTGTACTGCCCAACACTAGGTACTCGGTCCTTGATTCCGTCACCAGGAGAGCGATACCTCTTCATGCCATCCGCGTTCTGTCGCCTATCTGCAATAGTTCATCTCTAGATAGTACACAGCGTAATGAAATTGTCGTAATTGCATTTTGAGATTATTTCGAAAACTGTAATGATCAAGCTATCTAAGTAACTTCATATACGTCAATTGTCTTAGCTTGTTTCCCAAATGTGTCTCATCAAGTATACACTACCTGATCAGACGTTCTCGGACACGTATTAGTGGACGTTAATATGGGGGATGCATCCACCCTTAGCCTTTATGGCGGATTCAGTGAGGTGTCTGAATGTCCGTAGAGGAATGGCAGCCCAATCTTCCCCGAGAGCCGAAACCAGAGGTGTTGGTGATATTGGACGACTGGGTCTGGAGCGAAGTCGACATTCTAATTCATCCTAAAGGTGTTCCATTCGGTTCGTGTCAGGGCTCTGGACAGGACAGTACACTTCAGGAATATTATTCTCCACGTACTACTGTGTCACAGATGCTACGTTATGACAGGTTGTATTGACATGCTGAAACAATCGCCTTCTCCGAACAGTTCTGCTACTGCTTGCAGTACACAATACTACAAAATGTGTTGATTTCCTTCCGCATTAAAAAAAATGGTTCAAATGGCACCGAGCAATATGGGACTTAACTTCTAAGGTCATCAGTCCCCTAGAACTTAGAACTACTTAAACCTAAGGACATCACACACATCCATGCCCGAGGCAGGATTCGAACCTGCGACCGTAGCGGTCGCGCGGTTCCAGACTGTAGCGCCTAGAACCGCTCGGCCACACTGGCCGGCCCGCATTTAAAACTTTCCTAGCGGCAACATGGGGAACATATCCTAACGTCCCCATACTGTAACACCACTTCCTTCACACTTCACTGTTAGCATTCTACATGATGGCAGGTACCGTCCTCCAGGCATCGGCAAACTCAGACTATTCCATCGGATTACCCCAAGTTATAGAATGATTCGTCACTACAAATAACTCGTTTCCAGTCATCCACTGTCCATTGGCTTCGGTCTTTACGCCACCACAAACATTTAACACCGAAAATGCAGATAAAGTACCTTCTGCACCATCCAAAATTTTCGCCGTTTAATATTCGTTGATAACACGCACTGTACAATCGATTCTGAAGCTGTAAGCTGTACTACAGAAACTATATATAATACGTAATCTATGTACTAGTGTATTTAATTTTGACTGTATATAATTGATAGTAATTATGATGAAAATGTTGTAACCTGCTGGGTAATAGCCAAGGGAACGTTATTGAAATGTATCGATGTTGTTGTGGTCTTCAGTCCTGAGACTGCTTTGATGCAGCTCTCCATGCTACCCTATCCTGTGCAAGATTCTTCATCTCGCAGTACCTACTGCAACCTACATCCTACTGAATCTGTTTAGTGAATTCATCTCTTGGCCTCCCTCTACGATTTTTACCCTCCACGCTGCCATCCAATGCTAAATTTGTGATCCCTTCATGCCTCAGAACGTGTCCTACCAACCGGTCCCTTCTTCTTGTCAACTTGTGCCACAAACTCCTCTTCTCCCCAATTCTATTCAGTAACTCCTCATTAGTGACGTGATCTACCCATCTAATCTTCAGCATTCTTCTGTAGCACCACATTTCGAAAGCTTCTATTCTCTTCTTGTCCAAACTATTTATCGTCCATGTTTCCTTTCCATACATGGCTACACTCCACACAAATACTTTCAGAAACGACTTCCTGACACTTAAATCTATACTCGATGTTAACGAATTTCAATTCTTCACAAACGCTTTCCTTGCCATTGCCAGTCTACATTTTATATCTTCTCTACTTCGACCATTATCAGTTATTTTTCCCCCCAAATACCAAAACTCCTTTACTACTTTAAGTATCTCATTTGCTAATCTAATTCCCTCAGCATCACCCAACTTAATTCGACCACATTCCATTATTCTCGTTTTGATTTTGTTGATGTTCATGTTATATCATCCTTTCAAGACACTATCCATTCCATTAAAATGCTCTTCCAGACAGAATTACAATGTCATCGGTGAACCTCAAAGTATTTATTTCTTCTCCATGGATTTTAATACCAACTCCGAATTTTTCTCTTGTTTCCTTTACTGGTTGCTCAATATACAGATTGAATAACAACCCTGTCTTACTCCCTTTCCAACCACTGCTTCTCTTTCATGTCGCTCGACTCATAACTGCCATCTGGTTTCTGTATAAATTGTAAATAGCCTTTCGCTCCCTATATTTTACCCCTGACACCTTTAGAGTTTGAAAGAGAGTATTCCAGTCAACAATGTCAAAAGCTTTCTCTAAGTCTACAAATCCTAGAAACGTAGGTTTTCTTTTCTTTAATCTTTCTTTTAAGATAAGTCGTAAGGTCAGTATTGCCTCACGTGTTCCAATATTTCTACGGAATCCAAACTGATCTTCCCCGAGGTCGCCTTATCCCAGTTTTTCCATTCGTCTGTAAAGAATTCTTGCTAGTATTTTGCAGCTGTGACTTATTAAACTGATAATTCGGTAATTTTCACATCTGTCAACACCTGCTTTCTTCTTGAAGTCTGAGGGTATTTCGCCTGTTTCATACATCTTGCTCACCAGATAGTAGATTTTTTCAGGACTGGCTCTCCCAAGGTCATCAGTAGTTCTAATGGAATGTAGTCTACTCCCGGGGCCTTGTTTAGACTGACGTCTTTCAGTACTCTGTCAAACTCTTCACGCAGTATCATATCTCCCATTTCATCTTCATCTACATCCTCTTCCATTTACATAATAATGCCCTGAAGTACATCGCCCTTGTATAGACCCTCTATATACTCCTTCCATCTTTCTGCTTTCCTTTCTTTGCTTAGAACTGGGTTTCCATCTGAACTCTTGATATTCATGCAAGTGGTTCTCTATTCTCCAAAGATCTCTTTAATTTTCCCTATAGGCAGTATCTATCTTACCCCTAGTGCGATAAGCCTCTACATCCTTACATTTGTCCTCTAGCCATGCCTGCTTAGCCATTTTGCACTTCCTGTTGAACTCATTTTTGAGACGCTTGTATGCCTTTTTCCCTGCTTCATTTACTGAATTTTTATATTTTCTCCTTTCATCAACCAAAGATTTCTACTAGCCCTCGCCATTTTAGCTACTTGATCCACTGCTGCCTTCAATACTTCATCCCTCAAAGCTACCCATTCTTCTTCTACTGTATTTCTTTCCCCATTCTTGTCAATTGTTCCCTTATGCTCTCCTTGAAACTCTGTACAACCTCTGGTTTAGTCAGTTTATCCAGGTCCCATCTCCTTAAATTCCCACCTTTTTGCAGTTTATTCAGTTTTAATCTACAGTTCATAACCAATAGATTGTGGTCAGAGTCCACATTTGCCCCTGGAAATGTCTTACAATTTAAAACCTGGTTCCCAAATCTGTGTCTTACCATTATATAATCCACCCGAAACCTGTCAGTATCTCCAGGCTTCTTCCATGTATACAACCTTCTTTCATTATTCTTGAACCAAATATTAGCTATGATTAAGTTATGCTCTGTGCAAAATTCTACCAGGCGGCTCCCTTTGTCATTTCTTAGCCTCAATCCATATTCACCTACTACGTTTCCTTCTCTTCCTTTTCCTACTGTCGAATTTCAGTCACCCATGACTATTACATTTTCGTCTCCCTTGACTACTTAAATAATTTCTTTTATCTCATCATACATTTCATCAATTTCTTCATCATCTGCAGAGCTAGTTGGCATATAAACTTGTACTAATGTAGTAGGTGTGGGCTTTGTGTCTATCTTGGCCACAATAATGCGTTCACTATGCTGTTTGTAGTAGCTTACCCGCACTCCTATTTTTTTTATTTATTATTAAACCTACTCCTGCATTACCTCTATTTGATTTTGTATTTATAACCCTGTATTCACCTGACTAAAATTCTTGTTCCTCCTGCCACCGAACTTCACTAATTCCTACTATATCTAACTTTAACCTATCCTGTTCCATTTTTAAATTTTCTAAGTTTCCTGCCCGATTAAGGTATCTGACATTCCACACTCCGATCCGTAGAACGCCAGTTTTCTTTCTCCTGATAACAACGTCCTGCTGGGCAGTCCCCGCCCGGTGATCCGAGTGGGGGACTATTGTACCTCCAGAATATTTTACCCAAGGCGACGCCATCATCATTTAATCATACAGTAAAGCTGCATGCCCTCGGGAAAAATTACGGCTGTAGTTTCCCCTTGCTTTCAGCTGTTCGCAGTACCAGCAAAGCAAGGCCATTTTGGTTAGTGTTGCAAAGCCAGATCAGTCAATCATCCAGACTGTCACACAGCAACAACTGGAAAGGCTGCTGCCCCTCTTCAGGAACCATATGTTTGTCTGGCCTGTCAACAGATACTCCTCCGTTGTAGTTGCACCTACGGTACGGCCATCTGTATCTCTGAGGCACGCAAGCCTCCCCACCAACGACAAGGTCCACAGTTCATGGGGGGAAATGTATCGATAGAAAGGACGAAATGGCAGTAGCCATGCCTTTGTTTATCTTTGCGTTCCCGGAGTCTCCGTCGCGTTGCGAGCACAGAGGAGGCAGAGCAGCTTGAGTCGTGAAACAATGCGGAGGTATTTTGTTGGGCTCTCCCACCGACGCCTGTGCAGTCACGCGCGCGCCAACATAGGCGCGCCCGATTCGTTAACCATTGAGTATTGAGAGCACTGTAGGAGTGGACAGGCGGAGGAAGCTGCAGTTACAACTGCTGCCTGTCCCGTAATTATCCGTGTCCCTTGAGACGACTCACGGTTCTCATCGAACAGCAAAAGCAGCAACAACTGCAGCTCAACGTAGTCGTCGGCTACATTCTTCGTCGTCCGCACAGCTACAACATCGTAAGACTGTTAACTGACAAACATTGTAATATAGAGGCTTTGCCCAGCAACATTTCTTTCACAAAGTATAAATAACGTGAATAAAAACTCGCGACAGTTAAACCTTGCAGGGCAGCTGTGTTGTCGTTGTCCTCAGAGATGTCCGCAGTTTGCGGTCTAGGGGCTAGTGTTGCTGTTTGTGGCTCACGGAGTCCCGGGTTCGATTCCCGGTTGGGTGTTTGTGTTGTCCTCATTTCATCATCATCGTTTGTGAGAGTGCCTAGACTGGACTGTGAAAAGAAAATGGACTGTGTAAAAACTGGGGCTTTGTACTGGCGCTGATGACGCCGTAGTTGAACGCCACACAAACCAAACATCATCACCACCTTCAGACATTATTACCAAGCATGGTCCCTGTCCTTTCCACGCAGTCAGCGAATGTCGTAAGAATAAGACAAGTTATTAACTACGTACCGCCTGTTTGTGTGTTTCTAAAGAACGGTTTCAGTCAGAAGTTTCTGCCACAGTAGCTGTTCATTCTTGTATTGCATAATCGAGACTACTTAAAGCAAAGTAATATTTCACTGCCAAAACTAATAACTAAAGATACTGCACAAATTAAGAGCACGCAGTTTCATTTATTTTGTGTTTATCTTCGCGAGTGACTTCTGCTGGCTTGGTATGTATTTTACTGTTGTTAGTTTAAAAGTAAAACGAACTGCTCATTTGCTTAAAGTAAACTCAGTTCAACCTTGCAATAATCAAAAGCAAATTGCTTGCCTTTTTCTAAATTTTGCATTACATTACACTGAGGTTACTGAAAGCAAATTTTTTCATAAAAGAGTTTAAGTTCATCCAGTCACGTAACTAATAATTTAACGTTACATTCAGAATTTAATGTTTCAGAATAAGCAACCGCAAACACAGTGCTTTATGATTCATTTAATTTCTCGTGAACTGTTGTGCTCCGGAAAAGCGTGGAAACCTTCTGTTGCTACGCCAGTGATTATTTGGTTAAATTTCTTTGCCGTTATCTTTCTCAAGATCCTGGAGATTCATTGCACTAGCGGGCTGGCGACCGTTTAATTATCCATTCTTTTTAGCTAATCAGTATGTTATATTATCAGTAATTTCCCTCCTCCCCCCCCCCCCCCCCCCCGTCGTACCGTTCGTGAGCGATTGCACTGTATTCCACTTATTTCAAAATTATCATCAGTATTCACCTTTAGTTTAGAATAGGTTCTTCCTTCAGAAGAGTCTGTTGTACACTTTCCTCCAACCAACCGGTGATTTTTAAATCGGTAACGATGGCCTTACTCACTGTAAAAATTCATTAGGCTTATGCAATCACGGTCAATTATATCGCAGTCCTGCAGGCCGATCAGGAAGGGGGAGTTTACAAGCGTCGCTTAATATTGAGTACAGTAAGGGTATGGCCAATGAGGGGCTACTCGACACCCCTTTCTCTTTGACACCTGACGCATGGTTATTGTGCTGGCTGGACAGCTGCCAGCACTTGGGAACTGACGGGTAATTCTTTCCACTGATTTCATGCGAGTGTTCACACCAGGCTCCGAAATGCTTATGATCCCTGCCCGTCGGTACGTGACGTCTGCCTTTTCTTGGTTCAGCTGTTGCTGATCCCTCTACTTGCCGCAGACGGAAAGAGAGGGGGGTGCAGGAGGTGGAAGTAGAAGGAAGAAATGGACCGAGGGGGATGAAGCAGATGAGCAAAGGTTGAAGGAGCAGATGGACAGAGAGAGGGGAAAGGACAGAAATAGATTTAGGAAGAGAGAGAAAGGGTTACGAGGAGATGAACTAGTAGAGGACTGGAATAAGTACATACCTGGGTAAAGCCAGGTACTCACTCACCCAGTTCCTCCAATAATTTTTCTTTTAGGTCATCAGTCTTCTGACTGGTTTGATGTGGCCCGCCATGAATTCCTCTCCGGTGTCAACCTCTTCATCTCACAGTAGCACTTGCAGCCTAAGTCGTCAATTATTTTCTTGGCGTGTTCCAGTCCCTGTCTTCCTGTACAGCTCCCTCTAGTAGCATGGGAGCCAGTCCTCGATGTTTCAAAAATGTCCTATCATCCTGTCCCTTCTCCTTGTCAGTGGTTTCCTCATATTCCTTTTCCCTCCGATTCAGCACAGACCCTCCTCATTCCTCACCTTATCAGTCCTCCTAATTTTCAAGATTCGTCTGTGGCACCACATCTCAATTGCTTCGATTCTCTTCTGTTCCAGTTTTCCCGTAGTCCTTGTTTCACCTGCGTAAATCGTCACAAAAGCAACTTGTCTGTATACTCGGAATACAGCAACGCAGTAACTGTGACGCCACTGCCAGCTGATTTTGTTGTGCTGTCTTAATTTTGGCTCAGACGGTGTGGGGGTTCGCGTTCGTTTCTCCCTTGTTAGCCTGCTATCGCACAAACTCTCAAGTGAAAACTTTGGGTGCGGAAGTAACAGTGTTTTGAGGAAGCGCATTATAGAGACCTCTACGTATGTTCAAAAGTGTTGCTTATTTGTAGTAATGAATAAGAAAATACATTAAGCCTGTTGTAACGCAATTATTCAATGATTTGTTACAGTTGGGAGTGTCCGTAAACAGAACACAGATGACACGACGGCTTCAGATTTCTATCAACAAGAGGGGTGAGGGAAGTGGGGGCGGGGAGGGGAGAGGCTAAACTGCCAAGAAATGCCTTAAAAGTTACGCCGACTTGCCATACAGCGACAAGTACCGATCACAAGAATGAAAAGGAGCTCAGCATGCCATTGACGAGTTAAAGAAAGAAACATTTTAAAAAGTTTTAGTAACATGCGCATAGATTCTTCTTTATGATGACCTGCAGTTTTTGTCACTTTTAATATAGGTGAAACTAAGTTTTCTTCTATAATGATTTGGCAAGTCAGTTGCAGTATGCCTTCGCTCTCTTTGCTTTTTCCTCATGTCTGTTGTAATACTAAACATATTACACTTTGCAAGGGCTTTCTCTAATTTACTTTTTATCTTTTCCTACAGTTTTGAGATTAGTAATGATTTAAGTGTGGTTGTATCTAGCAACTCATATCTTCTGTCTCAGGCATAAACAAATTTTTTTCAAATCTTGATGGTCGGAAGTTCTGCACGGCAGCATATCCATAGCAATAATTTGCGCTTAAAGAGAATCAAGTTCTTTTTTTTACTTTTTAACTGGCATCGTACAACTGACTTCTATTAAGATAATTTTTAGAGAGTTTCTCGATTCTTTTGGTTGCCCCTCTTGCACTTTCTCTAGCTCTCAAGTTGATCCCTCACCTTTCAATTCTGTTACTAATTCGTGGCAAAAAAAAAAAAAAATGGTTCAAATGGCTCTGAGCACTATGGGACTCAACTGCTGAGGTCATTAGTCCCCTAGAACTTAGAACTAGTTAAACCTAAGGACATCACAAACATCCATGCCCGAGGCAGGATTCGAACCTGCGACCGTAGCGGTCTTGCGGTTCCAGACTGCAGCGCCTTTAACCGCACGGCCACTTCGGCCGGCCTAATTCGTGGTTCCTAGTTTTTCACCATGCTTTATTTTTAGTGGTCTCTTAAATTAGCCCTATTCCCTGATCACGTTTATAATCCTTAATGCAGATGACACACTTTACAAACTGACTATTACCCACACTTTCTTGAAAAATTCTACACAGATGATTGATTTTCATCGTTCATTTTCAAAACAATAGCAATAAACGCTAATCTCTGGAGGGGGAGTTTCCACAGCCAACAGACTATCGCTGGCGTACGAAAAGTATTGATCGTTTGCTGTCGGCACCGTTCGGAACACTTGTTTGCTACTGCGCTATTCGTCTTAGTATTGCCAACGACAGCGCTTCAAGAGTTGTGTCACTATAGTTGCGTGATGAAGAATAATCTTACTGTTTTTCGGCGTTTAAATAACGAAATGACAGACGAAGAAGCCATTATTGGCACACTGAGGTCACCTCCTACGATACTCCGTGGAGCTAGAAGCTTTAGAGGCAGAATTCTTCCTGGTGACGCTCGAAAAATTATTAATCAGGTTGCAGAATGATGTAAACTCGAAAAAATGAAAAAAAAAATAAAAATAATGTTGAGCTTATTCACCCGTTGCCCAAGTTTCAAACAAGGAATTTCAGCATTAACGGGCAAGAGCTTAAGAAATATCTACAGGATTTAGTTCTGCAAAAACATTCCTGGACATTCCTAGTCAGCTCTTGGGAAGAAGAGTTTTGTCTCACATCCACTGAAATATTCACATTTCGCCCTTATGGATATGCACTGCAATGCTGTGAAAGCAGATAGCATGTAAACACAGCTGTATATTTTAATGATTATGTCCAGCCAACATACACATAAAAAACTTGACACTTGACGTGTTGTGCTTTTGCTATTCAGTTTTGTGGGAGCTGGTGTGTCCTCGAAGGAACAAGCTCCGTTAATCGACCATAACATGGGCAGACATGTGAATGACATTTGTGCTTCTGAAAATGCAGAAACGACGCAGGGATATTCGAACTGCCTCAGTGTTTTGTGTTTTCGAATCACTTTACACATTAACATATACAACTGAAAACACTTGTAAGTACATTGAGGACTCAGAAGCAGAAAAGGACAGTAGCAGCTGTGTTTAATAACGACGATAAATGTATTTATTTGAAAATGCATTATATAGTGCAATCAGAAACAGTTAACAAATCTTTAAACTGTCATTTTTTCCTCTACAAACTGCATTTTATTACCACAGCCTTATTTACATTTGTATTCCCTGCTAGAATTAAGCAAACTCACACATCTGAAGATGAAGATCAGTATAATGCACATTCACGACTCCATGTTGTTTACGTGTCTAGTTTTTACCATAAGCATCTAATCGGTACGAGATGCGCGCGACCATGAGTTGTCATCACTAGAAGACAAACAAGAAAATTCCCTCTTCCACGACCCTTCCCCCACAACGATCAATCTATTAACAACATAGTTTATAAACAACCTAGAGTGGCTAAGACGCCACCATATTTGTTGTTGATTAAATATCTCCAAGCAATCTACTTTCCGTCTGCATTTCAAACGCCATGGAGATAATAGGAACCGACAATTTTTCAGGCGCCAATTCAAAAAGAATTAGATTATCAACGATGGGACTGCCGCTACTTAAACCAGACTACCGATAGTCACGACAGTGCAGATTCTATCGATTAATCGATAATTTACCGATGTTTAAGTAACACTACTGTCCTCCCTATTTATTTAATTCCTCAGAGGTTTGTACTTCTGTATTCGTGAATTATCTAAGATTTTTGTACTTCCTTCTTTCATTGATCAATTCAAGTATTTCTTCTGTTACCCATGGTTTCATCGCAGTTACCTTCTTTGTACCTATGTTCTTTCCAGCTTCTGTGATGCCCCTTTTTAGAGATGTCCATTACTCATCAACTGTACCGCCTACTGAAGTATTCATTGCTGTATCTATAGTCTTAGAGAACTTCCAGCGTGTCTCGTCATTCCCTAGTACTTCCGTATCCCACTTCTTTGCGCATTGGTTCTTCCTTACATATCTCTTGAACTTCAGCCTAGTCTTCATCACTACAATATTGTCATCTGCGTCTAAATCTGCTCCTGGGTACGTCTTACAATACAGTATCTGATTTCGGAATCTCTGACCATGATGTAATCTAGCTGAAATCTTTCCGTATCACCCGGTCTTTTCCAAGTATACCACCTCCTCATGTGATTCTTGAATGGAGTGTTCTCCATTACTAGCTGAAATTTATTGAAGAATTCAATTAGTCTTTTCCCTCTCTCATTCCTAGTCGCAAGCCCATATTCTCCTGAAACGTTTTCTTTTAACCCCTTCCCCTACGACTGCATTCTAGTCCCCCATGACTATTAGATTTTCATGTCATTTTATGAACTGTATTATCCTTTCAATATCCTCATCTACTTTATTTATCTCTTCATCTACAGCTTGCGATGTCGGCATGTATACCTGAACGAATGTTGTCAGTGTTGGTTTGCTGTCGATTCTGATAAGAAAAACCCTATCACTGAACTGTTCACAGTAACACACTCTTTGGCCTACCTTTCTATTTATAACGAATCTTGCTCCCGTTATACCATTTTCTGTTAATAACGGTATTTATTGGATATAAATAGCTTCATTACCGATCTGAGACGGCTATTGTTGTTCAGCATTACATTATGGCGTACATGTGATGTTGGCTGATTGTACCGAATGTTTCTTGGGATGATGGTGCCCCAGAGCAAAACACTGTGTGAAAAAGAGGACCATTTTATTGTAAATGTTCCTAATAATGAATTATAATAACGTAAACAAAAAAATGGTTCAAATGGTTCTGAGCACTATGGGACTTAACATCTGAGGTCATCAGTCCCCTAGAACTTAGAACTACCTAAACCTAACTAACCTAAGGACATCATAGACACCCATGCCCGAGGCAGGATTCAAACCCGCGACCGTAGCGGTCGCGTGGTTCCAGACTGAAGTTGCTAGAACCGCTCGGCTCTGCAGCCGGCTAACGTAAACAACTTCCTAAGGAAATAACTGAACGTGTTTTATGTTACAACGCAATTCCTATATCATCTTATAGCAGTCAGTGCAATAAAAGGACGCGGGAAATGAATTAGTTTTGGGCTGGTTACGTCGAAACTGAATTAGTTTTGTGTTACTTATATTGAAAATCCTGAATCTTTTTATTGCACTGTTGACTGCAGAAAAAGGCGCAAGGTTATTGATGCAAATAAGACAAAAGTAATTCAGCTTCCAAGTAAGTCAACAGTACAACAAAAAGACTACAGAGTTTTCGATGTAAGTAAAACAAAACTATTTGAGTTCTTATCTTACCAGGCTATTAACGTTATTAGAGTTCATTTTTGGGTCTATTGACAATAAAAGTCCTTTTTTCATACATAGTTTTTTGCTATATTGCGCGACCACACCCAAAAACTTTTTCACGATCAGCGAACATCACACGTACATCACAGTGTAATTTTAAATGTGAACAGCCATCTTAGGATGGTCCCGCCGGTTCGAAACAGGTAACCGCACTATTCCTCGCTACTAAAGAGATTTACTGACAGTGGCTGGTTGCTGGTTTTAGTTTGTTGAAAAAATTAACCTTCGTTTTTACAGAATCACGGTTTGACAGTGGCAATTTTCGTCAAAATAGCATTCTAGGACTACATTACAAACAGATGTAAATGATACAGCGCGATGGTCAAGGGTCGAGCTTATTCACTCGCAGATTCTGTGCAGGAACTCTTTTGGGCCCTGGAGTCTCAATTAGTTTTAGCTGCTACTAGTTTTAGCTGCTAGTGCTGCTCTTCAGCACAACTAGACCTAACTACTGTGTCACTCGGCAGCTGCACGGCTATACTATGTTGATAACATTCCTTGATTTTCGTTCATGAAGGAACGTTTGCAGACATCATTCAACATTTCGGCATTTTTTGCTTCTTTTCTATGTGGGTTCCAGTTTCATCAATAAGAGCCTTTTGATTTTCGTACCACATAACAATGCTGACATGGTCACTGTGGACGTAGCACAAATTAGAATTGTACGAGTGTAGGTCTTAATACTTATAAATCAAGCCTCCCGCCATTTGTTTCACGGAATTGAGAGAAATCTCGGAAATTTAAATATAGATATTCGCACTTTGATTTTAACAACGTCTTTATCCAACACACCTCTGCATGTTTTTATAGTTTTTCATGTTGGAAGGCACTTTATCGGCATATTCTGCCTTTACATATCTTTTGTATTGATGTAGATGATGTGTCAATGTGCTACGGTGACTTTGAAACTTAGAAGAGGACATGATCTATATAGATCAGTTACAGCACAGCATTATGCCACCTTCTTGATCTTGGACGCTGCTGATGAAGCATAAGTGTCATGGTTTTTAAAGATTTTGTTTCTTATCATACTCCTCTAACCAAAATATTGTCCCCGCGATATCGACGTATTGAAAAATGGATGGATACATTTTCAGATGACTTCTATTCCTCCTCTGCAGTGAGACAGGTGTTTCCGCCACATCAAAACGACTACAACTGGCGTTTAGCTCGGAAATTTTCTTGATCAACCCATCTTTTGGACATGTCCATTCTGAGATCCTTGTGATAAGAAGTAGCTAATACTAGCGCAGACATTAAGCTGAAACTAAAACCTGCTCCAAAAGGTCTTGTTCTCGTCCTACGAGAAGTCAAGAAATGAAACTGTTCATCGATATGGAGCCCCACAGGCTGCCGTTGTTGTGTACCACTTCAAGGATTGCGTAACGTTTCATTCCAAAAATATACACCTGCTTGCTGGGTTGCTCACCTTGAGGCTGCAATATTTCTGCTCTTAAGAGTTTCGCGTTCGCACGATTTCGGCACAAAAAAACTGACATCTTGAAGGTCAACGTCTGCCGTCACATACAGAAGAGTCGCTGACGTACGCGCAAACTTTCCATAAGCTATTTGTTTTCCCTACACCAACCAACAATTATGACGGATTTCTGAAATAAAACGGACTTTTTGATCAATAATGCTTTACGCCTTTCGGTAGAAACTTTCTGTCCCAGAAAAAAGATCGATTTCTCCAACGTCCTTACAATTTGTCTCGTACAGTGTGCATCTGAAGTTTGTGGAATGCTATAGTAAGACAACGAAAACATTAAAACTCGCAAAAAATCTTCATGTGAAATCGATTCAATAATTCATGTCCCTCATCTTTGGACGTCGCAGAAAGCTGTGTAATGCGACCACGTGGTCACCTACGTCTCTCTGAACTGAACAGCTCGTACTATGTAATGACCGTTGGTCAAGAGATGGGTGATAGACATGTGCTTCAAAGAAAATTTCAGCACGTTTTCTGCTGTTTCGCCTTACTTCACTCCCATCGAGATGTCACGTCCGTTACCACTTTTGATTGGCATGAGTAGATCCTAGACGATTTCAAATACGAGTCCACCCACCAAAATTTATGTTTTCCTGGGTTTCTCTGAATTCATCAAGACGTATGTCGGGATGATTCCTTGGAAAATGATGCGGTTAATTTCCTTTCCGATTCTTGCCATTTCTTGGAATGTACTCCGTCTGTGACGACCGCAGACAGAATTTTAAACCCTGATCTTCCTTTATTGGCCTTGTGATAAGCGGTGAGTTTTGAAGTGAACGGATAGTAACAGACGGCAGGTGGCAGTTCTAGCAGTGGAGGGTATATAAAGCGTGCACGGGGGTGCAGGCAACAATGCAGTCGTTGTCGACATGCAGAAACGGAGCGATGCGACGTCCGAAAGGGCGTGATCATTGAAATTCGAGCTAAGGACGGAAGCACGTCCGAAACAACTAGGTCCGTAAACTGCTTGCGTCTGGCTGCGATTAAAGTACACCGTGCATGGAAAACTGGCGCTATCGAAAACCGGTGCCGAGGTAACTGTCTACAGGCCGTAGACGACGGGGGTGAATGGCGGCTGCAGGGACGTGTACGTGTGAACAGCCGTGCAGCCGTTGAACAGCTGACAGCCCAGATGGACGAAGGGGCTGCCAACAATGTCTCCTTATCGACTGTTCAGCGAATGTTGCTGCCTCAGCAGCAGGTGTCTAGTTCACGCACCTATACACACGTGCTGACTGGTGTTCATCGACGACGAAGGCTGGAATTCGTACGCCAATACTGGTCCACTGAATGGCGACACGGGATCTTCTGAGATGACTCAGATTTTATGCAATGCCGGACAGATGGGCGTTGGCGTGTACGGCGTGAAACATCTGGAAGCAAATCCCCTGCAGCGATCATCGGAAGGGTCCAGGCCGGAGACGATGCCCTGGGTCATCTCGTTATTCCGGAAGGTGCAATGCATCGACACTCGTGTGCATCTATTCGTGGGGACCTTGCCCACCCCTACATGCATTTTGTTTATCCTCAGCACGCAGCAGGACAATGCAACGTGCAACACAGCTCGCAGTGCACATGCATGGTTTGAAGAACATCAGAATGAGTTTACCATACTCCTTTGGCCACCAACCTCCCCGGATTTAAACGCAATAGAAAAATCTATGAGACTACCTCGATCGGGCTGTTCGTGGCATGGATCCTCAACCGAGAAACATAGCGCAGCAGCCCACGACGTCGGACTTGGTGTGTCTCTTCATATCTATCGTGCCTTCCACAACATCACTGACTCTGTTCCTGTACGTCTTGGAGCGGTCTGCCCAGAAAAATATGGTTATTCAGGCTTTTGACAGCAGGTCATCACATTAACGTTATTGGACAGGGTGCTTTGCCAAACCTCAATTCTTTCATTATCATTATCAATTAGTTAACCGTTTTCTACCCTCTTTCCAAGGTCAACATCTTACCCATTATTGGATCAGTCAGATGAGAAGCCACTGTTCATAAAATGGAGAACAAGCTTCACCGTCGTCACCCGATGTCAGCTGATATTGTGTGACTAGTGTGTATGTAATGAGCGGTGCTGAAAAATGGATGAACAGTGTATCAGCATCATTTTAATCAGTTGTCACTTAAAACTGCAACAACATGAAGACAATATGCAAAAAACTTTGCTTACTGAGAATGTGGTTTATACACTCCTGGAAATGGAAAAAAGAACACATTGACACCGGTGTGTCAGGCCCACCATACTTGCTCCGGACACTGCGAGAGGGCTGTAGAAGCAATGATCACACGCACGGCACAGCGGACACACCAGGAACCGCGGTGTTGGCCGTCGAATGGCGCTAGCTGCGCAGCATTTGTGCACCGCCGCCGTCAGTGTCAGCCAGTTTGCCGTGGCATACGGAGCTCCATCGCAGTCTTTAACACTGGTAGCATGCCGCGACAGCGTGGACGTGAACCGTATGTGCAGTTGACGGACTTTGAGCGAGGGCGTATAGTGGGCATGCGGGAGGCCGGGTGGACGTACCGCCGAATTGCTCAACACGTGGGGCGTGAGGTCTCCACAGTACATCGATGTTGTCGCCAGTGGTCGGCGGAAGGTGCACGTGCCCGTCGACCTGGGACCGGACCGCAGCGACGCACGGATGCACGCCAAGACCGTAGGATCCTACGCAGTGCCGTAGGGGACCGCACCGCCACTTCCCAGCAAATTAGGGACACTGTTGCTCCTGGGGTATCGGCGAGGACCATTCGCAACCGTCTCCATGAAGCTGGGCTACGGTCCCGCACACCGTTAGGCCGTCTTCCGCTCACGCCCCAACATCGTGCAGCCCGCCTCCAGTGGTGTCGCGACAGGCGTGAATGGAGGGACGAATGGAGACGTGTCGTCTTCAGCGATGAGAGTCGCTTCTGCCTTGGTGCCAATGATGGTCGTATGCGTGTTTGGCGCCGTGCAAGTGAGCGCCACAATCAGGACTGCATACGACCGAGGCACACAGGGCCAACACCCGGCATCATGGTGTGGGGAGCGATCTCCTACACTGGCCGTACACCACTGGTGATCGTCGAGGGGACACTGAATAGTGCACGGTACATCCAAACCGTCATCGAACCCATCGTTCTACCATTGCTAGACCGGCAAGGGAACTTGCTGTTCCAACAGGACAATGCACGTCCGCATGTATCCCGTGCCACCCAACGTACTCTAGAAGGTGTAAGTCAACTACCCTGGCCAGCAAGATCTCCGGATCTGTCCCCCATTGAGCATGTTTGGGACTGGATGAAGCGTCGTCTCACGCGGTCTGCACGTCCAGCACGAACGCTGGTCCAACTGAGGCGCCAGGTGGAAATGGCATGGCAAGCCGTTCCACAGGACTACATCCAGCATCTCTACGATCGTCTCCATGGGAGAATAGCAGCCTGCATTGCTGCGAAAGGTGGATATACACTGTACTAGTGCCGACATTGTGCATGCTCTGTTGCCTGTGTCTATGTGCCTGTGGTTCTGTCGGTGTGATCATGTGATGTATCTGACCCCAGGAATGTGTCAATAAAGTTTCCCCTTCCTGGGAAATGAATTCACGGTGTTCTTATTTCAATTTCCAGCAGTGTAGTTCCACGACATTTCTGCTTGCGTAGGTCGGCATCCAGCGACACTTACGCGAATATTGAATCGATGGGCTCGGGAGTACCACACTCAACGCCACGTGGGATCTCAAGGATCCAACGAGACTAGCGCCAGAGAGGACACACGCACTGTTCGCTCAGCCGTGTAGGATTGTACAGCCATGTCATATACGTATCTTTAGTCAGGAAACGGTTTTGTTTGCGGCAAGACTGGTATCCACGGAACACCGTGAACAGTAAGATGACGACCACTATTGTTGGTGATTCCCTTGAAGCGGGAGCAGTGAGTCGTGCTCCGACAGTTGTTCCTCCCTGCTACAGCACTGGACACAGGGGTGGCACCACGTCATCATCTCCGAAGAATCCTCGTCTTGCATACAGCGTAAGGATGGACGTATCCGTGTGTTGCTCGATCTGTTGCAGAATTCTGGAACGTTTTTGATTCTCGCGTATTACGACACATCTGGTGAGCGAAAATCTCGTGTGTGTGGCAACCAAAAATGGGTTCCGAAAACAACGATCGTGAGAAACGCAGCAGCAGGTACAGGCGCCCCGTAGATACCGAGTTCCTTGACTTTCGAAAAGCATTCGATATCGTTTCGCCCAGTCGCATAACGAATAGGACCGTGCAGAATATCACATCAAATGTGTAATTGGACTGAAGAGTTCCTAGCAAACAGAACACACTATGTCATTCTGAGTGAAGTCCTCAGACAGAAGTAACTTCGGGCGTGCCACAGAGGAATGTTACAGGACCAGTACTTCTCACAGTACATAAACCCGGAAGTTCTATGAGGTATTATGTGGACGATACTGTTGTACACAGTGAAGTAGTGACACCAGAAAACTGTATTGAAATACAAGAGCACCGGGAGATAATACACGCTTGGTGCAGGGAGTGGAAATAAACCCTCAGCAACAACAATTATATCGTATTGCTAAGAAATAGAGAGAAAGACCCTTTATTGTATGATTACCAAATTCCTAAGAATGAGAACAGTATACAGGTTTTTGGTTTTGGTTTTGTTTTGGTTTTTTAGGGCGCAAAACTGCTATGGTCATTAGTGCCCGGTCCGTGACTTAGGAAAGAGTAAAAAACGAAAATGGAAACCAGCAGCAATGGGAACGAAACTCAAAAAATTGGAGAAACTAAAAGCAGAAGGAAAGCTTAAAAATCCACTACAGAAAGGAGTTGGTTGTCCCCAAAAAAAGCTTCAAATGACTGACGTCATTTCACTGGCACTAATAAACTCGAGAACACGATCGGCCGAGCGCGTGTCATC